>NC_084484.1:120105476-122505476 GCF_030035675.1 Rhineura floridana | reverse complement strand
TGAGAAAGTGATAAAGCAGATGAGGGCCAGAGAATCTAAACACAGGAGTCTCATTAACATAAGAACCACATGATTGGGTCCTACACATAGAAAGGAGCTGCAGGCTAAATACCTCTGGCCACACCCTGGACGTTGTGTAGGACTTGGAGCCTCAATAATGTAGGCTTTCCCTTGCAAACATTCATGCATGGAACCATGCAAATTTGGAGGGGACCTCAGAACTGGGGCCCATTTTCTCTGTGTGATACTCCTTCACACAATTCATACAAGAAGGGTTCTAGGATAGATAAAGGAAAGAGACGGGGAACAGGAATTTGAGTGAAAACAGAAGTCTGTGGAAAAGCAGGCAGAGAAGAGAAGGAATTAAGGAAACGATAAACCAAAGTGCATGAGTATGTTTTCCAAATTTCACACCAGTCATAACACCAAGACAAAGCTGTATTTTGTTGACAGGATGTGAGAAGGAAAATAGTGCTCATTTGTGAAGAATGCTGCTGGAAGCTAGAGTGAATGAAGGAAGCAGAACTGGCAGCGAAGTGAGAGGTGAAGCAGAAAAAATAGAGATGTAGCATTAAAGAAAGTAAGGGCCAAGGAAACTGTGGGGGTACAAACAAACTTTGTACAGGGCTCCTGTTGTCATCTCCCCATCCCCCAATGATCCATGTGCTTTTGTAACTTAATATATGTGACAACCATGTTTCCTCTCCATATCCAACACATTAAGGCATATAATTTACTTAGGACATACAGATAACCTATATTCATTATAACTTGTTTACTATCAGGATTGACACTTGTTGACTTCAAGGGTTTTACACTTAGAAACAGAAAATGGTTTTCTGCAAAAATAAACAACCAACCAACATTTTAAAATTGTTTTTCTTTCTTCTGCTGATGGATTCATTGTCTAAGGATAGGGCAGTCCCAGCAAACAGTATGGCAAAAGAACTCTCTGGGTCAGGTAGTAGGATGTGGAAACTCACATGCTAGAGAGAGAAGATCTCATTAGTTCTTTACAGGATGAGTGAAAGATTAAATGTAACATTGGTCTCACCTGAAAGGTGATTTTCATAGGAGTGGGCCATCACTGCGGGTAAAAGGCAAGAATGTTTTTGAAGTCAAGACTAGGGGCGTCAGGCCCCTCCCACTCTCCAGTTCATTCGTAGCGAGTCTAAAAAGAGATATCTAAAAATACAAGAACAAGGCCAACAGGCCCGCCAGGAAAATAACATAATAGTCACATGCATAACAACATGACTCTAACATAACTACATAACAGAACTAAAAGTCTTGACTTCACTCTTACATTTAAATATAATAGCGTAACAATAACATGTAACCCATTTATAAAATCTCTAGTCATCCTCCAACTGGGAGGGTCGTGATGGCCCACTCCTATGAAAATCACCTTTCAGGTGAGACCAATGGTACATTTTCCATAGGAGGTGGGCCATCACTGAGGGATGTACCAAAGCAGCCCATACAGGGAGGGACCACCCACGTGTTAATCCTCATTAAGAACCTGTTGCAACACTCGTCTGCCGAAAGATGCGTCAGCAGAGGCATAATGATCAATTTTATAATGCCTTATAAACGAGTGTGGGGTAGACCAGACTGCAGCCCTACAAATATCGGCAACAGGAGCATTAGTGGCAAAAGCAGCCGAAGTGGCAGCTGACCTGGTAGAATGAGCCATTATACTAGCTGGAACTGACAGCTTCAGGGACTCATATGCTAAAGTAATGCATGCCCTTAACCAACGGGATAAGGTAGAATTGGATACTTTATGCCCCATAGACCTTGGATGAAAGGATACAAGCAGAGACTCCGTTCGTCGAATCTCTTGGGTCCTAGACAGGTAGGTCTTGAGAGCCCTCCGGACATCTAACGAATGCCAAGCCTTCTCGAGAGGATGGGTAGGATTCGGGCAAAAGGAAGGCAAAACAATGTCCTGGTTGCAATGAAAAACTAAATCGACCTTGGGACGGAAGGAAGGATCAGTCTTCAGCACAACAGAGTCCTTATGGAAGACGCAGAGATGTCGAGCAGAAGACAATGCGCCCAACTCCGAAACGCGTCTGGCAGATGTGATTGCGATCAGAAACAAGACCTTGAAGGACAGTATACGTAGGGGCACAGTCCTGATGGGTTCAAACGGAGGGCGTTGCAAAGCCTGCAGAACTTTCGGCAAACTCCATGAGGGGAACCGATGGACAACAGCCGGAGAGCGTAGGGCGACTCCCCTCAAAAAACGTTTGATGAACGGATGTGAGGAAATATGATCTCCAGGAGAGGACACTGAGAGAATGGACGACAGAGTGGATGCATGTCGACGTAGAGTGTTGGGTCGAAGTCCCATCATAAAGCCGCTATGGAGAAATTGCAGCACCTGGTGCACAGTGGCCTGGGATGGATCATGGTGGTGGGACTGACACCACTTGGAGAAAGCCACCCAGGTATGTTGATAAATACGAGTGGTAGATGGTCTTCTCGAGGCCAAAATAATATCAATCACAGCGTCAGACAGTCCAGCTGACCTCAAATGTCCCCGTTCAAACGCCACGCTGTTAGATTGAGCCAAGTAGGGTCCTGGTGCAGTACTGGACCCTGGGATAGGAGGTCTGGCCTGACTGGAAGTGTCCAAGGATCCATCATTGACATTGCCAGAAGATCTGAGAACCACGGTCGGTGTGGCCAAAATGGTGCTATCAGAACCAGCTGTGCCCTCTCGGTTCGCGCCTTCCTGAAGGTTTTGGCTAACAATGGTATGAGAGGAAAGGCGTACAATAGACCGTCTGGCCACGGTGTTGTCAGAGCATCCACTGCTTCTGCTGTTGAGTCCAGGTATCGGGCAAAGTACCTGGGAAGCTGGCAATTGCGACTGGAAGCAAACAGGTCGACTGAGAGGACGCCGAACCGACACTGGAGACGATGGAAAATGGCTGGATGAAGTTTCCATTCTCCCGGAAAGACCTGTTGTCTGCTGAGCCAGTCTGCTGTCACATTCCAAATCCCTCTGAGATGTTCTGCTTTCAGGGATTGTAGATGTTGTTCTGCCCAGACAAAGATGAGGGAGGCTAAGTCCTGCAGAGGACGAGACCTGGTGCCCCCCTGTCTGTTCAAATGTGATTTTACACACGTGTTGTCTGTTCGAATGAGCACATGGTCCAAAGGGAACAGAGACTGAAAATGACGTAGAGCTAAGTGGACAGCCTTTAGCTCCAGCCAGTTGATGCTTTGAGTTTGCTCTGCGGTGGACCAAACCCCCTGAACGTACTGGGAGTTGCAGTGGGCTCCCCAACTGATGAGGCTGGCATCTGTGGTTACAATGGTTCTGCGGGGTTCTCTGAACGACGTGCCCTTGGAGAGGTGTTGAACCTTGGTCCACCAGCGGAAGGAGAGGCGCAGTGCGGGGCTCGAACGAACTTTGCGATGGTTGGAGCTGGCAATGTCCTGTTGAAATGGCAACAGAGTCCATTGAAGGTGCCGAGTGTGGGCTCGAGCCCATGGCACAATGTGGATTGTAGAGATGAACATCCCGAGCGCTCTGGCGAGAAGCATGACGTCTGCGGATGTTTGTTGCATCAGGGACCTTGCGATGCTTGTGATGGCAGTGATGCGATCTGGAGCCAAGAAGGCCATTGCCTGCAGGGTGTCCAACATTGCCCCTAGATGTAGTAGGCGTTGGGTTGGTTGGAGATGGCTTTTGTCGAAGTTGACAAGCCAGCCGTAGGCCTGCAAAACATTGAGGGTGATCGTTAAATGATGAGCCAGCTCCTCAGACTTGGCCCATATTAGCAGATCATCCAGATATGGGTAGAGATGAACCCCTTGGGTCTGGAGATAAGCCACTAGGATGAGTAGCACTTTGGTAAACACTCTTGGAGCAGAGGAGAGGCCGAATGGCATCGCTCTATATGGAAAGTGCTGGTGGCCAAAAGCAAACCGAAGAAACTTTCTGTGGGCTATGCAAATAGGCACATGGAGATACGCTTCCTTAAGGTCGATAGAAGCCAGGAAGTCTCCTTCATGCAGACTCTCCATAATGGAGTGGAGTGATTCCATTTTGAACCTGCGATATGTTACAAAACGGTTGACAAACTTGAGGTCCAATACCGCCCTCCATGATAAATCTCGTTTTGGCACAGCAAATAGGAGGGAGTACACCCCTTCCGACCTCTCAGTTGTGGGGACTGGCTCTATTGCCGCTATGTCCAAGAGGTGTTGTATAGCTCTCTGCATGATTCTGTGCCTGGCTTGTGCCCTTGGGCAAGGGGACGGATGGAATCTGTCTGATGGGATTGCCCAAAACTCTATGGCATAGCCATGACTGAAAAGCTCCCTGATCCAGGAGATCGTAGTGAGGCACAGCCAATGGTCTCCAAAATGAAGTAATCTGCCACCTATGGGCAGTGTGTTAATACTGCTTGCGTTGGCGAGGACCTCCCCTATATGAGGACGATGAGTTGCCCCTGCGCCCTTGATACTGACCTCTGCCCTGGAAGCGTCGGTTCCAGGAGCCCCTGAATAAAGTGGGGTCATAGGATCTGAAGTCGCGGCCTCGTCCTCCTGGCCGCGTTCCACGAAAGGGCTGGTTAGTACGGAAGGAAGGGAATCGCCTGAAAGGCCTGTGGTCGATGTTCTTGACAGTGGCCAGAACCGGTTTGTGGATGTCTTTTGGATCAACCAGCACTGCCTTTAGAGCTTCCTCCCCGAAGAGTAAAGATCCGGAGTAAGGAGCCCTGGACAGATTCATTCTGGCCGCTGAATCAGCCTGCCAGTGGCGAAGCCAGAGGGTCTGTCGCGCGACTATCTGAGCTGTCATGGCTCGTGCCCCCAATTGAGTAGCATCCAAGGTGGCATCAGCCACAAAAGCTGCTGTCTTACGCAACTTTATCAGTGACCTTCTGAGGGCGACAGGATCAGGGTTAGTGTCCTCTAGAAGATCATCCAGCCACATCATAGCTGCTCTGGAGAAAATGGAGGCTGAAGTGGAGGCACGCATGGAGAGGGCAGTGGCCTCGTGATTTTTGCGGAGGGCGAAGTCTATTCGACGCTCAGTAGTGTCCTTTAGTTGGGATTCCCCTTCCCTGGGCAAAAGAGATCATGAAACGAGGCGAGCGATTGGTTTGTCTATGCCAGGGACGTCTAACTTGGTGGCAAAGTCCGGAGCTAGGGCGTAAAGCCTGTCAGCCAGGTTCTTGAAGCGGTGAGATTGAAATGGGTGAGCCCATTCTTCAGAGGCCAATTTGGCAATTGGGTCCGGCACCAGGATGTAGTGTTCAATAGGTGCAGGGGATTTGAGAACCTTGGCCCCTTTGATGGCTGGGGTGGAAGAAGTTGAAGGCGCAGTCTGGAGACCAAGGGTATTAACTACCCTGCGTGCCAGGGGCTGATAGTCTGAGGCATTAAACAAACGATACAATGTATCCTCCTCATGATCTGAATAGTCGCTCCAGTCATCTCCTTCAACGTGGTCAGTGAAGGTTGACTCCTCCGCATACGAGGCTTCGTCAATACATCTGCCTCTGGCTACATCAAAGGGATTTGGTGGGCAGGAAGGATGAGCTTCACGACACGCACGTTGGTCCATGTTGAGCTGAGGTATGGCAGGAACTTGTGGTAGTGACTGCATTTGGGTGAAAAATGCCAGCATGGCTTGAAGTTGGGAGAGGAAATCAGGGGACAGCTGCAGCCCGGTTGTGGCAGATGTTTGTGCCTGAGTAGGTATTGGGGCAGATGTTTGGGGCGGTAAAACGGAGGGAGGCTGGTTATGTGAAAGCTGAGTGGGAAAGCCAGCAAAATCCTCCTCGTCAGAGGAAGCAGCAGGGGAATGAAATATTTCGCTTATGTGTGCCTGAGTTGCTGTGGTGGTGGCGGTGGTTGGCACAGAGTCATAGCGTGGACGCTTTGGTTTGCTATGGCTGGAAAGATGTTTTGTCTTAGCCAGTGCTTTAACATGCTTAGACTTAGTCGCCTTAGAATATTGTGGCTTGGCTGTTTGTGACATGTCTGGCTGATCTGGTATCATATTGGCTGATTGCGACATGTCTGGGTGTTCTGCCATCTTATATTAACTTGGGTGCAGTACACGGCCACAGAGGGGGCAGGATGTAAAGACCCGAACTGGCACAGTGTACGACCACAGAGGGTGTAGAATACACTGGCAGATGGCTAAGTGCACGGCCACAGAGGGGGCAGGATGCACTGTGGTATCAGCATTAGTATAATATAGACTGTATTTTAGGCTTGGTACACGGCCACAGAGGGGGCAGGATGTACAAAATATAGTTCAGATTAGTGCTGTAGGCTGGATTTCAGGCGTGGTACACGGCCACAGAGGGGGCAGGATGTACTGAATATAATTCAGATTTAGTACAAGTCAGCCACTGATATTAAAGCTCCAGCCTTGCTGATACTGAATATAATTCAAATTTAGTACAAGTCAGCCACTGATATTAAAGCTCCAGCCTTGATAATACTGAATATAATTCACATTTATTACAAGTCAGCCACTGATATTAAAGCTCCAGCCTTGATGGTACTGAATATAATTCAAATTTAGTACAAGTCAGCCACTGTAAATTTGTGTGTAAGGAAGCCCTGTAAGTCTGTCTACAACACACATACAACACACATACAGATAACTTGCAGGGAAGGTATCCGTTGGTTAATAAAGGGTTAACAAAAAAGGCGGGAAATTTGAATTCAACAAAAATGGCGCCCGGAAAAAAGAGCGGGAAAAAATGATCCGAAAATGGCAGAGGGGGAAGAAGCAATGGCGGCTGACTGGTAACGAACTGGGGGAAGGGCTGCCCAGCACAGTCTCGCAGGGGGAGGTGTGGGGTCGATAGTCGCACTTGCGGCTCTAAAAAACCCCAAAAGGAGACTGCCGAGAGAAGCCTGTGTCGGGAAAGGCAGCAGGAGGGAAGCCGCTGTCACCGCCGAGTAAAGAGGTCTCCGCGGCGAAAATTAAAGTCACGGAGAGAGAGGGAGAAAGAGAGGGCAGGAAGCCGCAGCCGCAAGCTCCAGCCTGGGAGAGAACCGCAGCCGCGGTCTCTCCAAGAGCTCCTCAGAGTGCTGCTTGAGACAGCCCAGCACAGGAAAAAATAGAGCCGCGAGCTCCCGATGGATGCAACAGAGCCAGGGGGAAAGCTCAAAAGCAGACAAAAACGAAGAGAACCGCAGCCGCGGTCTCTGAGGGGACCCTCAAACAAGCCTCAAACAAGTAAGGGAAATAAGCTGAAATAAAGGCTCAAAAAATAAAAAGCTCAAAATTGGCCAAGAAACGTAGAGAACCGCAGCCACGGTCTCTGTGGGGACCCTCAAACTTAAATGGAAAGTTAAACACAAACAGGGAAAGGAAGGACTTGAAGACAAATGAACAGACAAATACACAAAACTTAGCTAAAAGCTACTTGCTACGCTACAGATCCAATCTTGTTCGTACAAGGCAAGAATAAACTGGGGAGTGGGAGGGGCCTGACGCCCCTAGTCTTGACTTCAAAAACATTCTTGCCTTCGCACGATAGGTGGAACTATTACCCGCAGTGATGGCCCACCTCCTATGGAAAATGTATTTTTTAAAAAAATGTAACAATATATCAATTATTTTAAATAATGAACTATTGTACAAAATGCAATTCTATTCTCATTCATCAGGGAGTAAACCCCATTCAAGACAGTGGGGCTAAATGTCAAGTACAGATGTCATCGAAGTTCTTCCAAGCCTGGCTTGGAGAATTGCATTGTATCTTCAGTCAATCATAACATTTAAATAATTAAGACTACTAACAGGCAGGATTTTTTTTTACTCCTATAGAATATCTTTTATACCGGAGTGAGGAATGCATGACCCTCCAGATGTTGTTGGGCTCAAACTTCCATCAGACCCAGCTAGCATGGCCTATGGTCAGGGATTATGGGAAATGTTATCCAGCAACATCTGAAGGTTTCCCACAGGGTTCCCACCCCTAATTTATACTTTTATAACTGAGATGCCTAAAATATCCAGGTATCTCTGATGTTTATTACCCCACCCCCCCAAAGGAAATAAAGATTATTGGAGTCATCTTCATTGATTTTGAGGGTCAGTAGAACATAGGAAAATGAAAAGTCCTTTCCTACAAGGGTCTTCCCAGTATTTGAAATTACAAGGCTTTCCTTGGAGACAAAAGAGTTTTGCAAAGGTATAGGAAACATTAGACAAACCTTTAGGTATTCTAACTAAGAAATTTTATCCTAAAGTAAAAGAGTATCATGCAATTACACATACAGCAACATGAAGCAGAAGAAAGGATTGTATTCCTTTCTTTGTTACATATAGGTAAGAATAGGAGATGCCCTTTGAAGAAAGTGATATAGCTCAAAATAATAATTTATCAACGGTCCCCTGGAATATCTCTATTGGAAATGCAAAGTTGATTCTCCCCTCAATGCTATTTTTGAGGAAATAAATATTTTAAAATCTTTAAATGAGCAACCACTCTTATTTTGGCTGCAGCTGGAATTAAGAGTGAGGAGGCCACAAGCTTAGAAGAAGAAATAATTATTACGGTTACAACATAACACTTTTTAGTACTATTGAACATTATTGTGGTTTTCAGTGTTCTTATTTTAATAGTCTGTTCTATACACTGTATATTATGAACCTTGTGCCATTTGTACTCTGTATTTTGCATGTTTTTGAAATAGCTATAGACTATGGTTAATGCAAATAATAATGTGTCATATAGTTATATGAAAAGAAAGTCTAGAGTAGCATGTTTCTATTCAGCAGAAGACTTTTTTGATTGTTAGAGCTTGTGGATAAGCAGCAGAAACCAGTGCACAAATATATTCAACAAAGTAAGAGCAAATTTTCATCCAGCTTTCTGACTATTTAACTGCTCTCTCTAGACATTGAAGAATGTCCTGTTCTGTCCTGGCTGTAAGCCTGAGGGATGCTGACACAGGCCTGGAGGAGTCTGACCTTGAGTGGGAATAATCTTGCAGCTGGGATCATTTAGCAGTTCTGCAGGATCTAGGAGAGCTTCAGCAGTGGTGGAATGAAGAAAACAAAGAGGCAGACTTCAATGGAGGGATTACATAGACCACAACTTATTTTGGCTTAACATGCATCTTTTAAGAGTAATGTTGAAGGGATAATTCTAACTCCTCCAATCAAGATGTCCATAGACATGCCCCCCATGGACAGCCATCTAAATGCTTCCCCCCCCAAAAAAAAGTGCTGTAGTTTTAAACTCCTGCTAAAAACTTTTTATTTAGGCAAACCTACCAAGATACGTAAAGTCAAAACACATTTTAAAATAATTTTAAAATGTAATATATATTTTAAACTTCTGGTTTTATTTATATTTTGAATTTTTAGGTCTATCTTTTAACTTCTGGCTTCTTTATTATTTTAATGCATATTTTATATAAACTGCTGAGAGGGGTTTTTTCTCATTACAATTAAGCACTACACAAATGTTAAATAATAAAGATATCTCATAAACCATCTATTCCCTTTGTAAGGAGATATAGGTTTGTGACAGATTGCCAGTAGAATCCCCACACCAACTGTACCACACCTTCATTACTATAAACAGCAGATCCACTCATGAGCTACTCACACCTGTGAGTGCCCTGCTATTCCATATCTCAGTCAAACTTGTCACTTTAGGCTATTCTCAGACTCCCTCTACTTTCCCCCCCCCTCCACAACCACACTGGTTCCTTTACCATAGGAAGGGATTCGGCATACAAAATCCTATTATGTGTTCTTTAAACCAATATAAGAGAGCTAGTGTGGCGTAGTGGTTAGAGTGTTGGACTATGACTTGGGAGACCAAGGTTCAAATCCCCACACAGCCATGAAGCTCACTGGGTGACCTTGGGCCAGTCACTGCCTCTCAGCCTCAAACCCCCTCTGCATATCGCTTACCATGAAAACCCTATTCATAGGCTCGCCATAAGTCAGAATAGACTTGAAGGCAGTCCATGTCCAAACCAATGTAACACCTGCCCCAGCTGTTTAACTACTGAACTTTCTTGCCTTAAAAAAAAAGAGCTCTTGCCTCCTTCATTGGAGAAGCAGTAGTATTCTATGAAAATTTAATCAACTATCCTGGCCACTGGATGCACCAGACTGCTGCCAAAGTGGCAATTGTTCATCCCTGTGTCTATAAAACCAGACTTTGTTGCTTATTCAAGATCAGAATGGAACAAATCTGCAATAATAAAGAATGAACTAGAAGTAGAATATGGCTTCCACTTTTCTCTAAACTCAGCTGCTGTGCAAAGCCCCCTACCAATGCCATCATGGCATCCCCTGCAGCTCAATGGAGCTATTTCAGTCTCCTGTAACCCTATTTCTCCATCTGCATACTGAGCTGAAGGAACACCTATAAGGAGACCACAAAGACAGAACTGCCCTGATTGCACTGGATACAAGATTATCATCTACCCATTTTTACAGAGGCTCGATATATGTTAGATATGGATTAACCAAGACTCAGATCAGTAGCTGAAGAAGTTTCCTTTTCCTCAAAATGTGGTGTGTAGAGAGCCTAGTGGTTTGGAACTGCATTCCAGGCATCTTGGCCATTCTGTTCCCAACCCATCCTTAGCCTTCCTCCCACCATTGGAGTTGGAGGGGGTATGGAGATGACCATACAGATGCTGGGATAAACTCTGTTCACCTTTGGAACAAGGTCTGGTCACTTGTCATGCCACTGTCATTATGATGCATGTGGTGAGCATAAATGTTGATGCCTAGTCTTGATGGCAGATCTCCAATTGTGTCTGGCATGAAAGAACAGAGCACTGATCTGGACAGAAAACCTTCTGCTAACCTACATTTTTATAGTGATTCTCTGCCTCTGAACCAACTAAAAAGTAGACATAATAAAAAATGAAACTAGGTAGAGGAATCCTAATGCATATTTACTCAGGAACATGTCCCAGTGCTTTCAATGTGATTTACTCTCAGCTAAGTCAGTTTTGGACAACAGTGCTGGTCTCCTTTGGGAGGAAGGCTGGGACAGAACTCTAACAGATAAATAAATAAGAAAAACCAGGAAATCTACAGTTACCTAAATAATAGTTTAGACAACAAAGTACTAGGGTCCTTCTCAGAAAAATGCCATCATTCAACAATAAGAACAGCTTGCACTTTGAACATGGTGAACACAAAAATGGAACACCTCATGTTAGAAAACTATCCTTTTGCAGTGGTAGATTACCTATGTAGTTGGGGACATAGATTATAACAATCATTTTACAGTGTCCAATCAAAAAAGAAATGAGCACAAGAATATTTAACCAAAATAAACCACTAGGTTAAATGTTATTAGTCAGTATTTCAGTATCTTCAAAAGTATTTGCATGGCAATGTAACAAACTGGTTATTGCTTGATCATCAGTACAGAATCGCCCCAGCTCCCCCATACCAGAAATACATAGTAATTCAAATTGTCAGGAAAAACTAACCTTTCCATGCTGATGTGGCAGATAGAAATGTTTCTATTCAAGATTGCTATAATCTAATGTCAATACAATGCAATGAATGACAGCATGTTTCTGTATCTCTGTTACAGAAGTAATAAAACTGTGTTTTTCAATTTCTGATAATGAATCAAGGATGCTACATGCAAGAGTTCCTGATGGTGGGAAAACAGCACAGGTCACCAAGAAGGATGAGCTTTGGTGGGACCTCATGAAGCACATTCATTTACATAATATATTGGATAGAAAGAATAAATAAAATATATAAAAACATTCAATTACTCCACATGGTACTGGAAGCTCACAAGGAGAACATAATAAAGATGCAGCTGTCTTCTATTGTTTGTTCCAGTTATATGGTACTCATGCTTACTGCTTTTCAATATGGAATTTCCATTTTAGGAATGATCCCACTTATAGATCCATCTTCCTTGAATGTGGTAAATCAGCTTATAAGAAATCTGTGCTTGAGGTCATCACAAACTCCTATGACATGCATTCTATAAGTTTATTATACTATGAGTAAATAATTATACTGGTAACTGGTTAAACAAAAGGAATATTTCTTTGAATACACCTGAAACTATAATGTTTTCAGAGAGAAAATCTCATTTTTCCTCTACTAATTTTCTCTACATTATTTTCTGTGTTGCACTGCTGTTTTCATCTGTCATGGGACAGTGCTCCCACATGATGATACTCACTGTATTCTACTGCAACCCTTGCACTCATCATGGCAGAAGCTGGTCTTCCTTACCAGAAATAATGCCCTGCAGCATATTGCTATGAGCACCCCATTCCTCTGACCTCCAGAGGTGCAGGATGCATCCAGTTTCTGTTTCCTTGGAATTAGGTCACTAGGAGCTGTTGGAATTTGTAATATAAGGTTTTATTTACACATATGTGAACTTGGGTGGAGATACAATTTAACATCAAGAGATGTTCCAAAGTCTATTACTTTTCATCATGTTTCTAGGAGAGCACAGCCACACACACACACTCAAAAATCTATTAGTTTCCAGAGCCTATAACAGCCTCTCCCTTACTCTGTGAGAATCCAAAAATGGAGGACCTATTGTTCTCTTTCACACAGACACATTAATGACATAGCCTCCAGCTGGGGGTGGGGGAGAACCTGCCTATTAACTGCCATACTGCCTGACAACTTTCGGAAGTGTCTCCAGCTGTTTTTGTAGCAACATACTGTTTTAGATTACATAACCAAGAAGACACTTAAGGGACCTGGCCAGGGCTACCTAGCAAAAGAAACTGGTTTCACTGTGTTAGCAGTCTTTTATCTTCTCCACACCCCTATCTTGTAACTATAGAATCAAAAGGTTGGAGGGCACACAGACAGCCATTTAGTCCAACCCGTAGCAATATTCTCTGTCTCTCCCCTATTTTCCAGACTATTTTGACATTTATAAAATATTGAAAATGTCTATACAAATTGAGTATGGAACAGTTTACATAACAGTTATAACATCTTTTGAGAATTGTTAATATATACACATTTCAAATGCACAGTCACAGCAAGACACAGTGGTAAGAGCCATGTTTAAGTAGATATTTTTAAATCACCCAGTCTAGAGGTTACCAGTGCACGGACAACAGTGGTCAGGCTATCTTGGTCCAAAAATGGCCGCACCTGTCTTACCAGCCAAAGCTGGTAAAAGGCACTTCTAGCCACCGAGGACACCTGGGCTTCTAGTGACAAAGATGGATCCTGGAGTACCATCAGACTATGAACCTGCTCTTTCATAGGGAGTATGACCCCATCTAAAGCAGGCAATTGACCAATTAACTGAAGTTGGGAACCACCAACCCACAGTGCCTCCATCTTGCTAGGATTCAATCAGTGTATTGGCCTTCATCCACCCCACCACCAAGTCTAGGCATGGTCCAGGCCTTGCAAAACCTCTGTTGATTCAGAAGTTACAGAGAAATAGAGCTGGATAACATCAGTGGACTGCTGACACCTCATCCCAAATCTCCTGATGACCACTCCTAACAGCTTCATATAGATGTTAAACAGCATGAGGGACAAGATGGTACCCTGTAGCACCCCACAACACAACTGCCAGGAGGTTGAAAGACAATTACCTAATGCTATTTTCTGAAAATGACCCTGGAAATAGGATTGGAACCACTGTAAAACAGTGCCTCCAATACCCATCTTACCAAGTTACCAGAAGGATACCATGGTTAATGGTATCAAAAGCCACAGAGAAATTAAGTAAGAATAACAGGGTCACACTCCCCCTGTCCTCCCGATACAGGACATCCATCAGGGCAACTAAGGCCGATTCAGTCCCATAACCAGGCCTGAACCCAGACTGCAATGGGTCAAGATAATCTGTTTCATCCAAGAGTACTTGCAAGTGCTGTGCCACAACCCTCTCAACCACTTGCTGCACATAACTCTCTCAATCACCTTTTTAAAAAATCCACCAAAATGTCATCACTAGCACTGACAGCAATCTCTCCCGAAGGATTTTCCAACTTTCCTGTTAGAAATCTAATGATTCAAGGGTGACAAATCTTTCTAGTAGAATATACCACAGCAGAGTATTTAAGCACATACATAGCACAGTGGTTCCTCAAATCCAGAGGTATGTATGACTGCAATTTAAAGAAAATGTTATAGTATTAGGAAATCATACCTGAATGAAATTCAATACAAAAAATATATAAAAAATAGATTTCTACTTCTCTACATTTTTTATTATATAGTTCTAAGGTAAAAGTCCAAAAGTCTTGTTGAAAAGCCTGGAAGGTAGATAGCACATGCTGCTCAAGAAAACAGAAAACAAACCACAGGAATTTACTCTATAAGCCTCCCTACAGAAAGCTAACCAAAATGTTCACATGAATCACTGATCCAAATATCCCAGGAGTTGAAGCCCTGCTCCTTAATATAGAAAAAAGCTTGGAGAAAGGGGTATCCGCTGTTTCTGAAATCAGCCATTCCACATATTATAAAACCTTAGAAGGAGCAAGAGGCTGTGCCATTGAAAATTCTACCAGAGAAATTGTATTGTCAGCCAAACTGGAGTTTTGCCCTTTTAAAATAGAAGTCAGCAATATCAACTGGACAAACCTTACAAATTATTTATTTATTTTATTTATTTATTAAATTTATATACCGCCCGACTAGCAATAGCTCTCTAGGCGGTGAACACAAAACAGCATAAAAATACAATGAATAACAAAATAATACTAAAATACAATCAACAATCCAATACAATAAACACTTTTAAAATTAAATCAGTGTAACTTAAAATGCTTCAGAGAATAGGAAGGTTTTGACCTGGCGCCGGAAGGAGAGCAGAGTCGGTGCCAGGCGTACTTCCTCAGGGAGACTGTTCCATAGTTCGGGGGCCACCACTGAGAAGGCCCTAGATCTTGTCATCACCCTCCGGGCCTCCCTGTGAGTTGGAACCCGGAGGAGGGCCTTAGTAGCAGAACGTAGTGCACGGGCCGGTTCATATCGGAAGAGGCGTTCCGCAAGGTATCGTGGTCCCACACCGTATAAGGCTTTATAGGTTAATACCAACACTTTGAATCTAGCCCGGAAACATATTGGCAACCAGTGCAAGCTGGCCAGAACAGGTGTTATATGCTCGGACCGCTTGGTCCTTGTCAGCAATCTGGCCGCCGCATTTTGCACTAGTTGTAGCTTCCGAACTGTCTTCAAAGGTAGCCCTACGTAAAGCGCATTACAGTAATCCAAACGTGAGGTTACCAGAGCATGTACCACTGATGTAAGGTCCTCTTTACTCAAATAGGGACGTAGCTGGGCTACCAACCGAAGTTGGTAAAACGCATTCCTAACCACCGAGGCTACTTGAGCCTCAAGTGAGAGGGAAGAGTCTAAAAGACTCCCAGACTACGAACCCGGTCCTTTAGGGGGAGTGTAACCCCGTCCAGGACAGGGTATATATCCACCATCCGATCAGAGAACCCGTCCACCAACAGCATCTCAGTCTTGTCTGGATTGAGTCTCAGTTTGTTAACTCTCATCCAGTCCATTGTCGAGGCCAGGCAACGGTTCAGCAAATCGACAGCCTCACCTGAAGAAGATGAAAAGGAGAAGTAGAGCTGCGTGTCATCAGCATACTGATGACAACGCACTCCAAAACTCCTGATGACCTCTCCCAACGGCTTCATGTAGATATTAAAAAGCAGGGGGGACAAAACTGACCCCTGCGGGACCCCATATTGGAGAGCCCGCGGTGTCGAGCAATGTTCCCCAAGCACTACCTTTTGGAGACGACCTGCCAAGTAGGAGCGGAACCACTGCCAAGCAGTACCTCCAACTCCCAACTCCGCGAGCCTCTCCAGAAGGATACCATGGTCGATGGTATCAAAAGCCGCTGAGAGATCAAGGAGAATCAACAGAGTTACACTCCTTCTGTCTCTTTCCCAACATAGGTCATCGTACAGGGCGACCAAGGCTGTCTCAGTGCCAAAACCGGGCCTAAAACCCGATTGAAATGGATCTAGATAATCAGTTTCATCCAATAGCGCCTGGAGCTGGCCAGCAACCACCCGTTCCAAGACCTTGCCCAGGAATGGAACATTCGCCACTGGCCTGTAGCTGTTAAAATTGTCTGGGTCCAAGGAAGGCTTTTTCAGGAGTGGTCTCACCACTGCCTCTTTCAGACAGCCCGGGACCACTCCCTCTCGTAAAGAGGCATTTATCACTTCCTTGGCCCAGCTACCTGTTCCATTCCTACTAGTTTTTATCAGCCAGGAGGGGCAAGGATCCAGTACCGAAGTGGTTGCACGTACCTGTCCAAGCACCTTGTCCACATCCTCGAGTTGAACCAACTGAAGCTCATCCAACAAAACAGGACAAGACTGTGCTCCGGACATCTCACTAGGATCTACTGCTATAACTTGAGAGTCTAGGTCCTGGCGGATACATGAGATCTTATTCTGGAAGTGATCGGCAAACTGATTACAGCGGGCCTCCGATGATTCCACCGTGTCCGGAGGGTTTGAATGGAGAAGCCCCCGGACAACTCGAAAGAGCTCCGCTGGGCGGCAAAGAGATGATTTAATAGTGGCAGCAAAATGATGTTTTTTAGCTGCCTTCACTGCTCCTACATAGAGCTTAGTCGAAGCACTAACCAGCGCATAATTGTATCCATCGGGAGTTCGTCTCCATTTCCGCTCAAGCCTCCTCCTATCTTGCTTCATCGCTCTCAGCTCCGGAGTATACCATGGAGCTGTATGAGCTCTACACAGGAGAGGGCGTGCAGGAGCAATCGTGTTTACAGCCCGGGTCATCTCCGTATTCCACAGATCGACCAGGGCTTCAGCAGGAGCGCCAGTCCTATCAGCCGGAAAATCCCCCAGAGCCCTTTGAAAACCTTCAGGATCCATTAGTCTCCGGGGGCGGACCATTTTAATAGGTCCCCCACCCTTGCAGAGGGAAGAGGTTACTGAAAGTCTAAACTTCAGCAAGCAGTGGTCTGTCCATGACAAAGGGAGTGTTGTAAAACTCCCCACATCCAGATCACTTTCCCCATGCTCAGTAGCAAAAACAAGGTCTAGAGTGTGCCCCGATACATGTGTGGGACCACTAACATATTGAGACAGCCCCATGGCTGTCATGGAAGCCATGAAGTCCTGAGCCGCGCCAGACAAAGTGGTCTCGGCATGAATGTTGAAATCCCCCAGTACTATTAGTCTGGGGGACCTCAACAATATATCCGAGACCACTTCCGCCAGCTCAGTTAGGGAAGCCATTGGGCAGCAAGGTGGGCGGTACACCAAAAGGATTCCCAGCCTGTCCCTCTGGCCCAACACAAGGTGCAAACACTCCAGGCCAGTAACTGAATGAACATGGTGCTTGGTGAGTGAGATGGAACTCTTATAGACGACAGCAACCCCACCTCCCCGACCCTCAGATCTACTATGATGCTGAACCAAGTACCCCGGTGGGCAGAGCTGAGAGAGACCAACTCCTCCCTGCTCACCCACCCAGGTCTCGGTTATACATGCCAGATCGGCTGCCTCATCCACAATCAAATCGTGGACGAGGGAGGTTTTATTATATACCGATCTGGCATTTAATAACAGCAACTGGAGATCTGAGAGTTGGCTGATAGGACTACCAACGACCTTGCGGGTGTGGGAAGGACCGGAACAAGGCACAGCCACAACATGTCTGGACCGCGTTTCCCTTACCTGGCACGTTCTTCTCACAGCGCCATATCTTCCTTTGCCCGTCACTACGGTAATTGGGGCCCCCTCAAGTCTCCCCGCCTGATGGATAAAACTCTCTCCAAAGCACATAATACAACTAAAATATACAACAATTAAACGTATAAAAACAGCTATATATACAGCCATATATACAGCCATATATACAGCCATATATACAGCATATAAACATACACACTCACTCAGACACACATTCATATAATCAGGCACCCATTCATCTCAAATTGCATCAACACACCAACAAAAAAGTAAAAAAAAAAGAAAAAGAAAGCAGCAGCACAGCAGCAGCCTCTCCTTCCCTTGGGTGATGGTTTCTTTCTCCTGCAGGCACTGGGTCTCCCAGGCCACCTCAGCCAGCCGGCTTATGTATCCCTCCAAAGAGGGACAGGTGGTAAGAATCAGTCCTGGCTGGCTGGGTACCTGGGGCCTGGTCCTGCCAGGCAGAAGTCCCTCAGGGAAGGGTGGTGGAGATGGTGGTCCCACAGTAGCAGCAGCAGCACAGCAGCAGCAGCCTCTCCTTCCCTTGGGGCGATGGTTTCTTTCTCCTGCAGGCGTTACCTGATGTTTGGTTTTCAGCCAGGGACTCTGGTTTTGGGGGGGGTCCTCTCTGGACCTCCAGGTGACTCAACTTAATCTCCGGACTTTTAGCTTTTTTAAGTTTCTATGTGGTCTGGTTCCCGAGATACACATCAAAACGTCAGCCGCTCCCCTGCACCTATGTTAGTTCCTCTAAATTCTGCTCTAATCCCTGCCCTTTGAGGTTTTCAGCCAATAAGAAGTCAAGGTTGTGAATGACAAGAGCAAGAGCTAACCCTCATTTCAGGTTCTGAGAACAGTTTCCTGTCTCCCATTAGGAATTCAGTAAATATATACCTTTTAGCAGCCAAAGAGTACTTTCTCTGTATGGGATTGGGACTTGGTTCTGAGTAAACATGCATAGGATTGCAGTACAACAGAAGATCACAGCAGGATCTTGGTAAGCATAAAGGTGTACATGTAAGTTTTTTTTAATTACTTGCAAAAATGGTACATTATACTTTTTATTTTTCAAATAATTTTTGAACAGAAGTTTTAAAAAATTTACATGCTTCAGAGTTACACTTTTCTAATTAAGGAGTCAAAAAGTTTAAATTTTACAGGACTGTGGAAGAGGGCAGCTTATTTGTCTTATTTATAACCTGTTATGAATTTTTTTTTTCCTGGGAGTAAAACTTCAGTGCTAATTTCACATACCTGGGAGCTAACCCCATTGAACTCCATAGGACTTACTTTTGAGTAGACATGGTTAAGATTGTGCTGAAAATCAATGGGACTTTGAGTGAACATAGAAAACGATTGTGTTGTAAATCATTCTCTCCCCCTCTGATCCTTTAAAAAAAAAAGCAGTAAGGCAGGGCTTATGTAGATGTCATTGCTTTTATTTGGCAGAAACCTAATAGCTATTTTTTGGGTGGGGGGAAGTTCTGCAATGGCCAACTGGTTTTGGCATAAACTATTCTATGGGGTGTATGTATTTTTACATCTCCAGTGTTGGGGAAATTCTTTATATACAAACAATAAGCAAAATATATTATTTTATAAAGCTATAAAGGTTTATAACATTTTAATAGTTTAGTTTAACATTTAATAAGTTTAGTAGCCAGCCAGAACCCTTTTCTTATTGGAGCTGTCTTCCCTGACTGTGCTGGCTTGTTTGGAACAACTTGTACTCTAAACAATTATGATAACACTGAATAGGCATTGAATATCTCTAAACATCCTTGTGCTCTCCAAGATGTAGGAAGGATTGCATTAGCTGGAATGCTTAGCTCAGCATGAAAATGTACTTTTACGTGAAGTACTGAACATTGCCAAACTCACTAGAACATGATGCAGAAAGTACAGTACCTATGCAAGTACCTATGCAATGCCTATGCAAATATATGTGCAATACTATAATGCCTATGTCATACTGTGTCATACTGATGTGTTAACTCCTGATTGGTAGACGCTAAAGTCTTTATCCTGCAATGTATAAAAACCCCAGGCAACGAGTGCCATGATGCAGTTCTCCACTCACTAAGAGGGAGACTGACAAAGCATATGCTTGTCATTCAATAAAGGCCTACCTTTTTGCTGCAAATCTGTGTTCTATGATTTTACTCAAGGAGTCCCAGTCCAACAAACTACAAATTCCCCCATTATGTGTGCATATATGAAATATTTCCAACAACCCTGTGAGGTAGAGCTGGAAACCAACGCAGCCCACAAGAAATAAAACCATTTAAAATCCAATAACTGTAAAACAAATATAAAACATTTGCCAAACAGCTTAAAGTGCCATGATTCTGAATTTTGGATTGGGTGAATGAAGTTCCTTATCATTGAATTGCAGTCCTGTGCATACGTCCCTGTCTAAGTAAGCCCCAATGAATACATTGAGACTTGCTTCTGAGTAAGCATGCATAGGATTGCACTATAAATATTATTATTATTATTATTATTATTATTTAATTTGTATCCCGCCCTTCCTCCCAGCAGGAGCCCAGGGCGGCAAACAAGGGACTAAAAACACTTTAAAACATCAAAGAAACAAATCTTAAAATACATTAAGACAAAACAGCATTAAAAACATTTAAAAACTTTTTTAAAAGGGTTAAAAACATTATTAAAAAACATATTAAGCAATTCTGACACAGACACAGACTGGGATAGCTCTCAACCTAAAAGGCTTGTTGAAAAAGAAGTCTTCAAAGGGCGCCGAGAAGATAGCAGAGATGGCGCCTGACTAATATTCAAAGGGAGGGAATTCCACAGCGTAGGTGCTGCCACACTAAAGGTCCATTTCCTATATTGTACAGAACGAACCTCCTGATAAGATGGTATCTGCAGAAGGCCCTCACCTGCAGATCGCAGTGATCTACTGGGTATGTAAGGATAAGACGGTCTTTCAGGTATCCTGGTCCTGAGCTGTATAGGGTTTTGTACACCAAAACTAGAACCTTGAACTTGGCCCGGTAGCAAATGGGCAGCCAGTGCAATTCTTTCAGTAGCGGGGTGACATGTTGGCGATACCCTGCTTCAGTGAGCAGTCTCGCCACCGCATTTTGCACCAGCTGCAGCTTCCGGACCAACCTCAAGGGCAGCTCCACATAGAGCACATTACAGTAATCCAGCCTGGAGGTTACTAGGACATGGACAACACTGGTCAGGCTATCCCAGTCCAGAAACAGTCGCAGCTGTCTCACCAGCTGAAGCTGGTAAAAGGCACTCCTAGCCACTGAGGTCACATGGGCCTCTAGCAACAAAGATGGATCCAGGAGCACACCCAGGCTATGGACCTGCTCTTTCAGAGGGAGTACCACCCTGCCCAAAGCAGGCAACCGACCAATTATCCGAACTCAGGAACCACCAAACCACAGCGCCTCCGTCTTGCTAGGATTCAGACTCAGTTTATTGGCCCTCATCCAGCCCACCACCAACTCCAGGCAGCGGTCCAGGGCTTGCACAGCCTCTCCTGATTCAGATATTATGGAGAAATAGAGCTAAGTATCATCAGCATACTGCTGACACCTTGCCCCAAAGCTCTTGATGACTGCTCCTAAGGGCTTCATATAGATGTTAAACAGCATGGGGGACAAGATGGTACCCTGCAGCACCCCACAGCACAGCTGCCAGGAGGCTGAAAGACTGTCACCCAATGCTATTCTCCGAAAACGACCCTGGAGATAGGATCGGAACCACTGTAAAACGGTGTCTCCAATGCCCATCTCACCAAGTCGGCCCAGAAGAATACCATGGTCAATGGTATCAAAAGCCGCTGAGAGATCAAGTAAGAAAAACAGGGTCGCACTCCCCCTGTCCTTCTCCTGATAAAGGTCATCCATCAGGGCGATCAAGGCCGATTCAGTCCCATAACCAGGCCTGAACCTAGACTGGGATGGGTCAAGATAATCTGTTTCATCCAAGAGTACTTGCAGTTGCTACGCCGCAACCCTCTCAATCACTTTCCCTAAAAAGGGAGTATTTGCAACAGGTTGGTAGTTGTCAGAAACCAATGGATCCAGGGTGGGCTTTTTCAGGAAAGGTTGAATCACCGCCTCTTTCAAGGCAGCTGGAACCACTCCCTCACGCAATGATGCATTGACCACACCCTGGATCCACTCGGTCAGACCCCCTCAGCAAGCTTTAATAAGCCAAGAAGGGCAAGGGTCAAGAGGACACATTGCTGGCTGCATCATCGCAAGCACCTTGTCCACGACATCAGCCTGCATCAACTGAAACCGTTCCCAAGAAGTTACAGCAGACATTGCACTGGACACCTCATTGGGGACTACAGTATATGTAGATGGGGCATCAAGACTGCTACAGAGGCGAGAAACTTTACCCTCAAACTGCCTTGCAAACAATTCACAGAGGGCCTCCGAAGGGTTGAAGACTCCATTTCCTGGAGTTGATGTCAACAGACTCCTGACAACATGGAAAAGCTCCACTGTACGGCTACTTGAGGATGCAATGGAGGCAGAGAAGTGAGGCTTCTTCACCACCCTCACCGCCACACAGTAGGCACAGTTCGATATTTTACTCATGCCCGATCAGCCTCACAGCACATCTTTCGCCACTTATACTCTAGCCGTCATCCAGCCTGTTTCATTGCCCTTAGCTAACTGGTGTACCAAGGGGCAAACAGGGCTCCACAATGCCGGAGAGGGCATTCGGGGGCAACCATATCAAGAGCCTGAGAAATGTTTTTGTATGAATTGTATGTGCCAAGCAACTGTAGCTGATGCTTAATGTATCGTGCTTAATGACATCACTTGGACCCACCCCATGATGGCACTTGGACCCACCCCATGATGGCACTTGGACCCACCCCATGACATCATTCAGGCCCACCTCCTGACCTGGCAACCCTATTGCAAATATAGGCCAAATTATCCACAATAAGCATCAAAAGAAGACAAATAAACTCCTATTTATTATTTATTTATTTATTTAATTTATTAGTCGCCCATCTGGCTGGTTGTCCAGCCACTCTGGGTGACGTACAAGATAAAACAATACATTAAAACATTAAAATTTAAAACCATAACCGTAAGAAACCTAACCCACCCCAAAAGCCTGCCTGAAGAGCCAGGTCTTCAAGGCCCGGCGGAAGCTTATCAAGCAAGCTGAGAAAAGACCACTGGTTTTTAATTATTATGATGTGCCATTTGTGAATTTAATCACCCATAAAGTTTGGTAAATGTATTCCATAACTAGAGAGAAGAAAGCTATTTATAAACAGTTTAATGTTATATGATAGTCAAAACACATTATAAATAATAATCTACTAGTTAGACAGATACGTTATATTTTATTAGATTTTTTGTTGTTTATAAATTCCCCAAACTTGCAAATACCAAGATCAATACTGTCTTCTTTTCTATATGAGGACATGACAAATAAGGGCACCACACAAAGGTAGAACTTTATTTCTGTAGTGTTAGAAAGTATGTAGGAAGTAGGGTTGCCAGGTTCAGGGCTTGAGACTGATCTTGTATCTTTAGCAGAAGAGAAAGTCAGCCAAATGCAGGTGTTCTTGCAACTCTGTAATGGGAAAAAACACAAGGTGGAATTCTCCCTTCCCCCTGCACAACTTTTAAAGATACAGAAGACCTCTTAGTTTTCAGGCCCAGCCTCCAAGAGGTCTCCTGTATCTTTAAATGTTGTGCAGGGGGAAGGGAGAATTCCACCTTGTGGTTTTTCCAATTATAGTGTTGCAAGAACACCTGCACTTGGCTGACATTCTCTTCTCCTAAAGATACAGGAACAGTCTCAGGCCCCAAACCTGGCAACCCTAGTAGGAAGGAATCCCCCACAAATACCAATGCAGCTTATGCTTTCTAAGATTAAATTTATTCTTTAAAGGCTGGTAGCACCTTCTTATTTGGAAGTTTGAATGTAAACAGGGATATAAACAAGAGTCTGATATGCTTGCAAGCTGGCTAGATATAAGGAGCCTTGTGGGGTTCCAAGGATGTACTGTTTGCTTTTGGGAAATTTAAGCTACTTAAAATCTAGCACTGTCTGCCTGGATGCATCCACATGCTCAACATTTGTATTTCTAAATAAGCAGATATGAGAGAAATGCCATAAGTCTTTAGTGCTTTCCACTCACATATAAATTGACTCCATAAAGGGGTGCCCATGAAACTTCCTTCTGCTCATGGGGAAAAAAAATCATGCCTTTTCACATAAAACTGCAAAATGGATAACAGAAAAAGTATAAAATACAATTGGTCTCAGCAGGCCTTAGCAGAGCCTAGGGTTTTATCTGTCTCCTTTTATCAAATGGATGGTAGGCTGGCCACTGGCGGTCCTTGGGCTGGAAAGAGAATGGCCAACTGATAGCTGGTCCCAGTTGGCTGACTGATTTGGCTGTGCTGTCACTCTCTTTCTGCCCAGCTCTGGATAGCTGGCTGCTTTACTAGTCAAGTAATTTACTGGGAAAAGGCACAACAATATTTCCCTCCATTATTATATGAAATATGGAAAAGTCACAGAGTTGGGGGCACAAGGACTTTAAAGACTATATTAATATTAGTATTAGTATTATATCTTGCCCTTCCTTCCAGAATGAGCCCAAACAAAAACACAAAAAACATCTTTAAACATATCTTAAAAACATTTTTTTCAAAAAATAATGTTTTAAAACATTTTTAAGAAAAACCAAAAAAGCTAAATCAATTCCAACACAGATGCAGACTATATAAAGTCAACAATCTCTTCCAATTTAAAAGTTGATTTATTTACTAGATTTGCATAATTTGCACAATATCATATCATGATCCATGGACATATTTACATTCAACTACATATTGGTACAGCCACTGAAAAACCCAGTTTCAACTAGGCCTCCACCCTAGGTGGGATACAGAGAAGGGCCTCTTGTTCTGATCTCAGGAAGTGGACAGGATAGTATGGAAGGAGGTGATATTTCAGGTATCCTGGGCCCAGGTCATTAAGTCATTTGGGGCTTTATTGGCAGTAGTATAGTGGCAAATTCAGAAGTGTAGGACCTCTTCAACAATCAATGGCACTCTCAATGTGTTGCCTTTCAGCTAGATCTACTATTTTCTGTGCACATACATGGGAAAATGTACTCAGATGCCGTAAGGAAAGGAACTTCCTTTGTTGAATTTCCTTTCCTGGCTGTCATACTAAGAATAACTGCATTTGGGCAGAGCTCATGAGTTTTAGGAGGACACTTATGCATGGAAATTCCCAATTCTAACCTCTGGTTTTGGCTGTACCACACACACACACAGGCATATTCATTTGCATTTTACCTTACCATGCATGACACACATATATAGAACATCATTAAAAGCTGAAACACCCTCCTTCTTCCCCACTACTCCTGGCTTTGGGCTGGAACAAGCCACACATCTTCCCCTTCCCCCATTTTTGATGCTGGGTTGATAGTAAGATCCTTGTTAACAACAAACAAACAGGAGGCCATGCAGCAGAGAGAGAGAGAGAGAGAGAGAGAGAGAGAGAGAGAGAGAGACCCTTCAGCCAAAGTTCTTCCCTCCCCTTCCTCCTTGTCCACTTTCCCCTTGCTTGCTTGCTCACTCTCCGTTGTCTCCACACTCCTCAGTTCATCCTGCGTGTGCCTTCTCCCATAACAACAGATGTCCTTAGGAGCCAATCAGCATGAAGGCTCAGCGGCTGATTCACCTCCTTTCACTCTGATTAGCTCCAATCAGCAGGAAAGGATGCTAGAGACATAGGAACCTTACTCTGAAAAAAGGAAGGTGGCCCTGGACAGCTACAACCCTGTTTAATGGAAATTACTAAGCTATGAATTATGCCCAGAAAGATTCTAAGAGTATCTGTTAGATCAGAGGCTGTTTTAGAACAAAGGCACAAACAGGTTTCTAAAAAGGAAGATAAACTACAAGTAGACTAATATGATTAAAAGTTCCTCAAAGTGAACAGGTAAATGACAGAGGAATAAATATTTACTACCTACTTATAATCATTACTACCTCTGATTTTTGGCATATTCAGCACACATAGAAATGTTTACGTTCATCAAGTGAGGCCTGTCATATCTATTTCTACTCTTTTGTTTTGTTCATTACTTTGTTATCATTAGTGTGGAGATTGAATGGCAGGTGACATTTCATAAATGTAACTAAAGTAAGATATTAATCAAATTAAAGTACCACTTCTCCAAAGTATCATGAGTCATTTGTATTTTAAGTATAATTGAACATATAACTACAAAAAGAAATTAGAGGGCCTCATGAACTATATTACTATCTTACTGTAATGACTATATTTCATAGATGGTGCTTTGATTCTAATATTCAAGATAAGTTCATTATTGAAAAATACTGTGAAATGTGCCACAGAATTCTTTCATATTAGCTAATAAGGGCCTATTGAGACAAGACAGCAGAAATATCTGATTGGATTTCTCTCTTCAAATTTTGACAAAGAACAGCTGTTATGTGTATGGGAGAGTCCAATCTAAATCACAACCATGTCACTAGGGGAGAGAAGGTTTAGCCTTCCTCCCCTAACACTGTTCCCTAAAACAGTCCTTCATAAAGCTATTATTTTTGCCTTATTGGCATGTACACAGTTATTGACATGTTATTTTGTCCCATTTGCATGTACACAGAATATACTCATAAGTTTTAAATTGTGTTTTTATTACAGATCTAAAGGAGCCCTGGGCTCCTTTGGGAGGAAGGGTGGGATAGAGATTTAATAAATAAATAAATAATAAGTCTCTCCTAATAGGTAAATGGTATTGAAAGGAAGATTTCCTTTAGAAAATGGTGGAAGAGCATTTTCTGTGTCCTGTTGGACTCTATCCCCTGTTGCTGTTGGTTTTGCCCATGAGCCACTGTTCATTGGTTGTGACTAGCTCCTGCTAGCTGAACCAGGGACTTTATGGTTTTTTGTTTGTTTTAAATAGTATATCCCACAAGGCTAAAGTCTGATGTAGGCTGTGGCTTACAAAGCTTATGACACAATGAATTTAGCTTTCAGGTGCCATAGGATACTTCGTTGAATGTGTTAATCTTGCTTTGATCTCAAATTTATTATAGAGAACAAATGAGGTAATTTTTCAGTTATTATAAACTTCTTAAAGAGAAATGCTAATTTATACTAGGTGACCCCGATCTCCATGTTGTGCCTTAGATTTTTATGACATTTTTTGCAAGGATCTAGCATAAGTTTAATATTACTAAATATTCTTGTGGTGAGTGAAAACACTGAGCAATTTAAATTTTGATCATTACTTAAAACCTGAATACTTCAGTCTTGTAAAGGTAACGATATACCATAATTAAACATGTTCATTAACAAGCTAATTCAATTACCAAACCATTTAAATTAAAAGGATTATTGATGTTTCATTCAGGACACCAGGGACAGTATTGGTGCTGATAGGTTTAAATGCATATAAAAGAGTAAATTCATATTAATTTTTATAGAGGGTTGGATCAAGGCTTAGTTATGCTTGGAATACACTCACTGAAATGTATGAGACTTAAATTAGCCATTACTCGAATTTAATGAGAACAAAGCATGCTCAGTGGCCATAGTATTGACTGACTGTGGGACTTACAGAAGGAGATTGAAAAAGGCATCACTGGCTAGCTGAAACCCTGAAAAGGAGCAAGTTCCACTGCTTAAAAATAAACCATGTTATGCTGATAAGTGCTAATGCCGATACAAATAGGAAACATTTTCCTCTAGTATAACATGAACATGGATGATGGGATTTTGTTCCAATGGGAAATATAGAAAAGTGACATGTGTAAATCTTACATAAATTTCCCTGAAAGCACTGTGTATATAATCAAAGTTTGGGAGTATATTTCTAATTATTGCATACTGAGCTCAGTTCCCATTTTGTACTGACTTTGAGAAACAGGCATACTGGTGGGTGGTTTGGGGACTGCTCACATGAACAGTAGCATACAGCAGGGTGAGGCTATGGTGCTTACCTGACCTCCCGGGAGGTGAGTCATCGCTCCTGACTGGGAGGAAGAGAGCCAAGGTATGGGGGAGATCAGAGCTGTGCAAATACACCTGTGAGCCAATACAGTGTTCCTGCCAGTGTGTTTGTGCAGTGCCGGCCTCCCCACTGCTATCTCCCTTCCACTCTCCCTCCTATTGGGGTCACCTGATTCTTTCCTAGTTGTTGTTTTTTCCCTAACAAATAATTAAAAATAATACATCTCTTGTTTTTCTTCACAGAGGGTATTTCTAGGAAGGAAGGCAAAAAGGGAGAGAGAATATTGTTTCTATTCCAGCTTTTCATAATGAAGGTAAAATCACCTAGCAGGACAACCCCTGGACCTATCTGCCTGAACTTTGGGAACTTTCATGTCCAGGAGCAGCTCCTCATGTCCCAAATTTTCAAACAGATTGCCCCCAAATAACTAGGAGATGAAATGTGATTTCTATTTCCCCACCCCCAAATGGTAAACTTGGCCCTTGCAGGAGCACTACTGCACTTATCTTTCTGAAATTTGACAGGTTTAATAGCATACAAAGTAAAATCTGCATTCTTTCCTTTACTCATATTTGCCTCTGGACCCACACACGTATGGTTCCCTTAATGTTGCCCAGATGGGGATGTGGTCCTTGATATGAAAAAGGTTCCTCACCCGATTTCCCATTCCCTGTAAATCCTACTGGTGTGTGTGTGTGTACACCACACTGACCTCATTAACTTAACCCTAGATCTCTACTTCCCAATAAGCACCAGCAACACAACCAATTAGAGGTCAGGTGAGTGGAGCTGTCCCACCATGCCATCCACTATTCAGCTTTGGATCTGAATAACGAATCAAATCAGAATGACACAGAGCAGATTTGAAACAGATCAGGCTGCTTCCCAATGCTACAGATACCAAGTGAATCTTGCAGTCACTGCACAAATACAATAAAGGAAGAAACAGAAATCTTGGGTCCTATCAAAAGGAAAGAAACAATTATTTTCAATCTGTCAACATTTGGAGATTGTACTGGGTTTGCGGGTGGGGGTGGGAGAGAAATCTTATTCACCTCCCTAATATCTGGCTCATAAAAGGCCAGAATTTCAACTCTGAAGAAGTAGTGATTTTTTAATACATTTTATTTCTTGTTTGCCATACAAATATCAGAACAGTATAAAACAATACATAACACACAACCAAAGAAAGATAAAAAGGAGCATTATTCACATTGTTGCATATAAAGAATTCATTTTTGTGTTAATAGCCCTTGTTTAATAATTGTTCTCTTTTCCACTTTGAGTTTTCCTGTATAGTCTTTTTAGAATGGTCCATGTACATACCTACACTCACTCACTCACATAAGTCCATATACAATAAGACTTGACAAAGATGCTCAAACTTTTTCTACTACATTTCTTAAATTCTTTCTTTTGTGTCTCTTTTTTAAAATCAACTTCTTAAGTGTATAAATCAAAAACTTCATAACAATTTAAACGCCTGTTACAATGTACTGATGCATAGCTTATACAATCATATAACTAAATAACAAGCATATATACGTAACTAAATTAAAAAGGAAGAAAAAAAATAAGTTTTAAATTTATAATAATAAAAATAAGAAATCAATCAATAAAAAAGAGATGGAGAAGGGAGTTACTGAGATTAATGTAAGCTTTAAAAAGCATAACATTGTATACAGTAGTGATTTTTTATATTAAAAAAGTCAATGGTTAATTTGCTCTGTTGTGGAAAGTGTGGTGGTGCCTTGGAAGTTGCAAGTAATGAATATGTGGCAAACGCACAGGGGTCTGCTCTTGTTCTTTATTTACTGAAGCTTTCACCTCCAAACTGTGATGAGTATTTATTTTTAAACTTGACTCTACAAGGAATTTCATCAAAAATATATCTTTAAAACGTTAACAAGCATGAATATGAAAATATGTGCAGTGTGCTATCCACGGTGCTGAATTTCACCACTTCACTCCCCTCCCTCTGAATTCTTAAAGATGATAGTGTGATATTCTGCTTTTTCAAATCAGGAAAAAGCTTGTAAAAAATGAAAACAAGCTGAACTCAATCATCATTAATGAAATGAAATAAAATTAGGTATTGTTCCATTTCAATGGAAAAGAATACACTGTAATTACCATTTTGGGAAGATTATCTTTAGGTCAGAGAAGCTAAAGGGGGGGGGGTAGAGGCCTACAGTCCTCAACCAGAACATTCCAGATGGTTGCACACACAAATTTGTACCTGAAATGTCAATTCAGCATTAAATATCTATATTAATTCTATTTCGTAGTTCATAATTCTGTTTTGGAAGCATGCAGTTAATGGGTTGCCAATCAGGCTCTCCAATGCCTTGGAGTAAAGAAAGATTTTCAAGAAATTGTTTGCAGGGTTATGTATTCCATTATTACAATGCAAACCACTACAGTTATGAATCAAGGTTTTAATAGTTGCCTTGGATCTTCACTTCTATTCTGCCCATAAAACAGAGTTCCATTTATTGACTCAGCTTTCCCCCTTTCATATTGCCCTCTGTGATCTTCATAAATTTGCTCCTGAGCATTGAACATCATGTCATATGGTGCAGGGTGACGCTGGACTCCCACTCCAATCCATCCAGTGTCACACAAGAAATACAACTTTGGATGCAATCCATTGTGTTTACCTGAACAACTTTAAGTTCAACTAGAATTTTGCTCACTCTTAAGATGCATCAGTACATCAAATCAACTTATAAGAAAGATACCAGAAAACACAAATAAAGCATGTGCCTATTCTAGACAAGGATGTTTTTGAATTTAATTCCAAGCAAGACTACTTTCAGATTGGAAAGGGATTTCCAATAGCCTAGGGTCCAGCAGAATCAAGGATGATGCAATTGAAACAAGAACTACAAGAAACCAACCAGGTCTTTCTTCCCATTTCAAGATTAGCACTATGGATTCAACAGGGTGAACTGTCATCTACATCAGTGGTTTCTAACCTTTATGATTACTGGATCCCCTTTGTAAGCTCAAAAATATCATGACCCTCGCCCATGCTAATTGTAATTTTAGTCTCTGTTAATTGAAAAAAAGTGGTGCATGGCAAAATCACATCTCCAAATATCCATTTCCATAAAAAGCTCCCTGCAGACAGGGAGGTGTTGCTTTCTTTTCTTAATGCAAAGGTCCAATCAAATTGGGATTCCCTCTTCCCCCATAGTCTGAAGATGTACAGTCCTGTCTCCCAACACCAGTGGGTTGCAGTGTTGGACTAAGAACCAGGTTCTTCTGCAGTCAGAAACCCCACCCAGCCATGAAGCCCACTGGGTGATCTTGGACCAGACATAGTCTCTCAGCCTGACCTATCTCACAGGGTTGGTGTAAGGATAAAATGGAAAGGGGGGGAGGGAAACCATGTGTACCACCTTGAGCAACTTGGAGGAAAGATGGGATATAAATGCAATAATAATTAATTACATTTCAGCTGCACTATGTGGACTGCAGCCTCAGCCAACCTGCTGAGCTTTTTAAAAATAATAATCAAGAAGCAGCAATATGATAGTGGCAGGGATGCTAGATTGTGAAGACAAAAGGGTGGATAGATTGAGGAAGGGTGTCAGTGCTTTCACCTCTGTACCTATTTTCCCTCTTTATGACTTCCTAGCACTTTTGATTTCAGTCTTGCCATTTCCTGAGTCATCCTACATTTGCTGAGCCTCCTTCTTTACTCTTTCTTATGTTTTCTACTGTGATTTTGTTCTTATGTTCAGTTCTGAAGTTGTAGAAATGGAGTGAACTCCTTCAGATGGTGTGTGGCAAAATCACATCTCCAAATGTCTCTTTCCAATAAAAACTCCCTTTGGTCAGAGACCCAGAATCATGAACTGCATTAGAAACTCCCTGATGTGCTAATTTTCTATCTGCAGGGAGGTGTTGCTTTCTTTTTTTAATGCAAGGGTCCGAACAAATTGGTATCTCCCTTCCCACCCACACACATAGTTTGAAGAAGTATAGTCCTGTCTCCCAACCCCAGTGGGTGACAGAGTTGATCTGCTGAGCTTTTAATAAAAAAAAAATCAAGAAACAACAATGTGGTGGTGACAGGGATGCTAGATTGTTCACTGCAGACAACAGGGTGGGTGGATTAAGTTGGGCGGTTACTGCTTTTAGGCCTTGGAATTGGTTAGCATGCATTTGGGGAATGAGAGCGGAGCAGAAGACAGATCAGTGCACGTGCACACACAAACAGACCTGCCCCTCCTGTAAGCATCTGCTGGTATGGAGGCATTTGGGCATGTTAGAGGTGGGAAGCCCTCAACTGCCACAGCATCTTGGAGAGAGAGATGGGGGGGGTAGAGTGTAGATGGAAGAAAGAAGGAACACTGGCGCACACACTTAGCTTCAGAGATGGGCGGAGAGCAAGTCCTGAGCTTTTTCACTGCTCCTTGGCTCCCTCTGGGCTGAAGGTGAGATCTGGGCAGCCTTGAAAATAAGAATAGTTTTTAAAAGGAGGTGGCAGCGAAGCAGGAGCTAAGAAAAGCAAGCAGGCAGGCTGGCTGCCAGGAAGGAAAGGGAAAAGCATTCCTTGCTTCTTTTTGCTTCACAAAAAGCCTCTCTTGTTCTGAGCAAGGGTGTCGTCAGGAGTGGCAGCGCGAAGAGACGGGAGTAAGCAATAGTAATCCCCTCTTCTTCCTGGTAGCTCCATCCTCAGTCTACTTCAGTGTCTGCCATGTGTTTTACAGGCAGATGCCTGCCCCTGGTGTGCCTGAAAGAAGCTTTGCCGCTTCAGCAAAAGTCCTCTCTCTCGTTTGGGGCAAGGGGGAGGTGTCATCTGTAGCAGCAGTGGGGAGCAGACAGCATTCAGGGAGTGAAGACTTTTAAAAACAAATTAATAAATAATTCATTTCTTTACTGTTTGCAGCTCCCCCAGATTACTTCGTGGCCCTCTTGGGGTCACGACCCCCAGGTTGGGAACCACTGATCTAGATGCAACCAAAGTGTTATTTAGCATCACAGAGATTGCCCAATGCTGAAATATTCTGAATATGGCAAAACCAGTAACTTTTAAAACACAACAATACTTTATCCATAATTACAATTCAATTTCACTTAAATTCACCATTTTAACACACAAGCACCCTTTATTTGTACAAAATGATTAAAAAACTATGTTCTTCATACCATTTTGACAGATTTATTTCTTTTTTATATTGCTCAGTCTGTCAGCTAAGGGTCAAGCTCAAACACACATGTTCATAACTCAAAGCGACTGCAACAACAAACAATAACTGGAATGTGCCAAACAGACATCACAGATCAATCACAATGAAGACCTTTCACATAATAGCAATTCATATACAGAACTTTCTAATGGAAGCAGTTCACATGTTCTAGACAGTGAATCAGGTGTTGGGTAATCAAATAAGACTTTGATTGACATGTTTGCTTGTGTGTAGAAACCCTAAATTGCAGATTATATTACTTGACTAAGTCAAAATATGGAAAGTATAGTAAGCTGGAATATGCTTTACCTCATTTTTTTCAGTCTTATTTTTATACAACCAACCATCTTACAAACAGGTGGCAAAATATAATTATCAACGTCAAAAACAACATCAGATTGATTTCTTAAAGCTGGAAGAAGCATCAGTTTGTAAATTAAATGACTCAAGGATTCTTCCAACTGTCATCCTTATAAACATGACAATTAATACTTTGATGACAAAAATGCATAGTCTGATCCCAGTTAACCAAATAAACGTAGTATTCATATTAATCCTTTTACAAGGTTATTGCTTTTAAAGTAATGACATCTCCTATAACTGAAACAGGTACTAAATCAAATACAGTAGTCATGAGTATCAGGAGGATTTGGATCATTCACTACAGTGAACGCTGAGAAACACACAAACCCAAAAGAAAAAAAGAAACTAGAGAAAATCTAGATGACGACATATTTGTTTTTTAAATAAACAGACCCCTGAGTATTCTCAGTCACATCACCAAACGTAGCCAGTAACTCATATAATCATTTATTCCCAATTTTCTGCAATAGTTGGCATCTGTATTGTCATTGTTTTTTAAGATTTACTATTCTTATTCTTACTTTTAACCTGCCCTTCACTCAAAGGTCCCAGGGCGGGTTACAACCATTCCAAACACATAAGTAAAAACATAAAGTAAAACATAAAACATAAAAACATAAGTAAAAAAAAAAGAACTTAACATCACAGAAAATAAGGTGGGTCCAAAAAATATACATCTCAGGTGCCAAAGGCCAGGGTAAAGAGGTGTGTCTTCAGCATTCACCAAAAGTTTTAGAATGAAGTTGCCAGACACACCTCAGTGGGGAGGGAGTTCCACAGCTTAGGGGCTATCACAGAGAATGCCCTCTCTGAGCCCCCCCCAAACTTCTGATGGTGGCAGAACTACCAAAAGGGCCCCCTCTGCTGATCTCAAAACCCGAAACAGTCTGTAGGGAAGGTCATATAGATATTTGCAACCTACATCTTTTATGGCTTTAAACAGTAAATGAGCACCTTGAACTGGGCCTGGAAACAAACTGGCAACCAATGTAGCTGTTTTAAAATGGGGGTTATATAAATTCTAAATGGAACTTAAGCCAGTAATCTGGCTGCTGCATTTGGGACCAGTTGAAGTTTCTGTGTTATATTTAAGGGCAGCGTCGTGTAGAGCACATTGCAATAATCCAATCTGGACGTTATGAAAACATGGAGCATTGTGGCCAAGTCTTTTCTGTCCAAAAGGGGTCAAAGCTGGCAAACCAGCCAGAGCTGAAAAAAGGCATTCCTAGCCACTGAGGCCACTGAACCTCCAGTGGCAGTATTGGATCAAGGAGTACCCCCAGGCTGTGGACCTGCTTCTTCAAGGAAAGAACAACCCCATCCAGAACAGGCCCTCTTCCCACCTCCTGGTCATGAGAACTCTGGACACCTTTTCAGGATTCAGCCTCAATTTATTGGCCTACATCCAGTCCCTCACTGCCTCCAAATACTGGCTCAACACCACAATTGTCTTCTGATTCAGATAGAATAGAGAGATAGAGCTGGGTGTCACCTGTATATTGATGGCATCTCACTCCAAATCTCCTGAAGGCAGCTCCCAGTGGCTTCATATAGATGTTAAATAGTATGTGGGACAAGACAGAACCCTGTGGAACACCACAAGATAATTCCCATGGTGCTGAACAGTAGCCTCCCATAACTACTTGTTTGAAGAGGCTCTGGAGATATAAGTGGAACCACTGAAGCACAGTGTCTCCAATCCCCATCTCCTCGAGACATTCTAGAAGGATACAATGATCAACAGTCTCAAAAGCTGCTGAGAGATCAAGGAAAATGAGCAAGGTCACATTCCCCCCATGTCTCTCCAGACAAATGTCATCAGGGTGACCAAGGCAGTTTCAGACTGAAGCAGACTGGAATGGATCCAAAAAATCAGTTTCCTCCAAGCATGCTTGAAGCTGGACCGCTGCCACCTTCTCAACCACCTTGCCAAAAAAGGGAATATTTGCCACTGGGCAATAGTTGTTTAACACTTCTGGGTACAGTGTGGTCTTCTTAAGGAAGGGATGCACCACCACCACCTACTTCAAGGCAGATGGTACCACCCCCTCCACCAGTGAAGCATTAATCACTCTCTGGACCCACCCAGTCAGTTCCCTACGACTAGTGCTCAGCAGCCAGGATGGGCACGGATCAAGGAGGCAGGTGGTGGGCCACAGTTCTTCAAGCAGCTTGTCTACATCCTCAGGCTGCAATAATTGAAACTGATCCAACACAGGTAGAACAGACAGTGTTCTGGATGCCCCCACTGGGCTTGCTCTAACTGCAGCATCCAACTCTGTCCAAATCTGATCATTTTGTTCTTAAAACACCTTGCAAAGTTGCTACAGCAGGCCTCCAAGGGTGTCGGAGCAACAGTCTCTTGGCCAGATGACAAAAGACAATTCACAACTCAAAAAAGCTCTGCCAGCTGTCTACTTGCAGATACAATGGTGGCAGAGAAGTAGGCTTTCTTTGCCACCACAACTGCTACATAGGAGGCACAATAGTGCAGCCTTGCTCATGTTTGGTCATATTTGAACTGAGATTTGTGTCATATGTGCTCCAGCCGCTGATCCTCCTGTTTCATCGCACACAGATCACCTACATGCTCCATAGTGACAGAGGGGGCATTCAGAAGCAACTGAGTTGATGGATCTACGCATCTCACCATTGCACAGTGAGACAGGAGCCTATACAGGAGCACCAGCCATGGCAACTGGAAAATCCCCCAGACCATTCAGGAGTCCATCATGTTCTGTAAGTCTTCGAGAGTGAGCCAAATCAATGGGTCTCCCACCCTTACAGAGTGGAGTAGCTACATTCAACCCAAAACTTGCCAGGGAATGTTGTGTCCATGACAACGGACTCACAGTGAGTCCTCAGATCAATGGATTGTTTTACCACTTGTTGTTTGCCACCCTGGGGGCTCGTTTGGGAGGAATAGTGGGATATAAATTTAACAACAAGAAAACTATTATATGTATGGGTGGATTGCTGTCCTTCCATTCTCAGAAGGTCCTGCTCAGAAAAAGCAGGAGAAATGAATGTTTTGTTAACTCCTCCTCCCCTATACAGCTGTTCTTTGGCCCAGTAGAGCTCTTAAGTTCTTACTGGGCCCACACCACCTCTCATGCTCTTTCAGTAACCCTCCAGAGCAAGATTTTGGAAGGCAAAAGTGGAAACTGGCAAAAAAAAATGGCCTCCCACACACCCTACTTGAAGAGATCAGAATTCCATTGGATCCAAGCACTTCCACAAATGGCATGGCTCAAAAGGATCCAATCCAGTATTTTGTGTGTCTCCACTGGAGAAACAATGGGAAATGCCATGACCTCATATTTTAACACTGTATCATTTCATCATATCTCATTTCTTTCTCTGAGATATGTCCAAGAACAAGCCAAAGCAAACAAAGGTTGAACACTGTATCTGTCAGAAACTAGGGCCCCAATCCTCCTTCTTTGGCAGGGAAGACACATCAGAGAGACAACATCTCAGACCAGGAAAAGAGTTTGGCTTTGGAAACAGTCCTAGATGACTCTACCTCCTCAGAACCTCTATCACCAGAAACGACCATAAGACCATTCCCCACTTTAGCTTGAGGAGTTATCACTACTATCATCCCTGAAGGAGAACAGGACAAAGCACAGGTAATTCCGATACAAGTAGGAAGGAAGGAAGGAAGGAAGGAAGGAAGGAAGGAAGGAAGGAAGGAAGGAAGGAAGGAAGGAAGGAAGGAAGGAAGGAAGGAAGGAAGGAAGGAAGGAAGGAAGGAAGGAAGGAAGGAAGGAAGGAAGGAAAGGCAGTAGAGACTCTGAATGGGAAGGACACTCCAGTGGTGGTGACCTGCAAGGTGTGTGCAATGTTTATTTTATTGCCATGGCATACACATGCAATAAGTGAAAGCTAGTGACTGTTGGAAGAAAAGGTGAAGGGCCTGGAACCATGGGTGGCCACACTGAAGAGAATAAGAAAAAATGAAGAGTTCTTAGACAGAATGCTGGAACAACAACAGCAAAGAGAAGTACAGGAGGTAGAAGAACAAGAGCAAGTTGAAGCGGAAGAGGAGACAGTTGTGGAGAGCAACAATGAAGTGGAGGAAACTCCATGGAAAACGGTGACAGGAGTAGAAAAGTTGGAAGACACCCTTCACTGGTGGAACTACAGAACCACTTCTAGGCACTTGAGGATGAGACTAGAGGATAGTCTATAGGGGAAGAATTACAGGAGACCCTACATGACAGCGAGTGAGAGGCTGAAGCTCAGTCAAGCAGAGGTAATGAAACTATGTCCCACAAGAAGATGAAAAGAAGAGCAGTAGTAGTGGGAGACTCCCTACTCCACGGGATTGAAGCTCAGGACATTGGGGCCCAAATAGTTTTCTCATCCATCCTTCTGGTACTTAAAAGAGGAATAGAAATGGAAAGAAAAATACTCCAGGTGAATGACTGCCTACGAAGATGATGCAACGTGAGATATTTGGATTCTAGGACCATGGGCGATGCTTCCCGGAAGACAGACTGCTGGCAACTGATGGATTGCACCTCACAAAGACTAGGAAGAATGTGTTTTGCCACAACATGGAGAACTTCATCAGGAGAGGTTTAAACTGAATCCTAAGGGAGAGGGAGGGTGTAAACTTAGCAGTAATGACTAACAAAGGCTCTAATGGGGCACAGTAACAGTGTTCATAAAAATTTAGGAAGGAAGCCAGGCCATAAATCACATGGTCTTTGATGTCTGTATATTAATGCCCAGAGTATGGGAAATAAACAAGATGAACTCGAACTCTTAATACAGGAAAATAAATATGACTTGATAGGTATAACTGAAACTTGGGATGACTCCCATGACTAGAATATAGCAATTGAAGGATATAACTTGTTCAAAAAAGGAACAGAATAGAAAGGTAGATGGAGTTGCACTATATGTTAACACACACACACATATATATCCCTGCACAGAAATAAAGGAGGATGAGATTGGTAGCTCCACTGAGAGCATCTGGATTAAAAAAAATGGGGCAATGAATAAAAGGATCACATTGGTTGGAGTCTACTACCAACCATCCAGTCAAGGAGAAGATGAGGATGAAACCTTTGAACACCAAATTGCCAGTGTCTCGAGAAGGCATGATGTAGTAGTCATGGGGGACTTCAATTATCCCAACAGCTGTTGGGAGGCAAATTCTGGCAAGCATGGCCCCACCAAGAAATACATACCTGACTTGTGTTGGAGATAACTTTCTCCTACAGAAAGTGGAGGAATCAACTACAGGATCAGCTAACCCTGACTTCATTCTAACTGACAGAGATGACTTGGTGGATGAAGTGGCAGTTATGGGAATTCTGGGGGAAAGTGACCACACTGTACTTGAGTTCTTGATTTTAAAGGAAGCAAAAGCTGAGAATAGCCATACACATACCCTGGACTTCAGGAAAGCCACTTTTAATAAACTCAGAGCAATGGTAAGTGTCTGTGACTCTGTGACTCTAATGAGAAAAGGAATCCAAAATTGGTGGGAGTTTCTGAAAAAGGAAATTCTAAAGGTTTAATGGCAAACAATTCCATCAAGGAAAAAAGGGGGAAGACAGCAGAAGAAGCTATGTGGGTTCACAGAAAGCTTAGGGATGACCTAAAAACAAAAAGGACACATACAGGAAGTAGAAGGAAGGCCAGGCCACAAAGAAAAAGTACAGACATGTAGCATGGAATTGCAGCGATGGCGACAGGAAGGCTAAAACTGAGAATGAGCTGGGGTGAGTGAAAAATACCAAAAGCAACAAAAAGTTGTCTTCATGTACATCCATAATAACACAAAGGGAAAAGAAATGGTGGTACAGCTTCTCGATGTTAACACACAAAATGTTAACAGATGACAAATAGGCAGAAGTGCTCAATTCCTACTTTGGCTCAGTCTTGTCTCAAAAGAGAGTCTATGACCCTTTAGGGAAAAGTGAAGTTGAAGGGGCAGGATTGCAGCTTGAAATGGAAAGACACATGATAAAGGAATACCTAATCACTTTGAATGAGTTCAAATCTCCAGGGCCTGATGAATTACATCCTAGAGTATTGAAGGAACTGGCTGAAGAACTCTCAGAACCACTGTATATTTTGTGAAATCTTGGAGCATGTGAAGTGCCAGATGACTGGAGGAGGGCTAATGTCCCTATCTTCAAAAAGGAGGAACCGGGGAACTACAGACCAGTCAGCCTAACATCAATCCCTCAGAAAATTATGGAGCAGATTATAAAGTGCTCAGTCTGTAAGCATCTTGAAAACAATGCAGTGATTGCTAGGAGCCAACATGGATTTATGAAGAACAAATCCTGCCAAACTAATCTTATCTTATTTTAGATCGGGTAACCTCCCTCGTAGACTGTGGGAATGCTGCTATGGACATAATATACCTTGGCTTCAGCAAAGCGTTTGACAAAGTGCCCCATGATAATCTGATTAGCAAACTAACTAAATGTGGGCTGGATGGAACAACTATCAGGTGAATCAACAGTTGGCTACAGAATCGTACTCAAAGAGAGCTTGTCAATGGGAGAAGGTAATGTGTGGGATACTGCAGAGCTTGGTCCTGGGCCCAGTGCTCTTCAACATTTTTAGTATTTTATTTATTTATTTATTTATTTTATTTCCCAGCCTTCCTCCCAGTAGGAGATAGGACGACAAACGAAAACACTAAAAATGATCTAAAACATCATAAAAACAGACTTTAAAACATAATTAAACAAAACATATTTAAAAACATTAATGACTTGGATGAGGAGGTGCAGGGACTGCTTATGAAATTTGCAGATGATACAAGATTGGGAGGGATAGCTAATATCCTGGAAAACAGAAAGAAATTTCAAAGGGATCTTGACAGGATGGAGCAATGGGCTGAAAACAACAAAATGAAATTCAACAAGGATAAATATTAGACAGGCACTTAAATATTAGACAGAAGCCTTCTGTGTTATTTTTTCAGCTACTATTGAAGATCTTCCTCTTTCAATAAGCCTTTTAAGTTGAGACCTTATCGCAGAATTGCTTTTTAATATATTTTTAAACTTTCTTTAAAAAAATAACCTTTTTTTAAAAAAAGAGATGTTTTGAAAGCTTTTAAAATGTTTTTAAAGATGTTTTGTTTCAGAGTATTTTAAAGTCTGTTTTTAGATGCTTTAAAGTGTTTTTAGTGCTTTTGTTTGCTGCCCTGCCCTGGGCTCCTGCTGGAAGGAAGGATGGGATATAAATAAAATAAATAAATAAACAAACAAATAAATAAAAGTGCAAAGTTCTACACCTAAGAAAAAGAAATCAAACACACAATTATAAGATGGGTAATACTTGGATCAAAATACTACATGTGAGAAGGATCTTGGGATTGTTGATCACTAGCTGAATATGAGCCAACAGTGGGATGTGGCTGCAAACAAGGCAAATGCTATTTTAGGCTGTATTAACAGAAGCATAGTTTCCAAATCGTATGAAGAATTGGTTCCCCTCTGTTCTGCACTGGTTAGGCCTCATCCTGAGTACTGCGTCCAGTTCTGGTCTCTGCACATTAAGAATGATGCAGACAAACTGGAGCAGGTTCTATGGAGGGCAGCAAGGATGATCAGGGGACTAGAAACAAAGCCCTATGAGGACAGTGTAGGGGCAAATAAATCCACAAGACATCTAGATGTATTGAGGAGATTTAGAGTGAAATGCCCCATTCCCCGTCCCATATTCTTGTCTCATACCCGTTTTTCCTGACTTTTATGGTTGTTTATTGCTGTCTCACGTGGCATGCATGGTACAGTAGTCTAGGAAGATCTGTTTAGAACAGTAAGCTCCATTTGCAGGCTGTCTATGCTGAAAACAAAAGCTATGAAAAGCTATTTAATTAGTTAAAACAGACTTCACAGATGTATTCCCAGCCCTGGCTAGCACAAATCCAAGTCCACTGAGGGATAAACAAAGGGCAGAAATGTGAGATTCAAGTAAATCTGGCCACTGGGGGGAAAATGTCACATGTATAGGTGCCACCTGTGCCCCCTCCCAGAGGGTCTTTTTGGTATAAATAAAGGGCCCTAGATCTGGGAAAATAAGCCCCAACACCAGCCTGCAGAGAAGTATGGTGCGGTGTAACTCTAAACAAGACCATAAAAGGGGATCACTCCACTGTTGCTGGGGCTTCCAACAAGAAAAAGGAGAATGCAAGATAAGACATGTACTCATCATTAGCTGTTTTAAGTGTTTTAGTGCCTGCCTGCCAAAAAACAACAGCTTTGCTTCCATAAACCACTAAATTTTCCTTCTTCACAAGTGTGTTTAATGGTCTTTGAGATCCCGAACTTCCTTGCCTCTGGCAAAACTACCTTTGGCAAAACAGAGAGATTGAAAGAACTGGGCATGTTTGATTTGCGAGGAGAATACTGAGGGGAGATATGATCGCACTCTTCAAGTACTTGAAAGGTTGTCACACAGAGGAGGGCCAGGATCTCTTCTTGATAGTCCCAGAGTGCAGGACATGGAATAATGGGTTCAAGTTGCAGGAAGCCAGATGTCAACTGTGAGAGAGGAACAAAAATGTCTCCCTATCCACTTTCTCCACACCATACATAATCTTATACATCTCTATCATTTTCCTCCTAATCATTTCTCTAAAGTAGAACCCCCAGAACTCCTCACAGCTGAGTTACTCCAACCCCTTGATCATTTTGTATATCCTTTCTGAAACACTTCCAGCTCTACAATATTATTTTTGAGGTGAGATGGCCAGACCTGAACACCATATTCCAAGCAAGGCTGTACAACCACAGTATGATGTTGGCAATTTTCACTCTCATTCCTAATGATCCCTAACATGGAATTTGCCTTTTGCACAGCTACTGCACTAGGCCAACATCTTTATCAAGATATCCACTATGACCTTGGTCTGAGCAGCTTCTGCTCACTGGATCCTGTACAAATTAGGCTCCCCTCTAACCAGGGCCCAGCTTTGCCTCACCCTTTGCCTAGACCCGTTCGTTAACAGGGACTGCTGGCTGAAGATGAAAAATATTGCATCACTTTCATCTCATTATATATCCCACTACATTAAGTTATGTATTCACTAATAGGCAAAAAACCTTGCGGTTTAAGAATGTACCTATACCCCACAGCTACTTCTATCAAACTTTAAAAAGCAGGGAAATTGGGCAGCTATAGTGAATGCACCAGGGGAGCAGGAGACCTGAACTACTCTCTGAGATATTGTACTGCCCTACAAATTGGTCAAAATGTAAACACCATTTGGGTTGGTCTTTCACAGTCCAATCCACTTCCTGTGTAGCATGGAAGAATTTGGTAACATGTGCCTCTAATGATTATGATTGTGTGTGTGTGTGTGTGTGTGTGTGTGTGTGTGTGTGAGAGAGAGAGAGAGAGAGAGAGAGAGAGAGAGAGAGATTTAAGAACCAAGAGTTAAATTCAGGATTAAAGTGTTACAAACAAAGAGTCTCATACAATCTCAAAATAACTACAACATTATGAGCACAGGTCAAACAGCCACACACACTGCAAACAAAAAGTATTTGAGCTTTTGTCATTTATAAACCCATTTAAGGATAGGGGGTGGGGTGGCAGGGTGATTGAGCCAGCGGAAAGAGCAGTCTGTGAGGGACAGTGGGGGTGGGAACACACACACATCACCGTCACTCACCTCCATTCTGCTGCTGCCTTCTCCATCATCCTTGCCCTGTGGCTTTCTCCCTCCACTGTCCATTTCTCTCTCTCTCTCTCTCTCTCTCTCTCTCTCTCCTAACTGTCTGGCTGTCCATTTCCTCCCTTGTGCTTCCTCACACAGAGCATGAGGGAAGAGCAATGCTGACCAGAAAGCCAGTATGAATCACATGTCTGTTGCCCACCAATCACAGGAGCAGAAGACTTCCCCTGCTTCCTCCAAGTAACTGGAAGGGGAGGGGGAGGGGGAGTGAAACGAAAGAACTCCTGGTTTCTACTGCACCTGCATGACGTTATCACCCATGGTGATGCATTTTTTAATTTATTAATTAAAAACAAACCATGCCGGGTTTTTTTTACTTTAAACCTACTGAAGATGAAGGTCTGTGTTTGGGGCAAGCTCAGGGATTTGATTAGAGATATCTTACAGTCATCTCTGAGTTTTAATGAACGACAACAGATTATGAGAACTTCTCAAGAAAAAAGTCCAAACAGCTTCTTGTTTTTCTCTCTCCCGTTTTTCACTTTAACCTGTGGATTCTCCATGGGGGGGTTGTGTATCACCAAGAAAACGTTCAGAGTTGTAGAGCAAGCGATTCTGAACCCAACAGTATAAGACTTGTAAGTTTTTGTTTTGAACTGGGACTATACAAAGCACCAGAAAGGTATGTGTGTGGGTATTTTCATTTAACATGGTAGAACGTGAAAAATCCCTACTGACTATAGTATACAGCCACTCTCGTGGCTGTATGATAAACTTCATAATTTGAAATTTCCAGAATGATTTAAGAACAGTAGCATAACCAATTCACATTTGAAACTGATTTCCAGACATATTTTATATTGCTACACTATTAACATAAATATTTTTATTTTGGTTAAAACACATTTCCACTTTGTGTTTTCAATACATAATCTGGCATGCCTAGGTAGAACAGATCCCACCAGTCTCTGGCACCGATATGCATTGATTGAGCCTTTGTAAAAGGTGTTCTGTACGTATTTTGAGGGTCTGCATAGTGCCCAATTTTCCACTAATTCTACATGACACTCTTTTGCTTGGCATTTTGCCAATAGTACTAATTAGCAAAATAGTTTTAGAAGCTTATAGCATACCTCTGTAGACAAGTTGGCTACTACTAGCTTTGTGTCACTTCATTAGACAATATTTCAAACTATTTTTCATTATTTGCGTAGTAATGCTCAATAACCTGTGTAATTCAGTTTTTTTCTGTCCAATATTTACATTTGTGTTAATAGACATGCAAAATAACATTAAACAGATAATATATCTGAAATCGGTTTACCTTGTTTGAGTCTGATTATACAGAATAATCTTTCATAAGCTTACCTAAAAAGAGAGGAAGAAAATATTTTTGTTAAGTTCAGTAGGATAGCTGGCATTTTTTTTTGTTTTAAAAAGGTCTTGATACAAGTATTTTTTGAAAAAAACCACTACCAATAATTAATCTGAACATCAAAGGGTTTTATTTCTTCTCAGTTGCTCCTGATGCCTTTTCCCCACCTTTTGGTGGGGAAAAGGCTTCATTTCCCCAGACGATGGGGAGGGTATCAGAATTCCCAATAGATACTCCATGAACCAAGAAAAACCAAATTTCTATGTGTCAATGTGCACTTATTATTCACTGGCATGCTTGTAAAGTGGGAGATGATTGTGACAAAAAAAACCCCCTAAAGTCGGATATGAATAAGAAAAGTGTTTAGAAATGAGGATAATACTGCTGTACAATGCTTAAAATGACACTGATATTTATTCATTTATATCCCGTGTTATTCCCGTGGAACTGAAGGTAGTATAAATAAGGTCAGATCAAAAGGCCCCTCCACAAGTGGAATGCTTCTCCCACTCATGGAGTAGTTGTTTTTGACTTAGCAAAACTGTATATTGCATGAAAAAATGACCCCAAATCAAGAGGAGTTCCTCCAGTTTTCAAGGGTAAGACTGCACAATCTCCTTCTCAAGATCTTTTTATGATACTGAAATGCAACCTGATGTGCTATGGTTGTGCACTGTGAGAACCACTCTGCTAGCTCTTGCACAAGAATTTACAAAACAGCCCTAATATATGTTGTTCTTCCATCCACTGTTCTTAGGAACCAAGCAATAGTTCCCAAGCAGTCACCAGAGCATGAACTAGAGTAAGATATTCATACTGATCCAACATATACATAATGCAAATTACAGACGATAGTCAAAATACAAGGGGGCACACAAGGAAATTGACATACATAGTTCATTGTCTCAGGGTAATGGAATCCAGTTGAATCAAAACATTCTGTTCCATGAACTCGGGGGAAGCTCTTTCCTTTCACATAACAGAATACTTGGATCCAACCCCATGGTTTCCAGAACAAACGTATCTTTAAAAGGAGAGATTTACAAAAGGATGATAGCTCTGTCAGCTACAAAGAGAATTGACAACCTTAATGTTTAGAGATAAACTTCTGAAGGGGAAATAAAGGAGGAGGTAGAGAGGAATAGGACAGACTATGAAGGGAAGCAGGGCATACTGGAATGGGGGAAGGGAAGAGAAGGAGAAACCAGTCTCAGTGGTGAGTCAGTAAGAGAGAAAAGGAAGGATGGCTAGAAGCAGACACTTTGTAGGGAGAAAGGGGAGTGAGAGACAAAATAAAAAACAAGAAAAAGAGTGGTATCCAGTGATGAAAAGAAGTAACCAAACTCTTCAAGGCCCCCAACCAGGTCTGAGGAGAAGAGATCACCTGGGGTTCTGTGGACTCCTGGGACCTTAGGTAGGTAGAAGCTGACACTGGGGATTAACAAGGATGAATATTACTAGAATATTACCAACAATCTCTGCCAATTTAGCAGCAGCAAGTGGTAAACTTATTATTTTATTTATTTTATTACATTTATACGGCACTTTTCCTCCAGAGAGCTTGTTATCCTCCTACCCATTTTATCCTCACAACAACCATGTGTTGCAGGTTAGGCTGAGAAATAGTGAATGGCCCAAGGTCACCCAGTGAGCTTTATGGCTGAGTGGCTCTCTAGTTACCTTATTCAATGGATCTTTACTCCAGCCCTGCACAAGACTTTTTTGTTTTATTTTACTGTAATTTTATTTTCAAAGCATACATTTTTTATTCAGTTTATTGAAAGTTATAACCTGGGAGCTGCTGTTCAGTGGAAGATCCATGCTTATCCCAAACAAATCTATGCAGTGATATTGTTGCCAGCATTTTCACGTCAAGCATCATTTCTAACATTTAGCACATTTTGAGAATACCAAGGTTACAATATTATCTCCTTTTTTAAAAAACCCTACAAAATAAATGAAAGTGTTGCCATGATGGTTTGTCCATTTTAAAGCAAGCACCAACATACAAATTGGATTAATTTAAGGGCTTTCCAATATAATTGTTAGAAAATCTGTAGCATAGACAAAAATGCATGTGTTATTACTGAAGTATTTCCGTCCTTCAAGCTCCTTCAAATAAATTCAAGATCAGGACAAAAGTATGCATACAAAAATTAATATGCCTTCATGTGTTTGGCTGATTTGTCTGCATCACTTTCCCTTTGCTGGGAGATTTCTAAAGGAATATCAGGTACAAAAAAACTAAGAATACCGCTTACATATAATGGAAATTCAATGCATGCTCCTTCTTTTATTTCAAAGCTACTTACTGAAGAGTTCACACTATCCTGAACTATCTCTTCTGCAAATGAAAGCATTGCATGGCCTGCTTTTCCTGTATTACTACTCTTTTATGGTTGGTCAACTTATAAAATAACACAAACTATAGTACCTTTCAACCAGATTCTGACTGCAGATATTTATTTAAAAGACCCACTGGATTCAGTGGGCATTACTTTAATTTTAACACTATTACTACTCAGGATAAAGACAGAAATATTTTAAACAGGTACCCTTAAATCAGAATATATTCAAAATCTCTTAAAAGAACCACTAAATTCCATATGTAATGCATATTTTATTTTATATATTTATTTTTATATATTTTAAAACTGTGAATTTTATTTCCTATACACCAGGAAAAGGTTTTTTCTGCCATTTATAATATGTGTCTTGGTTTATTCAATATCATATTAATTATAATATTCCTAAAATATTGTTAAGATTTTGGTCAAAGATTTTTCTCTCTCTCTCTCTCTCTCACACACACACACACACACACACACAGAGAGAGAGAGAGAGAGAGAGAGAGAGAGAGATTTTGAGTTTGGATTTGACTGCTTTTTCAGATTCAGTAATGATGATTCCACCTATTTCAATCTTCTGTTTTTCTGTGAATAAATTCTGTACTGTTCCGGTTGAGAGAAGTCTGTTGGAATGTGTATAGTGAAATCCTAAAAGTGTATTATTGTGTGTTTTCCAGAAAATATAGTAAAACACTTATACATTACAATATATTAAAAAACCATTTAAAAATACAATAGAGAAAGGTATAAGATAGGGGCATATGCTTACTTTGAATATATTCAACTGAATTCACTAATAGGCAAAAAAACCCTTGCAGTTTAATAATGTACCTATTTTTATTGTTATGTGCCTTCAAGTCGATTACGACTTATGGCAACCCTATGAATCAGTGACCTCCAAGAGCATCTGTCATGAACCACCCTGTTCAGATTAAGTTCAGGTCTGCGGCTTCCTTTATGGAATCAATCCATCTCTTGTTTGGCCTTCCTCTTTTTCTACTCCCTTCTATGTTTCCCAGCAATTATTGTCTTTTCTAGTGAATCATGTCTTCTCATGACGTGTCCAAAGTATGATAACCTCAGTTTCATCATTTTAGCTTCTAGTGACAGTTCTGGTTCGATTTGTTCTAACACCCAATTATTTGTCTTTTTCGCAGTCTATGGTATGCGCAAAGGTCTCCTCCAACACCACATTTCAAACAGCTGATTTTCTCTTATCCGCTTTTTTCACTGTCCAACTTTCACATCCATACATGGAAATCGGGAATACCATGGTCTGAATGATCCTGACTTTGGTGTTCAGTGACTGTACCTATAGCCAACATACATTTCTATCCAATTGGGCAGCTATAGTAAATGCACCAGGGGAGCAGGAGACCTGACCTCTTCCAAGCTACACAGGATGTGGATTGGACTGTGAAAGACCAACCCAAATTGTGTTTGTATTTTTACAAATGTGTGACAGGAAATGGACTGCCTTCAAGTCGATCCCGACTTATGGCTACCCTATGAATAGGGTTTTCATGGTAAGTGGTATTCAGAGGGGGTTTACCAGTGCCTCCCTCTGAGGCTAATCCTCCCCAGCTGGCTAGGGCCTGCTCAGCTTGCCACAGCTGCACAAGCCAGCCGATTCCTTGTCCGCAACTGCCAGCTGGGGGGCAACTGGGCTCTTTGGGACAATGTAGCTTGCCCATGGCTGCACAGGTGGCAGGGCAAGTAACCCCTGAGCCACTCACTGTGGGGGTGATCTTTAGCTGGCCCTTTACACCCAGGAGACATGAGTGGGGATTTGAACTCACAGACTCTGGGCTCCCAGCCAGGCTCTCCTCCCCACTGTGATATGTAGGGCAGTACAATAGGAGGTCAGGTCTCCTGTTTCTCTGGTGCATTCACTATAGCTGCCAAATTTCCCTGCTTTTTAAAAGTTTGATAGAAATATATATTGGCTATAGGTACATGCTTAAACTGCAAAGGTTTTTTTTTTGCCAATTAGTGAATTTCTCTACTTTTTAATCGGGGGGGGGTAAGAAATGGGATCCTGTGCATGTTTGCTGAGAATGAATTTATCATTTGCAAGCTTATTGAGTTCATTGGGATTTACTTCTCTGTAATCATGCTTAGGATAGGTGAAACTGACCATGTGGGAGAAGGAGGGAGGGCAGAGGGGAGCAAGCGTGAGGGGGAGGACAGGTTTGATCATTTGCATACCTATTGAACTCAATGTGATTTATTCCCTTGCAATCATGCTTAGGATAGATGAAACTGACCATGGGGGAGGGAGAGTGGGAGGGAAGCAGGAGGGTAGAGGGCAAGTGGGAGGGGAGAGGGGAGGGAGGGGATAGGAGGGAGGAGGGCAGGTTTGATCACTGGCATGCTCATTTGAGTTCAATGGGATTTACTCCTATGAAATCATGTTTAGGTAGGTGAAACTGACCTGGGGGAGGGGAAGGAAGGAGGAGAGGAAGGGGAGGGGAGGGAGGAAGAGGGAGAGGAGAGCAGAAAGGGGAAGGAGATTGGTTGGGTGGGCACTGGGCAAAGAGAAAGCCCCTTTCCTTTAAGAAAGGGGGGAAATCATTGTTTTCGGGGGTTCCCTCAGATTTTTATTCTACAGCACACACATGTAGTCTCCCACCCAAATTTAAACTACATCCACACCAGACATTTATTCCACTTTAAACAGTCATGGCTTACCCCAAAGAATCCTGGGAAGTGTAGTTTGTGAAGGATGTGAAGAGCTGTTAGGAGACACCCTATTCCTTTCACAGAGCTACAATCACCAGAATTCTCTGGGAAGAGTGGGTGACTGTTAAACAACTCTGGCCACTTGAGCTCTGTCAGGGGAATAGGAGTCTGCTAACAACTCTCAGCATCCATCACAAACTACACTTCCCAGGATTCTTTGGGGGAAGTCATGACTGAAAGCTAGAATAAATGTCTGGCATGGGTGTGGCCCCCTGATTAGCCAAGCCAAACAGCTGTTAGTCTGGCTTTTAGAACACAGACAATTGATTCTTACTAAGCATGCCTGTGCTGAACATAGACTACAATGTTAAATTTCTTAAATTACTTAAAAAGCAGGCATGCATTTTTTTAACTTTTAAACTGCAGAAGATGATGGTTGGAGTGTGGGGCAAGGTCAGTAATAGGATTACATGTACTCTGTGAAAATGGCTGATTTTTAATCGATTTCAAGTAATTATGAGACCACTGATAGGAAAAAGACCAACAGGGATTTGGATGTTTTTACTCATTTTAGACTGAACTCTGGATTCTCTGAGTGTTTTGTGTATCACTATGAAACCTCAGAGAGTTATTAACTAAGTGTTGCTGAGTTCAGGACTATACATTTTTTAAGATTTTGTTTTGAAATGAGCTGATAGGAAGCAACAGAATGGTATGGGGTATTTTCAATTTAACATGGTGGAATGCAAAAAATCCATGCTGGCTACAGTATACAGCCAGTCTTGTTGCTGTATAATACAGTTGAACTTACTCCTCATCAGATTCAGGTAACTCCATGTAACATATATGTAACAGTGATAGGATTCATATAATTTCCAACAGGCAACAATCCCACATATTTAATTAAGATAAAAAATAACTTAAGATCAGGAAAACTGATTTTAATAAACTCAGAACAATTGTAAGTACGGTTCCATGGCCAGCAACCCTAATGAGAAAAGGAGTCCAAGATAGGTGGGAGCTTCTAAAAAAGGAAATTCTAAAAGCGCAATGGCAAGCAATTCCAACAAGGAAAAAAGGAGGAAAACAGCAGAAGAAGCCAATGTGGCTTCACAAAAAGCTTAGAGATGACCTGAAAACAAAAAAGGACACATACAGGAAGTGGAAAGAAGGCCAGGCCACAAAGGAAGGAGTACAGGAGCGTATCATGGAATTGCCAGGAAGGCTAAGGCTGAGAATGAGCTGAGCTTAGCCAGAGATGCTAAAAGCAACAAAAAAGCTTTCTTCAGGTATGTCCATAGTAAAAGACAGAGAAAAGAAATGGTGGCACAGCTACTCAATGAGGATGGCAAAATAATAACAGATGACAAAGAAAAGGCAGAAGTGCTCAATTCCTACTTTGGCTCAGTCTTCTCCCAGAAAAGGTCTATGACTCTCCCAGGAAACATAAAGTAGAACAGGCAGAATTGGAGCTTGAGATTGATAGACTAAGGAATACCTAATCACTTTGAACAAGTTCAAATCGGCAGGGCCCGATAAACTGCATCCTAGAGTATTGAAGGAACTGGCTGAAGAACTCTCAGAAACACCGTCTATTATCTTTGCGAAATCATGGAGGACTGGTGAAGTGCTGGATGACTGGAGGAGAGCTAATGTTGTCCCTATCTTCAAAAAGGAGGAACGGGGAACTATAGACCGGTCAGCCTAACATCAATCCCTAGAAAAATTCTGGAGCAGATTATAAAGCAGCCAATCTGTAAGCATCTTGAAAACAATGCATTACTAGGAGCCAAGATGGATTTATGAAGAACAAATCCTGCCAAACTAATCTTATCTCATTTTTTGATCAGGTAACTTCCCTTGTAGACTGTGGGAATGCTGTCGACATAATATATCTCAACTTCACCAAAGCTTTTGACAAAGTGCCCCATGATATTCTGATTAGCAAGCTAGCTAAATGTAGGCTGGATGGAACAACTATCATGTGGATCCACAGTTGGCTCCAGAATCGTACTCAAAGAGTGCTTATCAATGGCTCCTTCTCAAACTGGGCAGAAGTAATGAGTGGGGTACCAATGGGCTCCATCCTGGGCCCAGTGCTCTTCAACATTTTTATTAACGACTTGGATGAGGAGCTCCAGAGCATGCTTATCAAATTTGCAGATGATACAAAATTGGGGGGGGGGCTCAGCTAATATCATGGAAGACAGAAACAAAATTCAAAGGGACCTTGATAACCTAGAGCATTGGGCTGAAAACAACAGAATGATTTCAACAGGGATAAATGCAAAGTTCTACACAGGAAAAAGAAACCAAATGCACAGTTATAAGATGGGGGATACTTGGCTCAACAATACGACATGTGAGAAGGATCTTGGCATTGTTGTTGATCACAAGCTGAATATGAGCCAACAGTGTGATGTGGCTGCAAAAAAGGCAAATGCTATATTAGGCTGCATTAACAGAAGTATAGTTTCCAAATTGTGTGAAGTATTAGTTCTCCTCTATTCAACACTGGTTAGGCCTCATCTTGAGTACTGCGTCCAGTTCTGGTGACTTCATGTGACTATCATGAAGGGATCCTGAACTTCTGAAATTGTCAGTACATTACTGTCAGTGCTATTCTGAATCATGTTCAGTAAGTATATTTCCTTTCTGCAATATCAGAGTTTCAGATCTGGCTTTTGCATAATACTATTCCCTTCTATTCAGCACTGGTTAGGCCTCATCTTGAATACTGCGTCCAGTTCAGGTCTCCGCACTTCAAAAAGAATTCAGACAAACTGGAACAGGTTCAGAGGAAGGCAACAAGGATGATCAGGGGACTGGAAACAAAGCCCTATGAGGAGAGACTGAAAGAACCGGGCATGTTTAGCCTGGAAGAGAGAAGACCGAGAGGATATATAATAGCACTCTTCAAGTACATGAAAGGTTGTCACACAGAGGAGGGCCGGGATCTCTTCTCGGTCGTCCCAGAGTGCAGGACACGGAATAATGGGCTGAAGTTGCAGGAAGCCAGATTTTGACTGGACATCAGGAAAAACGTCCTAACTGTCAGAGCCATATGACAATGGAACCAATTACCTAGAGAGGTAGTGGGCTCTCCAACACTGGAGGAATCCAAGAGGCAGCTGGACAGCCATCTGTCAGGAATGCTTTGATTTGGATTCCTGCACTGAGCAGGGGGTTGGACTTGATGGCCTTATAGGTCCCTTCCAACTCTACAATTCTATGATAATAAATAGTGTCTAATTAACATAGCTTTACAGTTCAAACCTAATGACAGCTTTCAAAACTCTGCACCTCAAGTGTTCTCACACTAGGGTTGCCAGGTCAGAAGCATCCCAAAACCTGAGATTTTAGGGGCGGGCCCGAGTGATGTCATGGGGCAGGCCCAAGTGATGTCATTAAGCATGATACATTAAGCATCAATCACAGTTGCTTGGAGCGTACAATTAAAAAAAAAATCTGACTGGAAATTAAGCTAGACATCTTAGCTAAAAGATGGAGCCTGGGAAGGGAACATTTAATCTAGCCTACTTGCTTTCGGCAAGAAGGGTTTAAGTGCCTTCAGGCCAGGCCAGTCACCAGAAGGCCACTGTACGAAGAAAGGAGCCTAGTGTTGTGGAGATGTTAGATGGGAGCATTCGGGAGTAAAGATGTATGCCCCTGAAGGCTGCAATTCTAAACACACGTACTAAGGGACTAAGCCCCCATAGAACTCAACAGGACTTACTTCTGAGTAGATATAGTTTGGATTGTGCTGTTGGTAAAGCTTGACTAGGGATCCTCTGCAAAGACATCCATATTCAAGCAGGGTTGGCAACCCCCTGCCTGGAATGCCCTGCCCTTATCTTTTAATGTGGCTGCTCCAAACTTCTTTACAGATTTGACCCTTCACTTCAGAAAGAGGTCTGAGAAATGAGTAAGAGTAAGAAGATTCTCTACCCTTTCTGTCTGCATAGATGCCCTCATTCTTCCCCTGCGCCCAGCAGAAGCTCTGGACCAGGCAGGACGCAGTGGCATCTCTTAGTGGACACCCTCCCCTTTCATGGGGTGTATGATCTGTCCTGGCCCAGAGCAGATTTTGGGGTGGGCACCCCAATTACTTATTTTTCCTGTATGTCTTTTTCTGCTTTGATTTTGTATACATGCCCTCTTCTGTGCCCTGTGCCCAGCAGAAGCTCTGGGCCAGGCGGGACGCAGTGGCGTCTCGTAGAGGACACCCTCCCCTTTCGTGGGGTATATGATTTGTGCTGTCCCAGAGAAGATTTCGGGGTGGGTACCCTCAGTTACTTATTTTTTTTCTATGTGTTTTTGTCTGCTTTGATTTTGCATTGATGCACCTGTGTGTGCCCGGTGCCCAGCAGAAGCTCTGGGCCAGATGGGATGCACTGGCATCTCATAGAGGACACCCTCCCCTTTCCTGGGGTATATGATTTGTCCTGGCCCAGAGCAGATTTTAGGGTGGGCACCCCAGTTACTTATATTTTCCTGTATGTTTTGGTCTGCTTTGATTTTGCATAGATGCCCTCCTCCATGCCCTGCGCCCAGCAGAAGCTCTGGGCAAGGCGGCACGCAGTAGCATCTCGTAGAGAACACCCTCCCCTTTCCTGGGGTATATGATTTGTCCTGTCCCAGAGAAGAGTTTGGGGTGGGCACCCCCAGTTACTTATTTTTATGATTTTATGACATCATTATGTATTTATGATAATATCAGAAGCCTGATGATTTTGATTGCATAAGTGTATTGTTACTCTTGATGGGGAGAGTCCCCCGATCACAGTGATATATCATACAGGGTACCCCAACATATATTTTGGGGTTCAGAGACATGTTAAGTTTGGTTTCATGTTGCTGTAGTTGTCAACTCTTTTTCTTTTTTAGTGTTTTGAACTTTCAAGCAAATAAGGAACTGGGAACTAGGAACCAACTTCAGCGTCGTATCAGTTAAATAGATTAAACAATCGCAGGGGGGCGGCAGATGTTTTGGTGTATATCTCAGGAACCAGACCACCTAGAAACTTAATTTTTTTTTAATTGAAGCTGAGAGTCCGGAGATTAAGGGGTGCTAGCCGGAGAGCCGGAGGGCCCCCCAAAAAACTGGAGACTCTGGCCGAAAAACAGAGACCTGGTAACTCTATCTCACACATCTAGTAATCATCCAATTCTATCACGTTTTACATCAGTACTGAACAAAGGCATACACTACTTGCATGCTTGCTGTGTATGAAGCTTTGGAACAAGTGTGACTGGTGTTCCGTGCAGTGAAAATGTCAAATTTGATCACATCACATGAACTGGTCAGGCCTGCTTGTGTGACATGAATCTTCTTTCTGTGAACATGACTTTGAGTCGACTTTGAAGGTTATAAACAGAACAGCCACTAAATTAAGCAGAATAAGAGCAAGCAACTGACAGCTGAAGTACTGGACTCAAATGTACTCATTCTCAATTAGCTTGTTCAGATTTGCTCCTACTTTTCTTTTATGGTTGTACTGTATTAAAAGACTTCTTTAGAAAGTATGTATATACAAGCTTGTTTAGTTTTCTTAAACAGAGGGAATTAAAAAATGTAAAGGAAAATTACTCACACTTTCATCATGCTAGTATTCATTGCTACCTATTACATTAAGTATACAACCTCCCATACATATTTGCTATCCTTTAATATTCATAGATGATTGATCAGATCAGATAGTCAAAACAGAAAAAGAAATATAATGCAGTTTACAGAAACATTCTCCACAAGTGAAGGTGAATTATATTTTTTCTCTGACTAAGCCTAATGTTTTATCCATGTAATAAAACAGTTCAATGGACATCAATTGTGTTTGCATATTCTTTGTTACTCCATTCCATTTGCACGGAAAGGCTAAACAGTGAAAACTATTGATCAAACAATGTTCACCTGCTGTTCTGTGCCCAGCCACTTGGAACAACCCCTACCAGCTTTTCACCCAATTACCAGCATAGTTTGAACCCTGCAGAATTCAAAAAATAGCTGCTGCCTGGCCTAACTAGAAAACAAGCATTTCATTTATCATTTAGCAAGGTTAAAAATACTGCTTTAGATTATGTTGTTTTTTCTTCTGAAAATCATCCCTTAAATAAAATTCATCCCTGTTTTCTTAGATGAAATGATTACTACTGCAAATTTTGAAAATGGAAATGGACTGCCTTCAAGTCTATTCCGACTTATGGCGACCCTATGAATAGGGTGTTCATGGTAAGTTGTATTCAGAGGAGGTTTACCATTGCCTTCCTCTGAGGCTGAGAGGCAGTGACTGGCCCAAGGTCACCCAGTGAACTTCATGGCTATGTAGCGATTCAAACCCTGGTCTCCCAGGTCGTAGTCAAACACTTTAACCACTACACCATACTGGTTCTCATTGCAAATTTTATGTTACTGCAAATTTTATGTTATGATATTAACATAAATGGTCTCTTTATCCACCTGCTTTCAATAGCTACGCCTACTCCTCATGGTGTAAGCCAGGCATGTGTAAGTCCAGCTCATGGTTCTCACTTGGAATCTCATGAGCCCTCGGGACAAAATTTTATTCTTGGTGAGTTTTACAAGGCTTCAGATCTCACTGTCTTTGCCCATATCACCCTGTGCAATTATTCTTCCTTGCAGACATTGCCATGAGGGCAGGGAAACACTTTCATTAATTTTCTGTAATTGCTTCTAAGGAGTATTGACTGGTAATCTGAATTTTTTGCATTTTGTCACCAAAGTATCATGCTCCAAGTAGGCTTCAACTATTATTTTTTAAAAAAAGAAAAATACTGTGATGGAAGGAATATAAAAATCAAGTTATATACTCACAAGCATTTTGTAGTGTGTGTACATAAGTGTTTTGTTTTTGACATAAACAATTGGTTAGGTTCTAAATGCTATGTCTGTGGAAGCGCTGATCTATTACCCTGGTTAGTAGTTAGCTTTCATTTCCTTTCTAGCTTTGCCCCTAGATAAGCTCAAGTAATCCCAAGAAGAAGGCCTGATCAAGTACATTTGTCATGAGAACAACTATAATAAGGTAATTTATCATAGTCTGTCAAGAGTTTTATTCCAGAAAGACTACTGCATTTTTATTCTTACTTAAAATTTTGCTGAAACTCTGTCTGAAAAATTTGGTAGACATTTTGGACATGTTTAAAAGCCATTCCAAACTGATAGTGGCATATAATTAAGTTATCTGCTATCAAAATATCTTTTATTCTCTAAAATGCTTATGATATGAACCCTCAGGCTGACTTAATATGGCCTGTTAATAGAGCATAATTGTCTGTACCTTTTACATTTCTCCATTTAATAGTAGACAATGACCAGTGTAATTCACTATGGCAAATTAAGCCTTTTTTGTTTTCCTTGGGAGAACATGAATCAAATTCATCAATGGAATCTTTTCATTACACGAAACAACTATCAAGAACTTAGGATGGGAGCAGACTCTAAGTTACCTGATGAGGAAGACAACAACAAAATATACAAATCCATATGTAACCCAATGTTTTTAATTTGATGTATGGTTGTAATCTTTTCTACAGTTTTTTATCTGAAGTGTCCGGGGTAAGAATTGCCATCCCTCATCTGTAGCATGGTCACTGTGAATTTAATGGGCAAAGTTCATTGGTATTGTAATGCCCAATCATCCCTATACTGCAGCTTTTAAGGTCATATGAATCCTGTTGTTCATAAGGTAGCTACTCTAGAGGAGGCTACATATTATCACTCCTTGCCTTTTCCAATTTTTCATGTACTAACATCACTAGTCATGCTATTTTAATGGTTAATTTGCACTATTAGGTCCAAAGTCTATCTTGCCCTCTGTCCTACCATTTTTTTTTTAAAAAAAATGTTACTATGCCTTCCAGATCCCCCCTTTTTTCTAGAACTCCTGTTCTAAATCCAACACAGAAGTGCTCACATTTTGGGGGCCTGAGTTATTCCTCAGATAGCAGACTGGGGACTGGAAGTTTATCCTGCTGAACAACATAAAACCAAACCCAATCTCTACAACAACTAGGGTTGCCAGGTCAGAAGCATCCCAAAACCTGAGATTTGAGGGGTGGGCGCTAGTGATGTCATGGAGGTGGGCCCTAGTGATGTCACGGAGCAGGCCTGGGTGATGTCATAGGGCGGGCCTGGGTGATGTCATGGGGCAGGCCTGGGTGATGTCGCGAGGTGGGCCCAGGTGATGTCACAGGGCAGGCCCGGGTGATGTCACGGGGCGGGCCCGAGTGATGTCATTAAGCATGATCCATTAAGCATCAATCACAGTTGCTTGGAGCATACAATTAAAAAAATATCTGATTGGAAATCAAAATAGAAATCTTTGCTAAAAGATGGAGCCTGGGAAGGGAACATTTAATCTAGCCTACTTGCTTTCGGCAAGAAGGGTTTAAGTGCCTTCAGGCCAGGCCAGGCACCAGAAGGCCACTGTACGAAGAAAGGAGCCTAGTGTTGTGGAGATGTTAGATGGGAGCATTCAGGAGTAAAGATGTATGCTCCTGAAGGCTACAATTCTAAACACACTTACTAAGGGATTAAGCCCCATAGAACTCAACAGGACTGACTTCTGAGTAGATACAGTTTGGATTGTGCTGTTGGTAAAGCTTGACTAGGGATCCTCTGCAAAGACATCCATCTCCAAGCAGGGTTGTCAACCCCCTGCCTGGAATTCCCTGCCCTTATCTTTTAACGTAGCTGCTCCAAACATCTTTACAGATTTGACCCTTCACTTCAGAAAGAGGTCTGAGAAATGAGTAAGAGTAAGAAGTATCTTTTAAAATTGTTCTTTTCAATTCACTCTTGAATGAACATCATACCTAGGGAAGATGCACACCATTCATTTAAAGCACATTCAACACTCATTTGAAGCACATGAATCCCACCTCAGAATCATGGGAACTGCAGTTTGTTAAGAGTGGTGAGAACTATAACTGTGAAGGGGAAATGACACTTCCCAGGATTCTTTAGGGGAAGTCGTGCGCTTTAAATGCGAGTTGGATGTGCTTTAAACGTATTGTGTGAATCCACTTAATAAATTTTGCCTGCATGTAAATTGTTTTAATTAATTTTTCAAAATGGAAATGAGCTATAAACTGTAGTGGGTGACCATGGGCTACTCACCATCTCTCAGCCTATCTGCCCCTCAGGATTAAAACAATGGAGAGCCATGACCACCCCAAGGCATACTTAAAATGTAGAGGAAGTACTGTACAACCATAGTGTGAAATTGGATATTTATTGGGACACAGCATGACAAAATATTTATATAAGCATGACTATCAAATATGTTCATTAAGACTTCCGGGAAGTGGTGCTGGCTGGTGGTTGTCTCTGAGGGAGCTCTGCCTCAGAGGAAGCTTTTTTCAGGTTAAAAGTCAGCCAAGAGGAATCTTGGACTGGCTTAAATGTTCTCCAAGGTACAGGAGAACCGATCAGATCTTCCACAAGACTTCGTTGAGCTGTCGGCGGCTGGAATTGATCAGGAAATTCCTGAGATAAGAAGGCAAGCCGATCGGCTGAAGACGGAGTCAGGATTTTCACGCAAGCTGGACTGGAATGAAGCGAAGCGTTTTTTCTTTTCTTAAAAAAAAAACGTTCTTAACCAGCGAGCCCACTTCTGCCTAAACCTTATCATTTGGCTTAAATTACTGCAATAAAAGGGATTTGTTTATGAATCAGCAATTGAGAAACCTGGGTGAGTCATACTTTTTCTCTTTTAAATATAATTAAGGAAGAAAGAAAATATAAACAACTTATTTACTTTTCTACGACAAAAAGCTGGCTTGAATTTGGACTTTTAAAGTTTAAAAACGGATGAGAGGTAATTATTATATTTTGGACTATTTTTCTCTTTGGACTATTTCTTGTTGGATGAATCCGCTGCTCGTATATGCTACTAATTGTTTAGTCTTGGCAACCAGAATTGTTTTGCATTCTTGGATGCAGATAAGGACTGTGTTGTGCTGGCTGGATTCCAATTACAGGCCTGGAATATTAACTCTTCTTTTTGGTGGAGGGAAAAAAAGAAGAAATAGACTGCCCTTAGGTTCTGAAACAGTGATTAATTTTAGAAATTAAAGGCCTCTTTTTGAAAATGACAACTAAAAAAACAACTAAGGCCCAGGGGCGAAGAGGTTCTATTGATACACAGGAAGAGGATATACCCCCAGAAATGTTTCAAAAAATAATGGAAGGGATTAATGCTATAAAACAGGAAATTAAACAGGAAATGAAAATTGAATTGACAGATATAAAAGACTATATTAAAACACAAGTGGATGAGATTAAAGGGACAATTGGGCAAATAAAGGAGGATGCAAAAAATACTAAAGAAAAGGTACAAACCTTGGAGAATAGAACAGATATACTAAATCTGGAACTAGAAAAAAATTTGGACTATTTAGCTATGACTGAAATGAGAAATAAAGAGCATTGTTTGAGATTCCGTGCAATCCCTGAGGAAACAGGTGAAGACATTAGAGACAAAATTGTTAATGCTTTAGTAAAATTTCTGGACTTGAATGAAGATAGGATGGAATTTGAAATAGACAAAGTTTATAGAATTAACTCCAGATATGCAACAATGAAAAAAATTCCAAGAGATGTGCTTGTTCACTTCGTAAAGAAAACGACCAGAGATATGGTTTTACAGCAACACTTTAAATATACCTTTAAAATTGATGGTAAGGAAATACTGGTGATGAAGGAAATTCCTATTAGACTTTTACGTAAGAGAAAAGAATATGCTTTCCTTACAGAAAAACTTAAGCAATGCAAAATTCAATTTAGGTGGGACGTTCCAGAAGGAGTGATTTTTACATTCAGACAACAGAAATATAGATTGAATACTGTTCAAAAAGCAAGGGACTTCTTGAGAAAAGCTTCAAAAGATATGGAAGAAGATAAACTCAAAGATATGGATACAGTTCCTGGGAAACAAAGTCAACAAGGATACGCAGAGGAGGGGAAGGAAGATGATGGATCAAAAGGAGCATCAGGCAAATTTTAAAATACACGCTTAACGATGGATTACAAATACCTAACTTGGAATATAAATGGAGCCAACACGGCGCAGAAGAGAAAGAAAGTGTTTCATTATTTGAAAAAATTAAAATTGGATATAATTTGTCTACAAGAAACTCATATTCAGAAGAAAGATTCTAAATATTTGATTTGTAAAAATTTGGGTGAAGAATTTATTTCAGCTGGACCAAAAAAAAAAAATGGAGTTGTTCTCTATATTAACCCACAATTGCTTCCTAAATTGGTATTATTGGACGATAGTGGTAGATTTGTGGGGGTTGAAATTACTTTACAAGGTACAAACATTTTGATAGTGGGTATTTATGCCCCCAATGAAGATAAAACAAGGTTTTATACAGGACTTATGGAAAAATTGTCAGAGTTTTCATATGAGCATTGGTGTGTCATGGGTGACTGGAATGGGGTAATCTCACCAAAAATTGATAGGCTTTCTGAAAAAAATATCAAAGAGACACAAGGTAAATTACCGAAGATTTGTTTTGAACTCATGGAACATCTAGAATTGGTGGATACCTGGAGATATATAAATGATAATGCAAAGGAATTTACTTATTTTTCAGAAAGACATAAAACATTTTCGAGGATTGATATGATTTGGATGTCAAAAATTTTAGCGAAGGATATTTTTAAAATGGATATATTACCAAAAACTTTTTCGGACCATAATCCTGTGATATTAACTTTAAAAAAAAAAAATCTTGGATTTAGATGGAGACTAAATGAATCTTTATTACAGAATGATAAAGTAGTACAAGAATGTAAGAAGAAATTAAAGGAGTTCTTTGAATATAATTTACATAAAGGAACAAGTGAAAATATTGTTTGGGATACAAGTAAGGCATTTATGAGGGGATACTTTATTAAATGTAATTCTGAATTAAAAAAAAAGAAACAACAGAAAATGCAATTAATTTTGGAAGAAATAAAACAAAAAGAGGAAGAATTGAAAAAGAATCCAGCTAAAGTTTCTATTGTAAATCAAATTAAAATGTTACAGAAGCAAGTATCAATGTTGACAGTTAGAGAAATTGAAAGGAAATTAAATTTTGCTAAACAAAGGACTTTTGAATTTGCAAATAAACCTGGGAAATGGTTAGCATATAAATTAAGAAAAGAACGTCAAAAAAATATTATTTTAAAGATACAAGAAGGAGATGAGACGCTGACAGACAATGTAAAAATTAAAAAGATTTTTCATCAATATTACTCAACATTGTATAAGTGTCAAGAAATTCCATCTGAAAAAATAGAAGAGTATTTATTTAAACAGAATTTGCCTAAAATTACAGATTTTCAGAGACAAGTTATTAATGGCCCTATTACGTCAAGAGAGATATCTGAAGCTATAAATAAAATTAAATTAGGAAAGGCACCAGGACCAGATGGGCTATCTGCAATGTATTATAAATGTTTGGAGGAAGAACTCCTGCTACCTTTACAGTCTACAATGAATTCTATTTTGCAAGAGGGAAAGATACCGGATAGTTGGAAAAATGCTAATATAACATTAATACCTAAAGAGGACCAAGATTTAACTAAAACAAAAAATTATCGGCCAATATCTCTACTGAACAATGACTATAAAATTTTTACAATGATTTTGGCTGAAAGATTGAAAATAATATTGCAACAATTTATTCAGGAAGATCAATCAGGGTTTTTACCTAAAAGACAATTACGTGACAACGTCAGGAATGTTTTGAATGTGTTGGAATATTTAGAACAACGAAATGATAAACAAGCAGCTCTGATTTTTTTAGATGCTGAAAAAGCATTTGATAATTTGAATTGGAAATTTATGTTCCAGGTTTTGGAGCAAATGGACTTTGGAGACAACTTTATAAAATGGATTAGATCGATTTATACATCACAGAAGGCCCAGATAATTGTTAATGGAGACTTAACGGACTCATGTGAAATACAAAAGGGTACAAGACAGGGATGTCCATTATCTCCCCTTTTATTTATTTTGGTTTTAGAAGTGTTGCTTAGAGATATAAGGCAAGATAAAAGGATTTCGGGATTAAAAATAAAAAAAGAAGAATATAAATTGAGAGCATTTGCTGATGATTTGATAATTGTACTAGAAAACCCTTTGGAAGGAATTCATATACTGATGGACAAATTAAAAGAATTTGGACCTTTAGCAGGATTTAAGATCAACAATCAAAAAACAAAGATGTTGGTGAAAAATTTAACTTTAAGGGAACAGAAAGAGTTAATGGACAAGACAGATTTTACAATAGAAAAAAAGTTGAAATATCTAGGCATCATCATGACAAATAAAAACTCAAAGTTGTTTCACAATAATTACGAAAAATTATGGACAGAGATTAAGAAAGACTTGCTAAGATGGGATAAACTACAACTGTCATTAATGGGTAGAATATCTGTGATAAAAATGAATGTATTACCGAGAATGATGTTTTTGTTTCAAACAATACCTGTAATATCCTCTGATTTACCTTTTAAACAATGGCAAAAAGATATTTCTAAATTTGTATGGCAAGGAAAAAAACCAAGAGTTAAATTTAAATTACTTCAAGACGCTAAAGAAAGAGGAGGACTGGGATTACCAAATTTGAGACTTTATTTTGCTGCCTGCTGTTTAGTCTGGATAAAGGAATGGATCTTATTGAGGAATAAAAGACTATTGGATTTGGAGGGCCACAATCTGAAGTGGGGATGGCATGGATATCTATGGTATGACAAAGTAAAAGTAAATGTAGACTTTAATAATCATTTTATAAGACGTCCTCTGTTGAAAATATGGAATAGATACAAACCAAGGTTTTATTCGAAAATACCATTATGTGTCTCAAGTCAAGAAGCTTTTTATAGAAGAGAAATGTCTGGAAAAGAGAAATGGTTAACTTATCAAGAACTATTAGAAAATGTACATGGAGAATACATAATGAAAGAGAGAGAACAATTGATAAAGGAAGGATATAGTTTTCATTGGTTTGCCTATTTACAATTGTTAGAAAGATATAAAATGGACAAGAAAATGTATGGGTTTGAAATAAATAAATCTGATTTTGAAATAGGTTTGTGTACAAATGATGAAAACATAATTGCAAAAATGTATAAACTTTTATTGAAAATGGATATGGAGGAAGAACAAGTAAAAGAGTGCATGGTAAAGTGGGCAAAAAATTTTGGTCATAACATACAAATGGATCAATGGGAAAATATGTGGAAAAAAGGCTTGAAATTTACATTATGTTATAATCTTAAAGAAAATTTTTATAAAATGATGTACCGTTGGTACATGACTCCAGAAAAGCTGTCAAAAATGTATAGTAATGTCTCTAATGTTTGTTGGAAATGTAAACAACAAGAAGGATCTTTTTATCATATGTGGTGGTCATGTAAAAAGGCGAAATTATTTTGGGCACAGATAGGTAGGAAGATGCAAAAAATTCTAAAGATAAATATTCGGTCAAAACCAGAATTTTTCTTATTGGGTTTTATGGATAAACAAATAGAAAAGAAATATGGAAGAATAATATTATATATGATTACGGCAGCAAGATTATTATATGCACAAAAGTGGAAAATGGAATCAACACCAACAATGGAAGAATGGTTATTGAAATTAATGGACTTAGTAGAAATGGATAAATTGACATGTTTACTTAGAGAAAAATCGACAGATACATTTCTTAAGGAATGGAAACCTCTCTTAGACTTTTTGTTGAAAGATCAAAATAAAATGATGATACTGGGATTTGACGATTAATTAAGACAGCCTATGGAGAAAAGGGACTCTGTATGTATACATTAAGGGACAGGTTTGATGTATATTATATACTTATAGCTGATCTGCGACAAATCGGAAGTCAACTATTTTATTTTCATTTTTTTGTTGATGTATTGTTATGTCTTTTTGACTTTGTTTTGTTTGTTTTTGGAAAAATTTGAATAAAAATTATTAAAATATATATATATGTTCATTATTTACACAACCTGTAAAGTTATTTATAGTGCAATCCTATGTTTGTTTACTCAGAAGCAAGTCCCAATGTATTCAATGGGGCTTACTCAACCAGGGAAAACTGTACCCTCAAGTGATAAGGAACTTGTTCTTTTAACAAGCCTTTTAAGTTGAGACCTTATCCCAGTCTGTGTCTGTGTTCGAATTGCTTTTTAATATGTTTTTAAACCTTTTCTTCAAAAAAAATGTTTTAAAGCTTTTAAAAATGTTTTTAAAGATGTTTTGTTGTAATATATTTTAAAGTCCGTTTTTTATGATTTTTAAAGTGTTTTTAGTGCTTTTGTTTGCCACCCTGGGCTCCTACTGGGAGGAAGGGCGGCATATAAATCAAATAATAAATAAATAAAAATAAATAAATAAACTTCATTCACCCAACCCAAAATTTGGAATCATGCCACTTTAAGCTGTTTTGCAACTGTTTATACTTGTTTTATGGTTATTGGTTTTTAAAGGGATTTATTTCTTATTGTGAGCTGCCTTGGTTTCCAGTCACCCACCCTACCTCACAGGGTTGTTGGAAAGGCCACACACACGCCACACACACACACACACACACACACAGAGGTGTAAAAATACACCCAATATAATAGTTTATTGCCAAATCAGTTGGTCATTGAGGAACATTTTTTTAAGAAATCAGTATTATTAATAAAAACTGTGATATCTAGGTAAACTCTGCCCAATTGCTTTAAAAATAGGATTGGAGAGGGAGAGAAAGATTTACAACACAAGCACAAGTCTGTGTATGTTTACTCAAAAGTCCCATTAATTTACAGCACAATCCTAACCATGTCTACTCAAAAGTAAGTCCTAATGGAGTTCAATGGAATTTACTCCAGGTGCATGGAAAGCAAGTACTGGATTAAATACTTTCATATTTCATAGCCCAGGGTCTGACTCTTGCACACAAGAGGCAAAAAAATTAAGCCATATTACTTACGCAAACTGCAAAATCTCAAAGCCACCATTTTCTGACGTTGAAATTAAGCCTAGGCATGCCTAGATCAACAAGTCACAACCCTAGCTTCATTTATTGGCTACAGTCCTGAAAGGGCAGGGTTAGAGCCAGAGCTTAGAAAATTTACTTTTTAAAACTACAACTCCCATCAGCCCCAGCCAGCATGGCCACTGGATTGGACTGATGGGAGCTGGAGTTAGAGCTAGGAGCTGTTATAAAGATCTGTAAAACAGATTAACAGTCGCACGGGGGGGTTGACGTTTTGGTGTATATCTTGGGAACCAGACCACCTAGAAACTTTTTTTTAAAATTGAAGTTGAGAGTCCGGAGATTAAGGGGTGCTAGCCGGAGAAACGGATGGGCCCCCCAAAAACCATAGACACCAGCCAAAAACCGGAGATCTGGTAACCCTAACAACAACATTAGCATCACTTAGTAAAAAGGGGTTTACCTTTAAGACATATGCACACAAAACTAGAATGCAAATTGGAGTAACTTCATCTAAACAAATATTTTGATGTTATTATTTTTTATTTTGTGTGAATATGTGTAAAAACATTTTCCCCTTGCAAATGAAATCAAAGCTTTTATTAAGTGAACACCTTAATTTAGTTGGACCAGATGAAATTGTTTCTGGGCTGGCTGCAGCCCATTTGCTGTCATATGGTCATTGCTATTTTATGCTAATATTTAAAGGTGCAATCCAACTCACCATTCCACTGGGCTGGGGACAGTTGGATGCGCTGGCAGGCTCCTCGTACTGCCGGCTTGAGCTGCCTCTGCCAGCAGCAGCCCTCTGCGGTGCTGCCAGAAGCCTTCCGGCACTGCCAAGGGTCCATCAGGGACAGCCAACCTGGCAGACGGAGGGCTAGCAGAAGCCCCCAAAATGGGGCATGGTGGGGCGAAGCAACATGGGGACTTGCGCAAGATCCTCCTCAAACTCGAAGCTCTCCCTCGGGTCCCGATCTGCCCGGAAACTCCACCAGCCAAAAGACTGGTGCAGTAACAAATTTTGCAAAGTGTTGCTGTACTTCACATATCCATAGAAACAAAAGCAAAAGAAAATGATTTCCTATAGAAAACTTCACTAAAATTGCAAAGTAAATCAGAATATTTAAAGTGACCATCTGAACTATATCAACTGTCTTAATAATGTTGCTTCCTCCCGGCTAAAACAAGATCAGCACAGGACGTATCTTCTTTCTATTATTTGGGCTGATTACAGGTGTTGCCACCACTCACCATATGCTCAGAGGCACATGTTACCAAATTCTTCCAAGCTACATAGCAAGTGGATTGGACTGTGAAAGACCAACCCAAATTGTGTTTCCATTTTGACAACTTTGTAGGGCAGTACAATATCTCAGAGAGGAGTTCAGGTCTCCTGCTCCCCTGGTGCATTCACTATAGCTGCCCAATTTCCCTGCTGTTTAAAGTTTGATAGAAATATCTGTTGGCTATAGGTAAGTTCTTAAACCGCAAAGTTTTTTGCCTATTAGTGAATTTGCATCTTATTTCCAAAGTTACTTATAGTATAGTCCTATGTAATATACAGAAGTCCCTTTAAATTTAATGGAACTTACAGATAAGCATGTACAGGATTTCAGCATTAGGGACTATTAAACAAACAAGTTCAATATGATGGATTTTAAAATGGATACAATCTTTTCTCAACAAAACCATGGTATGCAGGCAGCCATAACAAAGACTTACCAATAAGAAGCGAAGCACTTGACCTCTTCACCAGAAACTAATAAATCATGGTGCTAAACCACTACAACCCTGTCAAGCTAGAACTCAAGCTGCCTATTCAGAATTTAAGTAAGAAATAGTCAGTTCCCAGTCTCCAAAGAGAGTTCTTCCATAATAGTTTTTTTTCAGACTCCTTGCTGCCTTTTTCACTATCATTCATTTTAATTATGTCTGACATTTTGTCTATCACATAAACTCAATAGAGAAAAGGAACATAACCTCAGTGGAAAAGAGGAAAGGAACTAATATAATAGGGTACCAAAAATAATTACACCACATGGTCCTATGAACTTTAAACCCCGATCAGTAGCATACTATTAAAACTCCTACCATTACTGGTAGGAATACACAAATAGTTTAATTAGCCTATAAAAACTCACTAATGCAATCATAACTATGACGCTTTGATTTCAATACCCTACACTCATCGTAGAATTAATGTCTCTTGCAAATATAATCATTAGGCACTTAGATTTGTTATGAAAACGGAAAGTGAGGATTGCCTTCCAGGCTTATCTATATTCAACTATTATATAATATCTTTATATGGAGTGAGGGGGAAAGGGGTTATCTAAAAGAAGCTTCTGTAAAAAAATGTGTAAAATATAGGGAAGCTTACACAGTTTTTAGGAAGCACATACCAATAAGTTGAAAGGAGTTGCTGTAAAATGCTAATTAAAATGTCTGTTTCTCTGTAACTGGATAAACGGTTTAAGGTCTTCAAATGGAAAAAAAAATCTTTTTTTTTACATCCACAAATTAGAACTGAGCTAAAAAACAGAATGCCAACTTTGGGGGGCTATGAATGGGGACCTGCCTTTCATAGATTATTTGGGAGAGAAAACAGGCATGAAGTGTTTTACAAAGCATGAAGTGGGGGAATGGTCCCATCAAAAGGTTTTTTTGGCCAAAGAGCAAGAACCAATTGCTCCAGCTGTGTGGAGTAGCTACAAAGCCAGTTTAGAGTGTAGACAATGTTTCTTGTACTCACTGTGATGTCGTGGGGTGGGCAACTAAAAATATGGCTCTGACATAAAGTAGTTGCAAATGTGTGGTAAAGGGAACAGAAGGTAAGCAAATGTAGTCTTCATGAAAGCTGTCACCCGCAAGCCCTTCTTGCATGCCAAATGTCTATCTGAAAACACCGCACAGACCTACTAAGAATTTGTTTATAAAGACTAATGACAACACATAAAGATATGCATAGCAAGTTTCCTTAACAACTATAATCTAAATTCATATATTTAAAGAGGTGGTTCTAATTTTTATACTCTTAAATGTTTTGAAGTGAAAAAATTTGGATTTCAAGAGGTGTGCGTGTGCACTTCACACCTTTTTGCCACTCCTATTACTTATGTATATATTTAGGGCATATATCTTCTTTTGTTGAAATAAACATTTTTTCAAGCATTTTGGGGTCCCCCTTTTTTCTCTTTTCATATTTCTTCTTTGACATGTAATTACAGCCAATCAAATTAAACATTGTTTTATTATGTAAGGAGAAATCCTTGCGCTGATGGAACCTTTGAACAGAACCCAAGATTTCTTGCCTGTCTTTACCATAAGGTCCCAGGGAGGTTACAACAATAACATATAAAAATATAAAATAAATAACACAGTTGCAACCCATAAAGCAATTAAAACCAGTTTCATATATAAAACAATAAAAAACAATTCCATATATAAAAAGTTAAAACAGTTCCAATACAGATGTAGACTGAGATAAAAATCCATACATTCATCCCATTGTAACTAGTCGACTAAGCATGATTATATCACAACAATTGATATAGCTCATTTGTGTTGTAAGGAAAACATAGGAATGGAGGAAAAATAGCTGAGAGCAAGCATCTGTGACATTATGCCAATTGGGAATAAATATAATTATTAAAGGAAACCTCAATGACTGTTTTTGATGAAAAATGGATAACGTCTGAAGCCATGTACCTATCTATGAAATTTTCTGTAGGAATCTTACTAAAAGGAACTTTTGTGTATTTCAGGCAAAAATACTTACTGGGTGGCAGGACACCATTTTTTTAAAAAAAAAATTCCATGTTTAAAGATTTCTAGCACACATGCACACACACACATACATATCAAAAAATGGAACTATTTGAAATATGAGAGAATGGGCTACAATAATTGCTAATTTATCATAGGATCATAGAATAGTAGAGTTGGAAGGGGCCTACAAGACCATCAAGTCCACCCCCCTGCTCAATTCAAGAATCCAGCTTGAAGCCTCCAGTGTTGGAGAGCCCACCTCCTCCCTAGGTAATTAGTTCCATTGCTGTACATTGCTGTATAGGATTTGCCTCTTTTGTAGCCACATCACACTGCTGGTTCATATTCAGCTTGAGATCAACAATTCCAAGATTCTTCTTGGATGTAGTATTGCTGAGCCAAGTATCCTCCATCTTATAAATGTGCATTTGGTTTCTTTTTTCTAGGAGTAGCACTTTGCACTTATCTCTGTTAAATTTCATTCTGTTGTTGCCAGCCCAATGCTCCAGTCTGTAGAGATTACTTTGAATTTTGCTTCTGGCCTCCAGGATATTAGCTATCTCTTTATTGGAGTTTATTGAAATTGGATTTCCTGAGGTCCAGGGTATGTGTATGGATACACTCAGCTTTTGCTTCCTTTAAAATCAAGATCTCAAGTATAGCATGGTCACTTTCCTCCAGAGTTCCTGAAACTGCCACTTCATCCACTAAGTCATCTCAATTGGGTAGAATCAAGTCAAATAAAGTTAGTTATTTCTTGGAGGGGCCATGTTTGGCAGAATTTATTTCCCAACAGATATTGGGGTATCTAAATTCCCCCGTTACTACTACATCATGCCTCCTCTAAACATTGGCAATTTGATTTTCAAAACTTTTCTCATCATCTTCTTCTTGATTGGGCAGTCCAACCACCATGTCCCTTTTATTTTTTCTCACATTGATTTTAATCCAGATACTCTTGGTGAGACTACCAAGCTCATATTTCTGAACAGGGATATATTTATTTAGTTATTATTTATTTATTAATTGTGCTTTTATACCGCCCTTTAGCAATAAGCTCTCAGGGCGGTGTACAACAATAAAAACAGGTTAAAATACAAGTGAGTATAAATAAAATGCACTATAAAACATATGTGAAAACAAGATTGCAACAAAAAAAAATTAAAATTAACATTTGAAATTTAAAATTTAAATTTAAAAAGCCTGGGCAAAGAGGTAGGTCTTTACCTGGCGCCGAAAAGATAACAAAGAAGGCGCCAGGCGTATCTCGTCAGGGAGGTTGTTCCATAATTCGGGGGCCACTACTGAGAAGGCCCTAGTTCTAGTTATTGCTCTCCGGGCCTCGCTATGCGTTGGGACCCGGAGAAGGGCCTTCGACGTCAAGCGCAGCGAGCAGGTAGATACATAGCGGGAGAGGCGTTCCGCCAGGTATTGCGGTCCAATGCCATTAAGGGCTTTATAGGTAAGAACAAACACTTTGAATCTGGCCCGGAAACATATTGGTAGCCAGTGCAGTTGGGCCAGAATAGGTGTTATATGGTCAAATTTCTTTGTCCCAGTAAGAACTCTGGCCGCAGCATTCTGCACCAGCTGAAGTTTCCGAACTGTCTTCAAAGGTAGCCCTACGTAGAGTGCATTAGAGTCATCCAATCTAGAGGCTACCAGAGCATGGATAACTGTGGTGAGGTTCTCCCTGCCCAGGTAGGGTCGTAGTTGGGCTACCAGCCGAAGCTGGTAGAATGCATTCCGTGCCACCGAGGCTACCTGAGCCTCCAGTGACAGGAGCGGATCTAATAAGACCCCCAAACTACAGACCTGCTCCTTTAGGGGGAGTGTAACCCCATCTAGGGCAGGTTGGACATCCACCATCTGGGCAGAGAGCTCCCCCACCAACAGCATCTCAGTCTTGTCAGGATTGAGTCTCACTTTATTAGCTCTCATCCAGTCCATTATCGCGGCCAGGCAGTGGTTTAGTACATCAACAGCCTCACCTGAAGAAGATGAAAAGGAGAAGTAGAGTTGTGTATCATCAGCATATTGCTGGAAACGCACTCCAAATCTCCTTATGACCTCACCCAGCGGCTTCATATAGATATTAAAGAGCATGGGGGACAGAACTGAACCCTGCGGGACCCCATATTGGAGTACCCAGGGATTCGAGTAATGCTCCCCAAGCACCAACTTCTGGAGACAATTCTCGAGATAGGAGCGCAGCCACTGGCAAGCAGTGCCTCCAACTGCCAAATCCGCAAGACGCCCCAGAAGGATACCATGGTCGATGGTATCAAAAGCAGCTGAGAGATCCAGGAGAACCAACAGAGTTACACTCCCTCTGTCTTTCTCCCGGCACAGGTCATCATACAGGGCGACCAAGGCTGTTTCTGTACCAAACCCCGGCCGGAAGCCCGATTGAAATGGATCTAGATAATCAGTTTCATCCAAGAGAGCCTGGAGCTGGCGAGCGACCACACGCTCTAAAACCTTGCCCAGGAATGGAACATTTGCTACCGGTCTATAGTTGTCAAGGTTTTCAGGGTCCAAGGAGGATTTTTTTAGGAGCAGTCTCACCACCGCCTGTTTCAGGCAGGGTGGTACCACTCCCTCTCGTAAAGAGACATTGATCACCTCCTTGGCCCATCCAGCTGTTCCATTCCTGCTAGCTTTTATTAGCCACGAGGGGCAAGGGTCCAGAGCAGAAGTGGTTGCCTGCACCTGTCCAAGCACCTGGTCCACATCCTCGAGCTGTACCAACTGAAATTCATCCAATAAAACAGGACAAGACAGTGCTCTGGACACCTCATTAGGTTCAACTGTTACAATATTGGAGTCAAGGTCCCAGCGGATGTTCATGATCTTGTCTTGGAAATGTCTTGCAAACTCATTACAGCGAGCTATTGATGGTATTATTGCGTTCTGAGGACCAGAGTGTAAAAGTCCCCGAACAACTTTATAAAGTTCCGCTGGGTGGTTAGAAGATGACTGAATGGAGGCAGCAAAGTACTGCTTCTTCGCTGCCCTCACTGCTTTCACATAGAGCTTGGTAGAGGCCCTCACAAGTGCAAGATTACATCCGTCGAGAGTTCATCTCCATTTGCACTCAAGCCGTCTCCTTTCTTGCTTCATCACTCTTAGCTCCGGGGTAAACCACGGAGCCACTTGAGCTCTGCAAAGGAGAGGGCGCACTGGGGCGATCGTGTCAGCTGCCCGGGTCATTTCTGTATTCCACAGATTGACCAGGGTTTCGACAGGAGCGTCAGTTTTATCAGCCGGAAAACTCCCCAGAGACTTCTGAAAACCCTCAGGATTCATTAGTCTCCGGGGGCAGACCATCTTAATTGGTCCTCCACCCTTGCAAAGGGAAGAAAACATTGTGAGTCTAAACCTCAAGAGGCGGTGATCTGTCCATGACAAAGGAATAGATGTAAAATCCCTCACTCCCAGATCACCATCCCCCAATCCAGTGGCAAAGATCAAGTCTAGAGTGTGCCCCAAAATGTGCGTAGGGACAGTAGCAAATTGAGACAGCCCCATGGTTGTCATGGAGGCCATGAAGTCCTGAGCCACCCCAGACAAAGCGGTCTCGGCATGAATGTTGAGATCCCCCAATAGCAAAAATTTGGGGGATCGCAACACCAAACCCGCGACCACCTCCGTCAGCTCAGTTAGGGAAGCTGTTGGGCAGCAGGGTGGACGGTACACCAACAGTATTCCCAGTCTGTCTCGCTGACCCAACACAATATGCAGACACTCCAGACCATTAGTCACCTGGATAGGGTGCCTAACAAGAGGGATCGAACTTCTATAGACCACAGCGATTCCCCCTCCCTGACCCTCGGATCTACCCAGATGCTGAACCGAGTACCCAGGTGGGCACAGCTGGGAGAGATTAATGCCTCCCAGATCGCTCACCCAGGTCTCAGTAATAAACACCAGATCGGCCGCCTCATCCACAATTAAATCATGGATGAGGGAGGTTTTATTATTTACCGATCTGGCATTAAGAAGCAGCAACTGGAGATCCGAGAGTTGGCTGATAGAACTACCAGCAATCCTGTGGGTGTGGGGAGGACCGGAACACGGCACAGCCACCAGTTGTCTGGGCCGAGTTCCCCTAAAGTGACATGTCCTCCTCACAACGCTATACCTCCCATTACCCATCACTACGCTAATAGGGGCCCCCTCTGGTCCTCCCTCCCTGTACCCTATCCTCCCGCCCAGGCACATGATAAAAATAAAAATAAAATAAACAACAAAACTCATAATCTTTACACAGTCACACCCTCACTCATACAACCACTCATACAACTAGACAGTAACAGCGGCAGCAACGGCGATTGACAAACAGTAGTAATGGTAGCCGTCACAACAGGGGCCAAGAACAATAAATAGGCCCAGAAGCGCTAGATGGATGGATGGAGCCGACCCAGAAAACAACGCCGAGTCCAAACCCCACTCAAGGCCGCGGCTCCAGGGGCCGGAGATGGAACCCAACTCTGCAGCGCTCTCACCGCCGCCAAGTCACTCCTTCACAGTACTCTCTCGCCGTGGCTCTTGTCGTCGGGCGCTCCCCCTGCGGCGCTCTCACCACCTTCGGGCACTCCTCTGCAGCGCTCTCACCGCTGCTGCACGGTGCTCAAAACAACTCGAGGCCGCGGCGCCAGAGGCCGGAGATGGAACACAACTTCTTCACGGCGCTCTGTCGCCGCCGCTCTCACCGTCGGGCGCTGCCCCCCAACGCTCTTACTGCTGCCAGGCACTCCTCTGCAGCGCTCTCACCACTGCTTCACAATGCTCTCTCGTCGTCGGGCGCTCCCTCCGCGATGCTCTCACCACCGCCAGGCGCCTCCGGAGTTTCTCGCGGCGCTGCCACTGCCGCCAGGCCCAGCCAAGATCCTCCGTGATCCCCTCACGCCTGGCCACTCTCCTGCGCGCCTCAAGCTCGGCGCTCTCACCACCGTCGGGGCTGATATTCTCAGCGCCAGAGGGGGAGGCAGAAAGGTAAGAAAGGGTCAGCCTCCACAACGTTCTCTCACTCCTCACTTCTTCGGGGCATCTCATGTGGCACTGCCACCACCACCAGGGCGCCCAACCGCTCACCCTAGCACCCCAAAAACTCGGCGCTCTCACCACCGGGTTCTCGGCGCCGGAGGCAGGAGACAGGAGAGAGGAGGCAGGAAGGCAGGTCGCGTCCAGCGTTCAGACGGTCCCCCACAACGTTCTCCCACTGCTGTAGTAAAAGGGGGAGGCAGGGCAGCTCTCGTATGAGTCCCCCAAAAGGTTTTAAAGGTTTTAAAGTGCCCTAAAGGGTTTTAAAGTGGCAAATTTAGATGTTAAAATACGGCTTCCGGAGCTCTGACTAAAGCGTCAGCCTCCTATACTAGTAGCCACTGGTATGCTAGTAGCCACATATAAATAGTTTAACATATGGTGCAACTCTGCCTCCCTTTCCATTCCTTTTGTTCTTTTTTAAAAAGTTATATCCTTCAATTGCTGTGTTCCAGTCATGCAAGCCATCCCACCAAGTTTCAGTTATACATATCAAGTCTTATTTATCCTCCTGTATTAAGAGTTCAAGTTCATCCTGTTGTTTCCCGTATTCTGAGCATGAATATATAGACAGTGAAGACCATGTGGTTTATGATCTATTTTCCTTCCTACATTTTTGTGAAGACTATTACTGGGCCCCATTAGAGCCATTCTCTTGGTTCCTGTTATTGTGCATCAGCCTTTGTTAATCATTACCTCCAAGTTTACATCTCCCTCCACCTGAGGATTCAGTTTAAAGCCCTCCTGATGAAGTTCTCCATGCTGTGGTCAAACATATTCTTCCCAGCCCTTGTGAGGTACAACCTATCACTTGTCAGCAGTCCATCTTTCAGGAAGTGTGTCCCATTGTCTCAGAATCCAAATCTCTCACGTTGGCACCACATTCATAGCCAGAATTTAATCCAAATCTGTTCAAAATGTAGATGTTATAGGCACATTGAGATCTATGAGATATGCATATGAAGCTTCGTTTATGAAACAAAGTGACCCTATAAAGTGGGAACGAAGCGAAGCAACATATAACACAATACCTGGAGGAACAAATAAGAATCCAAGCTGAATATTTGTTACTGACCAGCGCTTAGCTATTTTGAGCTATTTTGAAGCAATAATTTCCCATTCTATCCTGTAACTGCTGTATCTCTTGTTAAGGTCTCTCTCACAACCTCTGCAACCTTTCTCCCAGTTTCCTACCAATTGCTTGTTGTACAAAAACATATGTTGTGTCAAAAGAGCCTGCTGGATCAGGCCAATGGCCCATCAAGTCCAGCATCCTGTTCTCACAGTGGCCAATCAGACACCTGTGGGAAACCCAAAAGCAGGACCTCAGCACTCTTCCAATCTGCGTTTTCCAGCAAGTGGTATTCAGCAGTACACTACCTCCAACCATGGAGATAGAACAGAGCCATATAAGAAAATAAGAAACATAAATTCAGTTGCACAAACTATAAATATTTTTAAATGCGTCCATTTTCACAAATTGTATTTTTTTCTAAAAAAGACTTTTTGCAATATTTTCTGTAGATTTTTTAACAGAATGTTTTCCAACATAACTTGGAGAATAGGCAATGGTCTTTAGATTTGTGTTTAGAAGAATTTGCTCTTGCAACTTACTTGGTACTTATGAAATTCTTAAGAGCCCTTGCAATATGTAGTTCAGTAGAGTACTACCCCACAATTACTTTATTCCCCAGTGGGAACCAATTACCCTCTAAATCACAAATTGGTTATTATACCACCACTCAGTTGTCACTGCACTTATTTTAATTAAAGGATATAGGAGCACATATGTGGCACAATTATTTTTAATGAAGAATTAAAAGTAATTCAGTGTATAAACAATAGTCAACAATGAAGCAAATACTGGAGCTGCAACCTAATACTCTGCTTCCTGCAAGCCAGACCCACTCAACAGGGTTTGCTTTTTTATTAGAGATGTGTAGGATTGCCCTTTTAGTCTGTCACCGTGTGTAGATTGCCTGTACTATTTACTATATTCATTCATTCATTATTTTAAAAAAATTCAGATTTGCAATTTAACAAATGAAGAAACTCAGTAACATAATATAAACTACTGTTTAAATTATATTGTATATGCCCACAGTAATCATGAATCAAGTCAAACGTAATACTTTTAACATCTGCAACATGTCAATAAGTACACCTTAAAAACATATGTTATTATCAAGGAAATCTGCAGAAAAGTATGGCAACATTTTTTTGTTACGCATGTCCAGCTCCGCCTGCCCACACAAAACCTGGGTGGGCAGCACTTAGTTGCAGCTAGTAGGAGAAGCTGCAGCCACCTTGTTTAATAAGGGCAGAGTCGTGCGTCACGTAATCGGCGTACGTGACGTGCTGCTAAGAGGGGAAAAGACAGGGGCTTATTTAAGCCCGCACTGCACCCTCCTTCCTCTCTTTGCCTCACGACGTGGTGGCATTCGATAAAGCGCTCCCATGGGACAGGAAGGAGCCAGAGCTATGGCTGCAGTTCATGGCAGCGGCCTGCAGCATGACTGGGGATGGGGCCCACAGCGGGCACTTACTAAACAGGCAGTCGGCTGCAACCCTGCCCTGTGGGAATGCAGGGCAAGGGGTTCAACAACGGCTGCTGTGCTGGGAATTTAGTTCCTGGGGAGTTTGTGCACACAATTCATGCTGCTTCCAGCGTGAATGTTCAATATGTGGGGCAGCACATTCTTGCACAAACTGCCCTCGAGGAAGGCCATTTAAAGGGGGGGAAGGGAACGCCAAGGAGGCAGACGGCAGTCCCCACCAGGAGCTGCTCAAGGAAAAGGGTCCCTTCCCAGTTAAGTTGGATGTTTTACAGCACATGCTGGTAGGTTACCAGAGGCTGGGGGTGCACAGTTTTTGTTACAGGGTTTTTTGTTAGGCTTTCGGATTCCTTATACCGGTCCACGGTGTGCCTTCATGTCTCGCAACCTTAAATCTGTAGTGGGCATGGAGGCAATTGTCCAGCAGAAGATCGACAAGGAAGTGCTGGCTGGGCAGGTGATTGGCCCTTTCCAATCACCCCCACCCCAAACCTTAGAGTGTCTCCTCTTGGTATCGTTCCCAAGTAGACAGCAGGAGAGTTTAGATTGATTCACCACTTATCCTACCCGTGAGGGCAGTCAGTAAATGACTTTATTCCAGATAGTTTACGTACAGTGCACTACACATCCCTCGATGCTACAGTGCACATGGTGCACACTTGTGGTAGAGGGGCACTTATGGAAAAGTGTGACATCAAGTCTGCTTTCCATCTCCTGCCAGTCCACCCAGTGGATTTTGAACTCTGTTGGGCTTTACCTTTGCCAGCCAGTTCTATATGGACAGGGCACTGCCCATGGGCTGCTCAATTTCTTGTGCAGTGTTTGAGCATTTCAGCTCTTTTCTTGAGTGGGCTGTCAGGAGGCAAGCGGGTTTGAATGCAGTGGTGCACTATTTGGATGACTTCCTGTTTGTGGGTAGGGCAAACACAGGTGAATGCCAGCACCTAATGTTGCAATTTGTGGAGCTGGTGGGGGAACTGGGGGTTGCCCTGTCCTTGGAGAAAACAGAAGGTCTGGCCCCAGTCCTGACATTTTGGGGTATTGAGATCATTGTGGTGGCACATGGAAAAGCTTAACCGTCTCCACATTAAGATTAGAGAAGTTGCGGAGGCTAAGAAAGTTTTTCTTTCTACCCTTCAGGAACTGGCAGGGCACCTGAACTTTGCGTGCAGGGTTGTCGCACTTGGGCAGGCTTTCCCAGCCCCACCATAGGTTCAGGGTCACAGCGGCATTACGTGCCGACCTAGCAGTGTGGTCCTCTTTCCTGCGGGATTTCAATGGAGTATCCTTTTGGAGGCAGGAATGGCTCCTGGAGGCAGAGTTGCAAGTCCACTCTGACACATCAGGGTCTTATGGATTTGGAGTGATTTTTGGGTCTTCCTGGTGTAATGGGCGCTGGCCACAAACCTGGATTCAAGAAAGGCTGGACAAGGATCTGACCTTTCTTAAATTCTTTCCCATAGTGTTGACAGTACATTTGTGGGCAGAGAGGCTGTGGAACTCTACTGTCCACTTTTGGTGTGATAACCGGGCTACAGTCCATGCTATCAATTCTCTTACATCCAGGAACACCAGGGTTATGGGCCTCGTTCGGTCTTTTGTTCTCCAGTGTCTACGCTTTAATGTTCTTTTTCAGGCACGGCATGTTCCTGGCATTGACAATAGTGTTGCTGATGCTCTGTCACGGAACCAGATGCAGCATTTTCATCAGCTGGTGCCGCTGGCCAGGGCTCAGCCGGAAGCCATGCCCCCTACAATTTGGGAGATTGGAGAGTGAGTCAGAGAGAGCCATAAGCCTATCCATTGCCTCCAGCACACTCAACAGCTATCAGAGAGCAGGTAGGGCGATTCAGGAGTTTGGGGCCAGCAAGGGCTACACGCCTGAATGGCCTATTCCAGTGAGTCATCTGCTGGAATTCCTGGTAGATGGCAGGAGGAGGGGCCTGTCCATCCAAGCGCTGCAAGGTAAGCTAGCCGGACTTTATTTCATGGCCAAAGCTGGGGGTTTCCAAGACCATTTCGGGGACTTTAGGGTCTGCCGTATGTTAGCCGAGTGGGCTAGGGAGCACCCTGCTACCTCTGACCAACAATGTCCGTTGTCACCAGACCTTTTGATGGGTCTGATGAGACAGTGGTCAGAGGTATGCTCTTCGAGCCATGAAGTGCAATTATTCCAGGCAGCGGCCCTTACGTTGTTTTTTGGTGCATTTTACATAGGGGAAGTAGTGGCTGGGTCCAAGCTGGACCATTCCCAGTGCACCCTTCTTCTGTCAGACATCAGTATGGAAGGTGGTCGTGCCTGCATTAGGTTAAGAAGGCCCAAGATGGACCAGAGGTGCAAGGGGCGGGCGGACTGTAATTTTAGCCCATTCCTCCATGCCGGACCTCTGCCCTGTGCGGGCTTTGTGAGTTTTTCTGAGTGCCAAGGGAGAGGGTGTGGATATTTATTTATTCACAACGGTGGATCTCCCCTCATGAAGCATCAATTTTGGGCACTCACGAAAAGGGCCCTGCAGAAGCTAGGAGTGGACCCCGCGGGATTTGGGACTCACTCTTTTAGAATTGGAGCTGGTTCTACAGCAGCGGGGCTTGGATTTTCACAAGCCAGGTTGCAGGCAGTTGGACGGTGGACTTCTGGGGCTTATAAGAGCTATATTTGCCCTATGGAGAGGCTGGGCAATCTGGAAGCCTAATGGTTTTTACTTTGTTTGGCAGGTTGCTGGACAGGGATGGAGCAGACGTGCATCCTAATCTGCGCCTACAGCATGATTTTCTGGGCAGGCCGTAGGGCCACGAAGTCGCGAGTGGGCTCACAGCTGGGGCTCAGTCAATGGGCTACAGTGCAGTGGCTTGGCCAGCAACGGATGCGCTGGGATGGGCTCCTACCCGCATTGTTACAGCAAGGTTTAGTGCGGGTAGTTCCGCAGGTTATGGTCATTCACCTGGGTGGTAATGACCTTGGTTTACTGAAGGGCTGGGCCCTGACAGTTCAGGCATGTGCAGACATGCGGTTTATAAGGCAACATTGGTCTTTGGTTCATCTGCTATGGTCAGACATGCTTCCACGCAGGGAGTGGCGTGGTGTGTGGGACCCTAGGAGGATAGATTGGACTTGGAAGAGAGTCAACTGGCAGATTCGGTTGGCTCTTCTTGAGGATGGAGGGTTGGCTATTTCCCATCCATGCATACAGCACTTTAAGGTTGAACTTTATAGGGCTGATGGCGTTCACCTGTCAGACGCAGGGAATGACATATTTTTGGAAGACCTGCAAAGGAGTCTGCTGGAAGTGCTTCTTAGCAGTGGGGAAAAGGGGGTCTAAATGGAGATTAGTCTCCCTTTTGTGGCGGTAAGGTTCAGGAAGGGAGGTAGGTAAGGACAGCTAGGTGGCCCCCTTAAGCACCTTTGGAGGTGATTGGTGGTTCTGGAGGCCTGTCTCTCAGGGTTTTACAGCCCAAGGGCAAGATATGGGCTCCTTTTGGAGCCAACTTACCTCATCCACCCGAGGGTTCTATGGCCCTGGGGGGGTGATGTGGGAAGGACCCCTACCCACCTACAAGGTATGGCTGGGGCAAGGGGTAAGCAAAAGGGGCTTGCCCTTTGACCCAGCAAGGGCTGGTCGGTGAGAGCTGTAGGGCAAGCTGCTTGCCTATAGCTAGTTCCTGCATCTAGGTTTCCCCTCTGCAGGTTGCTTTAATGGGTTTTGTTATAGGTTTAATAAAGTGGCCCTTTTTTTCAACCCATAACTGCTGTTGTCTGTTTTATTTCGCCCATCAGCCACAATTTTACATCCTAATGGCTACAATAAGGATAAGAACCAAACTTGATTTGGAATCAGTGGGCATTTATACCTTTTCTCTCCTATAACTGGAAGTTCAGATTTAAAATCATAGGAAGGATAACATGAATGGAAATAGGAAGCAGAAATCAGTGTCACACATGGTATGAAGGACAACAAAACCGAAACAAAATGAGATAATTGTCAGTTTCATGACTTAAAGTAAGAAAATATATTTAACAGAAAAAAGACTGATAGTACATCAGCCAGATATAAATTATACTTAGATTGTAGGAAAATCAGTAGAACGAGGTCCATCGTTTAATATCATTTTGTTCTACTCATTTATTACCATACTGAAGAACCACCTTAAGATGCATCACCATCTTATTGCCACCTTAAGATGAATCACTTTCTCTGATTTACCCTCCTTTCCCTGCACTCCTGAATGCATCCTATCTTTACAGCCCATCTTTTAAAAATGTAGAGTGCCTAGCTGTTATAGGCACTTTATAAATAATAGCAGTAATTTGGAAGTGTTTAACCAATTGTGAAAACCTAAATAAAAAGCAATGTAATTTAATTGATTTTATGGCAACTTAGCTAAGATTAACTTTTGCTGGATTCTGCCAAATATGTTTAGAATTGCAGTACAAAGATAATATAATCATTTCTGGTACTCATCTGATGAAGAGCAATACATACATCTGTGGTCCTAAAAAGCATTCACAATGTCTATGAGTCACTTGCTATATTCTTTGAAGGAAAGGTAGCATCTGAGAAGAGTTCTTACTCAGTTTGGTGTTACCTATATTAAGTCTGTAATAAAATGCTTTGAGATTTGAGAACCAAAAGGTGCAAACAGCAATACCCATGCCTTTTCTCTATTTTAGCGTGTCCCAGAATTTCTGGACAAGTTCATGATATGCCCAGAACACTGATTGATTTGTCCTGAACTTTGATGGTTGCAAGATGGCAACTCCTTGATGCCCAGGAACCAATAGATTCTTCTGCCCAAAGATAGTGTTGCATGATGGCATGTTCCATATGCTCAAACACTGACATGCACAGTGCCAGTCACTTAGGATGCAACTCTATGCATATATACCTGAGGTAAATTCCATTGAACTTAATAGAAGTTACTTCTGAGCAGACATGCAACGGATTCTGTTATTTGCTGATACAGCAAACCTTATCATCTGACCACCATACCCCTTTGTTTAATGTGGATTCATTCATATTCTCCTGGAAAGCTATTGCTACACTTCAATACTTTTGAATAATTTTTCAATATTGAATGTAATATTCGTGTAAATAAAATCAGGAGACATTTGAATTTATATGAGCAATCTACCAAAAATAATTCTATAACCTATTTTTGCATATATTCTCCTTCTAATAACCCTTCTAGTTACAAAAATCTAATACCTTATTTGTGTAAATAACAGACACATGGCTATAATAATTATGGAATCATTTATTCTAATCCTTACATGTCACAGCATTTTGCTTTTCACAAAATATTTTCAGAATAAAATCTTGTATTGCTGTACATATGCAAGATTTTTTAAAGATCTGCCGAGTTTTTAACACATATTTATGTTACACATTAGTTAATAAATGACATCTTGTGAGCATCCTAACTTGCTGATAAGCTCCTTGTACTGATATAATACAATTCATAGTGTTCAAAGAAGCCTTGTTATTTTTAAAAAAATCTAAAATTAAATTATACAGACACAAGAGTGGCTGTATACTATAGCCAGCATGGATTTTTTGTGTTCCACCATGTTAAATGAAAATACCCCCCTAATTCTGGTGCTTTGCATAGCCCTAATTCAAAACAAAAACAATCCTTATATTGTTGGACTCAGACTCGCTTGCTCTACAACCCTGAACATTTCTGTGGTGAAACACAACCCCCAGAGCTATGTGGGGATTCAAACCCTGGTCTCCCAGGTCATAGTCCAACACCTTAACCACTACACCACACTGGCTTTATACACTTAATCACTGGGTAGCTTTGAACCTTTGGCTGAATCAGAAACTTCCTGTTGCTGTTCTGTTCCATTTAGGAGAGACAATAAAGTTCTTGTCTAGCTTCCTGACTGTCCTTTCTATGACACCTACCTATATACTGTGTTCTAGTCCATAGGACATATACATTTGAACTTATCAGAAGAATTCCCACTCCGCACTACTGGGCGCAGCCTCGGGAAGCAGGGTGTGTTTGTGGCCTAGGGTTGAAGACCCGACTGCCATTCTGGTGGAGGGCAGACACAGTCACAGTTATCTCACTGCTGAGGGTAAGGGCATCTCCACAGCCATCCAGACCATCTTGCCCAAAAGGCAGGAGTTTGTTGGGGCCCTTATAGGCCAGTCTCCCAACTACATCAATAAGTTATCAAAGTTTGGCAACTAAGCCTTCAGGCCAGGGCCGGCCCCAGACATGTTGGGGCCCTTGGGCAAAAGCCAGCCCTGGGCCCTGGCGCTCCCCTTCTGCAGTTTGCTGCAGGGTTGCTGCTGCAGATCGCATGGCGAGAGCTCCGGAGCCCCCACCATTCCCTTGCTTCTTCAACCTACCTTTCTCAGCTGTTGTGCAGTTGTGTGGGCAGTGCTGCCCTTAACCAAGATGGTGGCCGAGTTTCTCTAAGGGGCTGAAGCCTCTGCCACTATCTTGGCTCATGGCAGGGATGCTGAGTGATGTTGCTGATGAAGCCATTCCTTTTGGGGAAACTTCAGCCTTCTAGGCTTCCATTTTCTCCCCTTAACAAAGGAAGATTTATTCTCCCTTCTGTATAGGTAGCAGCCCCCCCCAAAAAAAACAAGATAGGGATCATGATAGGCCCATGTGCAAGAAGGTGGATAGGACTTGGTCTAACTGGCTTTCTGCCTACCGAACATATGTGGGCATCCTACTGCAGAAGCAGCCCCGAAGGAATCCATTGCTTCTCAAATACTAGGACATCATCTATTGAGGTTATACAGAGTTTACTGGCTCTGCCTTGCTGTCTTATGATGAAGGCTTCCGTATAAGGGTAGCTTTTGATACAGCTCTGGCTTGGGATAAGAAGGAGCTTGACTTATAGTTTCAGTTTATTGTTGCAGCTCAGTCCATCGTAGGTGACAGGCAGAGCTTGGAAAAGTTACTTTTTTGAACTACAACTCCCATCAGCCCCAGCCAGCATGGCTACTGGATTGGGCTGATGGGAGTTGTAGTTCAAAAAAGTAACTTTTCCAAGCTCTGGTGACAGGAGCAACAGTGGCCATCTTTTGCTTAGGCAGTCTACATCAAATCCTTCCCACTCTACCGCAGGGGAGGGGGTTCAGCACTTCCTGATCTGCTGGGAGTTTAGCTCCTGGGTCTTCTGTGCTCAAAATCCATGCCACTTTTGGCATGAGGGCTCAATCTGTGGAGGCTCCCCCTTCTGCACCAACTGCCCCCACGGCAGGCCCGTTAAGAGTGGGGTTAGAGATCTCCTAGGAGATCTTCTTACCTCTACTAGTAGGTAAGAAATAGCCTCTGCTGGAGCAGCCCAGGGAAAGGGGACCCTCCCCAATTAGGCTGATTGTACTCAAGGTCTTACTTGAGTGTTATCTGAGGAAGCACAGTTTTTGTTGCAAAGTTTTTCCTTTGGCTTCATAATTCCTTATTCAGGCCCACAACTTGCCTTTATGCCTCACAATCTCAAATGTGTTGTGGGTCTTGAGGAAATGTTTGACAAGGAAGTACAAGCAGGCAAGGTTATTGGCCACTTCCCTTCACCCCATACCCCCTCTCTGTGAGTTTCTCCCTTGCGCATAGCTCCCAAAAGACAGCTGGCGAATTTCACTTCATTTACTATCTCATATCCATGGGGGCGGTTAGTTAATGACTACATCCCAGATTGTTTGTGCTCTGTTCGTTATACCTCCTTCGACTCTGCAGTGCACAAGATGTGCACCTGCGGTACAGGTACTCTTATGGATAAATGTGGCATTAAGTCTGCCTTTCGCCTCCTGCCAGTCCACCTCAAGGATTTTGAGCTTTGTGGCTTTGCTTTTTTAGGCCAATTTTACATTGACCTTGCTTCACCAATGGACTGCTCAATTTCTTGCCGAGTGTTTGAGAATTTCAGTTCCATTTTGGAGTGGGCGGTCAGGAGGCAAATGAGTTTAGATACAATGGTGCATTATCTGGATGATTTCTTATTTGCAGGCCAAGCAGGATGGGTTGAGTGTCAGTATTTGATGTCTAATTTTATAACCTATCAGAGTGGTTCTGTGTCCCACTGGCCACCAAGAAGACTGAGGGACCTGCCTCTGTGCTCACTTTTCTGGCATTGAGATTGACTCTGGAGCTCAGTGTTCCTGGCTTCCTAGGGTTAAGCTCTGGGCACTACAGGAAAAGATCCTGGCTGTGGCTCAGGCCAGGAAGGTCTCCCTGGCCACCCTCCAGGAGGTAGATGAGCATTTGAATTTTGTATGTAGGGTTATTGCCATGATGCCATGGCAGGGCTTCAGCAGCTTCATCATAGGTTTAGAGTCACTGCTGCCCTGCATGCTGATCTAGCTGTGTGGTCCTCCTTCCGCCAGGACTTCGATAGTTTCCTTCGGGAAGGAGGACCTGTTCCTAGAGGCTGAACTGCAGGTTCATTCAGACACACCTGGGTCTTTTGGTTTTGGGTAGTTATTAACAGTTCCTGGTGAAATGGTAGCTGGCCATGGGTCTGGGTTTGGGAGGGATTAACCAGGGACTTAACCTTTCTCAATTTTTTTTCATATTGTGGTGTCTGTGCATTTATGGGTGGTCAGGCTGCAAAATTCTAGTGTCCATTTTTGGTGTGATAACATGGCAACTATTCAGGTTATGATTATGATTATGATTATGATTATGATTATTATCCATTTATAGACCACTTACTATCTAAAAGATCTCAAAGTGGTTTACAATAGAATACACAAGGTACAATAAAAACATATCAAATTATTTTACAGAGCAAAATACATAAACAATATCATATAATTTTTTGACATTTCTTTTTTATTTATTTAATACATTTTATTTCTTCTTTGCCATACAAATATCAGAACAGTATAAAACAATACATAACACACAACCAAAGAAACAAAGAAAGGAACATTATTTACATTGTTGCATATAAAGAATTCATTTTTGTGTTAATTGCCCATTTAATAATTGTTATCTTTTCCACTTTGAGTTTTCCTGTATAGTCTTTTTAGAGTGGTCTATGTACACTCACTCACTCACTCACTCACTCACTCACTCACATAACCCCATATACAATAAGACTTGACCAAGATGCTCAAAATTGTTCTACTACATTTCTTAAATTCTTTCTTGTTAGTCTTTTTTCTTTTTTTAAATCAACTTCTTAAGTGTATAAATCAAAAACTTCATAACAATTTAAATGCCTATTACAATGTACTGGCATATAGCTTATACAATCAAAACATATATACATAAATTAAAAAGGAAGAAAAATAAAATAAAAAAGTTTTAAAATTATAATAATAAAAATAAGAAATCAAATAAAAAAGAGATGGAGAAGAGAGTTACTGAGATTAATGTAAGCTTTAAAAAGCATAACATTTTATACATGGAACACCATAGGAATTTCCTTTTTGCAGATGGATTTAGTGCAATAAACTACATAGACTACCCGAAGACATCCCTCCATAATGAGGTATGAGTTGATGGCTTATAGAAATCATGCTCCCCCACTGCCACGTAACTTATAAACAAAAACCATTTAATATGAAAGTTGTCTTTTTTATTTGGATCCTGCCTCGCGAATCTTTGTTGTGTTAATTTTTCCGTTAAAGCTATGTATATATACATAAACACAGTATAAAAGAATTCACGAAGGGAAGCCTGTAAGCCACCCTCCCCGCTCTATGAAAGTGTCAGGAAACTGAAATTATGTTGGGGTTGGTGTTAAAGTAGAGGTTGCATCCAATGTAGTGCTAAGTTAAAGTCACTTAGCAGTATACTTGTTCCACTAGCTAAATGTTTTGCGCCAGCGAAATGCTGTTCCTAAGAGAAGGCATAAGCAGGTCACTGGTGACTTTGTTGCACAATAGGTTATGCATTGTTGGTCCAGATCCCAACACAGACAGGACCCCATGAACAGCAAGAGTTATCAACTCGCTTACATCCAAGAATCCTAATGTTATATGCCTTGTCTGGGCTTTTATTGTCTAGTGTCTCCATTTTAATATTCTTTTCCGGGCCTAGCATGTCCCTGACACTGACAATTATATTGCTGATGCTCTGTCACAGAACCAGATGGAGAGGTTTTGCCAGCTGGCATTGTTGGCCAGGGCTCAGCCAGATGTCATACCGCCCCCACTGTGGGAAATTGGAGAGCTGAGTTGGAAAGGACCGTAGGCCTATCACTCACCCCCAGCACACTCGCCAGTTACCAGAGAGCAGGCAGGCAGCGTCTGGATTTCAGAGCCAGCAGGGATTAATTCTGAATCATGGCCTATCCCACTGGATCACTTACTTTTTTTTGTTGAGGGCAGAAGGAGGGGTCTATCAGCCAGAATGCTCTGAAGTAAGCTGGCAGGTCTTTCCTTTCTGGCTAAGGCTCAGACTTCTCATCTCAATGGAGGATTCGGGGTATGACATATGCTTGATGGCTGGACCACAGAACACGCCCCTGCCCCTGATGCCTATCCCCCTTTTTCTCTAACTTTCTCCTTCGCTTATTAGGTCAATGGGATCCTTTGTGCTCCTGTGCTTTTGAGATATGTTTATTTGATGCTGCCGCCCTTACGTTGCTTTTTGGGACTTTCCGTGTTGGGGAGGTAGTTGCTGGATCCAAAGTGGGTATTTTCTTTCACGCCTTTATTGTTCCTGATCTTAATTTCATTGATGGGCACACTAATATTAGGTTGCATTGGTCCAAGACTGATCAACGGCATACAGTAGTCTTGGCACCTTCCCCCATGCAGGCATTTGCCCTGTTAGTTACAGCTTTGGAATGTTTTTTGTTGGCCTAGGGTTTGGGATGTAGTTATTTGTTCATTCATGAGGGGGGCTCCCCTCTCACTAAGTTTCAGTTCTTGGCCCTCACTAAGTCTGCCCTTCGGGTCTTGGGGGTGGACCCCACGTGTTTTGAGATGCACTTCTCCTGAAATGGGGCTGCCTCCACCACTTCCTGCCTTTTTTTCCTCAGGAGCAGCTTCAGGCCATTGGGAGATGGTGGTTGAAGGCTTACAAATTGTACATCTGGCCTTTTGGCAAGCCTCAGGGCCTGGATGCTTGATCTGCTGTAATTTTCTTTTTCTGTTTGCAGGTCGCTGGATGGGATAGGAGTGAGTGCTCATCCTACTGTGTAGCCATAGCATGATCTTCTGGCCTGGCCATAGGGCAGCAAATTCACGTTTGGGGTCACAATTGGGGATCAGTCAATGGGCCACTGTTCAATGGCCTGGCTGCCGGGGGATGCACTGGAATGGGCTCCTACCCCTTTTGTTCCTAGTGCAGGTGGTTCCACATGTTTTGGTCATTCTCCTGGGAGAGAATGATTTTGGTTTGTTGTAGGGCAAGGCCCTTAGTTTGCAGACACGGCATGACCTTCAGATCATTAGGCAATATTAGCCTCATGTTTGTTTGATTTAGTCAGACATACTGCCTCATAGGATGTGACACTGTTTGGGAGACCCACAAGGTATAAATAGGGCCTGCAGGTCAACCGGGAGCTTAGGTTGGCTCTTCTAGATTCTGGGGGTCTAGTTCTACACCATCCTGAGATACAGCATGCTAGAGGTGAACTCTATAGGCCAGATGACGTTCACCCGATGGGTGCAGGTAACAACATTTTTCTATCAGATATGCAGAGATGCCTGTGAGATGTTCTTGGCAGTGGGGCAAAGGGCGTCTAACTAGAGATTTGTCACCTTTTTGTGCAAGGAAGGTGCAAGAAAGGAAGAAGGTAAGCTCACCCTTAGCACCTTTGGGGGTGACTGGTGGCTCCATAGACCTGCAATTCAGAGTTGTAGGGCCCAAGGGCAAGATATGGGCTGTCTTTAGGGCAACTTACCTCATTTGCCTGGAGTTGTAGGGCCCCGGGGGTGATATGGGAAGGCCCCCCACACCTTCAGGGCGTGGCAGGAAAAGTGGTAAGCAGAATGGCTTGCCCTTGCCTCAGCAGAGGTTGTAGCCCTATAGCTGTAGTTTTGCAGTTCAGTCATAGTCAGCAGCCACATCTATATATTTTTCCTCTGCAGGTTTAGTTTAAAGGGTTTAGTTTAAAGTTTTAATAACATGGCCCTTACTTCATCCCAGCTGTTTTGTGTCCATGTGTTTATTTCAACTCTGAGCTGCAAACACTGGTCTGCTAAGGCCTTTGTGTATGCTGAGGCCTTTATGAAGAAAGGGTGATTGGGATTCGCTGCCATGAAGTGACATTAAGTGAGAAGAAAACATTGTATAAAGAACGCATCACCTAGCAGTAACCATTCCATCACCTCTGCCAAGAGACCGATAGCCTGTAGCCCTCATTCAACTGTCATCTAATGGTAATCATTCCATTAGGCTACCTGAACCATTTCCAACCTAGATGGCTTATATAAGGACTATAGTGGCCATTAAGAGTTTTGGAGCATAATACCATCAGTACGTTGATGACAAACAGCTCTGTTTCTCCATATCATCTGAATCAGAAGAGGCTGTGCAAGCCTTGGATAAGTGCTTTCATGCAGTGGTGGGACGGAAGAGGGTGAATAAACTGGTTTTGAAGACCGAGGCTCAGTGAGTAGATGGAAGATAAGTTAGTTGCCTATTCTGGATGGGGTTCTATGCCCTCTAAAGGAGAGGCACATAGTCTGTGGGTATTCCTAGATGCATTTTTTCATTAGATGCCCAAGTGACCTCTGTTGCTAGACATGCCTTTTTTCATAGGATGCATAAACTCCCCCTAGTGTTCTTGTTTTTACTTAAAAATAATGTTGCATCTCTGATCAAGAGCAGAGCAGGAGGTGTTACTTAATCCTGTATTTTACTGACATTTTACCATTCAAAATCATTGTCTCTCTCTCCCCTTCAGGTAGAAGATTTTATTTCCTTCTTTCCACACACATCTCAAGGCAATGTACAAAATACAATAAACAGAGTTAAAAATATATACACAAAAAATAACAGAAAATATTTTTTTTAAAAAAACAATACAATGTAGATACACATGACAGAGACCGATTCATACATCTGGGGAAGCTCGTCATAAGAAAAATGTCTTCAATTGTTTCCAGAAAGTGCAGAAAATGGATGTCTGATGTATCTTGACAGGAATGCTACTCCACAGAACAGAAGTTACAGGATCTTTTACTTGGTTGGCAGAAGCACAGCTTGCCAACAGCAGTTTTGAGCAGACGTATGACACGAAGGCCAGGATGAGGAATCTTTTACCAGCCCGTGAACCACATTCCCTCTGGGGCAACCTTCTAGGGGCTCTATGCCAGTGGTAGCTGGAGATAGAAGTAAAATGTAGCCAGGGCAAAGGCAAAAAGTGGGTGGAACAATGGATGTGGTTCTCACCTTTCCATAGTAGCCTCTTCTCTAGCCATGCAAAATTCAGAGGCTGCTACACATACACCTTTTTCATCCAGGCCAGCAAGAGATGTTATCACAGCTCAAGAACACATTCCATACAGGCAAAACTCCCTGAAGAGAGTATGAAGCAGTACCAGTGAGGGGTGTGGCCTGGGAAGAGTCCAAAAAGCACCAGAGAGAGTCCAAGGGGCACACTGAATCCTGGACCCGAGGATTAGACTAGGGGGAAGGGTTAAGCAGCCCTTTCCCATCACCAAACTGGCAGTCTTCAATGGTACTTCCTGGTTTGTTGGGTTTTTTTAAAAAAGAAATCCTATCAGGAGAGCATTCACCCATCTTCCATGAACCATCTAATTTGACCCCAAGATTAGTTAGCCTGGAGCTAACTTTAAGAACCATTTTTAATAAGTGAAGTAGATAAAGGTACTTCAAGACTTAAACAAGAAATACAATTAAACATAAAAATTTGGGCTGTGATCCAAGAGATCTTGTTCCCACAGGATCCTACTTCACGTCTTGAAAATTTAATGAGACGCAGAATTGCTAGGGAAGAGAAGGATTGGCAAATGCAAATATTCAGAAATCTGAACGGGCAAGAAAAAAAGCAGGTCAGGCTATGTTAGGTGGCAAGTTCATTAGCATTTCAAAGACACAGCACAGAATCTGTATTAGTTGGAGGCAAATTTTAATGGATAATATAGTCAGGTGCAGAGGTGTCAGCTAGGGAGTATAATCTTCTTAAACTATATTTAGTTTAGACTACTTTCACTTTGGTCACATTATACAATCTTCCCTGAGGCCAAAGAATAAAGAGAGGTAAAAGTCAAAGCAGCAATAGGATGCAGGATAACTTCTATGCTTCTCTGACTTCCTTTCTTGTTACTGCTTTGAGCATTCCATGCCCAGTGGTGATGAACAACAACACTGCCAGGGACAAAACTGTTTGTAGGAAATGCTTGAAAGGGGCTAAGATATAATAATCCTATGTAATATTATGTTACACATAAACATTGGTCAAAACTTGCTTCCTACTTAGAGTACAGCAGTTGGAACCTGATGTCAGATGACTACATGAAAACCTAGCAGTCAAGCTGGGTTCTCTCCCCCAAGCCATATCTTTTTATTTATCTACCTTTCATGCCTGCCCCGCAAACACCCTTTACAAACATCTACTACATTATTTTCAGAAATATCATTGGCATCTTCACTCCTTTTACTCCCCACAACAAAACATATTTTCAATAGATATCTTGAGGTTGGATCCAGACTTATTTGTGCTTACAGTATACCCATTGAAAAGTCCCATCAACCATTCCCACCCCTTAATGCTGCATTTCTACCCAGCAGAAAGTCTACCATGGCCCTTTTCTCCCCAATAATTCCCTAGCAGGTGCAACGGCCAGATTATTTGGCAATAATTGGAGATGATGTGGGAGGAGCATCTGAGATCTTACTTCACCACTTTCACACCCATCTTCCACTTTCTGGTGGTTACTAAAGAGCAGGATTCTTTGGCATTCCTGACTTACAAGGGATTTCTTCCCAGGAGCATGCTTGAACACAGGGGTAGGGAACTTTCAGCTCTCCATAGTGTTGGATACCCAGCAGCCACAAATACCACAGGCAATGGTCAGGGATGATGGGTTTGTAGACCAGCAACTTTTGGAGGGCCAGCTCTAACAAAACAAACAGGGCATCAGAGATTACCTTCCTTAGAAGTAATCCAGCTGCTGTTAGGGTCATATTCAAGTGGGAATTCTATTTTTTTGTACATATTTTCAAGATTCTCGTTCTGTATTGTATAGCATGCTTACTATTTCTTTCTCTTTTTCAGCTAAGTGCAGCATTTGCACACTAAAAGACTAGTCTGAAGTAATTCTAAGGTCAGACACCATTTGGTTGTAAATCAGAGATTTTATAATCACTAGGCAGAAGTTTTACTGCCTAGTGAAAGACTGTCACTTTCTTGAGGACAAAAATTATGATCAGGGCTGCAAGCTGAACTGCCCCAAAAGACACAACAGCATCAAATGGGCACAATTTATAGGTAGGTGTTAAGTAAGGTTATGTTGTGCAATAAATGTCTCATTCTTATTATGATGGATAATGACAGTATTAGGGTTGCCACCTCTTTTTTCAGTGCAGAAACTGAAGAACTATGCCAGGCATTTGATCTGGAACCACCTTTCATTTGGTGGTTTATCTATATGTGGAAATGGCTAGGAAAGAAAGAAGAAAGCTTCCTTCCTTCAGAAAATGGAAGTCTTGTCCGAATGAAGAAAATAAAAAAGAACACAAACTCTGGCAAAAGAAATGCAAGAAGACAATAAGGGATGCTAAAAAAGAATTTGAGGAGCACATTGCTAAGAACATAAAAACCAACAACAAAAAATTCTATAAATACATTCAAAGCAGGAGACCATCTAGGGAGACAATTGGACCCTTGGATGATAAGGGAGTCAAAGGTGTACTAAAGAATGATAAGGAGATTGCAGAGAAGCTAAATGAATTCTTTGCATCTGTCTTCACAGCGGAAGATATAGGGCAGATCCCTGAACCTGAACCAACATTTGCAGGAAGGGATTCTGAGGAACTAAGACAAATAGTGGTAACGAGAGAGGAAGTTCTAAGCTTAATGGACAATATAAAAACTGACAAATCACCGGGCCCGGATGGCATCCACCCGAGAGTTCTCAAAGAACTCAAAGGTGAAATTGCTGATCTGCTAACTAAAATATGTAACTTGTCCCTCGGGTCCTCCTCTGAGCCTGAGGACTGGAAAGTGGCAAATGTAACGCCAATCTTCAAAAAGGGATCCAGAGGGGATCCCGGAAATTACAGGCCAGTTAGCTTAACTTCCGTCCCTGGAAAACTGGTAGAAAGTATTATTAAAGCTAGATTAACTAAGCACATAGAAGAACAAGCCTTGCTGAAGCACAGCCAGCATGGCTTCTGCAAGGGAAAGTCCTGTCTCAGTAACCTATTAGAATTCTTTGAGAGTGTCAACAAGCATATAGATAGAGGTGATCCAGTGGACATAGTGTACTTAGACTTTCAAAAAGCGTTTGACAAGGTACCTCACCAAAGGCTTCTGAGGAAGCTTAGCAGTCATGGAATAAGAGGAGAGGTCCTCTTGTGGATAAGGAATTGGTTAAGAAGCAGAAAGCAGAGAGTAGGAATAAACGGACAGTTCTCCCAATGGAGGGCTGTAGAAAGTGGAGTCCCTCAAGGATCGGTATTGGGACCTGTACTTTTCAACTTGTTCATTAATGACCTAGAATTAGGAGTGAGCAGTGAAGTGGCCAAGTTTGCTGATGACACTAAATTGTTCAGGGTTGTTAAAACAAAAAGGGATTGCGAAGAGCTCCAAAAAGATCTCTCCAAACTGAGTGAATGGGCAGAAAAATGGCAAATGCAATTCAATATAAACAAGTGTAAAATTATGCATATTGGAGCAAAAAAATCTTAATTTCACATATATGCTCATGGGGTCTGAACTGGCGGTGACCGACCAGGAGAGAGACCTCGGGGTTGTAGTGGACAGCACGATGAAAATGTCGACCCAGTGTGCGGCAGCTGTGAAAAAGGCAAATTCCATGCTAGCGATAATTAGGAAAGGTATTGAAAATAAAACAGCCAATATCATAATGCCGTTGTATAAATCTATGGTGCGGCCGCATTTGGAATACTGTGTACAGTTCTGGTCGCCTCATCTCAAAAAGGATATTATAGAGTTGGAAAAGGTTCACAAGAGGGCAACCAGAATGATCAAGGGGATGGAGCGACTCCCTTACGAGGAAAGGTTGCAGCATTTGGGGCTTTTTAGTTTAGAGAAAAGGCGGGTCAGAGGAGACATGATAGAAGTGTATAAAATTATGCATGGCATTGAGAAAGTGGATAGAGAAAAGTTCTTCTCCCTCTCTCATAATACTAGAACTCGTGGACATTCAAAGAAGCTGAATGTTGGAAGATTCAGGACAGACAAAAGGAAGTACTTCTTTACTCAGCGCATAGTTAAACTATGGAATTTGCTCCCACAAGATGCAGTAATGGCCACCAGCTTGGATGGCTTTAAAAGAAGATTAGACAAATTCATGGAGGACAGGGCTATCAATGGCTACTAGCCATGATGGCTGTGCTCTGCCACCCTAGTCAGAGGCAGCATGCTTCTGAAAACCAGTTGCCGGAAGCCTCAGGAGGGGAGAGTGTTCTTGCACTTGGGTCCTGCTTGCGGGCTTCCCCCAGGCACCTGGTTGGCCACTGTGAGAACAGGATGCTGGACTAGATGGGCCACTGGCCTGATCCAGCAGGCTCTTCTTATGTTCTTATGTTCTTAAAGCTGTCTAGGCCACTGTTTTCTCCTTTGCTGTCATCCCCATGTTCAGGGCTGGCACCAGCCTGCAGCGGGGGTCTGCCCCTGTGTGTGTGTGTGCAAACACTTAAATCCACACTTAAATCTGCACAGTTGCACCACCTAACACATCAGCACACATGCCTGCCGTCACCCCCACCGCCATCTTGGGTGATGTGCGAGGTGGCGTGACCAGGCATATTTTAGCACTTGTGTGGGGGTGATGTTGGCTGGAAGACCACAGCTCCTGCTCCACAATCTTCACCACTGTCCAGTTATGGCCTGCAACCTTATTCTAGTGGGGATCGCAGAGTGGGAACTCCACCCTTCCAGCCACCAGGTCCTCAACCAGTGCCTGACCTGGCCACCCGCTGGTGCCCGGCCTCTCCATACTGCTCGGAAGTCTAGGGAAGGCGAAATGGAAACAATCCAGCTGGGAGATATTGGTTAGGGAAGAGTTTCCTGTCTGTGCCCTCCCCCTTCTGGTTAATGCAACTATATTTAAGATTGTCGACTGTTAGTCAGAGAAAATGAAGGAAAAAACTACACCATCACAAGCCTTGAATAAGTAACAGCAGAAGACGGTGGAAGAGAATGGAAAACGCTATCAAGACCAGCCCACCATCTCTGGCCATATAAGTTGCTCTTTCCAACCTGGTCACTTGTTAAGAGTAGCCCTGTGGGATCATAGAAAGCAGGAAGCTGCCTTATTCTGAATCAGACCAATAGTCCATATAGCTAACTATTGTCTACAATGACTGGCAATGGCTCTGCAGGGTACCAGGCAGGGTTCTCTCCCACCCCTACGTGGAGATGCCATGGATTGGACTTGGAATCTTCTACATGCAAGGCAGAAGCTCTACCATTGAACTATAACCCTTCCTCAAGGGGGAATGTAATCTAGGGGGGTTGCTGCAGTTACCAGCTATATGTCCCTCAGAAGTTTACAAGCAGTCTGTGAAAACTGCATCCTTTTCCTATTTGTCCCCACCATCTCAGAGATGTTAGTGCTCCGTATGCAAAGATTCTGTTTAGATAAAGCTGCCCTTTCTGAATATGTTCAATCTTTCTCACTTCACCTGAGACAGATTTTTATGAACTCCTAAGCAAAAGACCACAATTGCAAGCCCAAATGTACCCTGCACCCAAAGAAACAGCACCAGTATGGTCCATGCTATTACACTTTATCCTTATCAAACAACAACAAGTAATAAAAGTGCAACAAAATCTTGAAGGACCTGCTATGGTCAGAGTCATGATGAGCCAAAAATGCAGTCCCACAGTTCTTCCAGGCTACAAAGGGAAATTTTCAGCATTTTTCACAATGGTAGTGGTGGTGGTTGCAAGTGTCAAGGTTGGGTAGTGGGCTTACTATAATAAAAGGAGATAGCAGAAGGATCTCTCCTTTTTCTTCTTTATCAAGAAAGGTTATTCCACTTAAGCACAGTTACAATCCCCAGCCTCACAGCATTTCTGTTTCTCACAACATTGCCCAACGGGAATTACATTTTTACATAGTACTGCTAATAATAATAATAGAATAGATGTGTATCAGTGTGATTTTACAGATAGACCATAAAAGCAGCTAAAAGTAGTTTTAAAAACAATACAAAAAAGAACTCTAGGTTGTACAACTTTCACATCCATGCATACAGAGCAGGAATACCATGGTCTGAATGATCCTGACTTTGGTGTTCAGTAATACATCTTTCACACTTCCTTCATTTTAATCCAATCCCGCTTTCCGTATATGTTCTGCGTACAGATTAAACAAATAGGGTGATAAAATAAACCTCTGTCTCACACCCTTTCCGATGGGGAACCAATCGGTTTCTCCATATTCTTTCCTTACAGTAGCCTCTTGTACAGAGTATAGGTTGCGCATCAGGACAATCAGATGCTGTGGCACCCCCATTTCTTTTAAAGCATTTCATAGTTTTTCATGATCTACACCAGCCTTTCCCAACCAGTGTGCCTTCAGATGTTGTTGGACCACAATTCCCATCTTTCCTGACCATTGGCAATGCTGGCTGAGGCTGATGGGAGTTGTGGTCCAACAACATCTGGAGGCACACTGGTTGGGAAAGGCTGATCTACACAGTCAAAGGCTTTGCTGTAATCTATAAAGCACAGGGTGATTTTCTTCTGAAATTCCTTGGTCCGTTCCATTATCCGATGTATGTTTGCGATATGATCTCTGGTGCCTGTTTCCTTTCTAAATCCAGCTTGCACATCTGGCATTTCTCGTTCCATATACGGTAACAGACTTTGTTGTAGAATCTTGAGCATTAGTTTACTTGCATGAGTTATTAAGGCAATAGTTCGATAATTACTGCATTGTTTAGTTTTCCATATTTCTTGACAAATGTTTGTCAAAATTTGGACAGATTCAGTCTCAGTAGCTTGTTGCAACTCTATGGGTATGCCATCTGTTCCTGGCAATTTGTTTCTTCCAAGTATTTTAAGAGCAGCTTTCACCTCACATTCTAAAATTTGATTCTTCATCATATGGTCTCCATGAATGAATCTGTCATCCTGGCATCTCTTCTATAGAGTTCTTCAGTGTATTGTTTCCATTTTCCTTTTATTTCATCTTGGTCAGTCATTGTGTTTCCGTGTTGATTATTCAACATCCCTACCCTTTTTTAAAATTTCCCTTTCATTTCTAAAATCTTTTGGAATAGGGCACTTGTTCTACCCTTTTTGTTGTCCTTTTCTATTTCTATACAATAACTATTGTAATAGTTCTCTTTGTCCCTACATACTAGTCGCTGTATTGTTGCATTTAGAGTTCTAACCATGTTTCTATCTCCTTTTGCTTTTGCTTTCCTTCTCTCTTTAACCATTTTAAGAGTTCCTTCAGTCATCCACTGAGGTCTTTCTCTCTTTTTAAATAGAGGTATTGTCTTTTTGCATTCTTCCCTAATAATGTCTCTGACTTTACTCCATACTTCTTCTGGTTCTCTCTCAACTAAGGTTAAAGCCTCAAACCTGTTCCTTATTTGATCTTCATATTCTTCTGGGATGTTATTTAAATTGTATTTTGGCATTATGCTTGCTTTGTTGGTCTTCTTTAGCTTTACTCTGATTTTCGATATGACAGGTTCATGATCTGTACTGCAGACTGCTCCTGGACGTGTTTTTGCAAAAAGTATCTCCATCTCCATCTTCTGCTACCATATATATAATCTATTTGACGAGGGAGGAGGCGGAGAGTGAGACGGGGTGGAATGGAGAAAACAATTATTTAAAAAAAACGGATAGTGGTGGTGAAGAATAGAGTGGAGGGGAAAAGGATCCAGAGGTCAAGAACATGGATAAAGGAGGAGAAGGAAGCAGCAGCAGAATGGACATAAAGAACTGTGGAGGTGAAAGATGATGTGTGTGTGTGTGAATAATGTGTTTGCACTTGGCACACAAAGTGGCCTCCACCACCCTCTGGTTACTGTGCTGCATTTGCAGTATTTTAACTTTTTTGCATCTCAGGGGAAAATGTTTGCTTGAGTGAGTGTCCCTTAGTTGGTGGCAGGGCAGGGTCTGGGAGGTGGTTAAGTGAGAGAGATTATGCTGGCTGGCTGAGTGGGGGGGTTGCACTTGGTTTGGCATGCAAAGATCTGAGTAGTGGCCTCAGCCTCTCTCCCCACCACCCTCACCAGCAGAAAGACCACAATTGCTATCTTATGAATAAAAATAATTATTCTACTACCTCTGTATGTGTTTGCTTATTTTTAATGTTTTTTTAGGCTATCTAGATGTGCAGCAGCCAAGGGCAGCACCTTGTAGGAGTTTTTTTTAAAAAACTAACTGAAATGTAATTGTAGTGATTACTTTGGAGGAAAAGTAAAGTAATCAGTTACTTTCAGAGAAATTGTAATTGTAACGGTAATTACTACTTTTTGGGGCCATGTAACTGCAACTGTAATTTATTACTTTTAAAAAGTAATCTTCCAAGCTCTGCTCCTGAGCAGACATTAGAACAGAGATGGTTTTTCAGTGGCTTTCTCCCCTCAGCATTGCCTCCCTTCTGCTTCTACAGGCCTGTCAGCTCTGCCTTTCCTCCCATGCTTGAAACCGCTTATCTTTGCACAGCAGCAGTGCAGCTGAGCAGGACAGACTTTGTTGCTGTGGAGCTGCCCGCCGCTGGCCTGCACTTATCTCAGGAGGACCCCCTGGGGCCCTGCATGAGATCCTGGGCCGTTGGGCCAGTGCCCAACCTGGCTGTGTGCTAGCACTGAGCCTGACGTTTTAGACAGGCCTTTTAACTTGACTTTTTTCCTTCAACCAATGCAACATTTATTGATGCTCTTGTTGTTTTTAATTGATGTTTTTATTGCTTTTTAAAATTTATTGTGTTCTTGTACATTGTAAGCCACCTTGATATACTTATATGAAAAGTGTGTCTTATGAATACTTTAATTAATAAATAAATAAATTTTCAAGGATAGTTAATTGGAAAACCTGGAGTCAGATACAACCACCTCATTTTATTTATTTCTTTTTTTTGTTAGTGTCAAGCTATCATTCAATTTCAGATCTTTGGATGGCAACACTTCTAATACTCAACAGGCAAGATCCAACCAATTTTTTTTAAAAAATGTTTTGCAATTCCTAGCAGTTTCCATTGCTTAAACTTGCAAATTAGGTAAATAAGTTAATGATTGGTTTGTACTTGTCTCAAGCAGCTCATTTGATATACTGGGCTCCTGCTGGGAAGAAGGATAGGATGGGATATGTTATAAAATAAGCACATCATGGAGCTCAGAAATGTTGTGTTCCTCTGTCACTGTTAAAAGTTTTCCACCCTATCACCTATGAAGACTTTTTATTGAAATTAATCCATAATTCTTTAAAAGACAATTAGATAAAATAGAATTATACAATAATGCATAAAGGCAGATTTTTTAAATCGAGAGAAACTTCAGTCACTAAAAACTGAGAATTTTATATACCATATTTGTCAAAAAAAGAAAAATAATAAAACCATGATACACTACACTTCAGGTGGCTTTATGTGAGTATTCACTGCTTGTTTTCCTGCCATAAATCTAATAGAAAGTATCATTAAAGACAATTTGTCTAGAGTAACATGTCATTTTAAATGACTGGTTCTTAATGATGTAATCCAACATGCTCCTCAATGAATGACACACAGGGACAGTACTGTAAGGTTATATTTAATGTTATTAATCAAAGAATGAGTTCATTGCCTAATCTAGTAATTATGGATGCTTTTCCAAAAAGTGTTTTATTAAAGTGGCCAGAATGTTTCATTGCATTGTGTATGAATGGGCACATCACCAGTCAGGCACAATTATATACCCATCTCCATTTACATAATGTCACAAAGCAATAATATCTCAATTGCTGGATCAAAGAAGAACTAAAGAGCCACTCCCTTTCCATATAGAAACAATTATATCCTTGGTATCAGTCTTGGCTTAAATTTTGCCAGTGTCTTCAAGTATAACTTAGTAGTGTATGCACCAAAATAAATGGCATCTGGTTGGGCATTATGAGAACAGGATATTGGAATGTATAGGCCTTTGGCTCTTCTTGTGTTATTATGCCCACTATGAATACCAGTAGGCACCCATCTTTTAGAAGCAATTTATTAAAAACAATGACATGGAATCAGTTCCTTCTTGGGATTTCCCTCCACCTGACATGTCAAGAAATAAAATCAGTTTGAAAATACCAAAAGCGACATTTTTATTAGGGGTGTGAGAAATCAAATAAAGGAGCTCATAAAAGCAAGTACCACTGCTGACTTACTTGCAAGTAGGTATAGGTCAAACAGGGCCTGGTCAATGTGCACCTCAAGTGCTTGTCACCCCTTTCCGTACCTCCCCAAAGATCCACCAAGTTTAACCAGGATACAAAAAGGATAAGGGGGTAGAAGGGGGTATCAGCCCAAGGGCTGACTGTAACCAGAAGCCCTAGTATGCCCATGAAGCTATTTGGATCATTTCTGTGCACAGATGTTCTCTGTTGGTAGAAAATGATGTCAAATAGTGACACAAAGTTTCTGCCAGACACACTGGGACTTGCAGTCCCAATCAATCCTTAGTGGGAGATCACATTCCACTGAGGAATTGGAGAACCCTCTCCATTGCTTTTGCTATTGCTGCCTCCCCCTTCTCCTGTACTAGGTAAGTTGGGAAGGCAATGGAAGGGGAGGCATCAGCAGTGAAAGCAATGTATGCTGGTGAGTGTTTTGTGCATGAGTTCTTAGATTGCATGCAATACGTTAGTCCTTTGTGTTTTGTTCACCTGGACCAACCATTATAGTCTCTTCGGGGCAAGCAAAGATTTGCTCATGTAGCCCTAATATTCACTACAAATGTCTAACAAGGTATCTTTGGAGGAGAAAGGTCAATTAGAAACTTCTCTATGAGAAGATCAGCATTGGCAGGGTAGTTGCCTGAAACACAGCTTGTCCATCATTATCCATCTACCCTCGTAATGTGCAGCCATGAATAGTATCTGGCATGCTCTTGTGTGCAATTTCAATTTTAAAAAAGGTTCATTTGAAAGAGAAACTGAGTAAGCAAATAAGAAGTAAAAACTAAAATAAAAAATTACAAAGGCCTGAGTGGAACTTTGACAAGGGGAAAGGTATGTGAACATAGGGGCTTTTTTGTTATATATTAAAATTAGTTTCATTCTGTTCCTCATATTGAAGGACAAACTACTAGAAGTCTAGGCAAGAGAAAACAGTTTGTAATAATGACAAGATGCACTCAGGCAATCAGATGATTACCTACTGCATCTTCAAACGGAAAATGCTATCAGCAGGAAGTTAGATATTGTGTGGTAGATGACTTCTAAGAGGCAAATCCCGCAATCCCTTCCATTAGTACTGCATATTTAAGAATTTAAACACTGTTACTAGAATATAATATAAGTACCGTTTGCTGATTTGGTACAAAAGCAGTTAGAAGGGAATCCCTGGGACAATACGGCTTTTCCAGTGGTGGTAGTTTACTTTGTTTTAAAATGCTCCCATGTTCAATCCCCAAACTATTTTTTTTTTATTCAGAAAAGTTTGAGGATCAGTCTGGAGACTTGGTGGGGATGGGTTCTGAACAGGAAAAAAATTGGGTGCCCTGCTGAATAGCTTATGGGTGCTCAGGGGTGTAGTCATCCAGGGTCTTGTGTGTGTGTGTCTTAGAACCTTTACTTTTTTAGAAGCAGGGTCCCAGCAGGATCTCTATGTCACCAGCATCCTAGGAGCCAATCAGCATGAAAGGGGAGTGTGTTAGACACTGAGAAGAGTCTTCTAACATGCTTCCTTGTCCTTTCCTGCTGATTGGAGTCAATCAGAGTGAACAGAGGTAAGTCAGCCACTGAGAAAACTCTTTTCAGTAACTAACACTTTCTCCTTTCATGGTGATTGGCTCCTAGAAACATCTGTTGCGGGAGAAGGCATTAACAAGGACATTATTGTAGGTGCTATTCTGAATCATGTTCAGTAAGTATATTTCCTTTCTGCAATATCAGAGTTTCAGATCTGGCTTTTGCATAATACTATTCCCCTCTATTCAGCACTGGTTAGGCCTCATCTTGAATACTGCATCCAGTTCAGGTCTCCGCACTTCAAGAAGGATGCAGACAAACTGGAACAGGTTCAGAGGAAGGCAACAAGGATGATCAGGGGACTGGAAACAAAGCCCTATGAGGAGAGACTGAAAGAACTGGGCATGTTTAGCCTGGAGAAGAGAAGACTGAGGGAAAATATGAAAGCACTCTTCAAGTACATGAAAAGTTGTCACATAGAGGAGGGCTGGGATCTCTTCTCAATCGTCCCAGAGTGCAGGACACAGAATAATGGGCTGAAGTTGCAGGAAGCCAGATTTCAGCTGGACATCAGGAAAAGCTTCCTAACTGTTAGAGCCATAGACAATGGAACCAATTACCTAGAGAGGTAGTGGGCTCTCCAACACTGGAGGCATTCAAGAGGCAGCTGGACAGCCATCTGCAATGTATAATGTTTATTCCATACTTGTGAGTAATCCATCCTTTGGTATGGCATCATCCATGCTCTGGAAGTCTATGCCTATTCACATCAAGTAAGAGTCTTTGCTGTACTGTTTTCAACACCTAATAAAAACTTTTTTTAGAGAGCCTACTCAAATGTAATTTTATTATGCATGCCTGATTTTTTAAAAAAATTCTGTTGATCTCTATTTTTCTGATTATTTTATTGTCTGTTTTTAAAGTTTGTTGACTTAATTTTGTTATAAATGCTATTTTATACTATTTTATGTAAACCAGATACTTTTTTTTGACTAAAATACATTTTGTCAAATAAATAAATTAGTAGCTGAAATAATCTATTTACAATTGCTATTAGCAACCCCCCAATCCCTCTCTGCTTTGCCTATAGGCTGCAACTATAACATGCCTTGCTTGTGAATGAATTCCAAGAACTTTAAGCTCACCTGAGAAGACTCAGATAAGCCATATCTTCAGTAGTGTAGTGGCAAATTCAGAAGAGCAGGGTCCCTTCATGATAGTCACAGACACACTCTCCCCTCCCTTTTTAACTGTTAGGTTGAGAATTAGATCCTTGTTAATACATTCTCCCACAACCAGACATCCCTACGAACCAATAAGTATGAAAAGGGAGTATTAGCTACTGAGAAGAGTCTTCTCAGTGGCTGACAACCTCCTTTCACTCTGATTGGCTCCAATCATAAGGAAAAAACCAGGAAGCATGTTGGAAGTTTCTTCTCAGTGGCTAACACAATCCTCTTTCATGCTGATTGGCTCGTAGGATGCTGGAGACACAGGAACTCTGCTGGGATGCTGCTCCCCAAAAAAATAAGGGGTCGAAGACCACTGAGACCCCGGATATCTTCCAACATTAGACAGATGAAAATTGGAATGCCTTTTGGTAACAATTAAAACCCTGTTCTTGCACGAAGAAACCTATTCTCACACCTTCCATGCTACCATTAATTGCTGAAGGCTTTCTTTGCATAGCATATGTTTATTCTCTAATAGTCTGTCCTAAAGAAGGAAGTTCCAGCATACTGAAAACAGCCATTTCACGTTGTTTTTAAAAATGAGGAGAATGCTCAGAGAGATCTAGATGTACTTGTTGCTGAATATAGTAACTGCAACTCAAAATGAATTCAGCAACATTTACAATCTCAACAGAATGTTAGTGGGGTGGAGTAGATGGAAGGGAAGTAATGCATTAGTATTGTTCCACAGGTTTTACCTCACAAATAAATTTCTCTTAAAGCTTTTAAAGAACAAGCATACTCTTATGGACAAAGTGTGTCCAATGTCAAAAGAGGTAGAACAAAAGATAGTGAGCACCATCACTCAACTGCCTGTCAATCTTAGCTTGGGATCAGGCAGAGTAAATAAAAGGGGAAGAGCCTTAGAGCTTGAGACTGACATTTAGTCTCAGCTGAGCACTGAATGAACACAGTGGGATAATGTAACAATGATACAGTATATTGCCTGAGTGGATGCAGTGACATGGCTCCTTTGTGATCCAGGCAGGGCAGCCTCCACTGAGAAAAGGAAGCACACAGATAAAATATTGTCTCACCCCAACACGCCACAAGCAAAATAGTTTGAGGACTACACTCAAAAAGAATGCAGCATGGACAGCATGTACTGGTTAGGTCTTTCAAGATACATACAGCCCAAAAGGGACACACCAAGCAGTTTTCTCAGGCTACTACATCATCACGACCTGAGCTAAGCTGGAGAGCAGTGGCAGTGCCATTGATAAAATGCCACAGAATAAAGAGCTGATAAAAAGGGAGAAACAAATTGGTGTATTCTCATCTCTCATTCACTGGCAATTTTTACTGCTCGGAAAACAACCCCACTACAAAAGGACTCAAAGAGTAGTTATTCCAAACTCCTGCTAAAAAATCAGAACATCAACTCCCTCCAGCCAAGAATAGGTCAGTTTTAGTAACACAGACTACGAAGCGTCTGAAAGGGAGAGCACAAGAGGTACAAATACTTCCAGTGATTAAAGGCAATGAGTCAAAATGCATGACACAATCTAAGAGACATGGATGAGGCAGGAAAGATAAGGCAGTCCCTAAAAAAATGTGGAGATCAAGATTTCAGGGCTTAAATTTTTAAATCAGCATAATGATTTCTATATAGTACATGTATGCAACTTGTAGCCAACATGCACATAATACAACAGGGACTCATTATGGACTTGAGATAACTGGTTTAAAGGACACCCATTATACCAGTACTGTTTGGGATAGGAGATTATGCAAACCCAAGAATGGACAAGCCATGGTTTGGTATTAGATGTGAATCAACCCAATTTGTAGTAGGGCTGTGCTCCAGATTTGGCTGAGGTCCAAGCCAAATTGGGCCTACTCAGAGGCATTTTGGCCTCAGCCGAGTTGGTTTGAGATAGCCCAGATCTCTATGGGTCAGAATGGGCAGCCTAGAGTGATCAGGGCCATCAGGGTGGGGCATCAGACAGAAAGGAGAGGCAGAAAGAAGACACAGACATGCACAGGAAGAAAGAGAATCTGGGAACAACAGGCACCTCTTTGTGGGAGAAAGTAGATGTATTTCCTGCCTGACCTCTCCTTCTCCCTGACAGGCCTCCCCAAACCCCATGCAGTATCCAAATCCCCTTCACAAGCAGCTTTCCTGCAAGCAGGGAAGTCACCTGCAAAGGAACAACACCCTGCAGTATGGAATCCTCTTGCTTATCAGCTGGTAAGCAGAAGGATTCATCCTGTGCGGGGCTGGTCACTGCTCATTTGTGGGTGGCTTCCTGCATACAGAGAAGCTGCTTGTGAAGGACCAGTGACCAGCAATACAGAAGATAGAATCCTCCTGTGTGGTGCTGCAGCATCTCCCTCTTCCCCAAACCCCTTCCAAACATACTTTTAATTAAAAAAAATAATCCCTGAATAGCTTTGGGGATGGATCCAGGGCAGGGTGGGTGGATTGGCCCTATGGGGCAGATAGGGAAAGCTGAGCACAACCCTAGGTTGTAGCTAAAGCTCTTTTCTCACAGTGACTTTGTCAACAATGAGCCTCATCGAAACAAATAAAAGACCATGGGTGGTGGTATCCAACTAACACGTCCCATCAGCACAAGAATTTATGCTTGCACAATGTGAATTTCCCCCAAAATCTGCTCCTGAGAAAAAACAGAACAGATTGGGGAGGGAGCTGGGGGGAGAGGAGGAAAGTCCGATTGCATATCTTTGCACTGATGAAATGCAGTACTTATCATTACTCTGGATACAACCCTTTCCCATTTGGGCTATTTTTTCCCATATACATTTTATTTACCTTGATTAAACGATCAGCATTTTATTGTAACACACCTCAAGTAGGCCAGAAGTAAAAAAAAAAAAAAAAGTCTGAGGACCCCCAGAATAATATAAAATCTAAACAGTTCACATGAGACATGGGACACATTACAAAAACTGAACATAAGTAAAATTTAAAAAAATCTGCAAGACAATGAAATAAATGTTCTTTTTAAAAACACCACTGTAATCAGTTCCCACTATATTTACAGTTCAATCCCAACCCATGATCTACGGTGCTACAGCAAGTTAGGATAGGGCAGAGACCTCCTCTGTGCTCAGTGGGGTGGGAAGCAACTACCTGTGATAGCCTGCAGAAAAACTCCATGGATCACCTAAGAGGCCTGATAATCAGGTTTCTCTGTTTTACCCTGGAGCTGATGCAACAAAAGAAGAACAAAAAATGCCCCTTCACCTTCTACCCTAGCTGATCCAAACAACAGAGTTTTGGATGTGCTGGTTGTTCCAATGTGCCCCTCTGTTCTCCAGCCGGGGCTTCGTTTTGCTCTGTTATATATTTGAAATATTTACATAAGAGAAAATATGAGGCAAGCTTCAACATGGTAGTAGAAAATGTAAGGAACTGCAAATTGCCCATCATATTTTAGTGTAACATTTTCTCAGAGGCACTATTGGGCTTTCATGGGCAATGGTACATTGAAAGGCTCCATGTCCATTCCCCCAGCCTTCTTCTTTTGCACAAACAGCCAAAACTCAATGAGATATTCAGTTCATGGCTTTTAACTGGGGATTAAGTGTAACAGCACACTCCAATAGTTACCCCGTACAATGCCAGAGGTACATCTCCCTGGGCACTAAGGCAGCCACCCTGGATTAGGGTTTTTACACAGTCCTCCCAATAGTTAGCCAGTGGCTCCACTTAACAAAGCTTTGGTATCTAGGAAATACAGTCCAGCCATTCCTTGCCTGGCAGCTTTACCTCTGTCTTCCCTGGTGACAGCATGCAAAAGGGAAAAAAACCTCCTGCTCTTCCCTTCTAGCTCTCTGGGGATTGAGGCAAAGGAATCCACTAAATGAGGTATTTGTCAGTGCTTGCCCCCTTCAGAGACTTAGAAGGGATCCCTTCTTCGGGCAAGGTCTACAGCTCACTAGGCCTTCATGTAGAACCAATTTTGTCTTCAGCTAAGCCAGAAGCCATTTCTTCAAGGCTGACAGGTCACATACGCAGCGTGCAGCTGAATATAGGTTGGTCTGTGGTTAAGTCAGATGGTGGGATAACTTGAAACTGTCAAGGAACACGTCTGCTCTTGAAAAAGGGTATGTTTGAAACTGCTACAAATTCTCCTTTTCATATCCTGTTATGATTGCTTGTAACTTTACTCAACCCTATAAACCCTGCCTGGGAGGGGCAGAGAGCTTCACTTTTTTTGTACCCTATACTTTATAGGATCTCTCTTGCTGCAGAAAAATAAAGTCACTAAACCCAGTTCTGAACTGGTCTGTAATTTTCCCACCACAGCCTCCAAGCACGGCCACCCAGCTTCCCTGTCACAGAGTGCAGGAGAGTGGTCCCTAGCAATCCTTCACAGGCACAAGAATTCAATTTGCTAGATTATTCTAATAGGATGAGTAGTAGAGATACATTCTCATCAGCATTAGATGCATCCATCTGGAAACAAGTGAACATCTTGATGCTCATATCTGGGTTCATAAGCAGAATCCTCCTGCTAAACTAGGATGTAAATATATTGCAAATATATATTCCACCAGTACCTTCTGTTTTAATCTTTGAATGCCTCCTGAAAATCTTTTTGTTTAGCTAGACTTATGCAAGCAGTTAAGAAGATGCCTGTTTGCAATAGTTGACCTTTTCCCTGTATTTTTAATGGTTTTTATTACATGGTCTATATTTGTTATAAACTGCTTTGATGTTTTTTGAAATGAGTAGTGGTATACAAATATGTTTATAAAACAAATAAATAAAAAGGATGTAAGGGAGAGATTCCTCCTCTAGGATGCATACCTTAACATGGTGAGGGGGTTTGAGAGTGTCAGAGAAGCTGACAGCAATGCTGTCAGGAGACTAGACCAAGAGGTTAGACTCCTAGCAGGGGCACCCAGGGTGGAATGGTCAAAGCTGAGACACCAGACTAAGATGCATCCAAACTCAGAGGAAGGAAATGGTAAACAAGTCTTACCATGAAAACCCTATGAACAGAGAATCCAAAATGCAACACAAGATAGTACTGAAAGATGAGACCCCCAGGTCAGATGGCACTCAGTGAGCTACTGGGGAAGAATAACAGACAAGTATGAGTAGCGCTGTAACTAATGACACCACTGGCTCAAAACTGAATGGAAGCCCGGAGGCTGATGTGCACAGATGCAAAAGGAGAGTCCGGAGTTGTACGACGCACACAATAGGAACATGGAATGTGAGAAACATGAACCAGGGAAAGTTAGAAATTGTCAAGCAAGAAATGGAACACAACAATATTACAATACTTGGCATGAGTGGGCAGGAATGGGACATTTTCAATAGGGCAACTACAATAAATTTTATGCAGAAAAGGAGAAATTAAGAAGAAATGGGGTAGCAAAAGCAATTAGGAGCTATAACGCAAGGTCTGAGCGAGTGATATCAATGAGATTTAATGGAAAACCTATTAATGTAACCATCATCCAAGTCTACGCTCCAATGGCAAACACAGAAGAGGAACTGGAGAGGTTTTATGGAAAAGTACAGGAAGAAATTTTATCACCCTATTTGTTTAATCTATATGCAGAACATATTATACAGAAAGTGGGATTGGACCAAGATGAAGGAGGTGTGAAAATTGGAGGGAGAAATATCAATAATTTAAGATATGCAGACAATACCAGCAGAAACTGTAATTATTTGAAATGAATGCTGATGAAAGTTAAAGAGGAAAGCACAAAAGCAGGACTACAGCTGAACATCAAGAAGACTAAAGTAATGACAACAGAAGATTTGTGTAACTTTAAAGTTGACAATGAGGACATTGAACTTGTCATGGATTATCAATACTGTTGGAAGTGGGGCAAGAGCAACTCCTGTTTTGTTCTTTTGTTTGTGCTCCAGAAGGAAGATAGAGCTAGGGTCCTCCAGATGGATAGGCTTGTTTACCTTTTACCTGTGATGCTCTGACTGACTTCCTTCTGTCATTAGACTGTGACGCCTTTAGGGAAGCTTAGCTGCCCCTCCTCCTTCCGCCCTTTCCATTCCATTCTTCTCCGGCTGTCCGTGAGAGAGGAGACATCCCTTTGTCTCTGCTCTCTCTCCGATAATGGGGCTGACTCCTACACCTGGGAGTTATGCCTCCAACTTAGCTAGTTAGTTAGAACTAGGTATGCCTTTTCTATCTACTATGTATTTCTCTAAATAAAGTAGCTTTTCTTATTTTACTAAGTCTCCAGTCTCAGTGATGCTGATGCAGGGTAAAAGCCTGCTTTCTTAGGCAAACACACGCACACACTGGTACACTCGCATTTCAACATCTGCTGTTACTCTCTGCTGCTGTGGTGCTGCTTTTAAAACGAAATTAAGCAACACAACTACACACAGTGCAACAAGGGTTATGGGCCCAGCCTACTAAGTTGAATGCAAGTAGTAGCTGAAGCTAAAAGTGCTTGTGTGTAATTTACAAGGGAGACTTTGAGTTAGAAAGAAAAGTAGAACAGAGATAGAAAAGATGGCTGAAGTATCTTTGCTGGAGAGACGCATTCCAAAGCTGGAAAAGGAGAACTTCGAATTATGGGACCTGAGATTTAAAGCGCTCCTGGAAGGAGAAGGGCTGGAAGGAGCCCTGACTGATCCTGAACCCTCGGCTGAGGATGCAAACGCAAGGGCTGCATGGACACGTAAGAACGCAAAAGTAAAAGCTCTTCTTATTTCTGCTCTATCAAATCAAGCTTTGAATGTCTTTGCAGGCTGCAGAAGTGTTAAAGAATTTTATGAGAAGCTGCAGGGAGTCTATACCAAGAAAACAAAGAGCCGTATTTTATATTTGTACAAAGAGTTGTTTTCTCTGAAAGAAACTAATGAAAGAGGAAGCCTGAGTAAATACATAGAAGTTTTCAGAAGTTTTAGCAAAATTGGAAAGATGTGGCAAAGTACTTGATGAAGAATTAAAGAAAGGATTGCTTTTAATCTCTCTTAATCATGATCATAAATTAATTTGCTCTGTACTAGAGAATTCTGAACAAAGCCTGGATCAGATCAGATTGTATTTAAAGGACCAGGAATTTAGGGAAAAACAGGAAATGCAGGCTGTCTCTGAGCAAGCAAACTTTACTGTGGGGAAACAAACAAAAGGAAGCCGCATGGGTCATCAACCCAATCCACAAAAGAGTCAAGACAGACAGGATCTGTGCTTCAAGTGTGGCTCTCCAAGTCACTTCCAAAGGGATTGCAGTAGTGGGCAGAGGAGAGCAAAGGCTGACTTTAAACACAGGTCAGCCGAAGTGAGAGATGCCTCCAGGCAAACTTTTAAACAAAGGCAGAGAAAGGTGGAAAAAGAGGATTTTAGCTTCTATGTGCCTCATGAAGGAAAGAGTTATCCTAAAGGCAGATTTTTAATTGACTCAGGATCGACCTCACATGTAATAAATAATAGAATTCTGTTTAGAAATTTTGAGAGTCACAAGCAAAGGCTACTGACAGCGTCTGGAGAGGAAATTTTCTCTGAAGGAAAAGGAAGTGTCCAGTTATTGTGTAAAGTGTGAGATTTGGAAAGAAAGATAGAATTTAAGAATTGCTTATACATTCCAAACTTTAGAGACAATCTAATCAGTGTTACCAGGATATTACAGTTTGGAGCAGAACTTCTTATAAGTGGAGAATTTTGCCATGTTCTAAGCAAAGGAGTAATAAGTTGCACTGCAAAGGTGGAAAATGGACTTTTAGTTCTCGATTGCTCTGAAACTATGCATGCAAATGTGGTCAAGGAAACCAGTGATTTTCAGTGCTTACACACCTGGCATAGAAGAATGGGACATGCCAGTTTTGCCAGAGTTACTGCCCTTGAAAGAGAGAATTTGGCAAGAGGCATTAAAATGAAACAATGCAATTGTACACAAACTTGTGAATGCTGTATTAAAACTAAAAGTGTGAAGCCAAAATTTCCTAAGAAAAGTGAGAGGAAAACCAAAAAGCCTCTAGAGTTCGCCAGCTCGCCAACCAAAAGGGACTGGGAAGCAAGCAAGGATGCAATGGACTCTTGGAGTCAGAAGGGGTGAGTTCACGCACCAAGTATATATACGTGAAGCACCCACCTACCACAGGGGACTACTCAAGAATGAGTATTGTCCAACAGAAGACATGACTGCAGACGCTCTCACAAAGGCGTTGGGCAAAGTCAGACATTGCAAGCTGCGAGACAAGAAGAATCTTGTAGACTGAACCAAACACTCGTTGAGAAGGGGTGTTGGAAGTGGGGTAAGAGCAACTCCTGTTTTGTTCTTTTGTTTGTGCTCCAGAAGGAAGATAGAGCTAGGGTCCTCCAGATGGATAGGCTTGTTTACCTTTTACCTGTGATGCTTTGACTGACTTCCTTCTGTCACTAGACTGTGACGCCTTTAGGGAAGCTTACCTGCCCCTTCTCCTTCTGCCCTTTCCAATCCTTTGTCCTCCGGCTGACCAGGAGAGACACACATCCCTTTGTCTCTCTCTCTCCAAGCATGAGGCTAACTCCCGCACCTGGGCGTTATGCCTCCAACTTTGCTAGTTAGTTAAAACTAGGTATGCCTTTTCTATCTACTATGTATTTCTCTAAATAAAGTAACTTTTCTTATTTTACTAAGTCTCCAGTCTCAGTGATGCTGTTGCAGGGTAAAAGCCTGCTTTCTTAGGCAAACGCACGGACACACTGGCACACTCGCATTTCAACATCTGCTGTTACTCTCTGCTGCTGTGGTGCTGCTTTTAAACAAAATTAAGCAACACAACTACACACAGCGCAACAAATACCTCAGCACAGTCATTCACCAAAATGGAGACAACGGTCAAGACATTAGAAGAAGGGTAGGACTGGGGAGGGAGAAAACTAGAAAAGGTCCTCAAATGCAAAGATGTATTGAACACTAAAGCCAGGATCATTCAGACCATGGTATTCCCGATCTCTATGTATGGATGTGAAAGTTGGTCAGTGAAAAAAGTGGGTAAGTGAAAAATCAACTCATTTGAAATGTGGTGTTGGAGGAGAGCTTTGCAAATACCATGGACCAAGAAAAAGACAAATAATTGGGTGTTAAAACAAATTAAACCAGAACTGTCACTAGAAGCTAAAATGATGAAACTGAGGTTATCATACTTTGGACACATCATGAGAAGACATGATTCACTAGAAAAGACCATAATGCTGGGAAAAACAGCAGGGAGTAGAAAAAGAGGAAGGCCAAACAAGAGATGGATTGATTCCATAAAGGAAGCCACAGACCCGAACTTACAAGGTCTGAACAGGGTAGTTTATCACAGATGCTATTGGATGTCGCTGACTCATAGGGTTGCCATAAGTCGTAATCAACTTGAAGGCACATAATAACAACAACAAAGGGAGAGATTAAGCCCCTTTGTCACAATTCTGTTTCTGATTTATTATCTCAAAGAGTTAAAAATGTCTACATGTACCAATATCAAATGATATTTACCTTTAAATTTCTTGGCAAGGTTGCTTCATTCAATATTAACTACAATGAGGTGACTTTCTGAAGTCTGATAAAAGAAGCACAGTTAGGAGGAACTCATTCAAACCTTTTGCCCATGTTAGCTATGACCTGCACAAAGTGACATTAATAATCACTAAAAAGATTGTGATTCTTTCAAGATGCATTTTAAAGTCAATAATACATTAAAGCACTGATGTGAAATGGGTGGGGAAAGCATCATAGAGATAATAAGGTAGGAATAAAATTACTAAATCAATAAGGAATATCTAGAATGTCTAAGGAGATAAATTGCATTGCATCCAGTATGCATACCAGTTAGTCTCTATCTTTAGACCAGATACAGCTCTTGTGAAATATTAATGATCCTGAAAATATTCCTCATAGCAAATCATTATATTATTCAGTATATTTTTCAGTACATTTTTCAAAATGGATATATTTTACATGCCAAATTCTTTTCTTCACCTCAGACAAAAGTATCAGTTTGAATTCATTTCGTTACTCTTTTACTAAGGGGGAAAACAATCCCCCCATCCCAAAGTTTGTGTCCTAAGGGATTGAGACTGATTGCTTCACACAATACTCAGTGACAAAAAGATTTACCGTTTTTGATCAGAGCTACTAGTACAGGCGCAGGCATCCTGTGGTATTATTTCAAAGCCAGTGCACATTTTAAGATAAATTTGTCCTGAGGAGGACCTCTGGTGAGCTACCAAGCTCAAACTGTAAAGTCACAATTTGTTCTGACATTTTATTTCATTGCCTCAGCCTGTCTTTCCATTTCATATATTTAATAACACAGATAGATAGATAGATAGATAGATAGATAGATAGATAGATAGATAGATAGATAGATAGATAGATAGATAGATAGATAGATAGATAGATAGATAGATTACATTAGGCATGTCAGGATTTCATTGAGAAACGGTATTCTAGTGTGCCCCACAAATACACCGACATTGAATAATATCTAGCACAATATATAAATGAAGGCATAAATTAAAAACCTAGATGTCAAATAATTTCATTGGCTTCTTAGGTTTTTCACAGGAGTCTCAGAGCATTATGTGAATGAAACTAAACCTGAGTTTCAGAAGATCAAATATCTTTAAAGTATTTGAAGGTTTTTAGGAACAAAAATTGTCTGGAGAACACATCAAGTCTTTCTTTAGAAACATGTAATTTTTAATTATTTTATTTCAGCATATTAAATACTTCTTGTTTCTTTTGCAAGCCCAGTAGTTTAGGAATATATGGTGCAATTTTCATACAAGATACACATACCATGGGGAAAATAATCACAGCTGTGCACTGCAGTCACACTGGGTGCTTCACACTGCAGTTTATTCCGTTATTCTGACAGTTTCTTACCTGTTAATTTCCGCATTATATTTGACCTTTCACACGATGCACAAGCTAGCTTCGCAATTCTGGTGGAATGTAGTGGAAGTTTAGTGCTAATTTCAGTGACAAATGATAACACAAATAATCCGTTAGCAAGGCTGGGAATATGGAACATCATGGGAGTTTTCCACTAGTTACAGCCGCTCACGTGACAGGCATCCCAATGGAACAGGGGAAAAATGAGCAGGAGCCACCTTAAAACAGAGGGGGGAAATTAGCAGGAGTCACCTTAAAACAGAGGGGGGAAATTGACAGGAGCCACCTTAAAACAGAGGGGGGAAATGAGTACTGGGGCCAAAGAAGGATGAAGGGAGGTGCGTTATCAGTCGGGGAGAGCAAGGGTAAAAGGAGCTGCCTCCATGAACTACCAAGGCTGCTGAAGCTGGCGCCGCTGCCCGTAGCCTCCAAAATAAAAATTAAGAATAAGGAGAGCCACCTCCATGAGCTCCCAGTGGCTGCAATAGCAGCTGCCACCATCCCCCAACCCCCAGGGCCGCCTCCACGAGCCTCACAAACCAAGTTGGGGGAAAATACACCAAACCCCCTAAAATGAAGGGGGGGACAAAAACTCTGCTCTGTTCATTTTAGCTCTCTCTGTGTGTGAAAGACTGTTGCGCAAAATGCCAGTATAACAGGTACTGCAGTGTGAAAGGGGTTTTAGAGCTCCAGGTGCTCTTGGATGAGACCGATTATCTGGATCCGTTTCAATCCGGTTTTAGGCCCGGTTTTGGCACTGAAACAGCCTTGGTCGCCCTGTATGATGACCTTTGTCGGGAGAGGGACAGAGGGAGTGTGACTCTGTTGATTCTCCTTGATCTCTCAGCGGCGTTTGATACCATCGACCATGGTATCCTTCTGGGGAGACTCGCGGAGTTGGGAGTTGGAGGCACTGCTTGGCAGTGGTTCCGCTCCTACTTGGCGGATCGTCACCAGAAGGTAGTACTTGGGGAACATTGCTCAACTCCTTGGACTCTCCATTGTGGAGTCCCTCAGGGGTCGGTTTTGTCCCCCATGCTTTTTAACATCTACATGCAGCCTCTGGGTGCCGTCATCAGGAGTTTTGGAGTGCGTTGCCACCAGTACGCTGATGACATGCAGCTCTATTTCTCCTTTTCATCTTCTACAGGTGAGTCTGTGGATGTGCTGAATCACTGCCTGACCGCGATAATGGACTGGATGAGAGCTAATAAACTGAGACTCAATCCAGACAAGACTGAGACACTGTTGGTGAATGCCTTCCCTGCCCAGATGGTGGATACTTACCCTGTTCTAGATGGGGTTACACTCCCCTTGAAGGAACAGGTTCGTAGTCTTGGGGTTCTTTTCGATCCTTCCTTGTCTCTGGAGGCGCAAGTGGCCACGGTGGCAAGGAATGCATTCTACCACCTTCGGTTGGTAGCCCAGCTACGCCCCTATCTGGACAGGGATGACCTCGCCTCAGTTGTTCATGCTCTGGTAACTTCTAGGTTGGATTACTGTAATGCGCTCTACGTAGGGCTGCCCTTGAAGACAGTTCGGAAGCTTCAGCAAAACGCAGCAGCCAGACTGCTGACGAGGACCAGCCGGTCAGCGCATATAACACCTGTTCTGGCCCGTTTGCACTGGCTACCTATTTGCTTCCGAGCCAGATTCAAGGTGCTGGTTTTGACCTATAAAGCCTTACACGGCGTGGGACCGCAGTATCTTGTGGAACGCCTCTCCCGCTATGAACCGACCCGGTCACTTCGCTCAGCGTCTAAGGCCCTCCTCCGGGTACCAACCCATCGGGAAGCCCGGAGGACAGTTACTCGATCTAGGGCCTTTTCTGTAGTGGCCCCCGAATTGTGGAATAGCCTCCCCGAAGAAATACGCCTGGCGCCGACGTGTCTATCTTTTCGGCGCCAGGTTAAGACCTGGCTATGCTCCCAGGCATTTTAAAGCGTTTAATGTTACAATTTTAAATCTCTTTGTTTCAGTTTATTTATTGTGATATTTTGTATTTGTGTACTTTTAATCTTTTGTACACCGCCCAGAGAGCTATTCGCTATGGGCGGTTTAAAAATGAAATAAAATAAATAAATAAATAAATAAAATAAATCGGGACAGAAGCGCTTCCTTTTTAATCAGTTAAACTAACACAGTCAGCCCCACGTGTGAAAGCAGCCACTATAGGGGGCAGAATGAAAACATCCTTTCCCCATGTCTTGTAACAGAACACAGTGCTTAGTGATCTCTCTCTCTGTGTATGGGGGGGGGAGAGGTGGGTGCAGAAAAATCCAACTGTGCAACTCTTGATTATATACCATTATTTGTTGTGCATATTACTGAGTCACAGTTCCAGAGCTTGGAAAAGTTACTTTTTAAAACTACAACTCCCATCAGCCCCAGCCAGCATGGCCACTGGATTGGTCTGATGGGAGTTGTAGTTCAAAAAAGTAACTTTTCCAAGCTCTGCATAGTTCTAACTGAATGTTAAATATGGGTTTATTTTCTACTAAAAACTGATGTCCACATTATTAAAGCAATAAAGAGTCTTTTGGCACAAGCTATTGTGGGCTATGTTCCACTGCTTCAGATGCATTAAGAGTTATCCTGAGTTGCAGGGATGTGCATGTATATTATTATTTAGGAACATTTCTATTAAAAACATTCCTAAGTGGTGTACAAAATACTCAAATATATAATAAAGCCATCAATCTAAATTTAAAACCTCTAAAAACATTTTTAAAAAACATAGCATCTAGTTTTAACAATGAAGAAAAGTCTGATCAAAAGGAGGTATCCTCAAGACATGTAACACAGTGCACAGGCACACATACAAACACATAAAATGGCAAGTGGGGGACCATAAATAGGCCAGAGGGAAATAAAATGCAGAAAGTGAAGATAGTGATAATTACATGGTTAGCAGTGGCCATTCATGTTGCATGGTGTGGTCACAAATCCTGGTATTGGTAAGCTAATTAAAATATTAGTGTGATTAAAAAAACGGTGTGATTTTTAAAAAAAAAGAATGTCCCCATTGAAGCCCCAGGTATTACTCCTAAATCTCTTGATGAATTATAATTCCTCCATTTCATGTTGCAGTCTCCCTTTGAAGTTTCTTTATTCAAGGACATCTTAAAAGTCAGTTAAAAAGTATCCTGGGAGGTTGAAATGTCTACCTACTGTTTAAATATTGCTTTTTCTGATGTCAGATTTTTGTCCATTTACTGTTTTGCAGAGAGACTGGGCTGTTCCCCCTATGTAGGATGGAGATGACATCATGTATCACATTGGAAAATGAGCCTGCAAATAAACCCCTGATGTAAATTGATTGCAAATGACTGTAAAAGTGCTGTCAGAATTGATACAGTGACAGAGATGGCATCTGCATATGCCACAGGGATTGATATCTGTTATGTAGCCTGTTGTTGCTAGTAAATAGCTGTTTCAGGTTGGGGGACTCTCTGTAAGCAAGTACATGTCAACCACCTAAGGCCTGTGAGAGGGAAGTGTCCTTGTCCAGAATGGGCTACAGATCACTGATGATGTGTTTGAATGGTTTCAGCTGGGAACTATAAGCGACAACAAGTGGTGTTCTACCATTTTCTTCCCCAGATTTGTCCTGTACTAGATTATTCCTCAGTTCTAGACTAGTCTGGCCTTGTTGATCTGTTTTTTAACTTTGTTGGGTGGGTATGTCTGAGGCATACCCGATGCAAATGCTTAAGGAGTAAGTCTTTGTCCAATGTGTCTGAACAGATGCAGTTGTATCATAGTACTTGGTTGTAGATAATGGGTCTGTGTTCTGGGTGGAAGCTAGAAGCACGTAAGCATGTTCAGTAATCAGTCGCTTTTCTGTAGAAGGTGATGCTTATATGTACATGGTGTAGTCACACTGTTGTTTCCAGAAGCTGAACCTTTTGTGGTGGGCTCATCTCAGAATGATGGTCTGTTAGAAGATAAGAGGCTTCTGGGGACAGGAGATAAGAAAGTGTTGTTCTAAGTAGTCAGAAGATGTTAGCATACCATGAAGTTATGTGTCTATGGCAAAGCTATCGATCTGAAGAGACATTTATGCAATGCATTTTTAATCCTGCTTTTCAGTCCCCCCCCAAAAATCCCTACCCTTAAATATTAGACAGGCATCATCTCTATTATCTTTTTGGTACCTACTGAAGACCTTCCCCTTTCAACAAGACTTTTAAGTAGAGACCTTTTCCCAGTCTGCATCTGTGTTGGAATTACTTTTTAATATGTTTTTAAAGCTTTCTGTTTTTTTAAAAAAGATGTTTTTAAATATGTTTTGTTTTAATATGTTTTTAAGGATGTTTTGTTTTAATATATTTTAAAGTTTGTTTTTATGATGTTTTAGAGTATTGTTAGTGCTTTTATTTGCCGCCCTGGGCTCCTACTGGGAGGAAGGGTGTTATGCAGGGCTGTGGAGACGGTGTGCCAGACCTTCGACTCCGATTCCTCTATTTTTCTACTGTCCGACTCCAACTCCTTCATAAATGGCAAATGTATATTAACTAGTAATAACAAATTTACTGTAGTAAAATGGTAGCACAAGGCATTTCCTCACCACCATATGAATCCAGAGCTTGGAAAATTTACTTTTTTAAACAACAACTCCCATCAGCCCCAGGGATTGGGCTTGTGGGAGTTGTAGTTCAAAAAAGTAACTTTTCCAAGCTCTGGATTCATGTGGTGGTGATGAAATGCCTTGTGCTACCATTTTACTACAGTAAATTTGTTATTACTAGTTAATATACATTTGCCATTTATGAAGGAGTTGGAGTCGGAATCGGAGTCAGAGTCGGTACATTTCTACCAACTCCGACTCCACCCAAAATTGCTCCCAACTCCGACTCCACAACTCCGACTCCACAGCCCTGGTGGTGAAGAAGAAGAAGAAGAAGAAGAAGAAGAAGAAGAAGAATTCTGTACTCCAAGCTATTGAAAGGTAATTGGAAGTTACAGGCTGATTGGATGACTCAAACAGTATATAAAAGTGAGCCCAAGGAACTGCCTGTTTGACTCTGACCCATGACAGGGCCTTCTTGGTGGCAGTTCCCCATCTGTAGAATGCCTTTCCTTACGAAGCATGTCTGTCTGCCTCATGAATAACGTTCAGGATGAAACTAAGAACCCTATTGCTCACCCAAACATTCGATGGCGGAAATATACTGTTCTTGGCAACCTTGAAATTATTGCCTTTGTGTGTATATGTGCCTGTTTAAAAATGTTTTTAGATGTTCTTAATTGTAATTAAATGTTTAAATATGTTTTATTTTATTTTATTTTCAGTTGTATTGTTTTGCTACTATGCTGTTGGCTGTCTTCGTTGGGAAAAAGGTGGGATACAAAGTTTAAAAATAAATAAACAAACAGGTTCTAGCTCAGTCACATTGGTGAGTGTGACGCCCTTCCCTGGCTCTCCCTGTCAGGTTCCTACCTGCTCGTGGCTACTGCCTTTCACTAGGCACCACCAGGGACTCCACCAGTCTGGACTGTCCTTTTTTATGGTTTCTCTCTCCGCTCTAGCACAGATCTCAATAGATCCCCCTGCTAGGCAGCACCAACAGTCACGTTCTACAACCAATGTTACCAGAGACCTTGCCTGAGTCTCTCTATCCGGTTACATTCGTGACTGCACGCCTATGCTGTTCCCAACCCCCTTGTATCAATGCAGATAACTCATAACTCGGGGTTGCTCTGGATACTTATAATGTTATCTTCTCCTCTTCACCGCTGCCACCATTTGTTACTGTTTCCCTTCAGCCTTGGTTATTACCTTACCCTCCCTTCTGGTCTCTGAAACCCCAGCCAAGGATCAGGCCTTCGGTAAACCAAAATAGTATTTATTAAATAACATTAATAACAAGATAACTTTTATAATGATCTACAAGCTTATGGTTTCATCTATTACTGTGATATTTGACTTATTACTAATCCGAACTCCACCTCCCTCTTTCTCCACACTCTCCTGACATACACCAACTCACACCCACCTCCCAACTCCACCAAAACAACCCACTCACGCCCACCAAACACCTCTCAAACAACCCACTAACGTCCACCTAGATTCAACTGTCATCCTTCCATTTATACTCTCAGCCATCCTAACACTCAGCCAATCATCCAGCATTCTACTGCTCATTTACTCCCCCCTCCTCTTTCATTCCACTTACCATGTATCTTCTATACAAACAGCACTTACCATATATACATTAATACAGGAACATCACAGTGAGCTTCTCAGAGCTTGACCTCCTGTTCATGCTTAAACACTTTCATACGTTTTTCCCTGTTACATGTGAAACAGACAGATACAGTGCCTTGCAAAAATAATCAGACCCCTGACCAATGCTCTCATATTACTGAATTACAAATGGTACATTGTAATTTCATTCTGTATGATATTTTATTTTGTATTCACTACAGTTACTTTTCAGTTATTTTTTTTAAAAAGCCTACAAGGTGCTGGCCTTGGCTGCTGCACATCTAAGTAGCCTAAAACAACATTAAAAATAAACACACACATACAGAGATAGTAGAATAATTATTTTTATCCATAAGATAGCAATGGTGGTCACTCAGCTGGTGAGGGAGGTGGAGAGGGAGGCAGAGGCCACTACTCAGATCTTTGCACGTCAAACCAAGTGCAACCCCCCCTCAGCCAGCAAGCATAATCTCTCTCATTTAACCACCTCCCAGAACCTGCCCTGCCACCAACTAAGGGACACTCACCCAAGCAAACATTTTCCCATGAGGTGCAAAAAAGTTAAAATACTGCAAATGCAGCACAGTAGCCAGAGAGGGTGGTGGAGCCAAGTGCAACCACACATGTGCCAACTGCAACCACACACGTTGTCATCTTTCACCTCCATAGTTCTTTATCTCCATTCTGCTGTTGCCTCCTTCTCCTCCTTTATCCATGTTCTTGCCCTCCGGCTCCTTTTTCCCTCCACTCCATTTTTTTAAACAATTGTTTTCTCCACTGCACCCTATCTCGCTCTCCACCTCCTCCCTTGTCACCTCCTACCCACCCACAGACCATGATGATAATGAAAGTTAAAGAGGAAAGCACAAAGCAGGACTACAGCTGAACGTCAAGAAAACTAAAATAATGACAACAGAAGATTTATGTAAGTTTAAAGTTGACAGTGAGGACATTAAACTTGTCAAGGATTATCAATACCTCGGCACAGTGATTAACCAAAATGGAGACAACAGTCAAGAAATCAGAAGAAGGCTAGGATTGGGGAGGGTAGCTATGAGAGAACTAGAAAAGGTCCTCAAATGCAAAGATGTATCACTGAACACTAAAGTCAGGATCATTCAGACCACGGTATTCCCAATCTCTATGTACTGATGTGAGAGTTGGACAGTGAAAAAAGCGGATAATAGAAAAATCAACTCATTTGAAATGTGGTGTTGGAGGAGAGCTTTGTGCACGCCATAGACTGCAAAAAAGACAAATAATTGTGTGTTAGAACAAATTAAACCAGAACTATCACTAGAAGCTAAAATTATGAAACTGAGGTTATCATATTTGGACACATAATGAGGAGACACGATTCACTAGAAAAGACAATAAGACGACTGAGATTTCTGATTGTGATTTTTCCTTCTGTCATGTTCTTTCTGCCTTTTTAAATATGGGTTTGCTGTGAAGAAAATATGTTAGGATTGCTGTGATAAAATATATTTTTGTTTGCTGTGGGTTTCTGTCTAAAAGAGTAAGTATGTTTACTTAGATGCATTTGTATCAATGTGTTAAGCAAGCAAGGGTTTGTGGTTGGCGCTTCATGAATCCAATGCCATGGTAACATTGTAGAAAAAGGAACTGGCACATAAAGAATGTTTGTTGTAGAAGAAGCTACTTTTATAATTATATATTGAGTCTGGTTTGAGGCTTTTTAGGATTGTTTCTATCTTATGTTGTACCTTGTGGGATGTCAAAATGCGAGTCAAGAATGTGTAACGTACTTCTCCTTTTCTCTATACACATGGATGGGAGGGAGTTACATGTTGTTGGTTACATGTGCCAAATGTCCAGCCTAAAGGGAGGGTACCAGGGTATGGATTGGCATGAGAGGGTCACAAGGTCCAATGTATGTATGACGTATTATTATAAAAAGCTGTGTATTACCTGGTATTGGCAGAGTGAAGTTCGAGAGAACTTCCTCTCCCACTGGCGCCACTGGCATATCTGTATTATTGATGAATAAACCTCTGTCCTTTGGAGCACAATCTTTGGTCTGGAAAATTTTTCCTTCAACACTGGGAAAAACAGAAGGGAGTAAAAAAAGAGGAAGGCCAAACAAGAGATGGATTGACCTGAACTTGCAAGATCTGAACAGGGTGATTCATGACAGATGCTCTTGGCGGTTGCTGATTCATAGGGTCGCCATAAGTCATAAGTCGACTTGAAGGCACATAACAACAAAGCCAAATTAAAATGATTAGATCACATAAACTCCACTGAAGTTGGAGTCTCTGCCATAGAAAGGCAAAAAATGCATACCCTATGATAGCCCAAAAAGCAATCAGAATATAAAATCCTATCACTTTTCATTTTCAAATATTGCAAGACCTAAGGCAACTCTAGATCATGTGAGTTCAGGTGATGCAAACGTTTATCATTGCAGAGGTACCTCCTCCCCCCGCGCTGGGGCAAACTATATGTTACAGACTAATGTGTAACAGTGCTCCAATACCACTTTTTTTTAAGCAAAGCTGTTTTGGGAAAGAACTTTTAGAACAGAAAAGTGTTTAGAGGATGGGTGTGATATTTAACCCTTTATTAGCCTGAAAAAGCAAAGAGCCAGTCAAGCTACTTAGACCCACTGAGTTCTGTGATTTTCCACAAACAGCCCACAGCACCCTTTTGTTCTTTTTTTTAAAAGAAATACAGTTGGGGGAGGCCACAGCTGCTTGTGTGCACAGTTATAGATGTTCATTTCATTATATTTATTTTAAGCATGTATTATCCTTTTCCACAACAAAGTGATGCTTATTCTCAAATAAATGTGTTTCACATCAGGCCAGCAGATGCAAACCCCATTTTATTCCTGCAGTCATGACAGTACTATGGTTTTAAATGAGTTTAAAATATGAAACTGCTCACAAAGTATTCATTTTCCCGCTCAGAGCCGGCAAATTGTTCTTTGGTTTGCTGGAACAAGCCAGGAATACAGAAGTGACAGTAAATAATGGTGCTGTGGTGACAAAAAGAGTGGGGGTGAGCAAGCAGGGGTGAGAGAGTGGAGGTGGGGGAGGAAGGACAAGTGATGAGTGAGCGAGCAGGGGGAGCGAACGGGGCGAGAGAGCGGGGGTGGGTGGGCATTAGGATGAGTGGGAGTGAGCTAGTGGGGGGCAAGCGAGTGAGAACAAGAGAGTAGGGGGCGTTAGAACGAGTGAGGAAGTGAGTGAGCAGAGGGCAAGAGAGCAGGAGGTGGGGGGATTAGGATGAGTGAGGGAGTGAGTGAGCAGGGGGCAACAGGGCAAATGGGGGTGGGCAGGCAGGCAGGCAGGGAGAGAGAGCGGGGGTGGGGTGGCAGGGCAAGTGAGCAAGCAGGGGGCAGGTGGTGGGAGAGAGGGGTTGAGGGGCAGCAGGGTGAGTGAGCAAGCGGGGGCAGGCAGGGGTGAGAGTGGGGGTGGCAGGGCAAGTGAGCAAGCAGGGGAGAGAGCGGGGTGGCAGGGCAAGTGAGTGAGCAGGGGAGAGAGCGGGGGTGGTACAGCAAGAGGAGGTGGGCAAGCAGCTGGGGGCAAGAGAGTGGGGGTGGGGGTGGCAGGGTGAGCTTGGGGCAGAGTGGTGAGAGAACAGGGGGCAGCAGTAGGGCGAGTGAGGGAGTGAATGAGTGGGGGCAGTGGAGGGCAAGAGAGCAGGGGTTGGGGGCAGTAGGGTGAGTGACAGAGTGAGCGAGCAGTGGGGGGCGAGAGAGTGGGGGTGAGGGGCAGTAGGTCAAGTGAGGGAGTGAGCAAGCGGGCAGGCAGGCAGGTGGGGGGCGAGGGAGGGCGAGTGGAGACCCACCATCCGGAGTGAGTCTGGAGATCACCTGCAGGCAAAAGAGTAACCTTAACACACATACACACACATCATTGTCACTCACCTCCACAGCTCTTCAGTTCCATTCTGCTGCTGCCTTCATCCTGGCCCTCCAGCTTTCTACCTCCACCGTCCTCTCTCTCTCTCTCTCTCTCTCTCTCTCTCTCTCTCTCTCTCTCTCCCCTCCACGACCATATGGCTCTTCACCTCCCCTTTCATGCCTCCTAACACAGAGCACGAGGGAAGAGCAACGCTGTGCAGAAGCCCAGTGTGAGGCACATGTCTTTCATGCACAGGCAGAGCAGCAGAAGACTTCCCCTGCTCCCCCCCAAGTAATGTCCAAAAGTAACACTGGAAATGTTACAGTTGCTGCTGAAAAGTAAGGAAATGGCTAGTTGTTCTATCAGTAGCAACATGTAACAAAGTTATCCACTCGTTACTTTAAAAAGTAATAAATTACAAGTAACTCATTATTTGTAATGAGTTACTTCCAAACTCTGGGCAAAGGTAACAGCTACAACAGGCAGATATTTATTAAACATCAATTATTGTGATCGTATATTTTCATAACATTCTTTTAATAATAGGAGGGTGGTTTAAAAAAAAAACTTCCTAAATTTCTGTGGATTTGCTATAAGAGAATAAACTTTCTTCTGCTGGGAAATGCTTTAGCCATATGTTTCAGGACTCTAATCTCATATCTTTCCTGATATCCTGTCATCTGTCCTGACTGTCATTTTACTGTGTGGATGTTACAAATGCATGCTTTTTCATGTATACCAGATGTCTTAACAACTCTCAGTGCCACAAAGCAAGTTTTCATATTCAAATATTTTCCTTCTCACTTTTATTAGATGAAGATCTACTTGCATTTTCCTGTAATTATTGATATTGCTTATTATGCACCAGTTTCAGTTTATTGCGTTTTAGCCAAAGGCCATTGCAAGCACAACAAATACCACAAGATACAATAAGAGAATAAAATAAAAACATCCACCATGCAACCTGTAATGTGCCTAGCGAATGAGAATAAAACATTTAAAAGTTTCAGGGATTCTGTTTCTGAGTGTAAGCTACTCTTAGCTGCTTAGCTGCCAAGGCGAAATTAGCAACGGAGATAGTCACGTGTTTGACTTTGTCACTTAAAAGCTCTACTACCAGTTCCTTGGGGCATTTGACCTGGGGGGAATAAATAAATTGGACCAGGAATTTCTGTCTGGGATCGGTGTACAATGGACAGTATAACAAGTAATGAATGATGTCCTCCAGAATATTACACCCAAAAATACATCTCCGTTCTTCAAAGGGAATTCCTGTGTACCTCCCTTCCAGGTAGGCCGATGGCATCAATTGGAACCTAAGTTCTGAAAATGCTTTACGGAGAGAGGGATGCGTGAAGATCTCAAGGTACGATGATCTAACATGATTAGGCTTGACTTGGGGATACCAGATGGAGAAAGGGGCTATTAGGATGTCCACCCGATCTTTCCTTGCTGCATGATTAAAAACCCAATTCCTAAGGGCTTGGGGGCTGAGACTCAGTAGCTCACCCATAGGGAGGTTGTATTGCTCCAGCAGTGCCTGGTTAGTACGGGCCCACCCCCCCTTCGATAGCTACTCAGACCAGCAAAGTTTAGTAAGGGAATTATCATCCATTTGGTATATTCTCCTCCAATATCTAAGGTGAGCTAGATCTATTCTAGCTGCTAAGGAGGGTAGCCCAAGTTCCGCTCTAAGATGTGCAGCGCGGGTTCCCAATGGGAACCCTAGGATTTGTCTCATAAACTTGTTTTGTAAAGTTTCTAATTCTTGCTCAGCTGCAGTCCCCCAAGTTCGGCCCCATAAAGTATGGAGGCAACTGTTTTAGCAACAAACACCTTGAGCAACAGGGGGACCATTTGCCCCCCTCTAGCATAAAAAATATTTGGAGTTGAACTGAAGATCTCGCACCCGCCAATTTGGTGGCCTTAATGTGGGAGTTCCATGAGGAATTCTCACTAAGGCAGATACCCAGGTATTTGAACAGACGGACTTGGTCCAGCGTGTGGCCTTCAACTGACCAACTGGAAGCAGCCTTCTTATTGCCAAAGATCAAGATCTTGGTTTCGGTATAATTAATTGTCAAGAGGTGCTCCTTGCAGTAAACGCCCAGGTGAGTGAGCATCCTTTTGAGGCCGATTTTATTTAAAGAAAGTAAGGCCAGGTCATCGGCGTATAACAATAGGGGGGTCTTACGAGAGCCTATTGAAGGAGTGAAGAAGGATGGGGAAGCCATAGCGGGGATGATGTCATTTATAAAAACATTAAATAACATACAGGGAGAGAGTCAGCTCAGTCCTTCCTAAAAAGGGCAGCTTCAGCCTTCCTGAAACACAACCACAAGCTCTGTTTCCCTAGGTTAAAGAAAGGTCAGGCTGTTCTAGGTGGGAAAACAACAAACACAAAAGACTTGCCTGGAAGGCGCAGCCCCTTGCTGAGATTAAAAGCAGCCAAAAGCTTAAACAGCCCCGCCCCTCGCTCAGGAAGGAAGCCTGCCTTCCTGCCTTCAAAGGAAGGAAGCCTGAGATAATACTAAAGAGTTAAGCCCCAGCTTGCCTCAAGTAACACATCATTGGCTGGCAGCAGTAGCTGGGAGGAACCAGCCACACATATAAAGACAGAGCACCTAGCGAGGGAGCCTGCTCCATGAGCTAGAGGGAGCCCCAGCTGACAAAGCGTCAAGACCCCAGCTGACAAAGCGTCAAGGCCCCAGCTGACAAAGCGTCAAGGCGAGTTAAGCAGCAGAGCGAGGCCCCAGCTGACAAAGCGTCAAGGCGAGTTAAGCAGCAGAGCGAGGCCCCAGCTGACAAAGCGTCAAGGCGAGTTAAGCAGCAGAGCGAGGCCCCAGCTGACAAAGCGTCAAGGCGAGTTAAGCAGCAGAGCGAGTTCGGCAGCAGGGCAAGGAGGCCAGGGCCCCCCACTCTGCCCTTCTGTTCCCTGACCTCAACTAAACCACAGTCTCCAACCTATTGACGTAATAAACCTTAAACAAAACTATGCAGGTAAGAAGCCAGCAGGTGTGTGGGGGCTTTCCAGTGTTTTGCACAGCCTGCAGCATGTACGACTATCTGCCTGTTGGACAGCAGTCGTGGGTGTGCTCTTGGTGCAATGAGCTCCTGACTCTCCGGGAACGACTTCATTTCCTTGAGGCCAAGGTGGAAGACCTGGAAAAGCTGAGAGAGGCAGAGAGGTGTGTGGAGGAGGCCTTCAGGGACGTTATAGCTGTGTCCCACTCCAGCGATGATAGCTCTCCTGCTATCATGGAGAACGATGGTCTCGGGGAAGGAGAGCATCCATCTGAGGAAGAGGGAAACGATCCCTTAGAAGGGACCCATTCCTTGGGGGATGAGCAGCTATCTTCTCGTGCCAAGGATATATCTCCAGGGGGTGGAGGGATCCTTGTAGTGGGTGATTCGATCATTAGGAACATAGACAGTGGGGTGTGTGATGGGCGTGTAGACCGCAAGGTGTTTTGCCTGCCTGGTGTGAAGGTTGCGGCTATCGCCCGTCGTTTAGATAGTTTGGTAGACAGTGCTGGGGAGGAGTCAGTGGTCGTGGTGCACGTTGGCACCAACGACATGGGGAAATGCAGCCGTGAGGTCCTGGAAGCGAAATTTAGGTTGCTAGGTAGGATGCTGAAAGCCAGGACCTCCAAGGTGGCTTTCTCTGAAAAGGTACCGGTTCCACGCACAGGACCAGCCAGCCAGGCCCAGGTTTGCAGTCTCAATGCATGGATAAGACGATGGTGTCGGGTGGAAGGGTTTAGATTTGTTAGGCACTGGGGAACATTTTGGGACAAGCCGGGCCTGTACAAAAGGGATGGGCTCCACTTGAACCAGAATGGAACCAGACTGCTGGCACTTAAAATTAAAAAGGTAGCAGAGCAGCTTTTATACTGACTGAGGGGGTAAACCTGACAGGAGGTGAGAAAGGTCCGGTTCGGAATAAACCTCCCCCCTGGGATAAAAACCAAAGAAATGATGAAATTTTAAAAGGGGTAGGCCTAGAAGTAGCCATTGTGAGAGCAGGGGCACATAATATAAATTCAGAAGGGCAAAATTACCACAGGCCAAACCACAAGTGCCAAAGACACTTGAAGAGAGACACTGCTTACAAGTGCCTGTACGCTAATGCTAGGAGCCTCCAAACCAAGATGGGAGAACTGGAGTGCTTGGTCTTAGAGGAGAGCATTGATCTAGTGAGCATAACGGAGACCTGGTGGAATGGAGAAAAACAGTAGGATACGGTTATCCCTGGATATAAACTATATCGGAAGGACAGGGAAGGACGTATTGGTGGTGGAGTCGCTCTATACGTGAAAGAAGGCATTGAATCCAGCAAGCTTGAAACCCCAAAAGAGGCAGACTCCTCCACAGAATCGTTGTGGGTGGTGATACCATGCCCCAGGAGGGACTTAATACTGGGAACGATCTATCGTCCCCCTGATCAAAATGCTCAGGGAGACCTTGAGATGAGATATGAAATTGAGGAAGCATCCAAACTAGGAAATGTGGTAGTAATGGGTGACTTCAACTACCCGGACATAGACTGGCCGCATATGTGTTCCAGTCATGACAAAGAAGCAAAGTTTCTAGATATTCTAAATGACTATTCCCTAGACCAGTTGGTCATGGAACTGACCAGAGGGACGGCAACCCTGGACTTAATCCTCAGTGGGGACCGGGACCTGGTGCGAGATGTAAGTGTTGTTGAACCGATTGGGAGCAGTGACCACAGTGCTATTAAATTAAACATACATGTAAATGGCCAATTGCCAAGAAAATCCAACACGGTCACATTTGACTTCAAAAGAGGAAACTTCACAAAAATGAGGGGATTGGTAAAAAGAAAGCTGAAAAACAAAGTCCAGAGGGTCACATCACTCGAAAATGCTTGGAAGTTGTTTAAAAACACTATATTAGAAGCTCAACTGGAGTGCATACCGCAGATCAGAAAAGGTACCGCCAGGGCCAAGAAGATGCCAGCATGGTTAACAAGCAAAGTCAAGGAAGCTCTTAGAGGCAAAAAGTCTTCCTTCAGAAAATGGAAGTCTTGTCCGAATGAAGAAAATAAAAAAGAACACAAACTCTGGCAAAAGAAATGCAAGAAGACAATAAGGGATGCTAAAAAAGAATTTGAGGAGCACATTATTAAGAACATAAAAACCAACAACAAAAAATTCTATAAATACATTCAAAGCAGGAGACCATCTAGGGAGGCGATTGGACCCTTGGATGATAAGGGAGTCAAAGGTGTACTAAAGAACGATAAGGAGATTGCAGAGAAGCTAAATGAATTCTTTGCATCTGTCTTCACAGTGGAAGATATAGGGCAGATCCCTGAACCTGAACTAACATTTGCAGGAAGGGATTCTGAGGAACTGAGACAAATAGTGGTAACAAGAGAGGAAGTTCTAGGCTTAATGGACAATATAAAAACTGACAAATCACCGGGCCCGGATGGCATCCACCCGAGAGTTCTCAAAGAACTCAAAGGTGAAATTGCTGATCTGCTAACTAAAATATGTAACTTGTCCCTCGGGTCCTCCTCTGTGCCTGAGGACTGGAAAGTGGCAAATGTAACGCCAATCTTCAAAAAGGGATCCAGAGGGGATCCCGGAAATTACAGGCCAGTTAGCTTAACTTCTGTCCCTGGAAAACTGGTAGAAAGTATTATTAAAGCTAGATTAACTAAGCACATAGAAGAACAAGCCTTGCTGAAGCACAGCCAGCATGGCTTCTGCAAGGGAAAGTCCTGTCTCAGTAACCTATTAGAATTCTTTGAGAGTGTCAACAAGCATATAGATAGAGGTGATCCAGTGGACATAGTGTACTTAAGACTTTCAAAAAGCGTTTGACAAGGTACCTCACCAAAGACTTCTGAGGAAGCTTAGCAGTCATGGAATAAGAGGAGAGGTCCTCTTGTGGATAAGGAATTGGTTAAGAAGCAGAAAACAGAGAGTAGGAATAAACGGACAGTTCTCCCAATGGAGGGCTGTAGAAAGTGGAGTCCCTCAAGGATCGGTATTGGGACCTGTACTTTTCAACTTGTTCATTAATGACCTAGAATTAGGAGTGAGCAGTGAAGTGGCCAAGTTTGCTGACGACACTAAATTGTTCAGGGTTGTTAAAACAAAAAGGGATTGCGAAGAGCTCCAAAAAGACCTCTCCAAACTGAGGGAATGGGTGGAAAAATGGCAAATGCAATTCAATATAAACAAGTGTAAAATTATGCATATTGGAGCAAAAAATCTTAATTTCACATATACGCTCATGGGGTCTGAACTGGCGGTGACCGACCAGGAGAGAGACCTCGGGGTTGTAGTGGACAGCACGATTAAAATGTCGACCCAGTGTGCGGCAGCTGTGAAAAAGGCAAATTCCATGCTAGCGATAATTAGGAAAGGTATTGAAAATAAAACAGCCGATATCATAATGCCGTTGTATAAATCTAAGGTGCGGCCGCATTTGGAATACTGTGTACAGTTCTGGTCGCCTCATCTCAAAAAGGATATTATAGAGTTGGAAAAGGTTCAGAAGAGGGCAACCAGAATGATCAAGGGGATGGAGCGACTCCCTTACGAGGAAAGGTTGCAGCATTTGGGGCTTTTTAGTTTGGGGAAAGGTGGGTCAGAGGTGACATGATAGAAGTGTATAAAATTATGCATGGCATTGAGAAAGTGGATAGAGAAAAGTTCTTCTCCCTCTCTCATAATACTAGAACTCGTGGACATTCAAAGAAGCTGAATGTTGGAAGATTCAGGACAGACAAAAGGAAGTACTTCTTTACTCAGCGCATAGTTAAACTATGGAATTTGCTCCCACAAGATGCAGTAATGGCCACCAGCTTGGACGGCTTTAAAAGAAGATTAGACAAATTCATGGAGGACAGGGCTATCAATGGCTACTAGCCATGATGGCTGTGCTGTGCCACCCTAGTCAGAGGCAGCATGCTTCTGAAAACCAGTTGCCGGAAGCTTCAGGAGGGGAGAGTGTTCTTGCACTCGGGTCCTGCTTGCGGGCTTCCCCCAGGCACCTGGTTGGCCACTGTGAGAACAGGATGCTGGACTAGATGGGCCACTGGCCTGATCCAGCAGGCTCTTCTTATGTTCTTATGTTCTTAAAAAAGGGGCCAGAATGCATCCCTGCTTCACTCCTTTCTGAACCCGAATAGCCCGGGAAAGTGTGCCCTGCAGGCCTAAGCGCACTTGTAGCATGTTTCCCTGGTGAAAGGCTCGAACAAGGTGAAGCAATCTTCTATCTATGTTGGTCTGGGCCAACTTCTGCCAAAGTAGATCTCTGTCTGTAAGATCGAAGGCGGAGGTGAAATCCACGAAGGCCACATACAAACATTTGTTGGGGCCTTTCATGGTTTTCTGTATTAGACGTTGCAACACGAATACCTGGTCAATTGTGCTCCTTCCTCTTCTGAACCCTGCTTGCTCCTCATGGAGAATACGGTTGCTGGTCTCCCAATCGAGGAGCTTATTAAGAAGGAACGTCCCACAGAGCTTGGAAGTAATGTCTAGGAGGCTGATTGGCCTATAATTTTGGGGGTCCGAAACATCGCCCTTCTTATAAATAGGGACGATTATGCTGGAACGCAAGCCTGAAGGCATTTGTCCGGTAGCGTTTATGTACGTGAACAGAGAGGCCAAAACCGGCGCCCACCAGTTTGCATTGGAAAGGAAAACCTCGGGGGGGATCATGTCCTTCCCCTGGGTCTTTACCAGATTTGAGCTTGGCAATCAAGTCCAGAATTACCGAGGGCGACACCGGTGGCCAGGGTGGGGAGTTGAGGATATCTTCTGACAGTGCCTGAGAAGAGTTTCCATTGGGTCCAAAGATGTTAGAAAAGTGAGAGACCCATATATCAGGAGGAATTGGTGAGTCTACCCTGTTTATAGCACTTGTTAGCCCAGAACGGATTAGTTCCCAGAATTTAAGGTCATTTTTTTCTCTCAGAGCCGAGAACAGGGCGTTCCAGCTGTCTATGTGGAAGGCCCTTTTTTTTATCTAATTAAAGATTTGTATTCTCTCCGGCAGTTTTGTAAAAGCAGTGCAACCGCTGCTGGGCCCTGGCGTGCGAACGTTCTTGTAAGTTGACAGAGTTCCTTTTTCTTAGCTCTGCAATCCTTATCGTACCACGACCGGGGGAAACTCAGACCTTTACCAACTGAGGTCAAGATGACCAGGTTTCTAATTTCACTAGTTATATCCTGAAAAGTCCTGAGGATGGACTCTGGAGAGGCAACCGCTAGAGAACGTAGGGAGAAAAATTTGTTCGAGCCCAATAACTGACTTACACTAACATCAACACCCAGGGACCATTTAAGACGTCTAGACCCCTGAAGGTGGCCGTGTTATGCACCATGATTTGCCTATTTCAGAGAACATTCTCATGCCTTCAATTTGGTTTCTGCACTGCTAGAAAATCTATATTTCCTATGTTTATTAATTTATAACTGTATTTCCTATAATGTATTATTTTCTAAGCTGTTTTCTATGTTTGCTGTATATTATAATGAATGTGTATGATTTACATGCTTATGAATTACATGAGCACCCCTTTTACCTTAACTTTCAAAAGCATTACCAGCCTGATGCAAATTTTCTCTTAAGGCAGAATTGTGAAATATAAATTTATGCAAAAGATCTGAAGATATTCACAGATTTTTTTAAAAGTATGTTTCTTGCTTGCTTAGCTGAACATCCTAGTGAGGATGCCAATATAGCCTGGACATTTTACAGTTTGAGGTATTAGTGATAGCAGTATGGACAGCTGAAGTTAGAATCCAGCAAGAACCAGCTAGAGCAAATTCCCAGTTCAGGCTTTAGCAAATAAACCTGAGTTTATAAATTCTACAATTTGAGTAGCAAGGGTAAAAAAAGCAACTTCATAAACTAAGTAACTCACAAATGATCTTCACTGGACAATCATCTTGCTTCCTTCAAGCAAACTCTAATTCAGCATTTTTTTCAAGTCTTGGCAAATGTTTACACAGGATATATATATTTGTACTAATAGAGAGATTATGAGGGTACTTACCAGGGAGTAAATTCTAATAAATAGTGAACAGGGTTATGCTGCTGTTGGGCCTCATGAAAAGTGATCTATGAGGCAGCACATTTATGCCCTATTATTTGGATGCATTTATCACCAGAAACAACACAATTTCTGTGACACATTGATGACAACCAGAATAAACCGGGGGGAATACCTCTATAAGGAAAGTTTACAATTTGAGGGGGGGTTTAGTCTAGAAAAAAGTGAGTAAGGGGAAACATGTTACATGATACAACTGTATAATATTATGCACAGAATTGAGAAAGCAGATTGAGAGATTTATTCTCCTCTATACTAGAACCCAGGGTCATCAAATCAACTGAATGGTATGACTTCCAGATTAGACAAAAGTAATCACTTCGTCACACAGCACATAGTTAAATTATAAAATGTGCCACCACAAGATGCAGTTATGACCACCAAATTCATTAGACACATGCATGGAGGATTATGCTGTCAATGGCTACCAGTCATGATTGCCATATACCTGCTCCATCATCAGTATGCTACCTACAGGATCAGAGGTAATATATCTCAGAATACCAATTTCTGGGGAACATCAACAGGAGAAGAATATTGTCTGCATGTCCTGCTTGTGGACTTCCCATAGCCATCTGGTTGGCCACTGTGGAAACCAGAATGCTGGACTAGATAGACCTATGTTCTGAGCAAGGTTCTTGTGTTTCCATGTTTTATTTATTTATTACATTGATATCCGCTCTTCCTCCCAAATGAGCCCAGGGCAGCAATCAACAAACAATAAAACTTTTTAAAAACAATTCAAATACAAATTCAAACAGTGAGATCTCTACTTAAAAGGCTTGTTGGAAGAAGAAAGTATTCAGTGTGTGCCAGAAAGACAACAGAGAATTTTAAGGAAAGGGAATTCCAAAGAGTAGGTGCCACAACACTAAAGGCCCAATTCCTATACTGTGTGGAATGGAAGGAGGGAACCTAGTATTTGAAAATGAGAAAAAATACACAAGACCATATAAAGAAAACAAATTAATTCACACCATGCCTATGAATATCTGCAGCTTTTCTAGTACCATGATCTTGTTATGTATACATAAACACATTGTGCCTAATCCTTAAGTTCATTTAGATACCTGAATGATCAATAACCTGAACACAAAAAACATTCTAACATAGCAATCTACCGTACTATAGCTCTATTAAACTCAACAGAATTGTGCCACAATATGTGGACTGCAGCTATGGAAAGACATAAGGTACATGCATAAGTGGCATATCTGGCTTTTGAAGATAAATTATAAAACTTTTACACTTGCATACCTTTTAAAAAGATCATGCAATCTTTACATCGGCCTATGGCACTCAAAGGTAACTTAAATTAGGTGGGGAAATTTAACAACCTTTGATGACTCTTACTCTGTTTTGCTGATTTTACCTCACCCCAGCCTTCATAGCATGAAACAATTATTTTATAAGTTATGAATCTATCAATCACATGACTATTTCAGAATAATCTGATTCAAATGCCTAAAAGCCCTTAAAATAAATAAATAAAACCAATTACTATGTGAATATGGAGTCTTACTGAATATTGTGTTTTCAAGTCACTTAAAAAAGTTAACTATGAAACTTCAAAGGCAGAAAGGACATAATGATACCTTCTCAAGAAAGCCACTAAGCAGCTTATCTGTTATTGCTCACTGCCCATGGTTAAATTGCTGTATCTCCACAGTGAACACAGCTGACACTTATTCCCTTGCAGTGGCTAAAGCAGCTCATAATACAGCCACTGGCAGCAAACTATCTGACTTAGGTTTATTTCCAGCCAGATTTCTAAATGGAATTGATGGTCTCAGACAGGGCTGGCACTAAAGGGCAGCCAGGTGGGGCCCTGGCCGAGGGCCCCCTCAATAGGATGGGGGAGGAGTAGCGCTCCCCTGCTGTACCGCAGATCACAGGGAGACAGCTTCCCAGCCGCCCACCTGTTCGTTGGCTCCACCTACCTCTCTCTCCTGTCTTTTGCAGCTGCATGGGCTGTCCGCGCATGGCTGCCATTAACCAAGATGGCGGCCGAGGTTTCTCTAAGGTGCTGATGCCCCTGCCACCAATTTGGTTGATGGCAGGGATGCACGCACATAGCACGCATGTGTGCCATCAACCAAGATGGCGATGGAGGCTTCAGCCCCTTAGGGAAATCTTGGTTAATGGCAGCCCAGCATGCACAGCCGCAAAAGACAGGAGAGTCAGGTAGGTGAGGTGCGTGGGCATGTGTGTGTGGCCTGGCGCTGGCCCTGGTATGAGAGGCTGTTGATAGCACAATTAAAATTCTTCCTGCTAATTTACATACATGGATTCAATTGGAAAGGAGGACTCTGTATAAAACTTTTAGTCTATAATACAAAAATATCACTCAGGAAATATATATATGAAGTCTGCTGATAAAAATAAAATGCCTCTGCTACCTTTCCCACGGTACAATAATTAATTAATTTCAATTAACTAGATTAGTTTACCTATGTTTCTGTGTGTAACAAATATAAATATTAGAATATCACCCATGAATTTAAATCATAAAGCTCATCAACTTCTGTTGTCAAGGTGAAAGATAAAAGTTACATAAAGGTCCATTTGAGCCTCTGTCACTAATGATAAACAGCATTAACTGCTTTTGCAGACACTAATGCTGCTATCTAGGGAACATAGGCAGTCACCACAAGAACGTTACAGCTGCACTAATCATACTCTTGTTTGTCACAGTACATCAAACAAAATCTGAAGAAAAACAATAAATATTAGCATTTATTATCAAAGGAAGGTCATATAAACATGTAGATCTGAAATACAAGTTGCTTTCTTCCTTAAACAAATATCTTGTTCATTAGTGGGAGCAACCTGGGATAACAGCAGCTTTCACAGATTACCATGCACATTTTGTGTATACAGAATACACTTATTTTCTAAAAAGCTGAGGTTATAAGCTTGACAAGACACTGCCAACTTTAAAATAATGCAAATATCTATCTGGCTGAATTATTTCAGGCATTTTAGCTACTTATTCATAATTTACCAAGTTATTAAGTAAGGACACAACTTTTAGTCAGCACTTTTCTTAGAAGTCAATGTGAAAACTACCAACCCAATCAATTTCTTATACCCATGTTGGATAATATTCTATTGTATTAAAAACTGAGTATGTGTGCATGGAAAGTAAAATGTATGAGTTGAGCATGTGTGCATGAAATTAAGATGTGTGTATTATATAAATTATTAAACAGTAATTACATTTATCTAGAAGACCACAGAAATAGTCAAGAGGAACGGAATTGTGGCAGCCAGAGTTATAATTTCTGTCAGGTTCCATGCTGATTAAATACCCAGTTAAAACTGGCCTCTTATAAAGTGAGGATATGCAACAGAAGATAAAAGTGATGCTTGGGGTGCTTTTTTCCTACTTTTTTAGTGCACACGTTATTCAATGATATTTGTGTAAAAACATTTAGAAACAAAATGCAATGAAATGCAAACTCTTCTATTTTGCACATGAGCTGCCATCAACAAGAATCTTAACTCTGTTTTTTTTCTTAACATGGGTAAGAGAGGAGATTTATATGGTAACATTTATCAACCACAATCAAGATTCACCAGCTAGATTAAAATTAAGGTAACCAAAAACATTATATTTATTTTAATTCTTCCCAGTTTACAAGGATTGTGAGAAATCTGGCTTCAGTATACTAACTTAATTGTCAAGAGAAGTCAGTTTCATTATTTCATGTTTCAGTGTTAACTCTGAGAGAAAACTGGTGAGGTCAAATATTAGCCAATTTCACATCTATTTGACATAAACTGCACACAATTAAGAGTGGTTTTGCCACTGAATACACATACAGTGTCCATGACACTTTTTTGTCAGCTGGTGGGAAGCTGGTGGCCACTGGTGTTTAGTGCTCTACTTTCTTGTTTTCACACAAAAGCTTTTACGTTATTAAATAATTACAAACCTTCCTACAATTGGTTTGGATCAAGGTTTCATTCCATTCCAGTCCTGAGCTATTATCTTTATTATTTGAACTTTTCAGTGTAATACCCTGTGCAGGTCTAATCAGAAGTGACCCCCCCCCAAGTTCAATAGGACTTACTCCTAAGTAATTGTTTAAAGGATTGCAATATTATTGTCTTTTATGAATTCATGCCGCATTCAGCACTGCTAATAATTTGTTCTAATAGTAATTTATTTTAGAAAAATCCACTTAACTACTTCACAGTTCCAAGCCATGACTACTTCATGAATCTTACATATAGGCCTGGTTCGCCAAACCTTGGTTTAGTAAAGTCATAAAAATGTGTGATCTTCCAGAGAGAAGCTTGCAGCCACTTTGCTCCTCCCGGTCCTTTTTACTGTCTCACTGTACTAAGCTAAGCCAAAGTTAGGCTTAGTGTGTCATCCACAGTGGGATATATGGTTTAACTCTCTCCTCACTAATGGCAAACTGTTACCAGGGTTTGTCACTGGCTACAGCTTATGGTAAGTGAGGAATGAGTGTAAACATGAGGGTTAGTTCAGACAACACACTAAGCACAACTATGGCTTAGCTCAGTGCAGCACAGCGATAAAAAGGACCCAGGAGGAGCAAAGCAGCTGTGAATATCTCTCCAGGATCCAGCACATTCACACAGATTCATTAAGCCAAAGCTTGGCCTAAGCGTGTCATGTGAACCAGGCCATATTCATGCCAGAACTATACTTATGTGCTTACTCTGCTTCTTCATATTTTACTTTTATGTGTTGTCTTACAGCTGAATATGTTTATACTTTTCTTTATATAGGGTCTATTAATAGACATCATTCCGTATACAGATATAAAAAAATCTTGAGAAATCTTGGGTCACATTTTTTACTTCTTCACTGCTTTGCAGGACAACTCCTGTATCTCTGCTTTATTAGAAGTGGATCTGTATTCATGAAATGGCAGGGTCTAACCGTGAATGCTAGGTTATGGTGAGCTAATAATGAGCCCCTATCCAATGTTGAGAAAAGCAAAGAATAAAATAGACATGTAAAAAGACATGGGCTCCTACTGGGAGGAACGGCAGGATAAAAATCTAATAAATAAATAAATAACTCAGCCAGCATTCAGAAATGGAAACCAAGAGGACTATTCTCATCTCTAAGGCCCCTTTACAGTCCATGTACTGTGGCAGATTTCATTCCACTTGCAAAAACATTTTCTTTCCTTCCATCTCTACCAGTAAACTATATTCATTATAACATTAAAATTATTACTTTATTTCTGACATGCTGTTTAAAATTTTAAATCTGTCCCCCATAAATGTTATATGTAATACAATACAACAAATCATTACCCTAACAAACACTTTAAACTGTATTGTGATATTTATTATATAAAACATGCAGTTCATTGCATTTTTGGCATTTTGTACAACTGATACTGACAGTGATTAACATGGTTTGAGCTTCCGATTCTTCACCCAAGAGAAATAAAACACCAAAATCTCAGCAGGTACGTAATGGGCCAGAGATTCACAATCTGTTCTGCAAAGTCAGACTTCAAAGACTTCAGAAACAAAAATACTACAGTTGGCACTGCTGCTGCGGTTACTCTTATTTCTCATTTGCCATATTTCAAGGAACTCTAGTTCAATATTTTCATCATCCATTTTATCTGGCTCTCAAAGCAAGAGTTCTCTAAAGTACAGATGCAAGATACTAACAACTGTATTTTTAAAAAGTTGCTTTCTCAGTCACATATTCCAAGAAAAGCAATCTTTGCATTTCTGCCTCATGACACACTTACTAAACCGTACATCTGGAGAAGGTTGAAACACATTGAAAAATTGATCTGGATCAAAATAATAGATAAAAGGGTTCCTGTAGCAGTTACATTGGTCATAGGCAAGTGCTCATTATGAAATAGCAAAATGTCCATCATTATGATTAACTGCAGAAAGCATGACTTGAAAGCAGGAACTACTGGAGGAAAGCTACTGTGTATTGCTTTCCTGTCTGTGTACTCATTTCATCTGCAGGCACAAACACATCTCATAAGGTGTATGCGGAAACTAAGCTATTTGATTCTGGCTACAGAGCAGATTTTGCTATCCCCCTAACATAATTATTCTGCGTTAGGTAAATAGTAGTCATTTACTTCTGCAATGGACAGTTAAGTATAAAAACCAAAATTAGTTAAAAACCAAGTTTTTTAGAGTAAATTGTACGAGTCTGATTTAAAAAAAAAAAAATTCTGGGCCTGCAGGCAGGCAACCAGGTCATCAGTAGACATATGGGAAAGATAATAATGGTTTGAATCCAAAGGCACTTCCACTTGTACAAAGTGCTTTCTGAATCCTGTCGATTCCCTCGTGCAGCAGCCCACCTGGTCCCACATCACTCTGGAGGGATGCCTGGTGCTCAAGAGCAAACTTCCAGGGGTACAGAGATGCAGAGGGGAGTGGGATCAAGAAACTCTGCTCAAATCACAAAAGTGAAACTCAGTTGCAATAAAATTGAGACCATATCCCAGGATCAAGTGGGATTCAAATCAGATGTCTGCTGTTAGCAATGTGGGGGGAAGATATGAAAGTGTTTACTCCAACCCATCACTTGGCTTTGCTGTTAGTACTTCCACGTCAGACTTTGGCCATACTTTTGTTTCCCAACTCTGCTTTAGGCATCTGTGTCAGCCTATGTCTGCCCTGCCTGCACCTGACAAGATTTCTCTATATATTAAGCACATATGCACATCCCACATATAAATGCAAAGTAAAGATAATTTCACGGCAAAATAGCCATGCAATTGCCCACTCTCCTAATTCCCTAGGCAAGTTCAATTAAAATGGAATAAACAGAGGATTACAGCAATCCATTTTCCCAAGTTCTCACGGCCCATTTCCCACTGGCTTCTCCACACTGCCATAGCCACCCACTGCTGCTGCTACTACTACCAATGCTATTGTTACAGAACTCGACTCAGTCAACAAGGGGCATGACGCAAACCAGTCCTAGCACTTGAAACAACTAATAGAATTTACATCTGGAGTAGTAGTCTAGGCTCTGGCTCCAACTTGGAGAGGCCAGTCCAATACATCAGATCCCAGCATCATGACAAGGCCTGAGTCCAACAGCTCAGTGGTTCTGCACCCTACCCCCAAGAAACCCACCCCTTCACAATGTGGGACCTAATTGCCAGGTCCCCTCATCAAAGCAGGCAATGCACCTGGAGTAACTTTTCCAAAGGTAGGAGGTACTAGGTACCAAGCCAGAATCCTGCCCCTGGTTGTGGTTCAGCTGTAGGTACTCTTGGGAGATACTGATTCTCTCAACCCACTTCCATACAAGTTCAGACTCAGTTTTGGGATGGAATCAGACTTTGTCATCCTTATAGATTATCTTCAGTGGAACACATACAGGGTAGGGCTGTGCACTGTATTTGGTGTGCCTAAGGAATTATTTGCTTTAGTACAGCAATTCCCAATGTGGGCTGTAGCGCCCCCCTGGGGGGCATCACAGCCTTTCAGGGGGGCATTGGCGTGACTACAAACTTTAGGGGACGTTTGGGTTCATTAGGGGGCATTGACATTTGGCGGTCTGATGCGACAGTTGAAGAATTTAAGTTTAATTTTATTTAATACACAAATCATTATTTTTTAAACTGTTTTGTCCCCAGTTAGAATGTATTTAATAATCTCAATTCATGGAAATAACACTATAAATAGTGTGTGCTCTTTAGTAAAGAAATTCTGAATAGCGGCCAGTGTCATATCAAGGAATGGGGATATTAGCCACGCCCCGGCACTAGGTAATGTTCTGATGCTGTCTTGAGGGATGTTGGAACCAATCACGAGAGACTGTTTGATAAGCTGGGTGTATTGGTGGAGGGCGCATTCTTCCAACAGATGAGTGCTGTGTGCAAACGGGTGACGCAGTCAGTCAGTTATTCGCTGGTTTTCTTCAGGAATGGGACACACTCGCTACCCGTTGTTTCTGTGATGTTTAAATGAACTTGTTTAACGAAACAATGCCAGTAAACTGAATGAGTTTGTTATTAAGTAACACAGTGTATTCTATTGGTTCATACTGTGTGGACTTATTAGTTAGGATTTAGTGCAGTGAATCGCATACTAGTGAAGAATCGAAACCATTTGGATATTGTTAGTCGTGGTGACTTAAGACTATTACTATCCAAGTACACTCCAGATATTGTGAAGTTAGCCAAAACTCATCAAGCTCAAGGATCACACAAGTATTTTATAATCTCATTTTATTTACTTTTCTATAACTATGTATGTACATTAATAAATCATACTAAGAATTCAATGTGTAATCTAAGTGCAATAAAAAGGCATGATAAAAACTATCAGTAATAATAATTGAAAATGCCTTTTATGCATTACTCATATTTTAAGGGAAGAATAGGAAGCATTGGCATATACTTAATCTGAGGGGGGCGTTGGGCACAAAAAGATTTTGCAAAGGGGTGTTTGGTCAAAAAAGGTTGGGTAACGCTGTTTTAGTAGAAGGTGAGCTGAGTCAGCTCCTGCCTCTGGACAAGGCAGTGAGACAATTAACAGTGCTTCACTTACAAACACAGGGATAAAGAAGCTAAAGGCTGTAAATTCCACACACCGTGGGGATTAGGAGAGGAGGTTGCAGCTGTAAATTCCACATACTATATATGGAAAATGCTGAGGGGGATAGGAGAGGGAAGGCTGTATTTTATTGACAGGTACTTCTGCAAATAGTTCCCATAATTCCTAACCGTTGACCATGCTGGCTGAGGCTGATGGGAGTTGTAGTCCAGCAAAATATGGGGACCCAAAGGTTGCGAAAGGCTGAGCTGGACCATTTCTGGAACTCAAGCCTGGACTATTGCAATGTGCTCTTGGGAGGGGGTGCTGTTAAGGCTGGTTCTGAAACCGCAGTTTGTGTAAACTTCAGTGGCCAAGTGATAAATGGATTATTATACTGTGCACTTAAGAACACCTACATTAGACTTCCGGGAAGGGTGACTTAGCCTGTGCCTGCTTTTGAGACGGGCTCCTGCCTCAAAAGAAGCTTATTCAGATATATCAGTCAGTTTTTTCTTTTTTTTTTGACTGATTAAACTTCTCCCGGGTAGGGAGAAACGAAGAGATTAACCTCAAAGCCTATTTTTGTTGGGACGACCAGATCTCATTAATTTATGGGACGAGGTCCAGCCGACGAAGGTGGGACGGATTTTCAACAGCAAGCTCTATCTGTTAAAGCGAACGTTCATCTTATCTTCTAAGAGAGAACGCACTAACAGGCAAGCACCCTTCTTTCTATATTTTTCTTTTACTTGACTTAAATTGTTGCTGTTTAAAAGAGATTTGCCAGATTGATCGGTTTTTGACATCTCACTGGGGAGCCGTAACTTCTCTCTGCTACGCACTAATTAATAGCTTATCTCTGTTTTTGTTGCAAAAAGCTGTCCTGGATTTGCATTCTAAAGATACACACAGAAGAGGGATTTCTATTCCAGATTTTTATTTTGAAAAATATTATACTGTTTTGAGACTACTCTCTTTTTGGTCTATTTTATTTTGACGAATCTGTTTCTTGACGATTGCCATTAATTGTTTCGATCCTGGGAACTGCATTTTGTTTACTTAACTATTGGAGAGATAAGGCTGTCTGCTCTGTTTATACTGTGATGTCACCAAGTTTGGAGTATTAACCCAATTGTTGCTGAAATAAGAAGTGGTTTTCCTATATTTTTCTTTTAAAATGGCAATTAAGAAAGTGGCTGAGAATCTGGAAATAACTATGTTTCAGAAAATAATGGATGAGATTGAGATAACGAAAATTGAATTGAGTAAAATGAAGCAGGAGATTAAAGATATAAGGGTCCCTGTGAGAGAGGTGACCCTGGAAGGGGTCCCTGTGAGAGAGGAGACCCCGGAGATTGGAACAGGGGTCCCTGTGAGAGAGGAGACCCTGGAGACTGGAATAGGGGTCCCTGTGAGAGAGGAGATCCCGGAGATTGGAACAAACGTGGAACAGGAACAAGATTTGGAGTCTATGGACTTTAGAAATAAAATCTATTGTTTGGAACTCAATGTTATCTCTGAAGAAATTAATGAAGATTCTAGAGATAAAGTTATCAATGGCATGGATTATCTTCTGGACTGGAATGATGTGATGGAGCCCAATATAGAGAAAATCTATGGAATTAACTGCAGCCATGTGACAATGGAAAAACTTTTAAGAGATGACCCAGTGTATTTTGAAAAAAAGAACAGAGATATGATTTTACAGCAGTATTTCAGCAACCTATTCAGAATGGATGGCAAGAAAATATTTGGGATAGAGGTAATTCCCATCAGACTCTTACTATATGACTATGGCTTTGACAGCAAGATTATTATGGAATACTGATAATGGAAGATTGGATATTGAAATTACTGGACTTAATAAGACTACTGAAGATGGAAGATGGAAAATGGAACTAATAGAGATAATAGAACAATGGCTACTGAAATTACTGAACCTAACAGATTCTGATGTGATGGATTAATTGAAATGTTTATTTTGACTATGGTTATGACAATAAGATTATCATAATTAGTAATGAGATGGATTAATCGATATGCTTATCTGGAAAAAAAAAATTGATAGATATATTTCTTAAAGAATTGAAACCTCTCTTTGACTTTTTGTGGAAAGAATAAAGTAATGTTTATGAGATTTGATGATTAAGTAAGATAACTACTGGAGGAAAGTGATTTTATAATATGACTTAAGAGACAGGATTGCTATATATTATAGACTTATAACTGATTTGATCTTTGACAAATGGGAAGTCAATATTTTACTCTTTATTTTTTATTTTTGTTTTTTTTTCTTTTTTTCTTTTTGTTTAACTATTTTTGATTTTGTTTTTTGTCTTTGAATGTTTTATGATTTTGTCTTGTATGTTTTATGAAAATCTGAATAAAAATTATTGAAAAAAAAAAAAAAGAACACCTACATTAAAGAAATTACCCTGGTTGCTAATCTGCTACCAAGCTACAGTCAATGTTTTATTAACTTATAAAGCCCTAAACAACCTGGAATCACATTATTTGAAACAATACTTTCCCTCATACAGATCTACCCACTGAAGAGGCCCTTTTGCAGAGTTTCACTTCATGGCAACTTGAAGAAGGTCCTTCTCCATAGTTGCCCCCAACCTGTGAAAACTCCCCACTGAGATATGATAGTTTCCTGTTATGGTAAGTTTCTGCTGACTGCTCAGTCTGTATGTATTACTCAAGCTTTCCCTAGCCTCTGATGCCGTTTGAATGATTCCTGGTTACTGTAACTGGGAAATGTTTTGGGGATTTTTATTGTTTTTATTGTATACTGAATTGTTTTTGTACTGGATTTTTTATTGAACACTGCTCTGGCATTATTTTAAAAAGACAATAGACAAATATTATAAATAAATATGTGTGACTTCCTCCCCACCCACCCCCATCTGGAACTTGCACTTAAGTATTACTTAACTGCTTGCAAATGGGGACTTAATATTATAAATGGATTGTTCAGATACCACAAATGGATAATTGGCAACACTTTTTAAATATATATATATATTTAACTCTAAGAACAACATAGACCTCTACAATAGAGATCCTCTGCTACAGTTTCTGCCACCTAAAACATGGACACCGAACATTAACAGGAATCCAGTCCTAGAAACCTTTCTCTTATCAATAAACAGAGTCATCAACAACCACACACCAACTCCTATTCACGACAACCTTTCAAAAGAAGAAAGAATAGCCCTAAGGAACCTTCAGATGAGAAGGGATGTTGTCATCAAGCCTGCAGATAAGGGTGGTGCTGTTGTGGTACTTAACACTACAGACTATATAGCAGAAGGTCAAAGACAACTAAAGGATGAAACAACATATAGATTTCTTGACAAAGACATCACCACAGATCTCAATACTCGTATCATTACATCTATACAAAACCTTACAAGTAGGAAACTTCTTAAAGAGGAAACTGCTGATCTCCTTGTTAATCCACATCCCACCCCTGGAAGGTTTTACATGCTGTCTAAAATCCACAAAGCCAACAATCCTGGTTGCCCAATTGTCTCAGGTAACAACACAGCTACTGAAAGGATTTCTCTGTACATTGACTTAAATTTACAAAACATGGTGCAAAACCTCCCATCATATATCAAAGACACCAAGGACTTCTTGCTTAAAATTGAGTCTTTAAACAAGCAGTATCAATTCCACAACAATACTATACTAGCTACTTTAGATGTCACATCTCTTTACACCAATATACCACATAATGATGGGATTCAGGCTTTAAATGAGTTCCTTAACACCAGAGATATGAACAATCCTCCAACAGAGGTTCTCACAACTTTAGCTACACTAGTCCTGACTTGCAACAACTTTACATTCAATGGAGAACACTACCTGCAACTACAAGACACAGCTATGGGGACTCGCAAGGCTCTATTATATGTGAATCTCTTCATGGGTAAACTGGAACAGGAGATCCTCAAAAAGGCCATCAACAAACCACTTATATGGTGGTGATACATTGACGACATCTTTATGGTCTGGACAAATGGTAAAGAGAGTTTGGAACAATTTAAAAATTACATCAACTCTATCCATCCATCTATTAAGCTTACATTTAATAGTACAAATGACAATCTGCACATCCCTTTTCTGGATGTCCTCACCATTGAAAACAACAAAATAGCCACTGATCTCTACAGCAAACCCACTGATGCCCACACCTATTTAAACTGGAAATCCTGCCATCCTAGGCATATAAAGAACATTGTGTATAGCTTAGCTCTGAGAATCAAACTTATTTGCAACACTGAAGATAAATACCAGAGAAGGATCAGTGAACTTAAAGAACACCTTCTTCTAAGAGGATATTCTCCACATATTATCAACATCCATCAAGCCTCCATTCTGTCCAGATAAAACCTCCTCCATCATACTGAGGTGTCAAAGAGCAGAGAGCAACAGATTCCATTTGTGGTAGATTTCCATCCAGCATCTCCTAACTATCACTGAGCAATCAGGGAGAGCTACCCATTGCTGGCAAACTCTGAACATCTTACTAGAGCCATCAGCAGGCCTCCTGTTATAGCATTTCGCCAACCTCCTAATTTGCGCAGACTGTTGGTGAGAGCTTTGCTTAAGCCACCTATCACCAATCCAGGGTCTCATCCTTGTCACTCCAAACACTGTATAATCTGTTGTGGAAAGAATAAAATGATGTTAATGAGATTTGATACCAATTAAGATAACCACTGGAGGAAGGTGATTGTATAATTTTATTAAGAGACAGGTTTGTTATATATTATAGACTTATAGCTAATCTACGACAAATCGGAAGTCAATAGTTTTTATTGTAATAGTTATTAATTTGTTTTGTTTGTTTTGTTTTGTTTTTGAAAATTTGAATAAAAATTAATGATTAAAAAAACACTGTATAATCTGTGTGTACCTCAGGGAGACAGCCACTTTTACAAGCACTAGGACAGGCAGGACATATTACATCAAACAGAACATCACCTGTAGGTCCTGCAATATAGTTTACATCATCGAGTGCAAAAGACCAGGATGTCATATCCAATACGTAGGAAAGACCATAAATGACCTACGCACTCACTTCAGGAACCACAAGTCGGCAATTTTGACCAAAAAAAGTGGAGCAACCAGTTGCAAAGCATTTTAACATTGAGGGTCACAGCCTGTTGGACTTTTCCATTACAGCGATAGAGATGCCAGCAGATCCAGCAGCATTGACTAAAAGGGAGAACTTTTGGATTTACTCTCTGGACACATTGGCACCACATGGCCAGAACCTGGAGGATAGTACCAGCACTACTGAGCTTCTGCAAATGAAGCCCCTCTGAGCATTCCATCCTCAAAGCTCTATAACTGCCACCTTGGTAACAGGATTTGTACGTTAGCAGCTGATGAAGGCGGAAGCTGAAACGTTTTGTTAATACAATAAAAACCTCTGTTTGGTTAATCACAATTACGTTCATATATATATTCATATTCATATATATATATCCAGAAATGATACATCTGGCTTAAAGGGGGGATATGGGCTGACATTTTGATGCTGACAATGTCATGTGGCCACTGAAAAATTTGCATGCAAGAGCAATACTGTACCCACAATACACACTCATCTGGAAGCATCCATAATACACATATTTTCTGATAGACACAATTTTGTCAGTCATGTTAAACAAAAATTACAAAACAATTTTTTCAAAATAAAATCAAAGCAATGCCAGTTTGATGTTCACTACGGAAACAGGATACTTCTGACAGGGCTGCACATTATAAAGTGTATTATATTACTAGGTCTTTAAAACATGAAATTAACAGTATGACATTTTCACTTTCTATCAAACTTCAGAAATATTCCCAAATAAAATATTGCCAGCAAATGACAAATACACATACAAGACTAAATTTTTAAACTGTATATGAATGATACAGTCAAATCACCAAAACAATTATAGTGTTATATGTTAATGCATCTTTAGACTGACTAAAGTTATTGGAGCTAATTATTTATTTATTTATTTATTAACTTTATTTATACCCTGCCGTTTTTCCAAATTGGAACTCACGGCGGCTTCCAGATAAAAAACAGATACAATTAAAACCTACCAAAGTTAAAAGCATATAATACATAAGTAAATAAATATAGTCAGATATAATTAAAAAATGAACTCTAATTTAAAATAGCATTAAACTGTTTCTGATAATTAAAAACTATACTCATAAAATCAGAATAATTAAAAAATAAACAAGCAAGAGCAATATGACCTCCTTTTGGGCCTATCCTTAGCCGCCTTCGGAATCAAAGGCTTGCTGAAATAAGAAAGTTTTTACCTGTCGACGAAAGGACTGCAGGGAAGAGGCCATTCTTATCTCCTTAGGGAGGGAATTCCAAAGCCTAGGGGCAGCCACCAAGAAGGCCCTATCTCGTATCCTCACTAGTTGTACTTGTGCGGATGAAGGTATTGAAAGAAGGGCCTCTCCTGAAGATCTCAGGGCCCGGGCAGGCACATAGAGGGTGATGCAGTCTGACAAATAGCCTGGACCCAAGCCGTGTAGGGCTTTATAGGTCAACACCAGCACTTTGAATTGTGTCCGGAAACAAACTGGCAGCCAGTGGAGATTTTAGCAGGGGAGTTGTATGGTCCCTGTAATCAGCCCCAGTTAGCATTCTGGCTGCAGCACGTTGTACCAGCTGAAGTTTCCGAGCAGTCTTCAGAGGCAGCCCCACATAGAGCGCATTACAGTAATCTAAACAGGATGTGACTAAGGCATGTGTCACTGTGGCCAGATCGGACGGGTCAAGGAACGGGCGCAGTTGGCGCACTAATTTCAAATGTGCAAAAGCCCTCCTGGCCACTGCAGAAACCTGGGAATCCAAATTTAAAGCTGAGTCCAGGAGGACACCCAAACTGCGAACCTGTGTCTTCAGGGGGAGTATAACCCCATCCAGCACAGGCTGTATCCCTATTCCCTGATCTGCCTTACGACTGACCAGGAGCACCTCTGTCTTGTCTGGATTAAGCCTCAATTTGTTCATCCTCATCCAATCCACAACTGATGTCAGACACCGGTTTAAAACTAAGACAGCTTCCTTGGAAGAAGGTGGAAAGGAGAAATAGACTTGGGTGTCATCAGCATACTGGTGGCACCGAACTCCAAACGCCCGAACAACCTCTCCCAGCGGTTTCATGTAGATGTTAAATAAAATACGGGACAAAACTGAACCCTGAGGGACTCCACAGGCCAATGGCCAAGGAGTCGAACAGGAGTCCCCCAGTACCACCTTCTGGGTTCGCCCCTCCAGGAATGACCGGAGCCACTGCAAAACAGTGCCCCCAAGTCCCATCCCAGCTAGGCGGTCCAGGAGGATACCATGGTCGATGGTATCGAAAGCCGCTGAGAGGTCCAGCAGAACCAACAGGGACACACTCCCCCTGTCCAGTTCTCTGCGTAGGTCGTCCACCAAGGCGACCAAAGACATCTCTGTCTCGTACCCAGGCCTGAAACCAGATTGAAATGGATCTAGATACTCTGTTTCATCCAGGAATCTCTGGAGCTGAGAGGCCACCACATTCTCTATTACCTTACCCAAGAATGGAATATTGGACACTGGCCGGTAGTTATCCATGTTTAAGGGGTCCAGGGAAGTTTTTTTCAATAAAGGTCTCACAACTGCCTCCTTTAGGCACCTTGGAATTCTGCCTTGTTGTAAGGAGGCATTGACCACTCCTTTCACCCACTCAGCCAGTCCCTCTCTGGCCTTTTATATAAGCCAGGAAGGGCAAGGGTCCAGCAGACATGTGGTGGCTCTCACCTCTCCAAGGATCCTGTCCACATCCTCAGGCTGCACAAATTGAAAAGAATCCATCAATATTGGACAGGCAGGCACCAAAGTTACATCCCCTGAGACTGTATCAATCCTAGCGTCTAAGTCGGAGCGACTTTACCCCGCAAAATGTCATGCAAATTACTTGAGTTCTTCTTGGATTAACCTAAATTCATTTGTGAACCACAGCTATGCAACTGAAATACAGCACTTTTTTTGCAACTTCTCAAAACATAATGTATGCATACATGCAGGAATGTGTACATGCATTGTACATGGTTTAAAACATTCCACTTTTTTGGATAAGCAGATTAAAATTCAAGCTGCATAGTCAGCCTTGGTTTCCCCAGGATAATGATGCCAACAACAATGCTTAGATTCAGATTAAAACCTACAAGGGCAGCACTCAGTTGTGAATCATTTTGTTCACCTTCAGATAAGCTTCACATTTTCTTTCATAATCTATTGAAAGTATAGGAATTTTGTATTTATAGTCTAACCATATAAACTATAGTAGAAATATCAAAGGATGGGTCTCATCCCTTGTTATTATTACAGTTTTATTAAAGATAAGAAAGGATAATATTAGTGTTAGTACGTTGATTACATTTGCTAGAACATCAGTTCTGAATTGCCGTGGTTCATTCAGCAGAATCATCTGACACAGTCACTGAAGCCAATTACAGGATTACATCTTTGAATATTTCCCTTTGTAAATATTTGGAGAAAACTAGCACTTTGGGAATGGACCAGGATGGAACCTCCCCCTAATGTATCAATTTTCAAAGTTCAGGGATTTCCCCCACCCCACCCTGGGCGGGTATCAGGGATTAGCATTATCAAGATTGTCTCAAAGCCCATTCTCTGGTAGAGAGGCCACCTCCAATCCATGGAGTTCTGTTGCTCCTTACCCTTGCTATTGGTATCTGTTCATCTTTCTAAATGAGCAAACAACAATAACGCCCATACATCTTGTCATATCTGGTGCAAAGAGAATAGCAATTGAATGGACAATGGAAATACTGACAAGGAGAAGGTGGGTGCCCCAACTTTCCTAAGGGTTCCCCAAATCCTGGAACTGGTATTTATTTATTAAATTTATATTCCACCTTCCTTCCAGTAGGAGCCTTGGGCAGCAAACAAAAGCACTAAAAACACTCTAAAACAGCCTTTCCCAACCAGTGTGCCTCCAGATGTTGTTGGACCACAATTCCCATCTTTCCTGACCATTTGCAATGCTGCCAGAGGCTGATGGGAGCTGTGGTCCAACAACATCTGGAGGCACACTAGTTGAGAAAGGCTGCTGTAAAACATCATAAAAGCAGACTTTAAAATATATTACAAAATGTCTTCAAAAACATTAAAACAAAACATTGTTAAAAACATTTTTTTTAAAAAAAGCTTTAAAAAGTTTTAAAAGCAATTCTAACACAGATGCAGACTGGCAAAAGGTCTCTACTTAAAAGACTTATTGAAAGGGGAAGGTCTTCAGTAGGTGTCGAAAAGATAACAGAGATGATGCCTGTCTAATATTTAAGGGGAAGGAATTCCAAAGAATAGGTGCCACTATACTAAAGGTCAGCTTCCTATGTTGTGTAGAATGGACGTCCTGATAAGATGGTATCTGCAGCAGGCCCTCACCTGCAGAGCACAGTGGTCGACTGGGTATATAAGGGATCAGACGATTTTTCAGCTATCCTGGTCCCAAGCTGTATAGGGCTTTGTACACCAAAACCAGAACCTTGATCTTAGCCCAGTAGCTAATAGGCAGCCAGAGCAATTCCTTCAGCAGTGGGGTGATATGTTGGTGATACCCTGTTGCAATGAGCAGTCACACCACCACATTTTGCACTGGCTACAGCTTCCAAACCAACATCAAGAGCAGCCCCACATAGAGCACATTACAGTAACCCAGCCTAGAGATTACCAGTGCATGGACATCAGTGGTCAGGCTATCCCGGTCCGGAAGGTTGCAGCTGTCTTACCAGTCAAAGCTGGTAAAAGGCACTCCTAGCTACTTAGGTCACCTGGGCCTCTAGCAACAAAGATGGATTCAGGAGCATTCCCAGACTACAAACCTGCTCTTTCAGAGGGAGTATGACCCTGTCCAAAGCAGGCAACTCACCAATTATCCAAACTCGGGAATCATCGACCCACAGCGTCACTATCTTGCTAGAATTCAGACTCAGTTTATTTGCCCTCATCCAGCCCACCACCGAGTCCAGGCAGTGGTCCAGGACTTGCATGGCCTCTCCCAATTCAGATGTTACAGAGAAAAAGAGCTGGGTATCATCAGAGAACTGCTGACACCTCACCCCAAATCTCCTGATGACCGCTCCCACGGGCTTCATGTAGATGTTCAACAGCATAGGGGACAAGATGGTACCCTGTTGCACCCCACAGCACAACTATCAGGGGGCGGAAATATAATTACCCAATGCTATTCTTTGGAAATGACCCTGGAGGTAGGATCAGAACCACTCTAAAACCGTGCCTCCGATACCCATCTCATCAAGTCAGCTCAAAAGGATATCATAGTCAATAGTATCAAAAGCCAGAAAGAGACTAAGCAAGAATAACAGGGTTGCATTCCCCCTGTCTTTCTCCTGATAAAGGTCATCCATCAGGGCGACCAAGGCCAATTCAGTCCCATAACCAGGCCTGAACCCAGATTGCAATGGGTAAATATAATCTGTTTCACCCAAGAGTACTTGCAATTGCTGCACCACAACCCTCTCAATCACCTCCCCTAAAAAGGGGATATTTGCAACTGGGCAGTAGTTATCAGAAACCAATGGATCCAGGTGGGCTTTTTCAGAAGCAGTTGGATCACCGCCTCTTTCACAGTGGCTGGAACCATTCCCTCCCACTGTGATGCATTGACCACACCCTGGATCTACTCAGTCAAACCCCCTTGGCAAGCTTTATAAGCCAAGAAAGGCAAGGGTTGAGAGGACACATTGCTGGCTGCATCATTACAAGCACCTTGTCTGCATCATCAGGACACAACAACTGAAACCGATCCCAAGAAGTTGCAGCATCTTCAGTCTGAAGTGGTGCAATCCAAGAAGGGCATTACAATGTTATTTTACTAAATGTGTGGCTTGGCTCTCATGTAAAGAGTTTTCTTAAGGATCAAAAGATATTCTAGTGATTTATATCAAAGATCTATCTAGCTTAGTATAATTAAACATGCATGGCAGTAAGCCTTAAACCCACCACTCCAGCTTCTTTCATTCAGATATTGCTCCCAGTCCTTGTAAAATCCCTTAACAGGAGATTAAGTTAAGGAAAAGAATATGTCTATCAGTAAGTTGTAGATTTGTCCAGGAGCTCAATTCTTGGCCAAAAACTCTTATTAGTGCACACAGGTTGAACTAAATGTCTGCAAGTCTGCTTAGGTATTACAAGGAGCAAGGAAGTAATTGACATCAGTTTGTATTACAAAAGAATTTAATGTTTAAAATGGTACTCCTCAGGAAAATGCACACGTTATTACAAATAGTGTACTTCATTCTTGGAAGAGTGTCTATAAATATTAAAATATGTTATGATGTAAACTTTTATTTGCCTTGATGTATGATAGAAATAAAAATCATGTCTAAGTGGTTATTTAGTGGCTTCTTGTTATTTTAATATGGACTCTACTTATAGTGTTTAAGGACGGCAGCTTTAATGAGAACAGCTTTCGATATTTCAAAACTAAGCTAGGCTAATGTCTGCATATAAACTTTAAAACATTTATTTATTATTTAAAATATTCATATATCATCTTTTCTTTAAAAATATCAATATAAAAAACAGAAGTTAAAAACACTATAACATTACTAAAAGCCACCGAAACAAACAAGAAACAAGGTAGTGATAAAACAATTAGACATCCCCCAGCAATGAAAGCAATTTAGTGCAGCAAGTTAAAATGCAATCCAATTCAAGAGCTTAAAACATTTATTTCTGAATACCCTCCTAAACAGGAAAGAGGACAGAAGGCCATTTAGGCTTTTCTTAGGAAAGAGCTCCAGAGCCTGGGTGCAGACCTCTCCCTGGTCCCAAATAAATGTCATTCAGGATACACCTGGAACTGCAAGCAGACTTCTAACAAAGATCTTAGTAGTTGGACAGTGTCACATAAGAAAAGGTAGCAGACATTCAATTATCCTGGTTCCAAACTAGACTGAAACAAATTGAAGGTCAGTGCAGTTGTTTCCAGTAAGGAAGTTACCTGCTCTCTGAATGCAGCTGTAATTAATAACTTTCCCTCTCTACATAGACAGCCAATGTAGTAGTGCATGGACCCTGCTCATGGTTTTGGGTTGAGCAAACAGAAATGTATCCAACATATTTCGACAAGCAGGCACTGAAAATACGTCTGTTGGAATTGGTCTAACTGTAGTATCTGTTGGAATGGATCCAAGCACCTTTATAGAGTCTAGCAAATTGATCACCACAGGCTACCAAGCACTCCTCTCTAGCCGGAGGGCCAGGATGTAAAAGCTGCCTCACTTCTCATAAAAGTTCCTCTGGATAACTAGGAATTGGTCCAATAATGATGAAAAAGTAGGATTTCTTTGTTGTCTTCACCACAGACAAGGCTTTAGCCTGTCTTTGACTGGATTAATCACAAATCTTTTGTCATCCCCACTTGATGCTACACTGCTGCCAACTCCTCTAATCACTAAGGAGCTAGTTTAGCCCATGAGAAGAGAGAGGATGCTGAGGAGCAGTTGCATCAACTGTGTGGATCACCTTTTTCATTCCAGAGGTCAGCTAGGGCTTCAACAAGATCAGCTCAAGAAACAGGAAAATCCTCAAGAGCCATCAGAAAACTATTTGGATTTATCAGTCTCCTGGACTAGACCATCTTAACTGGCGACCGCCCCTGTGGAGTCTAGGGCACTGGTAGGTCGAAACTGATCATGAACTGACAAAATAACTAGCTCCCCCATTCCCAAATGTCCCTTCCCATTCAGCACAACAAACCATCTCTGATGTGTGTCCAGCTATATTTCTAACTCTACACACAGTCATGATGGCAATAAACTCCTGAGCTGCTCTCAAGATGGAGGCCTTGGAGTGGATGTTGAAGTCCCTAGTCATGATGGCTTCATGTATTACTTCATGTATCAATATCAGAGGCAGCAGAGTGCCAAAAAATACCATCTGCTGGAGGGCAAATGGCAGAAGTCTTTTGTGTCAATGTCCTGCTTTGGGCTTCTCATAGGCACCTAGTTGGCCATTGTGAGAACAGAATGTCACACTTCTGGTTGATCCTCCAACATCATCCTTACCAGTGACGACCCTAGCTAACTCAGACGAGTCTGTATTTGTTGTGTTTATATCAGGAATGGGCTGTACAGCTGAAGAAGGACCCCAAAGGTATCCTGTGCTTATTGCTGCATATGACATAGTTGAGCTGGGAGCATTTCCTTCCATAAAAGTTATTTCAGATGGCCTCACCACTGTCTGAAGCCGAGGAATACCAAAAGTCTAAGAACAACTTCTTGCCACCTCTTGAGAATGTTGAACAAACCACAAAAGTATTGAATTAAGGTACACAAGTAGAGAGTAGAAAGGAAGGAATATGTGCATACATCTCTCATTCCTAGTTCATCAAACAGGGATTGTGTTGTCTGAACAAAGACATGGAGTTGCTTCAATTAAAAAATACATTTTCCCCTAGCTTTCTGCCCACACAACCAGCATCTTAGCAAATTCTACAGCCATGTCATTCCTATTCCATGGCTGCTCTTTTCCATAACAATATATTATCAGAAAGCAGTGTGGCACTTCCAATGTAGAAGACAAGATGGAGGGCATACTTGCTTTTTAAAGAAAACTTTCATCATTTTTCTGCTAGGGACATCCATGGTACATTATGCCTGGGGAATGATGCTCACAACCATGACAACAAATCAGCCATTCCAAACCTGAAACTATTACAAAAATGACTATTATGGGCTGCACCTTCAGCATTACTGGTGAGAAGGAAATAAATGATGCACAATTAGACATGAGAGTGACCAAGCAACATATTTTTAACCTAGTGTTGCAGATTTCCCCTTATCACTTTTTATACATAGGATAATTATGCAGGTATTCACATTTATTGATGTTGATAATTATGACTGCTACTTAGTGACTTGTGTATTAATAATAAATGAAAAAATCAAGTGTAGTGCTCCTCATCAGGTCTATAATGCACGGGTGATATCACTAAACCAGGGTGATGAAGTGGATTTGACTGATGGACCTAATCCTTATTGCCTTCCCCAGCCATGTTTGACAAGTGGGCATGAACACTCACCTGTCAGTCATCTGGCATCACAATGATGTCAGCTGACCCATGATTGTCTGTGTGGGCAATCAACTGAACGTTGGGCAAAGCTGACTGTCATTATTCACTTAGAGCACAGGCTGACAGTCAATTGATTGTCAATGCTTGCAAAGTGATGTGCACAGGGCTTTGCAGGTGCTACAGATCAGCTGACTGGCAATGGCTGACGGCCCTTTGGTCTAGCGTCTTTACCTGACCTATACCTGAAGTCATATTTGAAAGCTCCCAATTATTCATTTGAAAGCACAGCTTGCATTTGGTGCCATTTAAATTTGATGCCTAGCGGAAGCTATGCAGCTGATCCACTTGGGAGCTCCGACTTGATCTGTCCCTGGCACCGTGGCTTGGATTATGTATGAAATTAAAAAGTGCCAAAAGCAAGCTGTGCTTGTAAAGGAACAATAGGGAGATCACTCTTAGCCTGCTGATTGTTCCTTTAGAGTCGAGGCTTTATGTGTCCCACATTTAATGTCATATATCAGGTGAGTGACAGGTGGTGTGACTTGGAAAAAACAGCCTCACCGGCCAAATTAATTCCCCTGGTGGGCCTAATTTGGCCCATGGACTGGAGATTTCCTGTAAGTGCCATAGAGAACACTCTCCTGGACTAGTGGGTATATGATTTGGCCAGAGCTTGGAAAAGTTATTTTTTGAACTACAACTCCCATCAGCCCAATCCAGTGGCCATGCTGGCTGGGGCTGATGGGAGTTGTAGTTCAAAAAAGTAACTTTTCCAAGCTCTGGATTTGGCATGGGCCAATGCTTATTTGAGTTAAACTTTTCTACATAGTTTGGCAATTACTGATGTGGTCATGTGCTTGACAGTGTCCTGAGTTCAAAGTGCTGGGCCAGACAGAATTCTATTCCATCTCATAAAACATATTCTCCTGGAAATGTGAGTATGGGTGTATAGTTTCGTGTCTCCCAAAGTAGTATGTGGGATGTAGTTGCTTATTCATTTCTATAAAGATCAATTGATTGTTAGCATGGGGTTGCCCTGCTTGACAGTATCCTGTGTTACCAACCTGTTTCATTGGAGCATCCCCCCTCCCCTTTTCAGACCCTGGGAAGAGGTCTCAGCAACCAAATGAGACCATTGAAGAACCCCACAGAAGGGTATAACCACTCTGTAGTAAGGCTAGCATGACAACTGGAGATGAAAAACACTCATTTTACAAAATTCCAACTTTGAGTATGTTGTTTCTTAGGCTAGCCTCATTGTGCCCTCAAAAATATATTCTTTCATGCAAATTTAAAGCTCAAACCTTTTTTATTGGACTGTAAGTGACTCTTTGTGCATTACATTGGTCACAAAAATGGAAATGCTGAGTGACTCATGTGAATACAGGTAGTAGGACTCCAAAATACTGCCTGAACTTACTCTTATTTGACTAAAAGACTTGCAGCTCAAGTTTGGGCATGCATACTCAGAGTTTAAGTCCCACCGAGTTCATCAGGCTCTAATGAGTTTGGAATTGCAGCCCTACATGGATCTAAAACACAAAACTGGCCAGCATTGCAATGAGTTTTATGAATCACTTATAAAGTGTCACATAAATATTATTGAGTTTGGGGTTGGAATGGATTATCCCTGTGAGTACCCTTCCAACCTCTGATTTGGAACCCTGTGCCCTGGAATGAACTCGCTCTGCTGGTCAGATGAGTCTCTTTTGTTAAGCTAATAGCGTGGCCAGGTAGGATAATGGGTCTATCAGTTGCCCAGCAACTGGTGAATGGGCCAGGAAGACCCTTTTGTCTTTGAAACTCTTCAGGAGAGCCTTCCCCCCCTCTCCTGGCTGCTAGGAGAGGCTTGTGTTTTGAGTCATGAGCAAGAATTGTTGGGAACTGGAGGCAGGCAGAGAGACTGGCTATCTGCACCATGGCATTTGGGGTGCTTCTTGTAACACTGATGGGAAAGCTGGATATTGAACTGCTGATGCCTTGAACCCCTCCATCCTAAGCTCAGGTTGGAATGTGTGTAAATAAATAAACCATATTTCATAAAGACACCACAGTCTCCACTGACCTTCTTCCCAAAGGAAACCAAACCCTTGATGAGCACAGGGACCCTGGAAATCTCACCGATCAGAGATTGGGAAGGCGCGCAACAATATTAAATAAGCCAACAGAAGGGCAGCCGCGGGATCCTCCTCCTGCTCAGGAGCCACTGGCCTGGCTGAACACCGGCTCTGTCAGGAGCTGTGCGCACAAGCCAGGATGGAAGTGTCAGCTCCAACGAACAGGCCTCCCAAGGAGTAAGCGCTCTCCACAGGCCACAATGAGAAATAATTAAAATTATTTTACTGCACCAACCTTTTGGCCAGCAGAGTTTGCAGGTGTCTCAATGCGAGGAGAATCCTGCATAAGTCACCCCCGTGGCTCCTCCCTCATCATGACCCCAGAATGCCCCATTTTGGGGGCTTCTGCTGGTCCTCTGTCTGCCAGGCTGTTTGTCCCTGGAGGACCCCCCAGCAGCATTGGTAGATGTCTGAGAGTGCCACAGCTCAGTCATGGTGGAGGGCTGCTGCTGGCAGAGCCTGGGCAGCCAGTAGCCTGCCGGTGCAGCCGATGATCCACGGCATCCAACACACCCCAGACTTGCAGAAAGGTGAGTTGGATTGTGTCCCAAGTCATTTCTTCTGTGCAGGCTCAATGTAATGCAAAAGGAAAAGTTCATGGAAAGGGAAGACGAAAGGCAATGCCCATCTGCCTTTCGACAGGAAATTTTAGTTTATTACTTGTTGCCTTTCCTCATGATCAGTTTTTAGCACAATACATTAATTTCTGAGTGTATTATCCGGAATCCTAATCAATACATTTTCACCTCTCAAGAACTAAATTGAAGGATCTCTCACTTTTTACAGTTAATATTATCCAACTCAGTGATTAGATTAAGATGCATGGAGGATGGAAGGCTACCTAGTTTTCAGTAGGCAGAACTACTTTGAAGCCTATGAAAATTCATTGCTACATAATAGATAAAACCTTCTTAACGAATTAAATAATTTATCAGTCAAGTGTTTACATCCCATAGGTTTTCTGACTGCAAAAGCAGTGTTTAGACATATAATTAATGACATGAATATGTAGCATTTGTGACTGTCCCAAAATGGTCTGCCTAGTATCAAAAACTCAAATGATCACATGAACAATGTTTAGCAGCTTTACATAATAGCCAAACAAATGAGGCATGTAATCCCCATTATCTAAAGCACTTAGTATTGCTATCAAAAATTAAACAGTAATTGCAAGTAATGTAATTTAGTTTTACTTAATACACTCCCTCCTCAACTGCCTTAACATACCTCTGACAGGTACCTGTAGACAATATGAACACTGTAATACTAATTTCAATGTAGCAAACAGATCCAGGTGATGTTTTTGCTACTTTTATCAAAACCAGCATTACAGTTTAGGACCAAATAATAAAATCTACAACATCTATGTGTATTATACCTGTATTTCAAAAATACTGTGTAGAGATTGTGCTAAAATGCCTATTGGCAGTCAAAGTTGGCCAAACAGGACTTTGTTTCAAAATACAAACCAATCTCACAAAACTACAACTACAAAAACTGTGCCACTAATGACTTCAGTTTATCTGTTATGTTCTGATGTGCCTTCAAGTTGATTATGACTTATGGTGACCCTATGAATCAGTAATCTCCAATAGCATCTGTCATGAACCACCCTGTTCAGATCTTGTAAGTTCAGGTCTGTGGCTTCCTTTATGGAATCAATCCATCTCTTGTCTGGCCTTCCTCTTTTTCTACTCCTGTGTTTCCCAGCATTATTGTCTTTTCTAGTGAATCAGGTCTTCTCATGATGTGTCCAAAGTATGATAACCTCAGTTTCATCATTTTAGCTTCTAGTGAGTTCTGGTTTAATTTGTTCTAACAACCAATTATTTGTCTTTTTCGCAGTCCATTGTATGCACAAAGGTCTCCTCCAAAACCACATTTCAAATGAGTTCATTTTTCTCTTACGCACTATTTTCACTGTCCAACTTTCACATAGATACACAGAGTATCGTCTACATATCTTACATTATTGATATTTCTCCCTCCAATTTTCACACCTCCTTCCTCTTGGTCCAATTCTGCTTTCTGTATGATGTGTTCTGCATATAGATTAAATAGGGTGATAAAATACACCTCTGTCTCACACCCTTTCCGATGGGGAACCAATCGGTTTCTCCATATTCTGTCCTTACAGTAGCCTATTGTCCAGAGTATAGGTTGCGCATCAGGACTATCAAATGCTGTGGTACCCCCATTTCTTTTAAAGCATTCCATAGTTTTTCATAATCTACACAGTCAAATGCTTTGCTGTAATCTATAAAACACAGGGTGAATTTCTTCTGAAATTCCTTGCTCCTTTCCATTATCCAACGTATGTTTGCGATATGATCTCTGGTGCCTCTTCCCTTTCTAAATCCAGCTTGGATGTCTGGCATTTCTTGCTCCATATCTGGTAAGAGCCTTTGCTGTAGAATCTTGAGCATTACTTTACTTGTATGGGATATTAAGGCAATAGTTCAATAATTACTGCATTCCCTGGGATTCCCTTCCTTTGGAATTGGGATATATATTGAACGTTTCCAGTCTGTGGGCCATTGTTAAGTTTTCCATATTTCTTGACAAGTTTTTGTCAACATTTGGACAGATTCAGTCTCAGTAGTGTGTAGCAACTCTATTGGTATGGCATCTCTTGCTGGTTATTAGTTTCTTCCAAGTATTTTAAGAGCAGCTTTCACCTCATATTCTAAAATTTCTGATTCTTCATCATACGGTTCTTCCGTGAATGAATCTGTCATCCTGGCATCTCTTTTATAGAGTTCTTCAGTGTATTGCTTCCATCTTCCTTTTATTTCATCTCGGTCAGTCAGTGTGTTCCCCTGTTGATTATTCAACATCCCTACTCTTGGTTTAAATTTCCCTTTAATTTCTCTAATCTTTTGGAATAGGGCACTGGTTCTTCCCTTTTTGTTGTCCTCTATAAATAGAACTATTGTAATAGTTCTTTGTCTCTATGTACTAGTCACTGCATTGATGCATTTAGGGTTCTGACTGTGTTTCTATCTCCTCTTGCTTTTGCTTTCCTTCTCTCTTTAACCATTTTAAGGGTTTTGTCAGTCATCCATTGAGGTCTTTCTCTCTTTTTAACTAGAGGTATTTTTGCATTCTTCCCTGATAATGTCTCTGACTTCAATCCATAGTTATTCTGGTTCTCTGTCAACTAAGTTTAAAGCCTTAAACCTGTTCCTTATTTGATCTTTATATGCTTCTGGGATGTTACTTAAATTGTATTTTGGTATTATGATTGCTTTGTTCTTCTTCTTTAGCTTTACTCTGATTTTCGATACTATCAGTTCATGATCTGTACTGCAGTCTGCTCCTGGTCTTGTTTTCACAGAAAGTATGGAACTTCTCCATCTTCTGTTGCCAATTATATAATCAATTTGATTTCTATATTGACCATCTAGTGATGTCCATGTGTACAGTCGTCTTTCGGTTGCTCAAAAGATGTATTTGCAAGAAACAAATTATTGGCTTCTGCTTCACTTTTGTCTCCTAAACCCCATTTCCCCACAATGCCTAGTTGTTCTCTGTTCCCTACTTTTGCATTCCAGTCCCCCATGATTATCATCATATCTTGTTTTGGTGTGTGATCAATTTCCTCCTGTACGTCTGCATAAAATCTTTCCAATTCTTCCTCTTCTGCTTTTGACGTTGGAGCATAGACATGGATGATGGTTATGTTAATAGGTTTCCCATTTAATCTCATTGATATCACTCGCTCAGACCTTACATTGTAGCTCCTAATTGCTTTTGCTACATCACTTCTCACTATTAAAGCAACCCCATTTCTTCTTGATTTCTCATTTCCTGAATAAACTATTTTGTAGTTCCGATTGAAAATGTCCCATTCCCATCCATTTTAATTCACTCACCCCAAGTATTGTAATGTTGATATGTCCCATTTCTTGCTTGACAATTTCTAACTTTCCCTGGTTCACGCTTCTCACATTCCATGTTCCTATTGTGTGTGTCGTACAACTCCAGACTCTCCTTTCACATCTCTGTGCATCAGCTGCTGGGCTTCCTTTTGGCTTTGACCCAGCTGCATCATTAGCCCTTTGTTCTTCCCCAGTAGCTCGGTGAGTGCCTTCTGACCCGGGGGTCTCATCTTCCAGCACTATCTCGTGTTGCATTTTGGACACTCTGTTCATAGGGTTTTTGTGGTAAGAGGTATTCAGAGGTGGTTTACCATTGCCTTCCTCTGAGTTTGGATGCATCTTAGTCTGGTGTCTCAGCTTTGACCATTCCGACTTGGGTTCCCCTGCTAGGAGAGTAGCCTCTTGGTCTAGAGTCCTGACAGCATTGCTCTCAGCTTCTTCAACACTCTCAAACCCCCTCACCATGTTAAGGTGTGCATCCTAAAGGGGGGAAGGTTATCTAGGCATATCATAAGAGACCTCAGAATGACCATTCCCAAGAAAAATCAATTTGGGTGATTGTATGGAATGTGAGGTGGCCAAGTAGGAATTCATACAAAGATCTTATTGTGTAATTAGAGGCCATAGTTTTTTCTCCCATTATAAATCTTTTCATTTATCATTATGTACTGCTTGCTCTCCCATGTAATTTGTAACATAGGTTACTATCCCTTTATAAATGAAGATTTTTGTGAGTAAACATTTGTTTACTACCATCTTGTACTTCTAGCTTTCAGCTGCAACACTTTTGCATCTAAATAAAGTGATTCTAACCACAAAAGCTTATGCCATTAAAATATTAATTAATCAAAAAAGGTGTTATTTGCATCAAATGAGTTGCACGTTGTTTTTTTCCAGTAAAACCAGTGGCATCCATTAAAAGTAGTAGTATTTTGGCTGCAACATTTTTGTTTAATAATCTTTCCTGGTCATAAACTTTATTTTTTTATAAATAAAGTATCCTGGCTACAAAGATTCGAGAAAAGTAACTACATTTTCAATATTTAGGAAAATGTACACAAATATGGTATAATCTATTACTAATCTTTAACTTTTATTCATTTGTGAAGCAGGATAATGCTGTAGAATGTGTAAACTCTTTTATATATCATTCGATAAATGTTTTTAGTGAAGATTATTTATTACATTTGTTTACACTAGTGACTGCACTTTATCACACCAATATTTGGATTTAAAATTTTCTACTGTATTCTTAAAATATTTAAATATATTATTGCAACAATCTGTTCTGCCGGAAAAATAGACTGAAGAATGCTGCTCATACTCAAAACAGAACTAATATCCAGCATGCTTCACTGATCATTATCTGAACAATCAACAGGGAGCAAAGTCCTGATAATGAATAGCTATTATTTAGCAAGGTACACATACAATTAATAGACCAGCTAGTGCCAATTGGAGAAAAGTAATAAGGGCAGAACAAGCTAAACGCTATAGAGCTCCAAAAAGTTCCCCATTAATTTCAGTTTCACATTATGTTTTTAATAGTTTTTTGTTAACTCTACTGAATTAATTGATCCCCAAGGAACTGTAACCTGCCTTGTATCCAATATAGGGAGAAAGTGTGTGGCTGTTGTTGTTGGATTATATACATTAATACATTCCAATTGTGGCTAAATGCATATATCACTATTTTAAAGAGGAGTCTTTGTTTTTTTTGTAGCTGATGTGACAAGTACTAAAGAATCAGCACATGTACCCACTAATTGTAGTGTATAGCCTACCAGTGTTGCATGATCACATAAGCAGTCCCAGAAAACTTGCCCTGCTAGAAGCTGGCTGCAAAAAGCTCCACACCATTACAAGTTAATGCAGACCTTTCTCTAAATGGTTTCAGGATTACAGAAAGAACACAGCAATACAAAAACATATAAAAACATATAAGAGCAAAAAAAGCAAAAGAAAAATCAAGGGACTGAAGCACATAAAACGGGTCCCAATTTTATGGATCAGACAAAGCATGGGCGAAAAGATAGGTCTTTACAAGATGTCTGAAGCAACTGATAATTGCTGCATCATATATGGCAAAGGGAAGGGAAATTAACAATACAGGGGCAACACCATAAAATCCCCATTTTTAGGTCACTGACCTATGACCTGTAGGGTGCAGTGCCATAAGTAAAATTTCCCCAGATGATTGAAGTCATTTGACAGGTCTGCACAGGGGTGGGGAGTCTTTCAGGCAACCTAGTCTCAAGTTGTTCAGAGCTTTGTATGCTAACAAGACCTTGAACATGGCCAGGCAGCTTATCAGCAGCCAATGCAGTTCCTTCAACACTGGTTAATATGTGCAAATCCATGTGCTTTACTCAACAACCTAGCTGCAACATTCTGCACCAGCTGCAGCTTCTGGACCAATCCCAAGGGAAGCCCCACATGGAGCACACTACAGTAGTCTAATTGTGAGGTTACTAATTCATGAACCACAGTGACTATGCTACCCTATCCAGCAGAGGGCATAATTGGCACACCAACCTAAGCTGATAATAGGTGCTCCTTGCTGGTACAAAGGCCACCTAAACCTCCAGTGACAAAAATGGATCTGGGTGCACCCCAAACTACGCTCCTATTCCTTCAGAAGGGAGTGCAACTCCCTTCCAGAACCAGTGAACTCCCCAACTCCCAGAACTGGGAACCATTCATCCACAGAGACTCTGTCTTACCAGTATTACACAGCCACGAGAGTGGCTATATACAGTAGCCACCATGGATTTTTCGCATTCTGCAATGTTAGATTCAAAATATCCCCCATGCCATTCTGATGTTTCCCATAAGGTCACTTCAAAACAAAACCTTTCAAAACTTATAGTCCTGAACTCAGCAACGCTTGCTTAACAACCCTGTAAGTTTTCATGGCAAATCACAAAACAGAGAGAATTGAGAGTTCAAAGTGTAAAACAAGAGGGGGGGAAATGAGACCCCTGTTGGAATTTTTTCTGTCAGAGTTCTCATAATTGTTGAAATTACTTAAAAATCAGCCAATTTCACAGAGTACCTGTAATAGGGTTGCCAGATCTCCGGCAAACGGCCGCAGTCTCCGGCCCCGCCCTTGCCTTTCTAACCTCCGGCCAGAACTGCCTCCATGTTGTGTAATTTCCGGGTTTCGGCTGGAGTCTCCGGTTTTGGGGGGGCCCTCCAGCTCTCTGGCTAGCACCCCTTAATCCCCAGACTCAGCTTCAATTTTCTTTAAAAAAAAGTTTATAGGTGGTCTAGTTCCCGAGATATACACCAAAACGTCAACCGCCTACCCCGCACGACTTTTTTTTACAGATCCTTGCTCTAGCTACAACTCCCATCAGCCCAATCCAGTGGCCATGCTGGCTGGGGCTGATGGGAGTTGTAGTTTTAAAAAGTAACTTTTCAAAGCTCTGGCTGTAACCCCACCCTTTCAGGATTGTAGCCAATGAAGCCAGAGTTGTGACTTGTTGATCCAGGCATGCCTAGGCTGAACGTCAGAAAATGGTGGCTTTAAGATTTTTGCAGTTTGCATAAGTAATATGGCTTAACTTTTTTTTTCCTCTTCTGTCCAAGAGTCAGACCCTGGGCTATGAAATATGAAAGTATTTAATCCAATATCTGCTTTTCTGGGAGTAAAGCAGTTTCTGGGATTAAAGCATGTACCTGGAGTAAACCCCATTGAACTCCATTAGGACTTACTTTTGAGTAGACATGGTTAGGATTGTGCTGTAAATTAATGGGACTTGTGAGTAAACATAGTGCAGACTTGTGTTTGTGTTGTAAATCTTTCTCTCTCCCTCCAACTCTATTTTTAAAGAAATTAGGCAGGGTTTATCACAGTTTTTATTATGTAGGAAACTAATACTCATTTTTTAAAAAAATGAATGAAGTTTATTTATTTATTTTTATTTATTTATTATTTGATTTATATCCTGCCCTTCCTCCCAGTAGGAGCCCAGGGCGGCAAACAAAAGCACTAAAAACACTTTAAAAATCATAAAAACAGACTTTAAAATATGTTAAAACAAAACATCTTTAAAAACATTTTTAAAAGCTTTAAAAACATTTTTTTTAAGAAAAGGTTTAAAAACATATTAAAAAGCAATTCCAACATAGATGCAGACTGGGATAAGGTCTCAACTTAAAAGACTTGTTAAAAGAACAAGTTCCTTATCACTTCAGGGTACAGTTTTCCCTGGTTGAGTAAGCCCCATTGAATACATTGGGACTTGCTTCTGAGTAGACAAACATAGGATTGAACTATAAATATCTTTACAGGTTGTATAAATAATAAACATATTTGATAGTCATGCTTATATAAATATTTTCATAGAATCATAGAATAGTAGAGTTGGAAGGGGCCTATAAGGCCATCAAGTCCAACCTCCTGCTCAATGCAGGAATCCAAATCAAAGCATTCCCGACAGATGGCTCTCCAGCTGCCTCTTGAATGCCTCCAGTGTTGGAGAGCCCACTACCTCTCTAGTGATTGGTTCCATTGTCGTATGGCTCTAACAGTTAGGAAGCTTTTCCTGATGTCCAGTCAAAATCTGGCTTCTTGCAACTTCAGCCCATTATTCTGTGTCCTGCACTCTGGGACCATCGAGAAAAGATCCCGGCCCTCCTCTGTGTGACAACCTTTCAAGTACTTGAAGAGTGCTATCATATCTCCCCTCAGTCTTCTCTTCCCCAGGTTAAACACGCCCAGTTCCTTCAGTCTCTCCTCATAGGGCTTTGTTTCCAGTCCCCTGATCACCCTTGTTGCCCTCCTCTGAACCTGTTCCAGTTTGTCTGCATCCTTCTTGAAGTGCAGAGACCAGAACTGGACGCAGCACTCAAGATGAGGCCTAACCAGTGCTGAATAGAGGGGAACTAATACTTCACATGATTTGGAAACTATACTTCTGTTAATGCAGCCTGATATAGCATTTGCCTTTTTTGCAGCCACATCACACTGTTGGCTCATATTCAGCTTGTGATCAACGACAATTCCAAGAGCCTTCTCGCATGTCGTATTGCTGAGCCAAGTATCCCCCATCTGATAACTGTGCATTTGGTTTCTTTTTCCTAAGTGTAGAACTTTGCATTTATCCCTGTTGAATTATTTCTGTTGTTTTCAGCCCAATGGTCCAGCCTATCAAGGTCCCTTTGAATTTCCTTTCTGTCTTCCACGGTATTAGCTATGCCCCCCAATTTTGTATCATCTGCAAATTTGATAAGCATGCTCTGTACCTCCTCATCCAAGTCATTAATAAAAATGTTGAAGAGCACTGGGCCCAGGACCGAGCCCTGTGGTACCCCACTCATTACTTCCGCCCAGTTTTGTCATGCTGTGTGCCTATAAGTATCCGATTTCATACTATGGTTGTACAATACTTCCTTTACATTTTAAGTATGCCTTGGGTAGTCATGGTTCTCCATTCTTTTCATCCTGAGGGGCAGATAGGCTGAGAAATGGTGAGTAGCCCATGGTCACCCACTACAGTTTATAGCTTATTTCCATTCTGAAAAATTAATTAAAATAATTTACATGCAGGCAAAATTTATTAAGTGAATTCACACAATATGTCTTAAAGCACATCCAACTCGCATTTAAAGTGCATGACTTCCCCTACAGAATTCTGGGAAGTGTCATTTCCCCCTCACAGTTATAGTTCTCACCACTCTTAACAAACTGCAGTTCCCATGATTCTGAGGTGGGATTCATGTGCTTCAAATGGGTGTTGAATGTGCTTTAAATGAATGGTGTGGATCTGCCCTAGGTATGATGTTCATTCAAGAGTGAATTGAAAAGAACAACTTTAAAAGATACTTCTTACTCTTACTCATTTTTCAGACCTCTTTCTAAGTAAAGGGTCAAATCTGTAAAAAAAGTTTGGAGCAGCCACGTTAAAAGATAAGGGCAGGGTATTCCAGGCAGGGGGTTGACAACCCTGCTTGGAGATGGATGTCTTTGCAGAAGAACCCTAGTCAAGGTTTACCAACAGCACAGTCCAAACTATATCTTCTTAGAAGTCAGTCCTGTTGAGTTCTATGGGGCTTAATCCCTTAGTAAGTGTGTTTATAATTGCAGCCTTCAGGAGCCTCCATCTTTACTCCCCAAAGCTCCCATCTAACATCTCCACAACACTAGGCTCCTTTGTCTCTGCTGTGGCCTTCTGGTGACTGCCCTAGCCTGAAGACACTTAACCCTTCTTGCTGAAAGCAAGTAGGCTAGATTAAATGTTCCCTACCCAGGCTCCATCTTTTAGCTAAGATTTCTTTCTTAATTTCCAATCAGGTTTTTTTTTAATTGTATGCTCCAAGCAACTGTGAATTATGCTTAATGACATCACTGGGGCCCGCCCCGTGACATCACTGGGGCCCGCCCTGTGACATCACTAGGGCCTGCCCCGTGACATCACTAGGGCCCACCCCTCAAATCTCAGGTTTTGGGATGCTTCTGACCTGGCAACCCTAACCTGTAATCCTATTACTGACTTTGTCCCATACTCTGGCCTTCATTTTCTGCAGTTTAAAAGTTAAAAAAAATGCATAGGTGATTTTTAATTAATTTAAGACAATTGAAATTGAAGTCAATGATAAGCACCGGCATGCTTGGTAAGAGCCAATTCTCAGTGTTCGAAAAGCCAGACTCACAGCTGGTCGGCTTGGCTAATCAGGTGGCCACACATTTATTTCACTTTAGACAGTGATGGCTTTCCACAAAGAATCCTGGGAAGTGTAGTTTGTGAAGGGTGTTGAGAGCTGTTAGGAGACTCCTATTCCCTTGACACAGCTCCAGTGGCCAGAGTAGTTTAACAGTCAGCCTCTCTTCTGGGTATCATAGTTCTGTGAGAGGAACCAGGATTCCTTGCAGAAAGCCATAATTGTCTAACGTGAAATCAAGGTTCGGTATGGAGGTGGCCAGGGGCAGCTTTAGTTTAAATTTGAGTGGGAGGCTACATGTGCCTGCTATAAAATAAAAAATGGGGGAAACCCTGACAAACAATGATACTGTTCATAATGTTTTTTCCACCTAATCTCCTCCACCTCCACCATCTCCCCTCCCACTTTCTCCCTACCCCTGCCGGTCCTCCCCTTCTCTTCCTCCCCACTCCCTGCCCTCCTTCAGGTCAGTTTCACCTATCCTGATTGGACAGGAGTAAATCCCATTGATCTCAATAAGCATGCAAAATCAAACCTACCCTTCCTTCTTCCTCCCTCTTATCTCCTCCCCCCTGCCCATCCCCTTCCTCTTCCTTTCCCACTGGCAACACCTGTAATCAGCCCAAATAACAGAAATAAGACATGTGCTGCACTGATCTTGTTTTAGCAGGAAGGAAGCAACAATATTAAGACACAATATATAGTTCAGATAGTCACTTTAAATGTTTGAATTACTTTGCAATTTTAGTGAAACATTTTATTTTGCTTTTGTTTCTGTGAATATGTAAATTACAGCAACACTGTGCATAATTTACACTAAAAGAACTCCAAAAACAATTGTGGAATAATGGCACTGCCTATTCTGCAACAATAGTCTCCAATGGACATGAGGAATGCCTCACTTTGCACAAGATAAAACAGTGGGAGGTGAAATATATTCTAGCAAAATTCTAGGTGTGGTCTATGTTTTTAATTGACCATGCCCATTCTTTAAGTGGGGTGGTTTAAGCATAGCAGACTGAAAACATGCATCTTGAGCAGGCCAACTTTGTTTTTTCCAACAGCTACATTCATTGCTTAGGTAGCCACATATTGTAATCACTCTGATTTTACATCAAACTGCAGTTTCAAATTCAAATGTTAATGCATCCCAAATAGAAATAGAACATAACCTCCAGTTTGAAACACAAAAGGCTGTCTTCACCATCATATGACACTGACCAATAAAAGGCTTTAATATTAATAAAAAAAATAAATTTGACATAGATTTCTAGAATGAATAATGAGAGAAACAGAATTTTCTAGGTTAGATGCTCTGTAGAAACAGTAGTAACACAGGAAAGAAGAAAAGCAAGAACACCAACAAACGTACAAAAAATGTAATTCTCCATCTTTGGAGATATAGTCCTGATTGCAGGTATTGCCACTGCTCACCATATGCTCAGAGGCATGTTACCAAATTCTACAAAGCTACACAGGAAGTGAATTGGACTGTGAAAACCAACCCAAATTGCAGAGCTTGGAAAAGTTACTTTTTTAAACTACAACTCCCATCAGCCCCAGCCAGCATGGCCTCTGGATTGGGCTGATGGGAGTTGTAGTTCAAAAAAGTAACTTTTCCAAGCTCTGCCAAATTGTATTTGTATTTTGACAAATTTGTAGGGCAGTACAGTATCTCAGAGAGGAGATCAGGTCTCCTACTCTCCTGGTGCATTCACATAGCTATAGCTGCCCAATTTCCCTTCTTTTTAGTTTGATAGAAATATCTATTGGCTATAGGTATATTCTTAAACTGTAAGGGTTTTTTTACCTATTATTGAATTTAATCTCAGTTTGTTGGCCCTCATTCAGCCTACCACTATATCCAGGGATTGGTTTAAAACAGTCAGAGCACCTCCTGATTCAGATGTAACAGAGAAATATCAGCAGAAAGTACTGGCTTATCTAAGTTATTTAGCAGGTGCCTTCTGTTTTAACTTTTAAACACCTGCTGAAAACCTTTCTGTTATGTCAGGCTTAGGCAGGCTATTAAGAATTTATATTTTTGCAGTAGTTGACCTTTGTTTTTACTGTATTTTAATTGGTTTGTACTGTATGGTTTTTATTCATTCTAAACTACTTTGATGAATTTTTTTAAAATGGAGTAGCTTTTTACAAATATATTTATAAATAAATATCCTCCTAGATGTGGCATGTCCAAACTTAGTAATGGACTGGATGAGGATTAATAAACTGAATCCTGATAAAACTGAGGTACTATTCCTTGATTATGTAGTTCACAAGGCAATTCAGCCTGTTGTAGATGGAGCTGCATTCCCTCAGAAGGCTATAAAGTTGGGGTTAATATTAGATGACCTTATAGATGGATGCTAAGGTATCCTCAGTGGCTCATAACACTTTTGGTTGGTATACCAGCTGTGTCCTTCTTTGGAAAATGTGGATTGTCTTTCAGACCGTGACATGACATCCAGATTGAGTTATTGAATTTCTTTCTTTATGTGAGGCTGGTTTTGAATACTGTTCTAAAAACTTTAGTTGAGAAAACTTTATACTTTGGACACATAATGAGAAGACATGATTCATTAGAAAAGATAACAATGCTGGGAAAAACAGAAGGAAGTAGAAAAAGAGGAAGGCCAAACAAGAGATGGATTGATTCCATAAAGGAAGCCACAGACCTCAACTTACAAGATCTGAGTAGGGTGGTTCATGACAGATGCTCTTGGAGGTCACTGATTCATAGGGTCACCATAAGTTGTAATCGACTTGGAGGCACATAACAACAATTAAGAGGCAAGACCATTAACTTGTACTGATAGCAGGAAGCCTATCTTACCACTATTTAAAGATCTTCTCTGCTTGCCAATATTTACATTCCTGGTTAACGTCCTACAGAGTCTGGGACTTGGATATATATTCTCTGAGTTTCTGAAGAGACAGAATGCCCCTCATCCTTAGAATACATTATTCTTTAATTTACATTTCTGCTGCATGCATTACAAGGAATAAACTTAAAAACAAAAAACATTTTGCTCTAAAAATGCTATTCCAAACTGAGCACCATGAGGCCCTCTGAATGTAAGATGCCTTATGCACTTCAAATGCTTTTGAATTTTTGTGCATGTGCATGTGCTACTGCACCATCCACAAATGAAAAATCAACCCTAATTCATGAAGGACCATATATCCACTGGATCTCCGTGGGTCTGCAGCAAGTCAATGAATTGGGGTGAAGTTACAATTTTATGTCATGTGCACAGCAATTGAACATGGGGTTGTGGAGATGTGAAGTGGTGGACCACCTGCCACACTGAAGGCCCTGCTGACTCACATTAACCACAGTAGGAGGGATTATTTCCTTTCCCCACCTGCAAGGATCTTCTTTTCTTTCCCCTTCCTTCCATTGTGTGTGTGGGGCTCAATCCTGAGGCGTCTTGGATAAATGAAAGGGTCTTGGATCGAGCAGATCTGAGTCTGCTTCTGAACCCTTTATTCCCAGAATGTCTGCTATTGAAAGAATTTCCAGCAGTAGTTCTATGGCCACACCTCCATACCCCTGGATATAATTGGGACCTTCATTGAAGACATGCTCTTCTCTACCAGTGAAGAGTCACTTCTGTTCCTTCTTAACCACCTTCTGCCAGTGGATATATGGATTGTGATTAGGGTTGCCAGGTTCATGGCCTGAGACCAATTCTGTATCTTTAGGAGAAGAGAAAGTCAGCCAAGTGCAGGTGTTCTTTCAACACTGTAATGAGAAAAACCACAAAGTGGAATTCTCCCTTCCCCCTGCACAACTTTTAAAGATACAGAAGACCTCTTGGTTGCGGCCTCTCCTGTTTGGACAAGAAGACTGTCACGTTATATATTATCTAAAAAGCTTGCTCATCATCTGGATTGATAGACGGACTGACAGGCATTGGCCGCTGAGCTGCTTTGAAGGAAGCGCAGGGGTGGCATTGGATATTCTGGATGTGCCAACTTTGAGGACAGGTAATCTTGCTCCAATTCTACAACACAGAATGAGCCAATCACACCCAATGCAGAGCAGCAGCAGGATTTTCCTGCTCATAGTGGAAACTGTTAGAAATGGAGCAACATCAGAGCAGTAAATCATGAAGGGATGCAACAGAAAGTCTCCTATGATGGATGAAGACCAATAAACGGAAAGAACAAAAGGAAAGAACCTCAAAAGTGCAGCCAAGACAACTCATTGCCCAACATTGTTGCATTGTTCTTGTTGCATTGTATTTGCATTGTTTTGTTGCTTCATATTTTTACTGTATATGTTTACTGGTTATTTCTTACGTAAATTTTTTTGTAATATGTTTTATAATATTTTGTTCACCACTTTGGGGGCCTTTTGGCCAAAAAGTGGTATATAACTATAATAATAATAATAATAATAATAATAATAGTAATAATAGTAATAATAATAATAGTAATAATAGTAATAATAGTAATAATAGTAATAAACCAAACAATATGATGGTACAAAAGTTAATGATTGTCGTGCTCAGTGGTTTGAGAGGAGAAAAGGGATCCTACTAGGAGAAAGGGTGGGATATAAATTAATATATTAATGAATAAAAATAAATAAAAGGGACATTTTCTTATTTCTCTAGGATTTATTTGTTCAGCCAGCCTGCCAAGGCAAACTTCCTATTCTAAATGCATGGTTGTATATGAAATATAAACAGTAATGTAGCATAATTAGGGGAAAACTTTATCTGAAGCTGCCTTTCAATTATGTCATAATATAAGTGGGAGATTACTGACTGCGTAATCCCTGTAGGAAATTATTTGTGAGCTTTGCATTTCAGTTTATTGTGAACTGGAGTTCACACAGAGCAGGATTTCATAGAGCTGACAAAAACACACACATTCTTTCTTTTGGCTAGCACTGAGTAAGTGCTCATTCAAACTGCCATCTAGTTGCCTATTTGTTTCACTAATCAAAGAGCAATAATGTGCATCACTTACAGTGTAGAATAAAGGTATTGTGTGCTACCATTACACCAGGTGACAGATTCAAATAAATGGAGAAAGAGGGGAAAACACACAAACAGAAGGACAGAAATATCAATAAATTATACAGCTCTTATTTAATTGAATCAGTTACAATCTGTTGTAATAAGAAATAAAACTACCGTTAAAAAACAAAAGACACTTTAACATAGCTAACTATAATCTTTTAGAAGTTCAAGAGTTAAATGCACACATTGTTTACTTCTTTACTAGAAAATTTAATGAAGGAAGGGTTTCAAACCCATTTAACTAATACCACACCTAAATTAAGTGATAAGGCTACCTCTGAGCCTTGAGACAACTAAGTTTTGTTCATCTGCTCTTCTTAATGCCCTCCTGATGAAAAGTGCTCTAGCTTGGAATATGTCCAGATCCAATACTTTTTATTAAAAAGACACCTGATACCCACTTTGGGACCTTCCTTCTGATCTATTTCATTATAATGTGCACAAATGTTATCATTGGAACACAGAAGCAAAACATTTATTTGTCAGTTTTGAAATTCTCAGCACAGACATATATATAAACACACACACACACACACAAACTATAATGTGAACCAGTTCAACCAATTTTGGAGCAATCCAAACTCAGGCCAGGAAAGATTGGAGCATCACCACATCCAAAGCCCTGCTGGCTCCTGCTGTTCATTGTGAAAGGTGGAGATATTTCATCCTCTATCTTCATTGTTTTAGTGAAAATGTTTAGTGTCCATTTAAAAAAAAAAATCTTGTTAGTTTTTCCAATAATGTTATTTCGGTATCAACTGTATTGAGACTGAGGGGTAGGTGGAATCATAATTCAAACTATCTAGTTTGGGTAGTGGCCATTTTCCTTCTATTTTCCCTCCCTTAGAGTGATATTTTAAAAATAATTATGATTTATATTAAAATATTTCAATGTTTAAAGGTGTTTTGTTCCAGATTTCCACAGCTTAGCTCAGCATCTATTCTTAGTTCTCTTTTCTATAATTTTACAGAGTTCATTTTACAGAGTTGGCTGAGCTGTGCTGGCTTACTGCTCAGCTTGTCCCTTTCTTGCTCTTTCCATGTATTTTGTGCCAGAGCAAGAAGGCAGCTTCAGATACATTCAAGTCAGCAGAACCATATTTCCCAGTGTTCAGTGTTCTCTTGGAGGGGGGTGGCATTTATTTGGGAGGCAGGAGTAGGGTTGCCAGGTCAGAACCATCCCAAACTCTGAGATTTCAGAGGCGGGCCCGAGTGATGTCACAGGGCAGATCTTAATGATGTCACAGGGGTGGGCCCTAGTGATGTCATTAAGCATGATACCTTAAACATCAACCACAGTTGCTTGGAGCATACAATAAAAAAAAGCATTTGTTTTAATGTTTTTAGTTACTGTAAACCACCCAGAGAGCTTCGGCTATGGGGCGGTATACAAGTATATTAAAATAAATAAAATAAATAAATAATTTTCTCTGATTAGAAATTAAGATAGAAATCTTAGCTAAAAGATGGAGCCTGGGTAGGGAACTTTTAATCTAGCCTTCTTGCTCTGGGAAGAAGGGTTTAAATGCCCTGAGGCCAGTTATCAACTTCATCTGATACGGAGGCTGCAATCCTACCTTCCTGCCCATCTGTTCCCATGGGTGATTCATGCTCTGGTCTCCTCCCGCTTAGACTACTGTAATGCGCTCTACGTGGGGTTACCCTTGAAAATGGTCCAGAAATTACAGCTGATACAGAATGCGGCAGCACGTTTGATTAAGAACAGCCGTCACCTTGATTATATCACTCCGGTGTTAGTAGATCTACACTGGCTACCAGTTGTCTACCGGGCCCAATTCAAGGTGTTGGTGTTGACCTTTAAAGCCCTATACAGTGTCGGCCCAGTTTATCTAAAGGAGCGCCTCCAGCATCACCAATTATGCCGCCCGACAAGATCAGCCACACAAGACCTTCTCTCGGTCCCACCAGTTAAAACAGCTAGGCTGGTGCAAACCAGAGAGAGGGCATTTTCTATTGTGGCCCCTGCCCTCTGGAATTCCCTTCCTTTCGATCTTCGTCATGCCCCCTCCCTGATAGGTTTCCGCTGGGCCTTGAAGACCTGGCTGTTCAGGCAGGCCTATGGGATTTCTGGGATGGGTTAGCTTTTAATGCTGTTTAGTTTAATTACTGAATGTGGTTTTCTGGTTTATATTGTATTTTATTGTGTCAGTGTACGTCGTCTAGAGAGACCATTAATTCGGCCAGATAGGCGACTCATAAATAAAATTTTATTATTATTATTAAAATGAAATAAAATAAATAATAAATAAATTATTATTGTTAGAAGAAAGGAGAAAGGAGCCTAGTATTCTGGAGCTGTTAGACTGGAGCACTCAAGAGTAAAGATGGATGCCTCTGAAGGCTGCAATTCTAAACACACTTACTAACCCCCATAAAACTCAATAGGACTTACTTCTGAGTAGATATAGTTTGGATTGCGCTGTTAGTAAAGCTTGACAAGGGATCCTCAGCAAAGATATCCAAATTCAAGCAGGGTTGGCAGCCCCTTACCTGGAATGCCCTGCCCTGCCACTTTCTTTGCACATGCCTGCTCCAACCATCTTTACAGGTTTGACCCTTCACTTAAGAAAGAGGTTTGAGAAATGAGTAAAAGTAAGAAGATTCTCTGGTCTACCATCACAGGCAGCAGCTTGCGAACAACAATTGCAGCCACACTTCACAGTATGTGAATTCTCTTTTACCACTATTGGGTAGGAAACAAACTGGCATTCAACCAACAAGGTGCATCATCACTGTGTTTAAGGCGGTTGAGCTGACCTCATGGAACCACTGTTGTTGCTTCTATGGATGTAAGGGAGTGTCCGGTTCAGAGCGGGAACCATGAGTCAGAGATGTGGGTGCAAGGAACTCTTGCTTTATTAACGTAATGAATACATCAAAGGCTGAGAGCCTCATAGAAAAGACCCTATGCTAACTCACTACAAGTCCCTAACTGCCCTCTAGACATGCTCTGCAACGTGTGATGAAAGTTGACTCACAGCGCGGCAGTCTTAAATAGGAGAGGTCTTGGAGCGTAACCTCTCACTCCTTCGCACACACGCCCTCTGCCCTGTCCGCTTCTCCCTACGTTGTGAGCACAGTGAAGGGGGGCGAGTCTCCATGGGCTCATCTGACAAAACAGGGTTCTCATCTGCAGGCGGGGAAGCAGAGGGCTGGGAAGCGTCGGTTATCTCTAGGATACTGCTTGGCACAGGAGGAGTTACTGCTCTTTTGGAATCCTCCCCAACGGCTCCGTGGGGGTGCTTGATGGCTGAGTGCTGTCCCGTTGAGGGGCAGGGCCATCCGTGGGAACTGGCAGGGCGACTAGCTCACTCTCTTTCTCAAGGTCTGGGCTGGGCTAGACTCAACAACAGCTGGATCGTCCATGCCTGCTGACGGCTGAGGCGCCTGCAACTCATGCCTTCCCCCTCCTTGATCCTCAGGAGGGAGGCTGGGCTCAACACCCCTGGGCTCAACAGGGAGTTAGGTTAAAGGTAAATGAAATGCAAATAGAAAAAAAGAAATGACAGTGATGATTTCCATACCAACCATAAGAAGATTCCTATGAGTAAGGCAGAAAACTCACCATCCCACAACCAGTCAGGATTCCTAACCAAAAGCCAAAACTAAAAAACTACTGGCAGTCAGTCAGCCAAGGTCACAGAAATCCCCAGGCAGAACCTGACCCGGGGGCTGCAGTTAGTGCAGAATGCTATGCCACAATTGCTGACATGAGAAAGACCCTATCATCACATAGTACCTCTACTCTGAAATCTGCATTGGTTGCTGATTTGCTACCAGGCCAAATTGAAGGTGTGCCTTCCATGTTATAGGTGCCACATAGTACTTGTTCTGCTCTTGTAAGAAATCAGTCATTTAGTGTGTCAGCACCTGTGCTGGAACTCCCTGCCTACTGACATTAGACAAATGCCTTCCTTATACTCTTTTCAGCATCTGCCAAAAACATTTTGTTTAGGCAAGCATACCCAGGAAGCTATTGTGGTTATCTGTTTTTAACTCATTGTTGGTTTTATTATTTTGAATGTTTTTAAATACCTGTATTTAACTGTTTTGACAATAATTTCATTGTTTTAATTTCTTCTGTAAACCAATTTGAGATTTATTACAATAAAGTGGTATATAAATCTTGTAAATAAAATACATAAATAAATTTTGGAGTCACTGTGGCCCTTGGGTCTCTTTCCACTTTTAGGAACAAAGGAATCTGCCTTATACTGTCTCAGGCCATTTGGTACCATCTAGCTCAGTACTGATGACATGGACGCTCCAGGATTCCACCTGGAGAGTCTTTTCCAGAAATTGAATTCTGGACCTTTGCATGCAATTCAGTAATGAATGCACATCATACCTAGGGCAGATCCACACCATTCATTTAAAGCACATTCAACACACATTTGAAGCACATGAATTACACCACAGAATCATGGGAACTGTAGTTTGTTCAGGGTGGTGAGAACTATAACTGTGAGGGGGAAACTACACTTTCCAGGGTTCTTTAAGGGATTCCTCTAGTCACAGACAGATAAAAGGCACCAAGTTGGAAAGAAGATCCTATAATTTTAGTAGAAATCCTTCCAAAAAGAAATGTACTGAAAGAATGTCAAACTACAGCAAAGAGGAGTAGCCTCTCCCCAAGCCTAAAGCAGAGGTATTTCCCATTGGGGTCAACCCAAGATTTGCCCATGAGTTGTCCAAGTTGTGCTCATTATCACTGTTGCTGAAGGGCAAGAGTCAATATTTAGAACAGTAAGTAAAAGTAATATTGTTAGCAGATCTAGCTGGAGCAGGCTCTGTTTCTCTATAGCTGTCTGCTCTCTCCTGGAACCCTTCCCTTCCTTATGTTTGTAGCTTTAGTGCTATACAACATGATATAATATAGTTCAAATCATTCCCTCTGTGGTTTACACTGCAATTATGATGTGTATTTGTGTCCTTGGAAATAAAAAAAACGTTTATCTGCATTATGTTTTATTTACTATTTCTCATCCTGATAGTTTTCTGCCCTAGGCTTCATTTCCCCTTATTCTTGAAAGATGCATCATTCTTTATTCATGTACTGCCTGATCAAAGGCTTAAATTTAGCAAAACTTATATTAGAAAACTGATTTTGGATGGATTTCTTTCAGCAAAGTCAGAATGCAACCCATCTCGTGGAAAATGTATAAGGTCATGTTGTTTTCGTAATCTGTCCACTAATTTAGTTAGTAAAACCTACACGAAATGCAAATGACATAAAAAGGCTAATAAAACACAGAAAGAGGCTTATAAACAATGGGTGATATTTGCCAATAGAAAACAAATTTTGAAGTTCAGAAATCATAGTCAAATGTTAGATCTCAGATAACTTTAGATCAATGTATAACAAAGTTGGACATGGACAGGAAATAACATTAACTTATAACTGCAGGTTTCCAGAAATGGCTATTGGACACACACACACACAAATCACTATTACAGGGGGATCTCAAAATCCGGTGCATTTCTAACACTCCCTTCTGGATTATAAAATCTCCAAGTGCATGCATGAGCAGAGCAACTTCAAATTATTCTAGAACCTTCAATGCATGCACCCTTAACTTGAGCATGGGCAACATCAAAGAACTTCACTGAAAAGGTGGAACTGACAAGAGATTTTCAAATTTCTTGTCAATTTCACTTCTACCTGAAGGGACTTTTTTCCCATGGTAGAAAATCATCTCAGATTCTGTATGCTTTTTTAGCCTTTCCACGGGCATCAGATAACTGGCATAACTTCTAGAAAATTGTTCAGAGCCACATACTTGAAATGCAAGTCACTGCAGCCAAGAATGGCAAGGGGGAAATTGGAAAACACTTTTTTTTAGGAGAAAGAATGCACACTCATACCCCACATAGTTTGTGGATATCAAATATCTTGACCTGGAACAGTGGAATTGTGAAAATAAAACTGCAATTTTTTCTCATCCTTATATTAGAAATCCTTCTATGTATATACGTATATCAAAACACATAAATTGCCTATATCCTCTCCTCCACTACACTCACATATTGGGTCTAAAATAAATACCATTACATTTATTTTATGTATCCAGTTTCTCCACTATCCTTCCGTTATTTGTTGGAACATACTTCACCACATATTTCAGAATCATATGCAAATTTTATTAGCATGCTGTTTATTCCCCTTTCCAAATCATTAATAAAGATGTTAAATAAAAGTGGCTGTAACAGCAATCCCTGTGCTATCCCTCTAGACACCCTGTGTTTATGCTCCTTTAGCCAGATTTTAATCCATGTAACAATGTTCCCATCCAAGTCGATTTGAGGTAATTTTTGATGACTAGGAAAGAAGCAGCAAATGTTTTGTTACATACCAAATACATCCTCTGCATTTTTCTAACACATTGCTTTAAGAGACCGTGTTTTATTCTTAATAATATTTATATATGACACATACTTATTGGTGCCAATACTGTTAACTTGCGATTTTTACATAGTTTCACTGAACTCTGAGTAGAAATGAATGGGGATAACTAATTCAGACCTTACGCTTTCTTCAATAATTAATTTCATTACAGGCTAGTCTCCTTTCGTTTCAAGGCTTGTCTGAATTTAGGGAGGCATTTCAAGAGTGACACTGAAACCTGTCTTTAAAACCTGTATTTAAGAGAAAAGTCTATTTCAATCCACTTTTATTTATTAATATTATTATCATCTGTACAGACTGTTACATACTTTAAGAAATTATAACTTTTTCTTAGAACCTAGTATTTCAATTCACCCTGGTCTAATTTTTTTTAAAAAAAACTAGTTACTAATATATGAGTAATTAGTCTGTATAGAATAAGTAAAAGGCTTTATACAGGTCTGTAGCTCAGTGGAAATGAATGTGTCTTGCTTACAGAAAGTCCTAGTTCAATCTCCACCATGTCCAGGTATTGCTGGGAAAGATCACTGACTGAAATTCTGAAGAGCTATTGACAGTCACTGTTGAAAATTCTGGGCTAGATGGAACATCAGTCCTCTTCAGTAAAAAACAGCTTCTTATATTCCTTCCTAACTCATCAAATCACAAAACACAATTCCCTTTCAAAGTATCCCTTCCCTCTGAGCCCAGCACAGAGGAAGTGATATCACACATCTTCAATTTCCCAGTTTCACAGGGCGAGTGCTGATGCTTATGAATCCCAAATGGCACCATCGAGCCACAAGAAGGAGGTATCATCAGTCAGGAGTACAGACACATCTAGTAAAGAAACTAAATGGAGGAATATTTATTTATTTATTTATTTATTTCCTGCCCTTCCTCCCAGAAGGAGCCCTGGGCAGCAAACAAAAGCACTAAAACATCTTACAAACAAAAGAATTTAAAATGTATTAAACAAAACATCTTATAAAGCAATTCCTGCACAGATGCAGACTGAGATAAGGTCTCTACTTGAAAGGCTTGTTGAAATAGGAAGGTCTTCAATAGGTGCAGAAAAGATAACAGAGATGATGCCTGTCTAATATTTAAGGGGAGGGAATTCCAAGGGTAGGTGCCACAACACTTCCTATATTGTGTGGAATACAATAACACTTATCTCGTGGTAAAATGGTATCTGCAGGAGGCCCTCACCTGCAAAACACAGTGATCGACTGGGAATATAAAGGGTAAGACAATCTTTCCTTGCTGCCCCTCCCCCCCAAAAGGCTATAATGCAGCTACACATGCCTGACTCACCCAAGTTCACTGTCATGTAAAGAAAAAAAAATCAATTAAAACCAGGGCTCAGTTGCAAAGATTGCTCGCTTAGAGTGCTAAGAACAGGGAGGAAGAGAGTTGCTGGGAAGGAAAGAGATGAAAAAGGCATGTGAAATGGAGAGGCATGGAGCAGAGAGAACATAGAGGAGGAGAGGGGAGTGACAACAGAGGCCAAACAAGAAGACACTGCTGTGGGGACAAGGTGAACAACAAAATCAGCAAGAACAGTGGGAATAGAGGGGGAAAGAGAGGAAAATTTCATGAAAACTGACTGAGCAGAGAGGAAGAAAAAATAAGAGGCACGAAATGGGAAACACTCTACAAATGGTTAAGTATATTATTATTATCTTTCTATAAAAATAATAAGAACAGTAGCTACAATCTCAAAAATCTGTTGTGGGGGGAAATGTCATGCATTGGAGGCCTTGAATCAAGAGTCCTGGAAGTCAGGTACCAATGTTTTGCTCTTTATGCTGGTTGGAGGAATAGAAATGAATGTAATTTATGACAGAATATGGATACCACAATCTACTTGGATCCAGTTTCTAGAGGATGTAAGCAAAATATGTTTGTGTACCTACTTCCATTCCTTTTGCTGAACTTGCTCATACTTTAGTCAACAATACTAACATTCATTAACTTGCAGTACATTTTTGAAAACCAGTAAGATAAACAAGTCTATGCTGGGATCCAAGCAGCCTTGTGTACACACAAGGCATTGAGAGGTTATTCCCAATTTCCCCACAACATTTCACCCACTGTTGCTGCACTAACCTGGCTGCAGTGGGAAGAAAGCTGGAAAAGGCCAGGCCAATATAGATCTTGACCATTATGTTATATATATATATATATTAATTGTCCTGTATTTAATATCCTTGACTAACTAGAATATTCTTATGGAACATTCTATGCACATTTACTTGGGATACAATGTGTCCCATTATACTAACTTGGGTTTACTTAGGAACAACCATGCTCAGAATACAGCTAGAAGGTATTTAAAATGTGACCTACTGCCTTGCTATGATGGATTTAAACAGCCACTGAACCACCCTTTTTTATTTCTATATGGCTGAATGCACTGGGTCCAGAAATGTTAACATTTTTAATTGTATAAATTCTATAGATCCAATGCAATATTAAATACATTTGCAGTATTGCATTTAAAAATTAAGAGGTTTTTTTTCTACAAGCAGTTTCTGCGTGTACAGGTTTCTTAAAATGTCCTTTGGGGGCATCATCCATTTCAAATTCCTCAGTTCTGCTGATTATACTCATGTTCACTGGTAAAAGTCATAATGGAATTCTGTTAGACAGTAGGTGCTTTGCAGAGAGAAAGGTAGAGAGAGAGAGAAATTCATTTAACTCTTTATATACAAAAGTTCCATTATCAACAACACACAAACAGTACAGCCGTCTTGGCTCAAAGCAGTTTTTAGCATGTAAACCCAACAAACAATTCACAATTAAAAATTTATAATTTTAAAAATTGATAATTTCCATATGATATAATTTATCTGATCAAATACTGTCTTATCTATATTTCCCTATTATACACAAGAAGTGCTGTGCAAAACAAGAGAAACTGCATGTGCAGTCAAGAAATATAAAGTGATATGCTTATTCAGTTGCATAAAAAATATTTTACTAATTAATAGAAATAAGTGTACAAAAGCCTGGATTACACATAAAAGCATATTATATTGCTACCCTTTCACCACTCCACCAGATACGTGGTTCCACGGGCAGGCTTAACTGATTTCTGCTTCGTCTGAAAGGAGATACTTCTGGAGATGTATGGCTTTTTTGTAATATTTGGGTTTTATTTACAAATATACAAGTACAAGTGGAGACAAACTGCTTTACTGCAAACTGCGTATCACATGCCCCCAGCCCTGTAGCCAGCCTTCCTTGTTAGGTGGGGCAGCCACATTTCTAGGTGGGGCATTTGAGGGGGAGAGGTGCACAACGCCAGCCAATCCCCCACAACGGTGGAAAAGACTTGAAGGCCAAGCCAGGGGGAGGGAAAGGCAGTGATCTTCTCCTTCACCCCTCCATCCAGAGAGTATGTTAACTTACATGAATTAAGATTAATCTGTTGAACTGTCTCACCCTTTCTTGAGAGAAAGGAATACCAGACTCAAAACTTTGACTTTGCTATAGATTCAGTCTTCTTTCACCTGTGTTCTGTCCCTGCATTCTGATTGTTCATGAACTGAACTACTTTGGTAAAGAATGAGCTCCTGAGCTTGGCTTTGATGCTGCATTAGATATCTCAGTTTTAAATTCCACCCAAAAAACAAGCTTGTCCATACAACAAGTTTAGGAAAGGGCAGAGAGAAAACAAATACTTTAGTGTGTGTTTGTTAACTCCTTGAAAGTCCCTTCCTTCTAGTATTGTTCCTGACCTTTAGATTTTCCTTCCTGTTGGACAATCAAGGTGAAAAAAATTAAGTTGCTGTTACATAAAGGACTATCTATGCAAGTGGCAACTAACTGTGGAAAGCAATTGGATTTTTTTTTACTGTTTGATGGATTGATTTTTTTGTATAGAAACCAGAAATGGCATCGTTTTCAGTTGTAAATATTGGGAAAATCAGAAATTAGGCCCGAGTTAGGTGGCCAGACAGTGTAGCTAGCCAACTATAGGGTATGCAACAATATTTCTATTCTTCTAGGGCTGTTTTCATTCTTTGCTATAAAGTACTTAAGAAAAAGTAAGTGCTTTAAAAGAGTAAAGTGTAACTTAGGGCAGCCATTTTTTATCACTTTAAATTATCTCTGTATAAGCACCCAATCCTATTCTATTTATAAACTGCAGAATAAACAAATTCTTATTTTTTACAGCAAGCAAGCAAACAAGCTTCTTTATTGCTGGCTGGCTGGAGGACACAACTGAAACTAAAAAGTAAGGCAAAAGAATGTCCAAGGGATGGAGCCTAACTACAAAGTTCTAATATTTAACTCTTCAAGTGCCATACAGGCTGGTTTTTTCAGGATCACATAATTATAGGGTGATTGTGATAATGAAACATCCACCCTTGCTCAAGCAAAGTCTCAAGTGGCCAGACTCAAGTGGCTAGTGGATGACTCTTCTAGATGAGGCTTTTGTTGTGCCCTCACTCTGCCTTATTCACTGAATTTTTTAAGAGGCTCCTATTTTTACATTGCTCCTGTTCTTAAAACAAGCTATTAAATGGAGGTTGTCATTGTCTATCATGTCACAAATTAAAAAGAGAATTTTCAAAACAATTCCTGGAGAGGGATAAACAGCTGTGGGGGGATGCCCCCATTTGCACCCTCCTGGCTACAGGCCTGCATGCCCCACATCAGATTCCCAAGGCATACACACCATATGCCTTCTCTCTCTCTCTCTCTCTCTCTCTCTCTCTCTCTCTCTCTCAAAACATTTTTATTGTTTTCTGAATTCACAGAGGCCCACATGTTCAAGAGGCTATGGCATTGGTAAGTCATTTCCCTCAAATTTCTGATGGCTTCTTTATGTCATTGAGTGAACCATTAGACATCCCAATATCACCAAACCATCTTTTAATTATTGTAAACCACCCAGAGAGCTTCAGCTATGGGGCAGAATATAAATGCAATAAATAAATAAATAAATAATCAGCTCCCATAAAGAGATATTCACTGACCATTAAGGAGCATTAGTCAGCCATTAACATTAAAATCTGCTTGACAAAGTCCTGGCCATTACTGATTCAAGACAATCTTCTTGCCACAGCACAGCAGCAAAAGAATGTTTTCTTCTGCCACTGAGATTGTATTGACTTTTTTTTAAAAAAAAGTGTGTATGTCATGTGAGAGGAATTTCGATTTTATTCCTTCAGGCAAAAAATATTTACTCTGCTTAATTTGTTATGGCTAAAATATATTGTTTGCAGTGTTCAATATAATGGGGAAGTATTTGTTTGGATGTTCTCCTAACAATTTGTCAGAAGAGATTGTGGTTAGCAAGTTTCCGGAGCCACAATCAAGGCAACTCAGTGTTAAAGAAAAGAGGAACTGTTGTAAGAATATTTTCTTAGGAGAAACCACATATGCTGAAATGTATTGAGTAAAGGTTAGAACTATAATTCTTCTTTAGATGTTTTGGGTGTCTGGTTTTGTACCTTGTGAGATGTCAAAACATGGGCAAAGGGCCCTTCCTCTTTTTCTATACGGACATAAACAGTTTGAGATACTGGGACCAGGTACCTGCCCTCAGGGGAGGATACCCGGGTAGGGATTGGCCCAAGGGGGTCATAAGGTACAATGTATGTATGACGCATCAATCACTATAAAAGCAATGTATTCCTATTGATTGTCAGAGTGTGAGGTTCGAAAGAACTCCCTCTCCCATTATGCATACTGGTATTTGGTCTGGAAAGTTCTTTCCTTCAACAGTTTGGCGACCCAGATGGAACAGGACAAACCTGTGTATATTATCATTATTTAGGGACAACAGATCAGAAGGGTGATGGTCCTTTGGTGTGTGTTTTTTAGGGGGGTTGCACATGGTCTCTGCATGCCCAGCTACTTTGGCTGGTATTACATTACAACATCTGCCATGGTTTGTGTGATGGATCTGACAGCAAGTGGCAAATTCATTGCTCTTGTGTTATATAAAGAGGAAGGCAGTTGGGTTTCCAAGCACTTCAGCATTTTATTTATTAAATTTATATCCCAGCCTTCCTCATGAAGGAGCCCAGGGTAGGAAGGGAATCCCCTACAAAATCCAAGGTGTGGGGAAACCGTATTGTCTGGTGGTCAAGGAAGCATTTCTGAGGCAAGTCCATTGCTTTCTGATAAGCTCAAAATCCATTCTGGAAATATAGGAAGGCCTACTTGGCAGTATGAGGAAAGCATCTTATCTCTTCCACCCTGTCATAAAGGCATTTGGAATGAGTTGTGGGTATCTAGAGCAGTGTCCATATGACTCTGAAATACATCAAGGGAGTTATATTTCCATCTTCCACACCAGCCTTGGAGATCTTCCCCTAATTGAGTACACCCAGTTTCCTATGATAAAACATTAATTTTAGAAGACATTTTAGCTTCCCCAATCTATTCTCAATTTTTGGTAGAGTGGAATGAGTTCCTTTTGGTCCCGTGGTTCCCAAACTTTTTTCCCCACTTGAAAATCGCCAAGAGTCCTGGCGGACCACTTAATAATTTTTCTGCCTGTTGTAGCCATTGCAATGCCATAGAATTCAAATTGTAATACCATATAATAAAAGAAGCAATAAAAATACAATTAAAATCTACATGAATATTCAGTGCAATGTGCCTCCCATCTTCAACCACAAATTCACAAACATGCTGCAAACCACTTGAATGAAGCTCACAGACCACTGGCAGTCCATGGACCACTGTTTGAGAACTCCTGTTTTAGTCTATACTAAAAATTTCAGAGTGGAATTGGTTATTCTGTCCGTATAAATTGTTTGCACTTTGCTTTAGAAATTTGTTAAGGTACAAATATTTAAATCTATAAAGTACCAAGAAGAACAAAAGTGATGCAAATCAGTGTTTTATCAATCCATTCTACTGTTGCAAACAAAATACAATATTTTCCCTTCATGTCTTGGCAGTATCTTCACATCTGCTTTAGTCCAACTTCACTGCTTCCCATTAAATTCCACCTTATTTCAGTGGTCTTATACTTCATTTCCTTCCTTTTGCTGATCTTCTTGTGTTTCGGGGTGGGAAGGGGGAGGGATGAGTTTTGTTATGAAAGGGAGTCTGTAAGCCTTTCCATGGAGAGTTATGAGGTGTTATGAATTATTGCTGAGATGTTGATGCCATCACAGATATGCATTTCTGCCTTGGTAAATAGCCTATGAATCCTTTTCATTAAACCTCATTTCATTACCACTGTTTCTTATTTGAGAGAAGTCCAGGGTCACACATTTGTCATTAGATATTTCAAATTTTAAATATGTAAAAGTAACATGCAGCAAAATCAAATCAATTCAGTTATCTTGAATGTGGTTATTTTTTGGGGGGGGGAGGGGTTCTGTTACCTATTTCCTTCACCAGTACCTAACATGCTGGAAGGAAATGCTAATCAACACTAAAGATATGCACACCTTTTTATATTCCTTTACACTCCTATCATACCAATCAAATGGATGTCATATGGAGCAAACAGAACTGCTTACACAGAGCCATTTTAAAAAGCTGAAAACCTGATCAGATATTTGGCTGTGAAATCCCATTCCTTCACGTTTCTTTCCAACATGAATTATTTTTTTCCACAAAAAAAGAATTCATATATGAATTGAAGAGAAGAACTGTGCATGCATTGTCTTGTCCTACTGAAATACTTTAATGGTCAACGACCAGGGTAAAGAAATGTGTTATCAACCTATGATGTAAGCTGTATAGCTAAGATGCAGGACGAAACTCTGTGAAATCATGAAAAATACAAGAGGTTCTACTTTAGTTCTACTGTTCTTGACATTTGTCCTGACCCCACTGGAAAAGCTGTAAGAGTGTGTATGTGTGTTTGTGGGCACACTCTCTTTCTGACTCTCTGGGAGGGGTGAATGTCCCAGGGGAGGTCAAAAAGCAACCAAGGGGGATGGAGCCCATGGCACTCTCAAAATTATTTATTTATTGGTTTATTTATTAGATTTATATCCCATCTGTCTCCCAGTAGGAGCCCAGGGTGGCAAAAATTCCAAATGTACCTATAAGCCCCAAAATGTAAGGAACCCCTTGTCTAAAGTCATGCACTACAATAATGCAGCCATATCTGTTCCATTACCTGCTTTTCTGAAAACCCTTTCCCCCCTACAAAAGAAGCATTGTTTTCCTAGCTCTTTCACAGAGAGGGTAAGAACTTCTGATAATATTCTCAATGGGGACAGGGTGATGGATATTGTTCTTACATTATACATTATATGAGGTAGCCAATGGATCTGATACATGTTTAAAACAAACCACGTGTTTTCCTTATTTTTTCTTTTTTTCTCTTTCCGCCTTTAAAATAAAAACACCTCACATGTGTTCACAATTCCCATTCCTACATTCCCACAACACAGCATAGTCACATAGATATTCTAGGGAGAGTTGATAGGCTTCAAGCCTGTGTGTGAAGGGTCCTATGCTGGTGAAAGCACAGGGCTTTCTTTTTCCTTTTACGGTTAAAGAAAGTCCAATGTGTATGTATGTTGCGTGGTGACATGGGGATTACAGGAAGTGCTGCAAGGAGAAAAGCTGCATTTGTAAATATCTCTGTGCAGCTGTGAATGCATGGGACATTTTTTAAAATGTCTCATATTACTTGAGACACCTGCTGATCTGAACAGATCTGTCCAACATGAAGTCCATAAATCTGTTTGCCTGAATCAAAGACGCTATGGACAGGAATTTATTTATGTTATTGAGGAAGCACCTATTTAGCTTGTTGGTACTATACATATAAGCATTGGGAATATACTGGTGTTAAAGGGCCATTCTACTACAATCCATCCAATCTAAATTTTCTTCACATTCAAATCCTTCTAAGGCCCTCAGGGACTAGCATAAGACCAGGAAATATTCCCAGATTTCTTCCAGGGCCTTACCTGTTAATGTTCTTCTCAGCTCTTCAACTGCTCCAGGAAATATCAGAATCATGTTGCAGACGGAGTTATTTATACACCAAATCAACTGACACAATGGGGGAATACGGCAAACACATGATTCTCTACCATTTCGTCACCTTCCTGCTTTTTAAGTGAAAAATATATAAAGCGGCTTACAAAAAAATGTGTAATAGGCAATAAAATAAAAGCACAATACAGGATACTCACAAAACATTAAAAGCAGACAGTTTAAAACTAGAATAAAAAACAGAACACAAACCGGGAGACTGAAGTTAAATAATAAAAGTGTGGTAAAAAAGAAGGTATTCAGCAAAGAAGACAAAACATAAGGGGGGAGTTGATCTCATTGTGGAGGACATTCCATGATCTATGCACCATCACTAGAAAGCCACAGACATATAAATGGTGTGCCTCAAACTTCCAAATAGAGAAAGAATCAACTGAAAGGTATCTTTTACTACAGAAGTTGCCTACCTTTTTGAACCAGTGGGCACATTTCAATTTTTGAGAGAATGCTATAGGCATCAGCACAAAATGGCTGCCATGGGGGCATGGTATAACACAAAATTAGAGTAGTTATGGTGAAGATTTTTCCATAATTGTATTTCCATACTAGAAAAGGCTTGACCTGTTGAAGTAAGAGAGACTTACTTCTGAGAAGACATATATACCATTGTACTGTAGGTTAACTATATAGTGAATTCTTAATGAGCTCCTGGTCTTTAGCTCCTGAAAAGCAGGTGACATGCCTAAGCCTCTTTGCAAAGTTTTCACATTTACCTATTTGGTAGGGAGTGGTATTCGCTAACATTCATTCACACTTACTGTGTAATAGAATTTGCACAAAATAACTTCTAAGGATTACCTGATCTCAGATGAACCCAACACAGGAAAGATGCAACCTGGCTGCTAGGGAGAAAAAGAAGTGAAACTATGGAGATTCCAAGGACTAGGAAAAAACACAGAAGCAAGAAAGGTTCACTAAAAGGGAAGGGAAAACAGCTTAAGACCCTGGAGGATTCCTATTGCCTGGTGTCCAAACAACTCACTTATCACAGCTGTAGTATTGGAGGAGCCCAGAATGATATTCCTGAGTGATTTCAAAGTCCATGCTGAGGCTGTCTCTAGTGTTCTGGGCTCAGGACTTTACAGCCTCCATGACAACCATGGGGCTGTCTCAAGTTGTTACTGGTCTGACACAAAGGGCAGGGCACACCCTTGACTTGTTTTTTGCTCCAGATGAAAGAAGGAGTGTTCTGGAGATAAGGGGGTGGAGGATGTCATGCCATTGTCATGGTCAGACCACTTCCTGGTGAAGCTTAGACTTAAGTGCCAATCCTCCCCTGCAAGGATGGTGGACAGATGGAGATGGTCTGCCCCTGGAGATAATGGAATCCACTGGATTTCTGAATTCCCTGGGGGAGTTCCCAGTAGACAGAGCAGGTGAACTTGTTGAAGCCCTTGTCACATTGTGGAACAGCGAGGCACGTCAGGCTCTTAACACAGTTGCCCCTGAGAGCCCTCTCTGGCATTTTAGAGCCCAGTTTGTACGTTGGTACACCAGTGAACTAACGGCAATGAAATAGGCTGGACAATGGCTAGAGAGCAAGTGGCAAAAGACATGCTGTGGGGCTGATTGGGCATGAATTGTGCCTACTATGTGGTGGTGAGGGCGGCGAAGAAAGCCCACTTCTCTGCCACCATCACATTCTCGAGTAGCCATCCAGTGGAGCTTTTCCATATTGTCAGAGGTCTGCTGATATCAGCTCCAGGAAATGGAGTTTTAGACTCTTTGGAGGTCCACTGTGAATTGTCTGCAAGGCACTTTGAGGGTAAAGTTGCTCACCTCCATAGCAATCTTGATGCCCCCATCCACATCTACTGTAGTCCTCAGTGAGGTTTCCGGTGCAACATCTGCTGCAACTTTCTGGGATCGGTTTCAGTTGATGCGGTCAAGGTGCTTGTGATGACATGGCCAGCAATGTATCCTCTTGAACCTTGCCCTTCTTGCCTTATTAAAGCTTGCCAAGGGGGTATGAAAGAGTGGATCCAGGGTGTGGATGCCTCAGTGCCTGAGCTCAGTGGTGGGCTGGATGAGGGCCAATAAACTGAGTCTGAATGCTAACAAGACGGAGGCACTGTATTTGGTTCCCAAGTTCGGACAATTGGTCAGCTGCCTGCTTTGGATGGGGTCGTACTCCCTATGAAAGAGCAGGTCCGTAGTCTGGGGTTGTCACTGGATCCATCTTTGTCACTAGAGGCCTAGGTAACCCTAGTGGCTCTGAATGCCCTTTACCAACTTCAGCTAGTAAGAGAGCTGTGGCTGTTTCTGGACCGGAATAGACTGACCACTGTTGTTCATGCACTGGCAAACTCCAGGCTGGATTACTGTAATGTGCTGTATGTGGGGCTGCCCTTGAGGTTGGCCCAGAAGCTGCAGCTGGTGCAAAATGCAGCAGCATGACTGCTCACTGAGGCAGGGCATGTCACCCCACTGCTGAAAGAATTGCTCTTGCTGCCCATTAGCTACTGGGCCAAGTTCAATGTTCTGGTTTTGGTATACAACACACTATACCAAAGCCCTATCCTTGGGACAAGGATAGCTGAAAGATCATCATACCTCTTATAAGGGCCTCCTGCAGATACTATCTTACCAGAAGGTCCATTCCGCACAACATAGGAAGTGGACCTTTAGTGTAGTGGCACCCTCCCTTTAAATGTTATACAGGCGCCATCTCTGTTATTGTTTCAGCATCTACTGAAGATCTTCCTCTTTTAACAAGCTTTTAAAGTAGAGATGTTATCCCAGACTGTGTCTGTGTTGGAAATGCTTTTTAACATGTTTTTAAAACTTTTTTTAAAAGATGTTTTGTTTTAATATGTTTTTAAAGATGTTGAAATATATTTTTGTGTCTGTTTTTAAGGTATTTTAGAGCGTTGGGGTTTTTTTGCCGCCCTAGGCTTCTTCTGGGAGGAAAGGCAGGATGGATATTAAACAAACAAACAGATAAATAAAGAAAAGCTCTGATTTCACTCACTGGCTGAAAACACTCACAAGTGGGAGCAACCAGTTGGTTCATTTCACAGAAATCTTAGAATACCTGCACATTTTGCTTCATAACTTTCTTTCTAGAAGTATAAAAGACGTTTTAAAAAATGAAAGTTCAGAGTCTCGGTCACCTGCCAAGAGTGCCACTGCAGAAGCTGGGTTTGTGACCTCCTCATTAGAACATGGCGAGATGAGGTGGAATCTGAAATGGGGAGTACTGGCTGGAATGATCTGAGTGACTTTTGTCTGCAAAATGTTTCACAAATTGATCATAGTGGGCTACTGATTCCATCAACTCTTCCTTTGGCCAGAATAGAATAGATATCACTCCACTATAAATAGCTCTACTGGCTAAAAATGTGTAAATAGAATGATAGATAAGAATTAAGTTTTCTTCAGTACTACAGAGTAGGCTCTAATATGGACCCTGGGTAATGTTTAATCAGATGCATCTCACATCTTTGCCACCTGTGCTTCAGGTATTGCCCTGATTGTTTCATTTTCCCTAAAGAAAATCCAAGATGCTAGTCAGATTTTCTGATTTGGGAGAAATTTGATTTACGAATAATCATGTCTTCAGCCAAGGCTGTTTCCCCATTCCATAGGTCAACCACAGCATCACAAGATCACTAGATGTATCTGAATTTCTACATGGTGTATGTAAAACAAGCCATAGATAAAACGATAAAATCATCATAAAACCAAACACTACCATAAAATGCCTGCTGAAACAAGAAGTAGTCATGCATCTGAAGTTCAACAAGGAGAGTGCTTGTCAAATCTCAGTTGAGAGGGATTTCCATGAACTTAGGCCTACTACACTGAATGCACTAAATCCCCTACCTCTGTGAGGATTAAATGCAAGGTAGTATCAGTTTGTACATCTGCAACATCTTTGAAAATCTTCAGAACTGTATGGCCAACTCTGTCAACTCAGGCACGGAGACTGTTAGGCTGGCCTCAAATTAGCACTGTTTTTATTTAAAAGCCTCCTTGAAATTGAGTTTGATACACAAGTTAATTGCAGAAAAGATTGATTTAATACAAATATATAATTTCTGTTAGGAACATTCACACTTTCCCACACTAAACTTGTTTGCAACGCCAACACTGGTGTACATGCAGCAAACGTATTTGCCTCCTGAAATGTTGAGCAGCCCCTAGGTATTTATAGAAAGACTCAGAATCTGTACTGGTACCATTGTGATGACCTACATTAGTTCAATGAATATTTTAATGATTACTTTGTGCAGCAAGTGATAAAATGTTATTATTTGACCTTTCTATTCAGTATGTTCTGATCTAAGCCTCAAGCACAAAGGCAATCAATGCTGATAAATGACTAAAATATTATGTTTTTATTCCAGTTCTCACCGAAGAGAAAGTTTCCATTATTTCATTCCATATCTTCACTCTATCAATTTGACAGGGGCATGTGGTTCTACACTTCGCTGCCTTCACTATGGAACGAAGCGGCTTATCTATCTGTTGATAATATGAATGACAAAATGATGGAGTCAGGAGCAAACTTCGTTGTAACACAAAAAAAATCATCTTTCATTTTGTTAACTTATTTGCATTTATTCTGTATTATCTTGAACATATGCATTGTTTGCAGGATATGCTTCACTCTCTGGACCAACAGAGTTATTATAGTGTCTACAGGAAAGCTAAACTGTCCCGTATAACCATATAAGCACGGCTATTGGCCAAGTGAAAGTGATAGCCCTTTTCAGAACAAGTCTGGACAGCTAAAACCATAGGGAAAGTTTTCCAACTTCAGGTGCAGTATCAAGTGCCAACCCATGCCACATTACCGGTTTGTTCTACTATGTTTCTGCAAAAAATGTTGAAGTGGATCAGATGGCAATTGCAATGTACAGTAGATGCAGCCCCTGACAACAGGGTGACCCCTTACACATCAAACAAGAAGAAATACATCACCAAAAAAGGCAAAAGAGGACAGAGATTTGCATAAAACATGCAAGTCTTAATTTACGCATATATTCATTTAGATAAATACAAATTTAGAAATAACTATAATTTAAAACAGAAATACATTACATCTCACCAGAGTGGAAAAGACACAGGGTAACCTGTGTGTCTGCTCAGCCTGTTGTCCAGGCACCAAGCATTTAAGGCAACTTCAAGACCCCTGCTCTCCTTTTTTATGTTTCTTTAAACCAGTATGCTGATGACACGCAGCTCTATTTCTCCTTTTCATCTTCTTCAGGTGAGGCTGTTAATGTGCTGAACCAGTGCCTAGCTGCGACAATGAACTGGATGAGAGCTAATAAACTGAAGCTCTATCCAGACAAGACTGAGATGCTGCTGGTGGGTGGTTCTTCTGACCAGATGGTGGATGTCCAACCTGTCCTGGATGGGGTTGCACTCCCCCTGAAGGAGCAGGTTCGTAGCTTAGGGGTTCTCCTAGAACCATCTCTGTCACTTGAGGCTCAGGTAGCCTCGGTGGCACAGAGTGCCTTCTACCAACTTCGGTTGGTGGCCCAGCTACGCCCTTATCTGGACAGGGATAACCTGGCTTCAGTGGTCCATGCTCTGGTAACCTCCAAGTTAGATTACTGCAATGAGCTCTACGTGGGGCTGCCTTTGAAGACAGATCGGAAACTGCAGATTGTGCAAAATGCAGCGGCCAGATTGGTAACAGGGACCAGACGGTTCGAACATACAAAACTGATTCTGGCCCACTTGCATTGGCTGCCTGTATGTTTCCGAGTTCTATTCAAGGTGCTGATTTTAACCTATAAAGCCTTATATGGCTTAGGACCACAATACCTGATGGAAGGCCTCTCCCAAAATGAACCCACCCATACACTAAGTTCAACATCTAAGGCGTTCCTCCAGGTCCCTACTCCAAGGGAAGCTGGAGTCTGGTAACAAGGGAGAGGGCCTTCTCAGCGGTGGCCCCCAAATTATGGAATGATCTCCCTGACGAGGTGCTCCTAGCACCACACTGTCATCTTTTCGGCGCCAAGTCCAGACTTTCCTCTTCTCCCAGGCGTTTTAGCATGTGTTTTTAAATTGCTTTTAAATTGTTTTTGAATTGTGTTTTTGAATTGTTTTTGTGTTTTAAAATCTGCATATTTGTTTTCATTGTTTTTAATTGCTGTAAACCGCCCAGAGAGCTTTGACTATGGGGCGGTATATAAATGTATTAAATAAATAAATAAGAGGGGGAGGGGGCATAGCTATGACTAACATGAAGAGACCCTGCACTTCTGAATTTGCCACTACACTACTGGCTGCAGGGCTACAAAGTGTTTTTGCCTTGACTCCCTGCTTCTCATCTGAGAAGGTTATGATATAGAAAGAAAACAGGCTCTACCATTTGTCATATATTTTCATGGTCCATATGGTAAACCACAATGATTATGATGGTAATATAAAGCTGAAAACTGATTTTAACAAGCAACAAAAAAAGCTATCTTACTTTCTGAAATTATGGAAAATATTAAATATGATTTCTATGAAAATATTGTAATCATGGTCCCTATCCTCCAAATCAGTATTTATTTGAGGTTAGCTCTGTGGCATTGAAGCAGGTCTGTTTCAAACTATTTTGTTTTTATTTCAATGCACAATCTTTTGAAACAACCCAAAATGTTAAACATTTCACTTGAAACTTGATTTTTTTTAATCTTATAAGTTCTGACCTGATATTCCTGGAAAATAATTAAATATAGCATCATTTCAACAATCATGATGCACTAAGTGCTTTCCTCCTTTTATCATGCCCATCCTTCAAGAGTGGAGCTTGATCTTATTATATGAAAAAAAAATCTATAATATTGACCAATGATAGAAATCATATTTGCAAAGCAACAAAATAGTGGAAATAAGGTGAGATTACTTGAGAGAAGAGACAAGGATGAGAATTTTGAGAGCCTCTTTGGTGAATTTTTGTTGTTGTAGAAAGGCAAAAAGAGACTTTTGTAAAAGCTTTAACAAAATCTTGCCTTTGCAAGTTACCATCTCATAAAAGCAACAGTCATTAATTCTAGTAGGAATCTTCCCACATCTTACATATATAGTACACACATATGCACACGGCAAATCGTTCTTCTTAAAGGCTCTAAACGTCAGTCCAGTTTAAAAACAAAACAAACAACTTTTGGCCGTCCTTCCCTAGATTATCAGGAAGCTTCCCTTTGTCTCTGTGTAACAGAGGAATGTATTTGTCCCCCTCTTTACTTCAACATGAGAACTACTAAAAGTTTTTGCATAGGTAAAGCCCTAGATAATCTGTTAGAAAGAAGAAAAGCAAATGAAAAACAGCACAGAAAACAAATACTGCTGACTGGACACTACAGGGGGAACTCAAGCACAACAGCAGGAAGATGAAAGGCTCTAACTCGGAAGTTCAAACTAAAATGCTCAACTGAATGGGAGACTAAATTAGCAAATAATTTCAGGAAGGCCCATCCTTGTGTGTGAAACCAACTGTTACTAAGGTGCTCTTATGATTGCTACCTACATCATCGTCATTTTTTTTTTTTTACCATCCTTCCTCCCATAGAAGCTCAGGGAACTTTACAGTATAATACAATTAGTCACAAAACAATTAAAACATGTAAAAAATATTATAACACAACAGGTGAAGAATACTAACTATTGAACGCTGGATCACATTTATGTTCAAAATTATATTCTATGCAAATGCATATAACTCTGAAACCTCTATCAACAACAGAAGCAAAACATTGCTACAATTTTAATCAAACATATCACATACAATTGCATTTCACATCGGAAATATGTTCAGGTATGCAATAGAAAATTCATAGTCAGCAACAAACCATCATTTGCAAGGTTACTGAAAGATCAATAATCCACTTTAATATACTCTCCAGAAGCACACTTTCATGCATAAAAAATATACTCCAATTAATTTTAACCATATGTGATATTTAACATGAAATCTCAAACAGTATGCAGCCAGCAACAGAGTAAATCCAAAATTAAAACAGCAAATTCCATCAACACAAGATGACTCGCAGAAGCACCAAAAAACTTTCACAAATTTTAAAACTTCAGAAATCCAAAGAACCTAAGAGTACTAAAACATTTTAAGACTGAAAAATCTAGTAAAATAAAGTAAAAAGATAGTCACTTGGTGCTAAAAAGAACGTTGGAGACAGGTGAGCCTCTTTGGTAAGGGCATGCCACAAGCAGGTTTAAAATAATGCCTCTTATATTTTATTTACTTGTATTATTTAATTATACTTTATATGTAGAAACGATAAAAACACATACACACACCATATGTATGATGATGAACTGGCAATTCAAACTTACAAAATAAAGGAGACACAATTTGAAGATGCCTATATATATGCCCATTTAATACAAAATCTGTGTAGGACAGTCATTCTAGTAATATGATACAAGTTATCTTGCCGATAACATAAATTGGTAACTTAGCACTTCTCAAGTAGATACTCGGACTGCAATACTAAACTCACTTAATAGAGAATAAGCCCCACTGAATAAAGTGGCTCAGTGGAGGCAAGTCCATTAGGGAAAACTGGGGCATTGCCCTACCAAGTGAGATTTCAAGCACTTTTTAAAAAACGTTTCCCTAAATCAAAAAGCCATGCTCTTTCCTGTCCCACAAACACATATAGTTTTCCTTTTGAACTTAGAAGGACTCTTGGGGAAAAAAATTTTAAATCTCCCATTCTCTGACTAACAAGCTCTATGCATCACTTTCAGCCAGTCCTAATCCAAAACTACTACTATTACCAGGAGATCCATTTGTCTCCAGAAGGTAAAACCATGTGAAAACCTTGTATTTTACTCTACTACTGGTGCTGCAAGCTCCTTAATTTTTGCAAATTCCTCGTCCCGCCGGTTGTCTTGATTGCAGTCCAGCCAATCAGGACACAGATGTTTACATGCAATCATAGTACAACATTAGTAGGCAATGGCAGACCATACAGGGCAGTCATACATTTCTTCTGAACATGCTCAGAGCTGTTTCCTTGAAGGCCACACACCATACAGCACATTCTTTGTAGCCATTAGCCAGATAGGCAGCAGGGAGCACTTGTTACTTTGACTGGCTTTGCTCTTTTTGCTTAGTATTTCTTTGTTTCAGTTGTATTTATTTAGTGAAAGAGGGATAGGAGGATTGGGAAGGAAAGAAGGTGGACTGTTTGTGTATATGTGTTGCTACTTGCAATAGCTTGTGTTGCCTACCTTGTGCCAGGGGGAGGTTAATAATAAGATCTGCTCTGCTGATACTCCAATTGGCTCAAACTAAAGGTTTAGATAAATCTGCTATCTTTCCCACAACTTTTGAGAAGCCTGCAAGGGAGGAAGTCCTTGAGAAATGTATGGAGGTCTTGCATTCCTTTTTTCTTTTTCGCATTCAAGTTTAGAACTGCAAGTTTTGTTTCTTAGGTAACGTAAGTGTGTGTGCGTTTCAAGTATTCATAAAAGTATGAAGGAGCATAGCTGATGGACCATATATGTGCTGCAGGAGTGTGTGTGTGTGTAGGGTTTGTAGCAAAGGTGTGACCTTAATTTTAGTGCCACTCCTTTGGTCCCACCCACTTGGCCCTCAGAGGGTTCTGACCCTTGGGCTGAAAAAGGTTATCCATCCGGTACAACCAATACCAGAAAAATGAAAGTATGTTCTATAAACAAAATATCTTTTAATTATACCTAAATAGTACACTTTAAAAGATCATCTTTATCTCCAATTTCAAGCTCTGTGTTTAAACCTTACCCATACTGCAGCCAAGCTCCTCTTCATGTCTCCTACACTGTGCACCCGTATTATGTTGATTCACAACCAGTTCCAACCCAAAGACAAACTAATATTTCTCCAAGCGCCAAGTATTTGCAGAACACCAAAGAATAGTTCACGGAGACCACTGGAGTACAGATTCTATGGTGGACTCATGGGGACCAATTTCAGCTGCCTTCTATAAATTTATATTTGTTTTAATGGACATTTCAATGTGGAAGGATTCTGGGAGACTGGCTGCATTCAGATGTTACACCAAAACATGTTTTATAAAGCTAAACCAGGACTTCCGGGGGAGGGTTATTCACATGAATCTATGTTGCTTCACTTGCACAAGCTGCTTTTGCCTGATTTTTGCAGATACCCACTTCCAACTGCAGCCTCTCGCACCACATCCCAGGTCTTTCGTGAAAGTCCACTAATCCTAAGGGCTTTTCAAGATACAGGACTCTTTAGTGGTGAAAGGCTGGAAAAGCTCTACTGTGAGAATGGACTTGCACTCACACAAATATTAATACAATCCAATACTTTTTTTAAAATCTTTTTAGAAGAATCTTGGAATATTTATATTGTTATTTATGGACGAGTAATATTCAGTGCTGGTTACTATAGAACAATTTGGCACTGCAAAGGCTGCAATTCCATATGCACTTACATAGGAATAAGCCCCATGTAACACAGTGGGACTTATATCTGAGTAAACATCCATAGGATTATGTTGGATGACTGTTCTTTTGCTGGGGAGGATTTCTCAGTTGATGGGAACATGAGCGGGAGACTGGCCTTCCCATGCCTACTGACTGGGAACAGAATGCCTAACTAGAAGGGTCTTAGCCTGATCCAGCAGGGCTCTTCTTATGCTACAGTCAGCATGGATTTTTCGCATTCCGCAATGTTAAATTGAAAATACCCCCCAAGCCATTCTGATGCTTCCCACAAGTTCATTTCAAAACAAAACCTTATACTCCTGAACTCAGAAACGCTTGCTTAACAACCCTCTAAATTTTCATGGTGATACACAAAACAGTCAGAGACAATCGAGAGTTAAAAGTCTAAAAAGAAAGAACCCTTTTAGACTTTTTTCCTGTCAGAGTTCTCATGTTCACAGAGTATCAGTAATCCTATACCTTACCCCATACTCTGACCTTCATCTTCTGCAATTTAAAAGTTAAAAAAATGCCAGGGTGATTTTTAATTAATTTAAGAAATTTTATCTTGAACTCAATGATAATGTTGGGCATGCTCAGTAAGAACCAACTGCCAATGTTTTAAAAGCCAGACTCACAGCTGCTGGGCTTGCCTAATCAGGGAGCCACACCCACACGACTTTGATTTCACATGAGACAGTCATGGCTTCCTCCAAAGAATCCTGGGAAGTGTAGTTTGTGAAGGGGCTGAGAGGAGACTCCTATTCCCCCGACAGAGAGCCAGTGGGCAGACTTCTTTCACAGTCAACCGCTCTGACTGAAGCTCTGTGAGGGAAACAGGGCATCTCCCAGCAACTCTCAGCACACTTCACTAATTACACTTCCCAGGATTCTTTGGGAGAAGCCATCACTGTCTAAATTGAAATAAAGGTCTGGTGTGGATGTGGCCAGCAGCATATTTGGTTTAAATTTGGGTGAGAGGCTACATGGAACCCTGGCGAGCCACGGCCAGTCAGTAGAAACAATATTGAACCTGATGGAACAATGCTCTCGACTCGCTATAAGGCAGCTTTCTATGTTACTGGTTAAATCAGCCTTTCTTCCTGAACCCTGAGGACTAGAATCTTACTTTATTTTTAAGGGAAGGACCATAGCTCATTGGTAGAGCACCTGCAGAAGGCTACAGGTTCAATTATGTTTATATGAAATGTACTTGTGTTTGGCTGTAAGTCGCCCAGAGTGGCAGATTAACCTCTGCCAGATGGGCATCTAACAAATCTCATAAATAAATAAATAATAATAAATGTGCCTATTGTAGAATAAAAAGGTGGGGGAAACCCTGTTCCCAATCTTTTCCTTGTAGAAAGGAAAGGGGCTTCTCCTCTGCCCAGTGCCACCCACCCAATCCCCTGCCCTCTGCCCCTCCCCCAGGTCAGTTTCACCTATCCTAAGCATGATTGCACAGGAGTAAATCCCACTGAACTCAAAAAGCATGCAAATGATCAAACCTGTCCTCCTCTCCTCCTCCCTCCTATCCCCTCCCTCTTTCCCCTTCCCTCTCCATTCCCCTCCCCTCTCCCCTTCCATCCTCTACTTCCCCCTCCTCCTCCTTCCCCTTCCCTCCGCACCCCTCCTCTTCCCCCATGGTCAGTTTTACCTATCCCAGAACTACGACCTGGGAGACTAGGGTTCAAATCCCCACACAGCCATGAAGCTCACTGGGTGACCTTGTGTCAGTCACTGCCTCTCAGCCTTAGAGGAAGGCAATGGTAAAGCACCTCTGAATACCGCTTACCATGAAAACCCTATTCATAGGTTCGTCATAAGTCAGAATCAACTTGAAGGCAGTCCATTTCAGTTTTAAGCATGATTGCACGGGAGTAAATCCCATTGAATTCAATAAGTATACAAATAATGTAACCTGCCCTCCCCTCCCCCCTCTCCTCCCTTTTGCACTTCCCTCTTCCTTCCTTCACCCCTCCTCCTCCCCCTCCCCTTCCAATCCCTTCCTTCCACTCCTTCTGCTCCCCTCTCCCCCTTCTTCCTTTCCTCTACTCTCCCCCCTCCCTCCTCCTCCCTCATGGTCAGTTTTATCTATCCTAGCCATGAGTCCACAGGAGTAAATCCCACTGAACTCAACAAGCATGCAAATGATCAGACCTGCCTTTTCCCTCTTTCCCCTCTCCTCTCCCTTCCTCCTCTCCTCTCCTGCCCACTCCAGGCTTCCCTCTCCATGGTCAGTTTTACCTCTCCTAAGCATGATTGCACAGGAGTAAATCCCACTGAACTCAATAAACATGCAAATGATCAAACCAAGGCTTGCGGATTTGGGAGTTGGAGGTACTGCCTGGCAGTGGTTCCGCTCCTATCTGGCAGGTCGTCTCCAGAAAGTAGTGCTTGGGGAGCATTACTCGACACCCTGGGTGCTCCAATATGGAGTCCCGCAGGGATCAGTTCTGTCCCCCATGCTCTTTAACATCTATATGAAGCCGCTGGGTGCTGTCATCAGGAGTTTTGGAGTGCGTTCTCATCAGTACGCTGATGATACGCAGCTCTACTTCTCCTTTTCATCTTGGATGAGGCTGTCAAGGTCCTAAACCGATGCTTGGCCGCGATAATGGACTGGATGAGAGCGAACAAATTGAAGCTCAATCCAGACAAGACTGAGATGCTGTTAGTAAATGGATCCCCTGACCAGTTGGATGTTCGACCTGTTCTGGATGAGGTGACACTCCCCCTGAAGGAGCAGGTGTGCAGCTTGGGACTCCTTCTGGACCCGTCCTTGTCACTTGAGGCGCAGGTGGCCTCGGTGGCACAGAGTGCTTTTTACCAACTTAGGCTGGTAGCCCAGCTACGCTCGTCTCTGGACAGGGAACATCTTGCTTCAGTTGTCCATGCTCTGGTAACCTCAAGATTGGACTACTGCAATGCACTATACATGGGGCTGCCCTTGAAGACGGTTCGGAAACTGCAGCTTGTGCAGAATGCAGCGGCCAGATTAATAACCGGGACCAAGCGGTCAGAACATGTGACACCGATTCTGGCCCGCTTGCACTGGCTGCCCATATGTTTCCGGGCCCGATTCAAGGTGCTGGTTTTAACCTATAAAGCCTTACACAGCACGGGCCCACAATACCTGATGGAACGTCTCTCCCGATACGAACCTACCCGTACACTGCGCTCAACATCGAAAGCCCTCCTCCGGGTGCCTACTCAGAAAGACGCCCGGAAGGCGACTACAAGAAAGAGGGCCTTCTTGGTAGCGGCCCCCGAATTATAGAACACCCTTCCTGACGAGGTACGCCTGGTGAAAACCTTCCTCTTTGCCCAGGCATTTTAATATTTTTAGTATTTTAGTATTTGTATTTAATGTTTGTAAAGATAGTTATATGTTTCATCTTTTTTTCTCTAATTACTTTTGATTTGTATTTAATATGGGTTTATTATGTTATCTCACTTTTGTTGTATGTTTAAATTGTTGATTTGATGATCAGGTGGTTTTTAAATTGAATGTAAATTTATATTTTTTATCCAATGTACACCGCCCAGAGAGCCTTGCTATGGGCGGTATAAAAATTGAATTAAATAAAAAAAATAAAAATAAAATATTCCGATATTCAGCTGATTGTATTGTATTTGTATTGCTGATCCTCGATCGTAATAAAGACATGTATGTATGTATTGTTCAGATAGTCACTTTAAATATGTTTGATTTATTTTGCAATTTTAGTGACGTTTCCTATGGTAAATCATTCTCTTTTGCTTCTGTTTCTGTGAATATGTGAACTACAGCAACACTTTGCAACACTAAAAAAAAACAAAGATCCAAAAACAATTGTGGAATAATGGCACTGACTGTTCTGTAGAATAGTTTCCAATGGACATGAGGAGTGTCTCAGTTTGCACAAGATAAAACAGTGGGAGGTGAAATATAGTCTAGCAAAATTCTAGGTGTTCTCTATGTTTTTAATTGACCTTGCCCACCTTTCCTTAAGTTGAGTAGTTTAAGCATAGCAGGCGGAAAACATGCATCTTGGGCAGGCCAAGGATGTTTTTCCAACAGCTAGAGTCATTGCTTAAGTAGCAACATATTGTAATCCGTCTGATTTTACATCAGACTGCAGTTTCAGATTCCACTGTTAATGCACCCAAAATAGAAATAGAGCATAACCTCCAGTTTGAAACTAAAAAGTCTATCTTCACCATCATATGACATCGACCAATAAAAAGGCTTTGAAATTAATAAAAATAAGTTTGACACAGATTTCTAGGATGAATAATGAGAGAAATATAATTTTCTAGGTTAGATTATCTGTAGAAACAGTAGTCACACAGAAAAGAAGCAAAGTAAGAACACCAACAAACATACAAAAATGTAATTCTCCATCTTTGGAGATGGCAGGTGTTGCCACCACTCATCATATGCTCAGAGGCATATGTTACCAAATTCTACAGAGAAAGTGGATTGGACTGTGAAAGACCAACCCAAATTGTGTTTGCATTTTGACAAATTTGTAGGGCAGTCCAATATCTCAGAGAGGAAGTCAGGTTTCCTGCTCCCCTGGTGCATTCACTATAGGTGCCCAATTTCCCTGCGTTTTAAAGTTTGATACAAATATTTGTTGGCTATAGGTACATTCTTAAGCCGCAAGGTTTTTTGCCTATTAGTGAATGTTCTTATGCTTACTAGAGAATTGTTTAGTATTCCATGTATGCCCTACCTTTCCCCCAAGGAGCTCAATGTAGTATGCATAGCTCCCCTTTTCCACATTATGCTCACAACAACCTTGAAAGGTATGTTAAGTACACCGTGAGTGGCCCAATGTCACAGCTTCATGGCCAAGTGTCAATAGGATAGGAATGTATGTAGCATTAATTTTATAATGTGACTGAAGTGGCATTTGTTTAGTGGTTCACCATAATAACTGCAACAAAAAAAAACTTTGATGTTTCTTTATTATATTACAGCATTTCTACAGCATCACTGCTGAACAATTTAATATCTTGTCTCATTACTTCTGAACAAGTAAACTAGGACTCTTTGGTGTTGTCCACATAGCCTCTTTGGGCTCAGAGCTGCCCTACCAGGCCCAAAGATCACCAGATGTTACTTGTGAGACTTCCATCCAAATATATACTTTAAGAGTTTTATGCTGAAGAATTTGTAGAATATTATTGCATCATAGTAATTTCAGCAACCACTGCACATAGTAAAGTCATATCTGTGATCTGTGATCACTCAGTGTATGAGATCTTCCTAGGTGACTTAAACAAGTTCAGTCTCCAGATATCTGAGAAATAAGCTCTTTGTTGATATAGATGTGTATAACCAGGCTGCTTAAATCCCACTGGCATCAATGGGATTTAAGGAACCAATGTGCAGGACTGTAGCCAGAATCAACATAATCTGAAAAACTGCCTATTATATTTGTAGGCTCTAAAGGATTAAGTGTTAGCTCAACTAAATTGTTAAAAGTCTTGAATTGTAAATTTCAACTTGTATTATAATCATGAATGTCTTTTCCTTACATTCAAAAGGAGTGTTCCATTATCTATTTTATACATTTTGTAATGACTTAGGTAGCTGGGATTAGGAAAGGTTTTATTCAATAATACTATACTAATAAACTACAATAATGGATTATTCCATTTTATAACAATATTTGAATTTATTTCAGCTTGGATGGATTCACTATAAGTTTACATTGAAATTAAATTACCAAACCAAATAATTAACAGAAATCAATGACAAAGAGACCTTATGCTTTTAATACTCTTGTTAATTAATGTCAACAATTTGGATCCAAGACTACTTCAAGAAACACTCCTTCACTTGTGCACATCTGGTAGGATTTTTTAAACTTTTTTCTTTCTTCACTACTAGACCATTAATTACAAAATTGATGCAATGTTTTAAAACAGAGGTTCCCAAACTGTGGTCTGCAAGTTTTATGTTGGCGGTCCACAGTGTTTTTGAAGAGCAGCAGCAACAGCAGTGACTGCTCTGACATAATCTACACCTGGGCTTTGCATGTGGCCAGGGCCACCAACAGACAAGTGGAATTGGTAAATATTGAGATACCCCTCCACCACAATTTCTGTGAATTGAACTAGCCTAGCCTGGGTGCTCTAAGTCCCTGCCTTTCAGTGATGTTACCTTATGCTGCAGGGCCGAACGAGTCTCTTCATTTACTTCTCATTTGCTGTCTTTCCTTCCCACTCCCCGCACTGCGCCAAATCCTTGCTCTTGAAACTTCCCCGTCACTGTCCAAAACTATGCATGTTTACTCAGAAATAAGTCCCATGGTATTCAATGAGGCTTACTCAGTAATACAGGATTGCAGCCTCAGTTTTGGGGGGGAGCTGTCACCCACTAAACTTCTGTCTGTTATGTATCCTTTTATGTTAGTTCTTAGCTTTCCTTTAAGGAGCTCAAGGTTCTCCCCCTCCCCAATTAATCCTTACAACAACCCTGTAAGGTAGGTTAGTCTGAGAGACAGTGACTGGCCTAAGGTCACCCAGTGAGCTTCATGGCAAGTGAGGATTTGAAACCTTGCCTCCTAGGTCCTAGCTCACTTAGTATCCTTCCATATTACTTCACATTGTTGAAATGAAAATGCATAACTGAACAAGCTGGCAGGGTGTGGTGGTGGAGATAAGCTTCCAACTGTAGGGGGAAAGAGTATTTGGCCCCAAATTAACAGTACTCTGTAGTGTCTTAGACAAACCAATTTAGGCTGCTATCCTATACATGCTAAGGTTTCAGTCCTATGCACATCTACCACTGATTCTAGTGGGACTTACTTCTGAGTAAATATGCATGGAATCAGCTGTGTGCTGCCCCCTTTAATGGCCCCCTTCCCTTGAAGCAGAAATCTCTTTTCCTGCTCAACAGCCTGGATATAATGAGGGAGGAAACCAATAACAATTTCCAGGCTGTGAACCATGATGTGTACTTGCAAGTAAGTGCCATAGAGAACACAGGCTTCTTTTTGAGCAAAGGTACATGGGATCAAGTGTCTAACGTTGAAGTCCTATGCACATCTACCATTGATCTTGGTGGGGCTTACTTCTGAGAAAAATAAATGAGATCATCAACATGATGAGATTTGAGGAGAAACAAGAGTTCAAACTGTGATTATGTTTGGGAGAGAAAGGGCAGAAAAATCATTAGATGGTCTCCCAAGAGCCTCAGCAGTTTTCAAGTGGTTTGTGGAGAATGTTTTGGGAACGACTGGTTTAAAATGTTACTATAATAGAATATGGAAATTTGCACCTACCATTTACATAGGTCAGATGAATGAGCTTTTTATAACCATTTCAAGCACAGAATAAATGGGCTGCATATCAGAGTAATACACAACATTACAGTTCAGTACATATGCCTCTATACATCATGACTCTACCTTGGCTACCTTTCTAACTGGTCAATGAAAACAAGTGGTGTATATGTGGAGTTTATTTTTCATTACATACAAACACAGTTTGCCATGGGTTTTTTTCAACCTGCATTGATCAAGGTGTAAATTAGTTATGTAAGCACTCCACCAGGGACCCAGATCTTGACTTACAATTCAATCCTCAAAGAGTTTACTCAGAAGAAATTTATAGGTGCATGTGAGGTTGCTTTATAATGAATCAGACCAGTGGTCAAGTCTAGATCAGTGATGCCTGTTCTGTCTGGCAGCAGCTCTCCAGGATTGCAGAATGGAGTCTCTTCCAGCGCTGCCTGGAGGTGCCAGGCCCTTCTGCCTGCTCTACCACTGCACTACCCAAATTCTCACTATGTTTCATGAGACTTATTCTCAGGTAAATGCATATAGAATTGTATGCTTAGCGTAACAGTGTAAAAATAGCTACAGAAAACAAGAAATGTCTCATTATTAACACAGATTTTAAACATAAAATAGCAAAGCAACAGCTTCCTATTATATTTTTAAATGGCTGGGACCTTATGGTGAATGGTGTGTAAGAAACAACATCTATATTCTGAAGTAATACGTTTTAAGAAAATATGCAATGCATTTGTTTTCTTTTTACTTACCAACCACTGACTACAGGATACCATAAGGAATTATCGACAAATCTGATTTTAAAGTTCAGTTACTCACCTGAGGGGAAGAAAAATATTATTAGTACTTTCCTCTAAGCTATTCCAAAAGCTACAGCATTTTGATTCCTATGACGTAACATGGATTTATTGGTGTGCTATGTATCTAATCCTACAATAGAACTAATGGCTGGACAAAGAATCAGGAGCAAGTTTAATAACCTCCAGAGGGATATGAAGTCCAAGTTGTTATCACCAAGAGCAGAACAAATCAAAGTAACAAGAACAGCCATTTGTGTCTATCCATCCATCCATCCATCCATCCATCCATCCATCCATCCATCCATCCATCCAATATTTTTGTAAGCTGTCACACTGTCATGACATTACAGCATGGTGGCAGAGGCAAGGTGAAACAGCAAGAGAAGCAGCGGCCTGGGCCACCACAGCCTGGCCATGAGGCTGGTGGTGGCAGCAGCAGTGTGGAGGCTGGGTGGTAGGTTTGGCAACCTGTGGGGGGGAGAGAGGGGAGGGCTTCAACAACTCATGAAGGAAAGAGAGGGGAGAGCTTTGGCGACTCATGGGGGGACAGTGAGGGGGAAGAGCTTCAATGACTCATGGGGGGGAGAGTTTTGGCGACCTGTATGGGGGAAAGAGGGGGGAGAGAGCTTTGGCAACCCATGGGGGGAGAGACTGGGGGAGAGCTTTGATGACCCGTGGGGAGGGAGAGGGGGCTTTGGCAAGGGTTGGCAAGTGAAGCAAGCAGGGGCAGAGCCCCTAATACATATAATATTTTGTAAGCTGTCATTCTGTCACACAATGTGATGGCAACATTTCATGGGGGCAGGGAGGAGGCACAGTGGGTGTGAGGCAAGCAAGGGACGCAGACCAGCAGGTGAATGAGGTGGGCATAAGGCGAGTGAACAATCAAGGTGAGAGAGCAAGGCAGCCCAGGCAAGCCATGGAGAAACAGGACAGCCCAGGGTAGCTCCTCATCAACCCTCCTGCTTTGCACTTGCTGCCCACCTCACTGACAGCCTCAGCAGCAGAATGAGGAAAGGGGTGGGAAAGGACAGTTGCTGAGGAGCTGCCCCAGCCACTCCCCACTATTCCTGTGTCGCTCACCTCGGATAGCCACCTAACTCCTCTTCACAAGAGAAAGTCTAAAGGGGAGGAGAAGAGGAATCTTAGTAACCCATTGGGAGGCCTTCTCTCTCTCTCTGTGTATATTTGAGAGTCCCTGAGGGAGGGCTGGTGGAATTCCTGGGGAGGGAACACCGAAGGGGGGGAGCCCCTGGGGATGTGCGTGTTTGGGAGTCCCTGAGTGACTGAGTGAGTGAGAGAGTGTGTGTTTGCGAGTCCTCTGTGTGTTGGGGAGTCACTGGTTGGCGAGCGGAGCAAGTGGGAGGGTTGGCAAGCAAAGTGAGCAGGTGGGCAGAGTCCCTCTAGTATAAACATACAGTCACAAATGTATAGCACATATTGTACCTTCCTAATCTTATTCAGATTTCACTGTGCAACAAGTCAGAAGTCCCACCAAGTTCAATAGGAATTAATCCCAAATACACATCTACAGGACTGCAGCCTAAAGGTTTAGTTATAAAAAGGGCAGACTTCTTCTAATGGATAAAAACTTGATATTTGGGAATTGTGAGTCCCAGACTGTTATCTTTTACCAAGCAGAAACTTTATGGTTATGCTTTGGTCTCTATGGAAACAAGATATTTGCATGAGACATGTTTGCAAAAATGCTACATTAATGGAAATATTGAATCATAAAGTCTGGGATAGAAAGTAAACATTTCAGAAGCCTACCATGTAATGAAATGTAAAACCATGTAACCTGTCCATAATCATTGTAGTTATCCATTGGAAACATAAATGACTGAAATTGTTATAATCAGTTAACAAGAATCACTGCTCCCCTGCAAAGCAAACAATTGCCCAAGAGTGTGAGCCAATGAGACATAAGCCTACTGCTGGGTAACTATTACACTGTATGCAAGAATATGTTATCGGACTTGCCTCCTATTGTGATCAAAGACAGAGCCTAAACCTTCATTTTTACTATTGAAGATGAGGCCACAATTCAGAAATCTATTAAATATTTCTCAACAAAACAACTAAAAATCATTATCAAATGTCTCTTGGAAATTGACTAGAGCATGAGAAAAACACTGCTTATACATCAAGATGTACAGAACATCAAAGAGATTAGGCATAGAACTACTTACCACAACAAAACCTGTACAACAAAACCTATTGCAACCAAATGCCAATATGGTAGCCCACATGTCACTACTGACTATTCTTCATTAAACCCATTAAATAGTTTCTAAAGCAATTATAAGCAGTTTTCAGTGACAAATGTTTAATGTAATTAAACATTTGTATTTTGATTTTCAATAAAGGTTATTATACATATGAAACTTTTCCCCAAACACAGTGTTGCTTTCATCTGTACAAATTATGAATTCACTTGAAGCAATTTGTAATTACTTAGGGGATAAAAGGGATAAATAATAGTACTGTATAAAGTATGAAAAACATAATGCAACACATTTAGGTAGACAACAACAACTCCTCAATGAAAACACAGTGGAATAAAATGAGCATTGTTTTTCCAAATGTCTCAGCCTCTGGAATCTCCAAGATCTCAACTGCTGTGAAAGACCTCTGTCTCAGACCACAGAGAGCTTCTACCAGTCAAGATAAACAGTACTGATCTAGATAGGCTGACTCAGCATAAGGCAGATTTATATGTATGCAGGTGTGTACAATATTAATATTGTTATACATATCAGTCCCCCTCTAGGATGCACACCTTGAAGTAGAGAAGGGGTTTGAGAGTATCGAAGAAGCTGGGAGCAATGCCATCAGGAGTCTAGACCCAGAGGCTAGACTCTTAGCAGGGTCACCCAAAGCAGAATGGTCAAAGCTGAGACACCAGACTAAGATGCATCCAGACTCAGAGGAAAGCAATGGTAAACCACCTCTGAATACCTCTTACCACGAAAACCCTATCAACAGAGTATCCAAAATGCAACACAAGATAGCGCTGGAAGATGAGACCCCCAGGTCAGATGGCAATGGACAAGTATGAGTAGCGCTGTGACTAATGCCGCAACTGCGTAAAAAGCCGAAATGAAGCCCAGAGGCTGATGCACACAGATACAAAAGGAAAATCTGGAGTTGTTCAACATACACAATAGGAACATGGAATATTGGAAGCATAAACCAGGGAAAATTAGAAACTGTCACAAAAGAAATGGAACTTATCAATACCACAATACTTGTCATGAGTGAATTAAAATGGACGAGAATGGGACATTCAATCAGGCAACTACAAAATGTTTTATGCAGGAAATGAGATATTAAGAAGAAATGGGGTTGCTCTAATAGTGAGAAGTGATGTAGCAAATGCAATTAGGACTATAATGCAAGGTCTGTGCGAGTGATATCAATGAGCCTTAACGGGAAATCTATCAACATAACCGTCATCCAAGTCTATGCTCCAATGGCAAACACAGAAGAGAAAATGGATAGATTTTACACAAATGTACAGGAAGAAATTGATCACACACCAAAACAGGATGCTCTGATAATCATGGGGACTGGAATGCAAAAGTAGGGAACAGAGAAGAATTAGAGATAGAAATGAAGGAGAAGAGAGACTTACTGAATTCTGCGAAGCCAATAATTTGTTTCTTGCAAACACATTTTTCAAGCAATCGAAAAGATGACTATACACATGGACATCACCAAATGGTCAATATAGAATCAAATTGATTAGATAATTGGAAACAGAAGATGGAAAAGTGCCATACTCTCTGTGAAAACAAGACCAGGAGCAGACTGCAGTACAGATCATGAACTGGTAATATGGAAAATCAGAGTAAAGCTATACAAGAACAAACCAATCATAATGCCAAAACATAATTTAAATACCATCCCAGAAGAATATAAAGAACAAATAAGGAGCAGATCTGAGGCTTTAAACCTAGCTGATAGAGAACCAGAAGAACTATGGAGTGAAGTCAGAGACATCATCATGGAGGAATGCAATAAGACAATACCTCTAATTAAAAAGAGAGAAAGACCTCAATGGATGACAAAACTCTTTAAAATGTTAAAGACAAAAGGAAAGCAAAAGGAGAGAGAAACACGGTTAGAATCCTAATGCAATAATATTGCGACTAGTACATAGGGACAAAGAGAACTACTACAATATTGTACTGAAATAGAAGAGGATAATAAAAAAGGTAGAACAAGAGCCCTATTCCAAAAGATTAGAGAAATTAAAGGGAAATTCAAACCAAGAGTAGGGATGTTAAATAATCAATAGGGGAACACACTGACTGACCGAGATGAAATAAAAGGAAGATGGAAGCAATACACTGGAATTATATAAAGGAGATGCAAGGATGACAGATTCATTCACGGAAGAACCATATGAAGAAGAACCAGAAATTTGAGAATGTGAGGTGAAAGCTTCACTTAAAACACTTGGAAGAAACAAATCTCCAGGAATAGATGGCATACCAATTGAGCTGCTACAAGTTACTGAGACGGAATCTATCCAAATTTTGACAAAAAACTGTCAACAAATATGGAAAATAAAACAATGGTCCACAGACTGGAAGCATTAGATATACATCCCAATTTCAAAGAAAAGGGATCCCAGGGAATGCAGTAATTATGGAACTATTGCCTTAATACCCCATGCAAGTAAAGTAATGCTCAAGATTCTACGGCAAAGGCTCTCGCCATATATGGAGCGAGCAATGCAAAATGTCCAATGGATTTAGAAAGGGAAGAGGCACTAGAGATTATATTGCAAGCATACGCTGGATAATGGAACGGACCAAGGAATTTCAGAAGGAAATCACCCTGTGTTTTATAAATTACAGCAAAGCCTTTGACTGTGTAGATCAGAAAAAACTATAGAATGCTTTAAAAGAAATGGGGGTACCACAGCATCTGATCATACTGATGCACAGCCTATACTCTGGACAAGAGGCTACCCTAAGGACAGAATATCAAGAAACTGACTGGTTCCCAATCGGAAAGGGTGTGAGACAGGGGTGTATTTTATCACCCTATTTGTTTAATCTATATGCCAAATAAATCATACGGAAAGCAGGATTGGGCCAAGATGAAGGAGGTGGGAAAATTGGAGGGAGAAATATCAATAATTTAAGATATGCAGACGATACCATACTACTAACAGAAACTAGTAGTGATTTGAAATGCTGTTGAAAGTTAAAGAGGAAAGCACAAAAACAGGACTACAGCTCAACGTCAAAAAGATGAAAGTAATGACAACAGAAGATTTATGTAACTTTAAAATTGATGAGGACACTGAACTTGTCAAGATTATCAATACCTTGGTGCAGTCATTAACCAAAATGGAGACAATAGTCAAGAAATCAGAAGAAGGCTAGGTTGGGGGGGCAGCTGTGGGAGAACTAGAAAAGGTCCTCAAATGCAAAGATGTATCACTGAACACTAAAGTCAGGATAATTCAGACCATGGTATTCCCGATCTCTATGTATGGATGTGAAAGTTGAACAGTGAAAAAAGTGGGTAAGAGAAAAATCAACTTATTTGAAATGTGGTGATGGATGAGAGTTTTGAGGATACCATGGACCAAGAAAAAGACAACTAATTGGGTGTTAGAACAAATTAAACCAGAACTGTCACTAGAAGCTAAAATGATGAAACTGAGGTTATCATACTTTGGACGCATCATGAGAAGACATGATTCACTAGAAAAGACAATGCTGGGAAAAACATAAGGGAGTGGAAAAAGAAGAAGGCCAAACAAGAAATGGATTGATTGCATAAAGTCACAGATCTGAACAGGGTGGTTTACAACAGATGCTACTGGAGGTCGCTGATTCATAGGGTCGCCATAATTGACTTGAAGGCACGTAACACACAACACACACCCACAGCCAGTGGAATCAATCAAGCAGAGGCGTTTGCATAATATGAAGGGTTGCCATTCAGTGGTAAAGCAGTAGAGTGGAATGAACAGTGCAAGCAAGAGAAACAATACAGGAATGCAGTGGGGAATATCTTCTCATCACCAGCATAAAGTCCTGTATAAATATGTATAGATCTCAGGTTTGTGGTCATTAATGACACTGTGAGGGGATCAGACTCTTTACCCCTAGAACTGCAAAAATATCATTCCTTTCTATACTGATAACTGATAATTTGATATATACACACACACACTTTCACAATTTAGAAACTCATACATATATTATATATTCAAAACTATTTCTTTTCAGATGTTCTAATGCCTTTGAAGTGAACATTTGTGGAGTCTGAACTAAATCAAGCAACAGAAGGTGGTATTTGTTTCCAACTGGGATTAACAGCATTTTTTTTGTAGAAGGACACAAACAGACACAGATGTAGGATATTCTTAATGCTAGGGATATTGATGGTACTGCTTTTTTTTAGCACCTGGCAAAATCTTCAAAATCTCTGAAAAGAATGAACAACTTAAAAATAAGTGAATTCCATCTTATTTGTAAGTATTATGATCACCTGTATTTAATATTAGCCATATTTAGACAAACTGCCTGTCTCACTTTGCAATCATCTCCCCCACCCCCACCCCCTTGTCATTTCACAGGCTGGCATATTTCTCTTCTCAGGTTGCAGATTTTTTTTTTCATTCCTGGTTGGCTTGTCATTAATCTGTCACAAACTGTAATTATTTATGTATACCCATTTATTCAACTGGCAAAATAGTTACCCCCCCCCCCGGCAATATCTTTCCACTGTCAATGTCAGCACAACTGTTTTTTCCCCACTGTTGATTTGCTATTCCTTTGTGTAAACTAAAGCACTTTTCTTTTTTCACACGATTATAACTAAACAGGCCCAGACATGTCAAATGTTCCCCTTTGAATTAAAGAGTGATAGTTAAGAAATCTTTGTCCATTAAAACCATGCCAAAAATGTAATGGACTGCATCATTTACTTGCTTGAGTTATTTTAAACCCCCATAACTCAAAGCTGCAAATTAATGGTTTCAGTAATGAGCTCTAAATAAAGTACATGAACTGGAGACAGCCACAGATTTTCCAAGTGTATGTTATCCCCTATTGCTATACAGGGTGAACATTAGAAACTCCACCAAGCCATGCCCAAGATGCTGTATGCACTTGCTAGAACAAACTTGGTAAATCTTCAGTTAATTATTTGCTACAGTCTGCAGAAATGTAAAGAAACTTTACTATTTTACTCCTATTAACCTGCACAGTTACCATAAGACAACATCCTGTAGTACATGCTGAGCAAAATGAAACTGAGTTTGGAGGGACATGAGATGTATACAAATTAGACTGCGACTCATTATGGATATTCGTTTTTTCTATCATCTTCTCAAGATTTCCTAATAACACTTTCTTACATCATGCTCCATCAACCATATCCCTTTTTATAATTACTGAACAAGTATGGTGTAACCACCCGTCATTAAACCTTTCAAAAGAACGATTATGCCTACTCAGAAATGAAAAATATTGCAAAGTAGAGATGACAAACTGCAAACTGGTTATCATGCCATGTACCAGATCCAGGTACTCTCACAGGAGACAGATTTTCTAGATCAATTTCAGTCAGGCCCGGTTTTGGTATGGCAACTGCTTTGGTCACCCTGTATGATGGCCTCTGTTGGCAGAGAGACAGGGGAAATATTACTTTGTTGTATAAAATTATGTATAAAATTATGCATGGCATTGAGAAAGTGGATAGAGGAAAGTTCTTCTCCCTCTCTCATAATACTAGAACTCATGGACATTCAAAGAAGCTGAATGTTGGAAGATTCTGGACAGACAAAAGGAAGTACTTCTTTACTCAGCGCATAGTTAAACTATGGAATTTGCTCCCACAAGATGCAGTAATGGCCACCAGCTTGGATGGCTTTAAAAGAAGATTAGACAAATTCATGGAGGACAGGGCTATCAATGGCTACTAGCCATGATGGCTGTGTTCTGCCACCCTAGTCAGAGGCAGCATGCTTCTGAAAACCAGTTGCCGGAAGCCTCAGGAGGGGAGAGTGTTGTTGCACTCAGGTCCTACTTGCAGGCTTCCCCCAGGCACCTGGTTGGCCACTGTGAGAACAGGATGCTGGACTAGATGGGCCACTGGCCTGATCCAGCAGGCTCTTCTTATGTTCTTATGATTCTTCTTGATCTCTCATTGGCTTTCAATACCACCAACCATGGTATCCTTCTGTGGGGGGCCCACATTGTGATGGTTCCACTCCTACCTGGCTGACCAGCTGCAGAAGGTGTTTCTTGAGGAGCATTGCTCAACTCTGTAGGTTCTCCAGTATGGAGTCCCACAGGGGTCCGTCTCCATGAAACTGATGAGTCAGTTTTTGGTTGAATCAGTGCTTGGTTGTGATAATGAACTGGATGAGGGCCAATAAACTGAAGCTTAATCCAGACAATATGTTGGTGGTGGGTGGTTCCTCTGACCAACTGAGTGATATGCAGCCTTTTCTAGATGGGGTTACCCACCCTCCGAAGGAGTGGGGTTGTAGTTTGGGGATTCTCCTGGATCCATTGCTTGAGGTTCAGGTGGCCTCAGTGGTATGAAGAGCCTTCCATCAGCTTAGGCTGGTGGCCCAACTACGACCCTAGCTGCAGTAATCTATGCTCTGGGAACCTTAAGGATGGACTACTGAAATGTGCTTACACATTTACTTTACATATGACTGCCTTTGAAAATGGTTTGGAAGCTTCAGTTAGTACAGAATGCAGCTTCCTGACTGTTGACAAGTTCTAGGTGAACAGATCATATAACACCAATCCTGTTACAACTACACTGGCTGGCTGTACACTCCTGAGAACAATTCAAAGTGTTGGGTTTGACCTATAAAGCGCTTTATGGCTCAGGACCCAAATATCTTCTCAAAAGCCTCTCCCACTATGAACATACTCAGATCCTTAGATCTTCTTCTGAGGCTCTTCTCCAGATCCCACCTGAGGGAAGCTCAGACGGTGGTGACTATGGAAAGGACATTTTTCAGTTGTGGCCCCTATCTCTGGAATGCTATGCCAAGCAAGGTCCAACTGGTGCATTCATTGACATCTTTTCAGCACCAAGTAAAGACTTTTCCCCTTCCCCCGGGCCTGGGCTTTTGATAGACTATGATACGTTGTTACTATGTACAAAACATTGCTACTAGTGTGCTGTCAAAGCTTCCTGTGGCTATCATGGGGATTGTTTTGTTTTGATTGTATGCAGTATTGTATTTATATTTATGTTTTAAATGTGTTATAAGTCACTTAGAGGGACTTACAAGTCTAAAAAAATATTACTGTAATAGGTCATATTTCAGCATATTTGGAATGAGCAGTATAGTACTCAATTCACTTCAAGGTTTTAACACTGATTATGCTTGGTATGACTCAGGACCCAGTTACCTGAAAGAGCACTTCTTCCTTTATCACCTTACATGGAATTTAAGATCTGCTGGGGACACCCTGTTTGTTATTCTATTGCTAAGTGAGATTCATATTTCTATGTCCCATGAAGGAGACTTCTCATGAGAAGTTCACCAGCTGTGGGAAATTCTCTCTTGAAATCCAGCTAGAAAAACTACCTCACAGGCCTAATGTGACCTATGGCCTAGTTTCCCATGCCCAATTTTAATGGCTTATTGTATCTGTTGGATTGTCATTTTAAGCTTGTATTTGATGTACTCTGTGCTGGGACTACATGGTCAATGAAAGGTGGAATAGAAATAAAGGATGTTAATATGGGGACCAGTATGTCTCCAGCCATGTTTCAGCACTGCTTTTATTTCCATTGAATGGCTTGTCCGGAGACTGTTAGGATGCATTGTGAGGCAATGAACTGCTATGGCGCTCTCTCTAATAGGTTATATAGCATGTGAACCTTCATATTTACAATTGCTCAATTATTTCTAATTATCTGCACATTGTTATGAAGAGTTAAGGCCCTTCATGGTTAAAATATGTTGTACTCAGAGCTGCTATGATCTGCAGAATGACAGAGCCTTCCATATGATCAGGGCCAAGGCACAAGCCTCCAGTTGCCTAGCATGACGCCAGAGTCACAGAGCAGTGGTAGCTAGCTGTGGCCCTCCAGATGTTGTTGGACTACCCTTCTGATTGGCCATGCTGGCTGGAGTTGATGGAATCCAACAACATCTGGAGGGCCATACATTAGCCACCCTTGACAAAGGTTGTGTCTGCAAATATGAACTAAGCCTATACCTGTTTTAATTGTTTAATTCTACATCACACATTTTTCAATATATTGAAAACAATTTTTTTAAAAAAAATTATTTGCAGGTTAAGCCCATCTTCTGTTTCTGGATGTCTGGAAGATTTTAAACTACAAACTATTTTTTCAGGGTTAGCCACTAAGTACTTACATAGTTGTTGGGCTGTTAACTTTACCCACACCCCTGCAGTGCAACCATCAACATATATTTTCAGTTGTTGCCACCACTGCCTTTTACTTATATATTTCAGCAAAAGAAGAAAATTTGAGATTCATACAAGATTAAACTACCATCAGTGTGTGACCCCAACTATAGGTCCTTATGGTTCTTCCCACCACTAACCATAAACTGGATAGTAACTCCCAGAGAATTCTAATGCTTGTGGGATCAAAAGTTATTGGGCTTAGATACAAAGACTATCTTAAACCAGAGGTGGCTAATCTAGTTAATTAGAGCTGCAATTACCCTTAGCCAATCCACTAGGGGCTGCATGCCCGTAAGCGGATGTAGCCAGAAGTAGTGGACACTCTATACTCTCACATACCCACGCACACACACACATGCAGGCAGTCCCTCCTCGTCCTCAGCTGATCCATGCTGTGGGAAACGTTGGGCAGTTTCCCAAAGTTGATTCTAATGGTCAGCGAACACACTCCAAAAAATTTACCAGGTTTCATCCACAAATCCAACCAAAATATCCCAAAAAGGTTGAACTTGTACATTTTTCTCCAGTCACACTAATATTCACTATCACATTTCTTTTAAGACATCAAACTGTATTCTAGTATACTATAGCAATCATATCTAAAATTATACAATAAAATATTCCACAATGGTGTGCACAATATTCATCTGAGGGATTTATGTGCAAGACTAAAAATGTATTCAGAGCTCAGTAAGTGAAACTGAATTACATAATCACAGTGACAAATGTTTCTAATGCTTTAGCCATCATTAGCACCACTGCCACCATCTTAACAAAATCTAAAAATATTATGGTTGCTTGTATCTTTAGGAAGCAGGATTTATTGTTTCCATTTTGTAATTTATTATCATGTATTTTGCCAATTAGTTTATATAATTGGTTTTCTTTTAAGTACACCGTAGGTTATCTATACTTTTGTTGCTGTTAAGAGTGCAAGCAGCTATTAACTTAAAATCCATGTCTAATATAACAACAACCTCAGCATTTCCACACTTTTAGATCTTAATTTCTCCTGCATACTTGTCAGGGTTGGAAAATATCTTCAATACTCATTAAATTATGCTAGTGTCTAAGAATTTTAAACATATTTCCAGCCTTTCTTTCAGTATGTGGGATTGCATACACATAAACACAATATAGACAAAGCAGCAAAAACTAATTTTAATTCAAATGTTTCTTATTTTTTATAAAAACTTAGTTTAGTACAATTCATTTACTTCTGCATTTTATTTTTCAAACATGCAGTTTAGAAAATTCTTTAAGAATTCTCATATATTTGAAATTACTGTGTCATTTTCTAATTTATCTCTTTGTAACCATCTGTCCTGCCACCTTAACAGACACTTGTGCTGGCTTATGATATTATTTCACTTTCTCTAAACTGAAAACTTTACCACTACAACTTAAAAACAAATTAAGACTGGCAGAGCAATCCAAACGCCGGGGAGCCATTGGAAGGAGGCTGGCAAGAAGCTGGCAGAAAACTCTGCAGGATCTTCCTCCTGCCCAGGAGCAGACAGCCTGGCTCAATGCTGGCTCCATTGGGAGCAGTGTACATGACCTGGCCGGAAGTACCGGCTCTAATGAACAGGCCTCCCAGGGAGTAAGCACTCCCTGTAGTCCACAATGGAAGTTTAAGAAAATAATTTTACTGTGCTGGCCTTTTGACTGGGGGAGTTTGTGGGGTGATCAGTACTTGGGGTAGGAGCCTGAACATGAGGAGGATCTCGTGTGAGTCTCCCTATGGCTCCTCCCCCATCATGCCCCCGGAACATTCCATTTTCAGGGCTTCCACTGGCCCTCCATCTGCCAGACTGGCTGTCCCAAAGGACCCACAGCAGCTCTGGCAGGCTCCTGGTGGCACAATGGCTCAGACGCAGCAGAGGGTTGCTGCCGGCGAACCCCGACATAGCCAGAAGCCTGCCAGTGCTGCCGGGGATCCGCAACATCCAACTAACCCCAGCCCAGTGGAATGGTGAGTTGGATCGTACCCTAAGGGTGAGCAGACTCCTGCAGTTCTGAAAAATAGTAAACAGTGGGGTCAAAAAACCATGACAGATGGTAAAGGAAGGAATGTTTTACATGGGCCTGCTTTCCTCTTTGCCTTCCATTTCTCAATTTATCTGCTGCCTTATGGAGCGACTCCAAAGCAGCTCCACATCTCATCATTCTCCTGCCCTCTGTGTAGCATCTAATACTGATGTGACCTAGAAAGAAGATGAAGCCACCAAGCCCTTCCATTGCTATAACCAGTCAGTTGTACATGTCTTGACCTGGGATCATGAAAAGACAGGCTGTGGTGTAAACAGGAGGTTATAATAAGGCAGGTCTATACAGAAAAAGGCACTTGTTTGGGTAACCTGGTCCTAAATTGTTTGACAACACAAGAAAAGCCTGCTGGATCGCATCCTCAGAGACAGGGCCAGATTAAAGTCATGTAGATCCTAGGCACTCTCATAATCGTCGAACACCCCCCCCCCAAAAAAAGATAGATCTACAATACTTACACTGTATAGTTCCCATAATCACAGATCTATATACATAAGGCTGCTGCTGGAGTCTATCCAGTTGCAATTTCCAGCATATTCTGTGAGAGGAAACGTGATTCTTCTCCTCTATGAATAAACAATATGAGTGGTGCTTATTCAAGGGAACAAAGTAGGTTTCATGAAGTTAACATTTTGGCTGAATGCATTTCATGTGCTGCCAGCCATCTGAATTTGGTTGGAACAGGTGCTGCCCTGCAGCAGTCAGGTTTTGGAATTCTGCAGTCACTATATACATTCTTCTCAGCTTCACACCGAAGATGGTCTAAATTGGTAAAGAACATGAAGAAAAATACCAACATTGTACAAGATTTATCAGAAATATGATGGTCAGCATAGGGTGATACTACCACAACCCTTTATATGAACTATTTTGAAATTAGTCAAACTGACATAGCTGAAAGTGATCATCAAGTACCATCAGTGGTCCATGACACTAAAGTCAGTAATTAAGAAGCCTGATTAGTTTGGGAAATATTGTAGTAAATATGTATGAAGCTTAAACAAAAGGCAGAGGTAGCAGTGGGTGGAGCTGGAAGGAGGAACAGGCTGTGAGTCAGAGAAGACTAACAGAGAGACTGTTAGAGAGGCGATGAGAGAACTGCAGGCCCTCTAGATAGTTTATTTAAGTAGGCCTGAAATGAAATAAAGTACACTGCTCATTTCAAGTTGGGAGTTGCTCCTTTAATTATACAAACAGGGTCACATGAAACATGGCGGCAGCAGAAAGTTTGTGAGGAAGCCCAGGAAGAGAAACAGTGACCAAAGCCTCAGTAGTGATTAAGGCAACTGTGAGAAGCATGGATTGAGGCCTTCAGGACACCTGGATTTTAACACAAAGAACCTGGCACAGACATGGAAGCAGTGAAAGCAAAAGTTCAGGCTGTATACAGGGCTAACCATGTCTGATAAAGAAGAAAATGTGAAGGTAAAACTGTTTTACTGCTTAGTGAGGGGAAAGGGCTGTGAAGTCAGTGCAACACTACTGTCCGGGACCCCAGAAACACTAAGATAGCTAATAGAATGTTTTTAATTGCTGTAAACCACCCAGAGAGCTTTGGCTATGGGGCGGTATATAAATGTAATAAATAAATAAATAAATTATTTGATGCATACTGTGGTTCCAGGGAAAATGAAACTGTAGAGATATCATTTTTCCACCCAAAACCAAAAAAGGAGGAGGAATAGATAGCTACATTACAGCTATCTGTAATGTAACTTTGGAGACATAAAAGACTCCCTAACCAGGGACAGAATTGTGTGTGTAACACAGGACTCTGCTTTGAGGGAAAGGTGGATCTAATCCTGGAACAATGCCTCCAAATTGCAGGGGCATGATAATTGTCTAAACAAAGCATTAAAACATTATCAAGAGGAACATGTGCAGATGTATTCCAGGGTACTAGTCTCTTTGAAGGGAAACAAAAGTTAGAAATAGACCCTCAAGTGTGATACTGGCAAGGCTGGCTCTCTTTCATGTGGACAGGCCCACCCTTAGCATATGCAGGGCCCAGGGCAAAAGCATAATTGGGGGCCCCCCACATTCTTTCTCTCTATATATTATATATATATTGAGAGAGAGAGAGAGAGAGAGAGAGAAATTTTATTTACAAATATATGTAATTATAATATTTAATTTACATATGAGACTAACAACCTATTAAATACAAATATGATTACCTTCACTTCAGGGAATAGGCCTCTAGTCAACCTGTTCCATATCCATTTGTCCACTGGTCTCTCGAAATCTGTCTTCCCTTTGTCGATATCTGCTAGATATGGCAGTCTATTTCTAGGCATATTTTGCCATCTTTATCTTCCTAACTGTCGTGTCCAGGACTAGACTCAGGAACCAGACCAGTTGGTGAAAGCAATTCAGTTTTTATTAACGTAATATCCAGAAAAAAACTGTGCCTTCTCATGAAGTAACACTATCACACATATCCTGCGGCATAGAAGAGAGTTCACAGAACAAGGTCTCTCTATTCCCCCTGTCCCTTAAAAAGGGAGCTTTCTGATGCGAATTCTCTCACTGCGCCTCAAAGTGCTCTCATCTACACCCCTCCTCTCTCTCCCCCTTGTCCTTTTTTGCTGTCTCCGGGTTCGTGGTGAAGGGGGAAGAACTGCCCCCTCCCCTTCTGAGGATTCTAACTCAGGTATGGGGGAAAGCGGGGGGGCATGCTTGAACCGTCAGGCTGGCTTTTTCCTGCCTCAGGTGGGAGTTGAATTCCCCTTTGCCCTCCCCACTTGTCCAACTGCTCTAGTCTTGAAAGAGACGGAGGCGTGGGAAGCTCATGGGAAGAATCTGTGTCTGTGAGAGTTTCAAGGTCTTTACTGCTAGACAGTTCTATCTCTGGGATCCCCCCCCCTTCCTCAAGTGCTTCTTCACACAGTTCTGGGCAAATAATCTCTTCCCCCTCCTCATCCTCTGAAACAACAGGGCCCCAATCCTGCATCCTGACACTAACTAAACAATTGAAAACACTTTGTGCAGAACCACTGTTTTAAATATCGAGGATGACAGAATTTAATCATTTCTGTAAATGTCTGGGTGCTTTGTTGACGGGCAATTATATTCGGATTAAAATTAAAATAATACAAATATAAGAAACTATATATTCTCAAAAATTAATTTTCCTTGCTCAAATACATATTTGGTTTGTACATGGGTCCCAGGCCAGAAAAACATTGGAAGACTACCAATGTACACAAAGATGCACCAAGGATCTGACACAATCTAAGGCAATTTCCTATGTACCCAAGGCAAACATGCATAGAATCAGACTGTGCACAGACCACCAGTTATTAAAAAACAAACCTGAAACACATTTTAATTTTTATTGCTGTTATACACACTACACTATATGAAAAACTATATATGCACACTATATAAAAACACAAAAATAATAATGATAATTCTCAAATACTGATATACATTGGTGCATTATATACACATCTCTCATATATTCATGCTTCAAGTTCAAGAGAGGAAAAATACACTTCCTACAGCAGTTTCTAAAAGGTATTAAGATAGCCACTTCCCCCCCCCCTTGGGAAGGCTCCTACACCTTTAACACTGTAGCAGGCAACACTACAACTTTCCATCACCAAGTCGGGAAAAGCCTCATCTGTTGAATTAGATTGCATAATTAATGTGTTCCTTCAAAATGCACCCTTCATTAGGATTCCAAAATTATATTAAAACCGACCCAATATTCCAAAAAGTAAAATAAAGCTTTGTCAGTTATGCAGATCCCAAAAGTTTTTTTTCATGTTAATACCATCTAGCTCAGTACTGATGAGAAGGACTAGGACTAGCATTGGCTCTCCAGGATTCCAGGCAATAGTCTTTTTCAGAAATTGAATTTTGGACCTTTGCATACAAAATATATGCCCTACCACTGAGCTATATCCCTTCCCTTGTTTAAAAAATTATCTTTTAAAATTGTTCTTTTCAATTTACTAATGAATGCATATCATACCTAGGGCATATCCACACCTTTCATTTGAAGCACATTCAACACACATCTAGCAACCCTACTCCATACATGGGACTTTATGAAGAAGATAAAGGATTGTAGATTATATAATAATCTCAGGATAATAAATCTTGGGGATTAATCATTGAAGGCTCTGGGAGGGGGGCTATATATTGGTTGTATGTTATATTTTTTTACTGTATTGTTTTAAAAATTATCAATAAAAGAAGTATCAGCCCTATCTGTGCACAGACCCACCATTCATTTGCCTGTCTTCACTTCCGGGTCTGCGTATAGGTTTTTATGCTGACAATATTATTTTTTTTGGGGGGGGGGGGCTATTAGGAATTATTTTTGGACTGTTTGGACTACATTGCCACTACTGCAAGTGAGACGTCCAATTGTGGTTTCCTGGGTATTTTTATCTGCTTTTATCTGCTGAATTGGATTAATTGTAGTACTTACTGTTTTACTACCTATTGTAAATTTCCATTAGTAAATGACAGGCAGGCTAGAAATTATATGATGAAGGGTGGGTTTGAATATTTTAATTTTTTTTTTTATTTATTTATTAAATTTATATACCGCCCGACTAGCGATAGCGAAGTAAAAAAAACAGGCATCCTTCATTGACTATGAAATATAAATGTATCATTTTCAGGCTCATGGGACAATCATACCTTTTCCTAATCCAGCCAAAGTCATCTGTGACTAAGTCCCAGTGAAATCAATAGAACCAGTTAGTCATGACAATTTTATTTATATTTTGTATTTTTTATTTATTTATAACAAGAACCATAACATAACTAAATGCTCTTACCATATCGTTTCAGGAAGGTTACAGCGCTATTCATGTCATGATATTTCTGCTCTTTTACAGAAATGTTTTCATAGCACATTTTGAGCTTCTACACCCAGGGCAGATATCCTGGACACTCTATGTATTAAATGTTTTTATATGGTTTCTTAGATGTTTTTAATTGTTTTAAAACATTTTAGATAGTTTTAATTGTTTTAAATAGGGTTTGTTTTATTTTAAATGTGTTACCAATTTGATGTTTGCCATCCTGGGCTCCTTTGGGAGGAAAGGTGGGGTGCAAATTTAATAAATAAATACATTAGTCGTAACAAATTTAAGCCCCATTCCTTTCCAAGTGCCTCAGCAAGCAGTCATTCACTTTAGCTGGATGATTGCAAAAGGCTATACTGGGATACTGAAAATCTCCCTTTACCTTTGTTTTTTTGTAAGATAGCTAAAGCAACTCTAACCAGTGTTTTCCATCCCTATACTTTTCATGTAGAATTTTTTGAAATATTTACAATGACAAACCATTTGGAAAAGTTTTGTAATCAGAATATTTTCAAATTAATTTAAAAAATCTACTAGTTTTATTTTGATAGTGGACACTCTTTCCAACCATTTTTTCCATCGATCTAGATCTACTATCATCTCATTTAGCAATATTTATGAGACCCATGGCATGATGGCAGAATCCTGATAACTGGTTTATATACGTTCTTTAAGAGTTGTTTTCATGCTTCATTTTCTGTTCAACTGTTGCAGCCTATCATAAGCCTCAGATGTGGGATAGAAATCCAACTAATAAATAAATCATGCCAACGTGCAACCAACACTAACTAGGGCTGCTAAGGTCCAGCTGTGGCTTAATTCTCAAAGATCTGCATTGTAGCAAGGGGAGTTTTTTTTAAAAGAGGATTTCTGGGTATGATATGCATGTCAGTTCTATTTAATATGCAAATACTAACACTTCACACATCATTGATCTCAAGAGCTGAGTACATACATACACTTCAAGACATCTCTTTCCTTTTCACTATCTGCAAAAGGGGTGTTTCTACATACTTTTAACGTTTATTTTTTTATTTCCCACTAAAATGAGCTTGTGTATTAAGAGATGTATTATTGGGAGCAGACATAATCTATCTTGTTCCTTTCTTCTCCTCCACTCCCAAAGCATAACAAGAATGTTTAGATTTGTATAGGATTATATACTTCCAAGATAAAATCTCTTGCATCCGCCGGGACTTAGACTCCAGTATTATGCCAGTTGAACCTAATGAGGTATCCGGAGCACGGTTTTTCCTCATTTATTGGATGAGTTTCAGTTGGTACAGCTTGAGGACATTGACAAGGTGCTTGGACTGGTGCGTGCAACCACCTCTGTACTGGATCCTTGCCCCTCTTGGCTAGTGAAAGCTGGCAGGGCTGGAACAGCCGGCTGGGCCAGGGAAGTGATAAATGCCTCCTTGAGAGATGGAGTGGTCCCTAGCTGCTTAAAAGAGGCAGTAGTGAGACCACTCCTGAAGAAACCTTCCCTGGACCCAGATAATTTGAACAACTATAGACCGGTAGCAAATGTTCCATTCCTGGGCAAGGTCTTAGAACGGGTGGTTGCCAGCCAGCTCCAGGTGCTCTTGGATGAAACCGATTATCTAGATCCGTTTCAATCCGGTTTTAGGCCCGGTTTTGGCACTGAAACAGCCTTGGTCGCCCTGTATGATGACCTATGTCGGGAGAGGGACAGAGGGAGTGTTACTCTGTTGATTCTCCTTGATCTCTCAGCTGCTTTTGATACCATCGACCATGGTATCCTTCTGGAGAGACTCACGGAGTTGGGAGTTGGAGGTACTGCTTGGCAGTGGCTCCGCTCCTACCTGGTGGATCGTCTCCAGAGGGTAGGGCTTGGGGAGCATGGATCAATACCCTGGACTCTCCATTGTGGAGTTCCACAGGGATCGGTCTTGTCCCCTATGCTTTTTAACATCTACATGAAGCCGCTGGGTGTGGTCATCAGGAGTTTTGGAGTGCGTTGTCATCAGTATGCTGATGACACGCAACTCTATTTCTCCTTTTCATCTTCTTCAGGTGAGGCTGTTAATGTGCTGAACCGCTGCCTGGCCACGATAATGGACTGAGGCTCAATCCTGACAAGACTGAGACACTGTTGGTGAGTGCCTTCTCTGACCAGATGGTGGATGTTCAACCTGTTCTAGATGGGGTTACACTCCCCCTGAAGGAACAGGTTCATAGCTTGGGGGTTCTTTTCGATCCATTCCTGTCTCTCGAGGCGCAGGTGGCCTCGGTGGCACGGAATGCGTTCTACCACCTTCGGTTGGTAGCCCAGCTACGTCCCTATCTGGAAAGCGATGACCTCGCCTCAGTTGTGCATGCTCTGGTAACCTCTAGATTGGATTACTGCAATGCGCTCTATGTGGGGCTGCCTTTGAAGACAGTTCGGAAACTACAGCTGGTGCAAAACGCAGCTGCTAGACTGCTGACGGGGACTAGGCGGTCCGCACATATAACACCTGCTCTGGCTCGTTTGCACTGGCTACCTATCCGTTTCCGGGCTAAATTCAAAGTGCTAGTTTTGACTTATAAAGCCTTACACGGTGCGGGACCACAATACCTAGCGGAACGCCTCTCCCAATATGAACCTACCCGTTCACTACGTTCAACATCTAAGGCCCTCCTCCGAGTTCCGACTCACAGAGAAGCTCGGAGGGTTGTAACAAGATCTAGGGCCTTTTCAGTGGTTGCCCACGAATTATGGAATAGTCTCCCCGATGAGGTTCGCCTGGTGCCTACACTTTTATCTTTTCGGCGCCAGGTGATAACCTTTTTATTCTCCCAGGCATTTTAATCTATCTTTTAAGCTTTTAATGTATATTTGGTTGTTTATTGTTTTAATATTTACGCTCTACTGTTTTTGTGATGTTATTGTATTTTATCCTATGCTGTGCACCGCCCTGAGAGCCTTCGGGCTGTGGGCGGTATATAAATCGAATAAAATAAAAATAAATAAATATAACAACAAGCCAAATAGCCTGTGTTAAATGTTTAGTGGCATAGCAGATTGTATTTACCACATACACTGTCTCTCTTGCTCTATGCCGTTCTCTGCTTGATGGGTTTTCCCGCCACGAGGCCCTCTCTGCGCACCAGGGCAAATTGTGCAATGCAAATACAGTATGTGTATTGAAGCGACCGCACGAACTTGCACATGCGCACACATGCAAAACAACCAGATGGAGACTGTTGGGGAACGTTAGCACCCCTCCCCCCCACCCTCCCCGCTGAGGCAAAGGAAGGAGGTGCCGAAGGAAGCAGCCATGAAGCTGGAAGGAGTAAAAAAACTGCGGCTGGGCAGGAGTAAAAAAAACCCGACTGGGCAGGACTAAAACAACCCAAGGACCGCAACGCCACCTCCCCAGCCACCAAGCACCCCCCCAAAGCGCGGGGCCCAGGGCAACTGCCCCACTTCCCAGTGCCTAGGGGCGGTACTGCATGTGGATGGACAGGGGCGAGGGTTCTTGCTTTCTCACATTACCTGTATCTACTCAGTCATTTATTTTATTTATTTATTAGATTTATATCCCACTCTTCCTCCCAGTAGGAGTTCAATAGGGCCTTGCCGGTATCAAACTTGAGGGTCTATTTCTAACTTTTGTTTCCCTTCGAAGAGACCAGTCCCTCTTTGTTGAACATTAGTTCACCTAAGCTCACAGGTTTCCAACAGCAGTCGTCAAACAGTAAGCAGATCACAGACACAGACCTCACTCAAGAAGTCTATTTGGGAGTCAGACGGCAGAATAATCTTTATAATATATGCCATTTATTCATATCTTACAACTAATGAAATGCATTCAGGTGGCTTTAGCCAGCATAGCAGAAACAGAAAATAGAAATACAAATCATTCATTCATTTAACATCAAAGTATAAAACCTTGAAGGTACAACTAACTTAATGAGGTTACAACAGATGGAAAAACTGAGTTAAACTCAAAGACATGTGGCAGAGCCAAAGGTACAAAGCACATGGAAATACATCTCACCCATCAGAAGACATAAGATAGAATCATTATTCCTGCAAACCAACACATTCCAGAGGACTAGTTGAGCTTGGTGTTTTATACACTTTCTTATAAAAGGAGAGGGTGTATTCTCATGGCCTTATCAGCTGGGCTGCCTGGCCATGCCATTTTTCTGTGCCATCTGGCAAAGACAGCAAGTGTGACTAGCTGTGAACAACTAGTTGAGTTAACCAGGTGTGCCTCTCCGGTGGTTCTGATAGGTATGCCTCCCTTAGACTCACCCAAATAATGGAACACCATAAATGGCATGCCGGCAGCTGGTATCACTGTTTACAAAGATAACGAAGCACTGGCTGCCTTCCCAGACACCTTATCACCCTGCCTTCTTCTACAGACTTTCATAAATAATTTACTGTTTTACTCAGAAGGTGGGGAAGTGAATAAACTCTTTTGCTCTTTTGCAAGATACATACATTGAAATAAACAGACTATATAAGCTACTCCAGCAATTCTTTGCATATTTTAAACCTATATTTGGACTGAACCCATTACACGTGCAACCAGTAAGACTACCAAAACGCAGAATCACACTAGCCATGCTGGAATCACTGAAGAAAGAATTAACAAAATTGCAAGAAAAAGGCATTATCACACTAGTCAAAGCAAGCACTGGTTAGATTAGCAGTCTTGTGGTGGTAAGGAAGCCATCAGGGAATCTGAGAATCTGTATTGACCCAAAACCTTGTAACAGGGCACTCAAAAGAAGTCACTATCCACTACCAACAGTTGAAGATGTGCTATCTAACTTGTCTAAGGCACAAGTCTTTACAGTTTGTGATGTGAATAATAGATTTTAACATGTGGAGCTTGATGAACCATCCAGCCACCTGACAACTTTCAGCATGCCCTTTGGCAGATACCGCTGGTTAAGGATGCTCATGGGGATAAGCCCAGCTCCTGAAGTTTTCCAGGAGAAGCTGAACCATGCACTAGAAGTGCTTCGAGCATCAAAATTGTAACTGATAATATTCTTGTCATAGGAGAAAGGGATGACAGAGAAGACGCAATATGAGACCATGACACCAAACTATAACAGCTTCTTCACAGATGCCAAGAGAGGAACATTACTCTGAATACTGACAAAATACAGCTGAGAAAAACAGAAGTGCCCTCTATCGGACATCTTTTGACTACAGAAGGACTGTGGTCAGTCCCAGAGAAAGTGAGAGCTGTTAAAGAGATGCCTAGGCCACAGGATGTCATAGGAGTCCAGCGCCTTATTGGGATGGTGAACTACCTGTCTAGATTTTGTGCACACTTGTTGGATGCTTGTGAGCCACTTAGGTGGCTAATGCAGCCAGGGAATGGAAGAGATTGAAAAGGAGGCATTCCAAAGAATCAAAACACTAATTACTGAGGCCCCAAAATTGATGTATTACAACCTAGCAGAGCAACTGGTACTGCGGTGTGATGTTTTTGAAGGAGGCCTTGGAGCAGTATTAATGCAACAGCAGCAGCCCATAGCCTTTGCGAGTAGATCTATGACTGAAACTGAAAGGAGATTTGCTCAAATAGAAAAGGAATTCCTAGCAGTATTGTTTGGATTGGAACAGTTCCATCCATTCATCTTTGGACAGAAGTAGATGTTCAATCAGATCACAAACCATTAGAGATCATAATGAAGAAACCCTTGCTGACTGCTCCAAAGAGACTACAATGCATGCTGTTGAAATTTCAGGCATATGATGTAAATGTAAAATACCACCCAGGAAAGTTGCTGTAAGTGGCAGACACACTCAGTACAGCATATCTTCTGGAGGTTAGCGTGGATGGATCTGTAGAACAAGAAATAGAGTCAATTCACATGGTACAAGATCTGCCCATCTCCTAAACCAGTCTCACGGCTATACAGCATAGTACTGCACAAGATGATGTGTTACAGGCAGTTAAACAAACCATCCTAGATGGCTGGCCAGAGCACAGGAAACAAGTACCACCAGAAGTTACCCCATATTATCAATGGCTGTATATATAGGATGGAATTATGTTCAGGGGAGATATGATAGTGGTATCAGCAGCTCTGAGACAAGATATCATTAATAGACTCCACAACTCACATCTGGGAATTGAATCATGTCTCAGGTGAGCATGGGAGTGCATTTACTGGCCAGGCATGAATGCCTACTTGAGAACACACATGGAGCATTGTGGAGTCCTGGGCTCCTACTAGGAGGGCGGGTGGGATATAAATCTAATAATAAATAAGTAAGTGAGTGAGTGAGTAAGGAAGGAAGGCAGTGACAAACAGCAAAAGGAGACTCTAAAACCACATGATGTTCCTTCCCAGTCTTGGGAGAAGGTAGGAACTAACTTGTTCACTTTTAATGTCAGAAATTATATGGTTGCAGTAGACTATATGGGATTTCCAGCACAAGACCTCATCCCCTGGGTACCCACAGAGCAATGGGAAGGCAGAATCGGCAGTAAAGACAGCCAAGAGACTCTTGTTGAAGGCAAATAAGACTGCAAGGGGATCCCTATCTGTCACTATTGAATCATCATAATACCCCCTTCCAAGGAATGGACAGTAGCCTAACACAAAGACTGATGGGTCAGAGAACTAAGATATTGCTGCTGACGACAGACTTGCTACAGCCTCAAAGGGGATGGGGCGACCATACACAGAAACAGTTAGAAAAACAACAGTATCATCAAATTTCTCAGTATAACAAAGGAGCCAGGGACTTCAGACCACTGTGCAAAGGGGAAAGGGTCTGGATACAGCCAGTAAATCCACATGTGAAAGCATGGCAAAAGGCCACTGTGTAGGATGCAATCAGAGTCAGGTCAGGTCTTCTGAAGTTGTCACAGATAGTGGACAGTGACTAAGACATAATTGAAGGCAGCTGATGAGTGCGGGCAAAGGGAAAGCACAACTGAGTGAAAGATTCCAGGCTCAGGACCAAGACAACTTTGTTGATGCATCAGAGACCAATGGGTCCTACACAGGAGAAACAGCCGACATAGATCCCACATTAGAAAGAGATACACAAGCAGAGTCTGGTCTATAAAGCAAAGACACAGACACAAAAGAAGCAAATGTTGTGCCAAGTACAGGCAAACAAACAAGAAGTAGGAGGCTGATAAAACGTTCTTATGTTGGAAGGCTGTAGTTTGGTTGTAGAACATAGAAATTGCATGCAAAAGGTCCCAGGTTCAGTCCCCAACATGTCCAGGTAAGACTAAGAATGTCCCCTGTCTGAAATTCTGAAGAGCTACTACCAGTCAGTGTGGACAATGCTGAGCTAGATAGACCAAGGATCTGACTTGGTATAAGGCAGCTTCCTATATTCAATAAAAGAAGTATGTGTGGGACATCTTGATATTAATTGCTGAGCTATGATGTAACCAAGAAATGGCTATGTGGAAGTGATTTTGTTAAATAAAAAAATAGGATAAGAAATTAAAATTTTAATCTCTTTGATAAAGGAATCGCTTAGGCTCTGGTGGATTATGTAGAATTTATACAGTAAATCTCAAAATGGTAGTTTCTCTTTCAATTATTAATCAGTTGATTGACTGACTAGGTTTTGTGCTAGATTTTCCGAGAAAATGCAAGGCTTCGGTGAAATGAGAAAGACAACTTCCAAGGCTTCAGCAAAGACATTGCTTATCAGGAGCGAAGCTATCCATTAAATGCTAGCTTACCATCATTTATTGTGGTTTCAAGATCATTTTAGTCTCCATTTTATGTGGTTTGCTTTGTTCAAGAAATTAAACATAGGTATTAGGAGTTTCATAGAAGAACATGAGAATCACTACTTTATAGGGGACACTTCCTTGATAGTATCTAAATGTTAATTGTTGAGCAAAGGTTAACTGAACCATTGCATTTTCATTTTTAGCCTCTCCCCATTCCCCAATGCAGAACTTTGCATTTGGTTTACATTTCATTTTGTTAGTTTTGGCCCAGTTTCTATTCAATTAAGGTGATTTTGCATTCTATTTTGTATTTTATTCCTGTCTTAAGAAATATATTCCAATTATGGGGTAGAGGTCTTACATTTCGGGGGGGGGTGGCTAGGTGTATACTTTTTTTCCTTCTCCCCTCCCCCCCCCAAAAAAACATTTTGAAAAGTTCTTAGCTTTGGCAGCGCAGTAGCAGTGGAGATCTGGCTGCTGTCATTCTTTCTTCACAGAGAGAACTCAGCTGCTCTGGCAGCAGAACTGAACAGTTTAAAAACTGTTTTAAAAGATAATAAGATCCCATGCCAGAATTGTAAGCCCCTTCCCCATGAAATCACACATTAGTTAGCAAAATCACAGATTACATCTTCAATTTTTTAATTTTTAATTTTGCAAAAGCTCATTATCAATTGAGTGCAAGTGAAGATAGTTGGTTTTGCTCCATGGTTGACCTAACAGTTTTTTATGGTTTTAACTTTGAAAAACAGCACTCCCCTTCACAACTTGTTCCAAAAATTGCAAGTTACATTCTAAAAGCAGTGTTGACATTTGGAAAACTTGTCACTAACTTGTCCATTATTTGTTCAATTATAATTTCAGCCACAGATTTCCTGTCTGCATACATGCACGAGAGCACCATATTAATCTATTAATGTATGTTTGATGGATAGGTGTCTATCAATGCCCATGCTCTACAGGCCACTTCATCACTGTACATAGACAAGAAAACTAAACCTTTTATTAAAACTGAACCTTTCATTCATTGCAGCTTGCCCAACTCAATAAGTTTATCCATGATATGATAGAAAGACCGCATACAGAATTTGTCACTGGCTCTCAAACCTGAGTCTGTACTATCCATGCCAACTTCATTAAAAAAAAGTTTCAAACATATGAAATGTATTGCACAAATCAACAAAGTGTGATAAAAGACCTTCATACAAATTCATGACAGTTTACAACACGGTGCCAGTCTCCTGTAGAGCTTTATTTCATATATTAGTCTTTTGACTATGTAATTTCAAGTGACATATTTCATGTGACCCCGTTTGTATAATTAAAGGAGCAACTCCTAACTTGAGATAATGTAATTTGAGTAGGTTTGAAATGAAATAAAGTATTTACAAGGCCTGCAGTTCCCTGAGTCACTTCCTGTTCCTCCTTCCAGCTCCACCCCCTGCTACTACTCCTTTTAGTTTAAGCTTCATACATCTTTCCTTTCAACAGTTCAAATAAATAATTGACTTATTTGGGGCTAGAGGTTGCTAGCACATAGCCCACCATAGAGACCTAGACTTTACCATAGTTCTTTTTTTTTTTTTTTTTTTTTTCAATAATTTTTATTCAGATTTTCATAAAACATACAAAACAAAATCATAAAACATTCAAAGACAAAAAACAAAATCAAAAATAGTTAAACAAAAAGAAAAAAAGAAAAAAAAAACAAAATATTATACTGTTTTGAGACTACTCTCTTTTTGGTCTATTTTATTTTGACGAATCTGTTTCTTGACGATTGCCATTAATTGTTTCGATCCTGGGAACTGCATTTTGTTTACTTAACTATTGGAGAGATAAGGCTGTCTGCTCTGTTTATACTGTGATGTCACCAAGTTTGGAGTATTAACCCAATTGTTGCTGAAATAAGAAGTGGTTTTCCTATATTTTTCTTTTAAAATGGCAATTAAGAAAGTGGCTGAGAATCTGGAAATAACTATGTTTCAGAAAATAATGGATGAGATTGAGATAACGAAAATTGAATTGAGTAAAATGAAGCAGGAGATTAAAGATATAAGGGTCCCTGTGAGAGAGGTGACCCTGGAAGGGGTCCCTGTGAGAGAGGAGACCCCGGAGATTGGAACAGGGGTCCCTGTGAGAGAGGAGACCCTGGAGACTGGAATAGGGGTCCCTGTGAGAGAGGAGATCCCGGAGATTGGAACAAACGTGGAACAGGAACAAGATTTGGAGTCTATGGACTTTAGAAATAAAATCTATTGTTTGGAACTCAATGTTATCTCTGAAGAAATTAATGAAGATTCTAGAGATAAAGTTATCAATGGCATGGATTATCTTCTGGACTGGAATGATGTGATGGAGCCCAATATAGAGAAAATCTATGGAATTAACTGCAGCCATGTGACAATGGAAAAACTTTTAAGAGATGACCCAGTGTATTTTGAAAAAAAGAACAGAGATATGATTTTACAGCAGTATTTCAGCAACCTATTCAGAATGGATGGCAAGAAAATATTTGGGATAGAGGTAATTCCCATCAGACTCTTACTATATGACTATGGCTTTGACAGCAAGATTATTATGGAATACTGATAATGGAAGATTGGATATTGAAATTACTGGACTTAACAAGACTACTGAAGATGGAAGATGGAAAATGGAACTAATAGAGATAATAGAACAATGGCTACTGAAATTACTGAACCTAACAGATTCTGATGTGATGGATTAATTGAAATGTTTATTTTGACTATGGTTATGACAATAAGATTATCATAATTAGTAATGAGATGGATTAATCGATATGCTTATCTGGAAAAAAAAATTGATAGATATATTTCTTAAAGAATTGAAACCTCTCTTTGACTTTTTGTGGAAAGAATAAAGTAATGTTTATGAGATTTGATGATTAAGTAAGATAACTACTGGAGGAAAGTGATTTTATAATATGACTTAAGAGACAGGATTGTTATATATTATAGACTTATAACTGATTTGATCTTTGACAAATGGGAAGTCAATATTTTACTCTTTATTTTTTATTTTTGACTTTACCATAGTTCTGATGTGTACTTTTAGGACTCGTTGTCCTCCAGGTTTAGTCCATCTAGTCCAGCATCCTGTTCTCACAGTGGCCAACCAGGTGCCTGGGGGAAGCCCACAAGCAGGACCTGAGTGCAAGAACACTCTCCCCTCCTGAGGCTTCCGGCAACTGGTTTTCAGAAGCATGCTGCCTCTGACTAGGGTGGCAGAACACAGCCATCACAGTTAGTAGCCGTTGATAGCCCTGTCCTCCATGAATTTGTCTAATCTTCTTTTAAAGCCATCCAAGCTGGTGGCCATTACTGCATCTTGTGGGAGCAAATTCCATAGTTTGACTATGCGCTGAGTAAAGAAGTACTTCCTTTTGTCTGTCCTGAATCTTCCAACATTCAGCTTCTTTGAATGTCCACGAGTTCTAGTATTATGAGAGAGGGAGAAGAACTTTTCTCTATCCACTTTCTCAATGCCATGCATAATTTTATACACTTCTATCATGTCTCCTCTGACCCGCCTTTTCTCTAAACTAAAAAGTCCCAAACACTGCAACCTTTCCTCGTAAGGGAGTCGCTCCATCCCCTTGATCATTCTGGTTGCCCTCTTCTGAACCTTTTCCAACTCTATAATATCCTTTTTGAGATGAGGTGACCAGAACTGTACACAGTATTCCAAATGCAGCCGCACCATAGATTTATACAATGGCATTATGATATTGGCTGTTTTATTTTCAATACCTTTCCTAATTATCGCTAGCATGGAATTTGCCTTTTTCACAGCTGCTGCACACTGGGTCGGCATTTTCATCGTGCTGTCCACTACAACCCCGAGGTCTCTCTCCTGGTCGGTCACCGCCAGTTCAGACCCCATGAGTGTATATGTGAAATTAAGATTTTTTGCTTTAATATGCATAATTTTACACTTGTTTATATTGAATTGCATTTGCCATTTTTCCGCCCATTCACTCAGTTTGGAGAGGTCTTTCTGGAGTTCTTCGCAATCCCTTTTTGTTTTAACAACCCTGAACAATTTAGTGTCATCAGCAAACTTGGCCACTTCACTGCTCACTCCTAATTCTAGGTCATTAATGAACAAGTTGAAAAGTACAGGTCCCAATACTGATCCTTGAGGGACTCCACTTTCTACAGCCCTCCATTGGGAGAACTGTCCGTTTATTCCTACTCTCTGCTTTCTGCTTCTTAACCAATTCCTTATCCACAAGAGGACCTCTCCTCTTATTCCATGACTGCTAAGCTTCCTCAGAAGTCTTTGGTGAGGTACCTTGTCAAACGCTTTTTGAAAGTCTAAGTACACTATGTCCACTGGATCATCTCTATCTATATGCTTGTTGACACTCTCAAAGAATTCTAATAGGTTACTGAGACAGGACTTTCCCTTGCAGAAGCCATGCTGGCTCTGCTTCAGCAAAGCTTGTTCTTCTATGTGCTTAGTTAATCTCGCTTTAATAATACTTTCTACCAGTTTTCCAGGGACAGAAGTTAAGCTAACTGGCCTGTAATTTCCGGGACCACCTCTGGATCCCTTTTTGAAGATTGGCGTTACATTTGCCACTTTCCAGTCCTCAGGCACGGAGGAGGACCCGAGGGACAAGTTACATATTTTAGTTAGCAGATCAGCAATTTCATATTTGAGTTCTTTGAGAACTCTCGGGTGGATGCCATCCGGGCCCGGTGATTTGTCAGTTTTTATATTGTCCATTAAGCCTAGAACTTCCTCTCTTGTTACCACTATTTGTCTCAGTTCCTCAGAATCCCTTCCTGCAAATGTTAGTTCAGGTTCAGGGATCTGCCCTATATCTTCCACTGTGAAGACAGATGCAAAGAATTCATTTAGCTTCTCTGCAATCTCCTTATCGTTCTTTAGTACACCTTTGACTCCCTTATCATCCAAGGGTCCAATTGTCTCCCTAGATGGTCTCCTGCTTTGAATGTATTTATAGAATTTTTTGTTGTTGGTTTTTATGTTCTCAGCAATGTGCTCCTCAAATTCTTTTTTAGCATCCCTTATTGTTTTCTTGCATTTCTTTTGCCAGAGTTTGTGTTCTTTTTTATTTCTTCGGACAAGACTTCCATTTTCTGAAGGAAGACTTTTTGCCTCTAAGAGCTTCCTTGACTTTGCTCATTAACCACGCTGGCATCTTCTTGGCCCTGGCGGTACCTTTTCTGATCTGCGGTATGCACTCCAGTTGAGCTTCAAATATAGTGTTTTTAAACAACTTCCAATCATTTTCGAGTGATGTGACCCTCTGGACTTTGTTTTTCAGCTTTCTTTTTACCAATCCCCTCATTTTTGTGAAGTTTCCTCTTTTGAAGTCAAATGTGACTGTGTTGGATTTTCTTGGCAATTGGCCATTTACATGTATGTTTAATTTAATAGCACTATGGTCACTGCTCCCAATTGGTTCGACAACACTTACATCTCGCACCAGGTCCCAGTCCCCACTGAGGTTTAAGTCTAGGGTTGCCGTCACTCTGGTCAGTTCCATGACCAACTGGTCTAGGGAATAGTCATTTAGAATATCTAGAAATTTTGCTTCTTTGTCATGACTGGAACACATATGCGGCCAGTCTATGTCCGGGTAGTTGAAGTCACCCGTTACTACCACATTTCCTAGTTTGGATGCTTCCTCAATTTCATATCTCATCTCCAGTCTCCCTGAGCATTTTGATCAGGGGGACGATAGATCGTTCCCAGAATTAAATCCCTCCTGGGGCATGGTATCACCACCCACAACGATTCTGTGGAGGAGTCCGCCTCTTTGGGGGTTTCGAGCTTGCTGGATTCAAAGCCTTCTTTTATGTATAGAGCAACTCCACCACCAATACGTCCTTCCCTGTCCTTCCGATATAGTTTATATCCAGGGATAACCGTATGCCACTGGTTTTGTCCATTCCATCAGGTCTCCGTTATGCTCACTATATCAATGCTCTTCTCTAAGAGCAAGCACTCCAGTTCTCCCATCTTGGTTTCGGAGGCAAAGGAAGGCACATAAAATGGAACAATACAGAATCTTGTAGAACTTGATCAAATACCTCAATTGTTAAGGGTAAACAGAGAAAATTCACTGGTTGTTGGAAACAAATTGTTATTATCTGCCACACTTCAACGCACTGTTTCTAACAATTTGGTTTCTTCCCGAGTGTCCCATTTTAAGAGATCATTCACTTTCTCCTTATTTTAATAAGCCATCTTTGGATGGAGTCTCGCTAAGGTGGTCCTTCCCAATGCTGGAATTCCTGCTTCAGTTTTTCGCTCAGCTCCCATCTCAACATCTCTCGACCCAAGAAGAAGGTTCTAAGGTTTGGGACTAAATAACATTGACCCTTTAAGAGAACAGCCTGACAAATTGCATCATAATGTAATTAAAACTACAAAACACCTTATTCTTATAAGATTTTTTAGAGGTCAGGAATTCCTTTATTCTTGTATTTTACTGTGGAATGATGAATAATATTGGCTTTTCGGGTGCAACTTCAAATGTTTATCATTTTGAATTGCTATTCTGCTTATTATTTCTGCCACCTGATCCAATTCTTAGGTAGGTTCATGTGAAACCTCACTGAGTGTATAACAGAGCTGCTTGTTCAAGATGTTGTTATATTTATTCACAAGTATTTGTGTACCTGTTAATGTACCCCTTTTGGTACAACTTTACACATCATATGATTGACAGAACACAACCCAAGGAATAAGTCCGCCAGTTTTCTTTTCACGAATAAATGTATTTATTTATTCATTCATTATTTCATTTATATCCCGCCCTTCCTCCCAGCAGAAGCCCAGGGTGGCAAACAAAAGCACTAAAAACACTTTAAACATAATAAAAAAAGACTTTAAAATAATTTAAAACAAAACATCTTTAAAAACATTTTTTTTAAAAAAGCTTACAAGACTTTTTAGAAAAAGGTTAAAAACATTGGGGGTTTTTTTAAAAAAAGTTTTAAAAACCTATTAAAAAGCAATTCCAACACAGACACATATTTGCCACACATATTTGTCATACTAGTCTTGAGATTAAACTCAATTTTCATTTTAGCATACTCTCAGGCCCAGCACATCTATATAGGTGAGTCCATAGTGTGAATAAGAGGTACTGTTCATAATTACATTAATTTGGTGGTTTCATTTAGTTTGAGCTTGCTGACATTACATATTTCAACAAAGCGTAACAAAATGTTGCCAATCCCATTAAACATCTTGCACCACAACTGGAGCAGGAAAATTGCAAGACTGTTTGAGTTTCAGTCATCCTAATCATACCTTTCCACCAGTGGGCAGAAGTAACCTGCTCTTACAAGACTGCTTTCACACTGCAGTTCATTCTGTTATTCTGAAGATTTCTTACCTGGTAATTTGCACATTATATTTGACCTTTCACATGACATACAAGCTAGTTCCAGAAATCTAGTGGAATGTAGAGCAAGTTCAGTGCTAATTTCCATGCAAAATAATACCAGAAATCCATTTGCAAGGCTGGGAACCCAGAAGATTGCAGGAGATTTGTGCTATAAGCCTATCACAGGCATCCAAGCTTCTTCTCTTTAGCCTAGTTTTTTTTTTTTTTTGTATTTTTAACTCATTCCTGTCTGTGTTTGTTCCCTATTTGCCTTTGTTTGCCTTTGGCGAGTCCTCCTTACACTGTATTTCTGTGTTTGTTCTCTGATCTGTGCTTTGGAAGTCCTGTTCTTTCCCTCCTCTTCCCCCCTTCTCTTCCCATGGAGCCAGGCTGCTGCTAACAGATCTAAAAGACCTTACCCGCTTTATCTTCTCTGTGTTCAGTTTACTCCAGCTAGTTTCCTGACATGAGGCTTACTGTGTGTGATAGTTGTTGAAGTTGCTTTTCAAGTCTTTTAAAGTCCTCTTCGTTTGTCTTTTAAGCCCTCCTCTCCTCAGTCAACAGCTTGTATTTTCCCCTTTCTTCAGTGCTTTGTTTCTGGCTCTTTCTTTTTGGAGTTTTTGCTTTCTTGCTGTTTTTCTTGCTTTTTTCACCTGATCCTGATGTCTCCAGCTGCAGCAATGTGAAAGACATTTGCACAACATGCCAATACTGCAGTGTGAAAGGAATTTTAGAAATTGGAACAGAAGCACTATCATTTTAATCTGTTAAACTAATGCAATAAGACCCATGTGTGAAAGCAGCTCAAGTTTAAGGAGCAGGTATCAATCTGATCTCCAGCAAAGATGAAGCTCAATGGCCTTTTGCTTATACAGGAATCAAATTGAAACTTGTAATTAAAAGTTAAGAGCAGAATGGATTATTGTGTTGTGCACCTGAGTTTTTCTGGCCTAAATTCTTTATGTCTTTTCTTAATTCTATGAGGTTAGATACCAGCACAGAGTACAGATTTAATGCTTGCCTTGCATCATTCTGGCTTGCAATTTTTTTGTCCAGATACTTCAGCGTTCTGCAAAAACGAAGTTTTGTTAAAACTTTGCTTAGTGATTATAACACAAAAGTGCTGTTACAAAAATGTGCTTTGGTAGCAAAACACATAGCAAAGTACTAATGCAAGAGTTTTGCCAATATCCAGGTTCCAGAAAACATATTAAAATTATAAAAATGGGATAAATAACATTTATTTATTGTATTAATACAATTCATAAATCACTTAATAAAAATATTGTCTATGTGTCAAAGCAAAACAGACAAAATTAAAACATACAATTAAAAAAACAATTTTGCTGTTTATATCGGCCTTATATATAATATGACTTTGTACAGTAGCTAAAATATGCACAGTAGCTTTTAGAGGAGACGGAGTTTTTGGCTCTGTTGACCCCAATCACGGTGGGTCAAATTAAACTGAACAGGAGTACCTAGAGAATAGCAGTAATTGGCATGTTTGACAGTGATGCAAAGAATAGGGCAGTAAGGAATGTCAGGAAAGCTTTATTTGGTCTGCATAAGGTGTTATGGGACCAGCTAGACTGGGAATGAATGACCCTAGGGTTCTATCAAAGATGTGCAGAAACTTGACTTGGCTCTTAATTTAAGAAGCATCGAATGTCCACTGCCCCTCACCATGTTTTAATGTGATTATATCTTACCTAGTTATCACAACACTGTAGTGTTCTTAAAGGATAATTTATTTATTTATTTCATATCAAAGTGAAAATTTGAGCCTTGGTAGTGGTAGCTTTCTCTCTCAATAAGGTTTGCCAGCTCTAGCTCCATAACCCATGCATATAGCTTTAAATCTCCAACATACATATATGTGCATGTTTTTAAAGAGTTTTGTAACTAGAGTTTGCTTTGAAGCTGCATGTTGATCAATTTGAGCCTCTATTTATATATTACTATAACAGCTTAACGATAAGCATTTCTGTTAATATTATGAATCTGACTCAGAACATATGTTCTGTTTTATTCTTATTAATCAATAGCTAATCATGGGCATTTTAGTAGTTCTTGAATATTAAAAACTTGCTACACAAGTTATCGGAGTACCTATCTTCACATAAAAAGGAGTTGTTTATTTATTTATTTATATCCCACCTTTCCTCCAAGGAGCTCAAGGAGGCAATACAAACATTGTCCTCCCCCTCCCGATTTTATCCTCACAACAACCCTGTGATGTAGGTTAGGCTGAGAGGCAGTGACTGGCCCAAGGTCACCCAGTGAGCTTCATGGCCATGGGGATTTGAACCCTGGTCTCCCACTCTAACCACTACACCACATACAATAAATACTGTCATACAATTAATAATCAGCTGTCTACTTTAATGGAGTACACATATCATCTCCAAAGATTACTGTTCTCTCCGGAAAAGCCAATCATAGGAAGCTGTGGTGCTGTTTTGACACAGTTGCACAGTTTGGAAATGTACCCTTCCTGCACTTCTACATTTCATAATATTATTATCAGGTTAGCATTAGTTAAAGTTCAGGAAGATTATCTTTTATTTGTGATTTGTTGTATTTATTTCATTTAATTCCCAAAAAATTATGTGTTACCTTTCAGGGCAAAATCCTTCCAAGGCACCTTACATTAAAGTATAATACACAATACAGTTATTCTAAACTTCATTTTAGCCTTTTAAAAAGAATAATCTAGGCAGCTTACAAAATAAACAGTTAAACAATCTAAAAACTTACTTTGGGGTTTTAAAATAGCAGCAGTCACAACTTTATCAAATATAATATTCTGAAAACTGTTGCTGTTTGTCTAAAGCAATTAAAATGCCAGGCATCATATATCTTGTGGGCTATTATTCCAAATCCTTGGGGCCACAACCAAGAAAGTGAACTCTCTGGTACACATCTCTTGTACAGCCGGCAGCAGAGGATCCAGAGAAGAGCCTCAGGACGCAGGTAACCCAGGTAATGGCTGCTAAAGGATTGCTGTGTCAGCATTGGAGGGATGATAGTGGGGTCGTAAGCTAATTAGCCAGCAGTTAGCTGGGTTGTAAATCTGCCAAGGCTAGAAAGATAACAGGAACAGGACTGGGGAAGGCTGGAGGAGTTTCCAAGCAACATACCAAAACCAGTGTCCAAAAGCGCAGTCAAGGAAAGCTGGGTCCAGTGAGCCAAGAGTTCAGTCTGAGGGTCTGGGTTCTGGAAACTAGGTCTTGTGTGGAGGTTATGAGCGACGTTGTACTCAGCAGCCTGCTGCAGTCACAAACTGCCTTTTAAATCCCACTCCCTAAGACAGGTGCATGTAATTAGCCTCCCGGCTTCTAAGAGCTTGCTTGTCTTAAACGGCCAGACCGACGTTGTTGCAATACTCGATGGTGTCTTTGCTCTGCAGGGGAGAGGGGAGCATCCTGTTCATTCTCTGAATCCAACTGAAGGGCTTCAGCCGTGTCCTGGATGCTCTCCAGCTGAGGGAGAGCTGGAGCTGCAGCCTCAGGGATTCTGCTTGTTCCTTCTCCTGGGACTCCTGCTGCTGCCCTCGAGTCATTGTCCTCCTCCCCTGAGGAGTCCTAAGGGGCCATGACACTATACCCCTCCCCACAACCAGCCCCCCCTCTCCCACCTGGGCCTGGAATGCCTGAGTAGTGCTGGTGGAACAGACGGACCAGGCGGGGGGCATGTACCTGGGAGGCATCTTCCAAGGAGTGTTCCTCTAGGCGGTACCCCTTCCAGTCTATCAGGTACTGGAGTTGGCCACGGCGTCTATGGGAGTCCAGGATCTGCACCACTTCAAATTCTTCCTCCCCATCCACTTCCACCTGCATCGGAGGCCGTGGTTGAGGACTCAAGGGGTGAGGTGGGAGGGCTGGAACCAGCAATGACCTATAGAAGATGGGGTGAATGTGAAGGGATGGGGGGAGTTGCAGCCGGAAAGCCATGGGGTTAACCCGCCGGGTGATATGGAAGGGACCAATGTGTCATGCATCCAGCTTCCGAGAAGGTCATTGGGATCATAGGAACTTGGTTGAGAGCCACACCTGGCCCCCTACCTTCAGTGCAGGGCCTGGCTGATGGTGGCAGTCTGCAAACCATTTATATGCATCCAACTGCTCCTTCAAGACCGCCTGCAAGGCCTACAATTCCTGCAGCATGAGATCTGTGGCAGGGAACGGTGAGGGGGTAGGACTGAGGGGAAGAACCTAGGGTGATAGCCATAGGAGGCAAAGAAGGGGGTTTGGTGTGTGGAGGCATGGAGAGTTATTATACGCAAACTCGGCCAGAGGCAGTAAATCCACCCAGTTGTCCTGTTGGTAGCAGATGTAACATTGCAGATACTGTTCCACCGTGGCATTGGTGATTTCCATCTACCCATCTGACTGTGGATAGTGGGCTGAGCACAAATGGACCTGGACGTCAAGGGTTCAGAACAGCACTTGCCAGAACTGGGCAGTAAACTGGGCCCCTCTGTCTGGTATCAGATGGTCCGGAAGGCCGTGTAGATGGAAAATCTGGACCAAAAACATCTGAGCGGTTTCTGAGGTGGATGGGAGTCCGGCACAGGGGATGAAATGGGCCATATTTGTGAACAGGTCCACCACTACAAGAATCTCCCTGAATGTAGGCAGCTCTGTGATGAAATCCAATGAGACTGACCGCCAGGGACCTGGAGGACTGGGCAGTAGAAGCAGGAGTGCAGGTGGCTTCCCAGGGTGATCCTTTGCACATTGGCAGGTATCACAGGCCGCTACATAGTCTTTGACATCTGCCCAAACCCAGGGCCACCAGAATTCTCATAGGAGCAGATGAAGGGTTTTATAGGTTCCAAAATGTCCCACTGGCTGTCTGTCATGACAGAGGTGGAGTACCTCCCCCGTAGGGTGCCCAGGGGAATATACAGCCAGTCCCGATGGTATAACGTGCCATTTCATAGCAAGAACGGGCTGTCGAAGGCAAGAGTTCCTGACTAGAGCTCTTGCTGGTGGGCCAAGGCATACTTGTCTTTCTGCTGCTGCTCCCATACCCTGTCTACTAGGGATTGTGGCTGGTGGGTAGCTGTAAAGTTCTCTGGGCAGAGAATCGGGCGAAGGGGGGACTCGTCCTGCTCAGCTCGGTATGAAGGCTTGTGGGAGAGCGTGTCTGCTTGCATGTTCCAACGGCCAGGGAGATAGGTGACAGTGAAATTGAACCGGGAGAAAGAAAAGGACCACTGGATCTGGCATTGATTAAGCCATCTGGCACTTTGCAAGTGCTCAAGATTCCGATGGTCAGTTCGCACCTGTACCAGGTGGTGTGCCCCTTCCAGAAGATTATGCCAGGTTTCGAAGGACACTTTTATGGCCAGCAACTCCTTCTCCCAAATGGTGTAGTTCCATTCTGAAGAGTTAAGTTTCCAGGAGTGGAAAGCACAGGGAAGCAGGGACGGCCCCTTGCCCACTGGCTGTAATAAGATAGCCGCAACGGCCTTGTCAGATGCATCGGCTTCCACAAAGAAAGGTCTGGCAAGGTCAGGTTGTTGCAGGATGTCCACGTGTACAGTCATCTTCTTGGCTGCTCAAAAAATGTGTTTGCAAAAAACAAATTATTGGCTTCACAGAATTCAATAAGTCTTTCTCCTGCTTCATTTCTGTCTCCTAAGCCTCATTTCTCTACAATTTCTGGTTCTTCTCTGTTCCCTACTTTTGCATTCCAGTCCCCCATGATTATCAGAACATCTTGTTTTGGTGTGTGATCAATTTCTTCCTGTACTTCTGCGTAAAATCTCTCCAATCCCTCTTCTTCTGTGTTTGCCATTAGAGCATAGGCTTGGATGATGGTTATGTTAATAGGTTTCCCATTATATCTCATTGATATAACTTGCTCAGACCTTGCGTTATAGCTTCTAGTAGCTTTTGCTACATCACTTCTAACTATTAAAGTAATCCCATTTCTTCTTAATTTCTCATTTCCTGCATAAAATATTTTGTAGTTGCTGGATTGAAATTGTCCCATTCTCGTCCATTTTAATTCACTCACACCAAGTATTGTAATATTGATAAGTTCCATTTCTTTCTTGACAGTTTCTAACTTTCCCTGGTTCATGCTTCCAACATTCCATGTTCCTATTGTATATGTTGTACAACTTTGGACTCTCCATTTGCATCTGTGTGCTTCAGTCTCTGGGCTTCCATTCGGCTTTGATCCAGTGGCATCATTCGTCACAGAGCTACACGTACTTCCCCTTTGTTCTTGTCCAGCTATCTCATGTTGCATTTTGGATACTCTGTTCGTATATTTTTCATGGTAAGAGGTATTCAGAAGTGGTTTACCATTGCCTTCCTGTGAGTATGGATGCATCTTAGTCTGGTGTCTCAGCTTTGACCATTCCGCCTTGGGTGCCCCTGCTAGGAGTCTAGCCTCTTGCTCTAGACTCCTGAAGGCATTGCTGTCAGCTTCTTCGACACTCTCAAACCACTTTCACCACATTAAGGTGTGCATCCTAGAGGAGATTGACTAACTTTTTAACTACAACTGTTGACTAACTTTTAAATCAAACTTTTATTGTGAATTTGGTTAAGGGTTGTTTCCTTGTAGCACTTGACTTTTTAATCAAACTTTTATTGATTTTATTGATTTATTGATTTTATTGATAAACTTAGGTTAAGGGCTGATTCCTTGTAGCTCCTTGTTGAGGCTTTTGAAAAATCTCTGACTACAGCAGCTCCACAACTATTATATACTGGGAATACTGTTGGTGTACCGTCCACCCTGCTGCCCAACAGCCTCCCTAACTGAGCTGACGGAGGTGGTCTCGGGTTTGGTGTTGCGATCCCCCAAATTTATGGTATTGGGGGATCTCAACATTCATGCCGAGACCGCTTTGTCTGGGGCGGCTCAGGACTTCATGGCCTCCATGACAGCCATGGGGCTGTCTCAATTTGTTACTGGCCCTACGCATATTTCGGGGCACACTCTAGACTTAATTTTTGCTACTGGAGCAGGGGATGGTGATCTGGGAGTGAGGGATTTTACATCTATTCCTCTGTCATGGACAGATCATCGCCTATTGAGGTGTAGGCTCACAATGTTTTCTCCCCTCTGCAAGGGTGGAGGACCTATTAAGATGGTCCGCCCCCGGAAACTAATGAATCCTGAAGGTTTTCAGAAGGCTCTGGGGAGTTTTCCGGCTGATAAAACTGACGCTCCTGTCGAAACCCTGGTCAATCTGTGGAATACGGAAATGACCCGGGCAGTTGACACGATCGCCCCGGTGCGCCCTCTCCTCTGCAGAGCTCAACTGGCTCCGTGGTTTACCTCGGAGCTAAGAGTGATGAAGCAAGAAAGGAGACGGCTTGAGTGCAAATGGAGACGAACTCCCGACGGCTGTGGTCTTGCACTTGTGAAGATCTCTACCAAGCTCTATGTGAAGGCGGTGAGGGCAGCGAAGAAGCAGTACTTTGCTGCCTCCATTCAGTCATCTTCTAACCGCCCAGCGGAACTTTATAAGGTTGTTCGGGGACTTTTACACTCTGGTCCTCAGAATGCAATAATACCATCAATAGCCCGCTGTAATGAGTTTGCGAGACACTTCCAAGATAAGATCGCAAACATCCGCCGGGACCTTGACTCCAATATTGTAGCAGTTGAGCCTAATGAGGTGTCCGGAGCACAGTCCTGTCCTGTTTTATTGGATGAATTTCAGTTGGTTCAGCTCGAGGACGTGGACAAGGTGCTTGGACAGGTGCGGGCGACCACTTCTGCTCTGGATCCTTGCCTCTCATGGCTAATAAAAGCTAGCAGGAACGGAACAGCCGGATGGGCCAAGGAGGTGATCAATGCCTCTTTACGAGAGGGAGTGGTACCACCCTGCCTGAAACAGGCGGTGGTGAGACCGCTCCTAAAGAAAACCTCCTTGGACCCTGAAAATCTTGACAACTATAGACCGGTAGCAAATGTTCCGTTCCTGGGCAAGGTTTTAGAGCGTGTGGTCGCTCACCAGCTCCAGGCTCTCTTGGATGAAACTGATTATCTGGATCCATGTCAATCGGGCTTTCGGCCGGGGTTTGGTACAGAAACAGCCTTGGTCGCCCTGTATGATGACCTCTGTCGGGAGAAAGACAGAGGGAGTGTAACTCTGTTGGTTCTCCTTGATCTCTCAGCGGCTTTTGATACCATCGACCATGGTATCCTTCTGGGACGTCTTGCGGACTTAGGAGTTGGAGGCACTGCTTGGCGGTGGCTGTGCTCCTACCTCAAGAATCGTCTCCAGAAGCTGGTGCTTGGGGAGCATTACTCGAGTCCCTGGATACTCCAATATGGGGTCCCACAGGGTTCAGTTCTGTCCCCCATGCTCTTTAATATCTATATGAAGCCGCTGGGCGAGGTCATTAGGAGATTTGGAGTGCGTTTCCAGCAATATGCTGATGATACGCAGCTCTACTTCTCCTTTTCATCTTCTTCAGGTGAGGCTGTTAATGTACTAAACCACTGCCTGGCCGCGATAATGGACTGGATGAGAGCTAATAAACTGAGACTCAATCCTGACAAGACTGAGATGCTGTTGGTGGGGGGGCTCTCTGCCCAGATGGTTGATGTCCGACCTGCCCTAGATGGGGTTACACTCCCCCTAAAGGAGCAGGTCCGTAGTTTGGGGGTCTTATTAGATCCGCTCCTGTCACTGGAGGCTCAAGTAGCCTCGGTGGCACGGAATGCGTTCTACCAGCTTCGGCTGGTAGCCCAACTACGACCCTATCTGGATAGGGAGAACCTTGCCACAGTTATCCATGCTCTGGTAACCTCTAGATTGGACTGCTGTAATGCACTCTACGTAGGGTTACCTCTGAAGACAGTTCGGAAACTTCAGCTGGTGCAGAATGCTGCGGCCAGAGTTCTTACTGGGACAAAAAAATTTGATCATATAACACCTGTCCTGGCCCAGCTGCACTGGCTACCAATATGTTTCCGGGCCAGATTCAAAGTGTTGGTTCTTACCTATAAAGCCCTTAACGGCATCGGACCGCAATACCTGGCGGAACGCCTCTCCCGCTATGTACCTACCCGGTCGCTGCGCTCGACGTCAAAGGCCCTTCTCCGTGTCCCAACGCATAGGGAGGCACGGAGAACGATAACTAGAGCTAGGGCCTTCTCAGTGGTGGCCCCCGAATTATGGAACGCCCTCCCTGATGAGATACGCCTGGCGCCTTCTTTGCTATCTTTTCGGCGCCAGGTAAAGACCTACCTCTTCGCCCAGGCATTTTAAAAATTTTAAAATTTGAATTTAAAATTGAAAATTTTTAATTATGTTTTATTGTGTTTTTGTATTTTAACCTGTTTTATCATGCTGTACACCGCCCTGGGAGCTTATTGCTATAGGGCGGTCTAAAAATGTAATTAAATAAATTAAATAAATAAATAATAAATATTATTCTGTTAGCTGCTGAAAATAGAATAGTGGGATATAAATTGTTCAATATTCAGTACATAGATTACATGGGAACTGTTTGTATGCTACTGCCATATGAATCAGACTAGTCATAAAGAAAGGTCTACACCAGAAACCACACGTTCCAGGACATTACTGGCTCTGGAATGGAATCAAGCAAACCAGGTTTATCCATGCCAGAATCAACTTTCACAGTCTTTCATGAAGTGGATTCCATACAAAAAGTTTTGCTTGTTGGGATCACAGTATTTCATTTGGCCCAATCTTTCTCTTGGAGGGACTAAGAACACAAAACACCAGATTACAATCCAATCATATGATTTTTTTCCACTTGTATGTCACACAGAATTCCCCCAGACACCAATGACACATGAAAGTACCTTCAACCTACAATGAAATGTTTGTCTATATGTACATGCGCATAAATACACTCTTTAAAAGGTGTAATTCCTTTACATATGAAATCATGAACTACCGAATGAAGAACAGCTGCTGCACTCATTTGCTTAAAAAAGTAAGAATCTTTTCAAAATTCTCATATTTCTGGTTGTGTTAAAAAATTAAGCCAATTTAATACATCATAGAATCCACAATATGTAGACAAAATGTATTTAAAAATGAAAAAGTGTTTTGTGGCAGAAATCATTTCTATTCATCTTTAGTATCCAACAATTTAAATATGCTCATGAATGAATTAGAGAGCATAAATTTGAAGATGCCTATTAAATACTGTCCAATTCAAACTTTTCCCGACAGTTTTTTTTTAAAAAAAATCACTGGGCTGTCAACAAAGCAAGCTTTATTCCAACTAAAGAGTTAATAGAAGCTGCAGTTTAAGAAATGCAGATCAGCAGTGTAGAGAAAACCAGCTGTGCTTCACAACATCTGCTAATCATAGAAATAGGGCAATTATGTCTTCAACATTTCAAATACTCTCCTTATGAGACTACTTATTTTACACAGCAAATAAAAATCCACATTCACAAGGTTTTTTTAATTGCTCATTAAGGCAAAAGTTCATCATTTTCAGCCCTTCTGTCTGAAAGGGCACAACAATGTGGCTATTTGTATTTATAAAACCTAATTCAGAAGCATGGTTACTAAAATAACACAATTATTTATAAATTCCTACTTCTGAACTTGCAAGAGACTACATGCTTCATAAAGATCATTTACTAATTGAATGAGAACATTCAATCTACTGCATTATAATAAGCAGCTTTCCTGGAGCATTACCTATCAGCAGTTGTTTGAATATCTAGGGAGGCACCATTCCTGACCTGGAAGAATTTCAGGTGATAGAAATATTAAGGGCAACACAAGTCTGGCAACTATGGGGCATAAACCTCCAAGGCCAGCAGGAATCTATCTGCAACACATGGACCAGAATGTCAATAATGTCATCTGCAACTCATGGACCAGAATGCAGCACATATACCAGAATGTCAATAATCCCACTTATTAAGGAAGATCTTTGTCACAGCACAAAATTCAGGTTATTATTTGCACCTTGACCCACCAAAAATGATGAGGCAGACATCAAGCATATGGGTAAAGAACAGGCAACATTTTATTAATGCCAATTAAACCAACTGAACCAAATTAAACCAATTAAAGCAAATAAAGCAAATAACCTCTTAAGGCTACTCCTGCCTTTCATTGCCAGTACATTAACTGTGTCTAGGGAATCATGTCTATCACACCCTCATCTCCAGCCTTGAGGCATTGAGTCTGTGATCTGGGCAGTCCTCAAGGAGTGCTCCTGTACCCAGCATCTGGCCTTGAGGCTTTGATGGACAGGTCTGAGCAAGCCTCCCTTCACCTTCTAGAAAGTGTCCCAAGGTTCTCACCAAGTTTTTCCCACTTACTCCCTTTTCCCCTAACCCGTACTGACCCTGCCACAGAAGGGACCTAGCCCAAGCTTAGGTCACCTCACCCCCCACCAGAGCCAAAGGTGATGCCTTATAACCTGCCGCAGATCCTCAAGGAAGATGTCATACCCTTCATCAGAGAGGTGTACTCCATCATCCCTGTACAGGTGCGGCAAAGATGGATGAGGGATGAACCCTCCCCCACCAGCCAGCAAAGCCCACCTCAGGGAACCATTCACCTTCCTCCTGGCTTCATCCATCTGCTTGGGGGTACCACACTTCCAACTCCAAGACCAGAAGGAAGTTCTGTAGTCCATCTGAAACACATGGACCGGAATGCCAATAATGCCACTTATTAGGGAACATCTCTGTCACAGCATAAAATTCAGGTTATTATTTCTTTGCAAATGCCAGGAGCAAAGAATTAGTTGTAGCTGCTTTGCCAGTCTGCACTTACATGTCCAGATGCTTACAACAAACAATACTGACCATTTTACAGTCCTTTCTCAATTAGCCCATAGTTTTGTCAGTTATTGTAACAGCTAGACTAACTTGTGCCATCATTTCAAATGAGGTGCAACCCTTACCCATTTTTTTAAAAAAGTATAAATACATAAATCCTGTCTCTCCCACAATTGTAGTGACTTATAAACGTGCTTACACCACGGACAAGATCATACATATATTTTGAGAAGTGCCTCCGAGTCAGAATAGTGCAGAGGCATTGGATAAGAAAAATCAAAGCTTCTGCATGGCCTATAAAAGCTTCTCCATGTGAGAACAAACTTCAGATGTTCTCCAATCTCCTTTGCTTGATCAGTCCTGACCAAAATGATTTTTAGTTAGTTAAGACAAATGAGATTTTAGACTCATTTCCAGTTAGGCTGTGAATAGCTACAGAATTTCATATTGCCCTGAGAATATATGCGAGTTTTGTTATTTTATAGCACAGCACCTGCTTGGCATTTTCTACGTGGATTTCAGTATCTGGGTGATGTACTCACCCAGATGGGTGCTAAGTTGGAGAGATTCACAGAACTTCTTACTGAAACCAGGACATGTATGGAAATATAGATACAAATATCAGTGCACATTAGGGATGGGTGCTGATGGCCGGTGCCGGATCGAAAGCTTTCTGTTGACCTAACAGGCTGGCATCGATTTGAGTTCATTCTTTATCTGCTAGCCATTGCTTTTACTGTTCCATGGGTTTTTTCATTCAGAAAAAATATCAATATTAATACTGATATTTTTAAAGGAAATATCATTCTCAACATCAATATTTTAGAGCATTGTTTTTTTTTTTTAAAAAAAGCCTGTATTCCACAGACATCTGCTAAATTAAAACCCGATCCTCAATTACTGAAAATTAATTAATGGATAATTCGGCACCACCTCTGAATTGGGCAGAATTCTAACGCATCCCTAGTACACATACAATAAGAACCAAGGTGAATATAAAAACCAGGACATGTATGGAAATATAGATACAAATATCAGTGCACATTAGGGATGGGTGCTGATGGCTGGTGCCGGATCAAAAGCTTTCTGTTGACCTAACAGGCTGGCATCGATTTGAGTTCATTCTTTATCTGCTAGCCATTGCTTTTACTGTTCCATGGGTTTTTTCATTCAGAAAAAATATCAATATTAATACTGATATTTTTAAAGGAAATATCATTCTCAACATCAATATTTTAGAGCGTTGTTTTTTTTTTAAAAAAAGCCTGTATTCCACAGACATTTGCTAAATTAAAACCCAATCCTCAATTACTGAAAATTAATTAATGGATAATTCGGCACCACCTCTGAATTGGGCAGAATTCTAACGCATCCCTAGTACACATACAATAAGAACCAAGGTGAATATTTACCCAAACCATGATATTGTTCATGATTTTATACAATAACTCAAAAGTTAAATAAAATAAAAATAGAACAGTGAAATACTTTTTAGCCTTAAATTATCTTTTTCTATCTGCTGTCCTTTTGACCTGGCCCCTGCATTGTAGTCAACCTTTTCCACAGTTCCCGCACGTGACTGCGACACAGTGAGCCTGCTACAAAACTAACAGGACAATCCTTTGCATGTTTATTCAGAAATTAATCCCATTGGATTCAATCGAACTTACTCCCAGGTAAGTGTGTATAGAATTGCAGCCCAAGGCATTAGTTCTTTTGAGGTCAAAATCCTATGTGCTTTGGGGACTAAATTCCACTACAATGGGTTTTATTTCTGAGTAAATATGTGCATATGATGACCTCTCTTGGGAGAGAGACAGGGAGAGTGTGACTCTGTTGATTCTCCTTGATCTCTCAGTGGCTTTCGATAGCATCGACCATGGTATCCTTCTCGGAAGACTGGCTGAGTTGGGAGTGGGAGGAACTGCATGGCGGTAGTTCTGCTTCTACTTGGCGGGTCCGCGCCAGAAGGTGGTGCTTGGGGAACATTGCTCAGCACCCTGGACTCTCCAGTATGGGGTTCTGCAGGGGTCAGTTCTGTCCCCCTTGCTGTTCAACATCTACATGGAACCGTTGGGTTCGGTCATCCAGAGCTTTGGAGTGTGTTGCCATCAGTATGCTGATGACATGCAGCTCTATTTCTCCTTTTCATCTTCTTCAGGTGAGGCTGTTAATGTGCGGAATAAGTGCCTGGCTGTGACAATGGACTGGATGAGGGCTAATAAACTGAGGCTCAATCCAGACAAGACTGAGATGCTGCTAGTGGGCGGTTTTTCAGGCCAGATGGTGGATGTCCAACCTGTCCTGGATGGGGTTGCACTCCCCCTGAAGGAGCAGGTTCGTAGCTTGGGGGTTCTCCTAGAACCATCTCTGTAACTCGAGGCTCAGGTAGCCTCAGTGGCACGGAGTGGCTTCTACCAACTTTGGTTGGTGGTCCAACTACGTCCCTATCTGGACAGGGATAACCTGGCTTCAGTGGTCCATGCTCTGGTAACCTCCAAGTTGGATTACTGCAATGTACTCTATGTGGGGCTGCCTTTGAAGAAGGTTCGGAAACTGCAGCTTGTGCAAAATGTAGCAGCCAGATTGGTAACAAGGACCAGAATGTTCGAACATATAAAACCAATTGTGGCCCGCTTGCATTGGCTGCCTGTATATTTCCGACCTCTATTCAAGGGGTTGGTTTTAACCTATAAAGCCTTACACGGCTTAGGACCACAATAACTGATGGACTGCCTCTCCCGACATGAACCCACCCGTACACTATGGTCAAGATCAAAGGCCCTCCTCCGGGTGCCTACTCCAAGGGAAGCTGGGAGTCTGGCAACACAGGAGAGGGCCTTCTCAGTGGTGGACCCCAAATTATGGAATGATGTACTGGACGAGGTGCGCCTGGCGCCAACAGTGCCAGGCCAAGACTTTCCTCTTCTCCCAGGCATTTTAGCACGTGTTTTTAAATTGCTTTTTAAAAATGTGTTTTTAAATTTGTATATTTGTTTTTAATGTTTTTAATTGTTGTAAACCGTCCAGAGAGCTTCAGCTATAGGGCGGTGTACAAATGCAATAAATAAATAAATAAATATTTAATCAATATGTGAAATAGTACAAGTTTATATGCTATGTTATACATGATGAGTTTTATATTGTTAAAGCAATACACTGTGACAGAAGGGACCCCCTCCAAACCAAAGCAAGACACTTTTCAGTTTAGGTAGGTGCTATGTATTTGTACAACTGCAATGCTTAAGTGTCCAGAGTATCTTTGCAAGAGAGGAAGATGGAGAGAAAACCAGAACAACTTGACCATGCCTCCATGACCTCCTAGCAGCCCTGCCACATTCACTGACCATAAGCTACCAGTGCTGCCTGCCATAGTGACTGAAACACTCCACACTGCAACATTTTTTTGCAGATCCCACTTGTGAATAATGAGTTCTTGATTAAGGTATTATTTGACTGTCCCTTTGGTTTTTGTTAAAAGAGACCAACACACTTGCTATCTGATTTTACCTTCTCTACTCTCTTTTAGGGCACTGCTAGTGAAGGATAATTGTTAAAGAGCTTGAATTATGAGTTACAAAGCTGACTGAGACTACTGGCTTGTTTCATGTAGGCAATAGAACAGATGGTCACAACCTTCAATCATTACCAGACTCCTGCAGACTCAGATTTGTGTTCAAGAGGTAAAAAGCCTTGTTTCTCATTAGCAATCCCCTGAGCCATCTGGTCTCACTAAATTCATGTACTGTAAGGACTAAGCATTTCCAATATTTTCTTAAATCTTGGAAAAACCAGAATTGAACACTTACCTAATCAATTAGTTATATATTTGTTCAATGAAGCTTCTGCACTTTATCTACTGTTGTCATGTGTTGCTTTACTTTACAAAATCCTCCTTTATATGCCATTTATGAACAAGACTTAATATACGGAAACAATTCATTCACAGAAAAGTTAATGAAGTTTTCATACTCTATATAAATGTACGGTTTAAAGAACTTTATACTAGTTATTTGTGGAAGATTAGGAATTGAATTTGTGACACAAAAGCTTGTTCATCTGAAACTGGCCTATACACGTATCTCTAAGTCAAACTATGGATCAGTATAGGTACCTAGAGAGTAAATCACAGCTGCTTTGCTCATCCCCCAGTCCTCCTGCTGCTGCAATACCTGGAGCTAAACCATGTGTGAAGCCAGACTTCTTTTTTTGTCTTGCTCCCAACAAACCATGAGCTGTAACCAAAGTTTGTTCTTGGCTTATCACTTGTGGGTTGTTTGGGGAAAACAGACTATATGCCAGGTGCACACACAACAATACATAAAATAAAGCTTTAATGATGCAATCCTAAACTCACTTACGTGGTAACATGGAGGCAGGCTTTTTTACTGGTGGCACCAGTGTTGTGGAATGCTCTCCCTGCTGAAACATGAGAGGCTGCATCAGTAATGTCATTCCGCCCACTCTTGAAGAAACACACCTATTTAGAGAAGAATTCCCCTGACCCGGACCTCCTGTTTTAATTGTTGTTGTTTTTTACTGTTATGTTGCTTTAATTGGTTTATTTATTATACATTTTAATTATGGATATCTTAATGTTTTGATGAAATTGTTTTACTGTGTGTTTTAATTATAGGTAGGTATATTTTTATAATTGGGTTTTATTTGTTATTTTGCTGTTTTGCTTTTATTTGTGATTAGTATTTCTTTGCTGAGTGAAAGGCAGTGTATACAGTTTTTATTATTATTATAATATAATATAATAATTATTATTATAATAATAATAAAATAATAATGTGCCATTGAAATCAATGACACATTTCCTTCTGAGGAAGCACGCAGATGATTACACTGTAAATGATTAAAATTCATTATCAGATAAAGCCTCTCTTTTTCAAAACTGAAACATTTGTTCAGAATATTTACTTTTAAAGGTATCCAATTCACCCTGTAAATACAGATGAATGACCATTATGTTCAGAATTAAAATTCATTCATACAAAAATTATTAACCAACCAATGTGAGAGTGAGGGAATATGGAACTCTCTTTCAAACAGCAGCACAAAATGCAATTCTGTAATAACAAGGCAGTGGGAAATGATGCAATACCTGCCTCCTTGCCAAAGAGCGCATGACACTGCCTTATACCATCACACAATCTAACCAACATATGGCACCTTTTTGTTAGTTAGTTTGTTTTACCAAAAGCTCCTCAGTTTGGAAGTCTATTCCAATCCAGTATTTCAGATTAAAGTTTTGTTGGCATTACATATTTATAGATGTTTTCTGGAAATAGATGTTTTCTTGATAGGGGAAAAAGAGGCTTCTAGGCTTTATAGAGTATTGGGCCTTGCATATTAGATATATTATTACATATATGTGTATATATGTATACATGGGGCAGAAGGGAGTAAGGCTTGAACACACTCATATAGCTCACTTGATTTCCCAGACAAATGCATCAACTGTCTTCACTGAAAGATACGTGTCTGAGCTGACACAAGTCAATATTAAAAGTTCTAATGATGGTGACTGACCTGAAAAGGCAACCATAACCATATGTAAAGAAGAATACAGCTGCTGTTCATGTAATAGACATTCAGAAGAAGAAATTTCAGCAGAAACACATCTTCATCCCCTTCACAAGAAGCTGCAATTCTATACCTAACCATTAAATTTATTGTAGTTTTAAAGTTTTGAAAAGGTGTCTTGGGAACATTTTGAAAGGGGTGGTGATATAATTCCAATTTAAAAAAATTAAAATAAAGCTCCTCTTTAAATGAATCCATATACAGACTTTTATTGGATTATCCTCATTTTCTCAAACATTAACTATTTTTGAATTTGACTTATACTTTAAACCAGACTTTTTAAACAAGTGTAAGCAGGAAGACAGTGATTCCCATTTCTTGAGTTGAAACAAGATTGTAAATAACAATAGTAAACATTTTAAGAGATCATATGTTTCATAGTCATCTCTTTCATCATTTATTTTGATCAACAATAAAGAAACTGTTACATAGTGGCTTTCCTATAATTGCTGAATAAAATGTGGGACGGCACTGAATGGAAAGAATGTGTGATGAGATTGAAATATCGTCACTCACCACAAAAATTAATAACTTTGTACAATGCTTTATTATAAGTGTCAGTGTTTAAATTTAAAAGATGACAAAAGCAAAAATGTTAGGTTTACAAAACAGTAGCCACAAAAGTTTTATTTGAATTCTGCTTCATACTGGCAACTGAATGCTAAAAATTGCTATCAATTATCTTGAGGCAGCACACACCAAGACATAATGCATGGAGAAGAGAAACAAATGAGTGGAAACTTATAATCTATTCACTAATAGGCAAAAAACCTTGTAGTTTAAGGATGTACCTATAGCCAACAGATACTTCTATCAAACTTTAAAAAGCAGGGAAATTGGGCAACTATAGTGAATGCACCAGGGGAGCAGGAGACCTGACCTCCTCTCTGAGATATTGTACTGCTCCACAAATTTGTAAAAATGCAAGCACAATTTGGGTTGGTCTTTCACAGTGCCACCATTCTCCATATGCTCAGAAGCACGTTACCAAGCTATACAGGAGGTAGATTGGAGTGTGAAACCAAAGCTGTCACTGGCCACATCCACACCAGACCTTTATTCTACTTTAAGCAGTCATGGCTTCCCCACAGAATCCTGGGAAGTGTAGTTAGTGAAGGGTACTGAGAGTTGCTAGGAGATGCCCAGTTCCCCTCACAGAGCTTCAGTCAGAGCGGCTGACTGTTAAACCGCTCTGCCCACTGGAGCTCTGTCAGGGGAATAGGAGTCTCCTCTAAGCATCCTTCACAAACTACACTTCCCAGGATTCTTTGGTGGAAGCCATGACTGTCTAAAGTGAAATAAAGGTCTGGTGTGGGTGTGGCCCTCTGATTAGGCAAGCCAAGCAGCTGTGACTCTGGCTTTTAGGACACCGACAATTGGTTCTTACTGAACATGCCCCAGATTATCATTCACTCCAATGCTAAATTTCTTAAATTAATTAAAAATTGGCCAGACTTTTTTTTAACTTTTAATTTGCAGAACATGAATATCAGAATATGGGGCAAGGTCAGTACAGTAGGGCCCCACCCATACAGAAGGTTCCATTCCAGGCCCCTGCCGAAAAGCAAAAACTGCCACAAAGTGGGCCCCTACTCAGCTGTAACACGCGATCAGCTGGAGCGTGCAAGCTCCCCGTGCTACAGCTGATCAGCTGTAGCATGCAATCAGCTGTAGCACATGATCAACTGTAGCACACATGCTCCCTTCGTGGGAGGAGACACTTCTTAATGACCTCAGGTTCAAGCTGCTTAAAGCTTTTATTTTTAAAATCAACAATTTGAATTGTGCCCAGAAATAGGACAAGAGCCAGGACAGTCCCATCTAGTAATCTAATTATCATGCTCTGAACGAACTGCAGCTTCCCAACAGTCTTCAAAGCAATCCAGCATACACACAATACATTGCAACAACTCAATTATGTCTGGATGTTGCCTAACCCTAACTTCATCCAAGTTAACTCTTCTAGCATGACAAAGAGGACAAGCTGAACTTATACCCCTGGTCAGGAACTTATTAGAAAAACACAGGATAGAATCATAGAATAGAATCATAGAATCCTAGAGTTGGAAGGGGCCTTGTAGGCCATCGAGTCCAACCCCCTGCTCACAGCAGGAAATCCACAGCTAGAGCATCTCCCGCAGATAGCTGTCCAGCCTCTGCTTGAAGACATCCAGCGAAGGGGATCCCACCACCTCCCTAGGCAGTCGGTTCCATTGCCGAACTGCCCTTACTGTCAAGAAGTTCCTTCTAATGTCCAATCTGAATCTACGCTCCTGCAACTTAAAACCATTAGACCTAGTCCTACCCTCTGGGGCAGCAGAGAACAAATCTGTACCCTCCTCTATGTGACAGCCCTTCAGGTACTTAAAGAGTGCAATCATGTCACCCCTCAGCCTTCTCTTCACCAGACTGAACATGCCAAGTTCCTTCAACCTTTCCTCATAAGACTTGTTCTCCATACCGGCTATCATCCTCGTCGCCCTCTTCTGAACCCGCTCTAACTTGTCTATATCTTTCTTAAAATGAGGCGCCCAGAACTGAACGCAGTATTCCAGATGACGCCTGACTAATGCAGAATATAGTGGGACTATTACTTCCCTCGACCTGGAAACTATAGCTCTGTTTATGCAGCCCAAAACCGTGTTTGCTTTTTTTGCCGCAGCATCACACTGCTGGGTCATGTTCAACTTGCGATCCACTACAATTCCAAGGTCCTTCTCACACGCACTACTGCTAAGCCGGGTATTTCCCATCCTGTACCCGTGCATTTTGTTTTTGTGGCCTAAATGCAGAATCTTGCATTTGTCTTTATTGAATTTCATTTTATTAATTTCAGCCCAATTTCCTAGTCTAGCCAGGTCCCTTTGGATTTTATTCCTGTCTTCCGTTGTGTTAGCTATCCCTCCCAGTTTCGTATCATCCGCAAACTTCATAAGGCTTCCCTCCACCCGGTCATCTAAGTCATTGATAAAAATGTTGAAGAGTATTGGCCCCAGGACAGAACCCTGTGGCACTCCACTCGAAACCTCCTTCCAGTCCAAAGCAGAGCCACCGACAACCACTCTTTGAGTATGGTTTTCCAACCAGTTGTGAATCCACCTGACAGTATTTCCATCTAGTCCGCATTTGACCAGTTTGCTAATCAAAAGGTCGTGGGGAACTTTGTCAAACGCTTTGCTGAAATCTAGATAGATGACATCTACAGCATTTCCACCATCTACTAAGCTAGTGACCCGATCAAAAAAAGAGATGAGATTAGTTTGACAGGATTTTTTCTTGACAAACCCATGCTGGCTCCTTCTAATCACAGCATTGTCATCTAGATAGTTGCCAATGGACTCTTTTATTATCTGTTCTAATATCTTTCCCGGTCTCTGAAGAAGCCGTTGTTTGTGGCAGCTGAGAGACTGGTGCTCTTTTTCTGGTAGAGTTGCTTCTAGACAGGTATTTCAGGACCAGAAGAGAGCCACAAAAATGTCACAGTGGCCTCCTCTGAAGCCTTCCTGCTTCCTGAGGCAAACTGTCTTTATGTCACTATGGCTAGAAACTATCCTCAAGAACTGCCTCCAGAGACTTCCTCTTCTGGTTGGGTCTCACAGCTTCTGCTTTTTGTGGTCTCAGTTTGTTGTCTGCCTCTTAGGCTCTTCTGCTCTGGCTGCTTTGGACCAGAAAACTATGAACAGGCTCTACTCTGACCCCAGACAATGCTCTGACTATGTTTTTTACAGTTTCAGTCAGTGCCCTCTGATCAATGGCCTGCAATCATCTCAAATTATGTTGCCACTATGCCACAACATCCAGGGCCCACACCCCTCAGATCTTTGGAGAATTGTTCCCTTCTGCATTCAGGAGGACCAGTTACACATAAGAACACATGAAGAGCCCTGCTGGATCAGGCAAAAAGCCTATCTAGTCCAGCATCCTGTTCTACAGTGCCCAACCAGACACCTATGGGAAGTCTGCAAACAGGACCTCAGTGCAACAGAGCTTTCCCCACTTGCAATTCCTAGCAACTGATAATCAGAGATGTACTGCCTCTGACAGTAGAGGTAGAACACACCCATTGTGGCTGGTAGTCATTGATAGCCTTGTCCCCATGAATTTGTCTGATCCTATTTTAAAGCCATCCAAGTTGGTGACCATCACTACATGTTGTGGCAGCAAATTCTACAAGATGCATTCTCTCCCCTGTCTTCCCATCAGACAATGGGACCTATGAGAGCCAACAGAATGTTGATACATCTATCACTGGCCCTGTGAATCCTGTCTAAAATAGAAGCTAAAATAAGGTCAAACTGTATACCGCTAAAGTTGAAATCCAATACATGTCTACTCAGAAGTAGGCTCTATTGGTTTAAATGGGACTTACTCCCAGGGTAAGTGTGCATTGGGTTGTAACCTAAGGGCACAATCCAACTCGCATTTAGCTAGGCTGAGGGGGGTTGGATGCTGCAAATCTCCAGCTGAGACAGCTGGGTCCCAGCTCAGGCAAGCTACACTGGCATAAATTCCACAGCCCAGCTCAGCCGGGACCCAGCTAGCACAGCTGAGACCACTGCAACTGGAGCCAGTGTAAACCAGCATAAGGCCCAAAAAAGGGCATGTCAGGGGCATGCTGAGGGAGGGGCTGAGTTGAGGAGACTTAGGCCACATCCAATTCATGTTCAGAGTGCTCCTGCAGGCTTCAATCCAGGCAAAAGTTAGGCCAAGAAAAGGGTCAGTCTAAGGAAATAATTACAAAAGAAGTCAAAGAGAGGGCTTACTCCCCAGTAGAGGTATTTGGAAGAGCAAGCTATTACTTTCTGGTCCCTGTGCACAGTTCCCAGCTGAGCCAGTGTTCAGCTAACCCAGAGGCTCCTGAATGGCAAATTGATGCAATGGAACTTTTACACCAGCTTCTCTTGCTCCAGCACAATTTACACCAGCTTCCCCTTAGTTGTATTGCTCTGTAACATAGCTTATAACAGCTGAATTATCACAACTATATGTTATAAGCTGTGCGTAGCAAATTTTGTATGTAAAGTATCAGTTAGGCTTCAGACAAACCTGACATTTTAATCTGTAACTGTTACTGTTGCACTAGCTTTCAAAACCTACTGTTAATTTCACGTTAGCAATATAATTTAACAATATTTTACCTTGGACTATAATTTTCCACAGAAGCATTTATGACTTTCTGAACTCATCCATCAACCAACTGCTGCTCAATGAACAAAAAGAAAGCTTCAGGCAAGAAGGCAGTAGGCTGTAACTCTCCAAAAACCTGCCCTTAGACCACAGTAACATTTGAAAGCACCACCAGTTTAAGTGTTTCCATTGGACCGTATCTCCAGATCTGGCTACCAAAGATAAAATTGGAAGATAATTTTTTGGTACCTGCGTATGGTCAAGGGTTGAAGTCCACAGAAAATACTTTTATTTAAGGTACAGACATATTATATGTACCTTCATATCTACTGATTTCTGATGTGTTCTGTATGTTTTATGGGTGCAATTTTATTGATGATTTTGAACTGTTCAATGCCATAATATTTTTCTTAATGTTGACCAAGGGTACACGTATCACACTTTGGGAAACACTGCTCTAGGTAATTGGTTCCATTGTTGTATGGCTCTAACAGTTAGGAGGTTTTTCCTGATGTCCAGTCAAAATCCGGCCTCCTCCAAATCGAGCCCACCATTCCATGTCCTGCACTCTGGGACGATCGAGAAGAGAGCCCGAGGGGGTTGGACTCGATGGCCTTGTAGGCTCCTTCCAACTCTACTATTCTATGATTCTATGATTCTATGGTACAGAAGGTTCTGCAAAAAAATTTTTTTGAAAATCCCTTGCCACCAAGCAATATATCTCACCTTCCACAAGTTTACTTACTTCACCATATGACAAGAGTGATGGGCTCCATCATCATGAGCTTCAAACTAGGATGGCTACTGCAACTGTAATTCATCCAGCCGCACCCACAGCTTGAAGCTCAGGATGAAGGCTGGGATTTGCCTGCGTCATTCTGAATTTTGGAATGTGAGCTCTAGCCTTGCTCCCAATTTGAAGCTGAGGAGATGGCCAGGGCATTATTCATGGTCTAACACTGTAATCTAGAGGCATTCCAAGGTCTTCTGAACCTCACACGATGTTAGACCCCCACCCTCCCCTACTGGGATAGGGGCACAGTCCTGGAGATTTTAAATAGTTACCAAGGCCAGCCAATACAATCCAGACTCCAACTTTCATAGAATCATAGAATAGTAGAGTTGGAAGGAGCCTACAAGGCCATCGAGTCCAACCCCCTGCTCAATGAAGGAATCCAAATCAAAGCATTCCCAACAGATGGCTGTCCAGCTGCCTCTTGAATGCCTCCAGTGTAGGAGAGCCCACTACCTCTTTAGGTCAGTGTTTCCCAAACTTTCAACATGTGTGTACCCCTTTTGAGACATTGATTTTACCGGCGTACCCAACTTTCACAAAAATAATTGGGAGAGGGGTTATAACACATTCGTAATTCCTATAATATTATATGAAATGTTTGTAAAAAAATAAATACAAAGTAATAAACATTTTAATAATAGAAATAATATTTATATAACAAATTTATATAATGACCTAGAAACTTAGGGGTTTTTTTAAATTGAAGCTGAGAGTCCGGAGATTAAGGTAAGTTAGCTGGAGACCCAGAGAGGACCCCCCAAAACCGGAAACTCCAGCTGAAAAATCATGCACATGCAGTGGGTTTACAGAAGCAGTGCTTGCCTGGGCTGGAGGTTTTTCCCCCATCCTGCCTGGGAAGCCACTCAGGCACGTAGCCCAAGAGCAGGCAGGGGATTCAAACCTCCCACCTAAAATTCACAGCTGATGAGCGGGCAGACCAGGCAGGATGGGGGGGGAACCGCTCTGCAGCCGAAGAGCGGGAGATTCCCCAAGAGGGAAGTGGCTGGCGAGATGGCCGCTGCAGAGCTGAAGATAGAGAAAAAAACCCACTTCCCCATTTCCCAGCGTGAACATTTTTGTAGTCGAGCATACGCATATCTCTGTGGCGCCATCTGTCTGTTTGTAGAAGCGTTTTCTGGTGGCCAAAGTCATTGCGAGGGAGTCCGACTCTTGTGAGAAACTGGAGGGGTGCACGAAAAGACAAGGAATGCATTGAGACCGAAAGAGACTACACGTTGAATAACATTAGGATAAACCACTGTTATTATATTGATCTTCCCTCACATGATTGTGTGAGAAACTGGAGAAATCACAAGAACTGTATTTTCTCTTAAAAGAACACACACACACGTTTTTTGCCGCTAAAACGCAATGATAAAGTACAAAAAAAAAAAATTGGCCGCGTACTCCTTGAAACCCTTTTGCGTACCACCAGCGGTACACGTACCACACTTTGGGAAACACTGCTCTAGGTAATTGGTTCCATTGTCGTATGGCTCTAACAGTTAGGAGGTTTTTCCTGATGTCCAGTCAAAATCTGGCTTCCTCCAAATTGAGCCCATTATTCCATGTCTTGCACTCTGGGACGATTGAGAAGAGAGCCCAGCCCTCCTCTATGTGACAACCTTTCATGTACTTGAAGAGTGCTATCATATCTCCCCTCAGTCTTCTCCAGGCTAAACATGCCCAGTTCTTTCAGTCTCTCCTCATAGGACTTTGTTTCCAGTCCCCTGATCATCTTTGTTGCCCTCCTCTGAACCTGTTCCAGTTTGTCTGCATCCTTCTTGAAGTGCGGAGACCAAAACTGGATGCAGTATTCAAGATGAGGCCTTACCAGTGCTGAATAGAGGGGAACTAGTACTTCACGCGATTTGGAAACTATACTTCTGTTAATGCAGCCTAATATAGCATTTGCCTTTTTTGCAGCCACATCACACTGTTGACACATATTCAGCTTGTGGTCAACAACAATGCCAAGATCCTTCTCATATGTCGTATTGCTGAGCCAAGCATCCCCCCCATCTTATAACTGTGCATTTGGTTTCTTTTTCCTAAGTGTAGAACTTTGCATTTATCCCTGTTGAATTTCATTCTACTGTTTTCAGACCAATGCTCCAGCCTATCAAGGTCCCTTTGAATTTTGTTTCTGTCTTCCACTGTATTAGCTGTGCCCCCCAATTTTGTATCATCTGCAAATTTGATAAGCGTACTCTGTACCTCCTCATCCAAGTCGTTAATAAAAATGTTAAACAGCACTGGGCTCAGGACCGAGCCCTATGGTACCCCAATCATTACTTCCGCCCAGTTTGAGAAGGAACCATTGATAAGCACTCTTTGAGTATGATTCTGGAGCCAACTGTGGATCCATCTGATAGTTGTTCCATCCAACCCACATTTAACTAGCTTGCTAATCATAATATCGTGGGGCAGTTTCTCAAAAGCTTTGCTGAAATCGAGATATATTATGTCCACAGCATTCCTACAGTCTACAAGGGAGGTTACCCAGTCAAAAAATAAGATTAGATTAGTTTGGCAGGATTTGTTCTTCATAAATCCATGTTGGCTCCTAGTAATCACTGCATTGCTTTCAAGGTGCTTACAGTCTGACTGCTTTATAATATGTTCCAGAATTTTTCCAGGGATTGATGTTAGGCTGACTGGTCTGTAGTTCCCCGGTTCCTCCTTCTTGCCCTTTTTGAAGATAGGGACAAGATTAGCTCTCCTCCAGTCATCCGGCACTTCACCAATCCTCCATGATTTCGCAAAGATAATAGAGAGCAGTTCTGAGAGTTCTTCAGCCAGTTCCTTCAATACTCTAGGATGCAGTTTATTGGGCCCGGCCGATTCGAACTCGTTCAAAGTGATTAGGTATTCCTTGACCATCTGTCTATCAATCTCAAGCTCCAATCCTATCCCTTCTACTCCATGATTCTTCTTTTTTGGGAGAAGACTGAGCCAAAGTAGGAATTGAGCACTTCTGCCTTTTCTTTGTCATCATTTTGCCATCTTCATTGAGTAGCTGTGCCACCGTTCTTTTCTCTGTCTTTTACAATGGACATACCTGAAGAAAGCTTTTTTGTTGCTTTTAGCATCTCTGGCTAACCTCAGCTCATTCTCAGCTTTAGCCTTCCTGACGCCATCCCGGCAATTCTGTGATACCTGCCTGTACCCTTTCCTTTGTGGCCTGGCCTTTCCACTTCCTGTATGTGTCCTTTTTTTGTTTTCAGGTCATCTCTAAGCTTTTTGTGAAGCCACATTTGCTTCTTCTGCTTTTTTCCTTGCTGGAATTGCTTGCCATTGCACTGTTAGAATTTCCTTTTTTAGAAACTCCCACCCATCTTGGACTCTTTTTCTCATTAGGGTGGCTTGCCATGGAACCATACTTACAATTGTTCTGAGTTTATTAAAATCAGCTTTTCTGAAGTCCAGGGTACGCATATCACTACTCTCAGCTTTTGCTTCTGTTAAAATAAAAAATTCAAGTATGGTGTGGTCACTTTCCCCCAGAGTTCCCATAACTGCCACTTCATCCACCAAATCATCTCTATTGGTTAGAATCAAGTCCAGGATAGCTGATCCTCTGGTTGCTTCCTCCACTTTCTGTAGGAGAAAGTTATCTCCAACACAAGTCAGAAATTTCTTGGAGGGGCCGTGTTTGGCAGAATTTGTCTCCCAACAGATATCGGGATAATTGAAATCCACTATTACTACTACATCATGTGTTCTCGAAACATTGGCAATTTGCTTTTCAAAAGTTACATTCTCATCTCCTTGATTGGGTGGTTGGTAGTAGACTCCAAGCACCACATTCCTTTTGTTACTTGCCCTATTAATTTTAATCCAGACACTCTCGGTGGAGCTACCAAGCTCATCTTCCTGTATTTCTGTGCAGGGATATATATTTTTAAAATATAGCGCAACTCCACCTCCCTTTTTATTCCTTCTGTTCTTCTTGAACAAGTTGTATCCTTCAATTGCTGTATTCCAGTCATGGGAGTCATGTTATACCTATCAAGTCGTAATTGCCCTCCTATATTAAGAGTTGAAGTTCGTCCTGCTTGTTTCCCATGCTCTGCGCATTAGTATACAGATATCAAAGACCATGTGATTTATGGCTTGGCTTCCTTACTACATTTTTCTGAGGACTGTCACTGGGCCCTATTACAGCCAATCTCTCTGTTCCTGTTACTGTGCACAAGCCTTCATCAGTCGTTACCACCAAGGTAAAGTCTCCCTCCCTCCTAGGATTCAGTTTAAAGACCTCCTGATGAACTTCTCCATGCTGTGGCCAAACACATTCTTCCCAGTCCTTGTGAGTTGCAACCCATCACTTGCCAGCAATCCATCTTCCAGGAAGCATTGCCCGTGGTCCCAGAATCCAAATCTCTCACATCTGCACCGCCTTCATAGCCATTCATTAACACGGAGTATTTTTCTTTTCCTTTCTACTCCTCTTATAAATACTGGAAGGATGGATGAAAAAACTATCTGGGCCGAAAAGTCCATGAGTTTCCCAGAGCTTCATAGTCTGATGTGATTTCTTCATAGCTCCATTTGGCAGTATCATTTGTTTCCACATGGATGAGGAGAAAGGGATATCTGTCAGTGGGATTGATGAGTGATGGCAACCTTTCCATCACATCTCTAATCCATCCTCCTGGCAAGTGCACAGATCTTCTCAGCATACTTGGGTTTCAAACCCATGCAGTATTCATTTAGTTATTAATTTATTGTATTTGTATACTGCCCCGTAGCCGAAGCTCTCTGGGCGGTTTACAGCAACTAAAAACATTAAAAACAAATATACAAATTTAAAACACATATTTTTAAAAACAATTTAAAACACAATTTAAAAAATTTAAAACAATTTAAAAACATATGCTAAAATGCCTGGGAGAAGAGGAAAGTCTTGACCTGGCACTGAAAAGATAACAGTGATGGCTCCAGGCGCACCTCATCAGCAACATCATTCCATAATTTGGGGGACACCACTGAGAAGACCCTCTCCCTTGTTGCCACCCTCCGAGCTTCCCTCGGAGTAGGCACCCGGAGGAGAGCCTTAGATGTTGACCATAATGTACGGGTGGGTTCGTATTGGCAGAGGCCTTCCATCAGGTATTGTGGTCCTAAGCCGTGTAAGGCTTTATAGGTTAAAACCTGCACCTTGAATCAAGCTCGGAAACATACAGGCAGCCAATGCAAGCGGGCCACAATTGGTTTTATATGTTCAGACCGTCTGGTCTGTGTTACCAATCTGGCTGCTGCATTTTGCACAAGCTGCAGTTTCCGAACCGTCTTCAAAGGCAGCCCCACGTAGAGTGAATTGCAGTAATCTAACTTGGAGGTTACCAGAGCATGGACCACTGAAGCCAAGTTATCCCTGTCCAGATAGGGACGTAGTTGGACCACCAACCGAAGTTGGTACAAGCCACTCCGTGCCACTGACGCTACCTGAGCCTCAAGTGACGGAGACGGTTCTAGGAGAACCCCCAAGCTATGAACCTGCTCCTTCAGGGGGAGTGCAACCCCATCCAGGACAGGTTGGACATCCACCATCTGGTCAGAAGAACCACCCACTAGCAGCATCTCAGTCTTGTCTGGATTGAGCCTCAGTTTATTAGCCCTCATCCAGTCCATTGTCGAAGCCAGGCACCAGTTCAGCACACTGACAGCCTCACCTGAAGAAGATGAAAAGGAGAAATAGAGCTGTGTGTCATCAGCATACTGATGGCAACACACTCCAAAGCTCCGGATGACCGAACCCAATGGTTTCATGTAGATGTTGAACAGCATGGGGGACAGAACTGACCCCTGTGGAACCCCATACTGGAGAATCCAGGGTGCCAAGAAATGTTCCTCAAGAACCACCTTCGGGAGCCGACCTTCCAGGTAGGAGCGGAACCACCGCCATGCAGTCCCTCCCACTCCCAACTCAGCCATCTTCCCAGAAGGATACCATGGTCGATGGTATTGAAAGCCGCTGAGAGATCAAGAACAGAGTCACACTCCCCGTCTCTCTCCCAACAGAGGTCACCATACAGGGCGACCAAGGCTGTTTCCGTGCCAAAACCAGGCCTGAAACCCAACGGAAATGGATCCAAATAATTGGTCTCATCCAAGACTTTCTGGAGCTGGCCCGCAACCACTCATTCAAGGACCTTGCCCAGGAATGGAACATTTGCTACAGGCCTATAGTTATTAAGATATCCTGGGTCCAAGGAGGGTCTCTTCAGGAGTGGTCTCACTACTGCCTCTTTCAGGCAGCCAAGGACCACCCCCTTTTGCAGAGAAGCATTTATCACTGCCCTGGCCCAGCCGGCTGTTCCATCCCTGCTAGCTTTTATTAGCCAAGAAGGGCAAGGATCCAGCACAGAAGTGGTTGCACGAACCTGTCCAAGCACCTTGTCAATGTCCTCAAGCTGTACCAACTGAAACTCATCCAAGAAATTGGGACAAGGCTGTGCTCTGGATAAATCGCTTGATTCACCTGCTATAACACTGGAGTCTAAGTCCTGGTAGATGCTAAAGATTTTATCCTGGAAGTGCCAAGCAAATTCATTACGGTGGGCCTCAGATGGTTCTATCATGTCCCTGGGGCCAGAGTTTAATAGCCCCCGGACAATTCTGAAGAGCTCCGCTGGGCGGCAGAGTGATGATTTGATAGTGGCAGCAAAATACTGTTTTTTTGCTGCCCTCACTGCCCCTAAATACAGCTTACCATAGGCACTTACCAGTGTATAATTGCATCCACTAGGAGTTCGTCTCCATCTGCACTCAAGCCATCTCCTATATTGTTTCATCGCTCTCAGCTCTGGGGTATACCATGAAGCCGTACGAGCTCTACACAGGAGAGGGCGCTCAGGAGCAATCATGTCAACCGCCTGGGTCATTTCTGTATTCCACAGTTCAACCAGGGTTTCGACAGGAGCTCCAGCCCTATCAGCCGGAAAACTCCCCAGAGCCCTTTGGAAACCATCCGGATCCATTAGTCTCTGGGGGCGGACCAACTTAATAGGTCCCCCACCCTTGCAGAGGGGAAAAGCCACTGTAAGTCTAAATTTCAGCAAGCAGTGATCTCTCCATGACAGAGGGACTGATGCAAGGCCCCCCACATTCAGATCACCAACTCCATGTCCAGTTGCAAAAACCAAATCTAGAGTATGCCCTGCTACATGTGTTGAGTCAATGGCACATTGGGATAGTCCCATGGTTGTCATGGAGACCATGAAATCCTGATCCGCCCCAGATATGGTGGCTTCGGCATGGATGTTGACATCCCCCAGAACCAACAGTCTGGGGGATCTCAACAGTACACCCGAGACCACCTCCGTCAGCTCAGCTAGGGAGTCTGTTGGGCAGCGGGGTGGGCGGTACACCAACAGAATCCCCAGTCTGTCCTGCTGTCCCAACATAAAGTGCAAACACTCCAGACCAGTAGTCACACGAACAGGGTGCTTGCAGAGGGAGATGGAGCTCCTATAGACCACAGCAACCCCCCTCCCCAGCCCTCAGGTCTACCCTGATGCTGAACCAGGTACCCTGGCGGGCATAGCTGGGAGAGGCTGACTCCTCCCTGCTCACCCACCCAGGTCTTGGTTATACATGCCAGGTCGGCTGCCTCATCCACTATTAAATTGTGAATGAGGGAGACATTATGCACTGATCTGGCATTTAGGAGCAGCATCTGGAGGCCTGAGAGCCGGCTGACAGGGCAAGCAACAAACCTGCGGGTGTGGGGAGGAGCGGAACAAGGCACAGTCATTAAGTGCCTGGGCCGTGTTTCCCTTACCTGGCAAGTCCTCCTCACAACACCATATCTCCCTCTACCCATCACTACACTAATTGGGGGGCCCTCAGGTCTCCCCACTTGGCTCTGAGTCCTCTCACCCAGGCACATGACTCAAGACCCACAAAAAGGCAAAGCAGGAGGCACCTCAGCCAGCCAGCTTATGAATCCCCTCCAGAGAAGGGACAGGTGGAAAAAATCAGCAACAGCTGGCTGAGTACCTGAGGCCTAGTCCTGCAAGGCGTGCCACCTGCCAAGCAGAAGTCCAACAGGGAGAGGGTGGTGTTGATGGTGGTAGCCAAGCAGCAGCAGTAGCAAGCCAGCAGGCAGGCAGGCTTGCTGGCAGACAGCAGCAGCAATGGCTCTCCTTCCCTGGACAGCGATGGTCCCCTTCCTCCTGCAGGCACTTGGGTCTCCCACTACTGGTACCCTTCTCTTCTTGTGGTGGGGCGTGGTTTCATTGTCCCTGCTGGATTGAGCTTCAGCTTCTCGCTTGTTGTCGCATGGGGTATCCTGTAATTCTTCCTCCACATGCTGTCCTCCAGTCTCCTCAAGTGGTTGAAAGCGGTTCCATAGCTTCACTGGTGAAGGGTGTCTTCTAGCTCTTCTACTCCTGTCACCCTTTCCCACAGAGTTTCCTCCACTTCATTATTCCTCTCCAAAGCAGTCTCCTCTTCTGCTACCACATGCTGTTGCTCCTCCACCTCCACATCTCTTTGCTGCTGTTGTTCCAGTGTTCCGTCTAAGAACTCTTCATATTCTCTTATAGTCTTCAATGTGGCCACCCACCATTCCAGGCCTCTCACCTTTTCTTCCAACAGTGCCACAAGCTTGCACTTGTTGCGGGTGTATCCATGCTGTTCTCAGGCAAGAAAACAAACATGGCACACACCTTGCAGGCCACAAACACAAAGCAAACACAAACACAAAGCAAAATCTAAAAATACATAATTCATCCTCAGCCTACTTGTCAGAAATCACATATAACGATTATGTGCAACACATTATTAGGGAATCAAGCTTCTAAAAGTATTTATCCATTTTACAGAGGAAAACTGAAGCAGAGAGTCCCCAATCCCAAAGAAAATCAGCAAGTCATTCCAAGGATTCAAAACCCAAAAGTGCAATGTGACTGCAAAAAAGGCAATTGCTATTTTAGGCTGAATTAACAGAAGTATAGTTTCCAAATTGTGTGAAGTACTAGTTCCCCTCTATTCAGCACTGGTTAGGCCTCATCTTGAGTACTGCATCCAGTTCTGGACACCAGACTTTAAGAAGGATGGAGATAACTGGAACAAGTTCAGAGGAGGGCAACAAGGATGATCAAGGGACTAGAAACAAAGCCCTGTGAGAAGAGACTGAAAGAACTGAGCATGTTTAGCCTTGAGAAGAGAAGCCTGAGGTGAGATATGATAGTTCTCTTAAAGTACTGGAAAGGTTGCCACACAGAGGAGGGCCAGGATGTCTTCTAGCTCATCCCAGAGTACAGGACATGGAATAATGGGCTCAAATTACAGAAAGTCAGATTTTGGCTGAAAATCAGGAAAACATCCTAACTGTTAGAGCAATATGATCAATTACCTAGGGAGGTGGTGAGCTCTCCAACACTGGAGTCATTCAAGAGGAAGCTAGACAGCCACCTGTCAGGTATGCTTTAACATGGATTCCTGAATTGAGCAGGGGGGTTGATGCAATGGCCTTATGGGCTCCTTCCAACTTCTACAATACTAGTTCTATGATTCTATGCTCTATTACAGCTTCATCCTTTATGAGTAGACTGAACATATGAAGGTGACCATGCAGAATCCACTAGGAACTGGCTGGCAGGCCCAAACCCTGCAGAAAGCAGGACTGATGACTGGGGGTTCTGCTTCATTTAGATGTGTCAGCCAGTTCCTGCTGGGAATTGGCTGGCCCACTCAAACCTGCAGAAGGAAGGACTGACCCCCTCAGTGATGTGTAGGGAGTTACATTCTGCTTGATTTGGCCACACCAGCAAGTTTCAGTGCCTGAATCGCATTCTGATCAGCTGATGTGCAGGAATGTCAGTCCTGCTTGGACAGTATGTCCCCCTACACTCTCAGGCCAGCTTTGACAGGTGGGCAGGACCATCCACCCATCAATCACCTTTTCTTCCAACAGTGCCACAAGCTTGCACTTGTTGCGGGTGTATCCATGCTGTTCTCAGGCAAGAAAACAAACATGGCACACACCTTGCAGGCCACAAACACAAAGCAAACACAAACACCCTTTCTTTCCGGCTGATAGTACTGGCGCTCCTGTCGAGGCCCTGGTTGACCTGTGGAATACGGAGATGACCCGGGCCATTGACACGATCGCTCCCGCGTGCCCCCTTCAGTGCAGAACTCATACAGCACCATGGTATACCCCGGAGCTGAGAGTGATGAAGCAAGAGAGAAGGAGGCTAGAGTGCAGATGGAGGCGAACTCCTGACGGATGTAGTCATGCTTTGGTAAGTGCTTCCACTAAGATGTATGTAAAAGCGGTTAGGGCGGCAAAAAAGTTTTATTTTGCTGCCACCATTAGATCATCTCTTTGCCGCCAAGCGGAGCTGTTTAGGGTAGTACGTGGGCTGTTACATTCTGGCTCTCACGATACTAAAGAAACATCGGAAGCCCTCTGTAACGAATTCGCGGAGCACTTCCAGGACAAGATTGCATGCATCCGTCGGGACTTAGACTCTGGTGTTATAACAGAATCCATTGAGGTGTCCAGAGCGCGGCCTTGTCCTTCATTATTGGATGAGTTTCAGTTGGTGCAGCTCGAGGAAGTGGACAAGGTGCTTGGAATGGTGCGGGCGACCACATCTGCTCTGGACCCTTGCCCATCTTGCCTGGTGAAGGCTGGCAGGACCGAAACCACCGGCTGGGCCAAAGAGGTGATAAATGCCTCCTTGAGAGAGGGAGTAATCCCTGGTAGTCTCAAGGAGGCAGTAGTGAGACCTCTTCTAAAGAAACCTTCTTTGGACCCAGATGTTCTTAACAACTATAGACCGGTGGCGAATGTCCCTTTCTTGGGCAAGGTTTTGGAGCGGGTGGTCGCCGGTCAGCTCCAGGCGCTCTTGGATGAAACCAATTATCTGGATCCGTTTCAATCCGGTTTTAGGCCTGGTTTTGGCACTGAAACAGCCTTGGTCGCCCTGTATGATGACCTTTGTCGGGAGAGGGACAGGGGGAGTGTGACTCTGTTGATTCTCCTTGATCTCTCAGCGGCGTTTGATACCATCGACCATGGTATCCTTCTGGGAAGACTCACGGAGTTGGGGGTTGGGGGCACTGCTTGGCAGTGGTTCTGCTCCTACTTAGCGGATCGTCGCCAGAAGGTAGTGCTTGGGGAACATTGCTCGACACCCTGGACTCTCCATTGTGGAGTCCCTCAGGGGTCGGTTTTGTCCCCCATGCTTTTTAACATCTACATGCAGCCTCTGGGTGCGGTCATCAGGAGGTTTGGAGTGCGTTGCCATCAGTACGCTGATGACACGCAGCTCTATTTCTCCTTTTCACCTTCTTCAGGTGAGGCTGTTGATGTGCTAAACCGCTGCCTGACCGCGATAATGGACTGGATGAGAGCTAATAAACTGAAACTCAATCCAGACAAGACTGAAACACTGTTGGTGAGCTCTTTCCCTGCCCGGATGGTGGATGTTCATCCTGTTCTAGATGGGGTTACACTCCCCTTGAAAGAACAGGTTCGTAGTTTGGGGGACCTTTTTGACCCTTCCTTGTCGCTTGAGGTGGCCTCGGTGGCTCGGAATGCATTTTACCATCTTCGTTTAGTAGCCCAACTACGCCCCTATCTGGACAGCGACGATCTCGCTTCAGTTGTTCACGCCCTGGTAACTTCTAGACTGGATTACTGTAATGCACTCTACGTAGGGCTGCCCTTGAAGACAGTTCGGAAACTTCAGCTGGTGCAAAACGCGGCAGCCAGGCTATTGATGAGGACCAATCGGTCTGCGCATGTAACACCTGTCCTGGCCCATTTGCACTGGCTACCTATTTGTTTCCGAGCCAGATTCAAGGTGCTGGTTTTGACCTATAAAGCCTTACACGGTGTGGGACCACAGTACCTTGTGGAACGCCTCTCCCGCTATGAACCTACCCGTTCACTTCATTCAGTATCTAAGGCCCTCCTCCGGGTACCATCTCACCAGGATGCCCGGAGGATTGTTACCAGATCTAGGGCCTTTTCTGTAGTGGCCCCCGAATTGTGGAACAGCTTACCTGAAGAGATACGCCTGGTGCCTACGGTGCTTTCTTTTAGGCGCCAGGTTAAGACCTGGCTGTACTCCCAGGCTTTTTAATGTTTTTAATGTTAATGTTTATGTCTACGCTTTATCTTAATATTGTTGTTGATATATGTGATTGATTTTATTATAATATTGTATTTTTAATCTGCTTTGTACACCGCCCAGAGAGCTACTAGCTATGGGCGGTCTAAAAAATGAAACAAATAAAAAAAAAATCACCTAATATCATTATGAGATCATTTGATTTGACAGGTGAGTGGCCTCACTTACCTGTCAATGTTGGCCCGTGATTGGGAGATAAAGGGTTGGCCTGCCAAAAACATCCCCCAACCCTGATTTAAACAGTCCTTAGAGCTGAACCAAAATGGCACCCCCAATTCACCACCCTCAATTGCAGGAAGAAATTTGGGTCTCTAGTGTTTTGGGGACTTGGGGGAGGGTGAAATATTTCAAGCCATTTCAAGGGGAGGGGTGCTTTCTCTGGCAGAGTGTTTTTGGTGTATTTTCTTTTTTCACTTTTAAAAAAAAACCTCCCCTGCCTTTTCCTTGCTTCTAACTCTATAAAAGCTGTTCTATTACCATGGCAGGAAACACATTTTGAAATTTTAAACAAGAAAAGAGTGGGGAAGACACTTTTTTAAAAAGAAAAAATAAGAAAGATGCCATTGCAACCATGGTATGTGCCTCCTCTGCAAATGGTAAGCGTCTCCTCCCCACTGATACATTTCAAAATGTTTGGGCCCCACTCCCAAGTTTTTGGCTTCCCCAAACCGTGAAACTAAGGAAAAGTAGCCCAGCCCTAACACAAAAATAAGCCTTCACCTCCTTCCCAACATGCTGCTTTTCACATCTCTGGTTGGTGCTTGGATGCCCTGGTTCTGAATACAATCACCACAGCACACATTCATTTCCTTCTGCTCTCATTCTCCAATCCTGCAGGGGAGAGCAGGCAAATGGACACTCTGAGTTTCTAGTCAGAGAGCTCAGGTAGAGAGAGAACAACTTGCACAGCAGAGCTATTCTTAGCAGTTGTGCAGGCAGCAGTGTCATGTCACTCATTTAAGAAAACCATCCTGCTAACCCAATGTAACTTCTCACCACCTTCACTGCCCATCCTCTTTCTCCACTGCCTTGGCAACCGGTAAGAGGGTCCTCCTCTGTTCAAATAGGAAAGGCCAGGCCAGGCCAATACAAAATATTTAGCACAGATTGCAGCAATAGCAATTTAATTTTTTTCCAGTATCATATGCAGACATACCTTACTTGTCATGAGTGCAAAATACATGTATGAGCGAGGAAAATATATTTTACATCAATATTTAGTTTGCTGGCAATTCTAAACACACACGTGCCTGGGAATCTGCATGGAAGAACAACTCAAGAAAATCAGAAATTTGCAGTAAGATTTTCCCCGTTTTATCTTGTCAATGAATCCTGTTGTAAAACCAAACAATCCATGCAACTTACTTGTAACTTTTCTCTCTTAAAAATCCTCTTCTTCTGACTTCAAATTCTCCTACAATATACTATGGTCTCACCCAGACAAAGTCCAGAATTCTATTCCTAGCTCTGCAAGAGAAAGTAAGCTATCTGTACAACATCAGCTATGCCTTGGACTGCAGCCTTAAACAAAATGTTAACAATCTGCATCCAGGTGAGAAGCAGATCAGTGCTGTCCTGCACCTTCCACTTATAGGTTGCACTCATTAGTGCCGAATCCGTTACCTTTTTAGTCAATATGAAATACCTGTAAAGTTATCAATACGTAAAGATTATATTTACTTTATTAGTAAAGAATGGTCAGTTCTAAGAACAAATTCCAAATATGAACAACTAATTAACTATAAAAGCAATCAACAAAATAGTGTATGGTTTAAGATTTATAACAATTTTGAGCTTTTATTTCCAATTACAGAATATTATGCCGCTTCTGAAATGTCTAAATAAAGTGTGCTTATACAATTTTATTTTCAAGCAATTATTAAATGGTGCACACAGGTGCTCACGCAACTATTTACACTGAGCATTCTGACTTCCTGATTATCAAACAAAACAGAATGGAAAACAGGCAAAATATGTGAGCCTGTTTTATACAGAAGTTTGCTATGTGCATCCAGTTTGAACTTTATGCCTGAGTTGTTCTGAATAATTTTCTAACAATATCCTGCTTGCCTGTTAGTCCTGATCATGAAGAATTCAGTACATGAAAATTACTTATAAAATATTCCTTGAGGGTTATGAATGAACTAAAGAACACTCTCTAGCTTATTTAGGAAAATAGCAGACATTCAAGACAAACCTCACAGCAATACATGCAACATTCATTGTAGAACCACAGGTACATTTTTGGCTGGGATTGTAAAACACTCATCATATAATCCAAGAACTGTTAGTGTGTCAAGTAGCTGTTGCTTAGAAACAGAATCTAAAATTTCTTGGAAGGCATGCTGTAGATTATTTGAATTAGTCCTTATTTATTCATACATTTATTTATTTATTTCATTAAACTTATAGACCGCCCCATAGCCGAAGCTCTCTGGGCGGTTTACAAGAACAAGAACAACATCAAAAATACAATACACATATGACAATATAAAACATTAAAATTTTAAAATGTTAAAAATTAAAACAGTTCCAACACATACTAACTTAATTAAAATGCCTGAGTGAAGAGGAAAGTTTTAACCTGGCGCCGAAAAGATAGTAATGTTGGCGCCAGGCGTATCTCCTCAGGGAGGTTGTTCCACAGTTCGGGGGCCACCACTGAAAACGCCCTTTTTCGTGTTGCCGCCCTCCAAGCTTCCCTATAAGTAGGCACTCGGAGGAGGGTCTTCGTTGTTGAGCGTAGTGTACGGGCAGGTTCATATCGGGGGAGGCATTCCAACAGGTATTGTGGTCCTGTGCCGTGTAGGGCTTTGTAGGTAAGACCAGCACTTTGAACCGGGCCCGGAAACATATAGGCAGCCAATGCAAGCAGGCCAGAATAGGTGTTATATGGTCGGACCGTTTGGTCCCCGTTAACAGTCTGGCCGCTGCATTCTGCACAAGCTGCAGTTTCCGAACCGTCTTCAAAGGCAGCCCCACGTAGAGCGCATTGCAGTAATCTAATTTTGAGGTTACCAGAGCATGAACTACTGAAGCGAGGTTCTCCCTGTCCAGATAGGGGCGTAGTTGGGCCACCAGCCGAAGTTGGTAAAAAGCACCCCTTGCCACCGAGGCTATCTGAGCCTCGAGTGACAGGGATGATTCTAAAAGGACTCCCAGACTACGAACCCGTTCATTCAGGGGGAGTGCAACCCCATCCAGAACAGGTCGAACATCCCCCAACCAGTCAGGAGAACCACCCACCAGCAGCATCTCAGTCTTGTCAGGATTAAGCCTCAGTTTGTTCGCTCTCATCCAGTCCATTGTCGCAGCCAGGCATCGGTTCAGCATGTCGACAGCCTCACCTGTAGAGCATGAAAAGGAGAAATAGAGCTGTGTGTCATCAGCGTACTGATGGCAATGCACTCCAAAACTCCTGATGACCGCACCCAGTGGCTTCATATAGATATTAAAAAGCATGGGGGACAGAACTGACCCCTGCGGAACCCCATACTGGAGGTCCCAGGGTGCCGAACAATGCTCCCCAAGCGCTACCCTCTGGCGACGGCCCACCAAGTAGGAGCGGAACCACTGCCACACAGTACCACCCACTCCCAAATCAGTGAGTCGGCCCAGAAGGATACCATGGTTGATGGTATCAGAAGCCGCCGAGAGAAAAAGGAGAATCAGCAGGGTCACACTCCCCCTGTCTGTCTCCCAACAAAGGTCATCATACAGGGCGACCAAGGCTGTCTCCGTGCCAAAAACGGGTCTAAAGCCCAACTGAAATGGATCCAGAAAATCAGTTTCATCCAAGAGTGTCTGGAGCTGGTTGGCAACCACTCGTTCCAGGACCTTGCCCAGGAATGGGACATTAGCTACCGGCCTATAGTTGTTAAAATTTTCCAGGTCTAAGGATGGTTTTTTCAGAAGTGGTCTTACTGTCGCCTCTTTCAGGCAGCCAGGGACCACTCCCTCTCGCAGTGAAGCGTTAATCACTGCCCTGGCCCAGCCGGCTGTTCCAGTCCTGCTAGCTTTTATTAGCCAAGAAGGGCAAGGGTCCAACCTAGAAGTGGTCGCACGCACCTTGTCGACGTCCTCGAGCTGTACCAACTGAAACTCATCCAAAGAATCAGGACAGGACTGTGCACTGGACACCTCATTCAATTCAACTGCTGTAACATTGGAGTCTAAGTCCTGGCGGATGCAAGAGATTTTGTCCTGGAAGTGCCTAGCAAATTCATTACAGCGTGCCTGAGATGACTCCACCATGTCCGAAGAGCCAGAATGCAAAAGCCCTCGGACGATTTTAAAAAGCTCTGCTGGACGGCAGATAGATGATTTAATGGTGGCAGCAAAATGTTGCTTTTTTGCTGCCCTCACTGCCCCTAAGTACAATTTAGTATAGGCACTTACCAGTGCATGATGGCATCCATCAGGAGTTCACCTCCATCTGCACTCAAGCTGTCTTCTATGCTGTTTCATCGCTCTCAGCTCCAAAGTATACCATGGAGCTGCATGAGCTCTACACCGAAGAGGGCGCACAGGAGCAATCATATCAACCGCCCGGGTCATTTCTGCGTTCCACAGTTCTACCAGGGCTTTGACAGGAGCGCCAGCCTTATCAGCCGGAAAACTCCCCAGAGCCCTTTGAAAATCCTCAGGAATCATTAGTCTCTGGGGGCGGACCATCTTAATTGGTCCCCCACCCTTGCAGAGGGGAGAGGTCACAGTAAGTCTAAACCTCAACAAGCGGTGATCTGTCCGTGACAAAGGGACTGATGTAAGATTCCCTATATACAGATCACTATCCCCGTCCCGTGGCAAAAATTAAGTCTAGAGTATGTCCTGCTATATGCGTTGGGCCAACAACATATTGTGACAGCCCCATGGTTGCCATGGAAGCCATGAAGTCCTGAGCTGCCCCAGATAAGGCGGCCTCGGCATGGATGTTGACGTCCCCCAGCACCAACAGTCTAGGGGATCTCAGCAGTACATCCGAGACCACCTCCGTCACCTCAGTTAGGGAGTCCGTTGGGCAGCTGGGTGGGCGGTACACCAGCAGAATCCCCAATCTGTCACGTTGGCCCAACACAAGATGCAAGCACTCCAGACCAGTAACCACAGGGACAGGGTGCTTGGAGAGGGAGATGGAACTCCTATAGACCACCGCCACCCCCCCGACCCGACCCTCGGATCTACCCTGATGTTGAACCAGATACCCCGGTGGGCACAGCTGAGAGAGACTAACTCCTCCCTGCTCACCCACCCAGGTTTCCGTAATACATGCCAGATCGGCTCCCTTATCCACAATTAAATCGTGGATGAGGGAGATCTTATTTTGTATCCATCTGGCATTTAGGAGCAACATCCGGAGATCCAAGAGCTGGGTGACAGGACAATCAAAAACCTGTGGGTGTGAGGAAGACCGGAACAAGGCACAGTCGTTAGTTGCCTGGGCCGAGTTCCCCTCACCTGGCAAGACTTCCTCACAACACCGTATCTCCATCTGCCTGTCACCATGCCAACTGGGGCCCCCTCGAATCTCCCCACTCGATTCTGAATCCCTTCACCCAGGCACATAATGTAAGACTCACCTAAGACTCACACACCATTCACAAAACATACACTCTCATCACACATACACCACCTCACTCCCACAAAAGCAGAGCTGCAAATACGTGCTGACAATATTAGCAGTTCTTCTCCCAAAAGTAAAGATTGGGGACGATGGTAATAGCCAAAGAGCAACAACAGCGGCAACTAGTAGCAGTCGCGGCTCTCCCTCCTTGAGTAGCAGTGGCGTCCCTTCCCGGCAGACAGGTGGAGAGAAGAAAATTAGTCACAGCTGGCGGGCATCCAGGGCTCAGTCCTGCAAAGCACCACCCCAACCAAACTACAGCAGTCCAACCAGGAGAATATTGATGGCAAACAATTCCAAAAAAGAGCGGTAGCACAGTCACAGATAAGCACAACAGCTTTATCCTCCAGCAGGCAACGGCAGCAGGCAACGGCAGCAGGCAACGGCAGCAGCGGCAACGCCTCCCGCGTCCTAGGATCTCCCCCACAGCACGTCTCCGATGAGCCAAAGAAACGGAGCAGGCAACGCACGAACAGCAGCCGTAACGAAAAAAAGGCACAGGGAGGTGGCGAGACAGACACAGCCACCCCCTCCCCGCAACCCACAGCACCGAAACAGATGACAACAGCAACAATGGCAAGCCGGATGACAAACCAACCGAGTGTCGGAGCCCAAGAAGACGAATGGCAACAGCCACGAAAGGAGCAAGGGGAGCAGGGGCGCAACACAGTCCGGCAATCCAGCAGTAAGCTCATTTACCTGCCCTTTCTCAGACTGATCCAAAAGATTCATGCTACCCTCATCCTCATGTTATTGTTAACTTATTATGAACTTTTAGATAAAGCAGCAGGGGTAGATTAGGCCTGATGGGGTATATAATTTGGCCCACAAGACCATTTTTACCATACCCTGTCTACCTGTCTCATACCTTAACTCCCTAGTGCAGCTGATGGGGGCTATTCTCAGTGAAGATCAGCCGATTATTTGGATTCAGACCACACCTGCAAACAGACATTTGTCCATTAGTAAGTGCAGTTTGAATCCAAACCATTCCGCAAATGGATTTCTAAAGGATCTCACAGTCACTACTGATCAGTTGATCATAGGGTTGCCATATTGCCCAGTTAGCTGGGTTTTACCCGGATTCTTTACATGCCACCCAGTGCCCGTTTAGCCCCTTAGGTCGCCCGGATTCTCAGCTTTAATTTAAAAAAACAGTTAAGTTTCTAGGTGGTCCGGTTCTCGAGATATGCATAAAAACATCAGCCACCCCCCCACACACACTGTTAAATCTTTTTTTAAAACAAATCTGTCCTGAGCACTTTGTAGCTCAGTCTAACCCCGCCTGTTCAGGATTGCAGCCAATCAGTTTGAAGCTAGTTTGGTTGACCTGGGCAGTGTCTAGAAAACCTCACTGCAATGCCAGAAAACGGTGGTTCCCCCCCCCCGTTTATCTCAAAATCTCATAAATTGGGTAAGTATATATATTTCAGTTTTTTTCTCTCTTGTGTGCAGGAGTCAGATCCTGGGCAGTGTTTTCAAAACCTTCCCAATATTTGCTTTTGTGGGGGTAAAAGCATGCTAATCCCATATGCCCAGAGTAAATCCCATTGAATTCAATAGGACTTACTTTTGAGTAGACATGGTTATGAATGTGCTGTAAATTAATGGGACTTTTGAGTGAATGTAAAAAAGAATTGTGTTTGTGTTCTATCTATTTCTGTCCCCCCTCCAGTCCTATTTTAAAGCAAGTAGGCAGGTATTACAGTTTTTATTCTGTAGGAAACTAATACTCATTTTTTTGCAATGATCAACTGGTTTGACAATAAACTATTATATGGGCTGTATGTATTTATACATCTGCAATGTGTGTGTGTGTGTGTGTATGCAGACTTACCAACAACCCTGTGAGGTAGGGTTGGGAAACCAAGGCAACTCACAATAAGAAATAAATCCCTTTAAAATCCAATAACCATAAAGCAAGAATAAACAGTTGGAAAACAGCCTAAAGAGGCATGATTCTGAATTTTGAGTTGGGTGAATGAAGTTTATTTATTTATTATTTGATTTATATGCCGCCCTTCTGCCCAGTAGGAGCCCAGGGCAGCAAACAAAAGCACTAAAAGCACTTTGAAACATCATAAAAAACAGACTTTAAAATATATTAAAACATCTTTGAAAATATTTTTAAAAGCTTTAAAAAAACATCTTTTTTTAAAAAAAGAAAAGGCTTAAAAACATATTAAAAAGCAATTCCAACACAGACTCAGACTGGGATAAGATCTCAAAAGAACAAGTTGAAAGAACAAGTTCCTTATCACTTGAGGCTGTAGTTCTCTGCACACTTCCCAGTTTGAGTAAGCCCCATTGAATACATTGGGACTTGTTTCTGAGTAAACAAACATCGGATTGCACTATAAATATATTTACAGATTGTGTAATTCATAAACATATTTGAGAGTCATGTTTATATAAATATTTCTTCATACTGTGTCCCAATAAGTATTTGATTTCACACTATGGTTGTAGATGATTTTTTCCTCTACATTTTAAGTGTGCCCTTCTTCCTGGGGGTGATCATGGTTCTCCGTTGTTTTCATCCTGAGGGGAGGATAGGCTGAGAGATGGTGAGTAGCACATTTAAGGTCTCTTCACCTCCCCCCCTTTTTTATTTGTATTTATTTTATATTTCTCCAGTATCTTCCCCTGGCTGTTTTTATGTATTTTAAATATTTTTAGATTAAATAAATAGGAAATCATAATTGTGAACCTCCCTAAAAGCAATTTACCTATCCTTATGTTTTGGCAAAGTGATGGTGTGAAGGCATGCTGGTAGAACAAGAGACCATGTCTGAGGCATGTTATAAGGTATTTGTGGACTTTGTCACACGTTACTTTTTGAGACCTGTAGATTCATGTTGGAAAGAACACGTGCACGTATTGAATGGTGGCTTGGGTGCTGTTTTTTCAGTCTACGCTGCATGCATAGGGAAGGTGATACATCATCTGGCAGCTAGCTTCATAACGTGAGAATGAAAAACATTTGGATCACCATTCACTTGTTTACTTTTCTCACTATTGAGACCACTTCATATATTACTTTTTCATACACAGAAATTTAATCTTTGTATAGGAAAAAGTATTTTGTAAAATATGAAGGACAGTGGCTGCCCAGTCAGTATAACCACTGTACAAGATCTACTCAGCCATTGTAATTACCTTTTTTGAGTGCCCTTTTGACTAGGTCTTGGTTCAGGTGTGTATCCAACTTTGATGTGCTTATGGAAGGGGTGTGCAAGTAGTGCCCCCCCCCCAGTGTGGAGGCTTGGACGAACATTGTGTTATGGAAAACCAAAGTCTGTGTGAAAGTACATATTTGGGAATGCCATCAGTGTAATCCTAAACACACTTAATAAATAATGTTGTATCAAACTTGCACATCACAAAATATTTTACGGTCATGTCCATAAGCACCAGGAGGGTAGTTGCCCAGGGAGTCTTAGTCCCTCTGCTTTTTTGGGAGCAGGGTCCCTATGACTTCAAGCATCCTACAATCACCATGAAAAGGGAGTGTGCTAGTCACTGAGAAGAGTCTTCTAATGTGCTTCCTTGCCGTTCCTGCTGATTGGAGCCAATCAAAGTGAAAGGAGGTGAGTCAGCCACTGAGAAGACTCTTCTCAGTTGCTAACGCTTTCTAATTACATGCTGATTGGCTCCTAGAGACGTTTGTTGTTGTGAGAGAATGCATTAACAAAGATCTCATTCTTAATCCAGGAGCAAAAAAGGGTGTATGTGGCTGCAACTATCATGAAGTGACTCTGCACTTCTGAATTTTCTACTAAACAACTGATAAATACCTATGTAACTTTGTGTCTGGAGACTTATTATTAAGAATCGCTTTCCATAATTGTAAGGAGGTATGTCCACATGCAAGCATCCCAGGCACCTAAATGAGGGGTGAGAGCAGCATAGGGACATAAGGAGATGTCTTATACCAGGGGTTCCCAAACTGTTCTTCTACATAGACCACTTGAAGATTGCTGAGGGTCTGAAAGTATCTGAAAATTTACTATGGGCATATGCAAGATAATTAACTCCCATTAGTGATAAGAGCAAGAATTTATAATTATTATTTTAATTAAAACAAGAGGCTTATCAGTACTTTGAAAAGGTTGTTGTAGTTATGTGCCTTCAAGTCGACTATGACTTATGGCAACCCTATGAATCAGTGACCTCCAAGAGCATCTGTCATGTACCACCCTGTTCAGATCTTGTAAGTTCAGGTCTGTGGCTTCCTTTATGGAATCAATCCATCTCTTGTTTGGTCTTCCTCTTTTTCTACTCCCTTCTGTTTTTCCCAGCATTATTGTCTTTTCTAGTGAATCATGTCTTCTCATTATGTGTCCAAAGTATGATAACCTCAGTTTTATCATTTTAGCTTCTAGTGATAGTTCTGGTTTAATTTGTTCTAACACCCAATTATTGGTCTTTTTTGCAGTCCATGGTATGCGCAAAGCTCTCCTCCAACACCATATTTCAAATGAGTGAATTTTTCTCTTATCTGCCTTTTTTCACTGTCCAACTTTCACATCCAGGACTGGGTCTTTCATGATGCCCGGTGTGGGGGGGGGAGCAGGAGAGTAGTCTATAAGACAGACATCCTGGCATTGGTAATCTAATTAGCAAGGTACGTATGGGGTTGTTGCACACTTCCAGGCCCAGTTTCATTTTGAGTAGGGAGGTGGAACCTGTGTAGATGTGGTTGATCAAAGGGAGAAGAAATTTTGAGTTAAGCAAAGCCCAATTCAAGGTGTTGGTTTTGACCTTTAAATCCCTATACGGTTTCGGCCCAGTCTATCTGAAGGAGAGCCTCCAGCATCATCAGCTATGCTGCCCAACAAGATCAGCCTCAAAAGACCTTCTCTCCATCCCATCAGTCAAAACAGCCAAACTGGTGAGGACTAGAGAGAGGGCTTTTTCAGTTGTGACCCCCACCCTGTGGAACTCCCTCCTAAATGATCTCCGCCATGCCCCTTCCATGATGAGTTTCCGCCAGACCTTAAAGACCTGGCTCTTTAGGCAGGATTTTGGGGTTGGCTAGATTTTATCTTCATTGTTTTTAGTTTTTTAATGTCTAGGTATTGTATGCCTATTTCGTACGTCGCCCAGAGTGGCTGGACAGCCAGCCAGATGGGCGACTAATAAATTCAATAAATAAAATTCAATAAATAAATAAATAAAGCCTAAGAAACATACAGATGCTTTGAATGTCTGAGTGCCTGCACCAGTGGAATACTGGAGGAACTTGTAAAACTTGCTGCTACAGTATCTAGAACTGAGCATGTGGTGTGAAAGACTCCTTTTTCTAACATTTTGGCTTCTTGTTTTTCTCCACCCACCACATCTCTGAAATATATCGTATATGTAATGGTTAACCGGACTGTGCCCTGACTCACTTTATGTTTGTTGCTATTTTGTGTTTTTATTGTGTTTTTATATTGATTGTGTATTTTTATTGTTTTTATTATATTTGTAAGCTGTCCTGAGCTCTGTTTTTAACAGCAGAAGGGCAGGATATAAATCCTCTTAATCAATCAATAAATATTCCATAGTGTTGGAAACTAGAGTCTAGGCGTTTAAGGCTGAAAATGTAAATAAATAAATAAAAGATTTCTCACATCTTTCCCCAGTTTTTGGTGGTAATACCTAGGCACAAAAACAAAACAACTCAACGATCCAAATATTAATATGCAAATATTTGCATAATATGCAAACAACATGCAAATATTTGCATAATATGCAAATTAGCCTGCCCGGATTTGTGGAACTGGAATATGGCAACCCTAGTTGATCAGCACTGAGAGTGAGTCCCTTTGAAGTGGTCACATGATGTCATAATGTTATGAGGTGATTGATAGGTGAGTGGCTCTGCCCACCTTTCAAAGTTGGCTGGCAGAGGGTGGGGGAAGTATGGATCTAGCCCATCAGCCAGATCCATTTCCCCACGCCTGCGTTGCACAATAGACTAAATATGTCTAGTAAATTAAAAGCAGAAATCAGGAAAATTCCCTAGTCCACATTCTTGCAGAACTGTCTTCCTTGCTGCCTGCTCTTGTGAAACAGGTTTGCACTATATGTTTCAGTGCTCCAATTTAAAAGTGTTCCATTTTCAGACTTGTCTGCTAACTAGAATGTGGTGGACTACATGTGGACCAGTCCAGTTCTCTATTTGCTGTGGAATGCATTAATTTTTGATAAAGTTAAGTGGCCACAAGCAAGCAATCTCTTTTTTTGCTTAATAAGCCAAGATATGAACAAACATTTGCCCATACATGCAGCCCCCTGGTCTTCCATGAAGCAATCAAACCAGGAAGTATCTCACTAGCCATAATTTCTCATTTCATCTGAACCTGAACATCATGTTCATCGACTTCAGAAAAAAACAGGATATTAAACAACGAATTGAAATTGGTTTTATATCCTGGCTATTTCTGAATGTGGTAACCATAGCTTTCAGAATCTCAACATCAACAAAAATCCAAAAATCAACTGTAAAGTGTTTTTTTGTAGTTCACCAAAGCAAACATATAAATGATCTTTCTGATAAAATATCATTGGCGTACAAGATATATAGTAACTTAATAATAATTAAATTCCATCTTGAACTTTTGGAAGAATCACCCTTTGCCCACTGCTCTCCACGTTTGCCACTATATCTGTTGCTTACAGCTCAATCTTCATCTTGTATATTAGAACTCAAACCCAAGTACAATGGGTTCCGCCCGCACATTTCTCCACTTCTGTGAAAAGGGAATAACTATAGTTTCAGATCTGCATTACAGTGAACAGCGGAAAACAGAGCTTTATTTTTAACAAATCTAATTTGGTGCTGAATGATGAGTTGGAAAGATACACAGTGACTCCAGAACATACCAGCTGTTTACCAAATCTACAAATACAAGTTGAATCTGGTGGCAGTGCTTACCCTTATTCTTACCATCTCCAGCCTTCTCTTATAGCACAAGCACATTGTTCCTCCTTAGCATCTTAACCTGATCCCCTCTGTCCTCTACAGGCTTAGTCCTACAGTTGTTAGTCCAATATGAACGCTGCCTCTGTAGATAATATTGTATTCCTCTAATAAAACATACATTCAGTTACTCTGATACTGTATCTTAACTTCATTGCTACTCTCCCACACTAGAAAGATTCCACTGTCCTTTTGGTGTACTGTGATTCTTGGATCAAGACCCCAACATGTGTTTCTCCTGTATACATTTAATCACCAACATAGGTGGATGTGGACACCCCTGCCACAGGCAATCTAGAAATCCAGTAAAAATTGTCAACATGCTGAAGACAAATAACACCAAAGACCTTGGTATTACTTTGAAGACTTGGATTTTGGATGTTGTTGGTTTGTTGGCTTTAGGTTTGTCTTGTGCTCTTCATAATCATAGCTCTTATTACAGACAAAGCCAGTAGAGTAAATCATGTCATTGCAAGTTCTCAAGATTGGTAATTATATTTAAATATCTGGACTGAAATTTAGCTGAATGCTAAAATTAAGGCATTTTTATGTTATTGTTGCATGTTTTATACAGTAACCTGCCCTGGGATCATTAATCACTGAAGGGTAGGCTAAAATTAAATTTTAAAAATAAAATATTTAGCTAAGGTTTTTTCCCCAATCAACAACTGCATGGTAAGCAGCATGCTGTTTTGGTTATTAGAAGGCCTACTTTTGCTTCACCAGCTTTAGATTTCCACTTACTTTTAACAACATCTTATTTTTAATAACATCTGTTGCTTAACAATCTGCTTCTGTGTTGGAATTGCTTTTTAATATGCTTTTAAACCTTTTTTTTAAAAAACAGTATGTTTTTTAACCGTTTTTAAAAAAATGTCTTAAAGCTTTTTAAAAAAATGTTTTTAAAGTTGTTTTGTTTTAATGTATTTTAATGCCTGTTTTTATAATGTTTTAAAGTGTTTTAGTGCTTTTGTTTGCCACCCTGGGCTCCTGCTGGGAGGAAGGGCGGGATATAAATCAAATAATAAATAAATCAAATAAATAAACAAACATCTGGTGTTCCTTTCTGTTAAAAGGGAAAAAGGGTGTTTCTCAAATTATTTAACATTTGCTCAATTTCATGTTTTCCACTTATAATAATTCTTCTTTCAATTTGAAAACAGAACTTTAGAAAGACTTGGACTCAGATCATTATCACAAATCTTTATCACTTTTATTAATTATATAAGGCTTCTGAATGGTTTCTCTCAAGAATTACCACTTCACCTCACCTATGATTAATTATGGGGACTGCTGTCCATAAATGAAGCACTGAATTTGATATTCAGTGGTCTGGATTCAGTTGCTGCTTTTCTTTGTTTTCTAGGCAAAAGCTGTTTATGCTATTCAGTACATCTGAAAACAAGCAGGAAAATTTCTCACCATTTATAATGCAACACAAATTCATTTTTCATGTCTGGAAAAATGTAATTATATGGTTTTGTAATATAAAAGACATTACTGAATACACTTAACATACATTTTGCAAGTTCAACCTAATTAAAACATGTGTTAAGTAGTGAAATGGTGACATTACATAAATTAAATGTTCAAGAACAAGACAATTTTTATATCTACTTATGTTATCAGTTTTGTTTGTAAACAGTCTCTTCTACTCTGTCAGACACTCTTCAAATTATCAGAACAAAACTTAATGGACTCAAAAGAGTGCACTATGAAATAGATGTGTTACAATGAATTCTCCCAATACAATTAAGCACAGAGCACAGGATGAAGTAAATCCCAAAGTGCCATTTACATGTTTGTTTATTTATTTATTTTATTTATTTATTATTTGATTTATATCCCGCCCTTCCTCCCAGCATGTTGCGTCCATGCAATTGTCAGGAGAAGAGAGAGACGAGAGCTGCACCTCCTAACTCCACTATTGCAACCTTGCCACTCCTGTAGCCACACTTTGCATCCGTAAAGGGGAGAATGCTGTATAAGTCAGGGCTCTCTGAGACTGTAAACATTAATCATATGAGGGGAACCTATGTGCATGCAGCAAAGTCCCATTTACAGACACATGTAGATAATGATCAGGACAATAGTCACAGCCCTATTCTCGCCCCTCTTCATGGATAGAGATAGAGTCACCATGCAGATGAACATGGATTAATGCACAGAAAGGCAAAGATTTCACAACCTTGATATTCAAAGCAATTTTACAACAGCAGTTGGTTCAAACTTCTTTTCTTGTTTCTGCATGATAAACTCTAGCCCATGTCCGAAGATTATTTATCTGACTTGAAGATCTGCTACACTTCCATACATTGCTTTCAAATGTTTCACTATATAATCACTAAGGGCAAAATTTGTGGGGATAAAACAGCTATGTACTTGCTTATAATTAGCCTCTGTCTAACTTCAAAAGCTCTCTGAAAGAGATCAGTTCAAACCTCTGGCAATAGTGATCCATCTCTCTCCCAGAAGCCTAGTGGGTGGAGATCGAGAAGAAGAAAAAGACAGAAGTGAGGCTGGCTTCAGCCCCGCTTACAATCAGTATGTGGCTCCTGACAGATTACTCCCAACGAAAGGAAACCTTCAACTGAAGAAGTTACCCTGCCGTACTGAATAGAATAATAGACAGAGTTGAAAGGGTCCTATAAAGCCATCAAGTCCAACCTTCTGCTCAAACTTAAATCCAACTTAAAGCATACCTAACAGGTGGCTGTCCAGCTGCCTCTTGAATGCCTCCTGGGTTGAACAGCCCACACCCTGCCTAGGTCATAGATTCCATTGTTGTACTGCTCTAACAGTTAGGATATTTCCCCTGATGTTCAGTTGAAATCTGGCTTCCTGTAACTTGAGTCCATTATCCCATGTCCTGCACTCAGGGACAATTGAGAAGTCCTGGCCCTCCTCTATGTGATAACCTTTCAACTACTGGAAAAGTACTATCATATCTCCCCTTAGTCTTATTTTCTTAAGGCTAAACATGCCCAGTTCTTTCAGTCTCTCCTCATAGGACTTTGTTTCCAGTCCCCTGTTCATCCTTGTTGCCCTCATCTTTCTTAAAGGTGTGGTGTCCAGAACTTGATGCAGTACTCAACATGAGACCTAACCAGTGCTGACTAGAGGGGAACTAGTATTTCACACAATATGGAAACTATACTTCTGTTAATTCAGCCTAAAATAGCATTTGCCTTTTTAGCAGCCACATTGCACTATTGGCTCACCTTTAGTTTGTGATCAGCAACAATCCCAAGATCCTTCTCGCATGTAGTATTGCTGAGCCAAGTATCCCCAATCTTATGACTTTGCATTAGGTTTCTTTTTCCCTCAGTGTAGAACTTTGCACTGTTAAATTTCATGCTGTTGTTTTCAGCCCAATTGCACCTCCTCACCTAAGTTATTAATAAAAATGTTGAAGATAACTGGACCAAGGACTGAGCCCTGCGGTATCCCACTCGTTACCTCCCTCCACTTTGAGAAGGAACCATTGATAAGCACTCTTTGAGTACATTCTGTAACCAAATGTGCATCCACCTGATAGTTGTTCCATCCAGGCCACATTTAGCTAACTTCTTAATCAGAATATCATGAGGCAGCTTGTCAGAAGCTTTGCTGAAGTCAAGATATATTATGTCCACAGCATTCCCACAGTCTACTGAGGTTAACCCCCCCCAAAATGAGACAAAAATTAGTCTGTCAGGATTTGTTTTGGGCAAATCCATTTTGGCTTCTAGTAATCACTGCATTGTTTCAAGGTGTTTACAGATTGACCACTTTATTATACAAGAATACACAAAGGAAAATAATATATTTCTGATCGGTAAAGGAAGAAAAACACTGAAGGTTTTTTCTTTCAAGTTCCGTAAGGAATTTCTCAAAACAAGAGTGTTATTTGCTATTATAGATATAATGAGGGGCATGCATTTTTCATACTGTTATCTCAGTTCTTAAGTAATGTGAAGCCTAGATCAGTGGTTCCCAACCTGGCAGCCGTGACCCCCAGAGGGCGCACGAAGTAATCCAGAGGAAACAGTAAAGAAATGAATTATTTATTATTATTATTTAAAGTCTTCATTCCCTGGTCTTCATTCGCTGCTCCCCACTGCTGCTGCAGACAACACCTCCCCCTTGCTACAAACCAGAGAGGAGGGCTCATCCACCTAACTATGCTTTCTAGGAACTTTGCCCTGACTAACATTGACTAAGCATGACTCCACAACGCTCTGACATTGACACAGCAAAGCAGCCCCCTCCCCTGTGCCCCCTGAAGAAGTCTGGGTTTTCATGCGAAGCTGTTGGCTCCTCCTTAATGACACTTGAATTTATCTCTTCTGCATTTGGCGTGAATGGGGCTGGCTCTCAGCTTCTGTCTCTGACAGTTGTGGGTGGTCAGTCTGCTTGACAGTGGGAACCTGCGGGGCGACCAGCTGGGAAATGTCAGGTGTAGCAGGCAGCGCCTCGACTGTGGGTGGAGGAGATGGAGGTATGTAACAGAACAGTCTCCATAGGGCGGTCTCCAACAGTTCTGGTTGCACTTCAGCAGGGCGGCCAGAAGCGGGGGTAATCGAGGTGTCCGTGGCTGGGAGGTGAGCACTCTGAGAACTTTCCCTGCTGCTTGTCCCCTCCCCCTGCTCATCCTCCCAGTCCTCTACATCAGAGCCTGGTGCCTAGAAGCCTCCCCAACTCCCCTGTGTCACCACAACATTCCCCCCTCATACCAAATTTTCCCCCACCCCGATGGCTTTGGCTTGTCAAGGTAAGCATCATGAAACTCTCTGACCAAGTCCAGCGCATGAATGTCAGTTGCTGTCTCCCAAGATCTTTCCTCTGGAGCAAAACTCCTCCAATGGATCAAGTATTGCAACTTTCCCCAGCGCCGAAGAGAACCAAGGATTTGCTCCACTGTGAACTCCTCCTGACCATCAACCCAAACGAGGGGAGGCAGAATCTTGGGCACTGGCGGTTTCTCTGGCATTAACAAGGAGTGATGAAAGACGGGATGGATCTCAAGAGAAGCGAGTAGTTGTAGATGAAACACCGCTGGATTGATGTGAGCTTCCACTTCAAAGAGGCCCAGCCTTTGAGCTTCTAGTTTATAGCTGGGAACTTTGGGGGGGGATATCATGTGGAAAGCCACACCTTGTCTCCAACCTTTATCTCTGGGCCAGGCTGGTGATGCTGATCCGCCACCCGCTTGTAGTCAGCTTTCACGCATGAAAGTTGCTCCTGTAGTAACTGCTGCATTGCCTGCCATTCTTGCATGAACTCTGTTGCTGCTGGGATGGCTGGAATAGAGCTGGGGGGTGGCAAAAGCATGCAGGTAAAATCCAAAGTTGGCAAACAACTGTGTCTGCTGAGTAGACACATGCACTGAGTTGCTGTAGGCAAACTCAGCCAGGGGCAATAATGACACCCAGTTGTCTTGCTGGTAGTTTACATAGCAGTGGAGATATTGTTCTAATGTAGCATTCGCGATCTCTGTCTGTCCATGTGTCTGAGGGTGCTGTGCAGATGACAACTTTAACTCACTTTGAAGCAATTGCAGCAAAGCACTCCAGAAACGCACCATAAACTGGGCTCCCTGATCAGATACCAAACTGGTGGGGAAACCATACAGATGGAAAATATGCTGTATAAACAGTTGGGCGGTCTCTCAGGCGGCTGGCAACCCAGCACAAGGGATGAAGTGAGCCATTTTTGAAAGCATCCAAGACCACCAAAACAGTAATTTTCCCTTGGGAAGTGCATAAGTCAGCGAAGAAGTCCAGAGTCACCATTCGCCAGGGTTCCCCAGGTGTGGGCAAAGGTTCAAACAAACCTACAGGTTGCCCTGGGACATGTTTTGCCCTTGTGCACATTGGACAGGACTGAACATATCTTTCTACATCATGTTTAACCTCTGGCCACCAAAAGTCCCACTTGACAACTTGTAACATTTTAAAAAACCCATAATGACCGACCGTGGGGGTATCATGATATTGGCGAAGCACCTTACTGTGCAACTCCCCCGGAGGCAAATACAGAGTCTCATTGTGATAAAGAAGCCCAGCTCAACAGGAGAATCCTGGTGCACAGTCTTGGTGTGACTGCTCCAGTCCCGCACCCTTTCCTGACCGTATGGGTCTTATTCTTGGTCTGTGCACAGTTCCTCGAACCATGGCTCAGGACAACTGGCTGCGACCATGTTTTCCAAGGGAATGATGTAACGTAACTGCGTGGTAGGCTGGGTGTCCTGGTACTCAGGTTTGCGGTACAACGCATCTGCCTGGAGATTCTGAGCCTGGGGAATGTAACTGATGTGAAAGTGGAACCTGGTGAAGAACTGCACCCATCGAACCTGTCAATGATTCAGCTTGCAGATGTCTGTAAACTTTCTAGGTTTCAGTGGTCGGTACAAACCTCCAGTTCATGATGCACCACTCCAGCAGATGACACCCAGTCTCAAAGGCATCACGAATGGCCAGCAGCTCCTTCTCCCAGACTGTATAGTTCATCTCGGTGCTTGTTAGCTTCCTAGAGAAGTAAGTCCAGGGTCATAAGCCTCCCTCCTTCTTGGGTGGTTGCAATAACACTGCTCCGATAGCTATGTCCGACACATCACTTTCCACTAGAAATGGTTGCTGGGGGTCAGCATGCTGGAGAATAGGCTCCAAGGAAAACAGTCACTTCAGCTCAACAAAAAGGTCCAGGGTCTTTCAGGCAGTCAGTAAGTGGGGTGGTCAGGTTCAAAAAAATGGCAATGAAGTGTCTGTAGTAGTTAGCAAACCCCAAGAAACGCTGACGGTCCTTCTTGGTTTGGGGGGTGCCAAGAGAGAACACAGCTCATCTTCTCCGGGTCCATCTCCACTCTTGCTGGCAAGATGTGATAACCCAAGAATTCCAAAGTGGTCAGGTCAAATCCACACTTCACCAGCTTGGTGTACAAATGATGCTCTCTCAGTCTCTGCAATACCGCCTTCACATGCACCTCATGCTGCTCAGGGGAATCAGAGTAAATAAGAATGTCATCTAAACAGACTATCATGAAGTGGTCCAAATCGTCCCAGAAGATGTCATTCATAAAATTTTGAAAGACAGTAGGAGCGTTTGATAATCCAAACAGCATTACCAGGTATTCAAAGTGTTCACAGCAAATCTTGAAGGTGGTTTTCCACTCATTCCCCTCCTTTATTCTGACCAAACTGTAAGCTCCACATAAATCCAGTTTGGTGTAGATTTTTGCCAACTGTAGGAGCTCTAGCATCTCACTGATAAGAGGCAAGGGGTATTTGTTGGGGATTGTGATCCAGTTCAACTCTCTGTAATCCTGACAAGGATGAAGCGCACCATTTCTCTTCTTGACAAACAGCAAAGGAGTGCCGGTGGGGGGCTTGGATGGTTGTATGAATCCTCGCCGTTAATTGGTGTCCAGAAACTCCCTCAGTGCCTCCAACTCTAGCCCCGACAAGGAATAAATGTGCCCTGAATGGATGCTTACCCCAGGCAATAAGTCTATGGCACAGTCATAAGGGTGGTGGTGGGGAAACTGGTCAGCTTATTTTTTGTCAAACATGTCTTTAAAGTCCCAGTACTTTTCTGGCAACCGCATCTCTTCTGGCAGGGTGGTAGCTGCCAACATGACAGGTACCAGTTCCTCGAGAGGCTGGCAGTGCTGCTCACAGTATTCTCATTGAAATGTCACGGTAGCCTCCCTCCAAGAGATCACTGGATCATGCTGAGCCAGCCAAGTCATGCCCAGCACTACAGGAAAACAGGGCAGCACTGCCAAATAAAATGACATCCTTTCCACATGTCCCGGTAACTCCACTTTCAGGGGCTTGGTGGTTCTGGTGACAGTCCCTGACTCCAACGGTTGACCATCTATGATCTGCACTGACAGTGGCCCCTCAAGCTCTATGATGGGCATGTGATTTTTTTTTTGCAAAGTTCAGATCCATGAAGTTGGTAGAAGCGCCTGAATCCACCATGGCATAGTCTTAGAAGTTGGGACCCTCTGGCAAGCCCAAGCAAATGGACAGATGCAAGGCACACTTGGGCAGGAGAGGCTGTTCCTGAGGTCTCTGACTCAAAGTTGTTCCCAGCTCTCTGACCTCTACAAGAGCTGGGATTTGTAGTTTTCCTGCAGCGGTGCCTTTTTCAACTTGGACGGGCAGGATTTGGCCATATGCCCGGTCTTTCCACAATATAAACACAGGCCCTCCTTTCAACACTTCTCCTTCTCTGCCTCTGTCAAGCGTGGCTGAGTCCCTCCTGGTTACATGGGTTTAGACTCCTCTGTAGTGAGGTTCACATGCTGGGGGTGTAGCGGGCACGAAGGAGAGGAGTTGGAGGGGCGGCTCTGGTAGATTCCGCTCTGCACTCATGAGGATGGCCTTCAAGCCGACTGTCTATCTGCAGGCGCAGCTGAATGAGAACTGATAGGGAGTGAAGTGGTGTGGTGCTGGCCAGCTCATCCAGAATTTCTCCACTAAGACCTTCTTGGTAATGGGACATCAGAGCTGAGTTGTTCCAGTCCAGCTCCTGAGCCAGAATTCGAAAGGCACTGGTACAAGTATTATTATTATTATTATCTTTAGTTTTACCTTGCCCTTCTTCCAAAGCTGGAACTCAGGGCGGCTTACAAATAAAAAATGAATATATATAATAAAAACATACAAAAACCTGCATTTAAAATTGAATTAAACTATATACGACATTAAAACATTTAAACATACACTTAAAATGGTTAAAAACAATTTAAAGATAATGCAATCAAGGCAGTAAAACAATACCGCACACAGCTACAGAGTCCTTGCCTTGACACAGCTTTCCCAGCTGACATGACACAGTGGCTTTCCTCTAAGGGTCTCTGAAGAACTCCTCCATCTCTCTCACAAAGTTGTTGAACTGGTTTAGCATAAGGTCACTGCAAAGCAGCAGGGGAGTAACCCACTGAGCAGCCTCCCCCTCTAGAAGACTGATGACGAAAGCCACTTTCAAGGCATCATTAGGAAAGTACAACTACCTGACATGGATATACAACTCACACTGGGCTATGAATGTGGCAAACAACTCCTTATTCCCATTATAACGAAGGGGCAAACCAACTGGAGATTTGGCTCAAGGTGCAGGAGCGGGCAAGACAGCGGCTGCCCCCAGTTGCAGGTTAGCCATCTGGGGAGCTAGCTGGGTCATTTGCTGTTGCAACGTCTGGTTCTCAGCACGAAGTTGCTGGAGCTCGGTTAGCACATTCTGGAATGCTTCCTGGAGACCTTCTCCTTGCCTGCCGCTTGCTTCCATCTCTGTCATGGAGTCAGCAGGTGCAGAAGTAAGTGGCTGTGTCAAGCTGTCCTGTCCAAAGTTGAGGAACTGAGATGCACTTGGCTCTGAAAGTTTTTGTCTTTTTATTAAAGTAACAGTTATGTCAAAAGCTTTATGACTCATCCACCTAACTATGCTTTCTAGGACCTTTGCCTTGATTAACTCTGATTAAGCATGACTCCACAGCATTCCGACATTGACGCAACAAAGCAACTCCCTCCCCTGTGCCCCCTTAAGAAGTCTGGGTTTTTACACAAAGCCACTGGGTCCTCCTTAATGACACTTGAATTTCTCTCTTCTGCCACCAGTGTGAAGGGGGAGAAGGGGGCTGGCTTTCAGCTTCTCCCTCCATGGGAACCTGCGGGGCGCCCAGCTGGGAAATGTCAGGTGTAGCAGGCAGCGCCTCGACTGTGGGCAGAGGAGCTGGGGAGGCATATAAAAGAACAGTCTGCACAGGAATGGTCTCCAACAGTTCTGGTTGTGCTTCAGCGAGGGGAACTGAGGTGTCAGTGACTAGGTGGTACGCACTCTGAGAACTTTGCCTGCTGCTTGTCCCCTCCCCCTGCTCATCCTCCCAGTCCTCAATGTCAGAGCCTAGTGCCTCAAAGCCTCACCTACCCACATGGGTCACCACACTAACCAAGTCATTAGTTCTGATTATCATCCCAAGGCTTAAAATCACTAACTCCCCTACTCAATATATCCACCTTTTTGTCTTCACAATCTAGCATCCCCACCAGGCTAAGAGACTGTGTCTGGCCCAAGCTAACCCAATAGGCTTCATGGCTGGGTGGGGCTTTGAGCCTGGTTCTTAGTCCAACGCAGTAACCCACTGGTGTTGGGAGACAGGATTGTACATCTTCAGCTATGTGGGGGGGGGGAAGGGGGATACCAATTTGATATACCTTTGCGTTAAGAAAAGAAAGCAACACACCCCTGTCTGCAGGGAGCTTTTCATGGAAATGGATATTTGTAAATGTGATTTTGCCATGCACCATTTTATTCAATTAACAGAGGCTAATATTACAATTGGGGGGGGGGTCACTGAATTTTTTGAGCTTATAAAGGGGGTCCCATACTCATAAAGGTTGGGAACCACAGACCTAGATTGAGACTACCTTGGACCGCAGAACATAGTTGCTGCTATTACTGTTGCTATTAAACAAAGCAACACACGGGGTTTGTGAGGATTGCATCAAGTACCAAAGAGAATACAAAGACAAGCAAATTATAAAACATGCACAGCTAGATTCTATGCATATTTACTCTGAAGTAAATTTTACTAAGTTCAGTAAGGCTTATAGCACAATCCAAACCCAAGATCAGCTGGAAAGAGAGTTGGATCTGGCAGATCTTGGACCTTCTTATCTGAGCCAGGGCTCACCTGCTGTAAGTCCCTCATCTAGCTGAGTCAGAAATATGCCAGCTAAGTCTATCACCCAGGCTCAGCTGAGGTTTCGCCGGCTCAGCTGGTTGAATTTACACCAGAGTTAAGGGTGTTCTGGGGCAGGACAAGGCAAAAAGTGAAGACTTACACCTATTCCACATCCCTTTTGGTTCAGTCATATATCCTAGCAACCTGGTGAAACTCAGCTGGCAAAAAGGGTTGTATAAGTTTAGAATAGGAGTGCCTTAAGCCAGCTCTCTGTAGTTAAGATTGCTATGTTAGTTGCTCCAAAGTAAATCTGCACAGCAATGCAACCTTAACATTTTAAACATTTTTCCAATATACTACTACAATGACAGAAGAAACCCCACTGTGCATATTTTATTTACATTAGTGTTTTTATAAAAACATAACAATAGCCCTGCCACATCAGATCAAAGGCCTGTCTAGCATCATGTTTCCCAAACAGCCAACATGCAGTACCTGAATGCAGTAGCACTCTCCCACGGTCATTGAGATATGCTGCCTCTGATCTTGGAGGTAATATAACCATCATGACTATTAGCCATTGATAGCTTTATCCTCCATGAATTTCACTATGTGCTGTGTGAAGTACATTCTTGAAATCGTCTGCCATCTAGCTTCACTAGATGACCCTGAGCTCTGGTATTATTTTCTCCATACTTTGCATAATTGTATACATCTCTATCATGTTTTCCCCTTACTCACATTTTTTTTCTAAACTAACCAGCCCCAAATGTTGTAACCTTTCCTCATAAGGGAGTTTCTCTAGCTATCTAATAATTTTTGTTTCCCTTTTCTACATATTTTCCAATTCTATTATATTCTTTTTGTGACCATAACTGTGTACACTTCTGTATTCCAAGACAGATTATATTAAATTAATCCAGGGTTTTTCTTAGACAGAATTATTTAGAGGAAAATTAGCATATTCCATAGTAATAACCTAAGACATGAAAAGACCCCTACTGCAGTAATCTTTAAATATTTCATAAATAAGGAGGCAATGTTCTTCTTTTAAAAGATTTGCTCAGTATGAATAAACTGGTACTTCAGATAAAGCTGTTGTGATAGTGTCCTGAAAGTGAGGAAACCTCTTCCTCAGAGATGAGGAACCTGCGGGACCTTCCAGACAGCCCAGCAGCCTTCCTTGTTAGATGGGGCAGCCACATTGTTAGGTGGGGTATTGGGGGGAAAGTGCTTATTGCCAGCCAATCCCCCCCACTAGTGAAGAGGATGAGGGCCAGGCCAGGGGAAAGGAAAACCAGTGACCTTCCCCCTCACTCCTCCATCTAGACTAGAGAGTATGTTGATTTACATGAATGAGACTTAATGTATTGAATTCTCTCAACATTTTTTGAGGGATCTCCAGGAAAACCAGACTCAAAAACTTGACTTTGCTTATAGCTACAGTCCCCTTTCACCAGTGGTCTATCCCTGTGTTATGATTCTTCATGAACTGAACTATTTTAGTAAAGACAGTGAGCTCCTGAGCTTGTCTTTGATGCAGCATTAGGTATCTCTGTTTTAGACTCAACCTAAAAAGCAAACTTTTCCATACTAAACGTTTAAGGATGGGCAGAGAGAAAATAAATACTATAGGGTGTGTTTGTTAACTCCTTCTTGAGAGTTCCTTCTTTCTAGCCTTGTTCTTGGCTTTTTGATTGTCCAAGATAAACTTTTTAACTGGCTGCTGTATAAAGGATGAACTAAACAACTGGAAACTAATTGTGGAAAGCAATTGGAATGTTTTTTACTGGTTGCTGGATTGATTTTTCTGTCTAGAAGCCTTGAAAAGGCCTCATGCTGAGCTGCGCGTATTGGAAAAAATTGTTGTTGTTGTTGTTGTTGCTGTTATTGCATTTATATACCACCCCATAGCCGAAGCTCTCTGGGCAGTTTACAACAATTAAAAACATTAAAAACAAATATACAAATTTAAAAAACACATTTTTAAAAAGCAATATAAAAACACATGCTAAAATGCCTGGGAGAAGAGGAAAGTCTTGACCTGGTGCCGAAAAGATAACAGTGTTGGCGCCAGGCGCACCTTGTCACAAACATCAGTCCATAATTTGGGGTCCACCACTGAGAAGGCCCTCTCGTTGCCATACTCTGAGCTTCCCTCGGAGTAGGCACCTGGAGAACAGCCTTTGGTGTTGAGCATAGTGTACGGGTGGGTTCGTGTCGGGAGAGGCATTCCATCAGGTAAATCAGAAATTAGGCCTGTTACAGCTTAGTTTTCTAGCCAGCCAGCTAGCTAGCTAATATTCCTATTGTTCTAATGCTGTTTTTATCCTTTGCCATCAAGTAATCAAGAAAAAGAAGAAAAAATAGCCACTATTATTGTGGGTATAGCGAGTGCTTTAAAAGAGTAAAGGGTAGGCATTTTTTCAGATCACTTTAAGTTATCTTTTTATTTTACCCTTTAGCAATAAGTACCCAATCCCGCTCTACTTGTAATACTGACTAATAAACAAACACTTCTTACTGCAGGCAAACAAACATGCTTCTTTATTGCTGGCTGGGTAAACAGCTCAAATGAAAATGAAAAGCAGAGCAAATGAAGGTCCAAGGAGTGGAGTCTAACTCTGGCCCATAATACAAATTTCTAATATTTAACTCCTCAAGGGTCATCTTACAATACTGGCTGTTTTTTTCAGGATCACTTAATTATAGGGTGATTGTGATTATGAAAAATTCACTCTCAGTCAGGGAAAGCCTTGAGTGAGCAGACTTTTCGGAGGTTTTCCAAATGAGGTTTTTGTTGTGCACTTGGCTTGCCTCATTCACTGACTTTTTCAGAGGGTCCTATTCTTAAATTGTTCCTGTTCTTAAAACAAGCTATCATTCTTTAAATGGAAGTTGTCACTGTCTGCCATGTCACAAATTAAAAAGAAGACAATTTCCCCCAAAAATCTGGGGAGATGAAGCATAGCTCTTGGGGTGCTGCCCCCATTTGCCCCCCCTCCCCTGGCTACAGGCCTGCTTCCAGGTGTTGTTGGGTTAGAAATCCTGTCATCTTTGACCACAGGCTATGTTGACTGGGCTTGATGGGAATTGCAGACCAAACAACATCTGCAGTCCCACATTCCTGATCTCTTACTTTGGATTAAAAAAGAGAGAGAGAGAGAGAGATTTCGGTTAATTTTATTCCTTTGAAACATTTTAATTTTTTATGTATTATTTTACTTTGTTTAAGACATTTATATACCGCTTAATCATTTGCATTTCTAAGCAGTGTACATAAAAACAAGCCATACATAAACTGAAATAATAAAACAATAAAATTGTCATAAAACCATACAGTACCTTAAAATGCATGCCGGAACAAGAAAGTCTTAGTCATGCACCTGAAGTTCAACAAGGAGGGTGCTTGTCTAATCTTCGTTGGGAGGGAGTCCCACAGGCTTAGGCCCATTACACTGAATGTACCACTTCCAGTCATTATGAGCCATACATCTGAACCATGGGGGACCACCAACAGAGACTCCCCCAAAGATCTCAATGATTGGGCCATGATATAAGGGATCAGATGGTCTTTAAAATACCCTGGACCCAAGTTATCAAGGGCCTTGTAAATTAATACAAGAAACTTGAACCTGGCCTGGTAATATATGGGCAGCCAGGCAAAATGCAATAATAAGTTTTGAGGTTTCCAATGCATGAATCACTGCAGCCAGGCTATTCGTGACCAAGAATGGATGTAGTTGGTGCATCAGCTGAAGTTATAAAAGGCACTCCTAACCACGGAGGCTACCTGAGCCAGAAGTGACTAAGGTGGATCCAGGAGCACCCCCAAACTACATACCTGTACTTTCAGAAGGACAGTACACCAAACAGCCAATCTCTCAGACATTGGAACCACCTACCCATCTTGCCTCCATCTTCCCAGAGTTCAAGCTCAGTTTATCCATTCCACAACTGCATCCAGACAAGGTTACAGGCCACGCTCAGCCTCTCCTGACTTAGATGTTATAGACAGACAGAGCTGTGTATCATCAGTATACTGATAACACTTTGCCTCAAACCTCTTACTGACCGCTCCCAGCGGCTTCATATAAATGTTAAACAGCATTGGCGATAGGATTGTGCCCTGCAACGCACCATAGCACAAAGACCATGGAGCTGACACACAATCCCCCAATGCCATTCTCTGGTTACAGCCATGAAGGTACAAATGGAATCACTGTAAAACAGTGCCCCCAATACCCATCTCACAGAGCTGGTCCATAAAGATACAATGATCAAAAGGTATGAAAAGTTGCAAAAAGATCAAGAAGCAGGATAAGAGATGCATTCTCTCTGTCCCACTTGCAACACAGGTCATGCATCAGGTTGAACAAGGCTGATTCAGCCCCCAAATCATGCCTGAACCCAGATTGAAATGGATCCAGATATTCCATATCCTCCAGAAACTCCTGCAACTCTATCTACCACCTTGCTCCAAAAAGGTATTTGTGACTAGACAGTAGTTATCGTAAACCACAGGGTCCAGGGTGGGGTTCTTCAGGAGTGAACACACTACAGTAATACCTCGCATTAACATACTCAATGGGACCAGAGCAAGTACATAAACCGAAAATGTCCTTAAAGCGAAGCACTACCTTTTAAAACTTTTTTTACCTCTCCTTCATGTGGAGCCTCAAAGCCTCGCGCTAAAGCCTCTGCTGCTGCGCTGCCGCGCCTCCCAGCTGATCGCAATCACGCCTCCCAGCTGATTTGCGGTGGCACAATCACGTCTATTTCCACCCCCATACAGGCATATGGAGCATGTACGTTATAGTGAGGCAACGTTAAGTGAAGCGACGTTAAGCAGGGTATGCCTGTACTGCTTGTTTAAGGGCAGCAGGCACCATTCCATCACACAGAGACACTTTTACCACAACCTCAGAGCCAGAGCCAGCCATGACTGGGTCCTTGGGCATCAGTTTGCCCTAGGCCTGCGACACCCACCCACACATCTCACCTACCTCTCTCACTGCTGTGAAATCCATGCGCACTGCACATTTATGCCTACCATCAACCAAGATGACGGCAGGGATGTCATCACCTTAGGGAAGCCCCTGCTGCCATCTTGGTTGACATTCATAGCAACAGAAGAGGTAAGTGGTGCATGTGTGCAGGCTTATTGAAGCCCGCACTGTCTGTATGGGCGTGTGTGCCTTGGATTCAGGAGCCGCCACTGCTACAGATTGTGAAACGGGCAGGGACCCTCAGCCAGAGCCCAACCTGGCTGCCCTCTGACATCGGCCCTGCACATCCTTTTCACCAGCCAGGATGGATAGAGGTCAAGAGAACAAGAAGTTGGTTGCATCATTGCAAGAGTCCTGTCCAAACCATCAGGGCACATACACTGAAACTGATCCTATGAAGTATGGGAGGGTTCTGCATTGGACACCTTGATTAGACTTGCAAAAACTGCTGCATCTAAGGCACTGCAGAGCTGAGCAACTTCATTCTCAAAGTGCCATGCAAACTGCTCACAATATGCTACCAAGTGCTCTAAAGGGCCATCCATCACTTCTGGTATGGTTAGCCTCCAGACCATCTGAAATAACTCTGCTTCATGGCACATTGAGAATGTGATGCTAGCAGCAAAGTATTTCTTCTTTGCTGCCTTCACCACCACTTTGTAGGCAGAATTCTGTGACCTCAGTGTTTGGTAACCTTTGGAGCTGTTTTCTACCATCTGTGCTCCAATCATTTCCCAGCTTGCTTCACTGCCTGCAAATCATCAGTAAACTAAGATGCAGCTGAAGAAAGAAATTGTATCTTAAGAAATTAGCAGCTTTCAAGAGTCATAAACATCCAGGCATAAGAATATAGTTGTAGATACCCAATGATGATGTTTCAACTCTTTAAGCAAAAGCAAAATAAAACAATGGGGACACTTCAAAGGAACAAAGAAAATAACAGTTTGGAAGTCCTGAAGATCTTGCCTTCATGAGTTAAAAAAAAAAATTTTAGCACTGTCACTTAGATTGGTTGAGGTGCTAGAGAGAAACAGAACGGTTTTCCTGGCAAGTCTCTCCTATAGCAGTATGAAATCCGGGTGGATCCAGGTGAAATCCAGTCTGAGTCCTGCCTAGGCATTATAGGGGGAAAAACTCCTTTTCACACATTTTCCTCTAGCATGTGAATATTCATTCTCAAGTTTGATTGTCTAAGCTTTGCTATCTTTTTTAGATTTTTGTGACAGTTGAAGCAGCTCTCATTTTGTCTCGGTACGAATTATGTTATGAGAGAAAGTAAACATTCTGAGGCTGCAGTTCTAAATGCACTTACTGGGGAGGAAGATCCACTGAACATAGTATTTACCTTTGAGTAAACATGCACAGAATTGCACTGAAAGAGACCAAGGCTACAATTATTATTTTTATTTATTTATTTATTTATTTATTTAATTTGTATCCTGCCCTTCCTCCCAGCAGGAGCCCAAGGCAGCAAACAAGGCACTAAAAACACTTTAAAACATCATAAAAACAAATCTTAAAATACATTAAGACAAAACAGCATTAAAAACATTTTTAAAACTTTTTAAAAAGGGTTAAAACTTTATTAAAAACATATTAAGCAATTCTGACACAGACACAGACTGGGATAGCTCTCAACTTAAAAGGCTTGTTGAAAAAGAAAAGTCTTCAAAAGGCGCTGAAAAGATAGCAGAGATGGCGCCTGACTAATATTCAAAGGGAGGGAATTCCACAGGGCAGGTGCTGCCACACTAAAGGTCCGTTTCCTATATTGTACAGAACGAACCTCCTGATAAGATGGTATCTGCAGGAGGCCCTCACTACAGAGCGCAGTGATCGACTGCACACAATTCTTCACACAACTTATGCTGCTAACATCCCACTGAAGCCAATGGGATTTAAGCTTCCTATCTAGAGCTGTAAACTGTAAAATTGCAAGAAAATATATCAAAATTTGAGCTATTTTTCTTGTTTTTGTTAGTTTAGTTCTAGTCTGCGCCTGTATTAGAATTGCTTGTTAATATGTTCTTTTAATAATATGTTTTAACCCTTTTTAAAAAGATTTTTTAAAGCTTTTTTAAAAAAATGTTTTTAACGTTTTGTTTTAATGTATTTTAAGGTCTGTTTTTAGGATGTTTTAAAATATTTTTAGTGTTTCTGTTTGCCGCTCTGGGCTCCTGCTGGGAGGAAGGGCGGGATATAAATCAATCAATCAATCAATCAATTAATCAATCAATCAATGTGCTGTGGAACATAACCCTGGTTGAATGCCCAGATACAGGATAGACCAGAAACCTAGCCATAGTTAATGCAAAGTTAGAGTAATCCAATATGTCCATTCTAGAGAGTGAAAGTAACCCATAAATAATTATGTAACCTACAATATTTATTGAAAGCCAAACTAAATATACATAGAACCGCTGATTACACACAAATATAAATTCACCTGCTCTAGCCTATACACACAAAATAATACAATTGGGGCAGTTATAAGAATGCATCCTCACTGAAGCCATTATTTGTAGCTAGTGATGATGATAAAGAAAAACTTATTTTTATTGATAATGTTTCAAGTTTACCACAGTATAGATTTTGAAGAAATCCAACTGCATTCACATGTCTTCATATATTCAATAGGTGCATTAAAGAAAACCCAAGGAAATTCAGGGACCGTTTCACAACTGCTCTTTAGTCACTTAAAAAATATTGGTTTTGTTTGCAATATGTTTTTTTGATGGTCCTCTCCAACAACCATTAACACAATCCTGTGCATGAAACACGTCAGATTGCTTAAACTATGTCTCCAAACCAAATTCTATAGAGCCCTTCAACAAGTGTTACACTGAGAATGTAATTCAGTCTTGTGGACTTTCATCTGCCCAGTTTATTGGCATTAAACCTGAAATGGTAAAGTTCAAGTTAAAAAAAAGGTTGGAAGCTGTATTTGTACAAACTGATTTAGCAAACCTTACTAATGTTAAGAATGTTCCATGATACTATGTACAAATTTTACAAATAAATATGATAGTTACTGGACGTTTTAAAGAAAAACACATTTCAATTTAAGACACTGTGTCCCTGTTCAGATATAACAGTGTAACAGAGCAATGGTATGCAAGTCTACTGTTTAATGGAGCTTATTTCCAGGTAAGTGGGTTCAGGTTAGCAGCCTATGCTTTGGGTTAGGTTTGGCATTGAGGGAAAATAGGTTTTTTTAGCAGCTGTATGAGAGGCAGAAATTCAACATGTCAAGTCTTTTCTAGTATGGAAATACAATTATGGGGAAAGCTTCATCATGACTACTCTGTTTTGTGATATGCCATCCCCCCATGGCAGCAATTTTTTTATTGGTGCCCCAAGATCTCTCTCAAAACTTGAAGTATGCCCTCTGGTTCAAAAAGAATGGCGCCCCCTGGTCTAAGGCATCATGATTTATTAGATTGAAATCAAATTTTGTGCACAAACACTTCCTCCACTTCTTTTCCCTCACACACTGTAATGCAAAACATTTTGTGGTTTGTTAAACCACAATTTCCCCATAACATCCAAGCTGTGAAACAGTGGTGGGAAATCTCCAATTACAAGCCAGGATAGAAAACCAGGATCAGATTTATTAAACAAATATGGTTATAACTGAACGTAGCAGTCTCTGTTACCAAGGTGTTGGGGATGACTTGCCACACTGCTCATTGCAATCAGGTTTTACAGTTTAAAAACTGTTGCTCAGAAAGTATTACTAATCAACTAAAGGAAAGGGTGATCTTCAGCTCATTGATATAGACAAAAATAGTATGAAAGATTACTTCACATGCTTTTTCAGAATCCTAAACAAGCACCAAGATTCTGCATATCAACACATTTTACTATAATTAATAACAGTCTTATTCCACTGTAATATTTCTGTATTTTTATCTTTTGTTAGAGGAAATATTGTCCTAATTCTAACAATTTATTTTATAAAAAAACACAGTACAGACATTCTGCTGATGTGTAAAATATGCAATATTGGTACCTATTGCTTTGTCAAAAAAGATGGTAACTGCTCTCAAGAGGATAAAGCCCACTCTAGGGATAAAAGCTACAGTGCTATTAAATTTATCTTAAAACTCCTGAGAGACCAAATACCAATTATGCATGAAATGCAATTGTACTTCTTCAGAAAGGATTGAATATATTTCCTTGTGAAGGAAAACAAAAGTTGGCATACAAAATCTAGAAGAATCTCACCTCAACAATGCAGGGAAAGGGAAACCTGTACAAAAAAGAATAACTTTCACCAGCTTCTACATCTAGTTTTAGCTACAGCAATATAACTGGATCCAGTACACATCAAGAAAGTTGGAACCAGTATGATCAATAGAGACTTCAGTTGTAACAAAAAAGCATCTGCTCAAATGGCCATAGGAAGTCATTGCTGGGCCAGTTGTACCCTTGCAGCAGGTATGTCCTATACTATGAAGAAATGTAAACAAATCAGGAAAATTAAGAAGTAAAGCCTATTCTGGTCTGTACTATTTCAAGGTGGTGGAGCACAGCAGTTTAGAGTATTTCCATGTATTTTTTTTAAAAAAAAACTTGTTTATGTGAAATGAAAAATAGGTGTCTGGGACAAACAACCTAATCACTAATCTTATAGGCAGCCCTCCCCATGTGGGAACATTCAAACGAACACCCACCCTCACACCTGCAGGCTGAAGACAGAGTTCAAGAAATAGATTTACTGCTTGATTCTGTTGATTGTACTGTAAATGATCCCTATGTTCTTTGGCACTAATGTACAGTACTGAACACAGCTGGACATTGTGCATTCTGCAACTGACAGTTCTTGGTTTATTTTTGCCATTTCAGTACAAAACTGTGTATCCAAATCCCTGCATAAAACACTTTCCATCTGCCTATTTTGGTATATGACAGAAATCCAGCTTTTACCTCAACTTCCCCATCAGAATATCTGAAAAAATATATATCTCTCAAGAAGTTATTGTATTACATAACATCTTTTTATTTATTTTTTTAAAGCAGGATTCTGTGTACTAGAAATATGAAGATCTGTTGGAAAAGCACACTGAAGTGGAGGAGAGAAATATTTTGTAGATATATACATATACAACAAAAACGTATAACTTTTAAAAAAGGTTTCTGAAATAAAGTATAATTTCAAATACAGATGTAATTTAACCTTAAAGATACAATAGGCCCCCGCTTTTTGGTGTTCCGCTAATACGGCAGCTTTCAATTCGAGTAATTAGAGTAAGGCCCCACTCATATGGTGCTTGTTCTGCTTTTACGGCGTTTTTCAGGTGTCAGGCACCATTTTATTGATGGAGTTCTGCTTTTCGGCGGGTTTCGCTTTTAGGCGGGGGTCTGGAATGTAACCCGCCATATGAGTGGGGCCCTACTGTACTGAGTTGGCAAACTTGAAAAAAGCTGACCAACACAAAACAGCCTCTTCATTGTCTATCCCTTGTTAGGTTTATTTTGTTTACATTAAAAGATCTGTTCTGCTGCATGTATCACTCAGAGTGGTACAATAATTTAAAATCACAATACAATAAAAACATTAAAATACAGAAACACAACAATTAAGATACATGACATTAAACATATATTTTAAAAGCAGCAATAGTAGATATCACAGTCAAAAATAGGCTTCACAGATAATACTTAGAACAATATTTACATAAAACAATATTTACATAAAAATAAATATAATGTACTCTCTAACTTCTTCCTATCATGGCAGCTTTAGTTTTGAGCCATTATTTCTGTTCTTGCTACAGTATGTTAGGAGTGGGGACATCAAAGAACTCATCAAAAGCCAAAGCAATGCATGTGGACATCCAAGTCCACTGCCTATTCCAAGCCCCCATTACACTCTCACTTTTTCCATTTTTATTACAATAATTACAAAAAGAAAACACAATACATTTAAACAAATATCTTCACTTGATATATAACATGAAATACAACACTGACAAAACCCAAGATATCTCTTATATCTCATTACACAAAGCTCCCCACCCCCATCAATTAAAAAAAAAACACTTTCAAAGGTTAAGTATAGTGTGACCAACTTCCATCCTTGGAGGAATAGATAGCCTTAAAGGACACAGTCACAACCTTTTGTTCATGACTTGTTATGTTACGTTATATGGCATCCCTATTAATCACATATTATCAGCCATACTTCTATCCAGATATTGCACATTATTTTATATATACGACAATAGCGATAAATCCAGCATATTGTTTGCTGTCTGTCAAACATATCTTAGAAGTAAAGCTATACACAGTATCTTTATTTAAGTTCTCCTGTTTCTTTTTCAATACTCTAATAAATGATGCAGTGGCAAGCTGCTATCACAGTCATTTTGAAACCACTGATAATTGGTATATTTTTAAAGTACTTCACACACATTCCCTACAACAACCCTGTAAGGTAGGCCATTATTATCCATATGTAATAGATGCAGGGTGCTGAGGGTTGGAGAGAGGGACTTATCCACCACCTAAAGGCTTCATGGTACATGCCAATTGTAGGCTTTCTGAACTGTAACTCACCCTTAGCCATGATGCCATATCAGCTCACGAGGGATACAATTCTACATGTTTTCTTAGGCATAAGCCACAATGAAATAAGCAGGACTTCCTAATAAACATAGTTAGTATCATGCTATAAGTTTCTTAGCTAGAGATGTAAAAACTGCAGAATGTTATGGTCACTGCCTCCGGTATCAGAGACAGCATGCCTCTGAATACCAGTGGCTGGGCATAAAAAACAGAATAGTATTCCAAGCCTGTGGTATTCCCTCCCAACTGAGATTAGGCAGGCACTCCCCTTGCTTCAGGTTAGAGATGCAGTTCAGTAGCTGGTTCTTATCCATTTGAATTCTGACAGTCCGGCTTTCAGTACCGATCCACCATTTTTCCCCTCAACTGTTTGCGCAATTGCCAATTCACAGGTTTTTTCTAGTGAAAAAAATAACGGAATTGCTAACGAAAATGCTAATGAAATTGCTTGTGCTGTAGGCACTTGTTCCACTGAGTTAAATTAAGAATACATCAGCTTTAAGAAGATTTGGTTATGAAGATAACAATGTAAAATTCTGAGCAGATTTTTTTTAAAAAAAATGTGTCGATGACAGCCACAACCTGCAACAAGAAATCAATGTCGGGCTGAAAAAAATGCAGATTGTTGGATTATGTCAAAATCTGCTAATAAATCTGATTTAGCTGGGAAAAACAGCAGGGAGCAGAAAAAGAGGAAGACTAAACAAGAGATGGATTGATTCCATAAAGGAAGCCACAGACCTGAACTTACAAGATCTGAACAGTGTGGTTCATGACAGATGCTCTTGGAGGCCACTGATTCATAGAGTTACCATAAATTGTAATCAACTGGAAGGCACATAACAACAATAACAGATATTCTACCCCATCCCTACTTCAGGTACATGACTAAGGCTTTCTGCTTCCAGCAAGCATGTTAAGGTAATGTTCAATTTTCTGATACATTTTTATTGTTTATTTCTGTGTGGTTTATTTTTATGTACATCACTTAGAAATGCTAATAATTAAGCGGTATATAAATGAAAATGAAAATGTACTGCCTTCAAGTCGATTCCAACTTATGGTGACCCTATGAATAGGGTTTTCATGAGGCTGAGAGGCAGTGACTGGCCCAAGGTCACCCAGTGAGCTTCATGGCTATGTGGGGATTCGAACCCTAGTCTCCCAGGTTATAGTCCAACACCTTAACCACTACACCACACTGGCTCTCATATAAATGAATGAATATATAAATAATGTTAGCAATGGAAGGGATTAAGAATAAACATAGTAATGTAATAGGAAGATCCAGCTAATGGCTTGAAATATGCATATAATGTGCTGAACTCATTTACAAATGCTTAGATTTGCGCAGAAGATACTTAAGACTTATTGAACTAGTGTACAAAGTTTGGTATAGGTACAAGAGCCATCAGTAAAACAGGAGTAGTTTGAAGTCCCCCCCCCACAAATGTAATAAAATATATTGTATTTTAAAAGGCAAGCACCCCATCTACCCATTCACCCCCTCCAGAAAATCTGGGCTTATGGCCAAGATAGTTTTCAAATAAACAAGTCTGAGTTGGAATGTAAACAAGGAAGAGAACAGGAAATATCTTGGTGAGATTTTCTGAATGGCCAGCAGTAACCTGGCCAATTCACATATGAATTGATATTTTATTTATTTATTTATTTATTTCCTGCCTTTCCTCCCAGCAGGAGCCCAGGGCAGCAAACAAAAGGATAAAAACACTTTAAAACATAATAAAAACAGACGTTAAAATATATTAAAACAAAACATCTTTGTATCGTTCTGGGAAGACTGGCTGAGTTGGGAGTGGGAGGGACTGCATGGCAGTGGTTCTGCTCCTACTTGGCGGGTCCGCTCCAGAAGGTGGTGCTTGGGGAACATTGCTCAGCACCCTGGACTCTCCAGTATGGTGTTCCGCAGGGGTCAGTTCTGTCCCTCATGCTGTTTAACATCTACATGAAACTGTTGGGTGCAGTCATCCGGAGCTTTGGAGTGTGTTGCCATCAGTATGCTGATGACACACAGCTCTACTTCTCCTTTTCATCTTCTTCAGGTGAGGCTGTCAATGTGCTGAACCGGTGCCTGGCTGCGACAATGGACTGGATGAGGGCTAATAAACTGAGGCTCAATCCAGACAAGACTGAGATGCTGCTAGTGGGTGGTTATTCTGACCAGATGGTGGATGTCCAACCTGTCCTCGCTGGGGTCGCACTCCCTCTGAAGGAGCAGGTTCGTAGCTTGGGGGTTCTCCTAGAACCATCTCTGTCACATGAGGCTCAAGTAGGCTTGGTGGCACCAAGTGCCTTCTACCAACTTCGGTTGGTGGCCCAGCTACACCCCTATCTGGACATGGATAACCTGGCTTCAGTTGTCCATGCTCTGGTAACCTCCAAGTTAGATTACTGCAATGCACTCTATGTGGGGCTGCCTTTGAAGAAGGTTCGGAAACTGCAGCTTGTGCAAAATGCAGCGGCCAGATTGGTAACAGGGAACAGAATGTTCGAACATATAAAACCAATTCTGGCCCGCTTGCATTGGTTGCCTGTATGTTTCTGAGCTCGATTCAAGGTGCTGATTTTAACCTATAAAGCCTTATATGGCTTAGGATCACAATACCTGATGGAAGGCCTCTCCCGACACAAACCCACCCGTACACTACACTCAACTTCAAAGGCTCTCCTCTGGGTGCCTACTCCGAGGGAAGCTGGGAGTCTGGCAACAAGGGAGAGGGCCTTTTCAGTGGTGGACCCCAAATTATGGCATGATTTACTTGATGAGGTGCGCCTGGCGCCAACACTTATCTTTTTGGCACCAGGTCAAGACTTTCCTCTTCTCCCAGGCATTTTAGCATGTGTTTTTTAATTGCTTTTTAAACATGTGTTTTTAAATTTGTATATTTGTTTTTAATGTTTTTAATTGTTGTAAACTGCCCAGAGAGCTTCGGCTATGGGGCAGTATACAAATGCAATAAATAAGTAAATAATAACACAGATGCTGCCTGTCTAATATTTAAGGGGAGGTAATTCCACAGAGTAGGTGCTGCCACACTAAAAGTCCGTTTCCTATGTTGTGATAAGATGGTATCTGCAGGATGCCCTCACCTGTAGAGCGCAGTTATTGACTGGGTATCTAAGGAATAAGATGGTGTTTCAGGTATCCTGGTCCCAAGCTGTATAGGGCTTTGTACACCAAGACTAGAAACTTGAACTTGGCCCAGTAGCAAATGGGCAGCTAGATATGAATCTCTGAGAATATCAATGTTTATAAAACAGAAATCTACGACAACAGAAAGGTGTTTGTTTGTAAGACTGTCCCATGAGAAAGTATATGACAAATCTGTGGGAATGAATTAATGACAAAAGACCATGGGAACACGCCTTCTCATAGGAAAAAAAGTGTATAAAAAGCCAGGTTTCATAGCACTCAGGGCCCCTCAGCTCTGCTAGAATGGGGTGGTCGAAGGTGGCAGGAGAGAACCATTCATCTGTTCCACCCATAACATCTGAGGAGTGATGTATCATGACATGTATTCCTATGTCCTTTGTACTTTGGCTCTGTGATATGACTTAGAGTTTAACTTAGTCCTTCAACTCTTGTAACTTGTTTTAATTAAGATGTGCCTTCAGAGTGTTATACTTTGATGTTAAATGGATATCCAGCAATTTATTTTGTGCTGATATATTTCTCTTTTTCTGTTTTCTGTTTCTGCAACGATGGTTAAGGCCTCTTAGAATGCATTTTATTAGTTGTAGTGTGCAAGATATGAATAAATAGCATATATTATAAAGTCTGTTCCGCTGTCTGAAGTCTGACTCCCAAATAGAAAATTTCTGGTACCTCTCAAGACTCAAAAATTATTGAGTGGGGTCTTTTCTATTCTATTCTCCACCTACACGAGACTACTGCTATTGATAACCTGTGAGCTTAAGTGACCTATGTTCAACATAAAGGACTGTGTAGATGGGGGGAAGGGAGAAAGCAAGAACCCTCAACCCTATGCATATACTGGCAAGAGGGTAGTGTTGCCGGTAACAGTAGCATTACACTAGTAACTGTATAATAGCTGGCTGTGCGGGCTGGGGTTGATGGGAGTAGTTGTCCAAAACATCTGGAGGGGAATCAGTTTGATAAAGGCTGTTCTAGATCCTGCCAGGGCTACAATATCTTTATGAGTTGCATACAAGGTAATATTGGCCAATTGTTGCTTCTACTGGCACTTTATTTTGAGTGTTATACCTGTCAGTGCACGCATTACTGCTATCACAACTGAATTTCCCTCCCTCTTCCCCCTGCATCCTCCCCAAATCTGCTCTGCAGAGTTGGGGAAACCCCTAAAGTAGATTTGGGGGATCCACATGGGAAGTCCCATTGCACTAGTGGTAATTGTGCTGGTGGGACCATTACTTAGCACTATGCTGGATACAACCTTGTGTCCTGGCAATACCTAGGAGGCAATAACCACCACTAAGTAAGGGGTGAGGGATGGGTGGGGTATTAAATTTCACAATTTGGAGCAGCAGGCTAGTTCTTTGGTTCTATTTCCTGGTTCTATTTATAAGGTGGCATAGTTTTCTCTTGTACTTTTTGCCTAGAAATTCAGGGCCAAATATTTAAATCTCACCTATAAACATATGCATGGCTGCCAGTGTCTCTTATTGCGGCTGAGGGGTGAAATAAGACACAGACACAGCAGTTTGGGTTGAACAAAGGGCCACTTTATTAACTATCACAAAAAAACCCTTTAAAGTGACCTGCAGAGGGGAAACCTAAGTGCGGGAACTGTCTATAAGCAAGCAGCTTGCCATATAGCTCTTGGGCGACAAGCCCCTGCTGGGGCAAGGGCAAGCCCATCTGCTTACCCCTTACCCCTGCCACACCCTGTAGGTGAGTAGGGGGGCCTTCCACACCACCACCACCCGGGGACAAACAACTCAGGGTGGATGAGGTAAGTTGCCCCCAGAAGCAGCCCATATCCTGTCCTCAAGCCATAAAACCCTGACAGACAGGCCTCTGGAACTGCCAATCACCTCCAAGGGGGCCTAAGGGGCCACCTAGCTGTCTTTACCTACTTCTCTTCCCTCACCTTCCAGCCACAAAAGGGGGACAAATCTCTATTTAGTCCCCCTTTATCCCACTGCTGAGAAGCACCTCTCACAGACACCTCTGCAGGTCTCCCCAGTAGGTGGCATAGTTTTCTCTTGTACTTTTTGCCTAGAAATTCAGGGCCAAATATCTAAATCTCACCTATAAACTTTTGCATGGCTGCCAGTGTCTCTTATTCTGTTGGGAGAAAAAAGAGTAACGTATTCCAGTTCTGGTGGAAACTAACCTTTACTGATGAAGCTATATTATGAGCATCCAGTATACAAATGTTGCCTCAAAAAAGCCAGTAGCTATAAAGTTTTTGATACCCAGCCACCTATACAATGTTCCTATAATCTTTCTAGGAAAACAATTCCATGCCATGATGACAATGATACAGAAAAAAGCCATCTCATGGATGAAAAAAAATTGAAATAGCCAGCCTTTCCCAACCGTTGGGTCCCCAGATGTTGCCAGACTACAACTCCCATCAGCACCAGTCAGCATAACCTATGGTAAGGAATTAAGGGCACTGTAGTCCAGCAACATCTGGGGATCCAAAGGTTGGGAAAGGCTCATAATAGACTACAGTGAAGAATATTAAAATAATCCATTTTATGAATTGCATTATATATTCTTAATGTATGGTGATGTTTGAAATGTTGGATGAAATATGCTGTAGGTTGTATTCTGATTTTTTAAAACAAATTTATTACCTTAATGAAAAATATTATTCCATTTATGATTTATAGCTTCTGAACTATTTTATATATTCCAAATTTAAAAACAGATTTAGAATCTCTAGATTTCTTAGAAATATTGCATTTGCACCATCAATGCAACTTCAAATGGAACTTAGAAAGGGACAGGTGGGAGCTGCAACAAAATGTAGCAGTGTGGAATGCTCATGTTCAGGATATACTCCAGCTCAGCGTATGTAATTACCCCAGTTAACAGTGTTTTAAACTATCATCATAGTAAACTTCTAGGACAGTAATCATATTCTGTAATCCATGTAACATACATTTCAAAATATAGGAAGATGATTTCTGCAGCCTGGCACTTGTTTCATCACTGTTTCACATGAGGTAGACATTGGGCCCTTGAGAGGGGAGTATGGAGACTGTCACCTTCCTTCCTAAATGCCCCCAGTAGCCACTTGTAAAGTTTGAAGTTTTGGAGATGCCACAACTTTTGCACAATGTTTAAGTAGTAAAAACCTTGTATTACTCATAAAGTAATTATCCTGGCATAGACTCTTGAACTATTACTGAAGTGATACCAGCATTTTAGTAGCCAACTGGATGTTTTGAAGATGAGTGACATTTGCAGCCTTCAGTCACAACACAAACTCGAGTACTACTATTGAAAAGCAGGAACTACTAGTAATAAGAATGCTATGGTAGCTGCTAAAATTCTCCTTAATTTCTTGGTTCAGTGGATGCCCTGTGCTTGTCTAGACAGACCATCTAGACAAATAAATTATGAAGGATGTTTTTCAAAAACAGTACAAAGAGTCTAAACAAGACTATGCCTGGGCCTCTACATGCAAAGATAGCTAGCAGACATCATGGTGTCCCCCGCTTTTTTCAAGATCCTTTATCAGTTCTAAAAATCTCAAATCACATGATGGGCCCTCGAAAACCTTTGATTTTTCTAAGCAGAGTTATTCATGCACTGATCATATATATTTCTATGAATTATACAACAGAGTGGTTGTCATGGCCCCGTCAGAGGACTCCTCAGATGAGGACAACTCGGGAGTAACAGCAGCAGACCCAGGAGCAGCAGGAGACACGGAGGAGTCTCCTGAGAATCCAGCTCCTTCTGCCCCTCAGCTGCAGAGCACCCTAGGGACAGCAGAGGCCCTGCAGCCAGACACAGACAGTGAACAGGATACTCCCCCCTCACCTGCAGAATGTAGACAGCAGAAGGTCAGGCAGAAGACAGGCAGGCCTGTCTCCTTAAGGCCCAAACGCTGAGGGCTCACACCTGCTGTCCATCCTGCTCTTTATAAGGCACACCTTGGCTGCAGCTTGTTGCTGACTGCAATGTCAGGTGTGGCTTTGTGTAGACCTAGTTTCCTTGCAGCATCTCTTTGACTGACCTCCTTGGCACTTGATCCCGGACCTCCACTGACCTCGCTTCTGGACTTCTGACTCGGCAAGTACGCTTCGGATAGGCCTGGCAGATTTACAACCCGACTGCTGGCTAAGGACTTTCCTTCCCTGCCAGAGACCCAGGAATTTCCAGCCCCCCCTGACACTGCTGATGCAGTGTATTGCTGACAGTGGTGATCCTTTCACACCAATGAAGTCCTTGCTTCTAACCTTTGATAATGTGTGTGTGTAGCTGCACATATAGAAAAGGATCATCTTGACAGTTTCAGTCATTATTCCACCTTACTTCCACAGCAGAGAATGAGTGGGTTTTTTAGCCTTCAAATTTATCTCTCTCACTCAGAAAAAGCAAACTAAAGAGATGGACAGAATAATGAACAGGCAGAGTTATTGGTTTTTTCATGGGTGGTGGTGAGAAGATTTTCAATTACCAGTGTCAAATAAGGTATCATACCTTTTTCCCTTGGAAATGGCAACTTTTACTGAAGATCAACCTAAACTTTAAGATTACTGTTGTTTTCTTGAAGCATCAGATGTGTCCCTCAGACATTTCTAGAACAAAATTAATGAACTCTCTTTCAAAATAAGAGATACCACTTGTCATCACTTGTTTTAATCCTTTGAGTTCAACTTAATTAAAACTGATGAACCACAGTTAAAAAGTGAACTCTGGAAACTCATGGGAAAAATGAGTTAACTTTAGCATTACTCTACATCCATGCAGGAAACTTTTAAAGTTGTTCATCAAATTATAACTGATAGTACAGGAAATTTTTTCCCCACTTGTTTCAAACAGAATCAACAGACATCTATATAACAGCTTTTCTGAATACTTTTCTTGTGAGGAACCATAAGCTGAACACCATTGTTAAAGCCTAATAAATAAATAAATAAATAAATACTTTGCTCCTAACGGGCAGCTTTTTGGAATAGTTTTGATAGCTGGTTTAAGTATTGTCTCTTTCTTAGAGAAGTGTGTATATATGAAATGACCTGGATAGGTTGAATTTTAACCAGGTTTAATTTTCATGTAAATTTCATCTTAAGCTTGTGTAAAATTGGGTGTGAATCCTTTGGTTGTTTCTGATCCTTCTGTGCATGATGAATAAATGCAACGATGAAGAAGAAAAGATATATAAAATTTGTTTAGAACTATTAATGTACATGTATAAGCACATGGTTTACTGTTCCATGTAGCATGTACTGTGCAACATGTACAGTATTTTGTGTACTGCCTTCAAGTCGATTCCAACTTATGGTGACCCTATGAATAGGGTTTTCATGAGGCTGAGAGGCAGTGACTGGCCCAAGGTCACCCAGTAAGTTTCATGGCTATGTGGGGATTTGAACCCTTGTCGTAGTCCAACACCTTAACCACTACACCACACTGGCTCTCACATACAACATTTTCCTGGTAGCATAACCAAGGTCTCTGGTAGCATAACCAAGGTCTCTGTCTTATAGCAATGCTATAACAGATACTAGACTACTGGTGTCATCTTCATATACACAGAGCTTGGAAAAGTTACTTTTTTGAACTACAACTCCCATCAGACCCAGCCAACATGGCCACTGAATTGGGCTGATGGGAGTTGTAGTTCAAAAAGTAACTTTTCCAAGCTCTGCATATACATCACCACATCCTGCAGTTAATCTGTCTGGATATGGTTGAAACTTAGATGTCATTCATGTAATAATTAGGATTGCTTTAAATATTGAATAAAATTATCAGGATAAGCTAAAAGTAAAGCCCTGATCAATCAGAGACTGCCCCCAAACTGACTTTTAGTTACTGTTACTTCTTCTTTCATGACTGCTTTATAACCACTTGTAATTCTGTGGCAGTTCCATGCCTCAGCCACATGCCCCTTCCATGAACAAATGAAAGGTTGCAGTAGCCTCTGGAGTAAACTCCTGGAGGATCAAGTGGAGTGTGACTCTTTCATGCTCCTTTAAGTAACACAAGTACCAGTTGGACTAAAAAGGAATCATGTTTCACTCCTTCTTCAAACAGCAATGGGGTAAATGCATAGCAAATGAGCTTTGACAAGAAGGTAGGGGCTGAGGCTGTTATGGGCATGAGATTAAACAAATCTATCCAACACACCATCACTCAACATGAGGAAAGCAAAACTGTGAACTATTGATCCTTAGCTGATTTTGATTACGCCACAGAACTTCCATAGAAATAATCAATTTACAATGGCAAATTCCTTGTTCCTGCTATTTTTCATGATACCAATTGAAATCATAGGTTCACTCTGTTATGTCATATTGTTAACAGACTATGTTTATTATTTAAAATGTTGATCTTTCTTGGGTTAATGAATATGGACATTTAACTGATTAAATCCTATACATGTCTACTCAGAAAGTCTATTGAGTTTAATGTGGGCTTACTCCCAAGTAAGTGAATATAAGACTGTAGATTTGCTTTAATGAAGTGACAGCCCTAGTAATAGTGCATCTAAAAGCACAACAAACTAATTTCAGGAATCCTTCAAGGTGTAGAATAGGCAATTTCAGGTTCTATCCATCTTCCTGTTGACAGTAAGATAGCTGAACAGCTCAACTGGGTTTGCATTTAACACTTTTAAAAGATACCACAGACAGGTTCTTTTTCCTTCCATGAGTGAACTCATATACATCCCCATCTCCTCTCAGACTTTAGTTCTAAAATCAACAGAAATAACTGCCTTTCCTTGTGTATCAGTTATTTAGACTTTGTGTATGTAAAAGACAGAAAGTTGAAACAAAACTATTGTTAAAAATACTAATTCTTTATGCTGAACTACAAAAGGCAGTATAACCAAATTCCAAGTTAGAAAAGAAGCCCATGTTCAGAAATAAGGCTGAAGAATTCTGCTAAGATACAAAGATGAAAGAACAGCACCACCTAGTTCCCTATCTAGAAGTTTCCAAACATATGAACTACAGTGACAGGCTTTTACTTCTACAAACTAGTTTCAAGAGCCTAGATATTGCTTTTTTGTGCTGCATCAAAATGATACACTGTAATATCCAATAGCAACCTTGCCATTAGTTATCAAATAGTGTATTTAAAACAAATTCAGAAAATAGTTAAAATCAAAATGAAATCAGGTACAATCTTTAGCTACAAATTCATCTAATACATGAGGCAGGGTTACTATATTTTCCTCTTTTCATACATTTTGCTTTCAGGATGCATGTTTGAAAAGGGTAAACTCTTCTTGAAGACCTACACACCCAATAAAACCAATGCTTCCTCTAACGTGGAGATACTGGAAATAGGTAGATGAATAATAACTTTTCATAGTCTCTCAAATCATATAATAATGAAAATATCCAAAGTATATAAAGAACATGTTTGTTTTACAGTCAAACCATCTTTGAAATATACTTAGGCATACTTTTGCTTCTTTTTATGCACAACTGTTGGGATTTTAAACTTTTAAATCAGGTGTGGGGAACCTTTAGCCATCCAAATGCTGCTGAACTACAACTCCCACCAGCCCTAGCAAGCATGGCCAGTGGTCAGGGATGGTGAGGGTTGTAGTTCAGCAACATCTGGAGGGCCATAGGTTCTCCACTCCAATTTATAAATTCAGATTATTACTTCAGGATTGTTGGCAACTTTATTAATATGCTGACAACACACAACTCTATCTCTTCTTTACGTATCCAGGTGTAGCAGTGGATGTGCTACACCAATGTCTTGCCTCAGTAATGGACTGGATGAGAGCCAATAAACTGAAGCACAATCCAGACAAGATCGAGGTGCTGTTCATGGGTAGTTCCCTAGACAGGAAGAAGGAGATGAGGCCTGCTCTTGATGGGGTTACATTCCCTCTGAAGGAGCAGGTGCATAGCTTGGGGGTTCTTCTAGATTGATTACTGTCACTTGAGGCTCACATGGCCCCAGTGGCAAGGAGTGCCTTGCATCACCTTCAGCTGGTGGCCCAGTTGCAACACTCTTTGGACAGGGATAGTCTGACTTCTGTTGTCTACGCTCTAGAAACCTCTATGTTAGATTACTGCAATGTGTTATATGTGGGGCTGCCTTTGAAGACAGTTCAGAAACTACAGCTGGTGCAGAATTCAGCAGCTAGATGGTTCACCGGGGCAAGACTGTCTGAGCACATAACACCAACTCTGGCATAGCTGCACTGGCCACCAATTAGTTTCCCGGCTTAATTCAAAGTGCTGGTTTTGACCTATAAAGCCTAATATGGCTCAGGACCCCAATAACTCAAGGACCACTTCTCCCCATATGAACCAACCTGGACCCTGCATTCAGCATCTGAGGCTCTTCTTTGTGTGCCTCCTCTGAAGGAGGTGCAGAGGATAGTGACACAAGAACAGGCCTCAATGGTGGCCCCTCGCTTATAGAAAGCTCGCCCCAGAGAGACACACCTGGCACCATCATTATCTATCTTTAGGCACCAGGCAAAAACATTCCACTTCTCCCAGGCATTTGGCTTTTAATTTTTTGGAGTGTTTTTGGAGGGCTTTAGATGTTGTGACCTGTTTTGGAGGGTGGGTTGTTCCACCATTTTATCTATATATTGTGTTTTTGTTGCTGTTGTTGTTTTAACTTTTTATTTGTGTTAATTTTATACTGGTTTTTAATATTTTTATTGTATGTCACTTTGGGTTCATTTTTATGAAGAAAAGCAACTAATAAATTTAATAAACAAATAAGGCGCTGGCCACCATTTCCACACAGTTATTTCTGCATAATATGTGATTCTAGCTGTTGAACTAAAGGTTTCAAAATATTTCCAACAATTGTTCAGGAGGCCAATAATAATCTGTGTGTGCAGATAGTGTTATACTGATGTATGCTCAGAATATGAGTCACCACTGCCCTCATCCAGCACATCCCTAATAAAGGAACAAGAAACAGAGGACTGGGGCTTGTGCGCAAACACTAAAAATACAAATTAAAACATAGTATAAGTATAATCACATGGCTTCAAAATGTAATTCATTAGAACCCCATGAATTGTTATAATTAAATCAAATAAAGTCAGTACTGACCTTTTTTTTCCTTTAAAAAAAACATCTCAGTGAGTAACAACTCATTAAATATGGAGCATACATAAAACAAAAACTACTTTTGTTTAGACCCAGAAATTGTTAAAATGTGATGGTTCTAAAGGGAAAACTCAGATGAAATATAACCAGAATGTAATTCACTGATATTTGAGAAACATACAAGGACATACATATAAGCTAAATATGAAAGCTAAACAAGTGTGTTTTTAGATTCAAAACAGAATTCTTTAATGGTATAAAAAAGTGTCCATAGATTCATTATCCAGCTTTATCATTTTTTCTGCATTAAAAAAATGATGGTGAAAAAAATAAGTATATGCTTAATTACACCTTCATTATCCCCTTTGACTTAAGGAACAAATTTGCACTGATATTGTAATATTGTGCCCTTAAGATTACAAATTATACTAGGTAGAAACATTCCAGAGTACAAGTCTTCAGGTTGTACAGATGTTACAGAGTAATCTTACATCCCCTCATGTTCATCTAAATCCCAATTAAACCAACATGTGTACACTTATATATTTTCTTGTGAGAGGACTGTGACAAAGACAAATCAAGTCCAGAATCATGAAGTCACCAACCTTGGGGCAGTGGGCATAAATCACAAAATAGCTGTTGTGGGGGTATGGCATAACTCAAAATGGCTGCTGGGGAGGTAGAAGAGGACACGCCAGTGCAAACAGGAACAGAGCCTGAAGGGTAACTAGCTCTCATGTACTGTAGATTGTCACACAGAGGAGGGCCAGGATATCTTCTCAATCATCCCAGAGTGCAGGACACAGAGTAATGGGCTCAAGCTATATAGGAAGCCAGATTTTGACCTAACATCAGGAAAAACTTCCTAGCTGTTACAGCAGTATGACAATGGAACCAATTACTTAGGGAGGTGGTGGGCTGCCCAACACCGGAGGCATTCAAGAGGCAGTTGGGCAGCCTGTCAAGTATGTTTTAAGTTAGATTCCTGCACTGAGCAGGGGGTTAGACTCAATGGTCATATAGGCTCCTTCCAACTCTACTATTCTATGATCGAGGGAATGTTTTATGAGACCTTTTGTGGGTGCCACAGGAAATACTGATCACACATTAGCGCCCACAAGCACTGCAATGATGAACAGTGCTATCTATTCATTCTTTCAAAAATGTGTACCCCACTGAAATGTTCAATCCTCACTGAACACTCAGTACAGAACACAGTAAGATTCCCAATCAAATATAAATGATTAGAATCCAAAATAGTACACTCAAATTCATTCAAACATCAATAACAGCACAACAAATAATTAGCTCTCAATCCTCTGATCATCAAAAGCATTCTTAAAACAGAAGGATTTTTAACTAACTTAAAGAAAGGCCAGGAAAAAGTCAGATGAGCTTTCACAGAGCGTTTCAATAACATGGTGGTATACAATTAAAGTGGACTGATACCTTACTGCCATTGTCTGGCAGTTATCTAAATTGATAACATATATATGTTGAACAGAATCCCTCAGCAGATTCAAAAAAACCTGGGGGTGAGGTCATGTGGGAGGAGGTATATGAGATTATATATTATACAGCCCTCATAGTACTTTTCCACATTCCCGCCAGAACAGCATTTCAAAGCTGAATAAATCTCCTCTTGAATTGAGCATTAGCTTTTTTAATCCCACTGTTGCTTTTATTTTATAATAATTGCTTAGGACACACAACATCTTTTCTCACTCACAGGGCTGAAGTTCATTGTCCCTTCAATATTGCCTTTACAGATCCACAATACGTACATAGAAGCAGTTTCATTTTCCCAGCAACAGTTCAGTCATCATTTTACTTTTAGTATTAGTTTGGTAATTTCCCAATTATACTGCTAATATTTTGTTCAGCTAGCAAACACTTGAGCAAACTGAGCACTATATGTAGTAATGTTTCAGTAGTCTTTAGTGCCATAATATACTACTATTGAACTTGCACATAAGAATATAAACTGGTATGTATGTGTAAACAGCAAATACAGAATGTCAGGAAATGGCTTTAGCCTTTATTTGGGGGGAATCCAGCTGCAGTACCATTAAAAGTCAAATAATAATAAATAATAATAAAAGTCATCTCACATGTCTGTAGTTTCTAGTAGTTACATTTCTCTGGAGTCTAGCATGTGAACCAAAGTATGTGGACATTAAAGCTGACAAGATCAACATGGCTTTTATAACTGCTTTGAGATTTGTTTCATACTAAAAAGGAAAACAAATTTGAACAAGCTATTACGACTCCAATTATTATTGTTTTATAAATACTGCATTAGTACAATAGAACAGAAAATCATGGCCAGAAATACAACACATAGCAAACACGGATGTGTTATGTGGTCATTTTCATTTGAAATTGTACTAGTTTAAACAGGATTTCACTTAAGCAGCACAATTTTTTAAAAAAAATTGAAAGATACAGGGCATATAGCAGGTGTGGGCAAACTGTGGCCCAATGACTGCATAGGGCCCTAACTGCATGTAGTGCTTGACCTAATTTCACACGTTCTCTGCATACAATCAGTTCAGACCTCTGACAAGAGCAAGCTATCCCTTCCATTCTGAATAGGGAGAAGGAGAGAAAAGGGATATCCCCACCCAGTTATGGTTCTTCCCACTGCTGACTTTGGTCCTACACACTCTTGTATCGCAGCCTCCAGAAGATTACCCATAGAAAATGTTCCCCTCAACAGAAAAAAGTTGTCTACCACTGGCCTCCCTTTTTAACCTCTCAGACAATGTATTACATTGAAAGCACAAGGACCATCCACCACTCACCAATGCCACCAGAAAATCACACCTATGAGTAATTCATGGACTTTGCTATTTTGAGCAAAGTAAGACCAGGCTAACATTAAATGGGTCAGACCTGTAATGTTGCAATGTAGGAAGAGCAATTGTCCAACTCCCCTATAAAAGGGCCAGATGGACTAAGGGAAAAGTGAGTGGCTAGGATTCCTTCAAACTCACAAGGATTAAGGCCAGATTGACATGCTTTAATCTCTTCTGATCTTCACTGTTGTTCCCACAGAGAGTCCCAGAATACAGGATGCCAAACTGCAACCAATCAAAAAATAGATTCCCTGGCAGTTCTCTGCAGTCCAGATGACAGCAATCCTTTCATTTAGTGCAAGTGGAATTGGCAGCAAAATGTTGCTGTGTATCCTCCATTCTAGCATGAATGCTCATGTTCAGGGATTGTCAGGCATTCCCTCTAAGCACAGTTCTTCAACCCCCTTGGTTTTCCTTTTTTTTTTTTAACTGACACAACATTACCTGGCTACTGACCATGCCCAGGCCTTAATAATAACAACAATAAAGACTAGTCATGCTCAGTAGTCACGAGATAAGGACTGGGCATGCTCAGTAGCTATGGGATGCTGTATCAAATGAAAAAGAAAATTGGAAAACTAAGGGAAGAGGACAATGATGATTGGAGGGAATGCCTCACTGGAACCCTGAACAGCCCTTTAATGGGCTGGTTTTATAAGCAAGGGCATTGCTTTTTGAAAGTTTTTTCCCCTGCAAACTGTAACATTCCCTTGAACATGTTGATAATTTCCTGTTGTTTTTCCAGTGGTCCTGTATCCGGCTGCAGTGCCATGAGCACTCATTTGCTATTAGATGGAATAATTAGCATTTGCAATATGTGGTGTTTTTTTCAGTTACATCGACTTTACTCTTACAGGTTATAAAAACCGAATCTCAGTGGCTATTACGATAAAAGGAAATTTACCAGTTAATCCTAGTTTCCACAAAATAACAAAAACCTAACCACCATGAACAAAAATTACTGTGGTGCAACAAATGAATCTTCCGATGAATTTACATCTAACTCAGAAACTTATTTCTTATATTTTCAACTAAATAGTTTGGTTTTTTTCTAGTTAGGGAATAATCAGAGCAGTCTCTTGCCATATTGTATGGTAGGAATAGAAACAGGTCCACTAACACACTGATAATCCAACAGATGTAGGTCAATTTGGTATTTTCCATTTGTTTAGATATTTATCCCTAAGCATCCATTGCAATGGACGCTGTGAAGTAATTTGTCCTTAAAATTTCTCAGAGCTGTCAGATAGTTGTACGCTCTGGGACAGAGAGCTTTGCTAAGTAAAAGCAGACCTAAGACTCACAAAATATTGCTGGATAAAACATGGCAGTGTCGCTCTTTGTAGACAGGAAGAAGTATATTAAAATGGGAAGGAGGAGTAATAAAAAGTAACTAAAATGATTGATGAGTAGACACACCAGATATATCACATTCTTGTTTTAATTAGAAGGTACAAAAACAGCTCCATTATCCACACATTAGTCACCTGGATTTACTCTGAATCTCTTCCCTGTACCTCCATTGTCCCCTGACCTTTGGCTGTGAGAGCAGGTCATAAGCACCAGAATTAGGCTATTGGGGGTGGCTGCTTCCTTCCCAATTGGTTTCGACTCCTCAGAATGGGTGACCATGCTGTGGTTTGCATCCAATTACAGCAGGAAAAAAATCTGAAAGATTCCTTGCTAGGGATGGGTGAGACATTCAATTCAGGTTGCATTTCAAGCCAAATCTATCAAATCCACTTTCCAAAACAAGATCTTCCTTCAGAATTCACACATATTCAAATTTTGCAATGCAGTTCACCAACCAATGTTTACAAAAATACTTATGTTAGGGGAAAGTGTGCATAAAAATGAATATATGAAAATAACATACAAAAATACATTATATGATAAATTGCTTGCAAAAAATGTGTATACTATACTAGTCAAAACTGCCTACAAAAATGTGTTTATTAGGAGAAATTCACATTAAAATACTGGAGAATTTTCATGAGAATTCTTTTAAAAAATGCAAATTGCTGCAGAAATGTGGAGAACTGAATCTAAAACTACATTCACACCATACATTTATTCTACTATTATTCCACTTTAAACAGTTATGAATTCCCTCAAAGAATCCAGGGAACTATAGTTTGTGAAGGATGCTGAGAGTTCTTGGGACACCCCTATTCCCTCATAGAGGTCACAATTCCCAGGGTGCTCTGGGAAGAGGGACTGATTGTTAAACCACTCTGAGACTTGTAGCTCTCTGAGGAGAATTGGGGACTCCTAACAACTCAGTCCTCCTCTAGCATGCACACCTTAACGTGATGAGGGGGGTTGAGAATATCGAAGAAGCAGAGAGCAATGATGTCAGGAGTCTAGAGCAAGAGGCTAGATTCCCAGCAGAGGCACACAAGGCGGAATGGTCAAAGCTGAGACATCAGACTTAGACGCATCCAAACTCAGAGGAAGGCAATGGTAAATCAACTCTGAATACCTCTTACCATGAAAACAGAGTATCCAAAATTCAACATGAGACAGTGCTGGAAGATGAGACCCTGAAGTCAGGTGGCACTCAGCGAGCTACTGGGGAACGACAAGTATAAGTAGCGCTGTGACTAATGACGCCACTGGGTCAAAGCCAAAAGGAAGCCTAGAGGCTGATGCATACAGACGCAAAAGGAGAGTCCGGAGTTGTACAACGTGCACAAAAGGAACATGGAATGTGAAAAGCATGAACCAGGGAAAGTTAGAAAGTGTCAAGAAAGAAATAGAGCATATCAATATTACACTGCTTAGTGTGAGTGAATTAAAATGGATGGGAATGGGACACTTTCAAACAGGCAACTACAAAATATTTTATGCAGGAAATGAGAAATTAAGAAGAAACGGGGTTGCTTTAGTAGTGAGAAATGACATAGCAAAAGTAATTACGAGCTTTAATGCAAGGTCTCAGTGAGCGATATCAATGAAATTAAATGGGAAACCTATTAATATAATGATCATCCAAGTCTACGCTCCAACGGCAAACACAGAACAAGAGGAATTTGAGAAATTTTATGTTGAAGTCCTGGAAGAAACTGATCACACACCAAAGCAAGATGTTCTGATAATCATGGGGACTGGGATGCAAAAGTAGGGAACAGAGAAGAACTAGAAATTGTAGGGAAATGGGGTTCTGCAGTTACCGTGGACCACGAAAAAAACAAATAATTGGGTGTTAGAACAAATTAAACCAGAACTGTCGCTAGAAGCTAAAATGATGAAACTGAGGTTATCATACTTTGGACACATAATGAGAATATATGATTCACTAGAAAAGACAATAATGCTGGGGAAAACAGCAGGGAGTAGAAAAAGAGGAAGGCCAAACAAGAGATGGATTCCATAAAGGAAGCCACAGACATGAACTTACAAGATCTGAACAGGGTGGTTTATAACAGATGCTACTGGAAGTTGCTGATTCATAGGGTCACCATAAGTCATATGTGAAGGCACATAACAACAACAACTCAGTACCCTTCACAAACTACACTTCCTAGGATTATTTGGAGGAAGCCATGATTGTTTAAAATGGAATAATAGTGGAATGAATGTATGGTATGAATGTGGCCTAAGATTGGCAAAATGAGAAACTGAGAGAACCAAAACTGACAAATCTTTCTATCCCTATTCCCTTCACAAACACCACTGGATGGATCTGCCTGAAATTTGGCAGCCTTAACCACTCCAGAGGACTCCTTTCCCTGCCAATTTCATCCAATTACATAAAAAAGGGGGGGAGTGATTTTTATACTCCCCATTACAGACAATGGGGGCAAATCTGAGCTTCAGATTTAATATATCAGATTTGGATCTGATCAAAATGAACTGAATCAGCATGACACAGAGCAGATTCTAATCAGATCAGGCTGCTTCCAAATGATACAGATACAACACAAATCTTACGGTTGCTACACACCCCTCATATATACTTATTCTACTAATTAAATGTATCACTCATACAACTGCTGTGTTTGGCATATTTAAAAATATGTCAGTGATCAATAAAAAATCATTACAGTATGCACTCTAAAGTACTCAAGTATATCTTGGGCTTTTCCACTTGGGAAAACAGGGGAAGATGAAAAGTTTAAAATAGAAACCATCCACATTAAGAATATTTATCATCTGGTCTTAGAAACAGTATGCAGCTCTTAGTGTTATTATTGTGCAGTAACAGAAGATACTAGTTTCTGACATAATGGCTCAGAAATATTCATTCCTGTAACAGAATTAAAGAACTATAATAAATGTTGATATCCAGCTATATATTATGTATTGTTCAGTGTCATTTTGTTATTATATTATACCTAAGTATCTTACTGTTCAGTCCTATATATCATGTGTGGGGAACCTCCAGATGTTGCTGAACTACAACATCCCTGGTCACTGGCAATGCTTGCTTCGGCTGATGGTAGTTGTAGTTCAGCAACATCTGGACAGTGAAAAATTCCCTACACCTCCCATACACGTCTACTAAAAATAAGTCCCATTGAATTCACTTAAGTGTGTATATGTTTGCAGCCTTAGTAACTACAGACCAATGTAGCCATCTGCCTAAATTTTATTTATATCTGTGCTCTATTTCAGTAAATAAATCATTGAAAACAATACCATTACTCAAGTTTATTTCCTTAATTGATGTTTACAAGAGCCATAGCTTCATACTCTGAACTTTCACGTTGAGTTTCAAAAAACTGAAGGTTTACATGAATTGAATGAAGCTTCATCTTCAAGCTTCTTTGTTCTGATTTCATCTGCGTGCATTTTCAATGCCAGTTTCTTGATTCAGAAGAGATAGAAATCTGAGGCAAATAAGCAGCAAAGGGAGTCAGACGTTATGTTGTGCAAAGGCCTTGCCACCATGTTATGGAAGTGATACACTTGGCAGATTCCCAGTTTGGACCAAATACCTCAAGATGTTCTGCAGTATGTAACATTTTTAAACACTTTGTTCATAATTAAATCTGAAGAGTACTGCTTGATTCAAGCACAGTAGCAATGCTATAGTCACTAATATTGCTACTTTATAATTTTAGGATATTTGTAACAATATATTGGCTACCTGGCTATCATTTCATAGGTGAGTGAGTGAGAAGAGTCTTTTTAGTTTCATTTGTTGTTTAAAAAATATTGATAAACTTCTTTGGCTTTCTTTTATCTGCACACACAAATTGTCCTAAATAACAGAAGAAAATCTACAAAAGAACACCAAAGCCACGGACCAGCTTAGTACATTAGATCTGATTGAGCTGAAGTTTAGGCAGAGTTTTATTTATTTTATATTTAGATTTACATGGGGTTTTTTTGCTCAAACATCCTTCCCCACCCTCAAAATGGCCTACAGCCAGATGATGTATGGATCTGATGGCTTGCCAATGTCTCCAAGGAATTATCTGGCTGATATGATCACTGGTCCAGTCAGCAATTCCTGATTACTGGTTCATGGTTTTATATACTCTGTATGACTGTAAACAGGCCTGAGGACAGCACTACAGTAGGCCTTTACAGTCATATTAGATGGAGGAGTGTAGTGATATTGGCAAGGCCAGCCCCCTTGCCAGTGAATGCACAGGTGCCTAAAGCAGAACCAAGCCCACCAACCAAGACCATGGAAGCGACAAAATCACACCTGATGAAGAGGGTGAAGAAGTAGTAACAGAAGACCTCAGAAGATGAACAGTTCACCTGAAGGAAGTCCAAGGACTGACCTAACATGAAACAAAGTCCCATCATCACGTTGTCCCACACTCTCCCAGGAAACTTCCCTACGTTCTGTCAGAAGTGTCCCTGAAGTTTGACTAGGTTTCCTGGACCCTTAAAAAAAAGTTGAGGAAGTTTTTCTACGTTTCCATAAAACCCAACATATCTTTTCCTTTCAGATATACACATAGAAAGAAAAAGTGGCATGTATCATAAAATCTACCTGTACCCTTACAATCGATTCACAGTTCCTATCAATTTAGACCAGTCCTGCCTTTGTCCACTGTTCCCATTCTGTGGTGACCACAGAAGCCCTGTAATGTCGTCTGGCTCAACAATACTTTCCAAGGGAGATGAAGGCACAGAACACCTATCCCATTGCTCAGCTTCTGTTTCAGGTCCAAGTGATGTTGATAAAGAAAGGGTGCCAAAGAGAAATATGACACTTAAAATATGAAAGAATAAGCAGACCTCCATGTGTGCCATTCATGAGCAAAAACAAGACAAAAAATGTATATGTACAAGAACCATAACTTATTTTCTGTGCAAGTCACTTGACAATGTAATGTAGCATCACCTCAGCGGTCCATATAATAAAAACATGGTTATCTATTTCAGTTAACCCCACAAAAGCCAACCAAAAATTGACAATCTACCCCCAAATAAAATGATAACAGACAACTCAGCTCAAATCTCAAAACACTGTAAACACAGTTATTTGCATATCCTCAAAGGGATGCAACATTACAATAACCTAACTATAACTCTCCAATTCTTGTACCCACTGGCTACAATCTTATTTGCTAAAAGGCTTTATGAATAGTTCCAAGAGTTAATAGAAGAGGCAGCAGCAGAATCAACTTTCTATCATACTTTACATCCATCAGGAACATCAGAAAGAAGTGGCCTAGATCCTGAAGTTAACCAAGGACTAACTGTTGGTTCTCAAACTGCCGATAAGGATAAAGAATATGCATAGTGTCAAAGGTAGGACTCCAGTACAGCCATAACCTATACAAGTCAACAGTGTAACTAGTAGCCCACTGACCACATCAGAAGTCCTTTGATGTATGAGAACCCATGGATTATATTGTTCTTCATAGATCCTTATCAACAAGACAATATCCTTGCAAATGGGCAATACTCTAGGGATCTTATCAGAATAAATTATCTCTTTCAGCAATGTCAACTAAGTCTAAGAATTCAACCCCACTGTTACACTCTTGGAATGGGTGGTCCTAACAGCAAAAAATAACATACCAGCAAGTAACATTTGTCACATTTCTCTTAGAAACCTCTTCTGGAAATTGATGATGATGATGATGATATAAACAGACTTAGAGCATTTTTTTCACAGTGTAAAATTTTAGTCATTACATTACATTTTCAAACAAAAAGATAACGTATTAAAAAACTTAAGGATTTTCAACTTTCATTAGGCAAAACTTTGAACAATGTAAAGTTGTACAGCAAATTTCCAGGTTATCACTATAATATTCAAATCAAACTGTAAACTTTTTCTTTTTCCTAAACTACTTGCTAAACTTTTCAGAATGAGTGAGAGAACTGCTGAAATGTTTTGCATTTATAACCCAGAGCTGGCAATGGTTACGTATAAATGCAGTTAAGATAAAAGTCATACTTCAAGCAAGCAGATGCAGCTCCAGTGAACTGAGTGGAACTTACTCTGGCCAATAAAACTTCATCTGACCTACTGAAAGGTCAGGGTTGAAAAAAGTGTAAGCTAAGCAGACGTGCAGATATGCTAACTGTAAACACCAAGAAAAGAAACAGTAACAGAAGAAACATACCAAGAAAAAACATTTATTGGCCAGGTATATTAGTGAAAACAAATCTGCAATAGAAAAACCATTTCTCACCTATGTTCATCCCTAAATGACATGACAGTTCATGCAATCCACATCCTATAGAAATAAGGATCACACCTATAAATTTATTTCTATGGTATACTTGCTAATCAATTTATTTCTCTGGTAGCACTGCGATATCTGTTCTGTGTACATATATTTTAGTCTAATTAATATTATTCAAGTTAAACATTGTTACCTTGCATGCATGTACACTACCTCAAACCTATCAATTTACTTGGAAGTATCCCTTGAAATTTGGCTTTATTTTCAAATAAGCATGCAACATTGTACAAAATATTCCCCCGAATTTTCAAAATCTTTACAGGTCTGGAGTTGTAATTGTAAATTTGCAAATTATTTTTCTTGTTGTTATTAAATACACATATATGGAATAGCACAAGATTTTTTTATATATAGAAAATAAAAACCAACAAAAGTATTATTTTCTATAAATGCTGTTAAACACTACACTATGCCTTCTTACATTTGAATTCACATTATGGCAAGGAGGGGGATCCTTAGACTTACTGTCTTAAACCTCATTTTAATATGCTGCCATGCCATATATGTGGCACATTTTCTTAACATGATGATGCACCTTATACAGAAGCACTAGAAACAGATCAAAATGTATTTAATTATTTTAACAAGATCAGGATGACCACCACACTGTTATTTTAAGGCACAGTATTATGTCTAGAGTGCATTAAAACTAACTCATTGTTCCTGCTTACTTTTAAGAAGAAAAATATGTTTCTGATTTATAGACTTATCAGCAAGATGTTTTGAAAAGGCATATCATGATCAAGCTCCAACACAGTACTGTATTAACTAGTCATCTACTGACAATCACTCGCTGAAATTTTCACTTCAATCACACTTTTTCTTGAGGAGCTGTAAGAATTGCTCTGAAATATTTACTCAGTGCTAGTAAAGTGCTGAGTGTAACAGTTTCTGCATCTAATACAGTGCTATCCAGTTCTCACAAAAGCACAGCACATTAAAGCATTAGATGCCATTTGCATTATCGCACAGCAGGGGGCTACAGCAGCTACAATTCTGGGACAATTCTAACACCTCAACACATGAAGTACAGTAAAATGTGCTGCAATTTCATACTATATATTATGCAATATACAGCTTATGGAAGTATCCTACATATCTAATGACTGGTTTTAGTTTTTACAAGTGAGTTTATAACTGATTTTATACAGGGGATTAAAAAAATCTAGCAATTCCAAATATTTAGCTTTGCAAATTTATCAAACAAAAATAACATGTTAAGCATCACTGTGAATAAAAATAACAAAATATTTGGCTGTAGACATGAGGACATGTAGGTGGGGCTACACTCACATAATCAGGATTTTTTACTGCAACTGTAGTGAAAGAAACTCACCATGTACACATTTCTGTTCAAACCTAAGAGACAAATAATGTTTCTGGCCTCACTAAGCAAAACCATAAGCTCATATTTTGTCTTCCACACCAATATCATTAACTGACATGAAAGTTCTTACAGTACATATTTTTACACTTTCTACAAATGCTACCTCCTACTTAGAGGCTTTCTGGGTCTTTGTAGAAGCGGAAGATCTATTCTCATACTGTTAACTGATTGTTAAAGCAGACCTAATGGTTAAGAGAAGTCATTCTAATAAAGCCAGATTCCCTTACTAACTACCTTGATTACACAGCCCCTAGATATTTCATATTTCTAACAAATAAAACAAAAAATAAAGATTTACTTTTCAAAAGATTTGAATGTCCTTCAAGGAAAAAAAAGGTGAACCCTTTCAGAAGGCATTCACAGCAAAACTTGATTTTGGATGAATTTAAGTCTTTGTCTAGAAAACACATTCTGCAAAAGAGAAACAGTAGCATAGAGGGAAAATATATGAAAGACAGGCCAAAGGAACTTTCAGATGATAAGCTGAAAAGTTTAGAAAGCAAATTAAGCTGTTACAACTATATTTCTATACAAGGATAATGGTGTCCACAGTACATTCTCCAAATACACCAAACTAGTGACCAAAAAAAAAAGGAAAAAAAAGACTCTATGGAGTTATCAGAATAATGAGAAGTATCCAAACATTATCTATACTTCACTTTCCTCATCAATATGCATTTATTTTCTGTATCATTATTGTCTGATTCCAGTCATATGAAGAAGAACTCAAAACAGGGCACACTACTCGGTCTTTATATATACAGAATAATTCAGTTTGTAGTCATAAAGGAGGAGGTCTGGCAAAGCGTTTTAAAAAGCAACCTTCTCAGACAGTTTGTAAGACTAAATGCCCGCTGTTTAACAAAAATAAAAAACACTCCACATTTTAAAAATATAGGGAAAGTAATAGGTAAGTGATATAACAAGAAATATGACATTATCTATCCAATATGGAAAGGCCCAGCTTGATTACCTTCATGCAGACAACCAAAAAGCAACCTCTTGCATGGCCTTTCTCTTTTTACCTGATGCTGCCTGCAGTGGTGCAATTTTTTTTCCTGGCACAATCACTGCTCTTTTTTTAAAAAAAAACAATACACATATTTAGACAGGCAAATATAATTTTAAAATCTGAGTTTACTCTTAAACCCATTATGCACTGAATGCAGTAGACACCATCCTAGAAATATCAAGTTTTCTTTCATCAGAAGCAACCACGATTATACTGATAAGAAAAATCAATAAAGGGAGCTTCCCCCTTTTTGCAGCAAAGAGAATCGACAGTTCATATGGAAATGTATCAGTAAGAGAGGCAACCCCCTACATGTGCCACCTGCCAGATTCCCCAATAAATAATCCCATAGAGTAGCACCACAGCAGCTCCTTGTACTTCGACAGTCCCAGCAGCTCACACATATCGGTAAGAAAAGCAAATAGTCACCCATATAAAATCATTGCAGATGCATTCACCAAATGAAACATTCCACCTCCTTTCAGCACTGCTTTTAAAAATCCTGCTTGCTCAAAAGATGAAGCAGGGGCTGCATGCAGGTTTCAAAATGTAAGGAAGTCACAGACTCCCTTAAGAGGTTACTTCTCCTTTTGGGGATGGGGATGGAAAGGAAAAGCTTCCATTGCCTTCTCCGAGACCTCAAGTGCATGGAGGCATGAAATACAATAAACTTTATAATGGCGCTATTGAAGAGGAGGGTGGAGGGAATTCCACAAGGTCACACTTAGCTCTTTCTGAATTCCCTAAGCACAGAGTGATTAAGACAATTCTCTCCCCCCACCCAATCCTGTTAGAGGGGAAAGCCAACCATCCTGAGGAAAACATGGAGAAGTTGCTAGTGCTCACTGACCTCATTTAGAGCCTCCAAAAGCTGTCTAGATTATTCTTAACACTCAAGAGTTCTTTATGCTGACATTTGGGTATCTAACTACCTTGTCCTCCCTGCCTGTGGGAAAAGGAAGGGACAGGGGGCAGCAAAAGCATCTCCCCACCACATATTCGAACACTGCAACCAAAAAGACACACGCACTCACTCAATCTCACACACAGGCACACACGCACACACATCCTTTACCCTCATTGCACATTCCAGCGCCATGGCCACATTCTCTTAATAGCATCAGCAACAATGGAATCTCTCTGCTTGTTCCTTAATACATCCTGGTGTTTACTTCGATTTTCAAAGGGGTGAGGGAGATGGTGTTGGGAGCTGGAAATAACCTGCCTACTTTACATCCACATATGTCCACAACCATGCATTTGCATAACGACACTAGCTTGTACATTTTCCATCACTATAATTGTTACATTTCACTCCCGAGGACAGGATTAGTGCCAATAGTGAATACAAAAGGAAGACTAACAAGGGAACAAACAGAATTCAATCTAAAAAGGCGCTGTGAGGATGCATTCCCTATTGTATAGGTTATGGCGGGATGCAGGGTGGGGGGGAGGAAGGTTTAGGAAATCTAGCTTTGCACATCTTTAAGTCTCCAGTAAGCCACGCATGTACAGCCTCTTGATCCTCCTCTTTACCAGTGCTCAGCTTTAAAGCATTTTACTTCCCCCCCCCACGGGATGGTGTTGCAGTGCACACGTTGTTCCTCTCTCTTCATTTCCCCTCTCACTTTTATAGACATCGTCGATGGGGTGAAAAAGAGTGGCTGAAGGGGAACGTTACAAGGAGTTGAAACCGGGGGGAGGGGGCTGCAAGACTTACAGGGGAGGAAAGGCACCAGGGGAGGACTTTAAGGGCGGGCATGAAAGGATTAATGTTTGTGCAGCACTTTAAGGATGGAAAGCTCAGTACAAGTGGTGCTGCTGGAGACTAGGAGGTGGTAGAGGAGGAGAAAGCACCGAGGGGTGATGGATAGACGAAAGGGGGGGGGGATACGAAGCCAGGGGGAAGCGAATTGGACAGATAAAGGGATACAGAAGCCCAGGATTAGAGAACCCAGTCGTGAGCCTGGGGAGGGGGGAGCGAAGAGATGCGAAGACAAACGAGGGGCAGGTTGGCGGCAAGTCTCCGGGGGGAGGGGGGAGGCGACAGGAGGGGGAATAAGGTCAACAGAAGGGTCTTGACAGGGCAGCGGGGAAGAGGACCAAGCTGCCCCTTCGGCCCTACCACGGCCCCACCTCAGCCTTCGCACGCACATCGCAGCCTGAAGTTGGGAGCGAGCGGGGGGCAAAGAGGCGGCGACGGCAAAACGGGGACAGGCGGGGGTGGTACCTTGTATGAGGATCCCGCAGAGACCGTAGAAGCGCAAGACGACGCTCGGTTTCAGCCGCATCCTGGGGGTTTCCCTCCGGCTGGCTGGGCGCGAGGCAGAGAATCCCGCAGCCGCTGCTGCCACTGTTTCCTCTTTCTTCGTCTTCTTCGTCTCCTTCTCCTCCTCCTCCTCCTCTTCTTCTTCCTCTTCTTCCTCCGCCTCCTCCTCTCGCCGGGCTCGTCCTTCCCCCAGCAGGAGCCGCCGCCGCCACTGCCGCCGCAGTGTCTCCCTCAGCTTATCCAGCGGGGTGAAGAGGAGGACCAGGGTCGCGCGGGTCTGCAGTGGAGGCGAGCGGCTGCCGGCTCTCCCTCGTCTTCCCCCTCAGTTCGCCCCAACCCGGTCCTTCCTCGGGGGGGGCACCCGGTTGCACACTTCCTCCCCACACTCCTTCCTCCCGAGGATACGGCTGCCCCTTTCTCGAACCCCGGGTGAGTTCCTTTCGCCGACCCTCCTTCCGTCGGTCAGAGTATTGGGGAGACAAACGGGCAGCTGCAGCGCTCGCCTTCCTGCTGATTCGCACGCGCTCTCTCACCTCAGCTCGCAGGGAGACTGCTCCGCTACACCAGCCCCTTTTCCAGCTCTAGACACGAGGGCAATCTCAGCGCGCGCGCCGCTACCGTCGCCACCGCCACCTCCTCCCTCCCCTCCCCACGTCCCCCCTCCTTTCTCCAACAGGGCTCCGCCCCCTTCCAACCCGCGTTTCTCTCTCTCAGAATAGCCACGCCTCCAACTAATAAGACCACGCCCCTCCTGGGATTTAGACATGCCCTCCCTTCGCACAGCCACGCTCTCTTTAGCGTCCTCCCCCCTACAGGGCCAGGACATGACAGGCAGCTGCAGCTTTCCAATGGAAGAGGGTCTATCCTGTACATTCAACCTGTCAGCGGGCAGCACCGATGCAAGAGAAAAGCTGGTGAGTGAGTTCTGTGAGAACGTCCGTGTTTGAAGGAGACCTATTGCTTGCAGTTCCCGCCCTTTTTGTCTCAACTTTGGACTGGCATTTACCTGAGCCTATGAGAAATACAACTAGGCATTTCTTAAGAGCCAATGAATGATTTGGGGAAAAAACAATAAAAGGTATGGAAGGGCTGAAGAAGGGAAGTCGCTGTCCAAAGGCAGTTCTGAAAGTGGCTGGTTTTTGACTTGACAATCGCAAGCGAGGCAAGCGGCCTGAAATTGAGCCCACTTAAAAGCGATTGAGAAGGACCGAGCAAGCGAACGACCGAGCGTTTGGGAAAATGGGTCACAGCTCAGCCAGCAGTAGCAGGAACAGATTCTTAAAAGGATAATTTGCTATGTGAGTAGCTTAAGAGAGAGACGGACAGAAGACTACAGAGCACGGCTGATCACAAGACATCCAATCAGCGCTGGGGAGGTGCTGGGAGTGGGATAAAGGGCGGATAACCAGACAAGGATGAGTCACGCGTGGAATAACCATTGAGAGCAGAAATGCAAAGAATGATCATTTACGGCGTAGGGACGGAAGGTGAAATGGACCCATGAGAGAGCGCGTCATCTGAAATAATGCCACTTTTCTGATCCTCTCCTTCCATGTTAACTCCGCCTATCTTTTTCCTCCTCGCACCACGGCAGCTATGAAGGCGTGGACTGGCTGCCAATTTAAAGTTTTATTTATGTGATGTCGTTGCTGCTGTGTTGGAACGTCACTATGCTAGCATAACTTGGATTTACACAGGCGTAAAGGGTAACCGTGGAGGATGGTCCGTTAGGGCAAATGAGGCAGTGCACCAACAATTTCAGTCTGCCCTCAGTCAGGTCCCACCTGTCTGCCTTTTTATTTACAACCAGTTCAGGCGGTGGCCTTGGCTGTCAGCTTCCTCCACCTTAGAAGGATAGGGACAAAACTAGAATTAGTTGGCTGCACCTATCATTGCTTTGTCAGAGACCAACAGTAGGCTGTGGCTCCACTTACTGTTAGCCTCCCTGCCTTCTCTACCAGTACCAATGGACCCCAGCCACTACTGATTTAATAGCAATTCTTTCTGCATCCATTTATTTATGTATTTAGAAAGATGTATAGACTGCTTAATCAGAAGACTCTCAAAGTGGTGTACAAATTGATCAAATGTGTATCCCACCTTTTCATCACATCATTCTCAAGTCAACTGGCAGTAAAATACAATATAATCAAACATGAAAATAGGTTACTAAAATACTAATAAAAACAACAATGTGAGTTTATCCATAACCACAAAAAATAAACCACCATGAAATGCACTGCCCATCCCCAAAATGGCCATATGAAACCAACTGTGCATAATATACTGGTTGTTAGGGAATACTCCCACACACCAAAGGGTTGATTTGGAGTTTACACCTTCTTCCCAGCATTATCCATCCTCATGTACTGTAAGATTTCTTGGGACCCTTAAAAACAGTATTGATACAGTACTGTGGAATGCTATTGTCTGCTACTACACTTACCTGCTATTCTAATGTGCAGAGCTGAGGGCTCATCCAGACGACTGCAAAATGTGTGACATGACCGCTTTGTGTTCTCATTATTTTTCGGTCGTCCTGATGACGCCAAGTGCAAAAGCGCATTTTCGCGCGGTTAAATCCGTTTTCGCACAACCGCGGAAAATGCGATACACTTTTTAAAAGCGTGAATCATCCGCGGTTCCTTTGGCCGCTCTGACGCAATACCGCGGATTTAAGAGATGACGCTGTTGCATGGGCGGTCCTGGGGTGGTTCCCCAGTCCCCCTCCTCTTTTCCAGCCAATCCCGTCCTTTGCACGTTTGTGCTTGTGTGGAAACGTCGCCCGGGAAAACGTGGCCAATCAGTGCTGTTGGATATACTGCGCAGGTGCAGAAATGCAGGTTTGCGCAGAAGCAGGAAGTAGAGGCCGGCACTCTGACCTCCTAGAGAGCCCGGCGCACACTCTTTGTGTGAAGGGAACCGCTGCTGCATTGCTTTCCAAAGTATATGGGAATTGAGACATTCGTGTATATAAAAAGGAGTGTAACAGGGCTGTTTAACCATTTTGGATTAACGTGATTGCAGAAATGCAAGAAAGCATATTTGTGAAAGCAGCAGAAGGAAGGGGAAACTGGAAGGGGAAACACAAATCACTTTTGCGCCCCAATTATGATGTACTTGCTGGGGCCTATAAATGGCTGCAATAGGGAGTGTTTGGCAAGCCGAAAAGGGAAATAGCCAAGAAGCCGCTTACTAAATGGAGTAACTTTTCTGCTTTACCACGAATGCGCATTTCTGCGAGACTTGCCAAGCAGATATGCTGCTATAGGTGCTCTGTCACAGAGCTATAGCCTTTCGCCCATAGCAACAGAATTAGCTGCGATCCTGACTTATGGCTAACTGTAACCAGAGGGAGTGTTTGGCAAGCTGAAACTGGAAATATCCAAGAACTCGCTTGCCAAATGGAATAACTATTCTGGTTTACCACAAATGCGCAGTTCTGCAAGACTTGCCAAGCAGACATAATAAAATAATAATAATAATAAATTTAATTTTTGGTCGCCTATCTGGCCGAAACCACTCTAGGCGACGTACAACATTAAATTCAACAATACATAATAATACAATACATAATAAAATACAGCGCGGTCAACAATAACCATTTTTAAAAGCGGCAGTACAGGCCATCAATAGATAATTTTAAAACAAAATAAAGAAATTAGCCCACCCCGGGGACCCCAAAGGCCTGTCCAAAGAGCCATGTTTTTAAGGCTCGGCGAAATGTATCTAGGGAAGGGGCATGGCGAAGATCGAACGGGAGGGAGTTCCAGAGAGTGGGGGCCGCCACTGAGAATGCCCTCTCTCTAGTCCCCACCAACCTAGCTGTTTTCGTTGGTGGGACGGAGAGAAGGCCCTGTGTGGCTGATCTGGTCGGGCGGCTTAGTTGGTGGTACTGGAGGTGCTCCTTCAGGTAAACTGGGCCAAGACCGTATAGGGATTTAAAGGTTAAGACCAACACCTTGAATTGGGCCTGGAAAACAACTGGAAGCCAATGTAGATGAAATAACACCGGCATGATATGATCACGGCGGCAGCTGTTTGTAAGCAGGCGTGCCGCCGCATTCTGCACCAGTTGTAATTTCCAGACCGTTTTCACTGCATCCAGGTGCTACATCTCCTGTGATGTAAGAATCTGGCTTTTCACAATGTACACCAGAAAGCCATGTTGACAAAGAGAGTCCAAAAGTCTCTGCCCCTGGAACAGAGAATCCAACTGGACCAGGAGATCATCCAGATAAGGAAATACATGCACAGTCTGATGTCTCAGATGTGCTGCTGCTGCCATCACTACTTTCGTAAAGACTTTTAGTTTAGGACAGCCTAAAAGAGAGAGCCCAGTTGTAAAGTGGGGAACACCGTAACCATAGGTGTTGTTTGTGTGCGATGAGAAGCTTGGTGGGCTGTGGCGTGTTTTTCTCCTTTGTAGCCATGCAGCCTCGTAAGCCGCTTCCCGCTCTTGGGGCATCCCCCATCCCCAGATGAGTGGCTGGACAGCTTCCCCCCTCTCTGCTCATCAGCTGTGAATCGGGTTTGTGTGAGGTACTTTGGCGGGAGGTTTGAATCCCCTGAGTGAATTCCTTGTGCTGCCCGATTCCGGCTCATCAGCTGTGAAGCAGGCGTGCTCACGGCTTTTAGGGGGGAGGTGCGAATCCTCTGCCTGAGTGGGTTCTTTGTGCTGCCCGCCGCCCTTTCATCAGCCACCTATGATTTTGCCCAGGGCCCCACAGGCTACAGGAGGACTCGTGGCCGCCACCTTCAAATTCGGTTTGGGCCATGACCGCCAGCTTTTTGCGCTTCCGCGTTCAAGCACGCATGCGCAGAACTGATAGCAGTGGAAGGGGAGAGGGGAGCAGACGTCATATTTTCCCAACGAATCAGATGTGTCGTAGGCATGGATAGGAAAAAAGCGAGAAGATGCCGCATGTTCGGGCTGCGTGTGCGGCCGGTAAAAAAGTGTGTTTTTAATATCAGCAAAAAGCGGGAAAGGAGCGGGAAAAGGGGCAAGTGAGGACTCTCAGCTGACAGAGCGGATATGGAAAACCTGGATTATCCTGCTCCGTCTGAATGAGCCCTCAGTATCAATGATATCAGAACGACAATATCTCAGATAAAATGTCTGTCTGTAATGGAATGGCAGGGTGCAAATTAACATGATGTATTTGAAGTGGATACTGAACAGATTGACAGTAGGAACACAATCAACATGATCTGCATAAGAGATCTGCACTTGTAAATACCCTTTTCATTGTCAATGTGGATGCATGTTTGGATGTACATACGTATCTGCATCATGATGCATCTGACACCCTACTGAAATAGCTAGCTGCATCTATTAAGATGAATAGAGTGAGCATCTCTATTCATTAAAGCTTTCACATGTGTTTCTGTGTGACTATAACTGGATATAGTAGAACAGTTTAAAATGCCTTAAATTTGCTGCTCACAAGCTGCACCATAGCACCACTGAAGACTCTCGTTTCTTTCTGGCTCCATGCATTAGTGAGTCCCAGTTAATGACCATGGACCTTCTCTGAATAGCACAGGACTATCAAAATCATTGTTCATAGGTGTCTTATACAAAGTCCAGTAAAAATGTGTGAACACCCACATAGAGGTGGCCAAGTGCAATACAACCATAAAACTATGCTTGTTTGTGGGACAAGGCATGCTTCATTATTCAGGGCCCCAAAGGTTACATAGGAACACTGATAGAATAACACTTGGAATACTTTCAATAATAGTTGAGAAGGGAACAGCAAAACCATGTCCGCTATATAGCAACTTGCTTCATTATAAAATTATGGACTAGCAGCATCCTTTTTGAAGATGTGGATATTTTATTTCCTCTGGGGCCGAAGAGTCTAGTCCTGGATCAACAGGAGCTGATACAGGTGTCATATTTTGCACTTGCACTTGTTCTGGAACTGTAGAAGCCATTTCACATAATGGCTTACTATGCCTGTCCAGAGTCTGAGATGCCAAATGCTCTTATTATTTGCCAAAGCTTTCCACTCATTGATGATAAAGTCTCTTAAGTCACATTTATAGATGTGTTTATATTGGGTGACCTCTGGTCTTGTTATCTTAAAATGCTTCTTTTTAAATGAATGCATCATGTATCCTGTGCACAGGCTCAAACCAAAACAATAATCCCTGTTTCACAATAGAAAGAGACATTTCATAAGTTAGCCCAGACTAAGACATACACATTATTTATATTAATTTGGCAGAGTAAAAATGGAAGATCTTTGTTTTTCTCCTTTTTGGCTGAAAATTTTTCATGTCTCATTGCCATACAAAAGGGAACCAAGAACACAGGCCTGATCAGCAGTTTTGTCTTTATGATTAGCAGGACATTATGTTAACCACACCATCAAAAGACAAAGTTGCTCTTAATTTATTTCCTCTTCAGTTAACACACTACTAGTACCAATGGATTGAGCTCCAATTTGTGCATATTTTACAATGAAAAATGTGCATTCTCATTCTTTTTGTTTTGTATTTGGTTGTGCATATTTGAGTACAAAAGTAACATGAGAATCAGCTTAAAGTTACAGCATATCTCAGGGTATACTAACTCAATAAATCATAGAGCCTCCTCAAAATCAGTGACTAAGGGTATAAACCTCCCCCCTCTGCAAGGGGCATTGCCATATTCACAGCCTATACCTTCTTGTGATGGCAAGTGAAACTGGCTTGGGATCCAATGGATATTGGGCTGGATCAGTCCCTCCGCATCCTTGGAACACCCCATTCAGGAGGTTTCCACTGGCTGCTGCTAGTAGATATCCCACCAGAGGCCCTAAAACATGTGGGCACAATCAGTGGGCAGGAGGTTGCTTCAGGCCATAAGGAGTGACCAGCTAAATGTCAGCTCACCTGGGAGAGAAGGGCAGAGAGACACCTGAACTCATTCCAATCCCCCACTGCCACCAGCCCGGCTTTGGATTGCTCTTTAAATAATAGTCATCTCCTGGTACTGCAAAGGAAATTATATTCTATAATAGTAGGCAGTCCTCCATATATATCTTTCTTCTCATTTTAGAATTAGTACCTAGAATGCACCTCACTGTGTTTTAGTTTGGTTCTTCACATTCAGAGTCTTGATACATGGCAAACCTTTATGTCTAAGTCCTTATCCTTATATTGGATAAGTCACATGTTCTGTTAATAACTGATGTCAGTGTTCCAGTCCTGGACATTGCCAACTGTTTCCCTTCAAATAATTATTTGATAGTACAAAACTGCTCCTGAGTGTACAATGCAGATAGCCATTTTTATAGACATTGGCTTTGCTTAAACTATGATGATTCGGCATTGGCCATAACTTCTGGTTTAATTTAACCCTTGCATTACAAGCACCAACAACTTTTGCTTTGATGGAAATCCATAAATGTATACACACAGAGAAACAGTGTAATTCATGAATGATTAAGGGCTTCTTATAACTGATCTCCAGTTTTGCAAAAAAGGGCTTAATGAATAGGCTGTGAACTTGCCATATAGTGAAATCCATTTAATAGATATGGGCTTCACACTACAGTAACACAAAATCAACCAGATGTCCCCAGTTTATGGACAATATTTAAGCAGACGTCTTATGGTTTGTAATATATAGCTTTTGATCTCTAGATCACCAACAGCCACTATCAACAAAAAAAGTCAGAGCCATTGTCAATAACATTTTCGGAGTTTAGAAATTGGAAATTAGAAATTAGAAGTTGGAAAAGGTTCAGAAGAGGGCAACCAGAATGATCTAGGGGATGGAGCGACTCCCTTACGAGGAAAGGTTGCAGCATTTGGGGCTTTTTAGTTTAGAGAAAAGGCGGGTCAGAGGAGACATGATAGAAGTGTATAAAATTATGCATGGCATTGAGAAAGTGGATAGAGAAAAGTTCTTCTCCCTCTCTCATAATACTAGAACTCGTGGACATTCAAAGAAGCTGAATGTTGGAAGATTCAGGACAGACAAAAGGAAGTACTTCTTTACTCAGCGCATAGTTAAACTATGGAATTTGCTCCCACAAGATGCAGTAATGGCCACCAGCTTGGACGGCTTTAAAAGAAGATTAGACAAATTCATGGAGGACAGGGCTATCAATGGCTACTAGCCATGATGGCTGTGCTGTGCCACCCTAGTCAGAGGCAGCATGCTTCTGAAAACCAGTTGCCGGAAGCCTCAGGAGGGGAGAGTGTTCTTGCACTCGGGTCTTGCTTGCGGGCTTCCCCCAGGCACCTGGTTGGCCACTGTGAGAACAGGATGCTGGACTAGATGGGCCACTGGCCTGATCCAGCAGGCTCTTCTTATGTTCTTATGTTCTTAAATTGTGAACCACAGCCACATATTTATTTCAATATTTAGAATGCTTCTATCCCACTTTACAGTCCTGAGAGATGCTTAAAGCAGCTTACACAAGATTCTGAAAATGAAAGCCCAATGCACTAGTTACTTGCATGGATGGTATACTTGAGTATAACTGGTACAGGGCCACATTTTTAGCCCTGCCCCTAATAGTGGGCCTTATTTCTGTCTGTATAGGAGAAACAACACATGAGTGCCTCTTGCATGTAAGGGCTTCATGTGATTGGGAAATCTTAACTTACAGAGGAAGTGTGTTCCACAACCAGGGTGCTATTGCTGAGAAGGCTCTATGATGGGTAGCTAATCCGTGGATGTCATTTAACGCTGGAACAGCCCCTCTCCCAGCAGAGTTCAACTCATGGGCTGAATGGTATGGATAGTGTGTTCTCTCAGGTATCTGAATCCTAAACTGCTTAGGGCATTATATGTCAAAATCTAGAATTGGGCTTGGTCACAAATAGGCAGCAAATTTGAGGGATCTGACATATACTGCACCTAAACATCAGTTTACTCATATCATCCAGGGTGCTTCCATCTGTGCCAGGCCACTATCTAATCTGTTCAGGAGCATACACTCTTTTGTTTAAGATTTCTGTACTTTGCACACATCCTCAGGAAAGTAGCCTCAATTAATAAACACATCCCCTATCTCCAACTATGAACAGATAATGAATGAGGAACTTTAAATGAATGCCATCTGACAGATTGTCATATAAAATTAATACAAATGAAATATTATGAACTAAATATGAGTGTGATTTTAGCCCTATGTATGCATTACTCACATGTAGGACAAATTGTGTACAGAGCAGAGGGAAACATGCTTTTACCCTTGCCCCAGATGTCAGGGCTTCGTTTTTAACAACCACATGCTGAGCATGGTTGTCTGTATAGGAAGGCCAGTGCTCAACCACCTCTTAAGTATAGAGGCTGCATGTGAACTATAACAAATATGGAGGAAAATATAATTAGAATTAAAGCAAAAACTTGGACTGAAAAACTTGCATAGCATCTCTTTGGGTGGTTCAAGACTTTGAATATAAAAAAAGATATCTAATTAACTTATATTAGTCTTTGGCTTCTGCAGAAGTATTGTTGTCATTTAATCTAGGGGTTTTTTTAATCAGAAAAGTAGGAAGATAAGGAACAAGATAGAAGATGATGAAAAAGAAATATGAATAAGAGGTAGAAAGGAGGGGATGAAGGTGGGTTTGGGTTTTTTTTGCTTAATTCAAATGGTCTCCCAAACTCTTGCATGATCTTCCTAGTCTTTCCCCTTTTCTTAGGGTCAAACTTCACTTGATTCTAAGCAAGTCACTTCCAGTGTTTTTTATCTTTTTACAATAGACACTCTATGTGTATGGGGTTTCTTCATAGCCAAAGTAGCGTCTTCCCTCCCCCCCCCATGATTCTGATAAAAATTGACTCCCCAGTCTTGCTATTCATGGGAAAGAAGCATCTATTGGCAACAATGGAAGATTCACTCTCAGAAAGAATAGCAACTTCAGATGAGTGTGTGTGTTAGGTCCATGATAGGGTAGGCAGAGCTTGGAAAAGTTACTTTTTAAAACTACAACTCCCATCAGCCCCAGCCAGCATGGCCACTGGTTTGGGCTGATGGGAGTTGTAGTTCAAAAAAGTAACTTTTCCAAGCTCTGAGGGTAGGAAAGAGTTAATCCCACTCTACATGGTTCAGTGGAAATGGGGAAGGGTGCAGCGGCTGTTTATAGTTGTAAAATGTACACAACACTTGGTATGATGCATTTAGCATGTGCTTACAGCCAGATTCCTATTCACATTTACTTATCAGCAAGATTGACTGAGTTTAAGAGACTTGATCCCAGATAAATGGGCATAGGATAGTATATTTTTTCCTTGTACATGTTATATCAATGATCAAGAATACATCAAGGTTTCCCTTTCTCCATCTCCCTCCCTCCCTCCCTCTCTCTGGTCATTCCAAGCTTCCCAGGTGAGTGACATGCCTATCATCACCCCTTGACTTTTCTTTTGCTGCTTGGTAAACATGCTCTCATCCCAGTGATCCATTAAAAATAAATTTTAACTTGCCTTTAGGAGGAAAACTGTCATTTATCCTTGGCCCAGTGACCAGTGTATTTACCTGCCACAGCACTTGAATGTAAATTGGTAAGTATAAGAAGAATCAAGAACAGTAGCTTTGCATGAAAAGTTTGGCATAGTAACTGAGAAGGAGTAAAATGTCCTTCCTCAACTTTAAAGTTAATGGAGACCAACAACTCTCTGGTAGGCAGACAGAATCAGTTACTCTGGCAGCAATCCTATGCATACTTACCCAGAAGTGAGGCCCAAGTGATTTCAGTGGGGCTTACTTCTGTGAGTAAACATGCACTGGATTTGAGGTGCATGGTTATTGTACTGTGAAATGGTGTGAGTAGTGGTATTGCATAGGTGTATAGGTACCCAGGGTGTTGTGCTGGAACAGCATTGTAGGACAGTGCAAATGCCTTAGTGCAACATAGCTAATATAAACTGGTGTGTGCATGGTGGGGACAGGACAGTGCATTCCATGAAGTACATACATATTGAATGCTAAATGCAATCCTACTCATATTAACAGGATTGTGACTCCTTGCATCAGTGCAACTTTGCAACTGCAAAATGTGAACGTTAATATAAAATGGACTTTCTTTTGACACAGACCATGCATATGGTTTATCTACAAACAAGCAAACACAAATAAACCCACTGTAGTTTGCTGACTACCAGTAGGATGCAAACTAGCTTGTATCTGCCCAGGAGCACACTCATAAGGTTGGTTGCCGGCCTGGGACAGTTTCAGCTCTTGTTCATTGTATATAGCATTTAAAGAGAGGTCCTCTGACAACCATTTTACAGGATCAGCTAATCATTTATTTGTGTGGGGAGAATCACATCTCATAGAAGCACTCTTCCCAGTGATGGCTGATGAGAGCATTACTATTTGAAGAAATGTCATGTAATGAAAGCTTGAAACAATCTGAATGTTACATAACAACTGTTATAAGAATTTTACATGGCAATTCAACAGTTTATACAACAATTGCAACAGGTTTATGTGAACTGGCTTAACTCACCTGATACTTGAATACTTTATCAATGTTTTTGCTTTGAGTTGTGTGAATACTCCAAGTTTAAAAGGCTCTTTCCGTTAAAAAAGTGTACATTCTGGTCACACAATAATTTTACTAGGAATGCTAGTACAGAACACATATGAAAGCATCTATACAGCTTGAAAGAATGTGCTCCTGGGGCATCAAACATGGTGCCCTCCAGATGTTGTTAGACTACAGTTCTCATCATTCCTGACTATTGGCCATGCTGGCTGTGACTCATGGAAACTGGAGCCGAACAATACCTGGAGAGTACCATGTTGGTTGTCACTGGCAGATAACATTTATTATTATTGTTGTTGTTGTTGTTGTTGTTATGTTTTGGATCATGCTGGTCATTGACTGTAACAATAAAGATATATCTGTTTTGGATCAACATAAGAACTGGATTCAGATCCAAGAATCAGATGGCATCATTTGGTAAAAGAAAAGATCACACAAGAAAGGAAACTGCATAACCACAATTCTCTTTAATTTGTAAACTCCGTGCAGATTATAATCTAGAGAGAATGGATTTGTGGAGGTGGTGAAGTCAGGGTTCTACTCCTGCCCTAGCCCCATTCATCCCCATCTCTGTACATACTCTACATGTGTGCAAGCTATACACATGTCGACTCTGCAAAGAAGATCAGCTAAACATGTGAAAGTTGTGGCAACCAGAGTGAATGCCTTTTCTGTTGTGGCATCCATTCTATGAAATAACCACCACCATGAAATAAGAAGGCACCAATGGTGATTTGTTTCTGGTGTTTGCTAAAACATATTTATTATTCCAGGCCTTTGCTGGTCATTAATGTCAGCTTGCTGTTATCTGCTGTGGCTCTGTAGATGCTGCTGCATTTAATTGTTTTATCGCATTTTAATGAATTACAAAAGATTGGCACGAACCGCCTAGAGTTTTTGTTAATAAAAGACAGTATAGAAATGTTTTAAATAATGCATACTTAAATAAATAAGAACAGGACCTGAGGCATGATCCTGGCCCCACACCATCTACACATTAATTCTCCCTCAATGGTGGTCTACCTCTTTTTCATATTTATTTATCATAGGTATGTTATTACCCATTGTGTTAGTATGTTAGGGAGCAGTCCAAACCCAAGATCCACTGGGATGAGGAGGGTTTGGAACAGGTGGGTCTCCAGCTGGGCTGGTTGGCCCTGGGCTCAGCCAAGGCTATACCGGCTAAAGTCCCCCATCTCAGCTCAGCTGGAATAACAATGGTGTAAGTCCTCCATCCTGACTTAGCTCAGGCTCAGCCAAAGCTGGCTTAGCCGGAGCTGGGGTAAGTCCCCCCAAAGGAGTGTTCTAGGGGTATGGTGTGGTGGAGCAGAGAAGACTTACTCCTATTCCAAACTCTTCTCAGCTCAGTCACATGACCTCGCAACCCAGCAGAAGTTACCAAAGTTAAAAAGGGTGTTGTAAGTCAAACTCTATTTGCCTTGTTTACCCTTTGCGAGGCTCAGTGGCTGGTTTAACCCCACTACTGAAAGGAGTTTAGCATAGTGGTAACTTAACACTGGCTTAATTAAGGCTAGCCTAAAGTATACTAGCTTCCTATAGTTTGGATTGTTCTGTTATTGATAATTATTTAATACTTTCTATGTATATAATTTCTCTACTTCCTCCTATCCTGAGAAGTGGAACAAATATCATCTCTTACTTTTAATAAAACCATTGCTCTAGTTTATTTATGTAGAGGATGAGAGAAATCTTCCCTGCTACATCTGTAACCCATAAGGTTATTTATAAGCAGCAACACCAAATAACAACCACTACCCTTGTGAAATAAAGAAGCAACAAGCTTGTGTTTATACTATACCCAAGATATGTGATGCTGTGATACATGCAAACATACTAAATTCTCATAAAATTCATTCTCCCCAATTAATAGTGGTGTTTTGAACTAACTGTAAACTAAGTAATCAGGAGGCGAGCATAGGTCAGCCTAGTGGGTACTTTCTTTTCCTTCCCAAACACTTGCTGCCAGGCACAATCCTAGTAATAATTACTTCTTTGCAGTGAAACAAGAGGTAAAAATGTGTGGAATCTTAATCAGCAGTAATTTAGTTTTGAGCTTGCTGGTTTGTAATATGTAACCTCTAATCTTGAATGATCGTAAAGCAAGTGTTAGTGCTTGCATTCAGCTCTTACATAGCTTAATGCAGAAGGCATCCAGCCAACCGTGAAAAAATTGATCAATAGTTGACATCTGACACTTTCTTTTGCCTATTAGCCAGCTTTTCTTTCTGGAATTCTTGTATTTATGGCACAATTCAGATTCAATGAGACTGTTTTTTTCTTCATTGTGACAAGTGGCAGAAAACAAATACAACATGGCTACATGTCTTTCTGATGTTAAATGTGAGAAACACAAAAGTCACTATATTGCACATGGCTGTTCATCCCCAGAAGTAGTACTTTCTTGATCTTGTTTCCTGTCCTAGCCAAGTCTGATCTGTCTCTTGAATGAAGTTATCACATTTCAAAGAGAGTGAAATAGGTTAATGAAATAATTATAATCTTCACAATAGCTGTTTATGATGAGAAAGGTAATTTGAGTAGAACAAAGACATTAGAATCTCTTATTTTACTCAGCCTCACACAGGTTCAGCTGGTACGTGATGTGGATAACTTGTCAATAATACATGCTTTGCAATGGGATTCTGAGCTCTGTACATCTTAAACAGCGTTGAAATACATGAAAAGGTATCCAGTTCCATTGTGATGCTCAAAAAGGCCAGACTTTTTTTCTGTTAAGATTTCTACATTATAATTGCCCATATTCTTTTAGCACCACTTGTCTGATTTATTAATCATTTTTAATTGTGCCATTTGTACTAGAAAAAGACTCTCATAAATTTAAAATTCCAACACACAGTAAGAAGGAGAAGGAGAAGCCACGACACAAAAACTGAAGCAGAAAGCAAGAGCTTATTTGCTAGGTAAGAGAAAGAAATGAATACAAGTGGAACAATTCTTCAAAGACCCTCTAGTAAAGTAAAGCCTTTGTGTACCATCCAAATATCAACAGTGAGGGTGTGGAGAGAACTTCTCCCAGGAGATAATCTCCCAGTTTTGGTGCTACTGTTAAGAAGACCCTATTCTCCAGGTAACCCCTCAGTGGGGCAGGGAGACTAAGAGCAGGGCCTTGAAGAAAAATCTCAAGGTTTGGATAGCTTAATTCCAGAACCCAGGCCATCTCAAGCTCCACCATGAACCAAATCCATGAACCAATGAAGTTGTTTTAAAACTATAGTAATACCTCCCCTGGCTGCAAATCACTCCAGTAATAATTCTGGCAACCACACTCTAAACTTTTATAGTTTCTGAGAGCTTTTCAAATGCAGCTCCACAATGAATGAATTCCTTCACCCTTATTCACAGGACTTGTTTTCCATACCCCTAACCATAAATCAGGCTGGGGAACCTCAGGCCCAGGGTCCACATGCAGCCCTCCAGGCTTTTGGGACTCTCCCCAGGCCATATCCCAATGTCATGGTACCCTCTGAGACCTCGGATTCAGATCAGGAGTGGAGACACTTGACGATGAAGCCTCAGAAGAGGAGGGGAGATGAGACTATGCAGCAGAACACACTTGATGAAGCCCCCTTTCCCAAGATGTGCTAGGACCTGTCAAGGCAGGAGACCCAGAGGCTGCCCCGTGTGTGTGTGTGTGTGTGTGTGTGTGTGTATCTGGTGTTTGAAATGTAGCCAGTTGCACAAAGCTGAGTTAAATCAATTGCTCCATCCTCTTTTTCCCTCTGGGCATACCCACCTCTTGAATGCAACCCTCAGAGGATAGCCCACAAGGGAACGTGGCCCTCAGGTTGAAAAAGGGTCCCCATCCTTGTTGGAGTAAGTTAAAAAACTAAGACTCATCGATACATGCAATTTTGTCTCCATTGTTTAGACATACTCAATTTTTCAATTTTAGTCCATGTTGATAACTTTTGCTACAAAGTTGCCCTTAGTTGCTCAGTTGCCATTAGATTACTAGGGTGTGTGTGTTCGAGTTTAGTAATTTATTAGTCAATACGTTATTGATAAATCAATCAATTACTTGCAGTTACTTCCAAATATTTGTTCCTGGTTAGCCTGGAAAAAGGAGCCGTAGAACTGAACTATTGTAGTGGATCAGCAATAACAAATAGTTAGATAATTAAAGTAGTTTAAAAGTAGTTTTAAAAGTTTTATACATCTTTAAAATATTGGTTGGCCCACTATATCATCTCACTGATAATATATCTTTACGACAATTACTCCAAAATGAAAGCAGTGAGAGCTAATGTCAAATAATTTCAAAGAGTGGGATGTAAGAATGCAGGAAGTGTAAATTAGATGTAAAATGCTCATATGAATAAATCAGACTGTATTGTTTGAAATCAATATTCTTCTGTAGGTACCACTTCATTCTCGAATAACATTGTTTAAAACAAAGGACTAGAGCTACAGTTCTACATAGATTTGATGAAAGTGTACAATATTTTTGATACCATGACAGTTCACAAGGCTGCAGTTTCAAATCTTAAATGTTGTGATTTCTTTATACCTCTTCTTTAAACCTCTTGTGAATAGTTGGCTGGCTAAAATCCTCGTTACATGTTGTTATGGGAGTTACTTTTTCATGGTCCCAGGCTATGGTCTGAAGGCACATAAGGCCAACTCCCTGATGAAGCTAAGCAGGGTCTGGTCTGGTCAGTGCCTGGATGGGAGACTGCGTTGGAACCATATGTAAGCTGCCTTAGGTTTCATGCAGAGTACAAATGTAATAAAAAAAATACATGGATTAATCACCTGCCACATTTATAGACCAAACACTACATGGGTGGACAGTGTAAATGTTAAAGCTTTCACCATGCAGTTGTTGCCCCTCTATCCTGGCAAGGCAGCAAATGTATATGATGTTTCCAAATGACTGTGATGGTGTAGAGGACTAAGTTGCACTGGACGTGGGGAAGGAATGAAAAGGGCTTGAGACAGCCAGTAATTTGAATGAATTACAAATCCCCTTTAACTGAATAGAAACCAGGCATTAAAACGAGGTGAATGCATATACCAGGAATGGGGAACCTGTGGTCATCCAGATGTTGCTGGACTTCCATCAGCCACTGCCAGTCTTGCTATCAGGGATGATAGGAATGGTAGTCCATCAACATCTGGAAGGCCACAGGTTCCCTGCCCTTTGCATATAGTTTACAGTAACTCTAAATTGGATTTGATGGTCATATATTAATTACATTGCTATATGTGTATCTTGGTCTTTCTCCAAGCAGTTCAGAGCAGCATATCATCATCATCATCATCATCTTGTTGTTGTCCTATGCCTTCAAGTTGATTACAACTTATGTTGACCCTATGAATCTTTTGGATGTATTCATAGGGTTTTCATGGTAAGAGGTATTCAGCGGTGACATTTTGTTTTGTTTTGTATGGTACTGTAGTCTTTACATATAATTATATTATAATTATATTCCACATTTCCTCTAAGCAGCTCAAAGCAGCATGCGTTATTTATTTATTTATTTATTTATTTATTTATTTATTTATTTATTTTATATACCACTCCATAGCCAAAGCTCTCTTTTAGTGTGCTAACAACCTAGGGAGGCATATTATGGCATGTTATGGGAAAGAGCCATAGCTCAGTTGTAGAACATCTGCCTTGCATGCAGAAGGTCCCATGTTCAATCCCTTGCAACTCCAGGTAGGGCTGGGAGAGCACCCTGCCTGAAAACCTGGAGAGCTGCTGCCAGTTAGTGTAGACAATACTGAGCAAGATGGACCAATGGTCTGACTCAGTATAAGGCAGCTTCTTGTGTTCCGATGTTATGCTAAAAGAGTGACTCACTATGTAACCTTGACCTGAGGATTCTGAGGTCAAGTCCATGACTGTAGCACAGGGATGGGATACATGTATTTTCCAGATATTGTTGAACTGTAATTCCCATAAACCCTGATTGTTTGCCACGCTGACTGGGAATGATGAGGGAGGGGATTTCAAGTTCAACATCTGGAGGGCCTTAAGGCCACAGTGGTACAGTATATAAATAAACCATACCATACCATACCATACCATAATAAATTTTGATGACACCTTTTTGCTATGAACATACTGTAAAAGTGGTTCACTAATCAGCAGTAAGGGAGTGTGTTCTAGATTTACTCTTGCTCTCAAAATAACTCAATGGATTCAAAATGGATACACAGTTACATACTGTGCATTGTTGTTGAACCAGAGCCATATTCAAGAAGGATTTCTTCAAGGAACACATCTAACAGTTAAATGGATCTAAGACAATTGAAAAGATCAAGGTATATTTTAGCACTTGGTGTGAAGTGAACAAGCTAAATACTGCATTAATGGCAATTTCTGTGAAATCAGAGCAATGTTTCTTCACTGCAAGCTGGACTTCTTGCTTCAAAGGATTACTTTCACTCTAATGAAAAACTTTTTAAGAACAAAAGCATCTGTATTCACTGCAGAACTTTGTCAATGAGCCCAGCTTCCCTCCACTGCTGTTTGCTATTTTGAGTGCAAAAATGCCTTGTTTTTAACCTCCTGGCATCCTACTCTGCTGAATGCTAATAAGGAAACAAAAGCACATGCTTTTATATGGTGTACTTAACTCAAAATTGTCAATGGAATCTGCAAAGCTGTGAGCGAGACTTCTCTGTAAATGCCATAGTCTTGTTATGTTTGTCTACACTATTTCATCTTCACACTGTTAGGGATACTGTGATATGTTTAGCATAGAAAGTCAACTAGAGCGTAACATCAACTATGAGTATAGTTAATGTTGCTTAATGTTTTCCATTCACAGCCTGCTGATTATAATGCTGCCTAACTTTAACCACAAAAGCTGAATTTTCTGATGCCTCAGCTAGGTCTTTTCCAGGCTGAAGTTTTTAACATTGAAACATTCACCTACTATGTGAATTGAACAAGAGGATAATGTGTTTGCCCACCATATAAATAAATTGTAGCCCTGCTACATAAAATAATTGCTTATTGGAAACTAATGATTGTTATTCCTAAGAAGCCTCATTGGCATTTATATCAGAAACGACTGATTCACCATTATGGTGGGCTTGTTAGAAACTGGAGCTTCAGCAGCAAGGTTTTCAGAAATTTCAGCATGCTGAACACACACAATGAGCTTCCATGAGCTTTGTCTTTGATGATCAGGACCATTAAGGCTGCAAGGAATCCAAAGGTAAACAAAGCCAATATTCCTACCCTGTATATGGAAAACCATTCTTTCCAGTACATATAGGAATATCTGTGAAAATAATGGCATATGATATTTTTAAAGTACTGTTCCATTCTAATCTCAAATCCCTATTTCCAGCTTATACTACTTTCTCCTTCTATAGACGCCAACAAACTGTCTGGATTTCCATATTAGAGGGGTAACTAACTATACAGTATCATACTGCATCAGGGTTGTTTCATTGGGATATGGGCTCTAGTAAACTGTGTTTTGGAAAAAACAGGATGTGATAAAATCCATATTTCCAATAAAAATGAAGCTCTCTGGAGGAACAGAAAATATTAAAGAAAGTTTGTTTTAATGGCTTGCAATTTTTAGATATTTGCTGGGAGTTTATACACTGTGTAAATCATTTGGAGTTGATTTTACAAGTAGGAGGGCTGATTGTTCACTGTCTCACTCCTACAAAAATCATTTGTGCTTCTCTAATGTGGTTGCAAAATCCTACTGTTCTGATTAGATAACACTTTTCATCCAGTTTGCACACACTTAGAGATGCAGTAATTGAGGAAAATAGGGCCAAGACACTGGTGAACTGAACCCAAAGCATTTTAGGATTAGTGAATTGGTTTCTTTAAAAACAAGTATGTTTGTTTCCTACCTGCATGTCTTCTCTATGCTTTTACATTGATATGGATAGACACAAACACCCAGAAATAGCATAATTAACATATGAATGAAATATGAATCAAATTTGACAGATCAGCCCTATCGAGAAGAAATAGTGCTTCAGAGCATCAAGGAGCTTTGTATGAATAAATTAGCTATTTGATAAAGCTAATTATGATATCCCACACTGCCTGATGATCCAAGTAAGTTTTAGAATTGTATAAATGTATCAGATATAGTGTGATGATTGCCATGACTATCTCAGCAAATCATGTGAAATGCACACCAAACCATGCAGGAAACTACCCCCACCCCTTGCATTACTAATAAATACAATGTGAACCTCAATCCATCCCTTCCATTTAAATCAAGAAACCATAAAAATGTGTAATTATGTTATGGAAAAAATGGTATGATTTTTTTTCACTGTCTCTTGGCTAACAAGTATCATGCTATTACTTCCTCACATGATGATGATCATGGTGTGCCCAGTGGTGGCTTAGTATTAGCAGACAGTGCTTGTGTTCACCCAAACATGGCATTCACTTTTCATAGATTCTCCCCTATCTAGTTGATGTTATATCCCATACTGCATCCGTTGGCTCCCCAATTCTCAGGAACAGCTTTTGTGAGACATAGGGGGTTGCAGTAGATAGGAGATCAGTAAGAATCGGGCATCTTGCCTTGTATAACCAAGTGCCTTCCCCTAGTGCAAAGTCACTATTGGATGATGATGATGCATGGTGCTTTACAGTAGATAAGCAGACAGGTCTCAGGCCTCCTTTGTGAGGAAGGGTGGGATATATATTAAATAAATACTTAATAAAAATAACACTTGTCTAGGCTTGGTTACAGGCATACTTGCAATAGAGCATGGAAACTAGGGAATTGAGCCAAAGGCTTCCTGGGAAAGGTAGCTGTGGGGGGAGGATCTCAAAAAAGTAAGAGAGATGACATTATCTGAAAGCAGTCCAAGCATATGAGGCAGCTTACCAGAGTGGTGTGGGATAGATCTATGAGAATAACACTTTCATTATTTAAGAAATCCCATGTTATTCTGTGACAGAATATCAGGAACAGACTATCATTATTGTCACTGGGTGAGATCCAATGTAGTGTGAGTGGGTGTTCACTTGTGCAACAGGCTTCTTTATTTATTTATTTATTTATTTCTTAAACTTATATACCACCCGACTAGCAATAGCTCTCTGGGCGGTTCTCTTTCCTCTCCTCCCCCCATATGCCCCCAAAATCTGCACTGTATTGTGAGACCCTCCAGAGCAGATCTGGGGGCACATATGAGGCTGGAGGGGAAGAAGAGAAACGGAAAGCTCCATTGTGCAAGTGGATTGCAGAAGTGGGTGGACATCACTGGGTGCCACTCTCTGTCTATTAGGTAACACATGGGGCCAATTCAGATGGTGAGCCACAGAGATCATGCAGCCAGTGTGGTATAATAGTGTTGGATGATGACCTGGGAGACTAGGCTTCAAATCTCCATGAAGTTCACTGAGTGACTTTGAGACAGTCACTGTCTGTCAGCCTAACCTACCTCACAGGGTTGTTGTAAGAATGAAATGTTGTAAGAATAAAATGTACACTACTTTGAGCTACTTTTTGGAAAGGTAGTCTATAAATGTAAATAAATAAAAAAATAAAAATTCTCTGTGGTTATGTAGGGTTAAGTTGTTGAATGTATTCCTTCCCTCATTAAAATCATGTCTCACATTAAAGTCTTAGTAAATTTTGAGGTGACGTATAATTTTAATGTGGGGCAGGTTTCAGACAAACCCCCAAATACTCATGAAAATTGAGAGGGTATAGCTGTGTCAGTGATAATCATATCAGCTCAATGACTGAATGTTTGAATCAGCTCACAGAGTTCCTGAGGCAACATAAAGGATGTGTGCATACATCATAAGAATGTGCCAAAACAGTTTCTGTTGTATGAATTGGCCAATAGCTATATGGAGAGTTCATAGATTACTAGAATTCCAGAATCATTCACCACAATCTATTACCCTTCAACTATGCGATTCCTGAAGGAAATGAATGCATAAGAATAGATATTTTCTACATTTCATTCAGGTTCCATTTCATGGACTCTACTTATGTTGATTGATTCTTGAATCCTAATTCACATTCTTCTCAGTGTAATAAGTTGTTTGGTATCCAGTGTTCAAAACCGGTACACAATGTTACAAATGCACCCTCTCCATATCACTTCGACTCTGCAATGGAGTTTTCTTCTACCTTATATGATGTGATACATTCATTTAAGCACTCCAGAATTTCGTGTGCATTCCCACTTCTCATGAGTTGTGTGCTGATAGATTTTAAAAATGTATACACTGTTGCCCTGGAACCTTCTTTTGATCAGTGCTTTGGAACACATTACTGTTGAGGGTACAATATATTCCCCCTTCATATTTCCATTATTTATTTATTTATTGTCACTGGGCTTATTACCTTGCATTCTCGGCACTGAATTGCATAAACTGGTTACCTGCCCTTGCTCATACAGTTTCCAAGGCTTTCTAAATTGTATTGTATCCTCTTTTTATGTTGACTGACCCTTCCCATACCCCTTTTTGTATATTGTGCCATCAGCAAATTTCATCAGCGTCCCTCTCGATACTATATCAATTGAACAAAATTGGCTGTAGTACCCTTGTGGCATGCCTGTAGTCACCTCTCTTCAATCCAAACAGCTCCCTCAATATATATTCATTCAAATTCTGCACACCTTCAACAATACAATCTCTTGAAGCAAAACAAAGTCTGAGATATATTCTGCACTCAGGAGGAAAAAAATTGCTTGAACTATATCAGAGAGGGGAAAAAAGCACTCACTCTGTCGTTTCCTACCAAATTGCTTCTACTAGTAAGCAATGTAGGCTGAAGTTGTGATCCACATATCATTTAAGCTAGCAGATCTGTATTTAACCTAACACAATCCTGTTATGTCAGTGGCCCAAAACTAGCATAGCTAGAACCAGTGATGGGGTTTTAAGTTAAATTCATTTTTTTCAGTTAATATGTAACCAAACCATTGTTTAGCAAGGTTACTCTGCCAATGTTATAGTCTGGCAATCCCTATTTTTCCTTTGGGAGCTTCAGCTAAGAGATGGACTGAGAATCTGCGGCCCTCCAGATGTTGCTGTACTACAGCTCCCTTCATCCCTGACCATTAGACATGCTGGTTGGTACTGAACCCAACAACCTGGAGAGCTACAGATTCCCATCCTTGACCGAAGCCCTTTTCACTGTGTAGAAGGGGGAAAATTTAGATGGTGCCTGCTGTCACTGTTCCCAACCTCTTCCCATTAATCTGAAGATCTGAAGTGTGTGTGTGTTTAAATGTGTGCATACAGTTAGGAATCCTGGCTTTTGAGGATACCCATGAACCATGCCAGCTGTAAACAGAGATTTCAGGGCTTGAATAGATTGCATACAGGTCAACCTATTCTTTTTTTTGTCATTTTGGTCATTTTCCAAGGTACCAAGAAAGATGTGTTATCTCAATTTAATTATAAATTTGACTGCAGATAGTCTGTCAGCTGTCACAGCCTCGAGGATGGGCTAGCCATTTGAACAGAACCACTGGACACCAGAAATAGATTAAATAATTTATTACAAAAAGAATTGTTCCTAAAGAATTAATAGCCTTAAAGATTACCAGCATCAGGTCAATATACATACTCACACAATCCAGAGCGTCTCAGAATAACAGAACCCCATGTGAAGACATTTTACACCCCTGGATGTCGGACCTCTCAGATTCTGAAGAGAAGGCTCTGATTATTTTCCCTGCACTTAATTAAATATCCTTTCCAATTGCCTTTTTAAAACCCACTGTAGCATGACCAATGAGGTAAACTTCTAGCTATCTTACTAGTTCAGCACAAAGACACGTGCCACCTGGACCTCCCCCTGAGATCATCCTATGTGTGTGTGTGTGTTCCTTGGTCTTGTAGTCAGCATGAGACCCTACTTCTCTGTCCTTTTGGTTAGTATGCCCCCTGCTGTTAGCCCATGTTTATCCATTCGCCATACAAGAATGTTGCCAGCCGTCTAGTTTATTTTGGGTACTTGGTCTTCCCTCACTTCTCATTTTAATCCTAGAAGCACCATGTATTCTCAATCTCAATGTATGGATGTGAAAGTTGGACAGTGAAAAAAGCGGATAAGAGAAAAATCAACTCATTTGAAATGTGGTGTTGGAGGAGAGCTTTGTGGATACCATGGACTGCGAAAAAGACAAATAATTGGGTGTTAAAACAAATTAAACCAGAACTGTCACTAGAAGCTAAAATAATGAAACTGAGGTTATCATACTTTGGACACATAATGAGAAGACATGATTCACTAGAAAAGCCAATAATGTTGGGAAAAACAGAAGGGAGTAGAAAAAGAGAAAGGCCAAACCAGAGATGGATTGATTCCATAAAGGAAGCCACAGACCTGAATTTACAAGATCTGAACAGGGTGGTTCATGACAGATGCTCTTGGAGGTGACTGATTCATAGGGTCGCCATAAGTCGTAATCGACTTGAAATCACATAACAACAACAACAACAAAAACTTCCCTTTCAACAGAGCATTTGTCATTGGGTGAAGATATTTTTGTTTTAGGAATTATCTCATTATTTTCCTTCTTTTGGTAGAACAACCACCACCATTCAGTTTGATGTAATAAATAGGCAGAAAGTCATTGGGCACAATAAGATATCACCATTAAGCAAATTAGGACAATTGTCTAATTATAACATTATCATCATCATCACTTACAAAGCACCTAAAGATTTCTACACACTGTACAGAGATTAAAAAACATCACAATTCCTGCCTGTAAGGCTTACAATCTAATAGGAAAAGGATTGGGGGGTGGAACAGGAAAAGAAGCACATTCAAGGACTGCCAGTTCTTCACAGTAACATGAATATTTAATGATCAGGTGAATGGCCACTGAGGGAGAATGTTCTGGGAGAGGAAGGGTCAAAATGGCAGCAGGTTCCTGCTGAGCCAATGAAGTGGTTTCTGCTGTCTCCTCTTTCATTCCATTGTTGCCAGATTTTCAGGTAACGTTAATGTTAGAAATTTATGATACAGAATGTTGAGGAGTGACGGAAGGGTAATGGACAGGACTAACATCCTGGAGTAGTAGGGCTGACTGATTAGATATACTTAATTATCTGAAAAACCCACCAGTCCAATGTGGTTTCTCAGTTTGGCATGGATGATTGTGATGCCAAGAACCACACTGAAGTGATCCATGATCACTTTCTGCCGTTTTCTTCACTGGAGGCTCCTAACTGGCTTCCTTATATGTTGTCTGCTTCTCCTCCTGTGAATGTGAGACAGCTGAGAGCTGCTTTCAGGGGCTGGGGGTGAAGGGGTGAAGCATTGCAGAAAATCCCAAGAGCATGTGTGGGTTCTTTTTCTGCATGGTCCTCATCATCACCTTTGGGTTTATTACTTTATCTGAAGGTGTATGGATAACAAAATAAATACATAGGGAAATAGTCTGTTGTGGAAAGATGTGTCTAGACAAATGCCATAAGAATATTAAGCAAGAACATCGTATTTGCTGTGGTAGCATTTAGTGTACATCCACAGTAGATTGATCCTTTCCACCATTATCAGCTGTCTTCTTGATGTCTCAGGAAGTATGGCAGTACTACAGGTATGTGCTGAGTGGTGAGTACATTAAATATTAATGTGTGATGCTCTTTACCACAAATATTCCAGCATTAATGGGAACATATCACAAACCCATTTTAATTTCAATGGAGGCTCCAGCTAGCCTATACACTATATGCTGCCAAGGTACAGAATGCTTGTACATACAATCCCACATAAATATTTTACTTGCTCATCACTCAACAAACACCTAGCATTTAGAGAACAATCTGCATCAGTGGTAAAAGAAAAAGGTGATGGAAGTGGGAACTCACTTTTCCTGAAAGTTACTGGAAAGGAATAGGCAGAGAAATTTTATAACAGACAAAACGAAAAACAAAACAGGATTAAAGGAAAACCGAGGTAGGAAAGATACATATGTGCCCTCTGAAGTGCTATGGTAGCTTTGTTAGGACTGTACCACATAAGATGATTACATTCTCATGTGGGGAGGCTTCACCCCCTTTTGGTCATTCTCCAAGGTACCAAGAAATATATGTTATCTTTTTTGACTATTTAAATATCACAATAAAACATGGCATGCTGGTTTACCACACACCTGTCTGTTTGAAGCTTAAAAACCCAGCTCAAGCCCTAGGCTCATTTTCAAGATGGGGGCAAAAAGATGTAAGGCATAGGGTTTTTGAAGAAAATAGCTTCAAATATCATGCATGAAACTTGTAGTTTTGACTGTTTTCCTTCATTGCATGTTACGATGTATCTTCTTGAATACAAGGTTCTCTCCCTCCCTCCCTTCCCCCCACACATAAAGATATATTCTATAATATGAAATATGCATGAAACATGAAAACCTGTCACAAAGTGATGCCAGTGATCTTTCCATACTACATGAAGAAGAATCTTGCTGGATCAGGCAAGTGGCCCATCTAGTCCAGCATTCTGTTCTTACAGTGGCCAGCCAAATGCCTAGGGGAAGCCCACAAGTAAGACATGAGCACAACCACATTCTCCCCACTTGTGCTTCTCAGTTACTAGTTACTACTGCCTTTAATACTGGAAGTAGTACATGGCAATATCTTATTCTCCACAAATTTGTCTTATTTCATATTTGTCTAATCTCCCTATATAAAGGGAACAGTGTTGTGTTTTGTGATAACTGATACTCAGATTTGTCCTTTACCTTCAATCTATGGATCTTTTTGAATATATGAAATTTGTTTCAAATTTTCAGTCTCATATTTTCATCAGTTGTCTTGGGACAGAAGTTAGATTGACAGACCTGACATTTCTTGGACTTTCTTTTTACATGGAGATATCAGAAGCTTCAAAACATGACTGATATAAGGATGCTGATTTCAGTGAAATATTTTAATTGAAGAAGTTTGGATTGTATATTTTCAGGCAAATGCCATCTGGCATTTACCAGTTTTTATTCTCTTTGTCCACTATTATCATTATGCAACAGTTAAGATGCACTGCTTGAAAAAACATGATTCATGTATTGGCACTGCAGTCTGATTTCTTACTTAATTTTGGGACAGAATTGTCTTTGATCACCCCAGTGGATGATCTACCCCAAAAGCTAGACAGGAGGAGTATTATAGGATCTCTCAGCAGTATTTGACACCAACAACCTTGATATACTTCTGAGTCACGTGCAGGGGATGGGTATTGGAGGCATCATTTACAATGGCACCAATCATTCTAGATGGGTGGAACTAAGAAATTGCTCCCCATGCTATTTAATAGCTACATGAAATATAAGAAACAAGTCTTTTCCCAAAAGCAGTTTTATATGCAGCTTCTGCTACAATGCATGTTTTTGCATAAATATGCATTTTTAGCTGAGAGTTGCATTTCAAAAATTAAAAAAGCACACAATCTGAAAAATAACTGTGTTATAATCTGCCATTTTAGTCCATGAATTGCAGATTAAGTCAGGTCGCTTACAAATGCGGACTGAACAAAATTCTCCAGTATTCTTTTCAACTTTTTATATAAAAATGGATGCAGGGGAGATGCTCTAGATTGGGGCAGAAGCATTAGAGGTTAACCCTTTCCCCTTCACTGTTTCCTAATTTGATATAATCTCCCCCACATTGCTATGCATTTCACAGGCACAATACAAGTACTGCCATTTGTTTCTCGGCAGATCTAATAGAAGCATGAGGGTGGGGGTGGGAAAGTTATAAATATTATTTATTTATGGAGCAATTTGTGCCTACCTTTCAGCCCTACATTGGGCCCAAGGTGAGTCACAATTCCAAGTTAAAAGCACAGTACAATGCAGTGGCAGCTGGCAGCGTTTTGACTTTGTAGGGCTGCAATCTTTAACCTTGCTGCTTTAATCACAATAGGACTTGTAAGGCAATCATTTAGAAAAGTGTGCCATTACACATATGCAGAGTGCCACTGTCTCCTTGCTAACCCCCCCCAAACTCTCTGCATAGAGGAAGAGCTTCCATGTAAGAGGGTGCAAGTATGATTTTTTTTCAGACAAGATTGACTTAATGTCTCTTTTTTAGAAATTAAGTCATACCACATGACTTTAAAGTTTAAAGTTTAATAAAGTGGCCCTTAGTTCAACCCAGTTGTTGGTGTCTGTGTCTTATTTCAACCCTCAGCTACAAACTGCATGCAGCTACAAACTGCATGCAACTGCAAGCAAGCATTCCTCACATTTTTAAATTTTTAGTGTATTTGTTTAGCTTTCTTGGCAATGGATCCAATACATGGATTCAAAAACTTATAACTAAACTAAACCTGCAGAGGGAAAAATATATAGGTGCTGGAGCTGGCTATTTGCTAAAATGCCAAACTACAGTTATAGGGCAACCACCCCTGCTGGGGCAAGGGCAAGGGCAAGCCATCCTGCCTACCCTAATGCAAGCCATACCCAGAAGGTGAGTAAGGAGGCCTTCCTGCATCACTCCCCTCCCCCAGGGCCCCAGAACTCTGGGTAGATGAGATGTGTTGGTCCCAAAGGCAATCCATATCCTGCCGCTGGGCCCTGTAGGTCTGAACTGCAGGCCTCCGAAGATGCCCATCATCTCCAAAGATGTATAAGGGGCTCACCTAGTTGTCCTTGCCTGGTTTTCTTCCTGCACCCTCCTGCCACAAAAAGGGCAGCAAATCTCAATCTCAATCATCTCAATCTCAATCATCTCAATCTCTCTCTCAATCATCTCAATCTCTCTCTCAATCATCTCAATCACAATCTCAATCTCCCTCTCCATCTCCCCCCCCCTTTCTACCACGAACTGGTAACCTCTAGGCTTGATTACTGTAATGCGCTCTATGTGGGGCTGCCCTTGAGGTTGGTCCGGAAGCTGCAGCTGGTGCAAAATGTGGCGGCAAGACTGCTCACTGGGGAGGGTATCGCCAACATGTCACTCCACTGCTGAAAGAATTGCACTGGCTGTCCGTTTGCTTGTATATGCAGCAACCCCCAGGCTTCGTGAACCAGAAGCAAGCACATCTTGTATGCAAACTTAAAAAGGGCTTGTATAGACTCAACCAAGCTGCAAGGGCCTGGAATGAGAAACTGGATAAAATGGTCAAGGAGCAAGGCTTCAAGCAAGGTGAGGTAGACCAATGCCTGTACACCAGAAGCAAGGATGGACATTTGACTTATATCCTGATTTATGTTGATGACTTGGCGAGTCAACAAGATCAAGACTACACAGAAATTGTACATCATTTAAACAAGGGAGTTGAGATTAATGAGTTAGGCATGAGTTAGGCAACATACTACCTAGGCATTCAGATTGAAAGGGAAAGACATGGCTCCTACCTTCTCAACCAAAGGCAAAAGATTGTTGATCTTTTAGAGACTCTAGAACAAAGATGCCTATCCTGTAGCAACACCCATGGCAACAGACTTTCTTAAAGACAATGATATAGGTGAACGTTTACCAAATAACAACCAGTACAGAACAGCAATAGGGAAGCTTTGTACTTAACCACCAACACTAGACCTGACATAGCAAGTGCAGTAGGGATTTTATGTAGGAAATCTAGCACACCCACACAAAAGGACTGGATTGCTGTCAAAAGGGTGGCTAGATACTTGAAAGGGACAATGGACTTTAAGCTGAGATTGCCAGCTAATAATGATCCAAAATTTCTATGTTACACTGATGCAGACTGAGCTGGAGACAGTTCAGACTCCAAATCAACCAGTGGCTTCCTATTTATGTATGGAGATGGACCTATCTCCTGGGCCAGTCACAAGCAAGATATAATAGCATTTTCTTACACAGAGTCTAAATACATAGCTGCTGCAGAAGCATGCAAAGAAGCCATTTGGCTTAACGGATTGCTAAAAGACTTTGGAATAAGAGTACAAAGGCCAATTCAGATGATGGAAGACAACCAGAATTGTATTAGACTTTTTCAGACTGAGAGAATCACACCACACACTAAGCATATAGGGATTAAGTACAGCATTGTGTGTGAACTGAGAGAAAAGATTCATCAAGATGAACTACTGTCCAACTACAGAGATGACAGCTGACATCTTGACGAAACCATTGCCAAGAGACAGTTTCCATAGAGTTTGGATAAAGATGGGACTCTTGGGTTCTTACATGCCAGCTTGAGGAGGAGTGTTGGGTTTAAGCAAGCTTGCATGCTGCCCCCTTTGATATGGAGATGTCCCCTCTACCTAGAATTGGAGGACATCTCTATGCTTGTTTACCATGATGTAACTTCCTAAAGGGTGGGGTTATTTACCTTCTCTTCCTCTTTCCTTTCTTAAGGGATATTGATCCTTTTTGCATATTGTCCATGAAGCTTGAGGGAGTGAGAAGCATACACATGCTTCTCTTCCAAGATAACCATTACCATGGACTAAGACTTCTATTCTTCTATCCAAGCTAGAGCCTATGTTTCCTGAACATAGGAAAGGTCATGAGTACATTCTTTATACTTTTTACCTAAGAAGACTTTCTCTGTTCTTTATTTAACTAATGTGCATGAGGTGGGACTGGTTATTCTCAATTCCGCTGCTGCGCATATAGTTTGCTATGAAATAGGACTACAAACTGTTCCTGTTTCTTTTAAACCAAACGGGATAGGATAGAACCACTCTAAAACAGTGCCTCCAATACCCATCTTGCCAAGTCGGCCCAGAAGGATACCATGGTCAATGGTATCAAAAGCCTCTGAGAGATCAAGTAAGAGTAACAGGGTCACACTCCCCCATCCTCCCTATAAAGGTCATCCATCAGGGCAACCAAGGCCGATTCAGTCCCATAACCAGGCCTGAACCCAGACTGGAATGGGTCAAGATAATCTCTTTCATCCAAGAGTACTTGCAATTGCTGCAACCCTCTCAATCAACTTCACTAAAAAGGGAGTATTTGTGACCAGTCAGTAATTGTCACAGACCAATGGGTCCAGGGTGGCCTCTTTTAGGGTGGCTGGAACCACTCCCTTCCACAATGATGTGTTGACCACACCCTGGATCCACTTGGTCAGACAAGCTTTAATAAGCCAAGAAAGGCAAGGGTCAAGAGGACACGTTGCTGGCTGCATCATGACAACCACCTTGTCTATGTCATTAGGTTGCATCAACTGAAACCGATCCCAAGAAGCTGTAGCAGCTGTTGCACTGGACACCTCATTGGGGACTACAGTAGATGTGGATGGGGCATCAAGACTGCTACAGAGGTGAGCAACGTTACCCTCAAAGTGCCTTGCAAACAATTCACAGTGGGCCTCCGAAGAGTCTAAAACTCCATTTCCTGGAGCTGATGTCAACAGACCCCTGACAATATGGAAAAGCTCCACTGGATGGCTACTTGAGAATGTGATGGTGGCAGAGAAATGGGCCTTCTATGCCACCCTCACTGCCACACAGTAGGCACGGTTATGATATTTTACTTGTGCCCGATCAGCCTCACAGCATGTCTTTCGCCACTTGCGCTCTAGCCATTGTCCAGCCTGTTTCATTGCCCTTAGCTCACTGATGCGCCAAGGTGCAAACCGGGCTCCACAATGCCGGAGAGGGCAGTCGGGCAACTGTGTCAAGAGCCCGACATGCCTCACTGTTCCACAGCGTGACAACAGCTTCAACAGGGTCACCTGCTCAATCTACTGGGAACTCCACAGGACATTCAGGAATCCTGTGGTTTCTATTAGTCTCCAGGGGTGGACCATCTTACTCTGTCCGCCACCCCTGCAGGGAAGGATCAGAGCCATAAATCTAAACTTCACTAGGAAGTGGTCTGACCATGACAATGGGATGACATCCACCACCACCCCATCTCCAGATCACCCCTTCCTCCATCTGGAGCAAAAACCAAGTTGAGGGTATGCCTTGCCCTATGCGTCGGGCTGGTGACAACTTGAGACAGCCCCATGGTTGTCATGGAGGCCATGAAGTCCCGAGCTGGAACATTAGAGGCAACCTCAGTGTGGAGATTGAAATCACCCAGCATTATTGTTCTGGGCTCCTCCAATATCACAGCCAAGATGGCCTCTACCAGCTCAGTCAGAGAAGCTGCCAGGCAGCAGGTTGGATGGTACACCAGCAGCAACCCTAGTTTACTGTCTCCTTGGCCTGACCGCAGGTGCAGGCCCTCACAGCCAGCTCCAAGACAGAGTGGTTTCCTGGTGACAGAGATGAAAGTTCTGTAGACCACAGCAACTCCTATCCCCCCTCCGTCTCTGCAGCCTGTGCTGGTGTTGCACCGAATATCCAGGGGGCAAAGCTGGGTCAGATCAACTCCTCCCAGCTCACCCCCCCCAGGTCTCGGTAATGCACACCAAATCGAAACCTTCATCCATGATCAAATCATGGATGAGTGTGGTCTTATTGTGTACCAATCTGGCGTTAAACAACAACACACACAGGCCAGTGTGCATAGCAGATGCACAGCAAGGAACCCATCCATGAGAGGAATGGTAGGGAAGAACAAGGTGTAGATAGCATTGCCCTAGTCTTCTATGATAATTCATCACCTCCCCATGGCTATACTTCCTTCTACCCATGATCACTGAAATTGGGGTGGCATCACCCATGTCCCTCCTTACCAAGACTCCTCCTAAACACCTGATATGGACCCAACAAGAGCCTACCAACAAAACCTACCTGAGGCAATTATCCCAGTCAGCCTCTGCGAGAATTAGAAACACTAAGACCCACTCAATATTTTTCACACAGGGCACATCTACTCCCACTCTGTGTCACATCCAGGGAGGGACAGCCTTCTGCCAGTTACAGACTCTCATTCTGAAGGCATCTGGTGACTTTCTCCTATCATTCAGTTCACTGCACAGGCTCTCACCCTGTGCAGGAACTACACATGAGCCCCCCACCCTGCCCCCCACCCAATCTCCTTCAAATTGGTTAGAAAAACAAAAGAAAGAAATGGAATAGGGTGACACCCTCACCCTTGGAATTCGCTAAGGGACTCCCCAAGGAGAAATCCCCTTTGGTGGCAACCCTGCCAGAGGCAGACCCACCACTTAAGGGCAACTGGGCTTTTATGCCTCCTGACCCAGCAAGGAGCTGATGCAAGATTAACTGCAGCCTCTCTCTGGAGCCAGGGCCAGGCACGGTGTCCCAGTCCTTGCAGCACTTCAGGGACTTCAGCTGTGTCAAAAGACAGCAACCCACAGCAGCCAGCAGCCAGATGCTCAGATACTCACTGCAGGGCAGGTCTTCTTCAGTCCCCCTAGTGCTGCAGCTGTTCCCAAGGACCCAAAGGGCAGCTGGGCTTTTATCCCTCCTGACCAAGCCAGAAGCTGATGTAAGAGGCTGTGCGATTAACTGCAGCCTCTCTCTGGAACCAGGGTCAGGCAGGGGGTCCCAGTCCTTGCAGCACTTCAGGGACTTCAGCTGTCTCAAAAGACAGCAACCCAAAGGAACAAGCATCAAGCACCCAGATTGGTTCCATAGTTGTACTGCTCTAACAGTTAGGAAGTTTTTCCTGATGTTCAGTAGAAATCTGGCTTCCTGTAACTTGAGCCCATTATTCTGTGTCCTGCACTCTGCGATGATTGAGATGAGATCTTGACCCTCCTCTGTGTCTAGAGCTGGACTCAGTAAAGATGAGGCCTAACCAATAGAGGGGAACTAGTACTTCACATAATTTGGAAGCTATACTTCTGTTAATGCAGACTAAAATAGCATTTGCCCTTTTTGTAGCCATATTGCACTGTTGGCTTATATTCAGCTTGGAATCAACAACAATCCCAATTTTGTACCTAAGAGAGTTATATGATTCAAGACCAGCTTAAGTAGAGGTATCAGAAACATTAATCAAAAAATGGCTGGAATGCTCTGTCTCCCAGGGGTGGTTGTGTTACTTGGTTCCTCCTCTCATGTCTTCTCAACACCAAGCGTCTTTTTTTTTTATTAGGACTTTTAAATGCTAGATTAGATCTTACTCTACTGCCTTGATTTTTGTTTTGTACCACCCTTCTGCCTTTCCCCCATTTATTTTACTTAAGACAATTCTTAATTGCTCTTCATCAAAAGATTTCAGAATGCTGTACAAAAGGAGGAATAAACAGTAATTCACACACAACACAGAAGTTATAAATGCAATTTAAAACCAACCAACCACTTAACAAAATGCAAAAGACAAAATAAAACAACTGCCCTCTAAATAATAAGAAAACCCTAAAAAGCAGAACAAAGTTTTCTACATCTAAAATACTAAAATGTTCGGGAAAAGAGGAAGGTCTTCACTGACACTGGAAATCTAACGTTGGCACCAGGTGCACCTTCTTGAAAAGGGCATGCCAAAGTTGGGGCACCACTGCAGAAAAGGCCCTTGCCTTTGTAGAAACATGGCATTATGCTTATACTTGGAGTAGGGCCTCTGCAGGTCTTGTACAAATTCCATTGTTATGCCAGTGGATGTGACAGGATTGTCCCTCCTTCCCTTCATCTTGCAACCGCTTGTTACCCCCCATCTGTTCCAGAGTCACATCCAACCTCTATTGCAGATTTGGGGGTTGGGTGTGAGAAGAAAGGGAGAGCCTTGTGTGGAAGGGGAAGTTGTTATGGAAGTAGATATATCGCCCATAAAAACTATTCTTTTTTTTAATGTACTTTTCTTGTTTTAGATTCTCTTTTAATGTCCTGTTAGCTACCATAGGAGTGGTGATGCTGAAGAAGTGGTGAATAAATATCTTCAATCAATCAATCAATCAATCAATCAATCAATCAATCAATCAATCAATCAATCAACGTTTGTAATCTCTGAATCTATTATTAACAAGCCTAATGCATTTCATTTTGTTCTTGCAGAGCTAGTGGATATAATTGCTAATTGTTGCCCACTGGTGCTTCATATGAACATATGAATTTATTTATTTATTTGATTATATCCTGCCCTTCCTCCGTGCAGAAACCCAGGGCATCAAACAAAACACTAAAACCACTCTAAAACATAGTAAAAACAGACTTTAAAATATATTAAAACAAAACAACTTTGTAAACATAGTAAAACAAAACATCTTTTAAAACAAAGCTTTAAAAACATTTTGAAAAGCAATTCTAACACAGACTGAGATAAGGTGTCTGCTTAAAAGGCTTGTTGAACGAGGAAGGTCTTCAGTAGGTGCCGAAAAGATAACACAGATGGTGTCTGCCTAATATTCAAGGGGAGGGAATTCCAAAGGGTATTTCCACTACACTAAAAATCCGCTTCCTATGTTGTGCGGAATGGACCTCCTGACAAGATGGTATCTGCAGGAGGCCCTTACCTGCAGACCATAGTGATTGACTGGGTGTACAAGGGGTAAGACCAGGTTTCCTGGTTCCAAGCTGTATAGGACTTCGTACATCAAAGGGGAAGTTCCATTGAGAAAGTAGAAGTCTCTAGCATGAGCAGAATGACACCTTTGGATACAAACCCATACGTTTTCATTAACCTCTGCTTTATAATGATTTGACCATACAGTTTTCAAGTACTGAATTTCAATTCTAGCATCCTGTAATTGTACCCCCCCAAAAGTGTCAAACTAAGGAAAATTATGTTGCATACCCTGGGGGAAGGAGCACATCGTAGGGCCTCTGTTCCATGCCTTCCATGGGCCCATTTATTAAGGAGGTCAGAATGAAGGCACTAACTCACATCTATTTGGATGTAGATCTGGATTTATTGCAAAAATGTTACTTCATATTATCCGCTGCAGGCTCCAGTTCCTCTCAGTCCCACATCCTTCAGCAGGCCTGTCCCTCTCAGAACTGCTTCAGTGTTCCAGTGGAGATTCTTCACCAATGCAGACAGGGGTATTGGGCTTCAATGCCCTTGGTAACCTTAATTTGAGGGCTCCTATGCCTCCCCAGGGCACAGGGGGTCAGAAAAGTCTGGGCTGCCAATATTTCTGATCTGGCTACACCCAATAGGGCTTAGGGGGATCACCTTGGGGTGACTTGCCCAGATTCATAAGGACCTCCACCAGGGGAGAAAAGGCCACCTTTCCCCAACCTAAGCAGCAGCCCAGCTTGCTCAGCTTCTTTCCTGTATCTCCACTAAGTGAGCTCACTCCCATCCTTCCCCCTCTCTCTGCAGTTTTGGATATCTTCCCTGCCTCACCTAACTTACATTTGCCTATGCCCAACAGCTGGGCTCCTTCTCCACCATCAGACGGCTGAGGGAAAGTGCCCCATCCTTCTTCCCCCACAGGTGGAGTCTCCAGGCAGTGTCCAAATGAAGCTGTGACGCCCTTCCCTGGCTCTCCCTGTCAGGTTCCTACCTGCTCGTGGCTACTGCCTTTCACTAGGCACCACCAGGGACTCCACCAGTCCGGACTGTCCTTTTTTATGGTTTCTCTCTCCGCTCTAGCACAGATCTCACTAGATCCCCCTGCTAGGCAGCACCACCAGTCACGTTCTATAACCAATGTTCCCAGAGACCTTGCCTGAGTCTCTATCCGGTTACTTTTGTGACTGCATGCTTATGCTGTTCCCAACCCCCTTGTATCAATGTAGATAACTCATATAACTCGGGGTTGCTCTGGATACTTGTAATGTTATTATTCTCCTCTTCACCTCTGCCACCATTTGTTACTGTTTCCCTTCAGCCTTGGTAATTACCTTACCCTCCCTTCTGGTTTGTGAAACCCCAGCCAAGGATCAGGCCTTCGGTAAACCAAAATAGTATTTATTAAATAACAGAGATAACAAGATTACTTTTCTAATGGTACTTAAGCATATGGTTTCATCTATTTCTGTGATACTTGACTTATCATAAACTAGAACTCCCACTCTCTCTTTCTCCACACTCTCCTGACATCCACCTCCAAACACCACCAAACACCTCTCAAACAACCCACCCAGATTCAACTGTCATTCTTCCATTTATACTCCCAGCCATTCAAACGCTCAGCCAATCATCCAGCATTCTACTGCTCATCTACTCCCCCCTCCTCTTTCATTCCACTTACCATGTATCTTCTATACAAACAGCACTTACCATATTTACATTAATACAGGAACATCACATTCCCCCCCCCTTAAAAATAACGGCAGAGTATTATTCCTGCTCTAGGATTCATACGCCGTGTTAACAATAAAAACAAGTCTCTATGGGGAAAATGTATTTTTTGTTCCTACTTCTGGGTCACGTCACTGCCTTGAAAGTCCATCGGCCAATACATTGTCCTTGCCTTTGATAAACTTGAAGTCCACTTGATAGTCTTGTAGAGCCCAGGACCACCTCTGCAGCATAGTGTTATGATTTCTCATAGTCTGTAACCATAACAAGGCCCGATGATCCGTCGTCACTGTAAATCTTCGTCCCCACACGTATGGGCGCAACTTGCTCAGTCCCCACACGACCGCTAGGCACTCCTTTTGGACCGACGAATAGTTTTTCTCCCTCGGCGTCAGCTTGCGACTCAGGTACGCCACTGGATGTCTGGTGCCTCCTCTCTCCTGCAGCAAGACGACTCCCAGCGCGAGGTCCGACGCATCCGTAGCCACGATGAATGGTTGCTCATAGTCTGGTGCTATTAATATAGGTCCTTGGCACAAGGCTTGCTTCAAAAGATCAAAAGCCTTTTGACATTCATCTGTCCATACCACACGTTTAGCACACTTTTTCTTTGTCAGCTCATGCAAGGGGGTTGCTATTTCCCCAAAATCTTTCACAAACTTTCGGTAAAATCCAGCCACACCTAAAAATGCCCTAACTTGTTTCTTTGTTAAGGGGATAGGCTATGATTGTATTGCCTCAACTTTGCTCCATAAGGGGGTTATTTTCCCACTCCCCACCTTATGTCCTAAATAGATTACTTCATTCAATCCAAACTGGCATTTCTTAGCTTTTATGGTTAGCCCTGCTTTTCTTAATGCCTCTAATACTGCTGTCAGGTGTTGGACATGCTCAGGCACCGACTTGCTGAAAATGGCCACGTCATCTATATAGGCCACTGTAAAATCTGACATGCCTCACAACACAGTATTAATTAGCCTCTGAAACGAACTGGGTGAGTTCCTTAGTCCCATGGGTAAAGTCACAAACTCATATAACCCATCTGGTGTACTGAAGGCAGTTTTGGCTCTGGATTGCTCATCTAGTTCCATCTGCCAAAATCCTTTACAGAGGTCTATCGTAGAGATAATGGTTGCTGCCCCCAATAACTCTAACATTGCGTCCACCCTAGGCATAGGATACGCATCTGGGACAGTAATTTTATTGATCAACCGATAATTAATACAAAATCTTGTAGTTCCATCTTTTTTCGGAACCAGGACAATACTTGAGGCCCAGGGACTGATGGATTCCCTGATCCCTCCTAGTTCCAGCATATCTTCGACCTCCTTTTTAATTTCACTCAAAACTTTCCCATTCACACGGTACGGAACAGATCTGATTGGGGCATGATTTCCAGTATCAATGGAATGTCTGGCTATACTGGTTCGGCCAGGTTTATTGCTAAAGAGATCTCCATAGTTTTTCAAAACTCTCAGAATCTCTTCCTTCACTTCTTCTTTCACCTCCTCCGACCATTCCAATTGATCTACCCCTCCTTTGTCTTTGCTTTCCTGTACCAAATCTGGAAGTTCAGGCCCACTTCCCTCAGGGAATAAGGTAACTTGTAACACCTTTGCATCCCTGGTATGATAAGGTTTCAACATATTTACATGAACCACTTTGTGTTTGTTTAATTGGTTTGTGGTAATTACATACGTCACTGTGTCAAGCTTTTCCCTTATGGTATATGGTCCTTCCCAGTTAGCCTATAATTTATCGTGTTTCCTGGGTATGAATGCCATAACCATATCTCCCACATCATACACACGTTCCCTGGCTGTTCTGTCATACCAGTAACTTTGCTTCTCCTGAGCTTGACTCAAATTCTTTGGCACAACTTCCATCATTTGTTTCACTGGTTCACATTCATTCTCTCTCTCAACAGGCATCCACAGTCTATATAAAATCCCATTCTCACACACAATTTGATTCCTCAGCTTGTCAGTAAAGGGAATCTTTTGTGTCAGGGCTTGCTCCTTTATTTGCTTCAAACTTGTATCCCTATTCAGTTCTTTCCTGAACTGCTCTGCCTCTTCACTAGAGACCATTTGATACAAGTTGTTGCTTTCAGCAGGCCTGCCAGGGGTTGCTATGGTGACCGTAGGCTCGAAAACAGGTTCCACCCTGTTTCCTTCAGCCCCTTTTAACATGGCTTCTGTTTCTCTGCCAAGTTGTTGTCTGGTTACCACATATATTTTTCCTTGTGCCCCCATTAAATCTCTTCCCAGTATCACTGGTTCTTGTTGTTGGGCATTAATACCTACTCTATATTTTCCCTCTCTGCCTCTCCACTGTATGCTCACTAGGGCTGTGGGCAAGCTTTCTGGTCCACCCCTCACTCCTTGGATAGTCACCGTTTCCTGAGGTAATATTTCCTCAGATTTTATTAAATCTGGCCTCAGTAACGTCTGAGCGGCACCAGTATCAAGCAATGCCCAATAATTTGCCCCTTGAACACACACTTCCTCTCTTAGACTCGTATCCAAGTCTTTTACTTCTGTCCAGTTTATCTGGCAGAACTGAACCTTTTTTGTTTCCAGCTCTTTTGGTTCTGTTTTCACTGCCCTTCCCTGAGCAGGATTACTAATGGGGTTGGCAACCTCACATTGAAAACGTAGGTGCCCCGGTCTACCACATTTATAGCATACTTTCTCCTCCATTTTAGGGTACACAGATCCACTCTGGTGTGTCCTGCGCCCTTCAGGTTTTATTGAAGGACTCACTCGCTGTGGTACTACATCCTTTCTGCCACCATTATATGGTCTGGGTTTAAACTCTCTTGATGTTTTCCCCACCCAGCCAGTTCTATTGGAGGCAAAGTGATCCACCATCTCTGCGGCCTCCTGCACCGATGTAGGGGAATGGTCTTTGACAAGGAGCCTTATTTCTGGTGGTAACTGATGGAATAATTGATCCAGTATCATGAGGCTTTTCACCTCTTCCACTGACTGAGCTTTGGCACTACTCATCCACTTTCCAAATATATCCATCAACTTTGCTCCCAGTTCAACAAAAGACCTCCGTGGTTGGATCTGACAGTTTCAGAATGACTTTCTAAAATAGTCAGGTCCCAGTCTGAATCTTTTGTATACTGCCTCTTTATACTCAGCATAGGTGACGGGCCTGTCTGAGGGGAAATATTGGTATACCTCTGCCAATTCCCCTTTGATCAGGTTTGATAAATATTGCATATATTTATCCTCCGGTAGCCCCCACATTTGAGCTGCCTTTTCAAAAGTGCTGAGGTAAATTTGTGGATCTTGTCCAGGCTCAAACATTGCAAAATCTTTCGGTGTCACCTTTATTTTAGTTTCATTTCTGTCCTTTCTTGTTTCATCAGAATGAAACTTCTCTCTTTCAAACTTTAACTTTTCCACCTGTAATTCAGCATCCACTCTCATTCTCTCAAATTCCAACTCCCTCTGCTTTTCTTTCTCATCCGCCTCCCTCCTCAATCTCTCAATTTCCAACTCCCGCTGCTTTTCTTTCTCATCCGTTTCAAAGACCCTCTGCTTGTCTTTTTCCTCAGCCTCCCTCCTCAATCTCTCAGTTTCCAACTTTAACTTCTCTCTCAAATACTCTATATAAGCGGGATTGCTTGAGTATCCTTCTGGGGTCTCTTCCCTGACAGGTTGTTTTTGCTGGACAGTTGTAAAAGCTATTAGTGCTACCCTCAGTTCATCTACCCCTTTACCCTCGTGAGGTAAATTGAATGTTATGCACTTCTCCACCAGCTCCTCTCTTTTCATTTTTATATATTCAGCCATGGTGTTGGAGTTCACTCACTCCTTGCCACACACTCTTTGCCAGTCACTCTCACAAGTAATCTTGTTTTGTTATTTCTGTTTACCACACCACTGTTAGGGACTCTCTTTTGTCCATATCCCACCGCTACCACCACCTGTGACGCCCTTCCCTGGCTCTCCCTGTCAGGTTCCTACCTGCTCATGGCTACTGCCTTTCACTAGGCACCACCAGGGACTCCACCAGTCTGGACTGTCCTTTTTTATGGTTTCTCTCTCCGCTCTAGCACAGATCTCACTAGATCCCCCTGCTAGGCAGCACCACCAGTCACGTTCTATAACCAATGTTCCCAGAGACCTTGCCTGAATCTCTATCCGGTTACTTTTGTGACTGCATGCTTATGCTGTTCCCAACCCCCTTGTATCAATGTAGATAACTCATATAACTCGGGGTTGCTCTGGATACTTGTAATGTTATTATTCTCCTCTTCACCGCTGCCACCATTTGTTACTGTTTCCCTTCAGCCTTGGTAATTACCTTACCCTCCCTTCTGGTTTGTGAAACCCCAGCCAAGGATCAGGCCTTCGGTAAACCAAAATAGTATTCATTAAATAACAGAGATAACAAGATTACTTTTCTAATGGTACTTAAGCATATGGTTTCATCTATTTCTGTGATACTTGACTTATAAACTAGAACTCCCACTCTCTCTTTCTCCACACTCTCCTGACATCCACCTCCAAACACCACCAAACACCTCTCAAACAACCCACCCAGATTCAACTGTCATTCTTCCATTTATACTCCCAGCCATTCAAATGCTCAGCCAATCATCCAGCATTCTACTGCTCATCTACTCCCCCCTCCTCTTTCATTCCACTTACCATGTATCTTCTATACAAACAGCACTTACCATATTTACATTAATACAGGAACATCACAGAAGCCTCCTCAGGAGTCATTGTATGAGTGTTGCTTGCAATCCTAACTATAAAAAACTGACATAATTTACCCCATCCTAAGCTCCATTCAAGAGGATGTTAGAGGGATTTGAAATACACCACTGGTTTATGCCCGCTAAGTTCCATCAGGCTGCTCAGTCATCTGGTGAAGGTGAAAGGGTTTGGGAATAGGTATTTCTCCTTGCACGGTCTCACCCCCACCATGCCCCTTTTGTGGGATTTATGCTGGTGTAAATTATGGCACCTAAAGTTTCACTGGTTGAGACCCAGCTGAACTGGGGTGAGGTACTTATACCAGTGTAGTTCTGGCTCAGTTGGGAAAGCCCAAGGTTTGCCAAATCCAGCCTCTCAAATCCCAGTGAATGTTTGGTTTGGATTGTGCTGTTAGTGATCAGTCTACCCCAGCGTTCCTCACCAACAGCACAATACAAACCCAAGATCCACCAGAATGAGAGAGTTTACAGCCAGAAGATCTTGAGCTTTCCTGGCTGAGCCAAAAAATATACCTGCATAATCCCCTGTAAGGTTGCCAGGTCAGAAGCATTGTAAATTTTCCTGACTCCTAACAGAGCAGAGCAGAGCAGAGCAGAGGGAGCTGTCTCAGTTGGTCTATAGGTGAGGACATATAAGCAAGCCAGCTTTCAGAGAGCAAGCGAACAGAGCGAGCGAACAGGGAGAGCAAACAGGAGTTTGACAAAGGAGTTTGACAGGGGAGGTCAAAAGGGAGGTCCCTAAAAAAAAACACCAAAAAATTACTAATTCTCCTTGTACAGTGCACTGCATACCAGTGGGACTCTCAAGTTTACCCTGTAGTAAAGCACAGGCCACTCCAAGACAAGTAGTTAGAAAGAAAAAAAAGGTAGAAGAGAGTATGGATGGGAAGGATATTCCAGTGGTTGTGACCTGCAAGGTGTGTGCCATGTTTGTTTTCTTGCCTGAGAACAACATTGGTGTACACGTACAACAAGTGCAAGCTCATGGCACTGTTGGAAGAAAAAGTGAGAGGCCTGTAACGGCAGATGACCACAATGAGGACCATGAGAGAAGATGAAGAGTTCTTAGACAAGTTCAAGAAGAACAGAAGGAATAAAAAGGGAGGTGGAGCCCTGCTATATGTTAAAAATGTATATCCCTGCAAAGAAATACAGGAAGATGAGCTTGGTAGTTCCACTGAGAGTATCTGGATTAAAATTAATGGGGCAAGTAATAAAAGGAATGTGGTACTTGGAGTCTATTACCAACCACCCAATCAAGGAGAAGACGAGAATGTAATTTTTGAAAAGCTAATTGACAATGTTTTGAGGAGGCATGATGTAGTAGTAATGGGGGATTTCAATTATCCCGATATCTGTTGGGAGACAAATTCTGCCAAAAACGGCCCCTCCAAGAAATTTCTGACTTGTGTTGGAGATAACTTTCTCCTACAGAAAGTGGAGGAAGCAACCAGAGGATCAGCTATCCTGGACTTGATTCTAACCAATAGAGATGATTTGGTGGATGAAGCGGCAGTTACGGGAACTCTGGGGGAAAGTGACCACACCATACTTGAATTCTTGATTTTAATAGAAGCAAAAGCTGAGAGTAGTCATACACACACCCTGGACTTCAGGAAAGCTGATTTGAATAAGCTCAGAGTAATTATAAGTATGGTTCCATGGCAAGCGACCCTAATGAGAAAAGGAGTCCAAGATGGGTGGGAGTTTCTAAAAATGGAAATTCTAAGAGCGTAATGGCAAGTAATTCCAACAAGGAAAAAAGGGGGGAAACAGCAGAAGAAGCCAATGTGGTTTCACAAAAAGCTTAGAGCTGACCTGAAAACAAAAAGGACACATATAGGAAGTGAAAAGAAGGCCAGGCCACAAAGGAAGAGTACAGGCAGGTATCATGGAATTGCAGGGATGGTGTCAGGAAGGCTAACGCTGAGAATGAGCTGAGGTTAGCAAGGGATGCTAAAAGCAACAAAAAAGCTTTCTTCAGGTATGTCCATAGTAAAAGACAGAGAAAAGAAACAGTGGCACAGCAACTCAATGAAGATGGCAAAATGATGACAAAGAAAAGGCAGAAGTGCTCAATTCCTACTTTGGCTCAGTCTTCCCCCAAAAAAGGGTCTGTGACCCTCCCAGGAAACATGAAGGGGCAGGATTGGAGCTTGAGATTGATAGACAAATGGTCAAGGAATACCTAATCACTTTGAACGAGTTCAAATCTCCAGGGCCCGATAAACTGCATCCTAGAGTATTGAAGGAACTGGCTGAAGAACTCTCAGAACCGCTGTCTATTATCTTTGCGAAATCATGGGGGACTGGTGAAGTGCCAGATGACTGGAGGAGAGCTAATGTTGTCCCTATCTTCAAAAAGGGCAAAAGAGGAACCAGGGAACTATAGACCAGTCAGCCTAACATCAATCCCTGGAAAAACTCTGGAGCAGATTATAAAGCAGTCAATCTGTAAGCACCTTGAAAGCAATGCAGTGATTACTAGGAGCCAACATGGATTTATGAAGAACAAATCCTGCCAAACTAATCTTATCTCATTTTTTGACCGGGTAACCTCTCTTGTAGACTGTGGGAATGTTGTGGACATAATATATTTCAACTTCAGCAAGCTTTTGACAAAGTGCCCCATGATATTCTGATTAGCAAGCTAGGTAAATGTGGGCTGGATGGAACAACTATCAGGTAGATCCACAGTTGGCTCCAGAATTGTACTCAAAGAGTGCTTATCAATGGTTCCTTCTCAAACTGGGCAGAAGTAATGAGTGTGGTAACACAGGGCTTGGTCCTGGGCCCAGTGCTCTTCAACATTTTTATTAACGACCTGGATGAGGAGGTACAGAGCATGCTTATCAATTTGCAGATGATACAAAATTGGGGGGCATAGCCAATACCATGGAAGACAGAAACAAAATTCAAAGGGACCTTGATAGGCTGGAGCATTGGGCTGAAAACAATAGAATGCAATTCAACAGGGATAAATGCAAAGTTATACACCTAGGAAAAAGAAACCAAATGGCTCAGCAATACGACATGTGAGAAGGATCTTGGAATTGTTGTTGATCACAAGCTGAATATGAGCCAACAGTGTGATGTGGCTGCAAAAAAGGCAAATGCTATGTTAGGCTGCATTAACAGAAGTATAGTTTCCAAATCACGTGAAGTATTGGTTCCCCTCTATTCAGCACTGGTTAGGCCTCATCTTGAATACTGCATCCAGGTTTGGTCTCCGCACTTCAAGAAGGATGCAGACAGACTGGAACAGGTTCAGAGGAGGGCAACAAAGATGATCAGGGGACTGGAAACCAAGCCCTATGAGGAGAGACTGAAAGAACTGGGCATGTTTAGCCTGGAGAAGAGAAGACTGAGGGGAGATATGATAGCACTCTTCAAGTACATGAAAGGTTGTCACAGAGAAGGAAGGCCGGGATCTCTTCTCGATCGTCCCAGAGTGCAGGACACAGAATAATGGGCTCAAGTTGGAGGAAGCCAGATTTCGACTGGACATCAGGAAAAAGTTCCTAACTGTCAGAGCCATATGACAATATAACCAATTACCTAGAGAGGTAGTGGGCTCTCTGACACTGGAGGCATTCAAGAAGCAGCTGGACAGCCATCTGTTGGGAATGCTTTGATTTGGATTCCTGCATTGAGCAAGGGGTTGGACTCAATGGCCTTGTAGGCCCCTTCCAACTGTACTATTCTATGATTCTAAATCCTGGGATTTCAGGGATGGGCCCAAGTGGTGTGATGGGACAGGCCCTTAGAATTAGCTGCATCCCATTTGGGAGGGAGGATGAACATCCTCCTCCTCACCCCCTGATAGGGTTGCCAGGTCAGAAGCATCCCAAAACCTGAGATTTGAGGGGTGGGCCCGAGTGATGTCATGGAGGCGGGTCTGAGTGATGTCACGGAGCAGGCCTGAATGATGTCATTAAGCATGATACATTAAGCATCAATCACAGTTGCTTGGAGCATACAATTTAAAAAAATATCTGATTGGAAATTAAAATAGAAATCTTAGCTAAAAGTTGGAGCCCGGGTAGGGAATATTTAATCTAGCCTACTTGCTTTCAGCAAGAAGGGTTTAAGTGCCTTCAGGCCAGTCCAGTCACCAGAAGGCCACTGTAGGGACAAAGGAGCCTAGTGTTGTGGAGATGTTAGATGGGAGCATTGGGGAGTAAAGATGGATGCTCCTGAAAGCTACAATTCTAAACACACTTACTAAGGGATTAAGCCCCATAGAACTCAACAGGATTGACCTCTGACCTGCTATGTTCATGTTGTGCATTTGGTTGGTCACTGTGAGAATAGGACTCTAGACTAGATGGGCTTGCTTTCATCCAGCACAACTCTTCTTATGTTCTTAATCTGAGTGATATCTGTATTTACTTTAGATCAAACTATTTTCCAATTTATACAAAAATAATAAATCATAGTTTTATCAAAAATATTAAATTGCTATATTATGTTATTACACCATAACAGTACCTTTAACGGGATCACTAATCCATTCTTTGTAAATTAGTTAATTCTTGAATAGATTTATTTATTTATTACATTTATATACCACCCCATAGCCAAAGCTCTCTGGGCGGTTTACAGCAATTAAAAACAATAAAAACAAATATACAAATTTTAAAACACAAAAAACAATTTTAAAACACAATTTAAAAAAATTAAAACATTTAAAAACATATGCTAAAATGCCTGGGAGAAGAGGAAAGTCTTGACCTGGCAACGAAAACATAATAGTGTTGACGCCAGGTGCACCTTGTCAGGGAGATCATTCCATAATTTGGGGGCCACCACTGAGAAGGCCTTCTCCCTTGTTGCCAGACTCCCAGCTTCCCTTGGAGTAGGCACCCAGAGGAGGGCCTTAGATGTTGAGCATAGTGTATGGGTGGGTTCATGTCAGGAGAGGTGGTCCATCAGGTATTGTGATCCTAAGTCGTGTAAGGCTTTATAGGTTAAAACCAGCACTTTGAATCAAGCTCGGAAACATACAGGCAGTCAATGCAAGCAGGCCAGAATCGGTTTTATGTGTTCGAACCTGCTGTTCCCTGTTACCAATCTGGCTGCTGCATTTTGCACAAGCTGAAGTTTCTGAACCTTCTTCAAAGGCAGCCCTACATAGAACACATTGCAGCAATCTAACTTGGAGGTTACCAGAGCATGGACCACTGAAGCCAGGTTATCCCTGTCCAGATAGGGGCATAGCTGGACCACCAACCGAAGTTGGTAGAAGGCACTCCATGCCACCAAGCCTACCTTAGCCTCAAGTGACAGATGGTTCTAGGAGAACCCCCAAGCTATGAACCTGCTCCTTCAGGGGGAGTGCAACCCCACCCAGGACAGGTTGGACATCCACCATCCGGTCAGAAGAACCACCCACTAGCAGCATCTCAGTCTTGTCTGGATTGAGCCTCAGTTTATTAGCCCTCATCCAGTCCATTGTCTCAGCCAGGCACCGGTTCAGCACATTGACAGCCTCACCTGAAGAAGATGAAAAGGAGAAATAGAGCTGCATGTCATCAGCATACTGATGGCAACACACTCCAAAGATCCGGATGGCCACACCCAACAGTTTCATGTAGATGTTGAATAGCATGGGGGATAGAAGTGACTCCTGTGGAACCCCATACTGGAGAGTCCAGGGTGATGAGCAATGTTCCCCAAGCACCACCTTCTGGAGCCGACCTGCCAAGTAGGAGCGGAACCACCGCCATGCAGTCCCTCCCACTCCCAACTCAGCCAGTCTTCCCAGAAGGATACCATGGTCGATGGTATCGAAAGTTGCTGAGAGATCAAGGAGAATCAACAGACACTATCTTCAAAGTTCCACCATCTGTGTTGCTATATAATATGTGTTAGGTATACTCATACTTCCATTCCACTTATTTTTACATAATCTCTTATATGCAATTCTCTGTCTTTCAAAACCATTAATATACATTTTAACAATCTTCTTCTCCCAATCCCAACTATACTTTTGGGATGCTGATTGGTTAATGATAGAAACCAAACTGTTAACATAGGGGTTATGTTTATTTTAACAGCGCTATTCTTGCTTGCCAAGGAAGTTGCAATATGGAGCATTTTGTTATATCTTCATTTATCTTTTGTAAGGCTGGAAGATAATTCAAAGAAAGCGATTGTTACCTTTGCTGCTAAGTACATGCCTCCATGGTGTTTACAAATGGAAGTTATATCATTAACTGCTTATTGTTTATATTGTCATATTTATTCCTAGTATTTCAGACTGCACTCATATTTTCTATGATCACATTTCATTTTGAAGACAGGAAAATAAGAAGAGCCCTGCTGGATCAGGCCAACGGCCCATCCAGTCTAGCATCCTGTTCATGCAGAAGCCAACCATATGCCTATGGGAAGCTCATAAACTTGACCTGAGTGCAATAGCAGTGTCCTCACTTGTGATTCTCAGCAAGCCGACAGAGAAATGAAATTCATTTCAACCTGTGTTTCATATCTTAGAAAGCTGACAGTGCAGCAATTCCTCACATCAGTCCATCTGGTCCATCCTAGAAAATGTAGGCTCAGGGCAAGCCTCGCTCACTGGTAGAGTGAGCACAAACAAAATTAGTTTCTTCATAGTTGTGAAATCAACAGCATCAGCCTCCCTATGCACCTCCGGCCAGATGTCACCAATAGATTTCCTTTTACTGCAGTTTCTTGAAAAGTGTTTTAATAGTGCAGAATTCATAATGATCTATGACATCCTAAAGCTTTTGATTATTTAAGAAAATCCTTACATTGAAATCTTAATTGCTTTTGAAGCTAGTGCGGGTTGAAAAAAATGAGTGATAACACCAAAGCAATGTGGCTGTATTAGCAGTCCTATATATACTTATCTTGAAGTAAATCCCATTGGAGTCAATGGGCCTTTCTTCTGAGTAGACAGTCTAAGATTACACTATAAGCAGTGTACTGCTTGTTTTTATAATGGGCTTGCAAGCATTCAGTACATGCTTCCCATATACACTGATGAGGTTATAAACTGGAAGTGGCTAATCGATGGACTAGATTTTGGAATTGAAATGGGCAGCTCAATGAAAATATCAATTCAGTGTAGGAGAACAGGGGTAGAGGATCTATTTCGGGAATTATAAGGAAAAATGATGGAACAGAAACATCATCCAGTATCTTTAAAGAAATCTTTTATGTGGATGCATTTGGAATACCACATAAAGTTTTGGATATAACAAAGTGAAGCCAACATGATCAAGGAGCAGAGCTTCTTCCCTACCATGAAAGGTGGTTAAAATATCTGTGATTTCTTAGTTTAGAAAAAAATATCTCAATGTCACCAATAGTTCCTTGATCAGGTGTTGCTTATCTGAGTCTTAAAATTCTTGACAAACCTCCTGGTAAGTCCAGGCAAATCTGTGGAGAAGTCCAGACAAGGTTTGCAATGGAAATCCAAGCTTAATCTGCAATGAGACTGTTGGTTTATATCTCTAATTTTCCTTTGGTTGTTCAGTTCTGTTCCAGTTCTTGGAATTCTCAGTAATGACTAAATTTCTCATATGCATTTGAAATAACCAGCTGAAATGATGAACTCACTGGAATCTCAACATTTTTAAATGTTCACTTATTTCATAAAATTCAAATATTTTCAGACCACTGTAAAAGAAACTTGGAAATAAGACTAGTAACTACATATATTGGGCTGATTCGCACATCATGTTAAGTCAAACCATGGCTTAGTGCTAACACAAGTGTGTGGGCTCTGAGAGAGGAGATCACAGCCACTTCACTCCTACCTGGTTATTTTGCTGCTGTGCCACACTGGCTAAGATGCGGCTTATCATGCTGTGTCAACATGCTAAGCCAGACCAAACCATGAACAGTAAATCATAGGACAAAGCTTGGGTACAGTTTGAAGTTAGTCTGGAGATAGCTAGACCACAAGCACAGGTTCAGTTGTCACACTAAGAACAAAGCAACAGCAAAATGCAGTGCTTAGTGCAGTGCAACAATAAAATGACTGGGGAAGACTGAAACAGCCACAAGTTCCTCTCCAGAAATTGACACCCTCATGTGTTTATACTAAGCCATGGTTTGGCTTAGCTTAATATGCAAAACAGGCCATTCTTAGCTTTATAAATGCTCCATAAGAGCAAAGCATTTTTTTCAGTCATTTGCTCTCTCTCTCTGTAGCTCAGAGAGTAGGTTTAACTAAGGTCAGGGATGTGCAGAGCAACAGACTCTCTGCTGCATCCACAGCCTTGCAAGCTCCTGCTAGGGTAGAAGATGGAGGGCACAGGGCATTTATTTGTTTGTTTATTCATTTATGCATGCTGTGCCAGCTCCAGAACAGTGCAGCACAAGGACCTAGATTGGGCCCACTTCAGGAAATGGGCTGGGTTTGAGTCCAGCAGATCCATTGCTGGCGCTGCTCTGCCCCTTCACTGCCCTCCCTCCCAGCACTCTGTTTCAGGTCTTACAAGGCTACTCTGCGTGTGCGGCAGCATGGATCAGAGTGGTGGTGGGATAGAAAGGATTGTTCTGGCCAGTAGTTTCCTATCCATTCTGCCCAATGAACAGTGCAGTCAGATTTCACATCTTGCATATGCTCATATCATCCTATATTGTGAAAGTATGATTGCACTTTTTCAAACCTTCTTTTACTTTTTGGTAATTCAGTTGTCCTGAATGACAATGATTCACTTCTTGCCATTTAAAAATATTTGAACAGAAAACCCACACATTTCGGGCCAATCTCTAAACTAGAAATGAAGAGGAACAACTAATCAGACTAAAGTTCTAAGAAATTAGTTAGGATAAATCAGTGAAAGAAAGCATCACATACTCACCATTTTCCAATTTTATATTTCCTTACAGCTGATGTTAATTGAAAGGCCATTCCTGTATACAATGGGAGATATAGGAAATGCTAACAGTAACAATGAAAGTTTTATAAAATATTGAAGAGTCAGGACATTATGCTCAGACATAGCTGGTGTTTTCAAGAATAACTTGCTGATGAATGTGGAGAAAGGCAAGTTGACTTTTTTTTCTGGGAGATTTTCCCTTCATTAAAATTTAGTAAGTAGATTTTAGCTTCCACCTGAGATTTTCACGGCTAGTGTAGCTGAAATAAAGAGTCGTGCTGCTTGACAGGCTGACCCAGGCAGCAGTGTCACAACATGAACCGGAGCAGAGAGCAATAAAGGTTCTAAATAGCTAACACACATTCTGGCGAACAAATATACCTGTGGTGACATTTATAAGTAGACTACATTCAGTGTGAACGGCTTCCAACTAAGTTAATAAAAGGGCTAGCAAAACTTTTTTAAAAGTTTAAAGCATATATAGATTATGTATGTGTTAATTTCATGATGTAAGTCATTCAGGATTTTCCCGTTTTCTAGCCTATCATTAGAAAATACTGTAATTACTGTTACACCTAAATGTTTTCTTTTTTTCTTAACTGTATGTCACCACAGTGTACTTTTTACTAGATAATAAAAGCCTAATGGTAATATCCATCAATAGATCATTAATTTTGGCATTCATTTTATTGAATATTTATGTCACAATGAGGGATAATAAAATTATTTAGATCTATTTAATTATGTACAGTATATTCATTTAATTTAAGAGCCATATTAACGCATTCAGTACCCATGGCAGTCTAATGATGCAGAGGCTATCTAGACTGCTCAGACTAATCCCACCTTATAGACCAAAAATTATGCCAATCATGCCCTCCAGCCAATGTGTAACTGGTGTCAGTATGACCAACACAAATGTGGATGTATGTGCATAGGGCTCCCTCTATAGAAATGGTCAACCAAATGCCAATAGGGCTAAACCTTTTCCTGTACCTTGTATGAGACAAAAGTGAAGGCAACATCCATACATTTTAGTGTTGTTGTTGCTGCTGCTGCTAGTTTCTGTTTTTTATGCTGAAATAATATGTTTCTATGGACTCAAGATTTGTGTAGGCATCATGCAAATAAGCAAAGAATCGTGTTCCTGAGGTTAAGACAGGTCATTCAGAGCATCCAGGAAACTTCATATCATGATAGCTTTCAGACAAAATAAGTCTGGCTCAAAAAATGTTCTTTACCGAACTAAAGTTTCACAAAATCAAACTTATTTATTTTTATTTATTATTTATTTATTAAATTTATATCCCACCCTTCCTCCCAGTAGGAACCCAGGGCAGCAAACAAAAACACTAAAAGCACTGGAAAACATCATAAAACAGACTTTAGAATATATTAAAACAAAACATCTTTAAAAAATGTTAAAAACAAAACAACTTTAAAAACATTCGCTTTTTAAAAAAACAAGCTTTAAAAACATATTTAAAAAGCAATTCCAACACAGACACATACTGGGACAAGGTCTCTACTTAAAAGGCTTGTTGAAAGAGGAAGGTCTTCAGTAAGCACTACACTAAAAGTGTAGTGTGCCACTACACTAAAAGTCTGCTTCCTATGTTGTGCGGAATGGACCTCCTGATAAGATGGTGTCTGCAGGAGGCCCTCACCTACAGAGCATGCTGGCTGGGGCTGATGGGAGTTGTAGTTCAAAAAAGTAACTTTTCCAAGCTCTGAGCATAGTGATTGACTTGGTATATAAGGGATAAAATGATCTTTCAGGTATCCTTGTCCCAAGCTGTATAGGGCTTTGTACACCAAAACTAGAACCTTGAACTTAGCCTGGTAGCTAGTTGAGGAGCCTGTCCAATTTTTTCAGCAGCGGAGTAAGATGTTGGCAATACTCTGCCCCAGTGAGCAGTCAGCTGCTGCGGATTGCAGAGAGGGAGCTCCCAGACACCACCTCCTGTCGTGCAGGCCCAACCTACCTCTCCCATGATGTAAATGCTGCTTGCGCTGTGCAGGGCCAGCGCCAAAGGGTAGCCAGGTGGGGCCCTGGCTAAGGGCCCCTCCACTCCTCTGCCACAATTTGCAGTAGGATCGCTGCCACGGATCGCACACCAAGAGCTCCGGAGCCCCCGCCATTCCCTTGCTCCAACCTACCTTTCTTGGCTGTTGTGCGGTTGCGTGTGCAGTGCTGCCCTTAACCAAGATGGCGGCCGAGGTTTCCCTAAGGGGCTGAAGCCTCTGCCCTTATGTGCCATTGCAGTAATTCAATCCTCCTAACCCCAGAATTGTCAAGTTCAATCTCCAACATCTGCACCACAACATCATCTCTGACCACTATACATGCTGGAAGTTGGTCCAACAATATCCAAGGTCCACAGATTTCTCTCTGTGTGTCAACACTTCTAAATATCACGTTTTACTGGCCCTGGCCTTTTAAGATCCTATATGTACAGGTATTTCTTGACATTTTTGCCTGAGATCTTTACTTGGAGATGTTGGGAATTGAACTGGACATCTTTTGCTAAATACATGCTGTACTGTGAGCTATGCTCCCTCTCAGCAGGTCAGGTGAAATTTGAAATAAAAATAGGATACTGAATAGCAATCAGATATTCAGATGTTTAAATGTAGCATGTGTACTTTCACAGGGTCCAAACCAGACCATGCTTCGAATACACCAATTGAAATCATCTCATTTGCTCTTTCCTTCCCACTCCCCCCCCAAATTCCTGCTCTTGAAATTTCCCTATCACTACCCAAAACTATACATGTTTACTCTGAAGTAGGGATTGGATCTGTTGGCCGGTACCAGTTCGAAAGCCTTCTGTCGACTTAACAGGCTGGCATGAATTCAAGTTCATTCTGTATCCACTGTATATATGGCCACTGCTTTTACTGATCTGTGAGTTTTTTCGCTCTGAAATAATATCGATATTTTAAAAGGAAAAATAAAAAAAAATATCATTCTTTCAACTGATGTTTTAGAGGTGGATTTTTTTAAAGTTCATTTTCAAAAATAGCCACGAAATTCACTACATTAAAATCCAATCCACTGTGATTGAGAATAAGCACATTAATGGAAAATTCAGTGCCAAATCTCAACTGGGCAGAATTCTAGCACATCACTACTGAGAAGTAAGTCTCATGATATTCAGTTAGGGTTACTCTTATGTAATACAGGATTGCAGCCTCAGTCATAGGGAGCAGGGGTCACCTAAGTTTCTGTTTGTCATGTACCAATTTATGTTAGCTTTGAGCTTTCCTCCCAGGAGCTCAAGGTTCCCTCCCTCCCCAATTTATCCTTACAACAACCCTGTGAGGTAGGTTAGGCTGAGATACAGTGACTGGCCTAAGGTTACCCAGTGAGCTTCATGGCAAGTGAGGATTTGAAGCCTTTCCTCCTAGGTCCTAACTCACTTAATGCCCTTCCATCTTACTCTACATTCTTGAAATGAAACTGCAGAAATAAACAAGCTGGCAGAGTGAAGATACGCTTTCTCCCTAGAGAAATAAGTTGGAAGCTTATTTGGCCCCTTGTTGGCAGTACTCCATAGCATCTTTAAGACAAACCAATTTAGGTTGCAGTCCTATGCACATCTGCCATTGTTCTGGTGGGACTTACTTCTGAGTAAATATGCATGGGATCAGCTGTGTGCTGCCCCCTTTAATGCCCCTCTTGAAGCAGAAGTTTCATTTCCTCCTTAACAGCTTGGATATAAGGAGGGGGAAAACCAATAAAGATTTCCAGGCTGTGAACCATGATGCTTACTTCCAAGTAAGTGCCACAGAGAACACAGGGTTGTGTTTGAGTAAAGGGACATGGGATCAAGCGTCTATCTTTGAAGTCCTATGCACATCTACCATTGAACTTGATGGGGCTTACTTCTGAGTAAATAAATAGGATCTTCTGCATGACGAATTTTGGAGAGAACAGAGAGCCCACACGGTGATTATGTTTGGGAGGGAAAGGGCAGAAAAATCATTAAGTGGTCCGCCAAGACCCTTAGCAGATTTTAGGTAGTCCGGGGGGGGGGAAGTTTGGGAACCACTGATTTATTTCCTTATTTTTCATATTTTGAATTATTCTCTTACATTATTTTATTCCTTTTTGTATTTTAAATGTTCTGAGAGAATTTGACAGAACTCTGGTAGGAGAGGGCCATTTCAGCAGTGGCTCTGTATTTATGAAAGTCCCCTCACTAGTGACTTCTGAAAGAACTCCTACAACATTCTTATTTCAAACCATCTTTTTTAAAAAAAAAAACATTGTGCCTTAATTATGTCTTCCTGGTAGGGCTGCCTGGTTCAGGGCCTGAGATTGATCCTGTATCTTTAGGAGAAGTGAAAGTCAGCCAAGTGCAGGTGTTCTTGCCACACTGTAATGGGAAAAACCACAAGGTGGAATTCTCCCTTTCCCCTGCACAACTTTTAAAGATACAGAAGACCTTTTGGAGGGTGGGCCTAGCAACCAAGAGGTCTTCTGTATCTTTAAAAGTTGTGCAGGGGGAAGGGAGAATTCCACCTTGTGGTTTTTCCCATTACAGTGTGGCAAGAACACCTGCACTTGGCTGACTTTCTCTTCTCCTAAAGATACAGGATTAGTCTCAGGCCCTGAGCCTGGCAACCCTAATTCCTGGTCCTTTTAAAGAATGTAATGTAGATTTTATTTTGTTTTTATGTTCACTGCATAAACATTTTGCGTACCACCTCCAGAAGGCAATCGCCCTGAAAGGTGGTCTGTAATTTAAAAAATAAATAAATAACATTTCCATAATAAAATAATGAACAGCTTTTCTGCATACTGAGTGATACTTGTGTTCCCAAATCATTTCGGCACTCTACTGAAGCTTCTTAGATTGCTTATGTGTGCTGCTGCTGGCACAGTTCCAACAAGCCTCTTTCTGTTTGTGGCTTGTTTCGAAAAAAAAGCGGAGTAATTAATAGTTAGTGTTTATGCAGTATTATGAACACATGACTCATTAGCTACATTCTAAGGGTGAAATCCCATTCCCATTAAAATCAATGAAAGCTGGTCATTTACTTCCCTAGAGCCACAACTGCATCCAAAGTATTTTTATTAAGATGATAATGATGCAGTGGCATGTGCCATGCCTGGGAACAACTTAGAGATGTTTTTTCTTCCTATAATCTTTGGTTCTTTTCTGAGGCAAATAATTTTGTTTGCTTTTGATCAATCTATGGAAGTGCCCAGTTTGATCTAGACCTAATTGATCCCCCTCCCTGAATTCATCTTTCTGCTGTACTTACAGCATCCCTCTCAATCATATTTTTTGTCATGCTGTTTTTTTATAGCCTTATAAATAGGAATATCTTTGGCTAGGACACCCACTCTGTTGAGCTTTCTAGCACCTCATGTGCTTTCTTGGGAAAAAACTCTTGTGCAAATGAGATCCCAAAAGGCATTTGCAAGAACCACCATCTGCCAAATGACATGTTGAAAGCTGGCAAGTTGTTCCCTTCCACATCCAGTTTCATTTGCCAGTGCCTCAACTGGGCATGTATATGGAATGAATGAATATGGAAGTATATGCTCACATGTCTATAATTCGCTGTTTGCAAACTGTATTTTTTCTCCATTATTGCCTTGATAAATATTATTAGAGCTGTACAAATTAAAGATGTGATCCAGTCAAAGTTAAGTACTTTAAAAATTTTAAAGGTTGAAATAAATAGGAAATACAACTTCTTTAATTTGACTGGTGGATCATGCCCAAATTTTCTTTTAAAAAAGGGAAATTGTAGTTCTGTTGCTTACTGCTAATCTCAAGCTACTTCATGATGATTAAATGATGTAAGTGTCATGAGTCCCAAATGGTTATATCATCCATTGTTTTTGCAAAAATACACTATGGCACTCCCATTTTTGATTTAATTAAAATTGAGTCATTGGGGGCTATAAAGACAGGTTATTGGTTCTCTTAATAGAATAACTTACAGTAATATAAAAACTTACAATAAAAGTTTTCTTGCTACAACCCTATCTTGCTCGTTATCAGCGCAGTGATCTGGGGTAGTTCTAGTAGAGATGAACAGGATATAGAATCATAGAACAGTAGAGTTGGAAGGGGCCTATAAAGCCATTGAGTCCAACTCCTTGCTCAATGCAGGAATCCAGCTTCAGGCATACCCGACAGGTGGCTGTCCGGCTGCCTCTTGAATGCCTCCAGTGTTGGATTCAAAATAAGTTCTTATGTAAGAACATAAGGGGAGCCTGCTGGGTCAGGCCAATGGCCCATCTAGTCCAGTATCTTTTCCAAGTTGCCATCCAGAGGCCTATGGGAAGCCCACAAACTGGACCTAAGTGCAACAACACTCTCCCCTCCTGTGGTTTCCAAGAACTGGTATTCAGAAGCATGCTGCTTCCATCCGTGAACGTAGAGCATAGCTATTGTGACTAGTAGCCATTGATAGCCTTATCCTCTATGAATTTATCTAACCCTCTTTTAAAGCTATCCAAGTTGATGCCCATTACTGTATCTGGTGGGAGTGTAACTATGCACTGTATTAAACAGCTTCTTGGAATCCCACATAGTATATCTGCTGCATTACTTAAAACTGAAGTACGTCTATCTTCTTCAGAAGCACAGATTCATAAACCCATGATTATATACTTGAAAAAACAACAAACCTCCAGCTAATGCCAAACCAGCATTTAGCAGAACTGTGTTTTTAGACCTGCAGAACTCCGCAGACTGGGCACAATTTTGTAACTGTTTGGTGTTGACTTTTCAGTTTGTCCTTGAATGTCATCTCAGGACATTTCTGATTGTAAGATCCATGATGTAATTTTTTCTGAAGGCACAAAAATGTATGGAAATTATTTAGTCCTCAGTTTGATATATCAAATTAAATCTGACCACAAAAGGGCTGCTTATCTGTGGGAATTAACTCCCCTGCCATTAAAATACATTTACTTAGCTTAGATTTCAAAGTGTGCCCACACAATATCTTTGGGTATGCAGGTCAGATTGAACAAATTGTGCTCAATAATCTGTACTGCCCTACATACAAATCACCTTGGAGTAGATTATTCATTTCAGAAATGTCTAGATCAATCAGCTGATCTATACAATAGCTTTATATGCACTAACAATGAGAAAGTACTCATACCTTGATAAAAGTACCATGGTTGTCAGCACAAAATGGCTGGCATGGGCAGAAAAAAAGAGGTGCTAGTACTCTGTACTAGTGAGTACTGTCACCAAAAAACAAAATAAAACAAACAAACAAAACAAGCCCTGGTTGAGGATGAAAGAAAGTTGTTTACCTAAGGTCACCCAGTATGATGTTCCTGGGGTCCTTGAGTCCTTATCCCTTCTCCTTTCCCTGATATCCCTGTGGGTCATGATGTAAGCAAAATAAAATGGCTGTCCTGGCTGCTTCAGCTTTCCCACTAAACCAAAAAAATGTAAATGTATTCCCTTCAAGTCAATTCCGACTTATGGCGACCCTTTTAATAGGGTTTTCATGAGGCTGAGAGGCAGTGACTGGCCCAAGGTCACCCAGTGAGCTTCATGGCTAGGTGGGAATTCAATCCCTGGTCTCCCAGGTCGTATTCCAACACCTTAACCACTACACCACACCGGCTCCCCCACTAAACAAAACCTAAGCCCACCCTAAATTATCCCAGTGAATCTCTAGTTACCACCTATTCAGGCCCGGCATCAGCAACTAGCCAGTTTGTGCACTGATTGAAGGCTCTTGCCACTAGCCAAGGGCCCCTGAGGCTGGAAGGGTGGAGCTCCCACTCTGCAATCCCCACCAGCATCTGGTCGCTGGCCATGACCAGATATGGCACAGACCGGATAGTGGAACAAGAGCTCCACTCACCCAACTGACATTAGTCCTGCATGCATGCACAGCCAGTGGGTGCTTAAATACACCTGGTCACTTTACCTCACATGTCAGCACACATGTCTGCCATCAACCACACACATGTGCACCCACACGGTGGGAGGTGGGGGGTCGTGATGGGCTGGAGCCGGCCCTGTACCTACTAATTTAATATAAAAGCAGAGTCCAAATAGGCATTTCCCCCCATGTTTTTGCATTTTTAGAGGCATTTCAAAGAATGCATGGAGGAGAAGCAGGCCACATGCATTGCCCCTTCCCCCAATGTCCTTGCTGGCTCTACCCCTTTGGGCATTAAGGCCATAATCCTCATACCCTAAAGCCTGAAGGGGGATTCCTTACATGTTCAGCTGAAAACACTTATAATCCTCCCCATGAACACAAATCCTAAGTGGGTTGGAGATTGTAATATTTGCAAGATTTGAAATGAACCACAATGCTGGTTAGAAGGAACAAAGTTTACTTCACAGTGTGTTGCTGCATAACCAAAAATTCTACTTTCGTTTTCCTACTGGTCCCATCCTGAACTGATTCCCCCATACAATTACTTCTAATTCACTTGAGTTCCTACTCACATTACATCTCCCTTTTTTATTTTTAAGAAAAAGATAGAAACTACTGTCTATATTGAATTGGTTTTCTGATCACTCTGCCTCTTGATGTAGTAACAGGTAACTCAGAGTCCAAAATCTTCTATGGTATATCACTGGTACTTTGTGCTACAACTGTTCCACTTTTGTTGTCTTGAGACTCTGATAGGTCTACCTCTGATGGAGGTGCAGTTGCAGTCTCAGTAGTCTCATCCATTTTTGGTTCACAACTTGGAGTGCTTTGAAGATCTCTTCTGTTCCTTTGGTAGACAGATAAATCATCAGTCTGAACCAAATATGTTCTTGGAGTCATGTTTTGTCCAGTCACTCTTGCTGGTTTCCACACTCCATTTTGCCGAACATTAACAGAATCACCAACCTGCAAAGGTGGTAAAGCCTTTGAACCTTTGTCAAAGTAAAGCTTCTGTTTTTCTTGTCTTCTCTTCAGATGTGTCTGTATGTCACCTTTTACCTGCTGAGGTAATAACAACAGTGCTGAGGTAGGAAACCTGGTTCTTAAACGTCTCCCCATTTAAAGTCGTGCAGGTGAGGCTGTATCTACTGTAGGCATATTTCTGTAATCCAATAAACTAAGATAAGGATCTGTGTTATTCAGGCTAGATTTCTTAAGAATCCTCTTTACTGTTTGGATCGCTCTTTCTGCCATTCCATTTGATTGAGGAAATAGTGGATTAGATGTTGTGTGAACAAAGTCCCAATCTTTGGCAAACATTTTAAAGTCTCTAGAGCAAAACTGAGGGCCATTATTACTGACAACCTCTTCAGGTATACCATGTCTTGCAAATATAGATTTGCAGTGTAGAATTACTGATCTACTTGTAGTGTCTTCAAGCAAACATATTTCCACATATTTTGAATAATAATCAACCAAAAGTAGATAGTCCTTTCTTTGAAATTCAAACAAGTCAATTCCTAGCTTCTGCCAAGGTCTTTTTGGAATTTCATGAGGTAACATTGGTCCTTTTTGTTTTTTATTTCTGAAGGTGTGACATGTGGTACATGACAGTACCAATTCTTCAATTTGGGCACACATACCTGGCCAATATACAGCTTCTCATGCCTGCCTTTTACATAATTCAACACCCAGATGACTGTCATGTATAATATTCAATATCTCTTTCCTCAAAACTTGTAGTACTACAATTCTGTCACTTTTAAAAATGAGTCCATCACGAACACTTAATTCCTCTCTGTAATTTCAATAAACACGTATACACTCTGGAACTTCTACTCTTCTATCTGACCACCCCTGCAAAATGGCATTTTTCAGGATTTGCAAAATGCTATCATTTTCAGTAGCCACCTAGAATTCTTTCAGTTTTGATTCAGAGATTGGTAAATAAGAGAACATGAGGTTAACAGCAACCTCAGCTTCTTCAGAACTTATTCCTTCACCCTGTTCAAGATATGCCCTGGACAGGGTATCAGCAATTATTAATTCTTTGCCTGGTCTATAGTGCACTTGTAATTAATATTTCTGCAGTGTTAACTGCCATCTTTGGATTCTTGGAGGTGCATTATGCAAAGGTTTTCTGAAAATTGCCTCCAATGGTTTGTGGTCCGTTTCCACAGTCACTTTTTTGCCATAGAGAAATTGATGGAATCTTGTGCATCCAAACACTATTGCCAACATTTCCTTTTCTATTTCAGCATAGTTCTGTTGGGCTGCAGTCATTGCTTTAGAAGCATATGCAACAGGTGCACCTCTTTGCAATAGTACAGCACCTAAGCCTGTAGAACTAGTGTCCACTGACAGAGTTACAGGTTCGTTCACATTATAATATTTCAAAACAGGAGGTTTTGTTAATAATTCTTTCAACTGTGTGAATGCTGTTTCATGAACTGACATCCAGCAAAATTCAACATCTTGGGCCAACAGCTGTCTTAAAGGGGTTGTTACTGTTGCCAAATTTGGGATAAACTTTGCTAGGTAAGTCACCATTCCTAGAAATCTATGAAGATCAGCTTTGTTACTTGGGCTGGGCATTTCAGTGATGGCCTCTATTTTAGATGAATCAGGTTTTAGTCCTTCTTTGGTTAAGATGTGTCCTAGATATTTTCTTTCAGTCACGGCAAATTTGCATTTCACTTTGTTCAATTTCAGATTCCTCTCTCGGCACCTGTCCAGAACTCTCTTCAGTCTCTCATTATGTTCCTGTTTGGTCTTCCCCCACACCAGGATATCATCTATGTAGCATCAATACCCTCAAATGTCTGTTGGATCATCCTCTGATAGACCTCAGGAGCTGAAGAGATACCAAATGGCATTCTTGTAAATCGGTACCTGCCAAAAGGTGTATTAAATGTGCATTGCCTGGTGCTGTTGTCATCTAGCTGAATTTGCCAGAATCCACTACTGGCATCAAGAACAGTAAACAATTCTGCTTCTGCTAGCTTACTGGTAATTTCTTCACAGTAGGCAATTGAAAATGTTCTCTTAACATTGCTTTGTTTAGATCCAAGAGATATGAACATATTCTTATCTGGTCCCGGCCAGGCTTGTCTACAACCACAATTGAATTCACCCACTCTGTAGGTTCTTTTACCTTAACTATGACTTTTAATTGCTCCATATGAGTCAGTTCCTTTTGGACCTTATTCCTTAGTGCCACTGGAACCTTCTGAGGTGCATGAATTACAGGTGGAACCTGTGGGTTGATTTTGATGGCGTATTGACCTGGTGTTTAATGGGGTAAAACTGCCCCTGAAGGACCAGGTCCGCAGCCTCGGGGTGATCCTTGATTCTGGGCTGACCATGGAGGCTCAGGTTTCATCGGTATGCCGGGCAGCTTGGGGTCAATTGTGTCTCATCCGAAGGCTGCAACCCTACCTTCCTGTCCACCAGCTCCCACTCATAGTACATGCTCTGGTCACCTCTTGTTTAGACTACTGCAATGCGCTCTACGTGGGGTTACCCTTGAAAACAGTCCGGAAATTACAACTGGTACAAAACACGGCGGCTCGTTTACTTACGAATAGCTGCCGTTATGATCATATTACCCCAGTGTTATACAATCTTCACTGGCTTCCAGTTATTTTCCGGGCTCAATTCAAGGTGTTGGTATTAACCTTTAAATCCCTATACGGTTTCGGCCCAGTATACCTGAAGGAGCGCCTCCAACATCATAACGTGTGCCGCCCTACAGGATCTGCCACTCAGGGCCTTCTCTCGGTTCCGCCGACTAAAGTGGCTAGGTTGGTGAGGACTCGAGAGAGGGCTTTTTCTGTGGCAGCCCCCACGATTTGGAACTCCCTCCCAATGGATCTTCGACATGCCCCTTCCCTAGATATATTTCGCCGGGGCCTGAAAACTTGGCTTTTCCATCAGGCCTTTATGACCTTTGAGACTTCCAAGGTGAACTAGTTCTAGAACTGTAATATGAACAATCTACTAAATACTGTAATTTTTACATTGTACTGTACTGGCTATATTGTTTATTGTATTTTATCATGTTTTATTGTACGCCGCCTAGAGTGGCCACTGGCTAGATAGGCGGCCTATAAATTAAAGTTTATTTATTATTATTATTATTATTATTTCTCTGGTAAGCAACCTAAGCCTTCAAATACATCTATGTATTCAACTGCAACATCCCATTGATCTACTGGAGCTCTTTTCATTAAATTAACTCTTTGCACCAAATTTAAATTAGTCACAGCCCGGAGACCGAGTACAGCTTGTGCATCAAAGTCTACTATGTGAAATTCCAACTCAGCTCTTTGATCTTTATATTTGCAATCCAGGTTACATTTACCAGACACATGTAGTCTTTCTCCAGAGTAGGTTATTAATCTGGTATTTGAATGCTGAAGTGGTTCAGCTTGCAAGGCTTTGTATGTTTTTAAAGACATTGCATTAGCCTGTGTTCCTGTGTCAATCTTAAAGGTCACATACTCGTGATAATTTATGAGAAGATCCACACACCATTCATCTTCCAGAGCTGTAGAATTCAATGTGCCAATGAAGAAATCATTAGCATTTTTAGCTGTATCTGCTACTGAGAACATTTTTCTGCGTTGAAGTTTTCTATCTCTAGTTTTACACATTTTAGCAAAATGATTAAGTTTGCCACATCTTCTGCATTCCTTCCCATATGCAGGACAAGCATTTATGTCATGATGACTGATACCACACTTGTAGCAGGACTTTGCTGCTACTACAGGCCTCTGTGGCATTTCCTTTTCTTGGGGGCTGGTAGTAGTGCCAGGGCTCCATTTGCTCCGAGGCTGGCTTACTTTTGGCTTTTCAAAGGTACTTTTGCCCTGTAAGGCATCCATTTGTTTTTCTGTTGCCCCAAAATCTTTCATCTGTTTTGCAGTCACTTCTTCTGCCCTGCATATATTCACTGCACACTCAAGGATTACATCACTCTCTCTCAGTAACTTGGCTCTCAATCTGTCTTTCTGAATACCACACACTATGCGATCCTTAATAAGAGAATCACACAGCTCCCCAAATTCACAGGTCTGAGCCAAAAGCTTCAAATCAGTCACATATTGGTCTATACTTTCTCCTTCACTCTGTATTCTAGTGAAGAACCTGTGCCTTTCATAAGTAACATTTCTTCTGGGCACACAATATGCTTCAAATTTATTCATCAAAACTTGAATTTTATTTTTATCTGCATCATCATCAAACTGGAAAGTATTAAATACCTCTCTTGCTTCTTCACCTGCCACATGCAGAAATAATGCTGACTGGAGTCTCTCATCTTTCTTATCTGCTCCACTTGCAATGCAGTACAATTCAAACCCTTGCTTCCATCTTCTCCAGTTCTCTGCTGCATTTCCTTCAAACACCAACGTTCCTGGAGGCTTCAGCTGGTCCATTTTTCACTGCCTTGTGTTTTTAGGTAGTCTTCTGACACCATGTAATATTTGCAAAATTTGAAATGAACCACAATGCTGGTTAGAAGGAACAAACTTTACTTCACAGTGTGTTGCTGCATAACCAAAAACTCTACTTTTGTTTTCCTACTGGTCCCACCCCCAACTGATTCCCCCATACAATTATGTCTAATTCACTTGAGTTCCTACTCACATTACAATGATCATGAGGAAGAGACTTTCAGCTGAATGCACAAAGAATCACCCTTTTCACCTTTGGCCTCAGCACACTAATGTCAGGGGTGGAATTGACATGGGCAGGGATGCTGGGGGCAGACCAAGCATGCAAAGCCCACTTTCTCCATGTATTTTTGGGAATAATGGCTGAATAGGGTTTATGCCTTTAAAGAAATATGAAACAATGATTCTGACTCCTAAAATTTGACCTAGCTGGTAATAAGCAAGTAGTTGATCTCTTATGTGCAGCAGTTTCTCCATTTTAGAGGCAATTGTATAGACTGATCCCTATAACACCATATTTTATAATTATTTATTTAATCTTTGCTGAAAGATGATATATCGTTGTGTGGTGAGAGATTTCCAGGGTTCCAGTGCTTACCCAGAGTTTGGTTTCCTTGGAAGGAAGGTGACTGGAGACTGGAGTCTTTCTGATATATGCTTTCATTTACAAACATATATAACCCGAGCATAAGATGGACGAGGCTCACATATTGATGCTCCAACAGATCTTGCTTCCCCATTAGACTTCCATGTAGGTGCCCCAAAGCCATGGCTTTGGATTCAAACAAAAAAGAGGAGAGGGGAGTGGAAGGCATCCAAATCGGCAGGGGAAAAAAAGGGGGGGAACCCCAGGATGACGAAAGACCAACGTGGGTGAATGATGATCAATAATCTTGTTTATTGAGAACGTTATAAAATATATGCCCAACGCATTTCGGTTGGATGAATTCCAGCCTTCATATCTTAGTTATTCAGTGTTTCATACAAAATCAATTGAGACACTGCTCCGGATTGATTTTGTACGAAACACTGAATAACTAAGATATCTTATTTGTGCCCCTGTTCACCCACGTTGGTCTTTTGTCATCCTGGGGTTTCCCCCCCCTTCCCCCCTTTGGATTCAAACAGAAAGAGCAGTCAGGCTTCTTTGTCTGTTTCCAGCTTCCAGATCCACAGCAGACAGAAAACTTACATAGGCTACTTCTTGGGTGAGGGGGAGCAGTACCCTCCTTAAAAGAGCATCACTGGCCATTTATTCCTATGGCAACACATCTACTCTTTAGATGTGTTAATGGGGGCACTTGACAGACTTAACAAAGGGACTTGTTTGACCAGTTCAACATATTCCTTCTGCTACCAATCCCAACCTTACAGCTACAGAATCATAGGCTTGGAGAGGACCAAAGACATCATCCGTACCAGCCCCCCCAATCCTACAACAGTATAAATCTTCTACATGTAAATAGTCTATCCTTCTGAGTGATGATGCAAGCTAGACTGTATTCAGGTGTTCCTTCCACACATCAGCATGTGGAGGAGAATTTGGGACTGCTAGTTCATCAATGAACTGTGCTCCTGATGGGAGAAAGGCCGGGATATAAATCAAATAATAAAATAAATAAATAAATAAAATGATACACCCTTGTCCTTTGTTGGGCTGTGAGTGTAACAAAATTTCAGAACAGACTTACAAATATACTTGCATTTTGCATTCCAATTCCTTTTGATGCCCGATAAATTGACAGATGAGTGGGGAGTCGACTGACACCCTGCAGTACTGTTACCATGATCCCCACCAGTTTTCACTCTCTCTCTGGAATACACCAGAAAAACTGATTTACGCTGCTTCTGAAATTACCAATAAAATTAAGAGGTTGCTTTTGCTTATTTGAGCATTATTGTTATACAAACATCATACCTTTTAATGTGTACCTCAGACCCAGGAGCCAAACGTGTCTGTCTAGGTGTCGGGACGCGGAATTGGGGTCCCATGGATTTAGAGTCAGAAGACGAGGGGGAGGGGAGCCCCCTGTCAGACTTGAGCGAAGGAGAAGGAGAGGAATGTCCAGAGATAGGGTTGCCCAGCAATGGAGATCCTGGGAGCGCCAGAGTCTCAGAGCCAACCTTGAAAGTTCACACACCTCCCCCTCCGCCAGGACCTCCCCTTACGCCCATACTGGAGTCGGAATCTTCAGAAGGAGAGGGGCCGGCGCTTCCCCCCTCACCGCGTACTGGATGACGAATGAAGAGACAAGAAAGGGGGAGGGGGAGACAGGTGGCCCCGGAGGGTGGATTGAGGTGGAGTGAAAGGCTTCGCGCCCGTTTGGGTCCTACTTAAGAGTTGGGCGGGAAAGTGCACTTCGCTCTGTCAACTATCTTTCCATGTCGCAGGACCTGTAAGTCAGTGGCGCTTGATGAGAAGGCGCAGCGTTTGTGTGGATGTCACTCTAATAAAAACTGAATTGCTTTCACCCACTGGTCTGGTCCCTCAGTCTCATCCTGGACCCGACAGCTTGACAGAGCCACCTAAACCGCTCTCAACGCTCTCTCCATGGGACGAGGACAAGATGTCAAAGGGAGCGGAGGGAGGAACAAATCCCACTTCTGAGACGGAAGAAGTGAGACTCTTGAGGACTAATGTGGCTGATTTACAGACGGATGTTCAATCCTTGCTGGCAGCAGTCCAGGTGCTGAAAACAGATAATCAGGCCTTGAAAGCCACGATCTATCGGATGCGAACCGCCCCTCCAGCCGCTGCGGTAAAGGTGCCCATTGGATTACCCCCAAAGTATGCAGGACAAAGTGATCAGTTGGCAACCTTCGTGGCTCAATGTGAACTATACTTGGATGTGAGGAATGCAGAATTTCCGGGTGATGGGGCTAAAGTGGCATTCGTGATCAGCCTCCTGGAGGGAGAAGCTGCAAAGTGGGTGACTCCGTATCTGGTGAGAAAGGATGCTCTCCTAGGAAGGTACAGAGGATTCATACAAGAAATGACCGAGATGTTTCAAGACCCGCAAAGAGCGGAAACTGTAGCGCGGCAGCTAGGCGCCCTGAAACAAGAAAAAGGAACTGTTTCCGAGTATACTAATGCATTTAAAATTTTATCCCAAGACACTGGCTATAATGAGGCAGCCCTGATGTTCATGTACCGGAGCGGACTGAACGCAGAGATCCTGGATGAACTGGCCAGGACCGCCCCCCCCACCAACCTGCCAGAACTTATTCGGCTGTGCCTGCAGATCGATCACCGACTGGAGGGGAGACGCATGGAGAAGAGACAGGAGGCCCCTAGATACTCCGCCTCGGCGCCTCGCAGCAAGAATCCCTCCACTTCGGGAACGACGGGTAGCGCGACCGAAGGGCAGGGGGGGCCAGACCAAGGCTCTCGGAAGAAGAGAAAGAGAGACGACGCTGAGAACGCTTATGTTTCTATTGTTCCAAACCGGGTCATATGGCCCGAGATTGTGGGCTAAAGAAGGGGAAGACGGAGCCGTCGGAAAACTAGAACACCCAGTCCATGTGAAGGCCGGTGGACTGGGGGCAGCATTGTACAAAGGCCCCCCGATGACCCAGCCTCCCTCCAAAGGAGTGCTGGTTCTACCTGTGCGGATTACAACTGCCAGAGGAGTGATGTTCAACTCTACTGCCTTAATCGACAGTGGAGCCTCCACCAACTTCATCGACGCAAAGCTGGCCAAGCGTTATGGCATCTCTAGCTGGACACTGGACACCCCCCTTTCCGTGGAGACCATTGACGGGAGACCCCTGAAGTCAGGGGGGGTAACGCAAGCCACAGAGGAATTGAAGCTTCAAATTCCTGGGCATGAAGAGCTCATCTCACTGTACGTGTCAGATCTTTCAAGCTTTGAGGTGATTCTGGGGATGCCCTGGCTCGCCATGCACGAGCCTAAAATAAGTTGGAAGGAGGCGGTGGTGTGGTTCACATCTCAGTACTGTCAGGAGAACTGCCAACCAGAAGGAATCAAGAACACCTTAGCGGGAGCCATACAAGAAGGCACGCCAGCGATGCTCCCTCCGAAGTATGAGGAATTCAAAGATGTGTTTGACGAAAAGGAAACGGAAACCTTACCCCCCCACCGTCCTTACGACTGTATGATCGATCTTGTGCCAGGGGCCAGCATACCGGCGGGAAGGATTTACTCGCTCACAGAGACTGAAAGGGTGGCTCTGAAAGAGTTTTTGGAAAAGAACCTGAAGCGAGGATTCATTTGCCCGTCACAGTCTCCGGCCGGGGCGCCTTTGTTGTTCGTGAAGAAGAAGGGGGGGAGCTCAGGCCATGTAATGATTACCGCGCACTGAATCAGATCACCACCCCTAACAGCTATCCACTGCCTTTAATCTCAGAGTTGCTAGATCGGCTACGTTCAGCCAAGATCTTCACGAAGCTGGACTTGCGGGGAGCCTACAATCTAATCAGAATGAAGGAGGGACATGAATGGAAAACGGGGTTCCTCACGTGTTACGGTCAATTTGAATACCTTGTCATGCTGTTCGGGCTTTTGGGAAGTCCAGGAATTTTCCAAAAATTCATGAACGATGTATTTAGAGACTTACTGGACACGTATGTAATCTGTTACTTAGATGATATCCTGGTGTTTTCGGAGAATCAAGAGGATCACGACCGACACATAAGAACCGTGTTAAAGAGACTGAGAGAAAACCACCTGTATGCTAAGTTGGAGAAATGTGGGTTTGACCTCGAGTCCTTGGACTTCCTGGGGTATCGAATCTCAGCGGGAGGAGTGGAGATGGACCCAGGGAAAGTGAGTTGCATAAAGGACTGGGGGCAACCCATCACGAAAAAGGATGTGCAACGGTTTCTAGGGTTTGCTAACTTCTACAGGAAATTCATCCCGGGGTTTTCCAAACTAACGGCTCCCCTGACCGACTGTTTAAGGGGAAAGAAAACGTTCCAATGGACGGAGCACGCTACGAAGGCTTTTGAGGAGTTAAAAGAGAAATTTGCTACTGAACCCATTTTGTGCTTCGCTGATCCAAACCGTCCCTTCATAGTGGAAGCTGATGCCTCGGACTTTGCCATCGGGGGGGGGTTTGCTACAAGCAGATCCCGAGGGAAAGGAGTTGTACCCCTGCGCATACTTCTCTAGAAAGTTAAAGCCTGCAGAGAAGAACTACACGGTTTGGGAGAAGGAGTTACTGGCCATTAAGGACTCTTTTGAGAACTGGAGGCAGTATTTGGAGGGAGCCTCCCATCAAATTGAAGTGCGTTCCGACCACAAGAACCTGGAAAGTCTGCAAACGGCCAGGAAGCTGAACCAGAGGCAGATCAGATGGTCCCAGTTCTTCACCCGGTTCAACTTCAGGATTACGTATCACGCCCAAGCCAAGAATCAGAGAGCCGATGCCTTGTCCAGGCAGCCGCAATTTAAGGAGAGTGAGCCCCAGGACCAGCCACAGTACGTGATTCCGCCGGAGAAATTAACACTAGGATCATGCCAACCTTCATGGGAGGAAGAGCTCAAAAGAGCGCAACGGGAAGGGACGGGCATGCAGCAGTACATTCACAAGGCGGGGCAGGATCCAGGCTCAGAGGTGAATTTCTACTGGCGAGATGGGTTGTTGTGGTTTAAAACGGCCAGGGTCGTGCCAGAGGGAGACTTAAGACTCAAAATTCTACGCCAGTGCCACGACTCTGTCACTGCAGGACACTTCGGGATTTACAAAACCATTCAGAATATAGCTAAAGACTTTAGGTGGCCGAAGATGCGCCGGGACATTGAGGACTATGTGAAATCCTGTTCGGTTTGTATGCGAGCTAAACATCAAACGGGAAAACCGGCAGGGCTGTTACAACCGTTAAAGGTCCCCAGTGAGCCTTGGAAGGACCTTTCCATGGACTTTATAACTGATCTACCAAAGTCACAAGGGATGACTGCCGTTCTAGTCGTGGTAGATCTACTTACCAAGATGGCACATTTTCTCCCTTGCCTGGGGCCCTTAGAAGCGAAAGAAACGGCCAAATTATTCATCAAGGCGGTTTACCGGTTGCATGGATTGCCCAACAGTGTGGTCTCGGACCGAGGGACTCAGTTTACGGCTAAGTTTTGGAGGGCGCTCTGGAAGCAGCTGCAGACGGAGTTAAAACTCTCGTCTGCCCATCACCCCCAGACAGACGGTCAGACGGAACGCTTGAATGCCGTTTTGGAGAAATATTTACGCTGTTACGTTTCTTATCAACAAACTGACTGGACTTTGTATTTACATTTTGCAGAGTTTGCCTACAACAACGCCTTACACTCCAGCACTCAGCAAACCCCGTTCTTCACAAATTATGGATTTCATCCTAAAGCCTTTCCTAGCAGTTTGGAGGGAGTGTTGGTGCCCGCCGCTGAAGAATTTCTACAGGAGTTACAAGCCATCCAACAGACCCTGAAACAACAACTGGATGAAGCCAAGATGGAGTACAAGCGAGCTGCCAATTTACACTGGAGAGAAGCCCCCCCCCCCTTCAAGCAGGAGACCAGGTATGGTTGTCCACTCGTTTCCTCCCCATGCCAGGAAAATGCAGAAAACTGCAAGATAAGAGGGTGGGACCTTTTGAAATAGAGACTCAAATTAATCCAGTGGCGTACCGGCTGAAGTTACCCGATTCATTCAAAGTACACCCTGTGTTTCATCGATCTCTGCTCACCAAAGCAGCCCCCCCCAGTGAGTTGCGGCCAGTGGAACCCCCAGGGGCTCCGATCAGGGTAAATGAGCAGACGGAGTACGAAGTTGAGGACATCTTGGACTCCCGAATAAGACGCAAGAAATTGCAGTATTTGATCCATTGGAAAGGGTACAGGTCTGCAGATAGGAGTTGGGAAAATGAAGTTGATGTGCACGCTCCAGAGTTAGTGAAACGGTTTCATGAGTTATTTCCCCACCGTCCCAAGCCAGGTAGAGGGGGGGGCTCAGCCTGGAAGAGGGGATGATGTCGGGACGCGGAATTGGGGTCCCGTGGATTTAGAGTCAGAAGACGAGGGGGAGGGGAGCCCCCTGTCAGACTTGAGCGAAGGAGAAGGAGAGGAATGTCCAGAGATAGGGTTGCCCAGCAATGGAGATCCTGGGAGCGCCAGAGTCTCAGAGCCAACCTTGAAAGTTCACACGCCTCCCCCTCCGCCAGGACCTCCCCTTACGCCCATACTGGAGTCGGAATCTTCAGAAGGGGAGGGGCCGGCGCTTCCCCCCTCACCGCGTACTCGACGACGAATGAAGAGACAAGAAAGGGGGAGGGGGAGACAGGTGGCCCCGGAGGGTGGATTGAGGCGGAGTGAAAGGCTTCGTGCCCGTTTGGGTCCTACTTAAGAGTTGGGCGGGAAAGTGCACTTCGCTCTGTCAACTATCTTTCCATGTCGCAGGATCTGTAAGTCAGTGGCGCTTGATGAGAAGGCGCAGCGTTTGTGTGGATGTCACTCTAATAAAAACTGAATTGCTTTCACCCACTGGTCTGGTCCCTCAGTCTCATCCTGGACCCGACACTAGGCCTCTCTAGCTAGCCCTTGGGTCTCTCCTCAAGCCTCTCCCTTTCCAACCACTCTCTCTCTCCCCAAGCCACACTTCTCACTGAGCTTGGTTTGCACCCTCTTTGAGTGTTTTTGCCAGGTTGGAATGTGTCCTTGAACTCTGATCATGATTCTTGCTTGCCTGGATGGAAGATAGAGAGGAGTTTGTGAGCCTACTGTACAAAGGTAACATTTACATTCATTGCTCTTCCCACTTCCCATTGCGTTTGCCTCTGGCCCACCCACCACTGGCCCATAGCCCCTGGAAGGTTGCCCAGAAGAGAAAGCAGTCCTTGGGCTGTAAAAGGTTCTCTGCCTCTGGTCTACATTATATATGATAGGTGCTATTGTGAATGTAGCAGAAGTGGACGGTGTGGTGGGGCTGTGCTGCTCACCTGACCTCCCTCTGGCTGAGTCAAAAATGAGATGGAGAGGGGGAAGGGCAAGGTGGCAGGTAAGCCAGTGTGTCTTCATCATACTGACCTCACTGCCACCTCATGCCTCCCAGTCTTCATCCTGGTATGCTGGGACTGAGCCAGAGGTAGCTCAGGTGAGCAGTGCAGTCTCACCACACCATCTGCTAGTGATGGGCTCCATTTCTGCAATAATCAGATTTGCCATCAGATTAATTATTATTCCGTTATTCTCTATCTTCGCAGAGAGAATTTTGAAGTAGCAACTTTCTGTGCCTGGTTTCTGATTCATTCTTCTTCCTCTTTTCCAATTCTTTTTTTAAAATTTGCTTTGAAATCATAGATAGTGTGAGTTATACTTTTATCAGTCTACTTTCTATGTGAGCTCTTCAGATGTGTATTCCCTTTCACTGATGTTAATGAATGCTGATTGTAACTGACAGACAGAAAGTAGCAGGGGACAATGAGGTGTTGATTGTAACTGACAGACAGAAAGCAGCAGGGGATAATGAGGTGTTGATTGTAAGCATCAAAGGGGAAGACACTGACTTGATTATCTGCCTTAATCTGCTCTGCAATATACTTGAAAAGGAATGTAAATGTAAATGGACTGCCTTCAAGTCGATCCCAACTAATGGGGACCCTATGAATAGGGTTTTCATGGTAAGCAGTATTCAGAGGTGGTTTACCATTGCCTCCCTCTGAGACTGAGAGGCAGTGACTGGCCCAAGGTCACCCAGTGAGCTTCATGGCTATGTGGGGATTCAAACCCTGGTCTCCCAGGATGTTGTCCAACACCTTAACAGTTAATAATTGCAGAGTTCAGAATAAAGATCAATATCAGTTGAGACTTGTAAATAAATAGTGATTATAATATTGATAATTCTCTGCACAATAAAAAAAATCATAGGAGATAGGAAAAATGAAAAGATATTGGAGGAAAAAAGAATTGGATTGTTAATGACCACTAGAGGGACACACTTAAAAATGAAAGGTAAAAAAGGAGAGGATTCCATCCCTACCATCTGCTACTGGAATTTAAATTATTTACTTCTCAGGTCATAATCTATGGTTGTGTTGAGGAATATGGACTTTTGAGAAAGAAACCAGATAGATACAGTGTAATGTATCCATACTGGGCATTTTCCTCCAGAAATAGTTATGATTTGGCATATTGTTATTTTCATTTAGTGCACATGTGTCCACCCTTGTGCCCCTTTCCAAAAGACTTGGCCCATTCTGGGATTGCTCTTACCTTAATTCTTATTTTCTCTGATCCTGTCGCTTTTTTTCTTTGGTGGTGAATTGGGGCTGAACTGAGTGTATTGCCAGCCAGCTGTTGCTAAGTATTCACTTTTGTTTCTTGAACATTTTGTCAGCCTTAATTGTTGTGTGTGTGTGTGTGTTTAATATGAGCTTATTTTTACACAAGATACTTTCTGGCACTTTCTAGAAGTTAACTATCTAATGAATTCAGTAGTGCCCTAGCATCTATAATTATAGATTCATGGGAGTGGCTCTACTGTTAAGGCATGAAGCATTCTCTGTTATAGAGCCATGGCAATTCTCTTCCTTATAAAAATAAAATTATGAAATTTCCCATCACTACAAAATGTTGTAGAGGAGCTCCCATCAGGGAATGCATACAAGCTGTCCAAATATTAGAGAAACCTTATGAAGAATGAGTGAGATGCAGCTGTTTAAAAAAACTGAGGGAGAAGGGGTTTCTCCCCTTCCTTTCCCCCACCCTTTTTTATTGAAAGGTAGCACATTATTTAAATTAATGCTGAGTCAAAATCAGTAGTGTAGTGACAAATTCAAAAGTTCAGGTTCCCTCTGCCACACCTTTTTTTGCTACAGGGTTGAGAATGAGATCCTTGTTAATGCCTTCTCCCGCAACAACAGACATCTCTAGGAGCCAATAAGTATGAAAGAGGAGAGTGTTAGGTATTGCGAAGAGTCTTCTCAATGGCTGACTCACCTTCTTTCACTCTGATTGGCTCCAATCAGCAGGAAAGAACAAGGAAGCATGTTAGAAGACTCTTCTCAGTGGCCAACACACAACCCTTTCATGTTGATTGGCTCATATGATACTGGAGACATAGGGACCCTGCTCCCAAAAAAGTAAGGGGTCTAAGACCCCCTGGGACCCCAGATGACTATATCTCTGGTCAAAATTTAAAAAAATTCTGGAGGGGAGAACAAGTTTATGAAAAGGTTTGTGATGCAGGTGGGGGCAGTTCCACGTTGTGCAGGGCAGCAGGAGTCTGATTTTTTGAAAAAAAAGAAAGTAATTTCTTTTCTTTTTTTTAGGTTTAAGAATACATGCCAAGAGCTTTTTCTCTGCAGCTGCTATTTCAGAATGCCCCAGAAACAATGGTGGTGCTATAGTGTTTGTGTGTGTATAGCACAATTTTTGTGGTAGCACCCATTGATTCCCAGAATTCCCCAGAATGACACAACCATCCAAGAAAAACACCTCATTGCATTCTTAGAAAAAGAAAAGTAAAGAAAAAGAACCCTTGCCACTTCCCTGCTGCCACCACTGCACAGGTGATAGTAGGTTCACCTTTATGAACCCTTTAATAACCCTCCCCCTTAAAAAAAATTGCTCCGAGATTCAGTTTTTCTTTCTTTTATCAAATTTGAGCTGAAAGTTCTCTCTCAGCTTGGCACTAATACACATGTATCTGTCTGGAGTGTAGATGTTTTCAAAATTCAGAATGTGCTCTTTCTTTGTTTTGCTTTTTTAATCTGAGGCATTTAATGCATGTAGTATGCAGTCCTATACACCCTTGTACTTCCCATTAAAACTCAGTGGGTCTTACTTCTGTGGAGACATTGTCAGGATTGCAGTATTAATGCTGTTGTGTTTCCCAGTTCCTATGTTGTTTAATACAGAGACATGGCGATTCCCTTATCTCATATACCTTCATTGGCAGCTTCCACAAGGGCATAAAGTGGGTGTAAGTTGTCAAGAAATATGGAAAACTAAACAATGGCCCACAGACTGGAAGTGTTCAATATACATCCCAATTCCAAAGAAAGGGGATCCCAGGGAATGCAGTAATTATTGAACTATTAATATCCCATGCAAGTAAAGTAATGCTCAAGATTCTACAACAAAGGCTCTTACCATATATGGAGAGAGAAATGCCAGATGTCCAAGCTGGATTTAGAAAGGGAAGAGGTACCAGAGATGATATCGCAAACATACATTGGATAATGGAACAGAGCAAGGAATTTCAGAAGAAAACCACCCTGTGCTTTATAGATTACAGCAAAGCTTTTCACTGTGTAGATCATGAAAAACTATGGAATGCTTTAAAAGAAATGGGGGTGCCACAGCATCTGATTGTCCTGATGTGCAACCTATACTCTGGACAGGAGGCTACTGTAAGGACAGAATATGGATAAACCGATTGGTTCCCCATCGGAAAGGGTGTGAGACAGGGGTGTATTTTATCACCCTATTTATTTAATCTATACGCAGAACATATCAAACGGAACACAGGATTGGACCAAGATGAAGGAGGTGTGAAAACTGGAGGGAGAAATATCAATAATTTAAGATATGTAGACGATACCATACTACTAACAGAAACCAATAACGATTTGAAATGAAGGCTGATGAAAGTTAAAGAGGAAAGCACAAAAGCAGGACTACAGCTGAACGTCAAAAAGACTAAAGTAATGACAACAGAAGATTTATGTAATTTTAAAGTTGACAATGAGGACACTGAACTTGTCAAGGATTATCAATACCTTGGCATGGTCATTAACCAAAATGGAGACCATAGTCAAGAAATCAGAAGAAGTCTAGGACTGGGGAGGGCAGCTATGAGAGAACTAGAAAAGGTCCTCAAATGCAAAGATGTCTCATTGAACACTAAAGTCAGGATCATTCAGACCATGGTATTCCCAATCTTGATGTATGGATGTGAAAGTTGGTCAGTGAAAAAAGCAGATAGGAGAAAAAAACTCTTTTGAAATGTGGTGTTGGAGGAGAGCTTTGCGCATACCATGGACTGTGAAAAAGACAAATAATTGGGTGTTAGAACAAATTAAACCAGAACTGTCACTAGAAGCTAAAATGATGAAACTGAGGTTATCATACTTTGGCCACATCATGAGAAGACATGATTCCCTAGAAAAGACAATAATGCTGGGAAAAACAGAAGGGAGTAGAAAAAGAGGAAAGCCAAACAAGAGATGGATTGATTCCATAAAGGAAGCCCCAGACCTGAACTTACAAGATCTGAACAGAGTGGTTGAGAACAAATGCTATTGGAGGTTGCTGATACATAGGGTCAACATAAGTTGTAGTTGACTTGAAGGCACAAAACAACAAAAACAACAAGTCAATCAAAATTGACCAATGGCAGCTGGCTCAAAGTATTTTGTCACACAAACTACATGATGTAAATTTTTACTGCACAGCTGAACACACAGGCAGAAAACTGTAAAATACAGATTAATTGGATAAATTAAAGCTCCCTTCAGGCAAGGAGCACAGGGCAGTGCTGAATAGCCCCAACCTGACACTGTGTGCTCTATGCAGCCCTTTTCCAACCTCCATTTATACTGCCTGAACACTCTTAGGGAGGCGACCTGCACACGTATAGTTGTAGATGTGAAGGCTTCCACAGAATTTAGAACCCTGAAAAACCAGGATTCCAGATTCTGCAGAAGCCTTTGCATGTACAACTTTACATGCAAAGGTTCCCATCATATGGACATCTGTGCTGTACATTCAGACACTATTTTCAGACTATTTTGACTTTTAGTTTTCTAGGTTCTTTCCTCTTTTCTCTGTCACAATCACAGAATATTTCTGCCATCTGTGTTCTCTTCTTATCCTTTTATATTTTACTTTCTAACACTTCTTAGCATTTTTAGAACCTGAGGGCTGGTTCCTACAAGACTATATAAACTATATAGAAAGTTTATGTAAATACTTTTAGCCTTGTTCCGCTTTAAAATGTACCAACCAGACCTCAGTTATGTATTTTAAATATGTGTATGTGTATACTTGTTGCATCTGTTTTGCATTCAGATACTACTTATACCCAAGTTCAATGATCTTTAAGAACTGTCCCTAAGTCATCTTTCATTACTATTATATCCTGGTTTACTATAGGCTTTGTTCTAATTCCCATTGGTAATAATTATGGACACGACAGTAATCTCATCCTATGCATTTTACTCATACAAATCTAAGTTAGTGTGTTTTCAGACAGAAACGTAAATAGGATTGCAGCCTAAATCGCTCATCTTCTTTTCAGTTTCATTGTTTGCATTTTTTTCATAGGCTGAGAGGAATGATGCCTCCTACTGTGCTGGAGGCTTTTGGAGTAGTGGATGTTCATCCTTTGCCACAAATCTCTAGATTTCTCTCATTCTGCCAGGGCTGGGTGATTTACATATATTGTTGTTTCTTCTTATGCTCCTGCTGTCATCTTCTCTCTTAATAGTATGGTTATGAGGATGGATGCTATTATTAGTCTCACATGCTTAGGTAGCAGGGAGCCATTATAATCTCAGTGGAAGAAAGGGAGCTGAGTGGTTCAGTTACAATGGGTTTTAGAAGAAGAAGCTTATGAGTCACATACTTTGTTTGGCTTTGGTTTTTAATTTTTAACCTTTGTGATTTGCTTTGTTTTATTTTTGAAAAATTGAACCTTAACTTTAAATGTTGCTTCCTAATAAAAGCTCTGTTCTGCCTTCCATATTGAATACTGCAATGCAAAGTAGCTACTTGATTCCGTACTCCAAAGCCTCCAAATTTTCTGCAGTACCAGGATACTTGGTAAGCCTTGTACTTTATTTATGAAAGGCCCAATCCATTCCATGTTTATTGCAGATTCCATGTTTATTGCAACAATACTGAAGCCTTTTGGTGCAATCTGAAGCCACACAGAGAGTGACAAAATATCTCTAATTATCAACATTTCTAGTATAAATTTCTCTTTGGTTTCCTTATGTTTATAGTTGAATTTATTTATCTCATTGCTTCAGTCTGTTGTAGCTGCCATCTCCTTATTTTTACACTTCAATATCCTTTTTTGCCTTTCAAAGTGTGGGGGTTATGTCAGAGAGAGAATTAGCCAAGATTTAACAGTTCCTTACAGACAACACTCTGATTCTCCACAAAAACCTAAACTTATCATAGATGAAACAACAAGGGCTCTGAGGTATATAAGAGTCAGGTATATCAGGTATATAAACTACATCCTCTGATTGGCCCTGGCTTCTTTCTCTAAGGTGTACCTCTCTGTGTGAGAGGGCTTGTCCTAGCTCCTACAGTTAAGTGACCACATTTGGAATATGAACCTAGTACCAAGCATAGTTAAACTATGACATTTACTATCACAAGGTGTAGTTGTAGCCACCAACTTGAATGGTCTTAAAGGAGATGAAACAAATTCAAGGAGGGTAAGACTATCAATGGCTACTAGTTATAATGACTATATACTACCCATGCTCCAGATCAGTTGCTGAGAAACAACAGTAGGACTAGGGTTGCCACGTCAGCAGAATCCCAAACCCTGAGATTTTGGGGGTGGGCCTAAGTGATGTCATGGGGCGGGTCCAAGTGACATCATGGGGTGGGTCCAAGTGATGTCACAGGGTGGGTCCAAGTGACATCATGGGGCGGATCCGAGTGATGTCATTAAGCATGATACATTAAGCATCAACTACAGTTGCTTGGCGCATACAATTCATACAAAAACATTTATCTGATTGGAAATTAAGATAGAAATCTTAGCTAAAAGATGGAGCCTGGGTAGGGAACATTTAATCTAGCGAATTAGCTTCTGGCGAAAAGGGTTCAAGTTAGGGTTGCCAGGTCCATGGCCTGAGACTGATCCTGTATCCTGAAGTCCATTGTAGGAAGAAAGGATCCTAGTGTTGTGGAGATTAGATGGGAGCACTCAGGAATAAAGATGGATGCCCCCAAAGAGCTGCAATTCTAAACACACTTACTATGGGATAAGCCCCATAGAACACAATAGGACTTACTTCTCAGTAGATATGGTTTAGATTGTGTTGTTGGTAAAGCTTGACTAGGGATCCTCTGCAAAGATATCCGTATCCAAGCAGGGGTCTCACACCGTACCTGTCCCAAGTTCCTCCCTCCCTTTCTCCGATTGCGACACTGCTGAGGAAGCCTGGGCTCACATTGGGCCTCAGAGGCAGCCAATGAGAATGTGGGGTGGTGTTTGTTGGGAAGGCGAATGGAGTCCTTCCCCATCCCCTGCTTGGTGGGTTGTTGTGCTGCCATGGTGGGTGGCGCAATGCATGTGCGTGCAATGGAGAGAGAGAGAGAGAGAGGAAAAGGAAGGAGGTGTTGAAGCAGGTAGAAGCAAGGTGGGAATTAACGTATGCATGTCTGGAAGCTAGGACACGCATGCGCGGCTGGGTGGGAATCCACAAAAGCTGGAGATTCAGGGACATGCGGGTGATTCTGACTGGAGGTCAGAACAGCAACAGCAATGCCTGAGTGTCCAGCGGGATCCCTGAGAACTGGCAACCCTAAGTGGGACGACCTATTATCCTCATGTCTTTCTTTGGGCCTTCCTATAGGCATCTGGTTGGCCACTGTGGGAAACAGGATATGGACTAGATAGAACTTTCAGCTGATCCAAGAAGGGTCTTCTTATGTACCTCATGTGTGCTAAGCATGTGGTTATCCATGTTAGAAGTGTGACAAGGGCAAGTCCCAACTGGTCCTCTTTGCATGGGGGAGACAGAGAGAGAGAGAGAGAGAGAGAGAGAGAGTTCTCATAGCTGGCTAAGTTGCCACTGACCTGCACTCATCTTTTCCATCTGTCCTCCTTGAGCTATTCACCGGTTCCTTGGGACTGGTATGTCTCAGGGAGCTATTCACACCTCTGACTCATCTTCCTGTTTCCTCTCTTCTCTGCTGACCACCGGAAGATAAGGAATCATGTTCTTTGTCTCCTCTCCTCAAGCATGAGGGGCAATGTCCAGGCATGGTCATTCTAGCTTCTAACTTAGTTAGCTAGACAGCAGTAGCACCTTTCCTATCCAGTATGTATTTCTATTAATAAAGTAGTCTTTTCTTATTTTGAAACCATGTCTGAGTCATTAAGGTAAGAGCTCATTTTCACTCAGGTAAAATCACACCCATGCAGCACAGAGCACTGAGCAAGCTACACTAAGCTAAATTCTGCTAATTTACTAAAATTCTCTAATTGGTCTACCAGCCATTGGAGAACCCAACAATCCATAGGAGCATGGATCCTAATTTACGACTCACCCCCCCCCCATCCTGTGGGGGCTGTATTCCCATAATGTGATTTTGTTGTGATATTAGTATAAACAGTACAAAAACAACTGAAAATAGGTTTAAAAACAATACAACATGAACTCCCTAGAGACCTTTTCATCCAGCTGGAAAAGCCTGTCAAAACAGAAATGTCTCCAATTGTTTCTTGAAAGTACACAGAGTGGGTGCTTGTAAGAGGGATGCTCTTCTACAGAACAGGGGAAGCCATAATGAAAGTCCTGCTCTGAGTTACTGTGGAGTGGACTTCTGATATTTTTGGGACTTTCAAGGAGAAACTTTCCTGCTGAACACAGTGATCTTTTGGGTATATAAGAAATAAAGCAGTCTCTCTAACCTGATAGTGAGCTGTATAGAGTCTTATATGTTATATAGTACCAAGGTATTAGTACCTGAATATGGCATGGTAGCAGTTTGGCAGCCAGTGCAAATCTGGCAAACAAGGCACATGCATTATGTATACTAAGAGGCGAGTTCTCTGTGCTACCCCATATTTTATGTCTGTTATGATTATTGCTAGCCAGGCATCCAAAATAAGGGCTTAATTCAATGTATTTGCATGGTGATGGGACTCAATCCACTCTCTTCTCTTTTCCATCTTACTGTTGTTGCTGGTTAGCTCATGGGCTTGTTTCCTCCTGTGAATGTACAGTTGTGGTTTCAAGTGTTCCTTGTCCTACTGTCTCTTTTCCAGTTTACTGGATGACTGGTGACAGGGACTTGGAAGACTATAGGTTCTCCATGCAAGTCTTCTCCCATATGACCTGTGGAGCTCGGTACAGTGCTTGTATGCCCATCCCCCCCTTTTGCACATCTCTCTGTGGTTAAACGGGTTACTGGTTAAAGGCTGTGTGTGTTTGTTGTGCGAGCCCTCCTCTGCAGGGAGAGTTCATTTACTGGGCTACTATTGCTTGCACTACAGTGGTTCATGCCAGTGAGAGCGCTGTGAAGTCTTTGGCAGATTTTGTAAGCATGATTAGGTAGGATGACTCACAGAGGCATTTAATTGGTGCCATGCATGGATTGGTTTCTTCCATACCTAAGGGCATAATCAGTGTGCCACACCATTATTGGTGTATATTGTTAGTATTGCCATGGATGCTGGAAAGGTGCCTGTCAATGTTGCTACAATCTGTGTCATTTCAAAGCAGTAGATTTTCAGCCATTCCAGTCATAGGAATTTTTGCCAATTACACTCATGATTCACTGGTTCACATGCTATACTTCAGCAAAGAAAAAAATGTATTGTTTAAACTGGCTCCAGACTGTTCCTGTTCCAGGGTTGGTATTCAATCACATACCAGCAAATTCAGGTTGCAAAATGATTGTTGATTGGGAGATCCTGAGCAATAAACCTACTTCCCAAAAGAATGGACTTTTTAAGAAAAGGAAAGCGAAGGGAAAATGCACTTGCAACCATGCAATAACACTTGCTTTGATGCAATATCACTTAACTTCCCCATAAACTAATCAGAAAGAATAAATGCTCATTAAGCAGCCAACTTTGTCTAATATCCCTACAAACAAATCAAGATAAATGCTCAATGAACAGGTTGTCTGAAAATGTTTTTCTTTTTCCTCCCGTTTGTTTTATCTCTCCCCCCATCCCTTTCTTCTGCTTCTTTTTTATAAAGTTTTATACATTTATATATTTGTATAAAAGGAAGCAAGACTGGACATATGAAAATTTGACTTTATTATTAAAAATGAGGTTTATTAACTACATCATTTGTGAAACAACTGACATGGAAAACAACTTCGTTATTGTCTGTAGTCTCATAGTATTATAATTGCCCTATATTTTTATATTGTGGTTGAAATGTTAATACATTTTCTAAACTATAGTACTCTCTCACTCTAGGAAGGTAAATGCACACATTCATGAACTTGGTAGATGATTTACTGGTCTGAAATAGGCAGAAACTGTTCTGAAGACACTTGTGCTGTAAACATTCGTCAGGTGCCCAGCAAAGATTTCAATGTTGTGAGTGGGTGGGTGTGTCAAATTGAAAAGGCTTGGGTTTGTTTGTTTTTGAGCACTTGACCCAGGATTCCAGCTAAGCAGAAAAACACTTTGCATGGTGGCAGCCCTCTAAAAATGAAATGAACTACACATAACATCATGTTCATGTCTGGACTGTGCTAAATTGTACATCTTGCAGGGCCAAGATCCTTTGGAGCTGACTGCTGAATTCTCAGCTGTTCCTGAGAGACAAGCTGATTATCCTTTTAGAGAACAATTTAGCCACAGTATAGAAATAAAGAATTCTGAAGACTAGGGTAAATAAATGCTCCATTGCTTCACTTAACCATGCCTTAGTTGGAATATTTAGTTTCTTTTGCTAGATCCTACCAAAAGGGTTCTGCCTTTCAGCAGGACATGACTGTATCTTGTGACCTTAGAAGTAGCTAGATGGCTGTGCCAAGCATTTTCTAACTACCACGACCCATCCTTAAAAGCTCAAACCATAGAGTGGCTTATGACATGAGCCACTCACTGCACACTCAGCTGCGTACAGGAATGCCTTGTTTGTTTGGGCTGCCCCATTGACTCCATTAATATGTACTTGCATTCTTCTGTATAGATTTGTCCTTTCATTGAAAGGAACAGGGAAGATCTTAGGAGCATGGAATTTCTGTGTGCAGTGGACTAACTCTGCATGTGGTATGTACCATGTGTGGTATGATTCTGTTGGGAGTTATTGGAGATAAATAGTTTTATAAACCACAGGGTAAGAGCCTACACTGGTGTGGGCCCTTCCAGGTGAGAGGTGGAACATTTCATAGTTCAGTGGGTGTGGATCATGAACCCATTAGTACTGCAGAGGCAGGGATAGTTTGTTGTTATTGTTTGCTTGGCAGTGATCCTTTGTAAGAAGAATATGAGTGTATAGTAAGTGTATGTGAGTTGTAATATTGTTGTGTGTGACTGGTTTGGGCATGAATGATTGGTTGATGTAGATGTATGAGATTGTGAATGGCTATAGTGATTGTGTGAATGGATGGTGAGAGTGACATTGTGTGAGTGGTTGTGTGAACAGTATGTTTTGTTGGTTGGGAATTTGTATCATGATGCCAAGTCTACAGAACTTCCATCTCTGTCACCAGGAAACCACTCTGTCTTGGAGCTGGCTGTGAGGACCTGCACCTAGTGTCAGGCCAAGGAGATAGTAAGGTAGGATTGCTGCTGGTGTACTGTCCATCCTGCTGCCTGGCAGCTTCTCTGACTGAGCTGGTAGAGGCAGTCTCAGCTGTGGTATTGGAGGAGCCCAGAATGATGGTACTGGGTGATTTCAATCTCCATGCTCAGGCTACCTCTAGTGTTCTGGCTCAGGACTTCATGGCCTTCATGACAACCATGGGGCTGTCTCAAGTTGTCACTGGCCTAATGCATAGGGCAGGACATACCCTCAACTTGGTTTTTGCTCCAGATGGAGGAAAGGGTGGTCTGGAGATGAGGAGGTGGATGTTATCCCATTGTCATGGTCAGACCACTTCCTGGTGAAGTTTAGACTTATGGCTCTGATCCTCCCTGCCAGGGGTGGTGGACAGATTAAGATGGTCTGTTGTTGTGAGTCATATTGGGAGCAGTGGATAGATGAGGGCAAAACAGATGATGGACTTGGACTGGGAACCGAGAGAGGGGGAAGAAGCAGGGTGGGCTTGCAGGGTGGGCTCGCAGGTCAACCCAACCCCCATCTTTGACAGCTCAGCCCCCTCAGCTCCTGACACCTCTGTAGAAGTACCGCCTGGCCCGTAGGACGTTCTCCAACTGGAAACACCACCCATGCCACCAGAGACTTAGCCTTGCATGTCAGACATTTCCCAGCTGAATGCTGCCCAGCTTCCCACACCTGAACTGACAGTTAGCAGCCCCACTCCATTGAAGGGAGAAGCTGAGATCAAACCACCTTCACCTCGTGCTCAGAGGTGCTTGAGGCGGGAAGTTCAACAGACTGGGCTGAGGCAGAGTCTTTGTTTGCATGCACGAACTAAGCCTACTTAAGCTGATTCAGGGGTGAGAACCTGGTTGCTACGTAAATGTCATAGAGTCACAAAGTCATGCTTTGTCAGTGCTAGAGAAGAACTGAGTTCCTAGAAAGAGTAGCTAGGTTAATGAGGTGAACTGCATTGGATGTATATATTACTTTAATAAAAAGAGAAAAAGCCACAGCTGAATCTGAGTCTGAATCTATCAGCTTCGGGCAGGACATCTGTCCCCAGAGACTAATGGAATCCACAGGATTCCTGAATGCCCTGGGGGATTTTCCAGTAGATAGAGCAGGTGACCCTGTTCAAGCACTTGTCAAGCTGTGAAACACATTAGGCTTTTGACACAGTTGCACCTGAGCACCCTCTCCTGCATTGTGGAGCCCGGTTTGCACCTTGGTACACCAGTGAGCTAAGGGCAATGAAACAGGTGGGATGATGGCTAGAGTGCAAGTGGTGAAAGCATTTTGTTAGGCTGATTGGGCACAAGTAAAACATCACAACCGTGCCTACTGTGTGGCAGTGAAGGCAGCAAAGGCAGCCCACTTCTCTGTCACCATTGCATTCTCATGTAGCCATCCAGTAGAGCTTTTCCGTATTATCAGGGGTCTGTTGACAACAACTCCAGGAAATGGAGTTTTAGACCCTTCGGAGGCCCACTGTGAATTGCTTGCAAGGCACTTTGAGTATAAAGTTGCTCACCTCCATAGCAATCTTGATGCCCCATTCACATCTAGTGTAGTCCCCAGTGAGATGTCCAGTGCAACATCTGCTTCTTGGGATTGGTTTCAGTTGATGCAGCCTGATGACGTGGACAAGGTGCTTGCAGCGATGCAGCCAGCAATGTGTCCTCTTGACCCTTGCCCTTCTTGGCTTATTAAAGCTTGCCGAGGTGGTTTGACCAAGTTGATCTAGGATGTGGTCAGTGCATCATTGCAGGAAGGAGTGGTTCCAGCCACCTTGAAAGAGACGGTGATCCGACCACTCCTGAAAAAGCCCACCCTGGAGCCATTGGTTAGTGACAACTACCAACTGGTTGCAAATACCCCCTTTATAGTAAAGGTGATTGAGAGGGTTGTGGTGTAGCAATTGCAAGTACTCTTGGATGAAACAGATTATCTTGACCCATTCAAGTCTGGGTTCAGGCCTTATGGGACTGAATCGGCCTTGGTCGCCCTGATGGACTACAAGGACCAACTAAATGAGATTGGTATTGGAGGCACTGTTTTAGAGTGGTTCTGATCCTATCCCCAGGGTTGTTTTCAGAGAATAGCACTGGGTGATTGTCTTTTGGCCACCTGGCAGTTGTGCTGTGGGGTGCTGCAGGGTGTCATCTTGTCCCCCATGCTGTTTAACATCTATATGAAACCCTTGGGAGTGGTCATCAGGAGATTTGGGGTGAGGAGTCAGCAGTACGCTGATGGTACCCAGCTCTATTTCTCTGTAACATCCGAATCGGCAGATGCCATGCAACCCTGGACTCAGTGGTGGGCTGGATGAGGGCCAATAAACTGAATCTGAATCTTAGCAAGACAGAAGTGCTGTGGGTTGGTGGTTCCCAAGTTCGGATAATTGGTCAGTTGCCTGCTTTGGATGGGGATGTATTCCCTCTGAAAGAGCAGATTGGTAGTCTGGGGATGCTCCTGGATCCATGTTTGTCTCTAGAGGCCCAGGTGACTTCAGTGCCTAGGAGTGCCTTTTACCAGCTTCGGCTAGTAAGACAGCTGTGGCCATTTCTGGACCGGGATAGCCTGACCACTGTTGTCCATGCACTGGTAACCTCCAGGCTGGATTACCGTAATGCACTATATGTTGGGTTGCCCTTGAGGTTGGTCCAGAAGCTGCAGCTGGTGCAAAATGTGGTGGCAAGACTGCTAACTGGGCAGGGTATGGCCAACATCTCACCCCACTGTCGAATGAATTGCACTGGCTACCTATTAGCTACCAGGCTAAGTTCAAGGTGCTGGTTTTAGTGTACAAAGCCCTATACAGCTTGGGACCAGGATACCTGGAAAATTGTCGTACCCCTTATATACTCAGTCAATCACTGTGTTCTGTAGGTGAAGGCCATCTTATCAGGAGGTCCATTCCGTACAACATAGGAAGCAGATCTTTAGTGTAGTGGCACCTACCCTTTGGAACTCCCTCCCCTTCAGTATTAGACAAATGCCATCTCTATTATCTTTTCGGCACCTACTGAAGACCTTCCTCTTTCAGCATGCCTTTTAAGTAGAGACCTTTTCCCTGTTTGTGTCTGTGTTGTAATTGCTTTTTTATGTGTTTTTAATACTTTTTTAAAAGATGTTTTTAAAGCTTTTTTAAAAATGTTTTTAAAGATGTTTTGTTTTAATATATTTTTAGGGATGTTTTGTTTTAATATATTTTTAGGGATGTTTTGTTTTAATATATTTTAAAGTGTGTTTTTATGATGTTTTTAGTGCTTTTGTTTGCCACTCTGGGCTCCTACTGGGAGGAAGGGTGGGATATAAATCAAATAAATAAAGAATAGTCATTTTCTCCAGTCAGGCAGAGCAATCCAACTCAGGGGAAGCTTGGTGTAAGTGGTGTTGATGCAAGCGAAGTTTATGTAAAGTTCTGTAGCATCTAATTGCCATTAAGTAGCCTCTGTGTTAGCTGAATGCCAGCTCAGCCAGCAGCTGCATATAGGGACCTGAAAATAAAAGCCTGCTCTCCCACATACCCCTACTAGGGAATAGGCCCTCTCTATTGACTTTTATTGTATTAATTTTTTTAGACGGACCTTTTTCCTGGTGTAACTTTTGCCTGAATTAGGGCCTGCAGGAGCTCTCCGGACATGAGTTAGATGTGGTCTAAGTCTCCTCACCTTGGCCCCTCCCCTGACACCCCTCCCCAACATGCCCCTTTTTCAGGAGTTATGCCGACTTCACTTATGCTGGTCTCAGCTGAGCTAGTGGAGCCCTAGCTGAGCCAGGCTGAAGGACTTATGCTGGCCCAGCTAGCTCAGCTGGCGATCCACCACATCCAACTCCCCTAAGCCTGCCATGAATGCTAGTTGGAGTGCACCCTTAGTTATATAGATGTGGTTACTATGGATACTGCACAAGTGTATATTTAGGATTTTCTTAATGTAATTATGTGAAATTGTGCTTATTTATGTATTTTGATCATACCTTTGAATTTTCCCTTTTGTAAACCACTTCAAGATTTATGACTAGTAAACAATATATAGATGGACTAAATAAAATAAATTAATAAAATAAAAATATGATACAAAAGTACATTGTAGGGAAAACATCTATACATTATATCCTATCACATTACAAAGGTCCCCATGGTAAGGTGACATGACAGCACTTCCTATGAAACTATTATTTATTTATTTGCAAGTATTTCTATCCCACTCTCCAGCTCTAAAAGAATTTTTGAAGTCATGTCAATTAAAAAACAAACAATTACAAGCAATGATCTCATTCAAATAAAAGAACCATTGCTTTGCTAAAATGATTTCCAAACTGTGGTTTCTAATCAAATTAGAGTCTATAGTTGTAGAGCTCATTTCTTTAAAGATAAGGGATGTGTCATGGAAGAAGTTTCCAGCAGTTCTTGACACTGCATCTTCTTTTCATTAGCATTGGCCCCATAACATTTCTTGTCTGCTTTGCAGTGTCCAGTAGTGCCCCAGTCAGGATTGTAACATTTTTTATTTTTTTTGTATGTTATTTGTATTTTATTTTCTTTAAAATAAAAAAAAATACACACACGCACAAAAGTAAAACAAGCAAGTCAGTAAAGTAACCAGTGACCAATCCAATTAAAGGAAACATTGCCAACCTGCTGAACCAGAAAGCAGACACTCCGTGCTATAATAACAGGCTACACTACATTCCTAAGAAAGAGGTTCTTTACCCCATCCCTTCATTGCCATGTGTTCCTTCTACCTTTCAGATATTTCACTTACACATTCACACCCATGAATGGAAGCATCATATAAGCCCATCAAACAGATCTTATGGGGGCACACTCAAATTGTCAGGAACAAGAAGATTGCTACACAGTATCTCAGACCAGTTTGATCAAGTGATTTATTGGCTTTGGGCCTAGATGCTGAGCAAACACCTAGCAAGTATACCAGAACATCTCTACCTTCTATATGCTTTCATTAACTTTTCATGTATAAATATATGGAAATGTTATGTTTGATTAGCATGGCTCTCATTAATATCACCAGTTCCATAGCTAAAAAGACCTGAAGAAGAGAACAAGTTAACAGGTTTATGACAATCTCACTGGAGAGAAGATATAAAAAGAAAGCAAAGCCTTATTGTTAAAGGCTATTGATTCTGTCTTCTCAAAGGTAACTTTTACTGTATTGCTCACCAATTTCTTTCTCATTTTCAACACAAAATATGCATTGAAGACTTTGCATTTCCATAGAAATAGATTCTATTTGTATTTAATCCATACAGCTTTTAAAAATAAATCTTTTCTTCCAAATTAAGAAAGGAGTGGTTTAACTCGGGTGGTTTGTATGCAGACTGAAATACTTTATCTGTGGTTTTATGATGTTGTTTGTGAACTCTAAAGAGACAAATGCTAATTCTATCTTTGTTGTATTCCTGGCTAATCTGTTTTGTGGCTTTATGTATTGCTGATGTACCGTATTCAGGGGTTTGGGAGGCTTTCCTCCCTCAGTGAGGCCTCTTGTTTAGTCTCTTACTACCATCAAAGCTTGTTATCAGTTATCCTAGTCATTCAAGCTGTAAGGATTCAATCCCTGTCCATCATGTTGTCACACGTACCAACTTTTCTTTGCCCCAGACTCCACATGAAGATGCAAGATAGGATATATGGTAAAACAGTCACAACTTTTATCGAACTAATTAATTAATATTCTGCAGGAAATGCAGTTAAAGCCAAACGACAACCCTGCAGGCATTTCCAGTTGGAGGAGACCCTAAGGGATATGCCCCTTCACTCTTCTTCCATGGGTGACACCAGCCTGGATTGAAGCCCCGTCCCAGAAAAAAATTCTGATGTGAGCCCTTCATTCCTAGTTTCCCACAGAGGTGAGCTAAGAGGCAACTGTTTATCCCACCCCACCTCCCCTCATCAGTGTTCAGAAGGATAAAGCCCACTGGATCCAAGAACATCTCAACAACTTGATCCCTATGAACAAGATGACAATGGGAGGCAGGATGGCTAGGTGCTCTTCACCTCCAATTACTCACCAGGGATAGAAATGCCAGTCTTCCTCCCTTCCTGCAGAGAATGCCTAACAGTTGTGACAAAAGCTAAATTAGTTAAAACAGAATACACCAAACCCAAAACCTAGACAGGCATGCAGTAGGAAAAAAAGATGCTCCAAGCAGCCAATTATGGGGCACCCCCCCAAAAAAAATCCTCATCAGATTAACAACTAACTAATTGACACTAAGGGTGGGTAGGGTGTCACACTTGGAAAAGAAGAAGCTTGAGGGTGGTGCCTCCCTTATATAGGGAGACACCAGACCCAATCCTGTTGGCTAGGATCTGGCCAGCTGGTTCTCCCTGCAAGCTTAAAGAAGAAGTGTTGAGTGGCTTCGCCAGCAATGAGGTAGAGCAAGCCCATCCCATCTAACAGAAAGGAGCCATCATTCTTGCAACTGATAGATAGCATTTCTTTGCGGTATCATAGAAACATGGGGAGCTGCCTTACATTGCGAGAGACCCTTTAAAAGTGAAACCCTATGCATGTTTACTCAGATGCAGGGATGAGAATATCTGGCCATTTTGGTTTCTCCCAGTTTCTCATTTTTCTCGAGGTCAGTTCTCCACATTTCCATATCAGTTTGGGGCATTTAAAAAAATCACAAAAAATCATCAGCTTTTTAGTATGCATTTCTCCTAATATATACATTTTAATCTAATTCTGTGATGGATTTCCTCTTTTGGAGATGTTTATTGGCCACCTAGCACTTTCCCTCAGATGCCAAGGCCCAAATTTACTTTGGAAAATGGCAGGACAGGGAAAGGGAAGACAATGACAGAGGGTGAGCTCCAGAAAAACAAATGTGTAACATTGGGGCCGGATCAAGGCATGTCTGGGCCCTTGGGCACCAGCCTGCTCCGGGCCTGCAGTACCATAGCCCAACACCCCCCATATAAGTGGTGCAGGGCTAATAACCCCACCTGTACACTCCACCTACCTCTCATGAGGTGTGAATGACGTGCGTGTATTAGCATGCATGCCTGCCGTCAACCAAGATGGTGGCGGGGGCATCAGCCCCTTAAGGAAGCCCCCACTGCCATGTTGGGTGATGGCAGGCATGTGTGCACAGCACACATGGCATACATACTGATGGAAGAGGTAGGTGGGGCACGCATGCGGGCTTATTGAAGTCCATGCTATGTGTATGGGGGGGCTGGAAGTTCCCTCTCCACAATCTGCAGCAGGGTCAGGTTGCAGGACTCAATGCTGCTGAAGATCATGGAATGCGACTGTCACCCTTCCACTCTAAGAAGGGGCCCTTCAGTGCTGCAGGGACCGGTGTCCAGGGCCCAACCTGGTCACCCTCTGGTGCTGGCCCTGCAAAAGATCAGTTTTCCATCAAGGACTCTCAGACCCACAATCCCAGTCCCTTTCTGGTGAGAAAAGATGATCTGATGTGGCCTGGGCACTACCTCCTAATTTTGGTCCATAAAATAGGTAAAGGGCAGGTGGCAATAGCTTTTATGATTAACCTCAGGCCATAAGCAGATCACTTCTTGTCTTGCTTTTGCAAGAGCCCCTATTTGCATGCTTGCAACAACCCTAAGTTTCAGGGTTAGACCAGGTGCACTATGACTCAGTTTAACAGCCATGGCACAGTGTAGGCCCTGCCTTTTCTAAAGGTTTATGGAATTGCTTTTGCATTCATTATAGACTAATAAAGAAAGAAAAGGAAATCTAGTTGTGACAAACTCATGTGCAATCAGGTCAGATATTAGCATAGATGGTACCATTCAGTTGAACTTAGTAAAGCTTTTATGATGTCAAGTAGCAGATCCAACATTTTGCTTTGTAAAAGTTGTTTGGGATGAAAAGGTACAACTCAGTACCGGTAAAGGCATAGCACAGAGAGGCTCTACATTGGAGTGCCAAATTTTTAGAAACAGAAGGCTGAATTGAGATTGTACACAATGCAGACACACATGCACTTGCATCTGTGCATGCAAATCTGGTATTTGTATATCAAATTGTCCCATATGTACATGTATTATTATTTTTAAAGGAACAAGTTGGCCTCCAGCTCTTTTAAAGGTATATAAACCTTTTTTTTAATTTTGTAACCTCAGCTGGTTTTCAAGCCTTTCACTTTTATACCTTGAAATTCTGAAATAACATTTTCATGTTAATGGATTGTTAACATTCTGAGCTAAGAGAAACAATTTTTAAAAGAAAAATAGTTATGTAGTACTGTGATTAAACTCTGTAAAAACACTGGTGAATAACAGTCATAAAACGATTCTCAGTGAAAGATGTGGTTGTAGTGGTGACGAATGACAACTTTGATTAGTACTTAAAAGATACAGATTTTAGCATCTTAAAATAGTGTTCAAGCTAAAATTAGTCACTGACAAACATCATCACACACAGCAGGTTTTTTTAAAATGTATTTTGGGTTTGATCCTTCCCAACCCAGGTGAAGGCAATGTCCATACTCATTGGGCTCCTGGCATAACAGAGTTGTGAATCTCTCTCATTATTCTCATGCTAGCACATGTCACTAAACCTCTCCCTGATTCAGCTTGGATTAATACAGAAATTAGTTTTTTGCCACCCTGGGCTGGAAGAAAGGGCAGGATAGAGATAAATAAATAAAATAGGTTTTTTCCCCCCAAACCAGGAAAAAACCTCAGATAATTTTCCAAAGCAATCTGAGGGCTAGAAAATGACCTCCCCCATAACTGCCAGGCCCACATCCCCGAATGATCCTCCCTGTCAGCTCTCTCTCCACCCCCACACGTTCCCCTTTCTATTTTATTTCCTAGCACATGGTGAGGGCTGTTTGTTCCCTCCCCCCCCCCTTCATTGCCCTGGTATACTAAAGCAATAAAACAGCTTTTCTTGTTCAAAAGATCTAAGAATGTCATGGCTAGGATCTAAGACAGTTTTCTGTAAGATATATGGTCCCCTTGTGTCTAGGCTATATTGCAGCTTCATGCTCTTCATTGCTTGGCCCTTTCTTCTCCTCAGACTGTTGCAAGATGCTGCCTTGCCATAAAGGTGGATATATAAATGTGTCTTAATTCAGTCATCCACTGGATGGGAGATATGCACATGCAAACAGGACAAAGATTTGATTTTTGATTAAAATTGCTTCTTTTCTTCTCATCTTTCCATATCCCCCTGGGATGTTTTGCAGCATCTGTGCCTTACATAGCAAAACCTTGTTTACTTTTCAATAAGCTTTTGAGAAACCAAGCCAATGCTCATACTTGCTGTTATGTGCTATTGAACGTTTTTTCCCAAGCATGTTAAATGCTTCTCTAAACCAGTTGTCTGCTTTTTAAATTGTTTATCCTTGAAAGTACTTGGTCTAATTTTATGCCCATAGCAGCAATTGCTGCTTTAGTCTCAACTCATCAGACTAAAGTATTTTTTTCCAAGGCTGTAAGGTAGTTTAGCCCTGGCTGAGGCAAGCATGAGTGTCTTCCATGACCAATCTGCCAGTTTTCCCCAGTACCAAGAATTTTACTAGAATAATATGATTTTTTTTAAAAAAATGTTAATCTGTGCAAGCATTATATTCTGAGGTTCCAGCATTTAGCCCAAAAATTGTAGCAAAAGTGTCACAGTTTAAAATGATTCTGTGTAGAAAGAAGGAGCTCGACATTTAGTCAAAACATGCCCCCAATGCTTCCCCATGGGCTTACTTTTCGGATATCAACTGTTCAAGAGTCACTTTATTATCTGACATGGCAGACAAAAGAAAGCTTTTATTATAATAAGAGAATGATGATTGTTCTATCTTAATGAATGAAGATTCCAAATGTATTCACATACCCCTTTTGTCAAATTATTATTTAATAATAATAAAAAAGCCTCATGTGTGGTTGTGCCACACAGTTCCCTAGGGAAGAGTGAAAAGGTCATCAATGAGGAAACTTTACACAAAGAGGCTAAACATTTCTTAGCCAAAAGAAATGAAACTGTAATTAAATCAGATAGCAAGTTCTGAAGGTACCCCATAAAGTTCCACATCTGATGCTTGATTGGTACTGTTTGGGGGATGGTGAAGGATTTGCCTGAGAAACTCAGGGGGGAAACTAGAGAACAGATCCATTTATTTATTAAGATACACAGTTTAGGGATGACCCCCAATCAGTTTTCAGGGCTAGGACTCTTTCATGCCTTGGGACCTTTATATCTAAAGGATCACCTTTTCCCACATGCATCTACCCAAATCTGGCAATTGTCACCCAACACCTTTCTATGAGTGCTCAACAGTTTGCTATGAGAGAAGGGGCCTTTTCAGTAGTGGCCCCTTGGTTGTGGAATGTCCTCACCACAGACCCCTGTCTGGAGCCTAATTTAATGTATTTGCAGTGACAGGTGAATACTGTTTTTATTTCACAGGCCTTTAAAATTATATTATGGTTTTGTACTGTTTTAGCTCTGTGGGTTTTATTCCTCTTCTCACTCAGTATTAAATAATTTTTTTATGGCTGCCTGGAGTTATAGGGCAGCCTATAAACTGTACAAATAAAATGAGCTGAGAAACTGCATGTAGTGTGAACCATTTCCCTGCTCCATGCTCCCTCATGCTGTCTCCCTTGATGTTCCAGATGTATATATATCCTTAGAAATAGTTTCGCACCCTCACAGTATTGTGTGTGTGTGTGTGTGCTGTATCCAAGGAAGCACTAAGAAAACATTCAATCAGCATAAGGATTTCCGCTTGTACAATGAGACTTCCCCCCTGCAGGTCTGGCACAAGACTGCAGCAGGCCTTTTGGCACCAGACTGCAGCTGACCCTCGAAGGCGGTGGCAGTTACTACTGCCACTGCTGGGGGCTTAAATAGGCCTGGACACGTCAGCACATTAGCACACTGGGCATGCCTGCCTGCCATCACCCAAGATGGAAAGCATGTGCATGCAGTGCACTGACACAGCAACATGGGAAGTGGTGCAGCCAGCCCACACTGGCAGTGGTCGGATTTTGCCTGGGAGGGTGGCTCCCACTCTGTGACCTGCATCAGCATTGGGTCACAGGGCTCATGCTCTGTGACCCAATGCTAATGTGGAATGTGAGCTACTTCTGCCCAGCCACAGCCACAGGGGCCCTAGTCAGCTGCATGGCCCTTGGCCAGTGCCCAACCTTGCCACCTGGTGGTGCTGGGCCTGCCCCCTCTCCTCCCTTTGTACACCCATAGATCAGTTCTGGGTTTCCCCCCAAACTTCTGGAGCATATTTGGGGAGACAGGAGAGAAGGGGGGGAAGTCCCATTGCACAAGCAGAAATCCTTGTGCTGCTGATGGAACGCTTACTTAGTGTTACATTGAATGCAACCCACTATGACTATTGTCTATTTGACTGAGACAATGTTTTGGGGCATAACATTGGTGGGCAGGAGGAGATCAGCACTTCCAGGCACTCTCATCTGTACAGCTTATTATTAAAGCTTTCCATATATCACCAAGAAGTCTTTAAAAGTTTATTGAATTTTTTAAACTCAGTTTAATAACGAACAATGAATGATTTAAAAAAATAAAATCGTGTAGAATAGTTGATGGGAAAGCCTTTTGGTAGACCCAGGTTTACACTTTGGCCACACCCACTTTGACATGTGTTCCTTGAGAACTGACCATGGGTCAACATGGCCCTTATCTCAAAACAAGAGTCACCCTTGAGTTTATTCCATCTCTCTGCTGCCTTCCTTCAAGTGTAGGCATATGCTGCTACTGGGTTTTTTTTAAAAAATACTGTTACCTTCTGTGCAGCCCAGTCCTATATTCTCAAATAAATGCAGCCTTAGTCTGGCCAATACTATTTTTCCCATATAAATTGATGGTTCTACTGAAGGAAAACAAACTGAATTCACCACCAACCCAGACAGTGGGGTCACAAGAGGCAGGGACCAGGTTTCCCTAGTTGCCATTCATATTACTGGATTACTGCAATGCACTCTATATGGGGCTTCCCTTGCACCTTACCCAGAAACTGCAATTAGTGCAGAATGCTGCAGCTAGATTGCTGACAGGGGTGAGACTATATAACACCTCTGCTCAGAGATCTGCACTGGATGCTAATTTGTTTAGGCCAAGGTGCTACTAAGCGTAAACAAAGCCCTTAACAACTTGGGACAGTGTACTTGTGAGACCACCTTACCCCCATATGTGCCTACTCTACCATTTCACTCTGTGGAACAGGCACTGTTGCAGGTGCCACATAAAAGTCATTTCACACTTGTAAGAAATCGTTCTTTATGTGTGGCAGCCCCCACTCTTTGGAACTCCTTGACCACTGACTTCAGGCAGGTGCCTTCTCTGTATTCCTTTTGGCGCCTGCTTAAAACTTTTCTGTTTAGGCAAGCCTTTCCAGACACATTTATATTGATCTTTCAATTTTTCAAATTAGTAGCTGTTTTAATTGTTTTAAATATGTTTAAATTACTTGTTTTTAACTGTTTTCTTGATAATTTTAATGTTTTTTGTAAACTGCTTCGAGGTCTTTACATTCAAGCAGTATATAATATTTGTTAAATAAAAATAACAAACATCAATGGGAAAAATTAAAGCACTGTACTTAGGGACATTGCTGTGATAACTGTAAAAATAGTCCTCCATTTCTGATAAGGACCCTGCAGGAGAATACATTATGTCTCTGGATGAAGAACACAAACATGAGGTATAGCTCCCCAACCAGGGATCCATGATTATCTGTAATACTGGCCTAGGGACAAAAAGTATTTTCAATAATAATCCTGTGAAATTCTGCCACAGTTTGCAGCTGTTCTTCTCAGATAATTTCACTTTCACGTCCTGTGCCCTACCAAGCCAAACAACCAGGGACTGCCGAAACAGGATAAATTGTTGTGTACCCGGAAGGCCACAGTAAATGCCAGGTGACTCTGTGTGGCTTGGTGGGTCAAACATTTCACAGGCCTTGTATATAGATTGAAGCATACTCATGGAAACACATTTGTGGGAGTTGCAAGAAAGGACAAGTGAATGAAAATTCAGTCATGTTAAGTCAGAATACTTCATGGTTATATTGGTACCATGAGCTAGCTAGCTTCTTTTCCAATCTTCCTTGTGACAACACAGTTGCTTTACAACCAACAACAGGTTCAGACAGTTGGGAGCCAAGAAGAAAACATCCTGAGCCCCGCCACATCCGAGCATCTCCGACTACTAAATTCTCCACAATGGAAGAAAGTGTCTCTGTTCTTCTGGATTACATTAGATTTGGATGGCAGACAAACCAACAGAGGTATCTGCCCCTTCCCATGTTTGTTTTAATGTATACATTCCTTCTCAGGAAGCTTTACAGTGATTCATGATAAAGCCACTGATAGCACTCAATTATTTAATAAAATATCAATCAATATATTATAACCGGACACACACTGTCATACTTGGATTAGGTGGTGGTATACAGTCCATTGTGTTAGAGAACTTAGTATGACTATTCTTTTGGACTTCAGTCAAACTAAACATTATAGTTCCATGAACAGTAGGAGTGAGACCTCAAAGGGTCTTAGACTTAAAAGAAAGAGCATGAACTCGGCAATACTGTGACCAAAAGTGGAGATATCTGAGAGGCATAAACAATACAGTGCAACTGAGTAGAAAACAGACATGACTAGGAAAAACTGAAGCCCTGTAGTGATGATGACATTTATGTTATTATTAGGTTTTCAAACCTTTGCTTTAAATAAAACATTAAATCTAAGAAATGTCTATTGTAGGCATTCAGTTGACTGATGCTTGATGTCTTTTGTCCTTTTACTTTATCTATCCTTCAGCTCTAGTTTGATCCTTCCTTTTTTATAATCTTTAATATTGTTATGATACTCATGAAATTCTCTCTCCTTGTTGCTAAATATTTAATGAATCTCTTTAACAATAAATATGTTAGAGCTTCTGCATGTGGAAAGTATACTAAGTGGCTCATCACGCAGCCACCTGCCTCAGCAAGAAATCAACCACCCACGGACGCCTTTTCATTTGTTTGTCATCTTTCACAGTTCCAGTCCATTCAGAAGTACTGAACAACCTGGGATTTTAAAAGCTCATTACATGATTTCTTTGGAACAGGCTACTTAGTTAACTCTGATGAATCTGAATATTTAAGTTGGCCACTGTGAGTGTTCCACCATTGTTCTAGCTCAGAAGCACTTCATGCTTTTACAAACTCTCTCTCTATGTAGCCTTTACTCTGGCTTGGAGGCTGATCCTACCAGAAGTGATAGATGGACCTCTGGGTGCTCAGCGGCAAGCTGCAAGCAGTTTGAATGGCACATTGAAGTTAAAGTTACATAGCTCCATAGTCCTTCGGTTGTTGCAACCCCAGTTGAGATGTCCAATGCAGTACCTTCCCATATTCTGTGGGATCAGTTTCTGTTTATGCGGCCTGATGATGTGGACAGGACCCTTGCAATGATGTGATCAGCTGCTCTTGATCCTTGTCCATCCAGGTTGGTGAAAGCCAGTTGGGGGGGTCTTGACCAAGTGGGTCCAGGCATCCTGACCAGAGCTTGGAAGTAATCAATCACAAAAAATAAATTTGTGATTTATTACTTTTTTGAGGAACAAGTGGGTAATTTCCTTACATTTTAATTGCAACAGGAGTAATTTTATTACTTTTGAGGAGTAATTGTAATGCTTCCAGTGTTACTTTGGGGCATTACTGGGGGAGGGGGAGCAGGAGGAGTGTTCTGCTCCTCTGATTCGTGGTGAAAATCAAGTGCTTCTGTGCAGTGTTGCTCTTGTGCTCTGTGGGAGTTTAGGAGGTGACGAGGAAGGTGGTGTAGAACGAGATGGGAGTGGTGTGGAGAAAACAACTGTTAAAAAAATGAACGGTGGTGGAGAAGAATGGAACATGGATGAAGGAGAGAAAGAGGCAGCAGTGGAATGAAGATAAAGAACTGTGGAGGTGAGAGACAATGATGCGTGTGTGTTCACACTTGGTGTGCAAAGTGGCCTCCACCAAACTCCCTGGCTAATTTGCTGCATTTGCAATGTTTTAACTTTTTTGCACCCCAGGGGAAAATGTTTGCTTGGGTGGGTGTGCTTTTGTTGGTGGCAGGACAGGTCCCAGGAGGTGGTTGAGTGAGAGAGATGATGCTTGCTAGCTGAGTGTGTGTGTGTTGCACTTGGTCTGACATGCAAAGATCTGAGCAGTGGCCTCTGTTTCCCTCCCCACCTCCCTTACCAGTGGAAAGACTGCTCAGTGGCATACCAAGGGCAGAGCGGTGGGAGCAGTCCTCCCCAGGTGCAGGCAATAAGGGGGTGCAAGGAAAAAGGGATTGCCCAGAGAATGACTGGGCAGGGAGAGGGGGAAGCCAGGATGAGAAAGGGAAGAATGGCAGCAGAAGGGGGCACGCAGGGAGGTGCTCCCTTTGGGCAGACCCACTCCTCCCTTGGAAGGGAGTTCAGGACCTTGGCCAGCTCCTTGACAGTTCAGACTAAAACCTAGAGGGGATTCCACTGCCCCACAGACATGGAGCCACCACTGGGGGAGGGCGGATGTGCCTGCCAGTCATAAAGGCTTTACAGAACCTCCAGTTTTAGAGGTAGTCCACCATTAAATACCAGCTGCAGCGATGGGGAGGAGGCCCTCCTTGTGGGTCTTCTCGCTTTCCAGTGTGGAAGGCAAAATGCCAGACTTTGGCCAGACGGTTCTGGTCAGACTCCAAAGAGCAGAGGTGAAGGGCAAATAGTTCTCCACAGAACACCTCCTACAGAAATCCATCATGTTTTGGGCAACCAGTTTTTTGTATTAATCCATTACTTTTTTCCTTTTTTGTACTGTAATATATATATATTACTGGCATGATTATATATATGAAGTTCAATAAAAGAAAATTTTCACTGTCTGCATTTCTTTTCTGGCCATTATTATTCATTTCATGATTATTACTAAAAATAATTTTGTCACATAGAGGAGGGGGGTGTTAAAAATGATCTACTCCGGGTGTCAAATACACTAGGTACACCACTGCCACCTTATGGATAAAAAAAAAATTCTACCACCTCTGTGTGTGTGCGAGAGAGTTTATTTTTAATGTTGTTTTAAGTTACTTAGGTGTGCAGCAGCCAAGAGCAGCACCTTGTAGGCACTCTATATATTTTTTTAAGTAACCTAACTGTAATTGTAGTGATTACTTTTGAGTAACAGTAAAGTAATAATTCCTTTCAGAACAACTGTAATTGTAATGGTAATTTATTTCTTTTTGGGGCCATGTAACAGTAATTGTAATTTATTCCTTTTTAAAAGTAATCTTCCAAGCTCTAATCCCAACACAATGGAATTGTGCTTGCTGCCCTTAAACAGACAGTAGTGCATCCACTTCTGAAAAAGCCCACCCTGCACATTATGGTTTATAGTAAGTGCCACCTGGTCAGAACATTGCCTTTCTGAAAAAGGTTGATGTAGCAGTTGAAGGAGTTCCTAGAAGACACAGAGTGTCTGGATACATTAAAAACTAGATTCAGGCATGGTTGTGGGCAGTGCTTTTTTGGTACTCTTATCTTGATAAAAGTGCCATGGGTGCCAGCACAAAATGGATGTCATGGGCAGGAAAAACAAAAAAGAGGTGCTGGTACTCCGTACCAGTGAGTAGTGTAACAAAAAAATGCCCTGGTTGTGGGATGGCATCAGCCTTGGTCACCCTGATTGATTACCTTTACTGAGAGGGAACAGGGGGAGTGCAACTCTACTTCTCCTTTTCAATCTCTCTGTACTTTTGATATGACTTTATTGGATGGGTATAGGGTGCCTCCTTTTACAGTGGTTCCACACCTACCTACAGGGCCATGTCCAGATAACAGCATTGGAAGACTATGTTTTGGTGCCATGGCCCGTGCACTATGGTATGTCACAAGTGACAATCTTGCCCCCAATTCTGTTCAACATCTGTATGAAGCCATTGGCAATGGTCATTGGGAGTTTTGGGACAAAGTGCCATTGGTATATGGATGACACACAGCTCTGTTTCCCCATCTGAGTCTGGAGAAGCTGTGCACAATCTGGACTGTTGTCTGGGTGCAGTGGGGGACTGGATGAAACACAATAAATTGAGTTTTAATACTGAGGCATTAGTCAGAAGTGGATGTCATGGTTGTGGGCAGCACTCACCTGACCTCTAGTTGGTGACATTGCTGTTGCTTACTGGGAGGTGGAGGTGGAGGGGTGAGATGATAGTGAGGTTGGTACAAATACAGTCCACTGGCTTGAATCTGCCACTGCATTTGCCCTGCACCAAAGTCATTGCTGCCATGTTCCTGTTCCTCTTCCTCTCCCTCTCCCTCCCTGTAAGCAGCAGCATCACAACCAACCCTAAGTCAGATGAGCACTGCTGCCTCTTCATACTGTCCATTACTGATGAATGGAAGGAACAAAAGGGAACAGGCACCAAACTAGAGACAAAAAGGAGAGGCAAGCTCTGGTGCCGAGTAAAATTTATTGTAGTGCTCTATGCATTTTGGAAATACTTTCCTTCCTCAGGAGCTAAAAACATTCAAACAAACTCAAATTAATGTCATGGAAACAACACCATGATCTTAAACATAGCAGAGTACTTTTAGAGACCACATTCTGTATAAATCACTTAAAAAACATTGTAAAAAAAGCTTTCATTATGATATATCCCTGATCATTAACATCAGACTGGCATCTTATAAACCCATACTATATGGCTCAAATTGAACACAATCTTGTAACGCCATTTACAAAGCAGCTTAAACATAAATCTTTCTCATCCCCCCAGAAAAACACAAAAACATTGCCCTGTACTGACCTGTGGAGCTATATCTCCATAGCTCTGTCAAAGCAATGCAAATTCTTTATCCAAGCCCCACATTGAATACAAACCAAACTTAAAGGCTGCTAGTATCCATACTAAGTATATAAATCAGCTCAGCTGCACAATCACGGCATTTGTGAATTTTACTGATCCAGCTGGTACTTACAATGACTAACTAGCATATACAGTAGGGTTGCCAGGTTCCTGGCCTGAGACTGATCCTGTATCTTTAGGAGAAGAGAAAGTCAGCCAAGTGCAGGTGTTCTTGCAACCCTGTAATGGGAAAAACCACAAGGTGGAATTCTCCCTTCCCCCTGCACAACTTTTAAAGATACATAAGATCTCTTGGTTGCCAGGCACCAGCCCTGATCAGTATACTCATGACATTATGTTTCAAAACTCCTAATGCCCATTCCCATCAGCTTCATATAGATGTTAAATTGCACTGGGGACAAAATGGTACCCCACAGAATCCCATAACACAAGTGCTAAAATACAAAAACTCAGTCTGATGAGACCCTCAGATGCCCCAAGATTCTTTGTCATTTAAAATCCCTATTTTAGTTTTCTTTTTATTGTGTTTCTCTAACTTGCCTACTCATCTGCTGTTTGGATGAACATTTTGTATACTTGTTTCACACTACATGTTTTCTGAGCCACGTTCCTGAGCCACTATAGAGGATAAACTTAGAAACTCCTCTAATTATCTGATTCCTTTCATTGTAAAGGCTGTTATCCATGCTTGCTGTCTTACACCGTTTTGGAAACAGTCTGTCTTAATTGCTTCCTGATCTCTGCTTTTCCTCTTTCGATGGAACCAAACTTAATTTTATCCATAGCTCCTGCTGCTTATTTGTTGATATGAGTCTTGGGTGTTCTTCAGTTTACTATTCTAGCTGAAGGCAGCATTTGGCATTTTCAGCCTGCCAGGCAATAATCACCCCTACTTTATGCTGGGCTGCCTGAGTATTATATGTATTTGCTAAACTGAAAAATAATGCTAAGCATATGGTCTGGTTTCTTTAGAAAAGGCAGCAACCAGGTCTGTTTCTACAGAATTAGTTTTAGTTGGCCATATTCTCAGTTGTCATACTGTTCACAATAGACTGTTAGTTATGCAAGGTGAACAACAACAGCAACAAAACCCCATACAGCTAATAGAGGAACCTTATGCAGGTCTGCTCATAAGAAAGTAGGGCTTACTTTCAAGGGTATGTGTTTGCGATTGCAGCCTTACGGATCAATGTGAAGTCTAGCCAGGAAGCAGAGGAGCATAGCAGAGAGGAAACTCCATCACCTCATCCAAAGACTGGCTGCTTCTGCTGTACAGGGCAGAGGTTGGGGGGGGAGTTTTTCTGTAATTTTTTTGCTGTCCCCTCCCCAAGGAGAGGCTGGTGGAGGTCAGCAAAGATCAGAGGAGGGGATGTTGCTGCTGGTATGAGCCCCTCAGTTTCAAAAGGGCCTGCACCGGGTTGGCAGCGTTTGACTGATGAGAAGGAGGCAGGGGGACAAGTGAGCTGGAATCAGCTGGGAGGGAGGAGGAGGACCCAGCACCCTTGGTCAGAATGTTAGGGATGGGGCAATGGAGTCTCTGGTTTCCGTCTTAGAGCAGAACACATCACTAGATAGCAGGGAAGCCGAGGGGCAGCAGAGGAGGAGGTTCTGTCATCACCACCTCTACTGGTCTTGCAGAAGCACCTGCCTCCTCTTGGAAGTCTGCAAAGTTACACAGCAGTTGCAACAAAACAGTCCACTGGCAAAGGTGAGAAAGCAAGTTAAAGGTTTGTTCATTCCTAGTATGCAAAGCCACCTTGAGTGGGAAGCTCAGGATGTATTGTCCTTACACATGGACAGAGAACAAAGGAGAGAGGTGGTCAGAGAAGGAGGAGGAAGAGAAGTTTAAAAAACAAAGAAAAGCTACAAGACAGTCAGTGAGAGGAACGCAAGGATTGCTTTTCTGTCTATCACTCTCATTGCTTCAGGAAGCATTGTGGTCTCCCATTCTATCACTTCCAATTGCAGTCTTCACATGAGAGGTGAGAGTCCTGTGAGTGAGTGAGCAATGCTAGCTCCTTTAAAGCTAGGCAGGAAGGGTGTGGAGACTTGTTGGGACATCTTTGTTGCCACTGTCCAGCCTTGTACTCCAGACCTTCCTCTTACTCTTGCTTTGTGACCCCAGTAATTTGGGCTATCGAGCCTATCTGAATGCATTTCTCTCTGTTACTTGAAAGAAAAGCCTCATCGTGTTTTGGGACAGGACCAGGAGAATTACATTCTAACCCCCTCCAGGAGCGTGGATCAGGGTTTAGGACTGCAGCCTTAGTCGTTGGATTTGTGGGCATCTGATTAGAGCATAACTTAATCCCAGCTCAGCCCCAGGATCTGTTTTTAGTGCCTGGATAGTAAATATAGTCATAATAAATAATAAAAGTGCCTCTGAATAAATATAGATAGTTGTTCTCTAGGCAACAGACTCCCACATATCTGAGATATAAGGTAAAGCCTCCTATAGCTTTGGTTTCCTTAATGTCCTGTGCCATGCTCCTCAACTAAAAGAGACATGCTGTCTCTGGAAGGTGAACGCTGTCATCCTTCCTGAACTCAGGTTTCTTGTAAGATATTCCAGTTTGTTTGACAATATCATCACCATCACCACTTATGCTAAGAGAGTCTCCAAATAGTTCTACTGAAAAATGGAAAAAATATTTTTTAGTTTTTTAGTTTTGAACTAAGCAAAAACAAACAAAAATAACATACCAATAAATAAATGCTATGCACATTTGATAAATCAAACTTCAAAGTAACAAACCACTACTCCATTCAAAGATTAAGAGTTTGGCAAGCCAGCATGTACAATGAGTCCACACTTAACCATAAGCAGTGGCTCAACAACACTTAGAGAATTCAGGCCACTAAATGAGCCAGATCATACCTAGGAAGCCAAAGCCTGCAACGTCCCCATCTGATGACAAAGATATCTAGATATCAGCTCAAAAGATTATAACTTCAAATATTGGTAACAGTGATCTAGATAGGGTTAGATGGCTAACCTGTGGCCCTGCAGATGTTGTTGAAGTCTCATGAGCCCTAGCTACCACAGCCAAGATCAGGGATGATGGGAGTTGTAGTCCCACAACACCTGGAAGGCCAGGACTATCCTACCCCTGTACTAACTGCTACACCACACTGGCTCTCTAGGCAAATAATAGTCATTTAGCTTGGTGCAATTTCATGAAATAAACATATTTTCCACATTGATGTTTCATAGACTTTCCTTTTTGCTTCACTAGCACCTATGCTGTACAATGAGATTATCTGGAAGACAGGAAGACCTAACTTATTATTATTTATTGCATTTATATCCCACCTTTTCTCCAAGGAGCTCAAGGTGGCATACAAACATGGTTCTTCCCCTCCTCACTTAATCCTCACAACAACCCTGTGAGGTAGGTTAGGCTGAGAGGCAGTGACTGGCCCAAGGTCACCCAGTGAGCTTCATGGCTGTGTTCAAACCCTGGTCTCCCAGGTCCTAGTCCCACACTCTAACCACTACACCATACTGGCTTAGAAAAGAAACAGCAAGGAAGGAAATGTAATGGTACCTGGAAATAAGGGTCAGCTGTAATTCTCAGCAGAAACAGATATGACAATGGCATGACACACTTCTCTTTTCCCTAATTAATACTTGCATAGTATTTTGGGAAACACCTCTAAGAAGTTTATTGACAGGCGCAAACAAGGTCCTACATGTAAAGAAGCTTATAGTATCAATTCCCAAAGGGCTCACCATATTGGGACATGTTTCCATAATATTTTTTTTACATAGTAAAATTGCTACAAAGTATTTTACCTTGGATATCATCATCATCATCATCATCATCATAAACAAAATACTGACACACTCTAAAACATCTTAAAAACAGACTTTAAAATATATTAAAACAAAACATCTTTAAAAACATATTAAAAAGCAATTCCAGCACAGACACACTGGGATAAGGCTTCTACTTATAAGGCTTGTTGAAAGAGGTCTTCAATAGGTGCCGAAAAGAAATCAGAGATGGCATCTGTCTAAGAGGAGGGAATTCCAAACTGTCAGTGCTATGTTGTGCTTGTTATTGTAGGATTGGGGGTTGGTCCAAATGATCTCCTGGGGTTCTTTCCAACACAGTAGTTCCTGACTCTAAGGAAGAGCATTAATGGTTTAAACCTCCCACACATTCTATTGTTAAATTGATAATCCACACAGGATCCTCCTATTGTCAAGATTTCTCAGATTTAAAAAAAAGTTAAGAAAACAGTCAGACTCCTTGGAGAAGGGGGCATTTCTTTCTCTACCTTCTTCCCTTTCCTCCTTTCTAGGGAAGATGTTGTCCAGCTATTGCTGTGGAATGATCTCTGAAAGGTTTTGGGATATCTGTTGGAGTGTTGAGATGTTAACCTCCACCTACACATTTGCAAATAAATGCAAATATTGCAAAACACCAGAAGCCATACGTGATCTCCTTTCAAAGGGAACTGAACCCTGGTGTATGCTGGAACCACTGGAAATTCTCACCATCAGAACTGGGGTGCACATAACAATATATATACTCTGTTGGAACCAGCAAATCTACTGATGGTGCATCACATCCCTCAAGAAAAGTTGTTTCAGCCACCACAAAGTTGCATACCTATTTAGTTAATTCCCATTTAGACTGAAAACCTTAGACCACCACCACATCTGTTTTCTTCTAGCTTTGAGGGAAATTACCATATGAAAGCTGGATTCTAGGCCATGGGGGGAGGAAATCCACATTCATTAAGAAACATTCAAGTACTTTTGTGAAGTCCCTAACTCCCGTCAGGGCGTCACTGTAGGGAAAACTACAGTGATAGAGCAATTCAAAGTAATTGAGACAGGGCAAACTTATAACGGTATGTATCAGGGCTCCTGCAGTTGTTCATATTTCCTTTATTTTTATTTTATCCCTAAATGCCATTTCTGGCTCTTCAGGTATCTCTTGCACTTGTGCACATGATTCTTTCAGGACTATGGGCTGCTTATTTTGGTGTCGTTACAAACCAAACTTTAAATATATACATATAACAGAAGTTTGTTGCTCACAGCAATAAAAACATAAGAACATAAGAAAACGAACGGGCCCAAAAATAAAACCTTGCACAGGGCACATGAAAAGTTAGTGACGTTACTGATGCTGGATCAGGCTAAAAGCTCATCTCGTCCAGCATCCTGTTCTTACAGTGGTCAACTACATGCCTATGGGAAGCTCACAGCTTCTCAGCAAGATGCCATCTTATGGGAAGACCAGCAAAATAAATCTGCTGGAATGAACATAAAAGAGAGCACATTTCTGTAGCAATTTGCATTTTTTAAAAATCCTCATGAAAATTCTCCAGTATTTTAGTGTGAATTTCTCCTAATAAGCACATTTTTGTAGGCAGTTTTACCTAATGTACACATTTTTGCAAGCAATTTCTCATCATATAATGCATTTTGTATGCTATTTTCACCCCTATATTTATTTTATCCCCCAATATATGCATTTTGTAAACATCGTTTGGCTGGCGAAGTACATTGCAAAATTTGGATAAGTCGAAGGATGGCTGTGTTTTGGTTCCATTGTTTTGGGAAGTGTGAAATTGACAGATTTGGCTTGAAATGCAGACTGAAATTTCTCACTTATCCCTACTCTGGGTAGATGTAATTAGCAACATGTACTTCTATTGCATTTCATAGGATGCCCTTCCATTGGACTACTGGAAAGAAAAGGTAAGGTAAGACAGGCTTTGTAAGCAGTGTCACTGGATGGGTACACAGACAGAAGTATTTATTGATTTATCTGCCAATCTTAAGTATAACAAGGTTCACTCTAATAAATATTCTCTGTTCTGAGCATATAATCCTGATAGCATTTAACCACAGTAATAACAATTTCTATGGGCAGGAACTTCCTTTCATTATTGTTGTATTAACTGTCCAGTTGCTCACTCTGAGAAACAGCTACAGTACTGAGAATTTCTCTAATCGTTTCCAGACATCTATCTGAATATATGCAGTCTCAGAAATCCCAGTGTAGCCCTGCTTTCCACAATAGCACATTTTCAGTTTGGCCACAGACTGTATCTATTTCCATTCTGCCAAGCTTTTGCTAAGCAATGGCAGTTGCTTATGATAGGCTTGCATGGACGACAGAGATGTGGAGTAAAAAAAAAAATACCAACAAAACAAACCCATAATAGTTTGTTACAATCTCAGGAAATACTCTTCTTGTAAGTTCTGCCTGCAGGCTCCTGTCTCTGTATTTGGGATCAATGATGCTATCATAGCTATTATCCAAGATCGTCTTTCCATCTGTGATTTCTTCACCTTGAATTCTCAAAGTGCAATTTCCCATAAGCAGTTATTTTATACCTAGTTTAAGATCCACAGGAATACTGTTTTTTGTATTGGCTAGTAACTCGGAATATCTACTGGAATGCCCAGGGCTCTGCTATTTTTGTCACCTCACTATTTTCTGGATACTCAGTTTGATGATCTGCCACCAGGCAGCATTTTATTAGCTTTTTAGAGGCGATTTTGCTCTGTGATGCAGGTCTCTGGCTTGTAATTGTAGCTTAAGGTTTCAGGTTTCCTAATTATTTTGTTTCTGATTTTCTTTCCCTTGTGACAACTGTGGGAGCTATATTTCAATTTTATTTTTCACTGAAGTTCTGTAAAAGGCTGGGGGCAGTGGTGTGGATTTGGCTCCGTTTCCCTGATGAGACTTGTGTAAAAAAAATATTCATTGCCATCTATTGGCTTATTGCTTGCACTAAGGACTGGACAGGAGTCTGTTCAAAACAGAAGGCAGTTTGACCTTTTATGTAGGGGGGAGATGGGAGAGATAGCTACATGACATGAAAATGACTAGGAGTTGTTTTATCCATTTCCCCAGCAGATGTTTCTTTAAAGGGGCAAGAAAAATAATTCCAATAGCAATGGTACATTTGTCTTTCAGATCAGAGCTTTCAAGAGATGCATTTTTCTGTCTGGTGGCATAGCCCACCAGAAGTCATAATCCCACACTTTATAACTTGACAAATCAAATTCTCTTCAGCTGTTGTGAGTGTGAAAGGGTGGGTAAGGAAGCTGCAAACTGACTTTTAACTCTCTTCTGATGACCAGAATGTCACATTAGAATTTGTGAAAGTTTTATTAGGCAACATGTTTGCCCAAACAGTTCCAAATCTGCTTTCAAGACTTCACCTCAACTGCCTTCTTGCCCTTTCCTAAATAATTAACTTCTGTTTATTCTCTTCCTAATGATGCCTCATATTACATCCCACTTCATATTCTTTTAAACTCCCACCACATTTCAGTGCCATAGGGCCTGAACTTTATTATTGAGATTGAGAGCTTAGACCAGGGCTGGGGAACTTTTGACCCTCTAGATGCTGACGAACGACAACTCCCATCAGCACCAGGAAGCATGGCTAATGGCTAGTGATTATTGGAGTTGTCATTCAGCAACATCTGGAGGGCCAAAGGTTCCCCATACCTGGCCTAGATTCTCATTGGTAAATAATCCTATTGCTGATAAAATGCAACAATATAGAACAAGCATTTTCTAATTCCATATTTCCAGGACACAGTTGTAAATATGGCAATTAATAAATATATTATTCAATTCATCCTATTTCTTCTTAACAGCATGGGAGGCTTTGAAATCAAGATCCAGCTTCGCATGTGGATTCGTCACACTGTGGGTGCTTTGGGTGGCTTTGGTAGAGATGGGTGAACCTGCCAATTATGGTTCCTCGTAGCTTCTCATTTTCCAGTCTTCAATTGAGTTCTCCACATTTCCACATCGGTTTGCAATCCCCCCCCCTGCGAAAAAACTCCTCATGAAAATTCATCAGCATTTATGCGTGAATTTCTCCTAACTACACATATTTGTATGCAATTTTAATATTGGAATACAGTTTCCCTAATATACACAGTGCCTAATACACACATTTTATGATGCAATTCCCCCAATGCAATGCATTTTGTAAGCTATTTTTACTAATATATGCATTTTTATCTACACTTTATCCTAGTATATGCATTTTTGTTCACATTACAGTAATACCTCAGTTAATAAATCATCCAGGAAAGAAGCTGCTTTTAACCAAGTCTTTTTTGGGTGCAGAGGGAGTGTGTGTGGGGGTGCACATTCTGACACAGAATGTGGCTTCTTGTCTACTGGATTGCAGCTGCTGCAGGGAGCTCTCACACATGGCTGGAATGGTGCTCCTTGCCAGGTGGCGCAGGCACCTCCACAGTAAACAGTGCTTTGGGCTCTCTGGAAGCACTGTTTACTGCAGACCTATCTGCTCGAGTCTAAGAGAGGATGGCACACACACACACACACAGACTAAACATACAGTGGTAGTAGAGGCTCCCTCTTGCCTGCCTGCTTGAGTGTACGGAGAGAAGCACTGTGCACAAAGCTTTATATGGCTATAGCAAGATGCTATATGATTAAAAAAAAGGCAAGGTAGGCATCCCTAGATGAAATATGTTGAAGTGCTTTTCTTTTTTGTGGTGTAGGAACCTATTCCTATTCTTTCCATGGTACCAACGTTTCCTACCTTTGGTACCAAAGGTTCTGTTAAAGGAGTAATGACCAGGAACACATCCATTTCATTAACTGAAGTATTACTGTACTCGGCTGGAGAATTGCCTTGCCTGATTTAATTCCCTCCCCTGATTTAAAGCAATAAAAATAATTAAATAATGTTTTCATAAACATTTCTACTGTGGTTCTCCATCTATAGAAGATTATACCTGCTCAGGTCCTCCTGACACCAGTGCTAACATCTTTTTCATGCTGGGTCAAGACTTACCTTTTCCAACAGACCTTTGAGGGACTGAATTGATTTTGTTTTACTGTCAGTGTGCTGCCAAAGCTTCCTGTGGCTGTTATGTGTTTTTCATAATGTGTTATGTGTATATCAATGAATTGTATGGTCTACATGAACACGCCCCCCCCCCCGGTGCATTAATGTATTTATATTTATGGTTTTAAATGTAAGTCGCTTGGAGGCCTTTTTGGTAACAAGCAACTAATAAGTCTAATAAATAACAACAATAACAGCGGCGGTGGCAGCAACAACAATAGTAAATTAGTTATAATTACAAAATCTAAGTGCAGCAGTTAAAAAGGAACAAGCAGATTAAACTAAAACCAGCAGCAATGTAAAACAGTAAAATACCGTAACAGAACTCAAATTAAAAGTGGATTGGAATAGAAACATTTTCAAAACATGGATATCCTTTAGCAGGGTTTTCCTAAGGTGTGAGGCTACCATGAAGGAGCCCCTATGTACATTGCCAACAATTTAATAGCTCTTGATGGCAGGTTTATGAACAGCACCTCTGTTATGTCGGTGGGTTTCGGTAGTTCTTAAGCTAGTCGAAATCCTTTTGGCCAATGGTTAGGGATGGTGGGGGTTGTAGTTCAGCAACATCTGGAGGGACAAAGGTTAGTCACTTCAGATTTAGGTCTTTAAAGGTCAATAACAGCACTTTATATTGGGTCTGTTAATGCAACAGCTACAGTGCAACAGCTACAATATAGGTGTTATGTGTTCTGAATGCCTGATCCTAGCAGGTATCTGGGTGACAGTATTCTGTGCCAGTTGAAGTTTCTGAACCATTTTCAAAGGCAGATCTATGTAGAGCATGTTGCCATGGTCTCATCTGAATGTAATCTGGGCATTGTAACTGAGGCAAGATCCACTTTTCCTTACAGCTGGAAAACAAGTCTGAGCTGGCGGAAGGCTCTACTACCCACCAATGTAACCTGTTTTTTCATAGATAGAGCTGAATCCAGGGGGGCTTCCAAGCTCTGAACTGGATATTTCAAGGGGAGTGCAGCCCCATCTAAAGCTGGTTGAAAATCTCATATCTAAATCATAGGATCTCCATCTCATCTGGATTGTTTGAGATGGCTTGCTATCACGCAAACTGCACAATGCTGACCTCCCTACTTCCTCACCCCTCTCCATCCCAGTAAGTGGCAGCAATGCCACTGTGGGAGGCCAGGTGCATGATAGCACCCGTCTCCACCAGATGCTTCTGTTCCCCACTAGAATTTAAGTATACTATCATCTCCTTTCCCTTCTGTATCCCTGGACATGGAACCTGGATGGGAGAGTGTATGTGGCTCAGTGGCAGAGCATCTGCTTTGCATGCAGAAGGTCCCAAGTTCAATTCCCAGCATCTCCAGGTTGGTAGAGAAACCCTGGAGGGCCACTGCCATATCAGTGTAGACAGTATTGAGGTAGATGGACCAATGGTCTGATGTGGTATAAGGCAGCTTCCTATGTTCCTATGCTGCTTTGGAAAGCCTTCAATGCAAGATCAGTCGCACAAACTCTGTTGCCACAATCTCTGTTGCCAAAGTAGAAATCTGAGGGTAAGATTCCAGATCCTCCTTGCCATCAGTCAAGTTTCAGCTCAGCCTTTCTTATTACTGTCTTCTTGACAACCTTATAGCATCCTTCCAGACTTGTGGTAAATGTTTTGGGCTGCAGATTCACAAGCCAGAGTAAGATTCTAGTTAAGCAACATATTATGGTGCATAAAGGAAAAGGTGAAACGATCCAAGAGAGAAAGGGTGAAACAAAACAAAATTGTTCCTGCCAAGTTAGGCATATACTAGGCAGGCTACAAAAACGTCTATTCATAGGGTCCTACATGAGGCACAGAAGCTTTGCATTCCAAAACAAAAGGTATCTTGCAGAGGTAAAAGGACTATAATTTCAATCTTAGTAGAAAGATCAATAAAAACTTACAAAGTGATAACAGAGTTCCTGCCCTTATTTAGAATGGGATAAGATTTTCCATGGTTAGGGAATAGTCACAAAGGCTTCTTTGAGAGTTAGTGGTGGTTCCCATGCAAATTGGAGAAAGTACTAGATAACTGGTGAACATAGCTGTTACCTCATCTAAGCCTTGCTAGACCATGGTGAACCTAACAGATTAAGGTAATCAAAGGAATGGGAGACGGAAATCTTATGCTCACACAGAAACTCCATCTATCCATGTCAGAGATGACATTTCCTATAACAGGTATTTCAGGGGATTAGCATACACAGGCTATGGGTCTGATTCATAAATCAGAAGTGGCTATCAAAAGAAGGGATTCTTACATTTAAAGCAGGACTCCTTTGCACAGCAGACCTGGCTTTCCTCACCCTCTATCTACCAAAATTCCATTTTTGATATAACTATTCAAGTCACACTTATCTACACAGAAGCAAATTTCATTTAATTCAATAGCATTTACTCCCAGACAAATGCTATAGGATTGCAGCCTTAGACTGTAATTCTATACTCACTTTCCCAGTAGTAAGCTCCATTGAACTTAGTTCTGAATAGACATGCATGTCTGTTAGTGTCTTACAAGTATCACTCTGCAGTCAAATTTTACTTGAGTGTATACAAAGTAGATGACTGGAGATTGTGCTTTTCCTGCTTTCTTTGTCTATGAGGGGATCTTACAGTCATTGTTTTAAAATTTATACTTAAAAAGGAGTCAAATAATATGTGTCAGAAGGATATGTTGATTTTTAGTCATTGCAGCAAGTCTAAAAATGTATAAAATTAAAACTATTCCAGGAACAGAGAAAACAAGCCCACACAGAGAGAAAAAAGGGCCAGCAACCTGAATAATCACAAAGAAGGGGGAAAATATTGTGTCACTGTTTTCATTTGTCTCGTGCAGCAGTCTCTTTCAGTGAATAATAAACTAAATGCATAAACTAGGCCTGCATTTAAATAGGCTTTTCCTCTTTAGTGTTTTAAAATATTTTAACCCTCCTCTGGCAGTATATATGTTTAATTAAAATGTTCATCTACCCTGGTGGTGGCCCCATGCCCACCTGAGACACTAGCTCGGAGCCTGCCAGCAGAGGTGAAGCAGCCTCAAATAGGCAGAGATCCAAGCAGCTGTAAACCCAGTGCTGAGCATCTCATTTTAATTGGTAAATGTGCATAAACTAGCATTTTTTTCTTTATGCACATATTTGCGCTTAGTTTGAAATAGCAAGTTCAGAGTGTTGAATTGTGTTCACTTGGCATGATCTGGAGACCTAAACACACAGGAGCTTCCAATTCCGGTCAGTAAGATAAATATTCCGTGCAAAGGGGAAAATCCTGCACCAGTGTGGATGGTTTCCTCTCAAAGACAAGAGGACGGGGAAAAATTTTTGGATCTCTCCCACTCCCTCTGTATTGTTCTTCTTGTATATTAATAATGCACTACACTTTCTGTAGGAAAGTGCATCTCAAAGCAAGATACCTAGAAGTGACAGAGATAGCATTTGTTGAGCAATGAAATTGCTAGCAATAAGCTCTGTCAAAACCATTATAAACCATCTTTGTCATTAATTTGTGAACATGTGTGACTGGCCACACCAGCTATAATGTCAAGAAAACAGCTCTGCATCTCTCTCTCTCTCTCTCTCTCTCTCTCTCTCTGTGTGTGTGTGTGTGTGTGTGTGTGTAGGTGTTACCACTCTTGCTATGAAAATATACTGTTGTGTGCACCCCAGTCTCCAAGTGCTGTGACACTTCCAGGGGTTTCAGCCTTTCCCAGAGTTTGGTTTCCTTGGAAAGAAGGTCAGTGTCTTATTTATGCTATTTAACATTTATATAAAGCCGCTGGGGACAATCATTAGGAGATTTGGGCTGCAGTGTCACCAATATGCAGATGACACTCAGCTCTATCTCTCATTTAAATCTTCACCAGAGTCGGCTGTGGAGACCTTGTCCAAGTGCCTGGAGTCCGTGAGTGGTTGGATGGGGAGGAACAGGCTGAAGCTGAACCACGATAAGACCGAGGTACTGCTCGTGGGGGATAAGAGAAGGTTGGGAGACGTTGACCTGAAGTTCAACGGGGTAAGTCTACCCCTGAAGGACCAGGTCCGTAGCCTTGGGGTTGTACTTGATTCCAGGCTGTCCATGGAGGCTCAGATTTCGGCAGTGAGCCGGGCAGCCTGGTATCAACTACACCTTATACGAAGGCTGCAGCCCTACCTTCCTGATCATCAACTCCCACTAGTAGTACATGCCCTGGTCACCTCTCGACTAGATTACTGTAATGCGCTCTACGTGGGGTTACCCTTGAAAACAGTCCGGAAACTACAACTTATACAAAACGCGGCGGCTCGATTACTTACGAATAGTCGCCGCCGGGATCACATCACGCCTGTGTTGTTCGATCTACACTGGCTTCCTGTTGTTTTCCGGGCCCAATTCAAGGTGTTGGTATTAACCTTTAAATCCCTATACGGTTTTGGCCCAGTTTATCTAAAGGAGCGCCTGCAACGCCACCAATTATGCCGCCCGACACGATCTGCCACACAGGGCCTTCTCTCAATCCCGCCGACAAAAACAGCTCATTTGGAGGGAACCAGAGAGAGGGCATTCTCAGTGGCGGCCCCCACTCTCTGGAACTCCCTCCCACAAGATCTACGGCACGCCTCTTCCCTAAATACATTTCGTAAAGCCTTAAAGACCTGGCTCTTTCAACAGGCCTTTGGGACTTCCGGGGAGGGTTAACTGTTATGATCAAATGCCTTATACCCTTCGTTATTATTATTGTTGCTGCATTGTCCTATTTTATTATTGTATTTTATTGTATTGTATTTTAACTCTTTATGTACGTCGCCTAGAGTGGTCTTTGGCCAGATAGGCGACATATAAATTAAATTTATTATTATTATTATTATTATTATAGGATATATGGTTTTTGTTTACACATATATATAGCCTGAGAGTAATATAGAGGGGTTCACAGAATTAACAGTCCAATAGATCTTGCTTTTCTATTAGGCTTGCAGGGAGGTAAAGCCATGGTGCAGAGAGCAGGCCTCTCTGTGCTCCTTTAGTTTCCAGCCTTTCTTCAGACTAACACAGACACATGCACTACTTCCTTGTTGTAGGGGAGGCCTTAATGGCCCACATTGCTCTCCTGGCCAATCCTTGCACATGTTAATGAGGGCACTTAACAGACTTGGTTTAATCCATTAATTTATGAATAGAATTAGTCTGACTAGTAGAGCAGGGTTCTTGCAATGCAGATCCCACCTCCCAGATACAGGATTCCAAATCAGAGGCTGGAAAGGGGACCCATAAAAATCATCCAGCTCACCTTCTAATTCCATAACACTATATTTAAACATTTATGTTCAGGGAATAAACCTTGCTGGAACAAAAGTGATTGGGTGAATTTAGCCTGAATGTTATGCTTGGGAAACTGCTTCTCAATGCAACCCTGACTCTAGAGGTCTGATAGAGCTGGTCCAAACCAGAACACTAAAGAAAACGCACAGGAGCTGAGTGTGTGTAATGTTTTGAATATTTTTAGTCTGAGTAGAGGTTGTAAGTTACTCTCAGGGAGCAGATGGAAACACAACCAGAACTTCTCCAGAAATGCCATCCCTCTCTAAAAAGGTCATAGATATTGTTGTTATTATGTTGTTACTCTTTCTGCGTCATACATGGCATGTTCTAAAACTTACCTCTATTACATTGCCCTGCCAAGTTATAAACAGTAATTCACAAATAAGCAAAAAACTTTGCGGTTTAAGAACTTACCTCCAAAGATGGAGAATTCCATTCCTACCTTTTGTGGGGAGGGCTTTGCCTCCATCCCCTCAACTGTTTTAAAGAAGGCTTGGGACTGGCTCCCGAAGGGTGGGGGGTGATCACATGTAGGCCAAGTGGCCTATCTTGAAGGGGGATCAGTGGGTTTATAAACCAGCTCCACCCATAGATTTGCCCCTCTTTTGTCCTGTGGCAGTTAGTAAGGAGCAGTGGCTTGCGATCCCTTTGGTGCCTCATCTCTTACCTGGACGGCGGTTTTGGCCAGTGATTGGCACGTGTCTTGTCCAGCGCCAGCTCTTTTTCAGCTGCCTTCCCCCTGCGCGGTTTTAGGTTCAGGCCCAAGGAGCTGTGGATTGCGCGGGCATACTGACTTGCAGTGGCTTTTCTTTGCCGCCTGCGGGTCAGTGTGCTCAGGCCGCACGTGCTTGTCGGAGGCACGGTGGCCATCGCGGCTGGAGGCAGTGGCCTACTCAGGCCTGATCTGGCTCTGGGATCCCTCCTCCATCCGGTGGGTTGGGTGGGAATCCTAGGCTTGGATAGAAGGGAGGAGAAGGGAGTATGGGTTTGATCATTTGCATACTTTTTGAGTTCAATGGGATTTATTTCTGTGCAATCATGTTTGAAAATGGAAATGGACTGCCTTCAAGTCGATCCCGACTTATGTTGACCCTATGAATAGAGTTTTCATAGTGGTTTTACCATTGCCTTCCTCTGAGGCTGAGAGGCAGTGACTGGCCCAATGTCACCCAGTGAGCTTCATGGCTGTGTGAGGATTGGAACCCTGGTCTCCCTGGTCTTAGTCTAACACTGACCCGGGGTAGGGAGGGTAGAAGGAGGGGGAGGGGAGGAGATTGGGTGGTTGGGCACTGGGCAGAGGGGAAGCCCCTTTCCTTTCCAAAAGGAAAACATTGTGAACAGTATCATTGCTTTTCAACTTTCCCCCACCATTTTATTCTACAGCAGGCACATGTAGCCTCCCACCCAAATTTAAACCAAAGCTGTCCCATGCCACATCCACACCAGGCCTTTATTTAATGGACAGTCATGGCTTCTCTGAAAGAATCCTGGGAAGTGTAATTAGTGAAGGGTGCTGAGAGTTGCTAGGAGATGCCCTGTTTCCCTCACAGACCTTCAATCACAGTGGCTGACTGTTAAACCAGTGTGGCCACTGGAGCTCTGTCAGGGGAATAGGAGTATCCTTTCAGCACCCTTCACAAACTACACTTCCCAGGATTCTTTGGGGGAAGCCATGACTGTCTCAAGTAAAATCAAAGTCTGGTGTGGGTGTGGCCCCGATTAGACAAGCAGCTGTGAGTCTGGCTTTTAGAACACTGACAGTTGGTCCTTACTGAGCATGCCCGACATTATCATTCAGTTCAATGCAAATTTTATTAAATTAATTAAAAATCAGCCAGGCATTTTTAAACTTTTAAACTGCAGAAGATGAAGGCCAGAGTATGGGGCAAGGTCAGTAACAGGATTACAGGTATTCTGTGACCATGGCTGATTTTTAATGAATTTCAACAGATTGTGAGAACTCTGACAGAAAAAAGTCCAAAAGGGGTTTGGGTTTTTTCCCTCTCTTTTTAGACTTTGAACTCTCTATTCTCTCTGACTGCTTTGTGTATCGCCATGAAAATTTAGAGGGTTGTTAAGCAAGCATTTCTGAGTTCAGGACTATACATTTTGTAAGGTTTTGTTTTGAAATGAGCTTATGGGAAGCATCAGAATGGCATGGGGGTATTTTCAATTTAACATTGTGAAATGTGAAAAATCCCCGCTGGCTATAGTATACAGCGACTCTTGTGGCTGTATAAACAACAAGAAGAATTTGACTTATTCTATTACATAAATTCAAAAACTAGCCAGGAATTATGTATACAATTATATGCATGTTCTGCATGCAATTGCATACAATGTTATCTGCAAATTTCAGTGTAACATTAATATCACACAGTATCTTTGCCTTTGTTGATAATGTTGCATCTGGAATTCACAATTCTTACATAATTCTGGATTCAGCATCACTCCTTTGATGTCAGCATTACTAGTGTTTATAATATGTTAGTGGAAGACTAAACTAACAGTAAACCTTGGAAATCTTAAATGTGGCTACTATGATTCATGAACTCAACATTTTTGGACATGCTGGATTATTAATATGTCCACAATGTCTTCTGTGCCTTAGCTGTGCATATTTATGAAGGCAAAATCAGTGCTTTACAATTTTAGGGGCTAAGCATCAGTTGTCTTCAGATATTATTATTACAAATATGATATCCATAAATACGGAGGTATAATATTGATATGGTAGAAATCCACATTTACTAGTCCAGGCTGTAGCACTGGTGTCAGTGGATCAGTAGGCAGCAGTGATATAATAACAAAAGATGTGTTAGACACACCTTGTATAAACAATAGATGATATGAAGTATTGAAAAATTTGCTGGTGGGCTGGGACAGATGGCGAATATATATATTTGGGCCTTAGTGCCTAGTGACAAGTGTTGTCTTTGTCCCAGTGTGACCTATGCAGATGCTGCGTGCCTTTCTTGGTAAGTCATGCTGAGTCGTCATGCTCCAAACAGCTGCTCCTGATGTCCTAGTAAAGACTTTAAACTGATGCTGTTCAGCTTTCAGAAACTCAACATTCCTCAGAGTCATGGTATTATAAGTTTGATTTATATGTTACCAACAGTTTCATGGGAGCTACTAGTGTGTGGCTGCCTCCATTCCATTCTGTAATATTTGAAGGATACAGGGCTAAGTTCAAATTACTGATACTGGTGCACAAAGTCCTATATAGCTTGGGACCAGGATACCTAAAAGAACATTTCAAACTCTATATACTCAGTTAATCACTGCATTGCAGTTGAGGGGCGAAATAAGACACTGACACATCAGCTTGGGTTAAACAAGGGCCACTTTATTAAATTACAGCAGACAAACCCAATTTTAAAGTGACCTGCAGAGGGAAAATCTAGGTGCGGGACTATCTATAAGCAAGTAGCTTGCCATACAGCTCTTGGGCGACCAGCCCCTGCTGGGGCAAGGGCAAGCCCATCTGCTTACCCCTTACCCCGGCCACACCTTGTAGGTGAGTAGGGGGGCCTTCCCACGTCATCCCACCCGGGGTTGAATAACCCTTGGGTAGATGAGATAAGTTGGCCCCAGAGGCAGCCCATATCCTGTCCTCGAGCCGCAAAGCCTTGCCAGACAGGCCTCCGGAACCACCAATCACCTCCAAAGGTGCCTAAGGGGGCCACCTAGCTGTCCTTAACTATTTCCCTTCCCGCACCTTCCCGCACCACTGCTATAACAAAACTGCCCCATAGGGCATTAGCCTTCAATATATCAATTTTGCCAAATTAGCCAAATCCACCTATTAATAACGCCCCCTAACCCGATTCCCTCCCCCTCCCATAGTGTGGAGCAGGCAAAAAACCTGCCCGCCAACGAGGGTGGGCAGGATAAAAATTCCTACTCAGCCCCGAAGTGACCCCTAGGCACACCATAAAAAAGGGAGGGTGGGGTGGGCGTCGCAATTCCAAAGAGGAATGTAGGAGGGCAGCTGGGCTTAAATAAGCCCTCCAGCCTCGCCCCTCCCTTCAGCCAAGTCGCACTTGCATCATAGGTGCGACGTGCAACTTTGCCCCATTTAAAGATGGAGGCAGCAGCTTCGCCCCCATCTGCAATTATGCCCCGCCCGTCAGCTGTGCGGCGAGCGGGGCATCATTTGCAGTTGAGGGGCGAAATAAGACACTGACACATCAGCTTGGGTTAAACAAGGACCACTTTATTAAATTACAGCAGACAAACCCAAATTTAAAGTGACCTGCAGAGGGAAAATCTAGGTGCGGGACTATCTATAAGCAAGTAGCTTGCCATACAGCTCTTGGGCGACCAGCCCCTGCCGGGGCAAGGGCAAGCCCATCTGCTTACCCCTTACCCCGGCCACACCTTGTAGGTGAGTAGGGGGGCCTTCCCACGTCATCCCACCCGGGGTTGAATAACCCTTGGGTAGATGAGATAAGTTGGCCCCAGAGGCAGCCCATATCCTGTCCTCAAGCCGCAAAGCCTTGCCAGACAGGCCTCCGGAACCGCCAATCACCTCCAAAGGTGCCTAAGGGGGCCACCTAGCTGTCCTTAACTATTTCCCTTCCCGCACCTTCCCGCCACAAAAAGGGGACAAATCTCTATTTAGTCCCCTTTTACCCCACTGCCGAGAAGCACCTCTCACAGACACCTCTGCAGGTCCCAAAGAAATAAGGCGTTACCTGTGTCAGACAGGTGAACGCCGTCTGCCCCGTAAAGTGCACCCTGCCAGTGCCAAATGCGTGGAGTGGGATGGTTAACTCACCATGTGGAAGAAGGGCCAACCGAATCCGTCAGTTGACCGTCTTCCGTGCCCAATCTATAGCCCCTGGATCCCATATCCCATGCCACTCCCTCCGTGGGAGCATGTCTGACCATCAGACGTAAGCCAGGCTACCGTTGCCTGATAAGCTGCATGTCAGCACATGCTTGAACGATGAGGGCCATACCCTGCATCAAGCCAAGGTCATTCCCGAGGTGGATGACCAGTACCTGCGGAGTAATCCGCGTCGCATGCTGGTGGAATAGTGCGGGTAGAAGCCCCTCCCAACGCATTCCTCGCCGGCCAAGCCACTGTATCGCCGCCCATCTGCTCAGGCCCAACTGTGAGCCGGCGCTCCAGTTCACTGCCCTTCGAGCTGCCCAGAACACCATGCTGTGGCCGCAAATAAGGATGCGTGTCTGCTCCGTCCATCAGATGTGGAAGCGTGTCTGATCACATCAGACGTGGAAGCGTGTCTGATTACATCAGACGTATCGAAGGCCATTGCTGCCTTGACAGCTGCATGCCCTGCATCACGCCAAGGTCATTACCACCGAGGTAAATGACCACCACATGCAGAGTTGTCTGCACAGCACCTTGCTGGAACTAAAGTGGGTAGGCGCCCATCTCAACGCATTCCTCTCTGGCCAAGCTACTGTACTGCAGCCCATCTACTGAGGCCCAGCTGTGAGCCCATGCTCGATTTCGCGGCCCTCCGGGCTGCCCTGAAGACCATGCTGTGGCCACATATTAGGATGCGTGTCTGCTCTGTCCCAGTTCAGCAACCTGTCGAAATAATTTTAACATGTTAGGCTTCAGAATGCCCAGGGCCTCCAAAAAAGGGGAACTATAGCCCTTATAAGCCAGAGGACCGGCATGCAACTGCCTGCACCTTCGCCTGGGAAAAACCCAAGACCTGCTGCTGTAGAAGCAGCTACAATTCCAAAAGAGTGGATTCCAAACTCTGCGGGGTCATGCCCTAGCCCCTGTAAGGCCCACTTTGCGAGAGCTCAAACTGGTATTTTGTGAGGGTTTCCTCACTTGCAAGTGCAAATAAATGCATATAACTCTTATCAGCACCCGTGGACCAAAGTCCAACGGCCTGCATCTTTGCCTGGGAAAACCCTAGACCTGCTGCTGGAGAAGCAGCTCCAATTCCAAGGAGTGGATTCCAAAACTAAGGCCTGCCTTGTGAGAGCTCAAACTGGTATTTTGTGATGGGATCCTCGCTTGCAAAGGGTGAATAAATGCATATAACCCTTATAAGCACCAGAGGACCAGCATCTAACGGCCTGCACCTTCGCCTGGGAAATAACCCAAGACCTGCTGCCATAAAAGCAGCTCCAATTCCAAAAGAGTGGATTCGAAATCTAAGGGGTCATGCTCTAGCGCCTGTAAAAGCCAGCTTTGCAAGCGCCCAAAACTGGTATTTCGTGAGGGGATGCACCTTTGCATGGGTGAATAAATATCTTTCTCCAGACCCCATGGTCAAATGTACGGTCCACCCCATACATATCTGGTCCGTCTTAAACCTGTTCAATTAGATACAGGCACAACCCCCCTCCAAGAAGACATCTGATAGTTGGAGGGTACGCGACACAGGTCTCGCTTGGATCCAGCCACCACCTCACCTATCCCAAAAGCTCCAAAAACAGCATAAGGGCTACTGCCTAGCATGGTCTGGCTTCATAACTGGAGGAGCTTACTGTATTCCCACTGGCCCACCAGACCCAAATAATGTCCAGTGAGAAAGGGCGATGTGGATAGGGAAAAAACCACAAGCCTAGTTAAGAAGGAAAGTCCTGCCAGCTTACCTTGAAGTGCTAAGACTGACAGGCCCCTTCTCCTGCCTTTCATTAGGAATTTCAGCAGGTGACCCCCTATCTGCTCTCTGGTAGCTGGCTAGCGTGCTAGGGGCCATGGAATCCATGGCCCTAATCCTAGTGTTCTTAAATATAAGGGGTTAAGAAATCCGGCCCGTGGCCAATGAGCCCATCTGCCCATGTTGACATCAAAAGAAGTAATGAAAGGTGACACCCATAGTTAACCCTTCTTTAATCCAGGCCTGCAGCTGCAGGAAAGAGGGCCACACAGCCAGGTCAGCGCATAAGGCATCCATGACCCTGAACCTGTAGTAAGGCTGTGCAAGCCCTGCTATGGCATCATGACTCCCGTAAAAGACCTCTAACACCTGGAGGGCCAAAGGAAACCTTTCATGGCCTCTGAAAACTCCAGGATCCTGATCAGCGACAGTTAAAGCCTGTCCATTTGCAGCCTACAGCCCTGTGCCCCAGAGTCAATCTTGATACCCAGAAAGGTAAACACTGGGGCAGAATATCAGGTATGAACCCATTACTGCCTGACCCCATAAATAAGACTGTTGGTGAATCAGGCATAATTTGCCCGTTGCCCATTAGGGGCATAGCTGACTGGGGCATCCAAAAAAGGGGGGGCAGGAAGTCTACCCAACTGCACCTCTTTACAATCCGTCCCTGGCAATTACTGTCATAACTAAAACAGATTGAAAGTGGTAGCCCATGAAGGCCAGCCGGGAGTTGGAGGCCATGAAGGCCAGCTGGGAATTTAAGTATGGGATAGGGAAACCAAAAGGAAAACACCGTAACACAGACAAAACTCCCCTTAAACTGGGTAGCCTGCAAACAAAGTGCGTAGAACCTTGAGTCTAACTGGGGAGGGACACCTGTCCCGAAGCAGCTTATGCTAGGGGCTTCTTCTTACCCCTTTGAAGGCCTCTCACCTCCTATCGCGCTGTTGCACACATCCTTCTGCAAAATGGAAGGAAATCATTTATGAGTAAGCACACTTTACCAACTACTAGGTCATTGCAGCTAACCCAGTTCCCCTAAAGCGAAAAGACTAAGGATATACTGCTGTAACCGATATTAGTCCCCACTGCAGCAGCTGTCACCTAGCAGGTTTCTAAACACCAATTAGAATATAAGGCCCATGTAAAAGTTGCATGCATGTATGACCTCAGGTAATTATTATCAGAAATCCTAACAAAGAGAGGTTTTGGTATTGTTGTAAAATCATCAGAAAAGGGTGAAGAGTCTGCCTGGAGCTTAAATGCAGCATGTGTCAAAAGAGAGTCTAAGATGCTGTCAAGGCAGCCACTGGTTCAGTAAAATCTAAGATCCTGGAAATGAGGAGAAGAGCCTGATAAGTAGCCTGTCTTTCCTCTTTATTCCTATCCAACCATCCAGCCACACTATCATCTGCTAGACCTTCAATTCCCTGCAGAAGTTTGCATGTTCTTCTTTAAATATAACAAATGCCATGTGCTTTGTTTGATATAGGAATATGTAACTGATACTTGGAAAATGATCACTGTCATCTAAGTCATGGTGATTTAGACATGTTCTAGCAAACCCTGTCATCTCTGCACAGCATTAGTATCCAAATATGAAGGCCGAAAGGCCGCAAAGGCTCACCCGGCCCTACAAAGGCCACATGTAATATAATAATAATGGAATTAATTACCTCAACCTAATATATTCTGGGCCTAGCAAGAAGTCAGAAGCCTAACCAAAGAGCTCCACCCACCCCAAAGCAGCCACCATGTAATAAAATTAATAGAATAAAGTACCTTAAACCTAAGATAGGCCTGGGTCTAACAAAAGGCCATAAGCTTAACCAAAGAGCCCTGCACAATGGCCAATAGAGGCTGCCAGGGCCTTACCCACATCCCTCACTGTCTTGTGCCCCCTACCTAGGCTGAACTCACACCCAGCCTTGGCAACCAAAGGGGGGAAATAGGGCCTGTGTGGACAGGCTTGAAAGGCCTGCACAGTCTCCACTCCCATAATTTGCTCTGAGCCTGCAGTGACTGGCCCAAGGTCACCCAGTGAGCCCCATGGCTGTTGGGAAGATTTGAACCCTGGCCTCCCGGGTCACAGACCAACACATTAACCACTACACCAAAAACTTAACCTAGGTGTATGGGGGGGATCTGCTCTGGGCTTATAATTCCTTTATTCCCCTTCCTTTGTGTTCTTCTATTTTTATTTTATTTTATTGTATGTATGTAGGGAGCCCTGACGCAGTGCCGCTGAAGGACTCCTAGCTGCCACATCCAGCTGGCTAGGCCCCTTTAACGAGGCCCTTTATTCATTTGCGTGTGTCGTTCATTTAACAAGTAGCAGCACAGATGTGGTGCTGCTCAAAGAAAAGCCTCGCGCCACCCTACTGTAACTGCCTGGGGGGGTGCTGGAGCCCCGCTGGCAAGGCCCCTTTTGAGGCCCGCCCCAGCAGCAGCCATGCTGCAGCATCGCCTGCCGATAAAATTAATAGGTGCTAATCAGCCCCACAACACGCAGCCTTGCAAAGGCCCAAGCCAGCAGCACTCCCACCCCAGGGATCAATCAAGTAGGCCTAATAGGCCCAACAAACGTAGCCTGCACGACTGTGAAGCGTCGCAAAAAGGCACCATCCATGCGGCTTCAAAAAATGGCCGCTGCTCTCCAACACGATGCTCTGCTCTGTCGTCCTCCTTCGAGCTGTCACAATTCCAAAGAGGAATGTAGGAGGGGCAACTGGGCTTAAATAACCCCTCCAGCCTCGCCCCTCCCTCCAGCCAAGTCGCACTTGCGTCATAGGTGCGACGAGCGACTTTGCCCCATTTAAAGATGGAGGCAGCAGCTTCGCCCCCATCTGCAATTATGCCCCGCCTGTCAGCTGTGCGGCGAGCAGGGTGTCATTTTTGCAAGAAACGGTATCTTTCAAATATTATCTCAGCAGAGTTCCATTCCGTATGATGGAGGAAATGAGCCTTTCGTGTGGTGGCACCTACCCTTTGGAACATCCTCCCACTATGTATCAGACAGGTGCCATCTCCTTTGCCTTTTTGGTGCCCACTGAAGACCTTTCTCTTTCAATAAGCCAGTTGGTATCCAGATTGGATTTGAAATTCTTTTAGTTGTTTTTATATGAGAAATGGTTTTATATGTGTTTTATTGGGAATGCCCTCGGTTATTAATTAAATTTCTGTATTAACTATGTATCCTGCCCTTCCTCCAAAAGGATCCCAGGGTGGCAAACATCAAAATGTTAAAACATTACAACTTAAAAGAAAAAAAAATAATTAAAACAATTTAAAACCATCTAATTTTTTTAAAACAATTAAGAATCATCTAAAACCGTTGCAAAACAATTAAAAACATCTGAAACCATTTCAAAACACTCACATACCCTCACAATTACAAATTTCAAGATTGCCATTGCCAATCTCTATCAGCCAACAAATACGTGGGTAAACAGGAATGTCTTTAAATTTCTCCTGCTATAAATGTATTGTAAAATCACATTGAGATGCTTCATAGAAAGTGATTCATGAATGAATTCAATAAAGAAAAGGCGGTCAAGTGAGCAGGGCCAGGGACAGAGTTACATTCACACCAGCATCACCAATTCCGTAACTCTTGCACACCTGTTTCTTTGCCGCTGATGAAACAGGGCTGTGGGTGCTCCATGCCTCACTCTGAGGAATGGGTCTTTCCTCAGAACAAGGCATTGTGGGCAACATCATCCAAATAATGTCTGTGCCACTGCCACTTTGCAACAACAGCAGCTAATTTCTGTTTCCTCAGTGCGTGGCATGGAGTTTCCTCAGTGCGTGGCCCCCAGCAAAGATCCCACAGGAGAAAATAAAAATTTCTCCATCATACCTATACCGCTGCTGCTTTGTCAGCAACGAGCAAGTTGGTGGGAGAAGGAGCAGTGCAAGGGGCAATGGTGGCTAGGTAGCTAGCCAGTCAGTCACAGTGGGTGGCCCTGCAGCTGGTGGATGAGGAGACACACAGTCAGTTCCACCCCCGCAGTCCACTTGCTGAGCCATGTGGCTCAGAATGGCTCATGGCATGGCCATCTCTGAAAAGCTCTACAGTTACACTGTGGGAATAACTCTGACCCAGTATCAAAGGGTAGGATAACATATGTGAGATTCTCTGATAGTTTTGCATTCTATGCAAGTGCTAAAAGTGTTACCATATTATCATGATTATCATCGTCATGAGTATTATCCATATCTTGTTTCTGTCTCTCATCCTCACTGGTCATAGAGCATCCCTGATTGCTGGGAAAAGTGGTTGCAGGAAAAAGGTATATTGTCTGTGATTTGTAAAGGGGTCTTCCTGCTCCTTTGAGAAATGTGTATATGAATGTATATATATGTCTTCATTCTTTATAAGGAACTGCCTTTTGCTTTCCACTGCAATGTGGAATGATAGCATTTTTATAAAGTATTTCCTCCGTCTATGCCATAAAGACTTAATAACTTACAGGAAGAATAAAAACACCTCAGAGGAATTACAGCCTTCACTTAAAAATCAGTTATTAATATCATTACATGATATTTAGAGTGAGAAGGTAGACATCATCCATAATGATATCACCTTAACCAAATATTATATGTAGGTTTAATATCAGTGAAGAATTTGCCCCAAAAAATGTCAATATTCCCATAGGTACATTGAATCGATCATTCATTTGATTGAGCAGCAAGAAGACAAATATGTTAGCGATGAGGGGGTGAAAAGACAAATTATTTTAACATGCTTGGTCAAGCTCAGATACATTTACAGAGGAGAAAAAAATATAATGCATCTTTCTTATTCATTTATGTAAGATCAAATAGCTCTGATAGGGTCGCCATAAGTCGTAATTGACTTGAAGGCACATAACAACAACAACAATACAATTTATTGCCCATTCTCAAGATATATTGTATGTGATTAATAGCATCTTTCAGGATTTTCTGCAGCTTTTTCCAGGCACCTGCAGGTGGTTATAACTACTTATGGTCATTACAGAGCACCACAACTGGCATTTTGTGTGTAACCTATGATACCAAGGAATTAATATGCCATGTGTTCTCTTTCACTAAAACATCAAATATCTAAAAGGTAATTATAACACATATGAAATGCTAGATGATAAAAAAAAGTTTAGACGATGAGAACCAGTTTTAACTTACAAAGTTGGAAAATGATCCAATTGGTTAATTAGCTATTTTGACAATCAAGGCTTATTTTGATTGTTGAGCAAAAATCATAGTATTTTGAAGTGGAATTCTGATTGCTGTTACAAGAGATATGGCTCAATTTTGCCTTTTTATTTTTAACAATGAAATTCTAGCCTGCTTGATCCATCCTCCTCCTACAAAAAACTGGCAAGTGAGTTGAATCATATTGGCCCTGAATATGAAACAAAAAATAATTAAGTCAATGAGACTTTCTTTTCATGCTGTCCTCTACTGCTACTTGTCAGTGTTATTATTCAGCCACGCTATCATTTTGTGAAACAGACTTCTGGTCACCAGTGGCCCAATCTAGGCTTACTACCTTTTTCTAGAAGGACTGCAGTTAAATCAGGGGTAGCGAATATGGGTGGCCTCCAGATGCTATTGGACTACATCTGCAGAGCTTGGAAAAGTTACTTTTTTGAACTACAACTCCCATCAGCCCAATCCAGTGGCCATGCTGCCTGGGGCTGATGGGAGCTGTAGTTCAAAAAAGTAACTTTTCCAAGCTCTGCATCTCCCATAATCCCAAATATTTATTTCTTTATGAATTGCTTCCCATGGATGTTCCATAAAACATCCCAAAGCAATTTAACAATAAAGCACATCAACAATAAAACATGCATAAAACAGTTCAGAACAGATACAGACTGGGAGAAAACTCTCCAATTAAAAGGCTTGTTGGAAAAGGAAGACCGTCAAAAGGCACCAAAAGGATAATAGCGATGGTCAGCCCTGTAGCCAGTGTGTGCATGGATGGAATGGAAGCACTGCCCCAACTAGACCTGTCCTTTGACCCCCCCTTCCTGGATTTTTTTGGGAAATTGTATAATTTGTGACATGACAGACAGTGACAGCTTCCATTTAAAGAAAGACATCTTGTTTCAGGAACAGGAGCAATTAAACAATAGAACTCTCTGAAAAATTCAGCGAATAAGGCTGGGTGAGTGTACAACAAAAGCCTCATGTTGAAACATCAAAACATCTGCTCACTCGAGACTTCCCTGACAGACCGTGGATTTTTTTAAGTGATCCTGAAAAAAAAGCCTGTATTGTAACATGAAACAAACAAGCCCTTTGTATTATGGGCTAGAGTTAGACTCCACCCCTCGGATTTTCCTTTCCTCTGCTTTTCAGTTTCAGTTTCTGTTCTCTATCCAGCTAGCAATAAAGAAGCATGTTTGTTTACCTGCAGTAAAAAGTAAGAGTTTGTTTATTCTGCAGTTATTATGATGAATAGAGCAGGACTGGTCCTTATTCCTAAAGGGTGAATTAACGAGATAACTTAAAGTGATCTGGAAAAAAAATCTAACCTCAGTTACCCTTTACTCTGTTAAAGCACTCACTATACTCACAAGCATAATAACTATTTCTTTTTCTTGGCAAAGGGACGCCAGAAAACAGCCCTAGAGGAATACAAACACTTTTGCGCCCACTACAGTTAGGTGACTGGCCACCTGGGCTGGAACTCTGGCCTAATTTCTGATTTTCCCAATGTGTACAACTCAGCATGAGGCTTTTTCAGGGTTCAAGGCAGCTAACCTTAACTTTAATTTTTAAAATTCCATTACTTTAATTCTAGGAAAAACCAAAAGTTGCCACTGTTCTAAAGTATGATTTTTAGATGCTATGCAATTTTTCTCTCTGAAAAGGTATATCATGAACCACCATTCAGAAAGCTTTCTTGCATGTTTATCAAGCATTTTGTAAGTTTATGAAAGGAAGTCTATTATACAATAAATATTTTACAAAGTTAATTATTCAATCTCATTGACTTCAACAAGAAAGTTATGCATATTGTTCTCAGCAACACTGTCCCTGAATGCTTGACTATGGTTGCATTGTAATGTGTTCATACTCTTTTTCTAGACCTTTTTTTTTAATTGGTGTTGTCGTGATACAAGATTAAAATTGCATTTTTGAAAAAACAAGCTCCACACTAGCTTTTAACTTCTTAGTTCTAGCATAAGCTTTTTTGTTTGTTTTACACCTTGTTCACTGTATCCTTAATATCCTTTCTTCTTATGACACAAATAGTATGCCAGTCATTTAATTCCTGGTGTTCAAAGTAAAATTTTTATTAACTTGACCTTTACCTAGCCCATTATGTAAATTAACACACACTCTGCACTGAGTGAGGAGTGAGTGGGAACGTCACTGTCTTTCCTCTCCCCTGGCTTGGACCTCACATCCTCTCTGCTAGTGAGTGGGTGGGTGGAGAAATTGGCTGGTGCTATCACCCCCCCCCAATGATTCACCTAGAAGTGTGGCTGCCCCTCCTAAAAATGTGGCTGTCCCCTCAAACATGGAAGGCTGGCTACAGGCTGGTGCTGGTGCTGGTCTGATATGTGATTGGAAGGAGTTCCACCACACTAACTGCTTGATTTCTTCATCATATGGGTTGGACCTCCTGATGAGATGGTATGTGCAGGATTCCCTCCTGCAGAGTGCAATGATCAGTTGGGTATATAAGAGGCAAGATTATATTTTAGTAGTCCTGACCCTAAGCTGTATAGGGCTTGGTACGCCAGTACCAGCAATTTGCACTATACATTTAAAGCAGTACAATACCACTTTAAACAGTCATAGCTTCCCCCTAAAGAATCCTTGGAACTATAGTTTGTTAAGGTTGCTGAGAGTTGTTAGGAGACCCCCTATTTTCCCAGAGTTCCCTGGGAAGAGGGATTGCTTGTTGAACCACTCTGGGAATTGTAGCTCTGTGAGGGGAATAGAAATCTCCTAACAACTCTCAGCACCTGGGAACAAACTATAGTTCCCAGGATTTTTTGAGGGAAGTGATGACTAAAGTGTTATGATACTACTTTAAATATATAAGCAAAGATGGGGTGTTAGTCTTTCAGGTAGTTGGCAGCCATTCTTTCAGTAGGGGTGTAGTATGACGTTCATTTTCTGCCCCAGTGCATTAGCTGCAGCTTCTGGACCAACTTCAGGGGCAGCCCCACATCACAGTAATCTAATCTAGAGGTTACCCATGCATAGATGACAGTACCCTTCCATGAACAGTGCCCAGAGTAATGCAAAGCAAAGGATAAACACAATTACATCAATGATTACATCAAATACAAAAGCAAAATATTTAGAAAGTAAAAAATCCACACCTTGCTCTTCAGGGCATTTGGCTATGCTGGCTTAGGCTGATGGCAGTTGTAGCCCTACAACATCTGGAAAGCACAACACTGGTTAACCTTTTAAAAAGAATAAATGACAGGCACATATCTAGCAGATGAATCTTTGCTGTCTTTCCATAGAGATACAGTGGTGGGAAAAACATTTCAGGGAATACTCCAGGGGATACTCATATTATTACATCACCTTTAAGAGTGCAGGGACTGTGGGACACCCCATGGACAAGTATGCCTATAGCACTTGGGAAGTAATCTTCAATGCCACTCATGGCAAATTGTTGCTGTAGGAGGAATGGAGGGAGACATAACCTGTCCTCATGGGACAGAGAATTATCTCCTCCTCTGCCAGTGTTCTGTCAGTGTTCAAAAACGTATGATTTTTCCAGCAAATGTTTTCATTTTCCCACATAGGGTTGTTATATTTTTTTAAGATTGGCTCCTCTGCTGTTCATTAGTCATGAAGTTTTATTGCTGCTTTTGTGCATTTTTTATATTGTGGTTTATTTTAATCATGGCTGATGTGTTAGATATTCTTCTATTGTTAGCTGTTTTGGCATCTCCATTTAGAAAGGAACAGCAGGTTACCAATATATATAAATACATAACTTTTCCCAAGGTGATATTCGTCAGTTGTGTCCATTAAATTCATGCTTACAGGGAATTCCCCATCTGCTGCAATGGAAGGATCTAATCCATATTTAAATGCCTTTGCAAGCACGGACTGGAGTCTATTAAAAATTATGGAAATGCTTATGTGTGATTAATCAGACCACCCATTCCCACAAGCTCTGTACTGGAGCACAAAATTAAAATACCTTGCATAGGTAAATATAAATAAGTGGCATGGTAAAAAGTTTTAATCATCTCTACTGTTGAGGATTGGACCTTGGCATCTCATAATGTTTGTGGAACCTGGATATACAGATAATCCAGAATATAGGAATATTTGAGCCCATTCACTACTTCACTACTATAAAAATGGCTCTTGGGGTTTCTTTGGTGGGGAAAAGCAGGACACAAATAAAATAAATGCTTATCCATATTAACCAGGAGATCCAATCAGGTCTCATACAGACCATGCTAAATTCTGGCCTAGGCATCAACCTTCATTGGATCCTGGCTCAATTCGCTCAGCAGCAATCCAGAGAAACAAGGAGCAAAGCACGACCACAGAAAAACCACATACTCAAGTGTAACTCAAACTAATACACTGGTTTATTGATTTACAAAGCTTAACAGTATTATGAAGTAATGAACTGATTTATGAGGTAATGAAAAAACCAAAGATAATATTTGAAACTGCAGCAACTTAAAGTAACTTAGAAAATATCTTAAAGCAACATGACACATATTTGCATAAGCTTATCAATGATTAATGATGACATGAATCAACTACAGAATAATAAAAATATGAATAGCATTGAAAAAGATGATTATAGATTACACTGACAACTCAAACATTCTAGATACATGATTATATTTTCCACCTAACCTCCTCTAGCCCTAAAACTCTAAGTTCGCTAGTGTATTGAATCAAGAAAAGTCACAGTTTCCCATCCAAGGCAAATGCTTAGGCTGCTGTTTGAGCCTTGTGGCCTTCATTTTAGGCCAAGTGCAGGATGCAGGAAGCGAGGCAGAGAAATTTGAATACATCTTTTATACTAACAAGCAACTGGATCAGGAGGCAGGATTTATCCAGTACATTCCACATCAGTTCAATGATCATGGAGGTGGACCCTCGTAAATTACCATAATCTGTCTGGGAGGGGTCAAAGAGGAGTAAAAGGGCCCTTACTTCTTCAGTTGTTTTCCATGCAGGCACCTTTTACACAGATAAACACTGCACCTGCCTGCAAAAGTATGTTATGCTTTCAATTTTGTTATGTCTTTACACAGCTGTTTACTATAACTCCTTATTATGTTGCCAGGGATGCACATTCTTTTTGCTGGAAACAGTAAAACTGTACACAGAGATTCCAAGCAGTTTCACCCAGGGTTGACACAAACGGAACAAAAGTGTCATCCATCTTAGTTCATGATGCCTGCTCTACCCTACGCATCAACCCATGGTAATGCCATAGTTGCTGAGTGTGCAGGGACCAGTAGGACCAATCTAACAATCCATGCCCAGTCCAAACCAACATTCTATAAGATACTTTTCAAAAAACCAAAGCAAAACTGCTGCACCAAATACTTTGTCTTAAATAAATATGTAAGGTTCAAGACTGACTACTTCTTGGGACATGAACAAATATATTGAGAAGGTGGATTTAGTGAATCTATATGCCTGATGAAGTGGTTGTGTAATTGGTTTATCAATTGCCCACTTTGCAATACAAACGATATTTACTAAACCATAACACAAACCAGTAGGTTGAGCATTGGCACTGCCACAGGAGGGTTGACTTGTCAGTTTGGCACATAGTAAAACAATCATGGAATTACTACACCACATGCTGATACTGCACTGATCCTCAATGCACATTTACAACAACAGTTTGGTTGCATAGATCATGCTCCTTTTGACTCTTTCCACATATCATGGACTATTATATCACCTTTAGATTTTTCGTTGAAGATCCTGTCTGCTACTTACTATCTCCTGATTTCTTGGAGCTTTGGTAACACTGCTACCGCAGTGGTGGAAATGTGTTGGCTGTTGCATTATGTCTCTTTTTGCCAGTATTGCTGATAGTCAATATCACAAGACGTCACCCTAAGAGTTGGAAATGACTCGCACTATAAGTGTGGGGACACCTTTACCTTTACCTAAAGTGGAGGAAGCAACCAGAGGATCAGCTATCCTGGACTTGATTCTAACCAATAGAGATGATTTGGTGGATGAAGTGGCAGTTATGGGAACTCTGGGGGAAAGTGACCACACCATACTTGAATTCTTGATTTTAACAGAAGTAAAAGCTGAGAGTAGCCATACACGCACTCTGGGCTTCAGGAAAGCTGATTTCAATAAACTCAGAACAATGTAGGTATGGTTCCATGGCATGGGACCCTAATGAGGAGAGTCCAAGATGGGTGGGAGTTTCTAAAAAAGGAAATTCTAAAAGTGCAATGGCAAGCAATTCCAACAAGGAAAAAAGGGGGGAAACAGCAGAAGAAGCCAATGTGGCTTCACAAAAAGCTTAGAGATGACCTGGGAAAAAAAAGACACATACAGGAAGTGGAAAGAAGTCCAGGCCAGAAAGGAAGAGTACAGGCAGGTATCACAGAATTGCCGGGATGGTGTCAGGAAGGCTAAAGCTGAGAATGAGCTGAGGTTAGCAAGGGATGCTAATAGCAACAAAAAAGCTTTCTTCAGGTATGTCCATAGTAAAAGACAGAGAAAAGAAAAGGTGGCACAGCTATTCAATGAGGATGAAAAAATTATAACAGATGACAAAGAAAAGGCAGAAGTGCTCAATTCCTACTTTGGCTCAGTCTTCTCCCAAAAAAGGGTCTATGACCCTCCTGGGAAACATGAAGTAGAAGGGGCAAGATTGGAGCTTGAGCTTGACAGACAAACGGTCAAGGAATACCTAGTCACTTTGAATGAGTTCAAATCAGCAGGGCCCGATAAACTGCATCCTAGAGTATTGAAGGAACTGGCTGAAGAACTCTCAGAACTGCTGTCTATTATCTTTGCGAAATCATGGAGGACTGGTGAAGTGCCGGATGACTGGAGGAGAGCTAATCTTGTCCCTATCTTCAAAAAGGGCAAAAAGGAGGAACCGGGGAACTACAGACCAGTCAGCCTAACATCAATCCCTGGAAAAACTCTGGAGCAGATTCTAAAGCAGTCAGTCTGTAAGCACCTTGAAAGCAATGCAGTGATTACTAGGAGCCAACATGGATTTATGAAGAACAATCCTGCCAAACTAATATTATCTCATTTTTTGACCAGGTAACCTCCCTTGTAGAATGCGGGAATGCTGTGGACATAATATATCTCGACTTCAGCAAAGCTTTTGACAAAGTGCCCCATGATATTCTGATTAGCAAGCTAGCTAAATGTGGGCTGGATAGAACCACAGCCCAAGGATGTTTGAATGACTTTAGGGTATTTTGGGGGTGCTAAATCCAAAAATGACATTAGTTTTGCCGAATTGGCTCTAGTTTTTGAGATAATGGATATCCCTCAAATGACGATTGTACCCCAATATGACATGTAGCTGCTGACATATGCAGCAGGGTTTGGTCTGTCTTTTTACTCTTGAACATTGTTTTGCAAGTTTATCCATTTCATATAATATCATATGCATTTTCATAGGGCATTTTCGATTGTTGCCCCCACCCTCTGGAACTCCCTTCCTTTCGATCTTTGCCACACCCCCTCCCTGACAGGCTTCCGCCGGGCCTTAAAGACCTGGCTATTCAGGCAGGCCTATGGGGTCTCTGGGGATGGGTCAGTTTCTAATGTTGTTTAATGCTGTTTAATTTTAATTATTATATTTTTGGTTATATTGTATTTTATCATGATATTGTACGTCGCCTAGAGTGGCCGTTTATTCGGCCAGATAGGCGACTCAAAAATAAATTATTATTATTATTATTATTATTATTATTATCATATTGATACTTTTTTTTTTGAAGAGGAATATGAGTTCATCATGAAAAGGCTGCTTAAACAATCCTAATGCATTCTGCTACATTTGTGGCGAACAGGGCCGGTTCCAAAGGGTGGCCAGGTTGGGCACTGGCCCGAGGGCCCCACAGCTCTAGGAGCCCCTGGGGGGCCCTCTGCTCCCCTTCTGAGATCCCGTGGATTACAAGACAAGCTTCCGAACCGCCCACCATGCCATCAACCAAGATGGCGGCAAAGGCTTCAGTCCCTTACGGAAACCTCGGCCACCATCTTTATTGATGGAAACCCTGCGCGAACAGCAGAGAAAGGTAGGTGAAACGCTGGGGATGGCGGGGGATGGCAGGCGGTTCAGAAGCTCGTCTTGAGATCCGTGGGATCGCAAAAGGGAAGCAGAGGGGCCCGGGGCAGGCTAATGTCCAAGGGCCCCCGCATTCCTGGAGCCGGCCCTGGTGGTGAATACACTGCAAAAACAAAGAAAAAACATCACTGACTTTGTAAAACAAGCATATCTTGCTTATTTTGGAGTGAAGCTTGGAGATCAAGATAAGTCTTGGGCTCCCCATAAGGTTTGCAACCTCAGTCTGTCAAAGCAAGCATCTGAACTTTTAGCATCCAGGCTAATGGAAAAGAACTGTCTACAGCCGGAAGCTAACATAACAGCTTATCGGATAAGAGAGGAGGGACTTCTTCCATACTTCAGCCAAGATGAAGAACTTGTATACTGCAATAACATTCCTGGACTTCTCCAAATGGGACTACCGGAATATCGACCAGAAGATTGGCGGCTTTTTATAGACAGCTCCACCAGAAGCTTGAAATGTGTTTTATTGCACAATGGTAACCGCTATACATCTCTTCCAATTGCTCACTCAACAAAACTTAAAGAAGAATATGAAAATATCAAAATGGTCTTGCAGAAGCTCTGCTATCTTGAGTACCAGTGGTCTATTTGTGTTGATCTAAAGATGGTGAACTTCTTGCTTGGGCAGCAAAGTGGATACACGAAGCATCCTTGTTTCATCTGCTTGTGGGATAGTAGGGCAAAGCGAGATCATTGGGAAAAAGTGACATGGACTTCAAGGGAACACATGACTGTAGGTGCAGCGAACATCATTAACAAGCCATTGGTTGTCAGAGAAAAAATCATTCTCCCACCACTCCATATCAAGCTTGGACTGATGAAGCAATTTGTTAAGGCCTTGGACAAAGATGGTGATTGCTGCAAATACATTTGTAGATTGTTCCTTGGACTGACTACGGAAAAACTAAAAGCAGGAATCTTTGATGGTCCTAAAATTCGTAAACTCATCAATGATTTGAATTTCACGACTTCCGGGAAGGGTGACTTAGCCTGTGCCTGCTTTTGAGACGGGCTCCTGCCTCAAAAGAAGCTTATTCAGATATATCAGTCAGTTTTTTCTTTTTTTTTTGACTGATTAAACTTCTCCCGGGTAGGGAGAAACGAAGAGATTAACCTCAAAGCCTATTTTTGTTGGGACGACCAGATCTCATTAATTTATGGGACGAGGTCCAGCCGACGAAGGTGGGACGGATTTTCAACAGCAAGCTCTATCTGTTAAAGCGAACGTTCATCTTATCTTCTAAGAGAGAACGCACTAACAGGCAAGCACCCTTCTTTCTATATTTTTCTTTTACTTGACTTAAATTGTTGCTGTTTAAAAGAGATTTGCCAGATTGATCAGTTTTTGACATCTCACTGGGGAGCCATAACTTCTCTCTGCTACGCACTAATTAATAGCTTATCTCTGTTTTTGTTGCAAAAAGCTGTCCTGGATTTGCATTCTAAAGATATACACAGAAGAGGGATTTCTATTCCAGATTTTTATTTTGAAAAATATTATACTGTTTTGAGACTACTCTCTTTTTGGTCTATTTTATTTTGACGAATCTGTTTCTTGACGATTGCCATTAATTGTTTCGATCCTGGGAACTGCATTTTGTTTACTTAACTATTGGAGAGATAAGGCTGTCTGCTCTGTTTATACTGTGATGTCACCAAGTTTGGAGTATTAACCCAATTGTTGCTGAAATAAGAAGTGGTTTTCCTATATTTTTCTTTTAAAATGGCAATTAAGAAAGTGGCTGAAAATCTGGAAATAACTATGTTTCAGAAAATAATGGATGAGATTGAGATAATGAAAATTGAATTGAGTAAAATGAAGCAGGAGATTAAAGATATAAGGGTCCCTGTGAGAGAGGTGACCCTGGAAGGGGTCCCTGTGAGAGAGGAGACCCCGGAGATTGGAACAGGGGTCCCTGTGAGAGAGGAGACCCTGGAGACTGGAATAGGGGTCCCTGTGAGAGAGGAGATCCCGGAGATTGGAACCAACGTGGAACAGGAACAAGATTTGGAGTCTATGGACTTTAGAAATAAAATCTATTGTTTGGAACTCAATGTTATCTCTGAAGAAATGAATGAAGATTCTAGAGATAAAGTTATCAATGGCATGGATAATCTTCTGGACTGGAATGATGTGATGGAGCCCAATATAGAGAAAATCTATGGAATTAACTGCAGCCATGTGACAATGGAAAAACTTTTAAGAGATGACCCAGTGTATTTTGAAAAAAAGAACAGAGATATGATTTTACAGCAGTATTTCAGCAACCTATTCAGAATGGATGGCAAGAAAATATTTGGGATAGAGGTAATTCCCATCAGACTCTTACTATATGACTATGGCTTTGACAGCAAGATTATTATGGAATACTGATAATGGAAGATTGGATATTGAAATTACTGGACTTAACAAGACTACTGAAGATGGAAGATGGAAAATGGAACTAATAGAGATAATAGAACAATGGCTACTGAAATTATTGAACCTAACAGATTCTGATGTGATGGATTAATTGAAATGTTTATTTTGACTATGGTTATGACAATAAGATTATCATAATTAGTAATGAGATGGATTAATCGATATGCTTATCTGGAAAAAAAAAATTGATAGATATATTTCTTAAAGAATTGAAACCTCTCTTTGACTTTTTGTGGAAAGAATAAAGTAATGTTTATGAGATTTGATGATTAAGTAAGATAACTACTGGAGGAAAGTGATTTTATAATATGACTTAAGAGACAGGATTGTTATATATTATAGACTTATAACTGATTTGATCTTTGACAAATGGGAAGTCAATATTTTACTCTTTATTTTTTATTTTTGTTTTTTCTTTTCTTTTTTTCTTTTTGTTTAACTATTTTTGATTTTGTTTTTTGTCTTTGAATGTTTTATGATTTTGTCTTGTATGTTTTATGAAAATCTGAATAAAAATTATTGAAAAAAAAAAAATGATTTGAATTTCACTAAATTTATGAATGATGTTGAAGCTTCTGCCTGGTGCAGTTATGTCTCAGTTGTCAAGAACTTCTTGGGTAACCACAAAGCAGACAATTATGAAGAATTGGTGCAAAACATGCTTGCTAACTTTAAACATTTGGGTACTAATATGAGCATAAAGGTACACTATCTCCATAGCCACTTAGACAGATTTCTGGATAATCCTGGTGATTTTAGTGAGGAACAAGGGGAGAGGTTCCATCAGGATATAAAGGTGATGGAGGAAAGGTATCAAGGCAGATGGACAGACACATGATGGCAGACTACTGCTGGAGCCTCCAACGTGATTGTCCTGATGCCCCACATAAAAGAAAATTGTACACACAGTGATTTTCTATGCATTAATTGTGATTATCTGAATCAGCTTACTTTGTTTTAATGTTATTGTACTGAATACAACGCCATTAGGTATTTCATGTGTTTACTTTTGTATGATTTGAGACAGTTTCCATGTCATTTGTGGGTAGGCTATGCCTAACCATTAAATTTTTTGAATTTGTTATGTTTTTCAATGGGGGCATCCATTACCTCAAAAATTAGAGCCAATCTAGCAAAACTGATGCCATACTCGGAATCAGCGACACAAAGTTACCCTAAAATCGATCAAACATCTTTGGCAATAAAATTAGTGTTGACCAGCTATTAGATGGATCCACAGTTGGCTCCAGAATCGTACTCAAAGAGTGCTTATCAATAGTTCCTTCTCAAATTGGGTGGAAGTAACGAGTGGGGTACCACAGGGCTTAGTCCTGGGCCTAGTGCTCTTTAACATTTTTATTAACGACTTGGATGAGGAGGTACAGAGCATGCTTATCAAATTTGCAGAAGATACAAAATTGGGGGGGGCATAGCTAACACCGTGGAAGACAGAAATAAAATTCAAAGGGACCTTGATAGGCTGGAGCATTAAACTGAAAACAACAGAATGAAATTCAACAGGGATAAATGTGACGTTCTACACTTAGGAAAAAGAAACCAAATGCACAGTTATAAGATGGGGGATACTTGGCTCAGCAATGCTACATGCGAGAAGGATCTTGGGACTGTTGCTGATCACAAGCTGAATGAGCCAACAGTGTGATGTGGCTGCAGAAAAAGGCAAAAGCTATTTTAAGCTGCATCAACAGAAGTATAGTTTCCAAATCATGTGAAGTATTGTTTCCCCCCTATTTGGCATTGCTTAGGCCTCATATTGAGTATTGCATCCAGTTCTGGACACCACACTATAAGAAGGATGCAGACAAACTGGAACGGGTTCAGAGGAGGGCAACGAGGATGATCAGGGGACTGGAAACAAAGCCCTATGAGGAGAGACTGAAAGAACTGGGCATGTTTAGCCTTCAGAAGAGAAGACTGATGGGAGATATGATAGCACTGTTCAAGTACTTGAAAGGTTATCACACAGAGGAGGGCCAGCATCTCTTCTCAATCATTCCAGAGTGCAGGACACAGAATAATGGGCTCAAGTTACAGGAAGCCAGATTTCAACTGAACATCAGGAAAAACTTCCTGTTAGAGTGGTTTGACAATGGAACCAATTACCTAGGGAGGTGGTGGGCTTTCCAACACCTACAAGGCCTTCACGAGTCAGCTGGACAACCACCTGCCGGGTATGCTTTATTTTAGATTCTTGCAATGAGCCGGGGGTTGGACTGAATGGTCTTATAGGCTCCTTCCAACTCTACGATTCTATGATTCTAATAATGGCTGGCCTTTGTCTTTTCAACAGTGGTCTTTATGCTTACAGCCCTTGAAGAAGATGCAAAAATGCTGTGTTCTAATCTAAGCAAAGTTACTAGATGTAGACAAAGACCAGAGGTTTCTTCTTGATTGCATCACTTTAAGAATCATTCTGATGCCCTATTTTATGGTATGCTAAGATGGACTGGTCAATAAATGCAAAACCACAGCATTTCCTACTGGACTTGTAGTTTCTTATGTTGACATATAGACTAAAGAAAATGTGATTTGCAGTTTCCTGAAGATCATTCCATTTCTTTGGAACAAGGTGGGAAGGAACAATCAATTAAATGGTCAGTGAAATTGACTCAAACTTGTATCATATACTGTTGTGTAAAGCCTTGAGAAAAAAAAGTGAATTATTGTGATGTGAGTTGCAAAGAAAAGTGAAACATGCCTGTCTCTCAGTTAGTAAAGATTATTTTTTATTATTAATTGGACACTGTTCTCTATTGGCTCATGTAAAAAACCCCACACACCTGACATTTGATTCCAATATCTTAAATAGCTGTACCAGCATCTAACTGTGCAGGCTGGGTACATAATATGGGATTTTGTGTAGGCATGACAAGCTTGTGTAGAACATTGCTGCAATGCAGTGGTATGTTCCAGCGTTGCTACATGATCAACAGCTGTTATTGCTGAATTATATGTGATGTTGTACAAAGCATTGCCCAGAACCAATATAAACATAGCAAGTTCATGGAAAAGTGATGGCAGAGGGACAGAATTAGCTTTGTGGAAATGACCTTTGAACCTAATATTTGGTATAATTTGGTATAATGGGATTGGAACTGACAAGGAGCATGGCAACTATGTTCATGAGGACTTTCATCCACGTATCAAAGCATTATTAACAGTTAAACCAGAATATCCCCTAAACATTATTTCAAGCCTTTAACAGGACTGCAGCCATTAAAAAAAACCCCATCTGACAGCAGAATTTCCTTAATTGTTCAACATACGGTGGGGACTTTAGGAGACCAAAGGACACTGAACAGAATCTATCCTGTCTTCTCCTTAGTGGTACAAACTAACTCTCAAGTAACTAGTCCCTCTTCTGCGCCCTAGTCTCCATTTGAATGTAGAAGTTGTGGGAGTTGGAAACAGTCTTTCCCCAATTTTCAATTACAAGTAGGACTGATTGCGGGTCTGGAAGAATTTCTTTTCTCTTCTTTTATTCACATATACCGACAGTGTGTACATGCAATATGATTTTCTCCAGAGATGGTGCCCTGCAGGAAGGTGGGTGAAGATCTCCATACCTGGACTTCCCAGGAGGATCCCTCCGCCTGTGCTGCCTCTGAGACGGGCTCCCGTCTTGGATGAAACTTATCCAGTTTTAAATTCAGTCAGAAGGGTTTTTTCTGACTGGGGATGATTTCTTCCGGATAAGGAAGAAGCGTGAGATCTGCCACATAGTTTTGTTTTGATTGTTGGAGCCTGGAATTCGTCAGAATTGTCTGTCTTCCAGCAGTTCAGACAGAGCGAGGATTTTATGCTAGCTTAGCTGGATAAGTGACCCGTGTTTTTTTAACGGACTAGCAGGCAAACCTCCTGTCTACATTTATCATTTTCTTATCTATATAGCTAAAGAGATTTGTCAATGTAACAGCAATTAAGATAACCTAGATGAGGTAAGACTTTCCTTCTTTATTTACGGAACTAAGGGGGAAGAAAATATAAATAGCTTATCTTTTTTTTTTTTATTGCAAAAAGCTGACATGGAAAATTGCGTTTTAAAGATTACAACGGATGAGAGCTTTCTGATTGGGAGAGATAAGAAATCTTTTTGATTTACAAGACTTTTGTGTAATATATATAAGGGACTATTTTTTCTGATCTACTTTTTTGTTGTTGTTGTTGACGAATCTGCTCATTCTCTCTGCTACTAGTTATTTGAACGCTGTGAACTAAAAGCTGTTTTTGCACTTCTGGACATTTAAGAGATAAGGACTGTCTAGGGTGTGACGTTAGTTGGTTGGAAAGATTAACTCCTTTGTAACTGGATAAAGACATAAACTGCTCTTTGCTTGGGACATTGAAAATTGAAGGAGTTTTGTTCTTTTGGTTTTAAGAATGGCAATTAAGAAGATCATGGATGTACAAGAAGGGACTTTATTTCTAGACATGCTTCAGAAAATAATGGATGGGATTAACTCAATAAAACAAGAACTGAGAAATAATAGACAAGCGTAGAGAACTGAATTTCATGAAATGAGACAGGAGCTGAAAGAAACTCAGGATTCTATGAGAAAGGAGAATAAAGATAGATCTGGCAAACAAAAAAAGGATGAAAGAGAAATTAAAGGCAAGGTTCAATCTATGGAGATTGGCTTAAATATGGACATGAAAAAAGATTTGGATTTTCTGGTTGTGACGGATCCTGGAGATAAATATTACAGTTTGGAATACAGCGCTGTCTCTGAAGGAATTGAAGAGATTGGAGACAAAGATATTATCGGTTCAAAAAAATTCCTGGACTGGAAGGATTTGATGGAACTTGAAATGGAGAAAGTTAATAGAATTAATCCCTGTTTTGTGTCAATGGAAAAACCTTCAAGAAATGTACTAGTGTATCATGTGGAAAAGAGGAGCAGAGATGCGGCTTTGAAACAATACTTCAGTGTTACGTTTGGATTTGATGGTAAGAAAATATCTGTGATGGAGGAAATTCCTATCAGACTTTTATTATATGACTATGACAGCAAGATTTTTGGGTGCGTAAAGATGGAAGATGGACCCAATATGGATAATGACAGAAGAGCGATTTGAAACTACTGGACTCAGTAGATTTGATGAGTTGGATTAATTGACATGTTTATTTAGAAAAAAAAATTGATTGACATATATCTCAAGGATTGGAAACTTCTCTTTGACTTTTTGTGGAAGATTAAAATGATATGATGTTAATGAGATTTGAAACCAACTAAGATAACTGCTGGAGGAAGGTGATTTTATAATCTATTAAGAGATAGGTCTGTTATATATTATAGATTTATAGTTGAATTATAGTGTTTTGAAATTACTGGATTTAGTAGATTTGATGAGCTGGATTAATTGGCATGTTTATTTAGAAAAAAAATTGATTGATATATATCTCAAGGATCGGAAACTTCTCTTTGACTTTTTGTGGAATATTAAAATGATATGATGTTAATGAGATTTGAAACCAACTGAGATAACCGCTGGAGGAAGGTGATTTTATAATCTATTAAGAGATAGGTTTGTTATATATTATAGATTTATAGCTGAACTATGACAAATCGGAAGTCAATATTTTTATATATATGTATTTTTTTGTATTGTATTAGTTATTGATTTGTGTTGTTTTCTTTTTGTGTTATTTTGGTTTTGAAAATTAGAATAAAAATTAATTGAAAAGAAAAAAAAAAGATCTCCATACCTAAAGATGGCATCAAACAACTCTTTCATTCTGGATAAAATCCATTCTTCTTGGCCTACCCTTAAAAGTCCATTTAGACTCTTAAACATACGTAGTAGAAATATGAACCATTTGTGGGCCAAGGGGTTCATGGATCCTTGCCTATCCTTGTGTCCTGAGGTACAACTATAACCTAGCTAAGACATTAACATATCAACCAACATTAAAGACAGACTGTAGGCAGAAGTGGTGTTCTCATCTATACTTACAGTGCCAAAATATCTGGCACAGGGCTTGTGCCATTTCAAGCCATGTAAGTTACATCACCTCCTCTTTCTCAGCCACTGACATTGTCTTTGCATTTCTACACTGCTGTCTGGGATTCACTGGACAGAGATGTGCAATGTTAGAAGTGTGACAAGAGCAACTTCCATTTGGTCCTCTTTGCATGGAGATAGCAAGACTAATAGTCCTCCTAGCTGGCTAGACTGCCACTGACCTGTACTCATCCTTTCTATCTGTCTTCCTTCCATGTTACTGTTATGTCTCAGGGAGCTGTTCTCACCTTTGACTCACCTTCCTGTTTTCTCTTCTCTGCAGAACACCGGAAGAGAAGGAGCCATGTTCTTTTTGTCTCCTCTCCTCTAGCATGAGGGGCAAAGTCCAAGCATGGTCACTGCAGCCTCCAACTTAGTTAGCTAGACAGAAGTAGCATCTTTCCTATCCAGAACGTATTCCTATTAACGTAGTCTTTACTTCCTTGTTCTATACATCCTTGTTTGCAGGTTCATTTGCCCCATTGTAAGAATCTCATGCGTGAGATGAATTGGTAATTTATGTCTGTATAATCTAGCCACAGCTGTTGAAGGGATATGTGTCTGATGAACAGAGGATTAACAGGGGTGGTGTGGGGTAGAGTGCCTCCGTCAGTAGGGTCAGCAGTGACAATATTTTTTAAGGCAGCTTTTCAAGCATGGGAAAGCAAGTTGGAAACATCTGTCAGTCTTTCATGTGGCTGCATCAGAACAACATGGCTGGGTGTTTAGTCAAAGTATGCTTTCACTTTTATTGCCAGGATGGCAAGATTGCTGTGGAACACAATGTCACAGCGAATTATAACACATAAACAAGGCTTAAGCAGATGTTGTTGCTTTGCTTGTTTGTCCTAAACCTTCAACCCTCAAGTTGTTAAGCATATTAGCTCCTCTTCATAGGGTTAAATATTTTTCTGATGGGCCTCTTTACCTTAGTCCTTTGCTTTATGCTAATAATTCCTGAACTGGGGTGTGATTAAAGGATGTGAAGAAGCAAAACAAATTTATCCTGATCTTGCTCTGCTGCATAATTGTAGATGCACAAATAAAGGGATGGCAGTTAAAACACACATGCAAATGCATGTACAGTATCTACATATAGTCAAAGATGAAGCTTCATGCATAATTGTAGATCAAGGCATTCATATCAGTTATATATTTGTGAACTCTTTTTTCCTGCCTTGTTCACCTCACAGAGTTTAAATGGAAAAGAACGGTAGAAATCAACATGTTGTAAATGAAGGAAAACAAGCCCAGGTGCTAAACACTATCCAAAGAAAGCCAAATTCAGTTGTCAAGTAGAGATCACACGTGCTTGTTCAACAGTGTATCCTAATACAGGAATAAGTTATGAAAGTCCATAATATGTATGTCATTCATTAATGCTTCCTACCCAGCCACACAATCACTTCCTACTCCTGTGCCTTGATGTGCCTACAGGTTGCTTATTCTTCTCTTGGAACACATGTGAGAAGTGGGAATTACAGACCCAGACTAGCATAAACTAGATTGGTTTGTGCATTATTTTTCCCACTGTGGTTAAATTACACTTTGATTCTGATGCCCCCATTTCATGAAAAGCAACTTTTTTCTACAGCAGCAATTCAGCAATACTATGCAAACCTGTCATGAGTTACAATCAGTGAGTGACCACAAATACCTGAAACTGAAATATTCAGTGCTTATTTCAAACTCAGTGAAAGGAAACTGCACGGCTAATGTGAAAGGCCTTCCTCTTTCAACAAGCCTTTTAAGTTGAGACCTACCCCACTCTGTGTTTGTGTTGGAACTGCTTTTTCATATGTTCTTAAACCTTCTTTTTAAAAATGTTTTTAATCTTAGAAGATGTTTTGAAAGCTTTTTGTTTTTAAGAAACGTTTTTAAATATATTTTGTTTTAATGTGTTTTAAAGTTTGTTTTTATGATGTTTTAAAGTTTTTAGTGCTTTTGTTTGCCGTCCTGGGCTCCTGCTGGGAGGAAGGGGGGAATCAAATAATAAATAAAGGGACGATGTTAAAGCAGTTTCTGCTTCTGTATATGTATTCACATTTACTATGCTATTCCACAATACCTCAAAAATACAACGGCAAAGCTGATTTTATGTGGTGGCAATGTCATCAGTGGAGACCAGTTATTTTATTCACTTGATAAAATAACTTATTGCACCATACTCACTATGAAGAATACTGTTCTCAAAAGATGAGAGATGATTACTATGTGACAGAAACTGCAAATTATTTGGCTATAAAATAATAGCTGCAACTAACTAGTATATAGGATATTTGTACAAATCTGCAGACACTGAAATAAGATAGCACTGAACAAGCAAGAATGTAACGCAGTTCCACAAAGCACAAGAATACAAGAAGCACAAGAATACCAAGTACAAAATAAACATAAAACTTGCAGAATGCAGTCTTCCTTGCTGCTGCTTTACCCCCACTCTACCTCAGCAAGGTGAATTGTCCTAAAGCTTGCCAGGCCTTCATTACAAAGGAGAGAATGAAGTAACATAATTCCTTAAAATGAAATGATAGCAAGGAGACACAGAGAGAGAATTGATGAATTAAATTATTCTTTGTTGCTGTTATAGGATTGGGTGGTAGTGTGGATTATGTCTTTGGGTCCTCCAGGTCTGTAATTCTGCAGCTGTAAGGTTGGGATCTGTAAGGAAGAAATCTGCTGGTGAAGCCAGTTTCTTTGTTAAGCTAATGGGTCTGGCCAAGTCTGTCAAGTACCTGCTTTATATGTCCAAAGATTTGGTCAAGAGCAGATGTATTGCCATAGGAACAAAGGCTGGTGATTATCTTTTAGGAAGGGTATAACCCCCCCCCCCACTTATCCGAGGGCCAGCCCAGGAGGTAGCCTGTATGAGACTTTTATTCTGATCTGGAGATAGAAAAAGGCAGAGAGGCCTGAGTCATTCTCTCTGTCTGAATCCAAAGCCAAGGCTTTGGGGAGCCTCCTTAAACACCTAATGGGGAAGCAAGATCTCTTGGCATGTTCATGCTGTGAGACCTTTCATCTCATGGTCAAGTTGTATGTATATGTAAATAAAACCATATAGTAGGGCCCCGCTTTACGGTGCTTCGCTTTGCAGCGATTCACTAATACAGCGGTCTCAATTATACACAATTGGACTAAAGCCCCACTCATACGGCACTTGTTCTGCTTTTACAGCAGTTTTCGGGCATCGCACGCCATTCTATTCAATAGGGTTGCCAGGTCTCTGGTTTTCTGCCGGAGTCTCCGGCAAAAGTGGGCCGTCTCTGGCCTCCGGCCATATTTGGTGTGAAGAGGCTGATCTCCGGCTTTTGGATGTCCCCCTCAGGCACGCATGCGTGATTGACACGCATGGCTGCTGGGTGGGAGGAGAGGCCGCGATGGGCGTTTCTGGCTGCGGTTTGCATCGTGGCCGATAGAGCAGTTTGGAATCTCGTTTGGAAGCAGAAGGCTGCTGGGTGGCAGGAGCTGGAGCAGGTTGGACTGCGGCTGATTGCAGAGAGAGAGAGAGAGAGAGAGAGAGAGGCCTGAGAGAGAGAGAGAGAGAGGCCTGAGAGAGAGAGAGAGAGGCCTGAGAGAGAGAGAGAGAGAGAGAGAGAGGCCTGAGAGAAGAGAGCCCTGAGAGTGAGTGAGAGAGAGAGGCCTGAGAGGCCTGAGAGGCCAGAGAGAGAGGCCAGAGAGAGAGAGAGGCCTGAGAGGCCAGAGAGAGAGAGAGAGAGAGGCCTGAGAGGCCAGAGAGAGAGAGAGGCCTGAGAGGCCTGAGAGGCCAGAGAGAGAGAGAGGCCTGAGAGAGAGAGAGAGAGAGAGACAGAGAGAGAGACAGAGAGAGAGAGAGAGAGAGGCCTGAGAGATGGGGCTCAGCAGTCTCTGGCCATCACCACACCTTGGGGGAGGAAATTCCATCACACACACACACTCTCACACCCTGCCCCCCCTCTTCCTTTTCTGATTGTGGAAAGCTCGTGGTTCCATGTCTGCCACTGCTCCTTGGATTGTTGAAAACCAAATGTTTAAATAAGCAAAATGTATAGCAGGATGAGGTTGCCATGTGATTTTTCCAGCTGGGTTTGTGTGTGTATGGAACTTCAGCAGGTGAACAGGCCCATCCCCTCATCTCTGTGACAATGAAAGTTCTACGTCTTGAATTTCTGGCTGCCACCCAAAGAAAGCTGGCAGCCCCGGGAACAGGTGGGTGCAGAGTGGGTCTTAAAATAAAGAAAGAATCTTGCAGATGGAAGGCAGGGAAAACCAGGCCAGGTTCCCCAGGAACAATGTGTGTTTCCTAATCCCTGTCCCTGATAAATCACAGTTTCCATTTTAAGCATCACTTTTGTTGGAATTGTGGAAATGCAACTCGATTTGGGTGTTTCCACGTCTGGAGGGAGACAGAGAGGAGACCTCCAGGTTGCTAGGCTGTGCCTTTCCTTTGGTCATATGCTCATCTTCCTTCCTGAAAACTGATACCTCTTAGGAATGCTGACCGCACCTTCCAACTCTCTCCTTCCTGCTTCTTCTCTGTCTCTTGAAGAGAAGAGATGTCTTTGCTTTGTCTCTCTCACCTGCAGCATGAGGGCACAGGCCATTTCAGGTCCATGAACCTCCAATGCAGGTAGTTTACTAGAACTAGAATCCCTTTCCTATCTATTGTGTATTTCCTTCAATGAAGCAAGCTGTTCCTTATTGTACTAAGTCTGAATCCTCAGTTATTGCTGCAGCGTAAAAGTCTGCTACTTCACAGGGAAAGTCTCTCTCTCTCTCTCTCTCTCTCTCTCTCTCTCTCACACACACACACACACACACACACACATATACACACACACACACATCAGCGCTGGGTCTGCTCTTGATCCCAAACCTAACTCTGCTAACAAGTTTCTAGTCTTTTTTCAGCATTGAGTTGCCTCCACTCAAGACTCTGGAAGTTAAACCTCTCAGTGTGCGTGCAAAGCCCCCCGCAGCAGAGTAGGAAGCCTCTTTTTGTCTGTCAAGAGCCATTGACCACCAGCAGCCAAATCAACCTGAGGCCCCAGCTGGCTTTGTCTGTGGGTCAGTGGCCTGAGGAGATGCCTTGGGTCAGCTGCCAGCTTGCCCAATGTGCACTTTCAAAATTCTCCTCAAGCAGAGACTGCCCAGTGCTGAACACCCTCCCGCCTGAGAAGAGCCTGTGGAGCAGGTGATATTGGGGGACCTGCAGGCCAGAGCCCGTCCCCCCCTTTTAAATCAAGGGAAGATGGCTGTAACTCAGTGGTAGAGAACATGGACAGTCGCTGCCAGTCGCTGTAGACAGTGCTGATGCTGAACCAGATGGACCAATGGCCTAACTCAGTATAAAGCAGCTCCCTGTTTAAATCACCCTTCATTCAGAACCATAAGGACTAGAATCTTACTTTATTTTTAGGGAAACTGTTGCGCATGCAGAAGGGCCCAGGTTCAGTCCTCAGCGGCATCTCCAGGTAGGGCTGAGAGACACCCCTGCCTGAAGCTCTGAGAGCCGCTGCCAGTGCAGACAGCACTGGGCTAGAGAGCACCCATGGGTCTGCATCCAACATTCCTGGGTAAATGAAGCGGATCCTCACATCTGGTCCAATCCTGCCTCAGGCCAGGGCTCGGAGTCTTAGTTTGCCTTGGCCACCCTGCTTCATCCGCCCGTGCTGGGAGCTGCACAGCAGGAGTTGGGCCCATCTGTTCTCCTGGTACCTTTCAGTAGTTTTCAGGTTCCCTTAAGGGCATAAGAACATCTAGTTCCTCACCCCAACCGTAATAGGAAGCCTGCAAGCAGGACCCTTCTGGGAGGAAGGGCGGGATATCAGTTTAATAGATAAATAAAATAAATAAGCGCAACTGGCCTTCAGAGGCATATTGCCTCCAAATGTTAATGCAGCTTCAAATAGCATTTGCCTTTTTTGCAGCCACATCACACTATTGGCTCATATTCAGTTTGTGATCAACAACAATCCCAAGATCCTTCTTGCATGTAGTATTGCTGAGCCAAGTATCCCCCATCTTAATAACTGCATTTGGTTTCTTTTTCCTAGGTGTAGAACTTTACACTTATCCCTGTTAAATTTCATTCTGCTGTTTTTAGCCCAATGCTCCAGCCTATTAAGATCCCTTTGAATTTTGTTTCTGTCTTCCATGGAATTAGGTATTCCTCCCAATTTTGCATCATCTACAAGTTTGATAAGCATTCCCTGCCCCTCCTCATCCAAGTCATTAATAAAAATGTTGAAGAGCACTGGGTCCAAGACCAAGCCCTATAGTAGCCCGCTAGTTACTCCCCCAGGTTGAGAATAAACCATTGATTAGCACTCTGAATATGATTGTGTAGCCAACTGTGGATCCACCCAATAGCTGTTCCATCCAGTCCACATTCAGCTAGCTTGCTAATCAGAATATCATGTGGCATTTTGTCAAAAGCTTTGCTAAAGTTGAAATATATTGTGTCCACAGCATTCCCACAGTCTATCAGGGAGGTTTGTTGTTGTTGTTATGTGCCTTCAAGTTGATTATAACTTATAGCGACCCTATGAATCAGTGACCTCCAAGAGCATCTGTCATGAACCACCCGGAGGCCCGGAGAGTAATAACTAGAGCTAGGGCCTTCTCGGTGGTGGCCCCCGAGTTATGGAACGCCCTCCCTGACGAGATACGCCTGGCGCCTTCCTTGTCATCTTTTCGGCGCCAGGTAAAGACCTACCTCTTTGCCCAGGCATTTTAAAATTTAAAATTTTAAACTTTATTTTAATTTGTTTTTGTCTCATCTTGTTTATATCTTTTTATATTGTATTGTTTTTATGTTTATTTGTGTTTTAACCTGTTTTTATCTTTTGTACACTGCCCTGAGAGCTTGTTGCTATAGGGCGGTTTAAAAATGTAATTAAATAAATAAATAAATAAATAAATAAATCTTGTAAGTTCAGGTGTGTGGCTTCCTGTATGGAATCAATCCATCTCTTGTTTGGCCTTCCTCTTTTTCTATTCCCTTCTGTTTTTCGCAGCATTATTGTCTTTTCTAGTGAATCATGTCTTCTCATGATGTGTCCAAAGTATGATAACCTCAGTTTCATCATTTTAGCTTCTAGTGATAGTTCTGGTTTAATTTGTTCTGACACCCAATTATTTGTCTGTTTTGCCTAGAATGCCCTCCCTTGTCCTTAACATGGCTGCAACCATATCTACTCAGAAGTAAGTCCTATTGAGTTCTATGGGGCTTAGTTCCTTAATAAGCATGCTTACAGTTGCTGCCTTCAGGGGCATCTATCTGTGCTCCCATCTAACGTCTCTGCAACGCTAAGCTCCTTTCTTCCAATAATGGCCTGGCCTGAGGGCACGTAAACCCTTCTTGCCAGAAGCAAGTAAGCTAGATTAAATGTTCCCTAAAGGCGTTGAACTGTGACCTGGCAGACCAGGGTTTGAATCCCCACACAGTCATGAAGCTCCCTGGGTGACCTTGGGCCAGTCACTGCCTCTCAGACTCAGAGGAAGGCAATAGTAAACCACCTCTGTCTGAGTACTGCTTACCATGAAGACCCTATCTGGGATCAACTTGAAGGCAGTCCATTTCCATTTTGCATCACCCTAAGCTTGTGAGAAAGAATGACCTTGTCACTTCAGATGGACCTAGGAACACCCTATTTTAGATAAGATTTCTATTTTAATCTCCAGAGAATTTTTTTTGAATGGTATGCTCCAAGCAACTGTGGTTGATACAATGTATCATGTTTAATGATATCACTAGGGCCTGCCCTGTGATGTCACTAGGGCCCGCCCCCTGACATCACTAGGGCCCGCCCCCTGTTGTCACTAGGGCCCGCCCCCATTTTCTCAGGTTTTTGGATGGTTCCGACCTGGCAACCCTACTATTCAATGAGTTTCGCTTTACAGTGGTTTTTGCTTTACAGCGGGGATCCGGAATGTAACCCGCCATATGAGTGGGGCCCTACTGTACATCCTAAAGACATAATCGTTTCCACTGACCTTCATTCCAAGAAAGCTGAACCCCTGGAATCTCTTACTGCTCAGAGGTTGAGGTACATGCAACATTGCATTTTTCCTTAAACTAACAGACCAAAATATGAAAACGAGAAAAAATAACATTCTTGTCAATCTCTTTCACAGTATGGACAATAAAGATGGTGCATTTTTATTATGGGTGTGCACCATCCACAAGATTTGGTTCAGACCCCAATTCAGGCTTCCAAAAATAGCCCACCTCAGTCCAAGCCACCTTGTAGGCTCCTGATTTAGCATGCGGACCATCAGAGTCCAATCCACCACCTCCATTCACTATTTAGAATTTGTTGAGAATAAAAAGTAGCTATAAATGTTTTCCCTCGTGATGGAAACAGATTGAATTTTCAGGCCTACTAGCTTCTCCAAAGCAGATAATGCAGGCAAATAAGTCCAAGGCTTTTGTGCTGGACAACTTGAAAGTTTGGTTAAAAGATGAAACATTTATAGCATTTTTTTATTTTGGGCAGAATTGGGTGACATTTTGACTCAGAGTCACCCTTTCTGAGGGTATGAATCCTGCAAACTTTCAGAAGGATAGTTGCAGTGGTTTTCCTACAAGAGCATCCATTACAGTTTTATTGGAAATAGGCAATCTTGCCTAGGGGTCAGGGTTATACATGCATTAAAGGGAGAAGGGAAACTATAGTTTGCTGTGATGTAGATTCCTGTTTGACTGTTGTTTTGCCCTCCCCTTCCTCCTTCTTCTTGCTTTGCTGCCTTTTTAAAATTCTCTGTTACCATACGAGCAAGCAGACATGGGGCTGCTTGCCAGAAGCTAAAAACATGGACCAAAAGTAACCTCCATTTTCTTTTTTCTGATTTCCTAAGACTTAGGGGAGATATGATAGCACTCTTCAAGTACATGAAAGGTTGCCACACAGAGGAGGTCTGGGATTTCTTCTTGATCATCCCAGAGTGCAGCACACGGAATAATGGGCTCAAGTTGCAGGAAGCCAGATTTCGACTGAACATCAGGAAAAACTTCCTAACTGTTAAAGCCATATGATAATGGAACCAATTACCTAGAGAGGTAGTTGGCTGTCCAACACTGGAGGCATTAAAGAGGCAGCTGGACAGGCACCTGTCGGGAATTCTTTGATTTGGATTCCTGCATTGATCAGTGAGTTGGACTTGATGGCCTTATAGGCCCCTTCCAATCCTACTATTCTATGATTCTAGGAACTGGCATGGCTTCTGCAATAGTAAGTCCTCTCTCACTAACCTGTTAGAGTTCCTTGAGTGTCAACAAGCATATAGAGAGGTCACCAAGCTGACACAGCGTACTTGGACTTTCAAAAAGCTTTTGACAAGGTACCTCACCAAAGACTCTGGAGTAAGCTTAGCAGTCATGGAATGAGAGAGGTCCTCTTGTGGATCAGGAACTGGTTAAGTAGCAGGAAGCAGACAGCAGGAATAAATGGACAGTTCTTGCATCAGAGAGCTGTAGAAAGTGGAGTCCCTCAAGGATCGGCATTGGGACCTGTGCTTTTTAACTTATTCATGAATGATCTGAGTGAACAGTGAGGTGGCCAAGTTTGCTGATGATACTAAATTGTTCAGGGTCATTAATACAAAAAGGGATTGCAAAGAGCTCCAAAAGGACCTCTCTAAACTGAGTAAATGGGTGATAATATGGCAAATGCAATTCAGTGTAAACAAATGTAAGGTGATGCATGTTGGGGCAAAAAATCTTAATTTTACCTATACATTCATGGGATCTAAACTGGCAGTGGCTGACCAGGAAAGAGACCTTGGGGTAGTAGTGGATAGCTTGATAAAGGGCCCTGTGTGTAACAGCTGTGAAAAAGGAAAATTCCGTTCTAGGGATCATTAGAAAAGGTGTCGAAAATAAAACTGCCATTGTCCTAATGCAATTATACAAATTTGTGGTGTGACCGCATTTGAAATACCTTGCACTGTTCTGGTTACCTCATCTGAAACAGGATATTGTAGAGTTGGAAGAGGTTTGTAAAAGGCAAACAGAATGATAAAAGGGATAGAGTGATTCCCCTGTGAAGAAAGGTTGCAGAATTTGGGGCTTTTTTAATTTAGAGAAAAGGCGAGTAAGAGGTGACTGGTTAGTAGAGAAAAGTTTTTATCCGCCTCTCAGGGGAGAGTGCTCTTATTCTTAGGTCTTGCTTGTAGGCTTCCCATAGGCATTTGGTTGGCTACTGTGAAAACAGAATCCTAGATTACGTAGGTCACTGGGCTGATTCAGTAGGGTCCTCTTATGTTCTTATGCATAACTATTAAAGGTACAGGAGCTCTTTCCTTTCTTGCATCAGATCACCCAGGAAAACACAGTGGTGGGTCAATTATTCCCCAGGGCATTTTGAGCTTTAAAGCAGTATTCAATGAGGTACTTGGAACAATACGAATTAGCCAGCACTGCTCTTAACTCACTTTGAGCTTGCTACTTTCAGAAAGTTTGATCAGCCCTGAGAGAGGTACGCTAATGCTCCAGGCCAAGTTATTTACTGAGGAGCACTAGTTAATTTGGTGTGAAGCTTTTAACACCAGTTTTCTATTATAAATCTATCACAATGCTGAAAGAAAGCTGTTGTTGTTTTATGGTTATTCAGTATTCTACAGGAAGCAAATTAGTTTGGGCTCAAGTCAATTCTGAGTAGCACCATATGAGTGCCATGAAGCTCCTTTTTTTAATACTTTGAATGCAGCATAAGGAAAGCAGAGCTGTAGAAAAAATGGGAAAGGGGATACATTCCCACCACACACAACTGATTGTTGCCTGCACCTATTCGTCCCTTATGATTCTATTTCTTAACTCTGTTTTCATGTCTGCGTCAGCCAATATTCTGCTTGTGGCTTGCATATGGCACTTCTCTTCTGCTATTTTCACAAAGTGTCTTCTATTTCCACATTTCTATAATAAAATCAGGACATCACAAAGAGGCACAGAGTGCAAGCCATACCATTATGTTCAATTGTGTTAGTAAAGCATTTGGACCCAAGTTTCAGAAGTATCCTGTTTTTGTCCCATTTGTCATCCTCCATATTTATTAGAAGTTCTTTTTGAAAATATCTGATGGTTTATGTGCGTGCAATTTTAGTCATCCTCACTAATAGATTGTTCTTTTGCTGCTACCCCCTACTCTTTTTCCTGTTTTTTTTTTAATTTTTACTCTGAAAGTACCAGTCTTTTGGAAGACACACTTTCAGCACTTTCTCCGCTTGCTTTCTGCTTTGGCTTATTTAGTGTGGAGGGTCCATATGTTGTGGCTGAGCACAATCCCATTTACAAGGATGGTGTTCTTTTTTTAAAAGAGCACTAAGCCTCTCTACCATGCCTTAAACAGAAAGATAAGTCTGATGTACATTGCAGGAAGTGGAAATGTACTGCATCTCTCTCTAAATGTAAGCATAACATGACACCATGCTGTCATGACATCATAGGGTGACAGTAGGGGCAGGGGAGTAGCAGCAAAGACCATTGAGTGAGCCACTGAGCTATGCGGCCTGGGCCTCGGCAGCCGAGGCCTATAAATGAGGCCTGGCAAGAGGCTGCTGCAGCCTGGGTAAGAGGCTGGACAAGAGAAGTGTGTGTGTGTGTGTTTATCATAAAGAAATCATGGGAACATATATGATCAAACTAATGAAATGATATCTATCTATCTATCCTGCTGTTCCTACCAGAAGGAGCCCAGGGTGGCAATGGCAGCAACTTTGAGAGGAATTCAAATTAATTTCAATTAGAGGAAGAACTTTGTAGAATTTAAGGATGAAATTCAATGGCCTGGGCTGCTTCTTCTTTAATGTAGTTACTACATCCATAGTGATAATGCCATCTAAGAAATGGCCCAGGCAGGACCATTTGAGTTATTCCCTTCCTCAAAGTATAACGTTTCTAGATATGATCTATACCTGATTTCTATAGCTATTGAAACATTGCTTTCAGGCCTTTGAAATGACTGAGGTGTAGCCATATAGGTATTCACACTGAGTTGAGGGGAGTTAGGATATGGCAGATCTCCAGCTGAACCAGCTGGGTCACAGCTCAGCCAGGCTACACCAGCGTAACTCGCAAATCATGGCTCAGCTGTAGATGGAGTGGCACAGTCAATAGTGAGCAGGTGCATCCCCATCACCCATCTGCCCCAGCTAGGCCTGGGCAGCCCAGGCAGGCATGGTCCTACATTTCCATGTGTGCTGCCAGGTTTCAAGGGGGCTGCAGGTGCCTGACCTGGCTGTTTCCTAGGCCTTGCCTCCCTTCCCTGAGCATTGTGTCTTTGCCTGTCAGCCAAGACATTCTGTGAGGGAAGAGTTCATCTTCTGAGGTGATCCATTGGTATTCACAGCTGCCTGGGAGTAGGGGGTCACAGTATTTGTAGGCCCATATTCACTAATAGGCAAAAAACCTTGCAGTTTAAGAACTTACCTATAGCCCACAGATATTTCTATCAAACTTTAAAAAACAGGGAAATTGGGCAGCTATAGTGAATGCACCAGGGGAGCAGGAAACCTGACTTCCTCTCTGAGATATTGTACTGCCCTACAAATTGGTCAAAATGCAAACACAATTTGGGTTGGTCTTTCACAGTCCAATCCACTTCCTGTGTAGCTTGGAAGAATTTGGTAACATGTGCCTCTGAGCATATGGTGAATGGTGGCAACACCTGCAATCAGCCCAACTAACAGAAACAACACATGTGCTGTTTTGATCTTGTTTTAGCAGGGAGGAAGCAACATTATTAAGACACGATATAGTTCAGATGGTCACTTTAAATATGTCTGATTTACTTTGCAATTTTAGTGAAGTTTCCTATAGGAAATCATTTTCTTTTGTTTCTGTTTCTGTGAATATGTGAAGCAACACTGCAAAATTTACACTAAATGTGAAAGACCAACCCAAATTGAGTTTCCATTTTGACAAATTTGTAGGGCAGTACAATATCTCAGAGAGGAGGTCAGGTCTTCTGCTCCCCTGGTGCATTCACTATAGTTGCCCAATTTCCCTGCTTTTTAAAGTTTGATAGAAATATCTGTGGGCTATAGGTACATTTTTAAACCACAAGGTTTTTTGCTTATTAGTGAATTTCTCTGCTTTTTAATCCAGGAGGTAAGAAATGGGATCCTGTCCAAGTTTGCTGAGAATGGATTGATCATTTGCATGCTTATTGAGTTCAGTGGGATTTATTCCCCTGCAATCATGCTTAGGATAGGTGAAACTGACCACGGGATGGGGAGGGAGAGATGAGGTGGGAGGGGAGGAAGGGCAGAAGGGAGGAGGGGGATGGGAGCAGGCAGGAGGGGGAGGGGAGGAGAAGAACAGGTTTGATCATTTGCATGTTTAATGAGTTCAGTGGGATTTACTACCATGCAATCATGCTTAAGATAGGTAAAACTGACCATGGGGGAAGTGGAGGGGAGATGGAAGGGGAAGGAGCAAATTGGAAGGGTGCAAAGGAAGGGGAGTGCAGGTTTGATCATTTGCATGCATACAGAGTTCAATAGTATTTACTCCTGTGCAATCATGCTTTAGATAGGTAAAACTGGCCATGGGGAAGAGGGTGAAGGGGAAGGAGGGCATTGGAAGGGGATGGGGATGGAGGGGCAAAGGAAAGGGGAGGGGAGTGGCAAGAGGGAGGGAATAGAAGGGAGGGTGGATTTGATCATTTGCATTTATTTATTTATTTATTTATTTATTTGACTTATCAGTCGCTTATCTGGCTGAATTGTCAGCCACTCTAAGCGATGTACAAAGCAGAACACGTAAACATCAAAACATTAAGAGACTAACAATAAAAACTAACAACGGAAAAGCAACAAATTCCAATAATAATAGGGCTTCTTTCCTGTATAGTCTGGAGGTGTAACTAATGATGGAGTTTCCTGGTGTAAGCATAGAACCAGTGTGGCAATAGTTCATTTGCAAGATGTAAAGCAACATCCTCCCCCGATCTTAACATTGAGCAACTCCAAGAAAGAGAGGGGAGGGACAACAGGCCCCTCGAAATCAAAACCAACAGGGCAGTTCTCAAGGAAGCCAAGGCAGAGGAGCCAGGGTGTAAATGCGACTGATAACAGGATAAGAGAGCTATTGCTAGTCGGGCGGTATATAAGTTTTAAAAATAAATAATAAATAAATAAAACAAACAGAGGCCGCAGTTCAGTGGGATTTATTTCTGTGCAATCGTGTTTAAAAATGGAAATGGACTGCCTTCAAGTCGATCCCGACTTATGGCGACCCTATGAATAAGGTTTTCATGGTAAATGGTATTCAGACGTGGTTTTACCATTGCCTTCCTCTGAGGCTGAGAGGCAGTGACTGGCCCAAGGTCACCCAGTGAGCATCATGGCTATGTGGGGATTTGAACCCTGGTCTCCCAGGTTGTTGTCCAACACTGACCTGGGGTAGGGACAGAAAGGGAGTAGGCGGGGGAGGGTAAAAGATTGGGTGGGTGGGCACTGGGCAAAGAGGAAGCCCCTTTCCTTTTCAAAATGAAAATATTGTGAACGGTATCATTGCTTTTGAGTGTTTCCCCTAGCTTTTTATTCTACAGCAGGCACATGTAGCCTCCCACCCAAATTTAAACCAAAGCTTTCCCTGGCCACATCCACACCAGGCTTTTATTTCACTTTGGACAGTCATGGCTTCTCTCAAAGAATCCTGGGAAGTGTAGTTAGTGAAGGGTGCTGAGAGTTGCTAGGAGACGCCCGGTTTCCCTCACAGACCTTCAGTCAGAGTGACTGACTGTTAAACCAGTCTGGCCTCTGGAGCTCTCTCAGGGGAAAACTATGCTTCTGGGATTCTTTGGCCATGACTGTCTCACATGAAATCAAAGTCTGGTGTGGGTGTGGCCCCCTGAGAAGCCAAGCCCAGCAGCTGTGAGGCTTTTAGAACTCTGACAGTTGGTCCTTACTGAGCATGCTCCGCGTTATCATTGGGTCCCAGCCAAAATTTATTAAATTAATTAAAAATCAGCCAGGCATTTTTTTTAACTTTTAAAATGCAGAAGATGAAGGTCGGAGTATGTGGCAAGGTCAGTAATAGGATTACAGGTACTCTGTGAACATGGCTCATTTAATTTTTAATAAATTTCAACAGTTTATGAGTACTCTGACAGAAAAAAGTTCAAACAGCCTCTGGGGCTTTTCTCTCTCTTTTTAGACTTTGAACTTTCTACTCTGTCTGTTTTGTGTATTGCCATAAAAATTTAGAGGGTTGTTAAGCAAGCGTTTCTGAGTTCAGGACTATACGTTTTGTAAGGTTTTATTTTGAAATGAGGTTATGGGAAGCATCAGAATGGCATGGGGGTATTTTCAATTTAACATTGTGGAATGTGAAAAATCCACACTGGCTAGCCCAGCTCCGTGGCCTTAGGAGCTCTAAGGCATCCACTTGTCTCTGCTGCCCTGCATGTGGGAGACACAGGACAGGGGCTGGGCCTGCAGATCCATGGGGGCGGTGGGGTTTTTTGTGAGAGAGGGCCAAGGGAGCAGGAAGATGAGGGGAAATGGAAAATGAGGTAGGTAAGCTTGTGCTGCATAAAAGCATCCCCCCCAGTACTCAAAGTATATGTGTCTTGGATTGCAGCATTACAGCCCATTCCTATGCTTACTCGGAAATAAGTCCCATTATATTCAGTGAGGCTTACTACCAGGTAAGTGTATATCTTAATAACAACTGGAGGAAGTTCATCAAAAAACTCTGACAATGCATATAAAAGCCTATGCAACTGATCTTTTTTGGGGGGGTCCACTCTAAAGGAATGTCTAGAAACCTTTTTGGATTGGTAATTTACTTTCTTGGAGCAATCATTCCTATAATGTTGGGATGCAACATTCATTCATCAGTTCACAGCTCTTGATTTTCAACAACATTCATTTTAAAAATGAATTAATATCTTCCTAGCGTTTAACACATTTTTAAAATCACTGGCAGCACAATCTTTCACATGTCTGCTCAGCTATAAGTCCCACTGAGTTATTGGAGCTTACTCCCAGCAGAACCTGGTGCAGCAGACCAATGGGATCTGCTCTGCATGGATGAACACACAAGAGATAAAAAGTATAATAGCTAAAAAATAAAGTATAATGGCTATCAAGTATATTATGTATGGCATAATTACTTTTAATGTTTGTTTTAGAAAATTCAATTACCTTTCCAATGATACTTTGCACATTAAAATTGATCAAGTAGTTCTTGAGATATTTACAGATGAAGCATATAGTATGGTAGCCATGTTGATGACATCATCAACATTTGATCTTTTTCAGGAGTGTCTCCCAGCTGATTTGCAAAGTACAATACTAGGGTTGCCAGGTCCATGGCCTGAGACTGATCCTGTATCTTTAGGGGAAGAGAAAGTCAGCCAAGTGCAGGTGTTCTTGCAACTCTGTAATGGAAAAAACCACAAGGTGGAATTCTCCCTCCCAACTGCACAACTTTTAAAGATACAGAAGACCTCTTGGAGGCCGGGCCTGGCAACCAAAAGGTCTTCTGTATCTTTAAAAGTTGTGCAGGGAGAAGGGAGAATTTCACCTTGTGGTTTTTCCCATTACAGAGTTGCAAGAACACCTGCACTTGGCTGACCTTCTCTTCTGTAAAGATACAGGATCAGTCTCAGGCCATGGACCTGGCAACCCTATACAATACATACACAACTATAATCTGCAGTGTGCACTAGTAGGATTCCTCTGTTAGCTTAACTCATGTAGCTGGGAGTCAGCTCTGACTGAACTTAATTGGACTCAAAGAGTGCTTATCAATGGTTCCTTCTCAAACTGGATGGAGGTAATGGGCGGGGTACCATAGGGCATGGGGCTGGTTCACACAGAGATTTCATTTGGGTCTGGTGCTACTCACAGTCCCTTTTAATTTGCATGGTTCACATGATGTGACTGGCCATCAGCAACTAAAGCACAGTTTTCCCTTTTAAATCCGAAGTAAAAACTTGCTGTTTTAATCTGAAAAGGGAAGGTAAAAACGTCTCCAGTTCTGTATCCCTAGGGGCTTGTAGACGCTTTAATCCGATGCTTCCCCTCACACTCACTCACTCCTCCCTTTTGTTCACGTCATTTCCTGATTGGCTGTTGGTCCTGTTCTGCAGGCCTGCATGGTCATTAGGAAGCTGCGTGTTTGATCCTTTCCCTTCAGTGTGAATGAAAATCACTGTAATTGCAGCTGGCTTTGAGCCCTCTATGTGGACTGTGCAAACAGAAAACAAAGGTAAAAGCAGTGTTTTTACTACAATGTTTTGCTCCTATGTGGATAAATGCTTGGTCCTGGGCTCAGTGCTCTTCAACATTTTTATTAAAGAGTTGGATGAGGAAGTGCAGGGAATGCTTATCAAATTTGCATATGATATAAAATTGGGAAAGATAGCTAATTCCTTGGAAGACAGAAACAAAATTCAAAAGGATCTTGATAGGCTGGAGCATTGGGCTGAAAACAACAGAATGAAATTTAACAGGAATATGTGCCAAGTTCTACACCTAGGAAAAAGAAAACAAATGCACAGTTATAAGATGGGGATACTTAGCTCAGCAATACTATATGCAAGAAGCATCTTGAGATTGTTGTTGATCACAAGCTGAATATGAGCCAACAGTGTGATGTGGCTGCAAAAAAGGCAAATGCTATGTTAGGCTGCATTAACAGAAGTATAGTTTCCTAATCACATGAAGTACCAGTTCCCCTGTATTTGGCACTAGTTAGGCCTCATCTTGAGTACTGCACCCAGTTCTGGACACCACACTTTTAAGAAGGATGCAGACAAACTGTAACAGGTTCAGAGAAGAACAGCAAGGATGATCAGGGGACTGGAAACAAAGCCCTATGAAGAGAGACTGAAAGAACTGTGCATGTTTAGTCTTGAGAAGAGAAGACTTAGAGGAGACATGATAGCACTCGTCAAGTACTTGAAAAGTTGTCACACAGAGGAGGGCCGGGATCTCTTCTCGATCATCCCAGAGTGCAGGACATGGAATAATGGGCTCAAGTTGCATGAAGCCAAATTTCGACTGATCATCAGAAAAAAAATCCTAACTGTTAGAGCAGTATGTCATATGGCAAGCGGTATGTCAAGAGAAAAATCAACTCATTTGAAATGTGGTGTTGGAGGAGAGCTTTGTGCATGCCATGGACTGCGAAAAACACAGATAACTGGGTCTTCGAACAAATTAAATCAGAACTGTCACTAGAAACTAAAATGATGAAGCTGAGGTTATTATACTTTGGACACATAATGAGAAGACATGATTCCCTAGAAAAGACAATAATGCTGGGAAAAACAGAAAGGAGTAGAAAAAGAGGAAGGCCAAACAAGAGATGGATTGATTCCATAAAGGAAGCCACAGACCTGAATGAACAAGATCTGAACAGGGTGGTTCATGACAGATGCTCTTGGAGATCACCGATTCATAGGGTTGCCATAAATCGTAATCAATCTGAAGGCACATAACAACAACAACAGAGCGGTATGACAATGGAACCAATTACTTAGGGAGGTGGTGGGCTCTCCAACACTGGAGGCCTTCAAGAGGCAGCTGGACAGCCACCTGGCAGGTATGTTTTAATTTGTATTCTTGTATTGAGCAGGTGGTGGGACTCAATAGCCCCTTCCAACTCTATGATTCTATAAATTGCGGGAAGCCAGATTTTGACTGAACATCAAGAAAACCTTCCTAACTGTTATAGCCGTATGACAATGAAACCAATGACATCGGCAGGTGATGGGCTCTCCAACACTGGAGGCATTAAAGAGGCAACTGGACAGCCACCTGTCGGGTATGCTTTAAGTTGGATTCCTGCTTTGAGCAGGGGGCTGGACTCGGCCTTAGAGGCCCATTCCAACTCTACGATTCTATGATTTTTTAGTAAACTTGGATAGGATTGCACTGTTAAATTAACTTTAAAATGGCAATTGCTTCATCCCCCCGTCTCACACAGACACACACTCTTTAAAATAATCTATTACCCCCGCAACAGGAGTTGCAGAGAGCTGATGCCAGCTATGGTGCTGCCAGTTTCCTCTCTCTTGTGGAAGTACCCAATGAGTGAATGAGACCCAAGCATCTTTCAATATAATGATAAAAATAGTACAAACATTAAGAAGAAAAATAGCAACATGTACACTGAATACTGGGAGATGCAGTTTTATTCTGTGAGTAAGAATCCTATCAGTTGTCTTTGTTATATATATATATAAAAGTTTAGAAACCATTCCTGGATAAATCCCAAACAAAAGTCATTTTGATTTGAACTATGAATCTGTGATAAATTCTTCATAAATAAAAATCTGTGAAGAATTGCTCACTGTTTGGAAACTTTTGAGACCATCTTGAAATGAGGGAAATTAATATGCCAATAAAATAACAGATATTTTATTTCCCATGTTAACTGCAAAATAGATATGTTTCATTGTTGGTGTAGGAGCATGCAAACTTTCAAAGCACAACACAGTTCCATATGCTCTGAGACTTCAGTTTGAAGATTATACTATGATTTCTGGTGTTGTGTTCAAAGTGTACAAAATAAACAGAAAGAGTTGCTGATGATAAAATGATGAAATAAGACAGACAATACTGAAAGTTTGACACCAGTTTAGTTGCACTTTCCACAGATACTATATACTTCTTGTATATACCCATTGCAAAATGGAACAACACTTGTTAGTTTCTGAGTGAGAATATATACTTATGTTCTTCCTTAATTCCATATTGTTGGAGCATAATTTCTGTTTACTTTCAAAATCCCTTTCACTCCTAGTAAATTGGAAGGGATTATAATAGACACTAAACAAAGGGACGCAATTAGAATGGAAGTTCTATTCCATTTTAACTGAGCACCTGTTAAGTCCCCTTCCTAGTGTTTTTTTATGGACCAATCACTGTCCAGAGACAGAATTTTAAAAGGATTAACAGTTTAAAGTAAATTTTGTGTGTGGCTTGCTGAAGGTAGTCATAAATAATAGTATCCATCAAATTAGAGCCTACATCAGCAGAGAAACAGCAATAGCCTTTTTGATATCAGTATTCTCGGCAGCTTCATGGTCCAAGACCAACAGCAGGTGATCAGTTATGCGTTCATCACACATAGTGATTCTTACAGTACATAATCCCTAACTCACTTCACTACAAAGAAAGATCTTTCATCTGATGCTGCGGAAACTGGTAAATTTAACACAATGTCTGTTATTGACTGTGCAGGATGATAAACTCCTAATATTTTGTTTGGATCCTGCCTCTAAATTACATTGATGTAAATTACAAATTTCTTGGCTTTTAACTCTGCAGTTTTATATGCATATGGAGTAAACCCTATTGAACTCAGTTGAACTTCTGAGTAAACATGTATTAAGGTAGTTATGTAAATGTATCAGATTTTTGTTACAAAATATCAACACATATTTTAAGAGCAGTTTAACCAATATATTAGAATTTAGAAGAACAAACCATTTCAAATAAATGGTGCAATAAAATGAGGAAACTAGTATTTTAGATGGGTATAAAACTGTGTAATTTATAAAGCATACTTATAGCCTCTGAAATCAATTTTTCCTCAGTGGAATTTTATCCAGGTAAGTGCTAACTTTGCTATTCAATCACGTCAGCATATGCATTTAGACAGTACATTTATACAAGGAGCTAAATAACTAATAGCTGATCCACATCCCGTTTAAATCAAAGTACATGGCATTTAGTCGATTCATGTACTGCAACTCCAATGGAACTGAATCAGCTTAAATTTGAACCCTTACCTGAGTTGAGTGGATTTGGCTGAAAGATAGCAAGTAAAATATTTTGCACAAACAAGCTGACTTCTATCTGTTTATCTTAGATTGCTGTGCATATTGTAATATCTCAGTGTCTTCCATGTCTGACTGATTGGTCATAGTAAAGTTTATCAGTGAACTCTGTGGAGTCTCCTGCTCGATACACTTTTCAGGGTAAAAGAACACTGTTAAACAATAATAGCAATCTATATATAGCAGAGCTCCAGCTACTTTACACCACCCCTGTAGCCAGCCTTCCTTGTTAGGTGGGGCAGCCACATTTCTAGGTAGGGCATTTTGGGGGGGGGAGGCACACAGCTCCAACCAATCCCCCCCAACTCACTGGTGGAGAGGATGTGAGGGCTCAGAAAGTGAAGTCCCCCTCATTCCTCCTCCATGCAGAGAGTGTATTAACTTACATAATGGGCTATGTAAAGGTCACATCAACAGAAAATTTAGTATGAACACCAGGAATGGCATATTTTTTGTTTCATAAGAAAAAAGGATGTTAAGGATACATTGAACAAGGGGATGCCAAAAGGTGTAAAACAAACAAAATAGCTTATGCTATAGCTAAGAAGTTAAAACTAGTGTGGAACTTGTTTTCTCAAAAATTAAGTTTTTATCTTGTATAATGACAACATCAATAAATATTAAAAAAAACAGGGTTAGAAGCACAGTCAGAGGACATTACAATGCTACCATAGCAAAGCATTTAAGAAAGGTGGTGCTGAGAACAATATGCATAACTTTCTTGTTGAAGGCAATGAGACTGAGTCCTCAATTCTGTAAAATATTTACTGCATAATAGACTTCTTTTTGTAAATGTACAAAATACTTGATAAACATGCAAGAAAGCTTTCTGAACAGTGGTTTATGATACACCTTTTCAGAGAGAGAAAAATGCATAGTATCTAAAAATCATACTTTAGAACAGTGGCAGCTTTCATTTTTTTCTAGAATAAAAGTAATGGATTTTTTTTAATCAGAGAGAGAATTTGAATTTATTGTTTACAGCCATTGGCCATCACAAATAAACACATGATTTAAAAAGAAGACAAATGATTACATATCTCAATTACATGGGCAAATACATGATTTAAAAACATTTAAAATATGATTACATACCTAAATAAATAATTTTTTAATATATGTAAAGTGTTGGGCCAAGGTCTTCCATACTTACTGAAAAATGTTAAAACCTGAGACGAAAGGTCTTTTATTTCCCCACCAGGGTTTTTAGATGTTTGGCTCTGATCTTTTCTGCAGCCAAGGCAAAATAAGCCACCTGGGAAGTTAAATAAATATCACTACCTACTAAGAGTGTACAGATTTGTTCCAGGGGAGATCTGTCTAATATCGATTGAAGGATATACGAGAGGTATTTAAACCTTGGAGCATTATAAAGAGGGCATTTCAATAGGTAGTGAACAATGTCTTCGACTTCCCCTGATTTGCATATACATAGCCGAAGGTGAGTTGGAGTTTTAGAGTATCTTCCTTCAATCAACGCTGAGGGCATCGACTGGAATCGAAGAGCCGTAAAAGATTTTCTCAATAACGGAATAGTTAAAAAATTAAAATATTGCTCTGCGGCAAAGGTGGTTTTAAATAAAGAATACCACGGAGAAAAGGCCGAGAGAGTAGAGGCTCTAAGGTCCCATCTTTTAGCGTATAGGAGAATTCTTTCTTTCAAAATCTGCTTCACTCTCTTAGAAGGGGTGGAGAGTAGGGGATCTATATTTATCCCATATGCGGCCAATGATTGGAACGGCTAAGCCAATTATCATAATTTGGATTTCGAAGCTGTTCTGTGAGACAAATTTTTGGTAAGCGAGAATCACACATACAGGCGAGCCTCAACCAGTAATTAGCTATGGCAACATGTACCAGGGACTCTATAGAACGTAAACCAGACTCCAACCTTAAAAAGGAAATAGGGGTGCCTTTTGGGGTTACCAAGATAGAGCGAATAAAGGCATTTTGGATTTTCTCTAGTGGGGCAATATTTACATGTCCCCAGATCTCTGCCCCATAGATGAACATGGGTATTATCTTCTTTCTAAACACTTCTATAGCTGAGGAGACCAAACTTCCTCCTTTAAATTTAAAGAAGTGAAAGAACGTATGGATCAATTGGGAAGTTTTCAATTTGGTTGAATCAAAATGGTGTTTCCAGGAGAAATTAGAGGTAAAATTAAGTCCCAGATATCTAAAACTGTGTCATTGTTTAATTGGTTTGTTTAATTTCCAAGGTAAAAAAAGGTAAAGGTGTCCCCGCACTTGTAGCGTGAGTCGTTTCCGACTCTTAGGGTGACATCTTCTGACGTTTACTAGGCAGACCATGTGTATGGGGTGGGATTGCCAGTTCCTTCCCCGGCCTTTCTTTACCCCCCAGCATATGCCGGGTACTCATTTTACCGACCACGGATGGATGGAAGGCTGAGTGGACCTCGACCCCTTTTACCGGAGATTCGACTTCCTCCTTCCGGTGGAATCGAACTCCAGCCGTGAACAGAGCTTCGGCTGCGTTACTGCCACTTACCACTCTGCTCCACGGAGGATCTTAATTTCCAAATGTGGGGTTTATTCTTTTCCCTGAATACCAGCATGTTTGTCTTGGAGTAATTAATTCATAGATGTTCCCTAACGCAAAATGCTCCCAGGCTACTTAGTAGTCTCCTCATGCCTATTTGGGTAATTGAGATTAAGGCCAAGTCATCGGCATATAACAAAACTGAGAGCTTGACGTTCAAGATCGATGGAGGAAAGTAAAATGAGCCAGACAATTCCTGTGTTATGTTATTGATATAAAAGTTAAAAAGAAAGGGAGCCAAAAGGCAACCCTGCCGCACCCCTCTATTAGTAGATATAGCCTCAGAAAGGAGGCCATTTGCTCCTAATCTCACCTTGAGAGTAGTGTTCGAATGGAGCATTTGAATTAAGAGAAGCAGCCGCCTATCTATATTTGTGGTGGATAGCTTTTGCCAGAGGCGGTCTCTATCGATAAGGTCAAATGCCGCTGTAAAATCGACAAAAATAACAAATAGTTCTTTTGTCATATAGTAGTTAATAAAGATGAACATTTTGGCCAGTACCGGGACCCACCAGTCCGAGCTGGCCTTAAACAGTTCAGATGGCAACATGTCCTCTCCTGGACCTTTCTTATTCGGGAGGGAGTTAATCAAACCCATGATTTCTTGGGATGTTACGGCTTCCCACACCGGACCCGAGTAGGGTAACAAGTGATCTACCTTAAGATGTAAATCTGTGGATATAGAGGAGGTGCTTGTGTTAAAAAGCGCAGTAAAATGTGTGTGCCATTGGGCTGACATTATTTGATTATCTATAAGGACACGGTCCCCCATCATGCCCCTTGTGATTAATTCCCAGAATTTAGCTGTATTCCGTTCCAAGGAGGCAGATCCTAAATTCTTCTATTGCAAGCGATAGTAATTAACCTTTTTTTGGTGTAATAAATTCTTATACCGCCTTCGCGACTGTATATAGATATTGAACTTTTCTGGGGAATCAGCCTTTCTAAATTTTCTTAGGGCACGCAATAGGTTACGTTTAGCCTCCACACAATCATTATTAAACCAACCATACTTCCTTCCCGAAAGAGACTGAGAGCTGGTCAGCAATGGCCTTAAATCACTAATTATGAGATTATAAAAATCAAAAGGCTCTGGTGAGAGAATAAGTTGCTCTCGTAGAGTTAGTAACTTGGGCATATATAGATGCAAACTTACTGCATCTTGTAGATTCGCATTCCAGCAAACCCTTCTTCCATTCTGAGTGATTATATTTTCAGTTGATATAAAAACGCTAGTGGAGATATGACCTGGAGTCAAAAAACGGGCACAAATTGGCATGTGATCGCTCTCTGGCCTGTCCAATATGCCGAAAGCCTTAAAATATGAGACAAGTGGGGGAGAGAGCAACATAAAATCTATGATGCTCTTGCCTCTAGGCCCTATATACGTATATAGGTCCGAAGTTGGGTCTCTGGACGATCCGTTACATATATTCAGATTATATTTATATATAAGGGTAAAAAGGGAAAGACCCGAGGCATTTATGGATGAGTCTTTAGAACTCCTAACACGGAAACGTAAGAGATCTTCAGGGGATAATCCCAATTTGTCACCTATTACATAATTGTTTGGCCCTAGTCTGGTGTTAAAATCACCAGTTAATAAAATTAAAGGATCTTGAGATGCTTGGTGGAGCGAGGACATCACCTGATTTAGTTCAGACCAAATTGAAATGTCTGCTTGTTTGGATTTCAGAGGGGGGACGTAAACATTTATCAAAGAAATTTTCAAGTTCCGAAACCAGGCAATTTGGGTGACTAGGATATTAGTAGATGATAGCCCTGGAGGCTGAATAATATTCGGATTAAAATCTACAGAAATCAGTGTAGCCAGGCCACCTCTCGGCCTACCGCCGTGAGTTGACTTGATGGCAGGCGAGGAGAAAACTGCAAAGCCTGGTAGGGATGGAAACACATTTGATAAAACCCAGGTTTCTTGTATACACAGAATTTGGACTTGAGAACAAAAATCTTGAAAGCCTACGTTAGCTAATTTGGACAGCCACCCTGCGACATTCCAAGAGGCCACCTTTATAGAAAACTTAGAGTTATCAACTCTAAATGAAGGCAGTCAAATGCTAGGGCCATCATTTAGGTCTTCCAGAGCGGGGTTCCGATTTTGGGATTCTCCTAAGTGAGTTATTGCCTCACATAGAATCTTTGGTCTGCTGACATTAGAGTAAAATGGTCTGGGCGAAAGTAAGGGCATTGCGGGACATTTAGATGGAGAGCCCATTTCAGCTTTTTCCAAGCATCTTACGTTCGTCCATGAAGGAATGGAGTCAGTGTTTAAACAGACCCTTCGGGTTTTATCGAGGGGTGGGATGCTAGTAGAATGAAAGGTCTCTAGAGGATGATGTTGGTGGGGAAGGGTATGATTCACCATTAGTACCTCACTCTGGACATCACTGGAAGGTTCAATGGAGGCCATATTACAATTAAGTTGCGTTTGTGTTGTCACATATGTAGGCAGATCGTCCAAGGACATCCTGGATTGCAGCAGCTTGGTAAGTCTATGAAGCCTAAAGATGATATCGCGCTGTTCAAATGCTGAAAAAGAGCTAAAATTTGTAACTAAGGTTTCTTCTTCTTCAACAAAAAAGCTGAATGGTTCTTCCTTATTTCCGGGATCTAGTTCGGCTTCTTGGGACAGGATTACACACTTTTGTGGGAGAGTCTTAAGTGCATAGGTTCTTATCATCCTCAGCTGAACGACTTGTCTTGTTTGGCGCCTTTGTGATGGAGATTATATGTGTCGTATCTGAGGTTGAGACCTACATAGGAAAATTGGAAACCACTCGTGTTTGATGTGCTGAATTGGCGACTGGCAAAAGAGGATATGGGCAAGCCATATTCTGGAAGTGTCTCTGGACGGTTATTCCATACTTAATCAAAAGTTGTTTGTTCACTTGCAGTAGAGTTGCTGCCTCCGGATTACTAAACGTAAGCATCACGTTGGTTTTTACTGAGTTACTATATAGGTGTTCCACTCTTGTAATATCTGAAGCCTGTAGCTGTATCAGGGCCATTGATTGTAAAAAGTCGATGATATATAGTTTCTGCGCCCATTGTGAATCTTGGCGATTTATCCCAGGACAGCCAAGCAATACTATTTTATTCAAACTATATTTCAGATTCCAGTGCTTCTCTCTGTTCCTATGGTGGAAGGGTTTTAGTTCTTGCACGGGACCTGGCCGCCATGCCTGCGACTCTAAACAAGAAGTTATTGAAGCTGGAATTAAGGCAGGCAGAGATAGATTCGCTGATTCTAGAGCCGGTGCAATTGGAGTCAAAGGAGATATCTCAGTGACAAGATTAGACAATGGACGATTTCCTTGTGTGTGCTGAGCGTTAATTTGAGAGCATCCACATTTTAACACCGCATCCAACAATTTAAAGAGCTTTTTAAAATTCATTTTTCTGACCCTGGCAGCCTTACAATTCTTCATGTTTTTAGGGGTTTTTTTGACTGGGAATCATCTTAACTTTATGGCACTGTTTAGATCCCGCTGTTACTCTGTCCTTAGTATGCCTAAGGGTAGCACTATATGATCGATCCGCCTTATGTTCATATGCGAGGGGGTATTTAGCTTTCCAAATTCTTCTGTAAGTGTTGTTAATAAGCTATTTGCTTCCATTATAAAGTTCTTAATGCACAAGATTTCCCTTGAGATTATCACCAACCGATGGTTTAATTCCATCAGGAAATGCTCTTCAGGAGAATGTGTACTTTGCTTACATCTCCCACCGGAGAATCCATCTTTATCTGTGGCGTTTTCTGAGACAAGGCCTCAAAGGAGAAGTTGTTAATAGCAGGCATATTGGGGAAGAGAAATAATTGCTGTTTTGATAAATCTTCCGCTTCCTTTAATTCCAAAGCCAAGTTTTGAGAGGGAGAATGAGAGAGGGCCATACCGGCTATTAGAGATCCCTTCCTGTCAATTGACCAATCCAGAATAGCCTCGGGGTCATAGTTGGAAGGTGGAGAAACTTCCCAGGTGGGTCCTTGAAATCGTACTCTCTCTTCTGTCGAAGTGAGGGTTTCAATATCAACTTTCTGCTCTTTCAGAATGGGCAAGAAGAAGTAAGTCATTTTTAGCTGTTCTAAATTTCCTGTAAGCTCTGCGGGCTTCTCCTCAATGACTATTCCTTGCTCTTTATGCATCTTCCTGGTTAGAACCATTTTGTCGGTTGGATTACTTTAGAGTAAAGGAGGTTTTGCCGTAAAAGGATCTGAGGCTAAATAAATAGTGATTAGATAGATAAATACTTTGGCCTCTCAGGCTACAATTTTGAGACCAGTGAAGTTGAATGAGTGGAGTTAAGTTACAATTCTATTACACAGAGGAAAAAGGATATTTGTAGAGGCATTCCTTATCTCTCCTTACCTCCCCCGATGTCGGCTAGAGGCTTCAGGCAATAAATCTAGGTGCAGAAGGCTGTGGAGTAAAGAAATTAAGACAACTCTTACTGCCAGACTTTAAAAATCTTCAGAGGCAGATTTGAAGGGAGGGCAGTTCAGAAAGTAAGCTAACAAATCATAAAACAAGCGACGGTGTCTGGACAACAAACACGGCCATCCGTCCTGTCGGCCATCTTTTTCTGTCTCCCTTTTTAAATCAGAGTTAAAGTTAGCTGCCCTTTTTTTCAAATGCAAGAAAAACCAAATTTGCTAAATGCTTGTGAATCACTGAACCCTGAAAAAGCCTCATGCTGAGTTGCACGCATTGGGAAAATCAGAAATTAGGCCTGAGTTACAGTCTAAGTGGCCAGTCGGCCAGCTAATTGTAGTGTGCACAAAAGTGTTTCTATTCCTCTAGGGCTGTTTTCTGGAGTACCTTTGCCAAGGAAAAGAAATAGTCACTATGTTGTGAGTACAGTGAGTGCTTTAAAAGAGTAAAGGGTAACTTAGGGTAGATTGTTTTTCAGATCACTTTAAGTTATCTCTTTATTTCAGCCTTTAGCAATAAGCACCCAATCCTGCTCTACTCATCATAATGAGAATAAACAAAACTCTTACTTCTTACTGCAGACAAACAAGCATGCTTCTTTACTGCTGGCTGGATAGAGAACACAACTGAAACTGAAACTGTAAAGCAAGGAAAGTCCATAGGGTGGAGTCTAACTCTAGCTCATAATACAAAGCTCCAATATTTTACTCTTCAAGGGTCATGTGATTACACAGGATGGTTTTTCAGGATCACTTAAGTAATTATAGTTTGATTGTGATCAGGGCCGATGCTAAAGGGCAGCCAGGTCAGGCCTTGGCTGAGGGACCCTGAGGGACCCCTCGATAGGGTTGGGGAGAGTACTGCCGTGGATCGCAGGGAGAGAGCTTCCCAGCCACCCGCCTGATTGCTGGCTCCACCTACCTGTCTCTCCTGTCTTTTGTGGCTGCGCAGGCTGCATGCACAGGGCTGCCATTAACCAAGATGGCAGCCAAGGTTTCCTTAAGGTGCTAATGTCCCTGCTGCCATCTTGGTTGATGGCAGGGATGCATGTGTGTAGCACACATGAGTGCCATCAACTAAGACGGCGGCGGAGGCTTCAGCCCCTTAGGGAAACCTCAGCCACCATCTTGGTTAATGGCAGCCCAGCTCGCACAACCGCAAAAGACAGAAGAGACAGGTAGGTGGGGTATGCGCATGTGCCAGGGCCCTGGGCAAGCTGGGGCCCAAGGGCCCTGGCATGCCTGGCCCCAGCCCTGACTGTGATGATGAAAAGTCCACCCTCAGTTAGGGAAAGTCTTGAGCGAGCAGACTTTTGGTGGCTGTTCAAGATGAGGCTTTTGTTGTACACTCACCCTGTCATATTCACAGAATATTTCAAAGGGTCCTATTCTTAAATTGCTCCTGTTCTTAAAATAAGCTGTCATTCTTTAAATTGAGGCTATCATTGTCTTTCATGTCAGAAAAAGACAAATTTCCCTACAAAACTCTCTGGGGGGCAGGGAAGGACAGCTCTCGGTGGGATGGTTCCCCTGTTTTGTCTCATCTGTCTACAGGGTTGCCTTATGCCAACCTTTAAAATACGTTTTTAATGGTATGATTGTTTTTAAAAATGTCTTTCATGTCTAAAGTTGGTGCATTCTATTATTTAACTAGAATTTTTTTTTCAGGAAATGCAAGGAGATCAATACATTATACAGCTGTTGTCATAAGTGTTGTTCTTATGATTTATTATATACTGATTCTCTAAAAGTTTAAAGAATTTAACATACATTGTATCACCAGTCTTTCCACAAAATATTTTAGGAAGACCACTATTGTTGTTATTTTCATATTACAAAGGGATGATGGTGTTCGTACGGTTGGATGAGATGGTGATGATTTATTACTCGACCTTCACCTTGAGCTCCCAGTGCAGGTTATAACAATTTAAAATACAATCTTAAAAACTATTTAAATCAACTTACAATCACAGGATTGTATTCACAATATCCCTTTTTGGCTATCACACCTACCTTCTATTTATTGATCTAATCCTTTTTAAAAAAATAAGTGTTATGATTTAGCTGCTAGGCCAAAGAGCAACATAAAGCATTATTGGGGATTCCTTGGCATTTAGCTTGGTAAGCTAACAGAGTCAGTATGCACTCAAGACTTTGAGCTAGGGTTAGCCTGTGTGGTGCCATCTGGATGTTGTATAGTACAACTCCCATCAGCTCCACCCAGCATGGCCCATACTTAGAAATTATTGGATTTGTAGTGCGTAACATCTGGATGGCACCACATTAGCTACCCTTGCTCTGAGTCATCTTTAGTTGCACAAGGAAATAAGGGATGCAAAACTGGCCTTTGCTCTAAAAGAAGCTTCCAGACTGATCAGGCCTGACACCTTTCCTGATCAATGCATCAGTACTTGAGTATATAATGCCCATTTTACTGCTGTTTCCATTTCCTCTACACCCAATAGGTCTAAATTCAGATACAGGTATCTGTAGTCACGGCCAGTGCCTAACATAAGTCATGAATGGAAGAGCTACTTCCTTGTAAGAAACAAGGTTCATTGTAATGATGTATGTTCATTTATTTCATGGTAGACGTTAATATTTTTAACATCAGTCAGCAATGTTCAGCTTTCCCCCCTTTTTTTTTGGGGGGGGGAAGGTGGTTTAAACCATCCACCTAAAATGCAAAGTGAATTAGAATATCTTTAAAATGCTTAACACAAAAGGCAAGACAAGAGACAGGTATATTTTGACCCCTTCAAATAGTGTTTAGAACAATGGCCCTGTCCCTAGCAGACCTTTCATGATGTGCATTCGAACAACTGCACTGAAGCACTTCCAGTGATAATGTAATTCAACTATACCTTGTGTGCTGCTTTGAAAGGGAGCCACATCAGCACAGCAAGACCATTGTGCTCCATGAAGTCTATCAGACTTCACTAACTCTGCTTTCTCTTGGCCCTGGTCTTGCTCCGCTGTTTTGAAGACATTTGTAATTACAGCCAAGAAAAGATGTATAACTCCTTAGACAGGATAAATACTTCCTGTTCTCTGTGTGGCAAGCTGTGCATTAGACTGTGAGACTGACAGGGAACATATTGCAAATGGTTGGTTCTTTTCTCTCCTCCTTATTCAAGCTGGCTCTCTGGATCAGAGTCCACTTAAGGCAAAAATGCCATAATTATACCCAGCAACAATATACAGTATGACTGTAATTGAGATTAGGTTTCAGTCACTACAATTGCTGAATCAAGATTATTGAAAGGGGTTCAGTAGGCTTTCCAGGAAGAAATGATGTAGATGTGTTTCCCAGAACATTTCCTTTCTTGGAGGAAAACAGATGGAAAACATAATAGTTTAATCATATTTTTTTTTGCCAGAAGATTATAGACTAAAGGAATATTACAATGGAAGAACAGAACATATTATAGTGATATATACTATATCAGGGGTCACCAACCTGTCACCTATGGGTGCCATGGCACCTGCGAAGGCCCTCAGTGGTGCACCCAGAAGGTAGCCCACAATTTTAAAAACACTTATGTCTCTTAGAAAGAAAATCATGGAGCAAAATGTGCAAGTACCCTTCTAAGCGTTATCTGGTCCTGCCTGTTAAGTGTTTTTATTCAATGAGTGAAGTCAGAGCTGTGATTGATAAGTGAGTTGTTTGGACAGCAGGCAATAAGAATCCCTGGGATCCTAAAGAGCTGCTGTTTTCCCCTCACTTTTAGTGCACTTTTTCTGCTTCTGCCTTTCCCCCTCCCCCCATAGTCCTTGGTATATCCTTTCTTTTTCCCTAGCAACTAGGAGGCATCTTTCCTGTGCTTGGTTCTCTTGAGATCAGGTAGTGCCTAGAAGCACTGCAAATACTACTACACAATAAGTGTGGGTGAATGTTAAAGAATCCTCCTTCCCCTAAAAGGCAATTGTGCAAATATTGCAAAGGCCAAGGCATCTCTTCTGCTTTGCAGGAGCTAAAGACCAGGGACTCATTAAGAACTTACAATACAGTAGTATGCATGCCTACTCAGAAGTAAGTCTCTTTGTTTTTAATGGGCCTTACTTCCAGATAAGTGGGTACAGGGTGGTAGCCTAGGCTTTGGAATAGGTTTGTCATTGGGGAAAAACAGGGTTCTTGTGCCTTTAACAGCTGTATGGCTGGCAAAAATTCAACCAGTCAAGTGTCAGCTTCAGGGCTGGGGGCTGGGCAGTAATAAAGCAGCCGGCAGTTAGCTGGGCAATAAATCAATCAAGGCCAGGCAGATAATGGAGGCCGGCTGGCAGAAGAAAGGCTTGACAAACTAACCAGTAGTAGTGTTCAAGGCCATTGTCCAGGTAGGGAAGCAGAGTTCAGAAAGCCAGGGGTCCAGTCTGAAGGTCTAGAGGCTAGCAACAGCGTTACACACGAGGGGTCACAACCGACATTGTAGTCAGCAGTCTGCTGCAGCCATGAACTGCCTTTTATAACAGACTCCCTAAGCCAGGTGCCAGTGATTAGTCTCCCAGCTGTTCAGAGCTGCTTGTTCTTGAATGACCCAACCTCTTCCTTCGTTGCTGTGCTACTCGCTGGTGTCTCCTTTCTGCAGGGGGGAGGGGAGCCTCCTGTTCATGCCCGGAATCTGATTGAGGGGCTTCAGCCAGGTCCTGGACATTCGCCAGCTGGGGAAGAGCCAGAGTTGTGTCCTCAGGGGTTCCACTAGTTCCTTCTCCTGGGTCTGCCAACTCTGCCTCTTCCTCTTCCTCCAAGTCTTCTGAAGGGGCCATGACATCAAGGCTTTTCTGTTATGGAAGTACAATTATGGGAAAAGCTTCACCATGACTACTCTCTAGTTTGGTGTTACACCATGACCTCTGGGCAACCATTTTGTGTTATGACACCCTCCCCAAGGCAGCCATTTTGTTACTGGTGCCCCCAGTGCTCTCTTAAAGATAGAAGTGTACCCTCTGGTCCAAAAAGGTTGGCAACCCCTATACTTTACATATATCATGTTAGGGATGGACAAATATGTCAGTTTAGTTTCTACTAGTTCATCATTTTTCTAATCTTAAATTCAATTTCCCTCATTTCAGTATCAATTTGCAACTTTATTCAAAGTTTGTTTTTTTAGGGAAAAATTGTATGCATTTTTTGTGCACGTTTCTTGTCTTACTATATGATAAAAAGGCAAGACATTACACTGTTATGCCATCACCAGCATGATGTCTGCAGTGAGGCACAGAGACATGGTGGCAAGACACAAAAATGGCTGACTGGGTGCAGCATGTCCAGGGTGGTGGCAGCAGAGCAACAACCAAGGCAAGTGGGTTGGGATGGGGACTGTGGGTGCCTAGGTGGTGAGGGGGATGGTGAGTAAACCAACCAGCCAACTGAGGCAAGGGAGCAAGAGAATCAAGGATGGCAGGTGGACGAAGTAAGAAGCATTGGGGTGACAAGCAGGTGAGTGAGCAGGTGGGCCAGCCTGCTGAGTGGGCAAGTTGCCTTAGGGTGGGGGATGTTTTGGGAGTTTCCTCTGTGTGTGTGTGTGTGTGTGTGTGTGTGTGTGTATGTGTGTGTGAGTGAGTGAGGGGGAGAGAGAGAGACAGACTCTGTTATGTGTTTGGGAGTGTCTGGTGTGTGTGTGTGTGTATGTTTGGGAGTTCTGGTAGGCGGGTTGGGGATCTCTCTCTGTGTGTTTGGGAGTCAGTGGGGTTTGTGTGCAAAGCGCACAAGCACAAAACCAGTAGTAATATACATGTTTTGTATACAGTTTTGCCTAATATACTGTTGTGAGTTTGGGGTTGGAATGGATGATTCCTGTGGGTCCCCTTCCAGCCTCTGATTTGGCATCCTGTGCCTTGGGGGAGGGGCTGGCTCTGCTAGCTAGATGAGTTTCTTTTGTTAAGCTAATAGAATGGCCAGTTTGCTAATGGGTCTTTCAAGTGCCCAGATACTGGTGAATGGGCCAGGAAGATTCTTTTGTCATTTTAAACTCTGCAGGAGAGCCTCCCCCCCCTTCCTGGCAGCTAACAGGTTTGTGCTTTGAGTGTTTTTAGAGTGTCTGGAGAAAGGCTGGGAACTGGAGGCAGGCAGAGAGGCTATCTCTCTGCATCACGGCTTTAGGATGCCTCCTGTAACACTGATGGAAAAGCTGGATATTGAACTGCTGATGCCTTAAACCCCTCCATCCTAAGCTCAGGTTGGAATGTGTGTAAATAAATAAGCCATATTTCATAAAGACACAGCAGTCTCTGCTGACCTTCTTCCCAAAGGAAACCAAACCCTGGATGAGCACAGGGACCCCTGAAATCTCACCACTCGGAGATTGGGGAGGCACACAACACTGGTGTCAGGATGGGATTGAGTTTCCTGGGAGAAGCATTGGGAGCAAGGTGTGCCTGAGTCAAGATGGAGGGGATAACAGCAATCCTCCTGGAACAGATAAAATTGATGTTCCAGTAGCAAGCAGAGCAAAGGCAAAGAGAGTGCCAGGAGGACTGGCAGCAGCACTGTCAATGAATGGGAGAGATATTTGAAAGCACCTTTGGAGAGGAAAAGGAGACCCTGTGTGAGGAGGTGAGAGCCCTGCCTGATCAGCCGCTACAAAGGGTGACCCAGGAGTCCAGCTGCAGAGCACCCAGACATGGGTGGCTAAAGAGATCCAGAAAGTGGATGGTCAGCTGGAGGGTTTGGACTGTGAGGAGTTGTAGTCAGTAGTGGAGGAAGAAGTTTTGATTGTCCAGGAGCCTGCTAGGGGAGAAGAGAGGAAAAAGCTGGAAGTAAAGCCCCAAGATTTGAAGGAGGATAGGCTGGAAAATGAAGAGGAAGATGCCTCGGAAGAAAGTGGAGTAGAGGCTGGAGAAGAGATGCTGTTGATAGATTTCTCTGCTCCCAGTGTGCCTGCTTTTAAAGAAGGAAGAAAAAGCCTTGGAGGAAGGTGAACTAGAGGCTGGAGAAGAACAGTTGTTAATGGATTTCTTCGCTCCATGTGTGCCAGCTGTGGAAGAGAAAGTGCAGGAGTAAAAGTTGGAGGCGTCTGTGTGAGAGGAGCTGCCAGCGCCTAGAGAAATGGCTGTGCAAGAAAAAGTGCAGGAGGAGAAGCCTGAGGTGGGAGTGCAAGTCCCAGGAGGAGAAGCCTGAAGTGGGCTCCTGCTGAGAGGAAGGGTGGGATATAAATCAAATAATAAATAAATAAAATAAATAAGTCAAAGAGGAGCTGCAAGTGATGGGTGAGACAAAAACCCCAAGTGCCTTTGCACCTTGGGTGCCCCATACTGGTCTCATAGGGTGGGATGCAGCTCCTATGATGAGTGCAGTCCCAGAGCAAATTCCAGCAGTGAGAGGCACCCAGCACCCTGTGAGTTTGGAGGGTAAGAGACACTGGGAGGGTTACCTGCCTCTATTTGGACCCATGTTTCACACTGGAGATTGTGAGGGAGAACAGAGAAGATTCCTTTCTGCCAACCTGGGTAGGCTAGGCCAGCTAGTCCTGAAGAAGATGCCCCCAGACAAAGACTTGTGGCAGAACTTTGTTTTGGAGTTTGGGGCAGGAGATGAAGTGGACTGGCTTAAAGACTTTCCCCAGAGCAGAGAGTGGGAGGAAAATGGCTACAGCCTGCCGTGTGCTGAGGAGGAAACAAATCTGTTTCTGGAGAGGAGTCCCAAGACCCTGCAGGCAGCAACAGGGATCAGCTTGGACTGGGAACTCCATGAAGCCCCAAGACAAAGGGCCTTGTGGGCAACCGCATGGTTTGAAGGTGCGGGTTATGCATATGGGATTGTGTACTGATTTGCTGTAGGAATTCTTCTGATGGTTTTAGCATTGCCTTTTTGAAATGCTGTTGATTTGTGCTTTTTGCATGCTTGTGGGGATATGAGCTGTTTAATGATTTTTTAGGAATTATGTTGATAGGTTTTTGCAGTAAGGTTTTAATTTTTAAGATTTACTATTCTGTGTCTGTTAGACCGTGGGTGTATGTACAACTGTTTGAGGGTTGCTGTGCTGCAGTGGCACATGGCAGGACAAAAGAGTTCCAGTACTGGGGACTCCAAGAAAGAAGAGGAAGCCTAAAGAGAGAGCAGTTATTTGAAAACTTGCTGTAAAGGAATGGTTTGTTTTTGTACTTGTGTGGAAATGAGACTGTAATATGACTATACTTTTAATGACTATACTAATATGACTATACTTTTCAATGTCTTACTAACCTGTACCTGTTATGTCTTTGCAGGAAAAGCTGTATGCAATTCTGCAGGAGAGCCTCCCCCCCCCTCCTGGTGGCTAACAGAGGTTTGCGCTTTGAGTGTTTTTAGAGTATCATGAGAAAGGCTGGGAACTGGAGGCAGGCAGAGAGGTTATCTGTGCATGATGGCTTTAGGATGCCTCCTGTAACACTGATGGAAATGCTAGATATTGAACTGTTGATACCTTGAACCCCTCCATCCTAAGCTCAGGTTGGAATGTGTGTAAATAAACCATATTTCATAAAGACACAGCAGTCTCCGCTGACCTTCTTCCCAAAGGAAACGAAACCCTGGATGAGCGCAGGGACCTCTGAAATCTGACCGCTTAGAGACTGGGGAGGCATGCAACAATACTTTTTTTTTGCATGTATGTTTCCCTGATAGGCATTTTTGTACATTCTTTTCATGAATATAAACATTTTTGTTTGCATTTTTCTCTTAGGTACCATTTTAACACATTTTTGGTTGGAAAATTACATTGCAAAATTTGTGATTTTGAAGGATGTTACTTTCAATTCACATACTGATTTGAATTAAAATGCAGACCAAATGAATTTCTCCCCACCCCTCATATATATGCATTTTTCAATTAGCAGGAACAGATGTGAAGCCCTTGTTTAAAATTTAGTGAGCACAACCTCTTGTTCAAAACTCACAAGACACTCCCTCCCACAAGATATAGTTAGAAAAGTACACTATATGATATTTCTGCTATAAAAACACAAACAAAATGAATACTATATTAAGAGTGTACGTTATCAAAGGTGCCATGACAAATATGGCATCTTGTAGATACTTGTAGATGCTCCTAACAAAAACCCTTATAATAAAAGCTGCAATATCAGACACAATGTATCCTACTAGGGTTGCCAGGTCGGAACCATCCAAAAACCTGAGAAAACGGGGGCGGGCCCTAGTAATGTCACGGGGTGGGCCCTAGTGACATCATGGGGCGGGCCCTGGTGATGTCATGGGTGGGCCCTAATTATGTCATTAAGCATGATACATTAAGTATCAACCACAGTTGCTTGGAGCATACAATTAAAAAAAAAATTCTCTGCTTGGAAATTAAAATAGAAATCTTACCTAAAAGAGGGTGTTCCCAAGTCCAGCTGAAGTGACAAGGTCATTCCTTCTCACAAGCTTAGGGAGCATGGATGCAAAATGGAAATGGACTGCCTTCGTCGGTCCCGAATAGGGTTTTCATGGTAAGCGGTATTCAGAGGTGGTTTACTATTGCCTTCCTCTGAGGCTGAGAGGCAGTGACTGGTCCAAGGTCACCCAGTCAGCTTCATGGCTGTCTGAGGATTCAAACCCTGGTCTGCCAAGTCATAGTTCAACACTTTTAGGGAACATTTAATCTAGCTTACTTGCTTCTGGCAAGAAGGGTTTACGTGCCCTCAGGCCAGGCCATTATAGGAAGAAAGGAGCTTAGTGTTGCAGAGATGTTAGATGGGAGCACAGATGGATGCTGTAGTTTGTCATGGGTGGCGGGAACTCTAACTACGAGGGGGAAACTACACTTCCAAGGATTCTTTGGGGGAAGTCATGCACTTTAAATGTGAGTTGGATGTGCATTATTTCTTGCTGTGAGCTGCTTTAGTTTCCTCTAGAAGCTAACAAGTAGGGCCCCAATACCAAAACAAAAAAAATAAAAATTAACACATGGAAGGAATACACCAGGCATAGGGAACCATAGGACTTCCAGTTATGCCTCTGGTCCTGGGGAGTTGCAATTCAGAGCCATCCTGAAGGCCTAAAAAAAAAAAACAAGCAAAGCCCCCCCCCCCTTTTTAAAAAAAAATTGAAATAAAAGAACATAAGGTTGCCAGTGGTAAACTTACCAGAGCCAAACCCACAACATTTTAAAGGAATTTATACACCTACACACCTGATCATGTGTAAACAATTAAATAGCTGAAGTTAGTTCAAAGCTTGTAACTAAGCTACAATCCAATACACACTTACCTGGGAGTAAGTACCATTGAACCCAATGGAGCTTACTTCTGAGTAGACATGTATTGGTTTGTAGTAAGAAGTGGGGGATGATTATATTGGATGGCAGTGGTGAAAACAACCCTTAATTCTCTGCTGAATTTTCCTCTGAGTAGCTGCTTTTTGTGTTTATTTATTTAAGGCATTTATACCCCACCCTTTAGCCAAAAGGGCTGGGAGACTGTTACTTGCGTCTGCTGTATAATGGCCAAGGGTGTTGCTAGCAGCAATGCAGTGGCAAATTCAGGAGTGCAGGGTCCCTTCATGAAAGTCACAGCCACACCCCTCCCACCTTTCCCTCTTCTGCTGCTGGGTTGAGAATGAGATCCTTGCTAATGCATTCTTCCACAACAGAGGTCCCTAGGAGCCTATAGGCATGAAAGGGGAGTGTATTAGCTACTGAGAAGAGTCTGCTCAGTGACTTACCTCCTTTTACTCTGATTGGCTCCAATCAGCAGGAAAGGACAAGGATGCATGTTAGAAGACTCTTCTAAGTGGCTAACACACTCCCCTGTCATGTTGATTGGCTCATAGAATGCTGGAAACACAGGGATTCTGCTGAGACCCTGCTCCCAAAAAAATAAGGCATCTAAGACTCCCCGAGACCCTGGACAACTACACCCTTGTTGCTAAGTTCTTGAAAAACTCTGGGCAACAATCTGCATAAATGTATACAGTGCTTCTGGGCAAATTAAAATAGTGTGTGTACACACAATATATTTAAAGCATGTTTCTCCTTCCCCAAAGAATCCTGGGAACTGTTGTTTGTTAAGGGTGCTTGAAATTTTAGCTGTGAGGGGTAAACTACATTTCCACAATTCTTTGTGGGAAGCCGCACACTTTAAATGTACGGTGTGTATGCAGCCTGGGATCTCACTGGCACTGTAGTTTGCTGCCCTATGAGCAAAATAAAAATAAACATGTGTTTTTAAAAAGTGGGGAGTAGCAGATCTGGGTTTAGCAGAAAAGACCCAGGGCTCAACCTCCCCTGATAATGCCCCTCGCGATTGCAGATTATTATAAATAATAATTAATGCAGTTTATAGCAAGCAAAAAAGACGGGTCTCTGCCCTGAGATGTTTAGAACAGAAAAATAAGATGAAGTCTTTCTTCTGGTTGACCCAATTCATTTTAGAGGAAAAGACTCTAAAGCCCATCCCAAGCCTAGTTACTCCAAAGCAATCCTCACGAAATTCAGTGGGCTTTCTCCCACCCAAGCGTGTTCAGGATTGCAGTCTTCATCCTGGAGGAAGAACATGCTTTCTTGGAAGTAACTATCATAGGAGGTTCCCAAAGGGGGCACAAGGCTGCAGCAAGTTTTTCTGAGTAAATGAACACTTACAGAGAAAGAAAGAAAGAAAGAAAGAAAGAAAGAAAGAAAGAAAGAAAGAAAGAAAGAAAGAAAGAAAGAAAGAAAGGGTGGAGAGCAATTTCTGGTTTCACCAGCCCATGTATCTCCACCCCGAGCAGAGAGTGAGTCTGCTACAGGCTGCTGGTGCTTGGGAGAAAAAGGCTCCCAAGCATGCAAGAGAAGAGGTGAGGGAGCCCTGGGATCAGTGAGGGAAAGAAGCGGAAGGGGGGATAGAGAAGGGGGAGGGAGAGAAATACCAATGTTTCTCACGCAAAATAAAAATAAATAAACAGACAAAGAAATCAAAGGGGGAGGGGAGAAAGGGGAGGGAAGTCAAGGACAGGAAGAGAGGATGCCTCTAAATGCAGGGGGGGGGGGAAGGTGGGACGCTATCCTGGGTGAGCTGGAGCTGGAAAAGAGGCAGCGCCCGATGTGTCATCCTCTTATTGCCTGCACTTGGAATGCCACTGCTCCCCGGCCACAGCTGCTCATCAGCTCTAGAGCAGCTAGAACTCCCTAAAACCCTCAAAGCCGGGGCATTTGCCAGCCAGCCAACTCACCTCCTACTTGCTCCAATTTGCTCCACGCCATGGAAGAAGCCTGGGTTCGGCTCTCATTGGGCCTCAGGGGCAGCCAATGAGAATGAGAGGTGGTGCTTGGGAAGGCAAATGGAGTCCTTCCCCTGAGGTGTGCACGTCTGCATGCAAAGGAGAGAGAGAGAGAGAGAGAGAGAGAGAGAGAGAGAGAGAGAGAGAGAGGGGAGGCAAAGCAGATAGAAGAAGCAAGGGGAAAATTGGCGTCTGCATGACTAGCTCCTCGCTCCTGGGAGTCCACAATAGCCGGAGATTAAACAACATGGGGGCAATTCTGGCCGGAGGTGAGAAAAGCAGGGGCGGGGCCGGAGTCTCCGGCTGTTTGCCGGAGACCTGGCATCGCTATATCCTACAACTTTATTTTTAGAAACATCAATGTATTTTGCAAAGGCTTTGAGCTTTCTTGTTAGAATTTTGGGTATCTGTTTGCTTTCATGTCCATAAAGCCACATGAATATATTCTAGTAGGTGTGGGAAGTAATTTTGAAAAGCACTATTTCAATTAATTATTCATTTTAAGAAGCCACTGTTAACATATCCAACAGTATTATTTCACTTTGCAAAAATGCAATTACATTATCAAACGTGCCATGATAAATATGGCATCTTGTAGATACTTAATGGAAATCGTAACTTGAAGAACATAGTGGCCTAGCCACCCTTCTCCAGAACACACAGGGAAAAATAATCAACAACAAAGAAAACATTGTTGTAAGGCTTGTTTTTTTTAAAAAAAATTAAAACTGAAATGTTGATCTTAATCACCCTTCTTCCTATCCAAGACTAGATATCTGCATACCTTGTTAAAGGAACTCTGTTTTGCAGTTTTATTTCCAGTTCTTTCACAGAGAATCTCCATAGAAATTCAAATTGCGATGGGTGCCATTTGCATATCACTTCATCTAGTATTAGCTATTTCTTTGCCCCTCTCCCCAATCCCAGAATGAAGACATGAGCCAATAACTGGAATGTAAGGGTCACAACTTTATTTAACTAACAAAAGGATCTCAGCACTTACCTATCTATTCTTTGCGGACAGTCTTTTCACTTATGAAGAAACCTGAGAGAATAGCCTCCATGCTTGAGTGACATCACCGTGTCTCCCTGAAGCACCAGATCAGTCTTTTAACTGATCTGAGTCTTTCATTTTGTCCCTGTTGTAAAGATCAGCTGGCAGGGCACGGTCTGCTTGATCCCACCCCCACTGGCCATTTTTCAGTAAAGGGCAGCTCCTGTCCCAAATCCTCTTGAGCTGGCCAGCAGTGAGAATTAAGCAGGAAAAAACTCCATGAAGATTTCTCAGAGTGCTCACAAGGGCGGCCTAACATAATCTTCCTTTACACCTGCATTATTTGCCTTGACCTAGAAAATGATGCAGTGATGCCAATCAGCCACATTAATCAACACCACCATTGTTGTTGTTGATGATGATGATAATCACCTTCTATAGTCATCTGAAGGGATGTAGAATGAAAAAAAAAAGTTAAAAACCCCAAAGTCAGCAGATCCATTTAAAACAATACAAAATGGACACCTGTGGCAGAGACTCATTCATCCAGCTGGGAAAGCCTTCCAGAACAAAAATATTTTTTTATTATGTATTTATTTATTAGATTTATGTCCTGCCCTTCCTCCTAGTAGAAGCCCAGAGCGGCAAACAAAAGCACTAAAAACACTCTAAAACATCATAAAAAAGACTTTAAAATATACTACAACAAAACATCCTTAATAACATATTAAAACAAAACATCTTTAAAAATAACTTTGTTTAAAAAGTTTTTAAAATATATTTTTTCAAAAAGTTTTAAAAACATACAGTATTAAAAAGTTAAATATCTGTAGCTGTTTCTGGAAAATACAGGTAGCGGGTGCCTGTCATATCTTGACAAGAATGCTGCTCCACAGAACAGAACATTTTTTGAGTTGAACTGTGTGAAGTAGGCAAAAATAGTGCTCCTTCTGCAAATTGTAAGAATCGCCCCGAAAAGTCCTGCTCAGCCTCTGAAGATCACTGGCTAAATCCCAAACTGCTGTTAAGGGTGGGCAGGCAGGATATTGTACTGGATCCAAAGGGACTGAAGAGGAGGCAACAGCACCTTATAAGGGCATTTCTCTCCATTGGCTAGTATTCTAACTTACCCACACTGGCTGGGTCTCCCATTGTTTCTCCCAGCTATGGGGGTGGTGGGGCAAATCTGCCCGTCAGTCTCTGGGGAATAACATTCTTTAAAGGTCTTGGATCTCTCTCTCTCTCTCTCTCTCTCTCTCTCTCTCTTTCTCATGCACTCACTCACTCACTCACTCTGTGACATGGTTGCATGACATAAGGGGTAGCCAATGTGGTGCCCGCTAGATGATGTTGGACTACAGCTCTCATCAACCCCAGCCAGTATGACCAGCAGACATTGAAGTTTTAAGGCTACATACAAATTCTCAAACACTTCAAAATTGCTGGATGCCCATCTGCCCTATGATATGGCTGGATTTTTAAATCTTTTTAAAATACTGTATTGTATGTTATGCCAGTGTGGTGTAGTGGTTAAGGTGTTGGATTACGACCTGGGAGATCAGGGTTTGAATCCCCACATAGCCATGGAGCACACTGGGTGTCCTTGGGCCGGTCACTGCCTCTCAGCCTCATGAAAACCCTATTCATAGGGTCGCCATGAGTCAGAATCGACTTGAAGGCAGTACATGTTACAGTTTTACTATATTGGCATTTTGTTTCAATGTAAACCACCCTGAGATCATATTTATATATATATATATATATATATATATATATATATATATATATATATATATATATATATATATATACCGCTCCACAGCCGAAGCTCTGTGGGTGGTTTACAGCATATGTGTTTTAAAAATCAAATAAACCAACAAATTGCTTTAAATATGAATAGCATGGGTACAAAAAAAATTAGATAGATTACATAAATGCATATATGCACTGTATTTTGCTTAAGCTATAAGAGGCAATGGGAACTCATGCTCATAGTGTTATAATTCGGTTATAACATGCAGCTACCCTGTGATAAATGTACTATGTGAACTGACACTGTGGTGCACATCATATCTGGTGAAGGGCTTTAGAATGGGCAGGAATACAATGGCAATATGAAATTTGTATGATATAATAGTATTCCTTCCTATTCATTACAGTTAATTTTTCTTCCAAGTGTTTTCTGCCTAAAGGGTTTTGAAAAGCTTAATCATTTCCTTTAATATTTGAAAAATAACTACTTAAAATTGGTTGCCTGATCCATATTTCACACACACCACTACAAAATGTTGACTTTGGGATTTCAGGTTCATAAATCTTCAATTTTATATATTCTCAATAACAATCAGTCTCTCCAGAACAGATATTTAGTCTACTTTTTGGAACATACACTATGACAAATTCTGGCATGTTTTGAGACCCCATGTTTGCCCTTTGTTATTTTATATTCTCCTTACTGAAGAAAAGTTAGGATTTAAGTAAAAATTATAGCTTTAAATATTATATGGCATTGAGCTCCAAAACTGTAGCCACTTAATTAGACAAGTGGCACTGTTTAAGCTAACATTATACATAAAATTAATCATGTGATGCCACATTAGACTGCCATGGCAAAGATCATGTACAGCAGGAAAAATATTTTTCAAATACATCCTAAAACATCAGGCACCTGTTTAGAGGTATTAGAATTATTATATATTCCCTCCAATTTCAACATTGCACCTTGTTCCTCTCTCCCACTGCTCCCATGGGTAGGTTCTTAGTTGCTCATCTGTTGTGTCCGTTGGCCTGTGTATGCTATTGTTTAATGCCAGATCGATACACAAGACCACACTCATCCATGATCTGATCATGGATGAAGGTGCCAATCTGGTGTGTATTTCCAAGACCTGGGTGGGTGGGCGGCCTGGGATGTTGATCTGACCCAGCTTTGCCCACCTGGATACTTGGCACAGCATCAGTCCAGACTGCAGGGATAGGGCAGGGGAGGAGTTGCTGTGGTCCACAGAACTTCTATCTGTGTCTCCAGGAAACCACTCTTTCTTGGAGCTGGCTGCTGTTGGGCCAAGGAGACAGTAAACTGGAGTTGCTGCTGGTGTACTATCCACCCTGCTGCCCAGCAGCTTCTCTGAACAAGCTGGCAGAGGCCATTCTGCTATGGTGTTGGAGAAGCCCTGAACAGGTCCTGGGTGATTTCAATGATTTCAATATCCATGCTGAGGCTGCCTATTGTGTTCTGGCTTGGGACTTCATGGCCTTTGGGCTGTCTCACATCATCACTGGCCCAACACATAGTGCAGGGCATACCCTCGATTTGGGTTTTGCTCCAGATGCAGGAAGGGATGGTCTGGAGATGGGTGTGTGTGCGATTGTTGTCAGGGTCAGATACTTCCTGGTGATGTTTGCACTCCAGTCTTCTCCTGCAGGGGTGGTGGGCAGATTAAGATGGTCCACACCCAGAGACTAATGGAATCAACTGGATTCCTAGATGCCCAGGGAGGAGGGTTCCAGTAAAAAGAGCATGGTGCCTCTGAGCACTCTGTCTGGCATTGTGGAGCCTGTTTTGCACCTTGGTACACGAAGGAACTAAAGGTGATGAAACAGGCTGGATGACAGAGTGCAAGTGGTGAAAGATGTGCTGTGAGGCTGACTGGGCACAAGTGAAACAACATAACCATGCCTATTGTGTGGCAGTGAGGCATACTTCTCTGCCTCCATCACATCCCCAAGTAGCTATCCAGTGGAGCTTTTTCATATTGTCTGGCATCTGTTAACATCTACTGCAGCAAACAGTGTTTCAGGCCCTTTGGAAGCCCACTGTAAATTGTTTGCAAGGCACTTTTATCTTTGTTATAAAAAATAGTTATTTTTCTCCTTGTCACCCTTTCCTGATAGTACTCTCTGTGAAGAAGAGAGAGAGAGAGAGAGAACGCTAGCTATGATTTTTAATGACTTGTTAGGAAAAAGAATGAATGGGAAAGGCCTCCCCAGTTAGTCTAACTCTACTGCTTATGTCCTGCTGTCACAGTCAAACCTTAGAGGATAATGTGAAGAACAACTCTGTTTATTTACTTCAACATAGCCCTGCACCATGACTGGATTGCAATGGGAAATAAAGTTTAGACCTGCCCATAAAAATGTAAGATCGTTCTGCCACATCTCCATTCCTTCCCCTCTCCTCTACTCCACTTTCCTCTCATGGTCTGGGTGTTAGCTTGGTGTCTTATGGTTAAGTTTTTAGAAACACAGAGGCAACAAAGCTGCTAAGAAGTTTGGGTCCCAATCTATCTCAACATGCCTTATTATTGGGCTTATCCACATGAGAGCAAAACATTGTAGTAAATACGCTGCTTTCACCTTTGTTTTCTGTTGCACAGTCCACATGGGGGCTCAAAGCCAGCTGCAAACATGGTGCTTTTCATTCACACTAAAGGAAAAGGATCAAACACGCAGCTTCCTAATGACCACGCAGACTTGCAGAACAGGACACAGTAGCCAATCAGAAAGTGATATGAACAAAGGGAGGACAAGGGAGTGCGTGTGGAGAGGGGAAGCATCGGATTAAAGTGTCTACAAACCCCTAGAGATACAGAACTGGAGACGTTGTTACCTTCCCTTTTCTGATTAAAACAGCATGTTTTTACTTCAGATTTAAAGGGGGAAACTGTGTTTTAGTTGCTGATTGCCAGTCACATCAAGTGAACCATGCAAATTAAAAGGGGCTGTGAATAACACGAGACCCACACGAAATCTCTGTGTGAACCAGCCCATTGGCACAGTCTGATTTGGGAACATGACAGTCTGCCCTGAACACCCCTATTCATTTCATACTTTTGGGTGCAGACAGAGCCAATGAACACCCCGTAATCTACCCCACTATCTTGTTGTAATATCACAAGCAGGTATTCTTACAAACCACTTTCATAATCAAACTCGGTGACTTCTTGGAGGCAACATGGGACAGAACCCTTATTTCTACTCATCAGTAGGATCTGTAACCTCTGTTAATTTGTTTGGGACAACATATTACCTTCACAAGCGTCTTAAGAACACCGTTCCATCCGTTATTGATTAGCTCAGCCAGACAGCTGATTGAGTAGTTTACAGAATGTGCTATTAGTGTTATTGCTGCTAATTAGTTTGTTTTAATGATCAGCTCTTTCCATTAGGATAGTCCATATGTTAGTTTGATCCTTACATCTTCAGAAGCAAATTTTCACATTGAGTTGATCTTCCTGTTTCATCAGCTCCATTCTCATGCTGGCAATAGAATAAATTGTCTGTTTTCAACCATGTTGAACCTTATGCTTGCCACTGAACTATAACAGAATATTACTTGTCCTTCACCTTGTACTAATGAAATTCTGCAGAGCAGAGCTATATTTATGGGAAAGAGGAAAAATTATATTTGTGGCTGGTTAACTTTTTAAAAAATGACAGCTGTTTCAAAGCTACCCACAATTTTGGTATGCTGAAAGTAGACCTGACAGATGGATAAGTGAATAAAGTGAGGTGCTCAAAGATGCATACTAAGTGTAATTTATCATATGATTTTTCTGTGTAACTCACAGCTCTAATATTTACCAATTGACTTCATGGAAATACCTACAAGGCCAGTCCTACAAAGAGGCAAAGTAAGCCAGCTGCCTCATGTGGCAGATACTGAGGGGCAGTGAGTGGACAGAGCTGTGTATTCATCATGTGCCATGCAGCCTGTGCTGCATCCTTTAAACTAGTCTTCTAGGGAGGTACCATCTTGCCTTTTTGCCTCAGGCAGCAAAGTGCCTTAGGCCAGCCCTGCTCACCTTATGCATAACATTTTCTTACTCAGTGTAAGGATATGGAAGTGGATGCTATGTACCTCTCTGTTTTAAGAAGACTAATATGGTGGTCTATAATTGCATTGCATTGGAAGTCGAGGACCAAGCTTGATATATATTCACAATTCAATACATGGATACTTTAAGAATGGGCAAACTTTAAACAGAAGCATAGATCTGGAAGAGAATGAAAGTCATGTAGTCCAATTATAATGCAAATATTGGATTATCCACAGATTGACCTATAGAGTCCAAGCTTCTATGCACAGAGCAGGTACATCATAGAAAATTAATTGGAAAGCAAATGGGTCCAGATGAATCAGCAAAAGCAGTGCTAGTGTAGTAAATCTTGAAATTCAGGAGCTTGTGCATAGCTTTCACTTGTAGAATACATTTTGCTCTAAGAAAAAAATGTTAAGCCAATTGAAATGCAGCTTTTAAATCAGAAATGCAAACTATCTTGTGAAGAAGCATTACCAATTAAAATGGTAGTGTGAAGTAGGAATCCCATCAAAGAAAAGGAGAAAAGTATCCAAGCTAGCCTTGATGATTTTCCTCAAACTCTGACTTCTTTTATGCTAATCTGTCATAAATAAACCTCATCACTTTTTTCACTTGCCAGAGCAAGGAAGCTCATTCAGTTACTCCGATGCTCTAGGAGATGACATCATCACATCTGATGTCATTTCCAGCATTCCCCTTATACTGCACTGCTGAAAAGAACACAAAAATAGATCCTCCTAAGGTCACACAAAACTCACATTGCCTTTTCTGTGCCCACTAGGGATGGCTGAGAATTCTGCTAAATTCATATTTAGCATTCAATTTTCAATGGTCCACAATTTTCCATCTTTGCAGAGTGATCCTGTTTGCTCCAAACTTCAGCGGCTTTCCTCTGACACTAGATTCCCCTCCCCTTCAAATATATTGTACTTTTATTGATTTTATTTACAGCATAGCCCAGCAGTTCATTTCTCTCTGTCACTCACTGCCACTTCTCCACTTGAATAATCCAAGTTCCGAGTGGAAGGAAGCAAGCCAAGTCTTGCCCGTGTTTCTGACACATCAGGCCTTGCCGAAGATGATGTAGGGTACTGAAAGCTGCTTTCCTCCTTTCCTTTCCAAAAGGAAAATAGCCAGTCTCTGCTTGCTAACATGAAAACTGATCAGCCTCAGTCATAGCAGGGGAGGAGGCAGCAAAGCCACTTTAATTTCCTTTCTCAATATTTTCTTTCAACATAACAATATTTTATTTCACAAGTATTGATATTTTATTCCATTTATTGATATTTCCTTTCAAAATTAATATCAATGTTTTGATGAAGGGGAAAAAATCAGACCAGTAATAGCAGGTGATAGCAAAACATAAACTCAAATTGATACTGCCTATTAGGTTGATGGAATGCTTTTGGAGTGGCACCAGCCAACAGATTCCATCCCTAGTGCCCACCCCCATTTTTGCTGGTAAGAAAAAAACTTACCTTACTTGCCTCACCTGTGCATGAATCATTTTCATATGGATTAGTGGGTCATGTGAGTACCAAGCTGGTGCTGCTTACATCACTGCATCCATAGTGGATGAAGCCCTATTCAAATTTTGTATTATGCTGAAAATTTATGGGTTTCCCCCCCCAAACACTCTTTACTGTTTTTGTTTTTATGCAAAGTCATTAGAGATTTTTATTATCCTAAGCAGTATACATTTTAATAAACATATATGTGTGTGTGGATGAAGTTAAAAGCATTATTTGTGTATACCACTACCATTTTCTGTGATCTTTTGTTAGAAGATGTGTGTTATTACGCATTTCCCTTTCTAATAGATTCCTTCCCTAGATAATCATGCATCTTTGTAATGGGCTTTTGTTTCAGCCATGACATTTATTCTCACACCCCCTAACTCTGACTCATTGTTGAATCTCCCACCCTTCCCTATGCTTAAATGGCAGATTGTTAAGGCTAGAATAAGGAAAGGCACAGGTGGCACCACCTACCGCAAGGCTTTCTTCAGCAGCTGTTGGTCTTTTCACAGTTTGTTCATCAGAAGGAAAGGGGCTCTTGATAGCATGCGACAATACTATCAGTTTCTTCAGATGCATCTTTGCAATTTAATTGATGACATACTGGTGAATAATTTAGCCTCGGTTTGCAAATTATATTTGTGTATACCTGTACCAGAATGGACATTCCATTTGTCTCAGCTTATTATTTTATTGCACAGGCAAGAAATTGCTTGTGTTCTATTTGCTGAAACGTATCTGTGCTAAAAACATTTCAGCTATGGCTGAGAGAGAGAGGAAATGTCAACAAAGCAAAGAATATGCACACAGCAAAAAAAGGCAAAGAAAAAGAATCACCCTACGCCCCTACCCAAGTCAAAAACTGATAGCACTGGCATTATTTTGGAGAAATGTTACCATTGCTGTTTATTTGTTATTTAATTTGTTTCTTGAATAGGACTTATTTACATTTTTTAGCCATCACTCTAGTAAAAATGTGCCTTGTCGCTTATGATGCTGCAGTAAGATTCTCTAGCTGTAAAATTGACCCAAAATCTGATAGTAGAATATGTATATAATGATATATATTTAGGAATAACTTCTCCATGTTATTTGACTTTAAGGATATGGGCAGTGATGCACCAGAGCCTCACCACTTGACCTCAAAAAAGTACAATGCAAACAAACTCAATTGTTGCTTCTAATGTATATTTGATGACTGGTAGTTGAATGTGTGAACTGACCCTATTGAAAAACGTGGTTGAGTGTTGATGTGACATGAGCTATATTTATATTTATGATGGCCCATTCACACATATAAGCCATCACTTCAGGTACATCAAGTGATGAATGTGGAAGCACAAACCAAACCTCACAGTTGCCTCCAATTAACATGCCTGCAGAGAACAGCTTCATCTATTATGTTAGAAATCTAAACGCTGTGCATGCACGTGGACATGTAGTGTATACTATCACATGTGAAGTAGCTAAATGTATCTTCTTCTTTTTTACTTTACATATATGTGACAGGATTATAGGATTAGTCATCATGCCCTGGAGTATATCTAACATGTAGACAAGGTGGTGGTGGGGAAATCAGCTAGCCACTTTAAACACGGAAGTTCACATTCAATATTTTGCCTCCACCCCTGGAATGTAGACGTGGGAGACCATAGATGGTATAATGGTTATAAATGTATTAATAATATAACCTGAAGATCAGTGCTAGTTCCTCAACTGACAAGTGTGGGTAGGGGTAACCTATGCTGGCAAGAAGGAAGACCTCCTGCCTGCTGACAAGGGCCAGATCACCCAAGGAGTGCTCCATCACCCTAATGGCATGATGTGAGCAAAATTGTCTATCTCCCCTTAAAGGGAAGCCTTGGGTGTGTGTGACCTTACCAGTGTTAACCACTCTGTCTGTTCAGCGTGCAACAGGTGGCAGCCAGCAGGCCCCAAGAGCACCAGACCAAGCAGCACCCCAAGCTGGTCAGTAATAGGAGGTAGTTAGAAAAGGGTCCTCCACCCAAACATGCTGTGGGGAGCATAGGGAGCCTACCAGTGCTCCAAGCCACTAATGTGCCAATGCTAAATGCCAATTGTAAGTAAACAAATAGCCAGATCAGTATGCAGATCCACCAAAATTAAAGACTGTGTGAAGGTGAAAAAAGGTACACCAAAGGTCAATTGAGGTGTGCCCAAAAATTCCTTCTCAATTCCCCAAGGCAACTGGCAAAGCCCACACTGCCCCAGGGTGGGATGCTGCAGAAGAGGAAGAGGAAGTGCTGCAGGAAGGCAGCATCTTTTTAAAGTGAACATGACATCCCCTCCCATCAGGGAGAAGTCTCTCAAGACTTCCACCTTCATTGGATGGGGCAAATTTATCTCCATCAGAACAACAGGAATTACATTATCTAAATGTATAATATGTGATGTAACCCTCTGGTTGCAATTAATGGGCATTTTGCAATTGGTTTCTGTAAGAAGAGGATTGCAGCCCAAGGATTTTCACTTCTTTCTTCTCTCTCTAGCTATCTACCTTGAGAGCATGTGCACATTGTTACCATGGGTCCGTGCCTACATGAATTTATTTATTATTGGATTTGTATCCTGCCTTTCCTCCAAGGAGCTCAAGGAGTTGTCCCCCTCTCCATTTTATCTTCACAACAACCCTGTGAGGTAGGTTAGGCTGAGAGGCAGTAGCTGGCCCAAGGTCACCCAGTGAGCTTCATGGTCCAGTGGGATTTGAACCCTGGCTTCCTCAGTCATATTCAAACACTCTAACACCTTCGCCATACTGCTTCTCTAATGTTTACACTGCTACAGATGCACACTCAAGGAACACATGCCAGGATCTTTAACCAAGACTCATGGGGTGTCACAGCAAAAACTGGATCTTCTAAGAGGACAAAATGGCAACAAGCCAAAGTTTAGAGTTATCAAATATGTTTCTTTTTTACAGAAATAGATAAGTGCATGGCCAACATTTGGTTTGAATTGACAGATATTGGGTTAATTCTATGGAAGGAGGAAGTGGTGAGGAGGGCTGAAAGGGGCAGGGCAACATGTGAGCAATCCAAGAAGACTGACAAGGAGGAGGTTGATACCACATAAGGAGATGGGAGAGCAACAGACACAATATTCCTAAAAATAAAGGAAGGGAAAGTTTTTCCTTTTCCTACCATGAATGATAAATGCAAAGATGTGCAGAACATAAGATGGATTTTATGGGCATATTTTGTGTGGAGCTTACTAACCTTAGAAGGTGTTAATGTGCTTATTTGGGGGTTGCACAGTGGCAAATGGGCAGTGGGCTTTCCCTCCTCAAGACTCTGGACTGCCAATTAATGTATGTGAACAGAAGCTAGTGGGGAGTAGGACACATGCATATTCTGGAGATTCTAAGCATATTGAATAGAGGGTGGGGAAAATCCCACTGTCTATGTTAATGAATGTCGCCCAGGATATGCTTGCTGCTTTCTTGACCTCAGCGATGACTTCTCAGCTTCAGGCAAAAGTGAGATTTTGGAGCCAGGTGCTTAGAGAAATACTTAACATTGTGGTGGGGGTTATCGTCTTGGTAACAATATTGTACAGTTGAGCTGAATCATCCTCTTTATTTGGCTGCCTGATTCTTATTCTTCCCGCCAGTCTGCAGTCCAGTCTGGTCCCAATTTCTGCTACATGTGGGTAGGTCTATCACAAAAGAACCATTGGAAAATGGGAGCTGGGGAACAAATCTCTTGGCACTTAAATTTCCCAATTAGTTCTAGGTTCAAGGACCCATATTTTAGACTGTATTAAACTTTATATAAATGGCACAGCTCTGCTGTAAGAAATGGTAGATGGAAATAACCAAGGCTATGCACAAATGTATGACCAAATACCAACAATGGCATGAGAATACATTCCAAGCACTGCAGTAGTCATGAGAACGTAATGCTGGTAATGTTATTCCACCAGCATCAGCAGCATAACATTCTCAAAACTACTATTATACATGGAAGGTATTTGTTGTTATATACCTTCAAGTCAATTAAGACTTATGGCGACCTTATGAATCGGTGACCTCGAATAGCATCTATTATAAACTACCCTGTTTTGATCTTGTAAGTTCAGGTCTGTGGCATATGTGCACAAAATGAAGTAACAGCAGAGATGATACAGTATACTGGGCTATAATAAAAAAAACCCTGTGCATATGAACCCTAGAGGATTTCCCAAGTGGTGAAAACTCTAGGGTGTGTACTAGCGTGTACTCGGATGCTGTTTCCTTTGAATGAGGCAACTGGACAATTACTTGGCATTTTCTGATATTTATACATATATAAAGGCTGAACACAGTGGAGATTCACCGCATCAAACACAGTCTGACAGACACTGCTTCCTCATTAGATTTCTAGGGGAGGCATCACTGCTATAGGATTCTTGTAGAGAGCAACACATTTTTTTACATATCTCTTTTAGTCTCAGTCTGAACTCAGTCCAAAACCTGAAGCTTCTTCACCAGCAGCTCCACAAGACTTCATCCACCACAGGGAGGTGGAGCTGGAGGGAGAAAGGCATGGCACCTGCCAGAAGGAATCTCTGGCCTTTTCCTTAGTTATGCAAAGGTCAGCCCTTCAGGCCCATGAGGGCCAATCCTCCCAGCAAAAAGGAAGCTGCCAGACTAAGATTGTTCAACCCATCTGGCCCACTCTGTCAATCTCTTTTTACAACCAGAGTTACAGAGTTGAGTGTGTGTATGTGTATCATTCAGATAAACCACTTCTCATTGCACAATTATTAAACATAGTCCCCAGTTCATAGTTTCTTTAATTTCACTCACAAAAATATTGCATCTCCAGGAATCAACCCATTTTATGATGATAAGATTGTCATACCAATCCTAGAATTTATTAGTCCAGTTCATTGAATTTTTTTTTGCAACACTAATTCATTCATTGGTGATCAGTCATGGCCGAGTAAGATTGTCTTCCAAGATAAGGTCTTTAACAGTGGGTCTGTAAGTGACTGTGGAGGCCAATTCTGGATCCACACAGCCTCCCACAGTGAGGACATAGGTTTCCAGATGAAAGATGGTCACAATGAGGATTTGTTTGACGTGACTTCCGCTTAGCTCGTTTGTCCCATTCGCCCTGTATTCGTGCTTCTTTGAAGTCCATAGCACCTTTGATAATAGCCGACCTCCATTTGGGAAGTTCATGGGGCAAGACTTCCCAGTTGTCGATGTTCATGTTACATTTTTTTAGATTTGCTTTAAGAATGTCTTTAAACCTCTTTTGCTGTCCACCGATGTTCCATTTTCCATCCTTAAGTTGGGAGTAAAGTAGCTGCTTTGGAAGAAGGTGATTAGGCATTCGAACAACATGGCCATTCCAGCAAAGTTGATGTTGAAGGATCATTGTTTCAACATTGGTAGTCTTTGCTTCTTCCAATACGCTAACATTAGTCCGCCTATCTTCCCAAGTAATTTGCAGAATTTTCCAGAGGCAGCGTTGGTGGAATCCTTCAAGAAGTTGGGAGTGGCGTTTATAGATGGTCCATATTTCACAGGCATACAGTAAGGTCGGTAGTACAATGGCTTTGTAAATAAGCATTTTGTTCTCCCTGCGAATATCCCGATCCTCGAACATTCTACGCTTCATTCGGGAGAATGCGGCACTCGCAGAGCTCAGATGATGTTGAATTTCAGCATCGATGCCAGCTTTTACAGAGAGATGGCTGCCAAGATAGGGGAAGTGATCAACGTTCTGCAGGGTCACACCATTAAGCTGGATTGATGGTACTACAGAGGGACTGGTTCGCACCTGTTGATGAAGCACTTTAGTTTTTTTAATATTAAGTGACAGCCCAAGCTTTCCATATGCTTCTGCAAAGACATTTAAGATCCTGGGAATAAGTTATTTTTCTTATAGAAACTTTCGGAATGTCAACTTTTGTTTATCCCATGCCAGGAAAAAAATTGAACAGATAGTTCATTAGGATTTGACACCTGAAATATAAAATACTACAAGATTGCACATTCACCATTGCCCTTAAATAAATAATCTCACTGTGTCCCTTCTATTGTGTCTGCAGAAGTTGACCCTATGTCCCCAGCCCATGCTATTGTACTTTGTCAATACTTTCTTTATGATTGCAGCACGAAGACATGATAACTGCCTGAATTTTTAATGCCTGGCTTTTGCCCTGTTCACTCAAAATGTTAATGCTACTTACTGTAAACATATTTTATTTATTTATTTCTGCCATTGCACAAAAACTCTCCTGGGGACTGTCCAAACATTGTATTGTTGCATGCTCATGGTAACAGGGTTCAGAAGTCACCTCCTAGATGTTCTGCATATTGGGGTCAGCAACAGCTAGTATATATTTTTACAAAATAATGGGAGAGGCCTATCTCTAGTTGGCTTTACAACATCCCTCTCAGACATTACAGTTGTGTGAAACTCATGTGCTATAGTTACAAGAAAGCCAATTTAATGGCAGGAAAGACACGGGTGTTATTGTTTATTTGCTTTAGTCAGATAATATGATATCATGAGTAGCTTCATGACAATGAGAACTATTGTTTAGAATGTTAGATGAATATCTCAAGTCTGATGGGTTTACTATAATGATGCAGATAAGTAAGTTTACTCACAAGTAAGCCCACGGCCATCTAGGCACCCTCTGTGCGACTCTCCTACCTGATTTGCATTTAAGTGCATTTAACTGTCACCTAGAATATAGCTATTGCTATAGCAAATGGCAACACAATATGATGTAGTGCCATTCCAGTGGTACACTACTGAAGACGGTGCATAAGAGCTGTGCTAACACCACTACTGCTTGCAACTGTGTCAAAACAAAAGTTGAATTAAAGAAAGCTGTCAGACCCATCACTGCTTACAGTTAGAACTCTACTTTGCAAATTATCTTAACCTGCAAATCCTGGTTTTTGACAAGGACTTGTGAATACTGTATTTCAGGTTTACATAGTTAGGATTGCACACACACAATGGCTTGGAGTAATATAGCTGCAGCAGCATCTTATCCAAGAACATTGGAACAAGCTTGCCCTCCTATATAGCACATCAGCTAACATCTCACTTTAAAAAAGGCAACAATCACATATCCACGATGTATGGTTAAACTCATATGGTTGGTTATGTAGTGGTCAAAATGCTTTTAGCATGCCATGTTGAATGTATTTGTTTCAGTCATCATAAGTCATAACAAATATGAGCAAGCACAAACATTTAAAACAAAGTATGGATGGACATAGTAGAAAAGGTTCATTACATTGAAAAAAATATTGCTCGCTTACTTATTCCAGCCATTCTGAAGGAAGCAGTGGGAAAACCGCTGCTGAAGAAGCCCAGTTTAAATCTGTTTTTATAAAATTATTACCCATTTTCAAACTTTTAAGCAAAAAGCTAGAGCAAGCGGTATCTTGTCATCTCTAGGTTTTTTGCCTGGGTGTGAAGTACAAATCACTCTCATCACCGTAGTGGATGGCTTTTGTTGGGGAATAGATGGGGGCAGTGCAGACTCAGTGGCTTTCAGCACCATTGGCCATGCTATCTTCCTTGTCTATCTCTCTAGAATGAATCTTGTGACATGGTATTATGGTGACACAGAGAGATGGGAGGAAAAGTGGTGTTGGGATACTTCAGTTCCACCATTTGGCCATTGGCCTTTAGAGTGCCTTAAGGTTCTATCTTGTCCCCCATGCTTTTCGACATTTACTTGAAATAAGAGAAAACATCCAGGGGTTTGGGCTGTGCTGTCACTACTATGTAGATGACATGCAGCTTTACCTCTCATTTCCCTCATCTAATTCCAGGGAGATGGCACAAGTTCTAAACCAGGTGTGGTGAACTTTGGCCCTCCAAATATTGCTGAACTACAAACCTCATCAGCCCCAGCAAGCATGGCAATGGCCAGAGATGAGGGGAGTTGTAGTTCAGCAACATCTGGAGGGTCAAATGTTCCCCCCACCTGTTCTAAACTGTTATCAGGAGGCAGCTACCAAGTGCCTGCTCTCTGGCCAAGTGATAAGAGAGATCAGGTTGATGGTAGCAGGGACAGGGACCTTTTGGTTAGTGGTCCCTGCACTTATGGAATTCACCCCACCAGGACATATGAATGGCCAATGTTTTGAAAGTTTTATAAGAAGTCTGAAGCTGAAAACCAGATGAAGTATTATAAGGACTAAAAGGAATTGGATAGGTATAGGATATTTGTCTCTAGTGTTCTGGATGATATTCCACCCAAATGATAGCAGTAGCTCATTGGTAACACATTACAGCTTTGCATGCAAAAGGTCTTAGGTACAATCCCTGTCATCTCCAGATAGGCTTGGGAAAGATGCCTGTCAGAATTGCTAGAGATCTGCTGCCACTCAGTGTAGGCTAGACCTCTGACCTGGGGACTGAATATTGTCCTCCATGACTCTGTCTGGCCCTTGAGACTCTCCCCATGCCACACTTTCTTCTTGGCCATGTCTCTTCTTCCCAAGCCATATCCCTACTCCATGTTCTCTTTGACTGCTTTTGCCTAGCTGGGTTACGTCCTTGGACTGTGATAATGGGACTTGCTTGCCTGGATGCAAGATGTGTGTTTGGTCTGACTTTTGCATGGCTAGAATGAAGTCTACTGTACAGCTGTTCCACTCTCTTTGACTTCTGGCCATGTACTGTGTGGAAGGTGGCCCATGACAGAGTGGCCCTTGGTTCAGCTGTTTGACCATAGCTGTACATACTACAAAAGCATGGAATAACTATAACTTTCAGAGTAAAGCTACTTGTTTATGAAAAAACATATCCAAGCACTTCAGTCTATAGCTGGGGGTTGCATTTTTGAATGGTACCTTACATAAAAGCAATAAACAATCCTAAATCTTGTATGTATAGTAAAACAGTACACCAAAGAAAGAACTAGCCTAGAACTTTAGTTCACGATGTGCTAGTTTTCTGTGGGATGATTTTTTCTCTCTCCATGAGGAATTATCAATAAATGCGATTTCCCCCTTTACATATGAAGTGGTACAGTCCATGAAGGATTTTACCACTTGTTTGTTTGTTTATTATTTAACAGGAGGGAATTCCAAAGAGTAGGTGCTACAACACTTAAGGGTAATTCCTATGTTGTGTGAAATGGACCTCCTGATGAGACGGTATCTGCAGGAGGCCCTCACCTGCATGGTACAGTGATCAACTGGGTATACAAGGAGTAAGATGGTATTTCAGGGTATCCTGGTCCCAAGCTGTAAAGGGCATTTGAGTTGGCTGCACATGTAGATTTGATTGAAGACCTTACAAAATAGTGTGCCCTATGTTAAGATGAGGAGTAGAATGCATACTGGTAATTTTTGCGCATTTCCCTTTTTAAATGAAATTTCCCACTACTTTTCATAAAATCTTCACATTCCATCTACATCTAAAATGGCAATGAATATTGTGATTTCCCTCCCTCAAAGCTCTTTCCATTTCTGAAAAGAAAAGTCACTTCAACTGTAGTTCTTTTAATACCGACTCATTCCATATTTTCTTGAATGCAGCTTTTAGATAACAATGGTAAAATCAGTGTGAATACTAATAAAAAAGTTCAATATACAATTTCTCACTTCTAAAATGTGTGAACCAGATGATAATGGAAACAGAAGTGCAGAAACCTTTTATAATCTATTTGTGGCATAAAGCAGACAAAATGTGCCACTTTATTGTAGCTGAATGTGGCTAATTATCAGACAGAAGGGAATCAAAATTATTTTAAAAATACATCAAGGTTTTTTTAAAAAAAACATTATGGCAGAACATCAAATGAACTCATGAATTTGTAATATTGTAAGTACATATGAATATCTCCTCAAAACTGTAGCCAATATTAGTGCCAAACAATAATAAAGGCACTATCTCGTAAGGACTTTTTTAAAAAAGGCACTCATGCAGGTCTCTATAGATTTTATTATGAGAAGCATGATTACTGGAAATTAAAGGGGTTGGATCTAGGGATGGGGGAGAAATTCAGTTCACATTTAAAGGAGAAACCTTTCCTAAGCAATATGCAAACTGAAACACTGCCATCCTTCGAAATTCACACTTCTAAGAATGTTGCAATGCAGTTCTCCAGCCAAATAATTTGTACAAAAATGCATATTCTAGGGTAAATTGTGCATATGTGCATATATTAGTGATAATATTGCACTGTATTATGGGAAATTGCTTTGAAAAAGTGTGTATGTTATTATAAAATAACATACAAAATGTATATATTAGGAGACATTCACATTAAAATCCAAACAGATGTGGAAATGTGGAGAACTGAACTTAAGAATGGAAAAATGAGAAACTGAGAGATTGACAGATTCACCCATCCCTAGTTGGATCCAAGGATCCTGTGAGTGCAGTTCCACTCTGAAACCTCCTACTCATGGAAGGAAAGAAGCCCATTTTCATTGGTTCCCTCTTCCCATTCCTGCCCCCTTCTGCCCTCCAAAAATCCAGTCTGGAAGCTTGAATGACCTTCAAAAACAAGGTGGAGTGGTGCAGGAGGCTACAAGGGAAAGGCAGAATTAGCAAAAATAACCTTCCCTCCCTCTTCCATGAGTACCAACCTCTCCTGGATGATCTGAGCTCCTGCAAATTGAAGCCCTTTTGCTTGCAGAAGGGATACACTGGATCCAAGCCATAGTTATTTTCATATATATAAAACTATAAATGTACTTTTATGGAAATAGCATTCTTGTGTGTCTGCCACATCAACTATGTAAATGTTTTGGACGTTCCAGGGTGCAATATATATGTTCCATACTGCACAGAGCACATATGGTTATTTCTTCTCCTTACAAACCGTATGGCAGGTGGACAACATGTAAAAGCAATTCAGCAAAATGTCAGATCCATAGGTCTTTTGCTGTGGCAATCTACTCTATCTGCCTGTATTTAACAGCAGTGCTTAGAGTCTGATTTCACTCCCCTTCCCACAGCTCTGAAAGATTTAGGCATCGAGAAGGTGCTTTGTTATAGTGCTTGCTGAGCCTCTGGGATGAAGAGCAAGACTTGTACCTCCACATTACTCTCTTGCCAGGTGGCATGGCAGCTTGTTTCAGCAGTTAAAAGACAGAGCCATATGCCAGTTTTTCCATTGTAATTGCTATGGAGAAAAGGACATTTGGGAAAGAAAAAGAAAAATGAATGGCAAAAGGAATATTTTTTCTAGTCTGGAGAGGATAACAAAGATCGGCTCTAACAAAAACAAACCAACAACAACAACAAATAAATGACACTCTGATCTGGAAAAGCCTGCTGATTTTATCATAAGCATGAACACACCTGGAATCCTTTGAAGGCCATATGGAGAGGCAGCCTGGTCCACAAACAGATTAAGAGAAAATACTTTAAAAAGTTAAGTTGATTTCTTCCTCCTCACTTCAATGGGATGCATTCACCTCAAACCTAAATGCTTCAACTAAACTTAGCTGTGCATCTGGTAGGGAACCTGGAGACATACAGACAATGGCTTACATTTTTATTCTTCAGTAAAGCCAAGGGAATTATCTCAGGGATGCATTTAGATAAGTAAGATAAGCTATGTTTTTAACTAATTACAGGTGAAGAAGATCCAGCCCTGTAACCAGCTTCCCTGTTAGGTGGGGCAGCCACATTTCTAAATGGCACCAGCCAATTCCCCACTCCACTGGTGTAGAGGATGTAAGGGCCAGACCACGGGAAGGGAAAGGTAGTGACCTTCCCTCTCACTCTCCATCCAGAGAGTGTAGTAACTTACACAAATGAAGTTTAATCTGTTGAGCTGTTTGACCCTTCGTTGAGAGATCCCCAAGAATTTGAGACTCAAAAGCCTAACTTTTTTCAGATCATTTTAAGTTATCTCTTTAGCAATAAGCACACAATCCTGCTCTACCCTTTATAATAACTTCAGAATAAACAAAACTTACTTCTTACTGCAGGCAAACAAGCATGCTTCTTTATCGCTGGCTGGTTAGAGAACACAACTGAAACTTAAAAGCAGAGCAAAGAAAAGTTCAAGGGTAGAGTCTAACTCTAGCCCATAATATAAATATTTAACTCTTCTAGGGTCATGTTACTATACATGATTTTTTTTCAGGATCACTTAAGTAATTACAGGGTGATTGTGGTCATGAAAAAATCCACCTTTAGTCAGAGAAAGGGAAAAAGTTTTCCCTTGATTGTCTTGAGTGAGCAGATTTTGGGGGGCTCTTCCAGATGAGCTTTTGTTGTGCACTCACCCTGCCTTATTTACTGAATTTTTTAGAGGGTCTTATATTTAAATTGCTCCAGTTCTTAAAAAAAACTATCATTCTTTAAATGGAGGTTGTCATTGTCTGTCATGTTACCAATTAAAAGGAATTCCCCCCCCCAAAAAATCCTGATGGGTGGGAGTGAACGACACCTCGGGGGGGAGTGCCCCCATTTGCCCCTCCCCTCCTAGCTACAGGGCTTAGACTATCCCATTTTAAAAAATAAGGATTACAGTGTGTGGAGAAAGGAGATTATCCAATTATTCTTTACAGCTCAATCTGGATATAAAATCGCCCCTCTCACATGGCTATGAGGCCGAGGAGAAAAAGTCTTCATTGGCAAGGCTCCAACAGGACTTCTTTCCTAAGCCTTGTAGCCATGTGGGATGGGTCAGGACTCTGTGGCTAAAAACTGAAGATATAACTACAGAATTAGGCTGCAATCCTAACCCCACTTACCTAGGAGTAAGCTCCACTGAATTCAATAGAACAGTGGTTCCCAGCCTTTATGAGTACTAGTAAGCGCAAATAAATTTGTGACCCCCCCCAATTGTAATTTTAGAGTCTGTTAATGGAAAAAAAATGCTGCATGGCAACATCACATCTCCAAATATCCCTTTCCATAAAAAGCTCCCTGCAGACAGAGAAGTGTTGTTTTCTTTTCTCAATGCAAAGGCTCATCAGACTGGTACGCCCTTCCTCCCCCACACACATAGTTGAAAATGTACAGTCCTGTCTACCAATACCAGTGGGTTACAGTGTTGGACTAAGATCCAGGTTCAAATCCCCACCCAGCCATGAAGCCCCCAGAGTGAGCTTGGGCCAGACACAGTCCCTCAGCCTGACCTATCTCACAGGGTTGGTGCATGGATAAAATGGAAAGGGGGGGGACTATGTGGACCACCTTGAGCAACTTGGAGGAAAGGTGGGATATAAATGCAATAATAAAATAAATACATTTCAGCTGCAGTATGTGGACCCCAGCCTCAGTCAACCTGCCTAGCTCTTTTATCATAATCATAATCATAATCATAATAATAAAAGCACTGTGGTAAAGGTGGGGAAGCTAGATTGTGAAGACAACAGGGTAGATAAATTGAGTAGAGGGGTTATTGCTTTTAGACCTTGGGATGATCATCAGAACTGATGACTTGGTTAGCATGCACTTGGGGAATGAGAGTGGAGCAGAAGACAGATCATCACCTGCACATGCATACATGAACACACCTGCCCCTCCTGCAAGCATCTGCAGGAGTGCATGCATTCAGGTACATGGGAGGGGGGAAGCCCTCAACTGCTGCAGTATCTTGGAGAGAGAGATTGTGGGGCTGGGTGTAGGTGGAAAAAGGGGGCGCTGGCATGCACACAGCCTCAGAGATGGGGGGGCAAGCAAGTCCTGAGCTTCCTCCCTGCTCCTTGGCTCCATCTGGGCTGAAGGTGAGATCTGGGAGGCCTCACAAATAAGAATAAATTTTAAAAGGAGATGGCAGTGAATCAGGAGCCAAGAAAGGCAGGCCGGCTGGCTGTCAGGAAGGAAGAGGGAAAGTAGCCTTTCCTTGCAGCCTTGTTTCTTTTTGCTTCACAAAAAGCCCTCACCTCTCATTCTGAGTAAGGGTGTCATCAGCAACAGCAGCGCGAGGAGATGGGAGTCAGCCATAGTAATCCCCTCTTCTTCCAGGTAGCTCCACCCTCAGCCTCCTTTGGCATCTGCCACTTGTTTTATAGGCAGATGCCTGCCCTCAGTGCACCTGAAAGACACTTTGGCACTTCAGCAAAAATCCTCTGCTCTCGATTGGAGCAAGGGGCAGGTGTCATCTGCAGTGGCAGTAGGGAGCAGACAGCATCCAGGGAGTGAACTTTTTTTAAAAAAAATGTTAATAAATAATTCATTTCTTTACTGTTCATGGCCCCCTCTGGATTACTTCATGTGCACCCTGGGGGTCATGGCCCCCAGGTTGGGAACCACTGCAATAGAGCTTACTTCTTTGTAAACATGGTTAAGGCTGTGCTGTTAGTGTAATGTGTAATTTGGTGCTGAGCATCTTGAAGGAGTGAGCACATTTGCCAGTCCTTCACTGACTTCACTAGCTAGCAGTCTGTTTCCAGGCACAATTCAAAGTGCTGTTAAAGCCCAAATTGTTCAATCGCAAATATGTTTCCTCAGAAATAAGTCCAGAAGCAGCTCACCAGGTGGGATGGAGCCACTACACTAGCTATCCAGTGGGTAGGTCACTGTTGCCTAATGAGAAGAGGAGGGGGAGGCAGCAGACAGATTGCCATGCTGAAATTGCACCAACAGAAGCTCAAGATTGGCTCCCCCAGTGTGTTTGCACCATACCAACCTCCCCAGAATCTCCCTCCTCTCCCTCCTGATAAGTAACAGTGACCCACCTTTCAGGAGGCTACCGTAGCAGCTCTACCTCATCCAGTGAGCAGCTTCTAGCTAAATAGAATTATTCCCATTTTATTTATTCAGTAACAGACTTCAATCTTCATCACCTACACTAATAGCAATTTCATTTCTCTGAGTGCTGGTCTTTATGTTGCCAAAATGGCACTCTCCATGCTCAAGAGGAGGGTTATCAGCACGTTTTAAGGGGGGAAAAGAGAACCTAAAGGTGGTGGAAGCCATTTTGGCATATAAGTGGTATATACATCAAATATTATCATCACCGCCATTATCTCCTTGCATTATTCAGGAGTGCCCACAGTTGCAGAGGGAAGAGGAAACAGGAATCCTTTCTTCCTTCAACTTTCTCAGCTGAACTTACATCAGGATCAAAGCCTATGTGTGGAGTACATATACATCACACATTTAAAGCATGTTTCCAATTGGTTTTAGTTGCAGTTTTTGTTCCTCTACAGGTCTGTTCCATCCCATCCAATTTTCCTTTCAGTTTACGATTTTAAAAAATACCTCCATTACATATAGAACTAGCTCCCCCCCGGTACAAGTCCCCGAGAAGACAGCACATTATCACTCTCAGGGGCACTTGCAGCCACATTTTGAATGTCTCTGTGTTGATAGTGGTGGTAGCCAGGCTTCCTAACTACTTGGAAAAGCTGTTAACTTGGGGGGGGGGGAAGGACTGCTACATTTTTAAGGCAGTGTCAGACCACCTCATAAAACTTTAAGTAATCTAAGTGTGTGGCAGAACAGGTTATAGAAGTACACATATCTGTGTTCCAATCTGAACAGTCTGGGAGTTATATATCAGGTCAGTTGCTCCAAAAATGGAGACCAAATACATTCCTTAACCATCCCTAATATATTCTAACATGAAACAGGCACTTGACATATAGGTCCCCCTCTGCAACTCTTCCTCCTACCAAGGGAAGGTGTAGATCAGATGAATCTAACCAACTGCATGTAATAAACCAATTTATGGAACACCTGCATTCTTTTTATCTTTGCAGACATATACAGTAGGAGGGGTGAGTCCACTTCTCATAGAATCATAGAATCATAGAGTTGGAAGGGGCCTTGTAGGCCATCAAGTCCAACCCCCTGCTCACAGCAGGAAATCCACAGCTAGAGCATCTCCCGCAGATAGCTGTCCAGCCTCTGCTTGAAGTCATCCAGCGAAAGGGATCCCACCACCTCCCTAGGCAGTCGGTTCCATTGCCGAACTGCCCTTACTGTCAAGAAGTTCCTTCTAATGTCCAATCTGAATCTACGCTCCTGCAACTTAAAACCATTAGACCTAGTCCTACCCTCTGGGGCAGCAGAGAACAAATCTGTACCCTCCTCTATGTGACAGCCCTTCAGGTACTTATAGAGTGCAATCATGTCACCCCTCAGCCTTCTCTTCACCAGACTGAACATGCCAAGTTCCTTCAACCTTTCCTCATAAGACTTGTTCTCCATACTGGCTATCATCCTCGTCGCACTCTTCTGAACCCGCTCCAACTTGTCTATATCTTTCTTAAAATAAGGCGCCCAGAACTGAACACAGTATTCCAGATGAGCCCTGACTAATGCAGAATATAGTGGGACTATTACTTCCCTCGACCTGGAAACTATAGCTCTGTTTATGCAGCCCAAAACCGCGTTTGCCTTTTTTGCCGCAGCATCACACTGCTGGGTCATGTTCAACTTGCGATCCACTACAATTCCAAGGTCCTTCTCACACGCACTACTGCTAAGCCGGGTATTTCCCATCCTGTACCCGTGCATTTTGTTTTTGTGGCCTAAATGCAGAATCTTGCATTTGTCTTTATTGAATTTCATTTTATTAATTCCAGCCCAATTTTCTAGTCTATCCAGGTCCCTTTGGATTTTATTCCTGTCTTCCATTGTGTTAGCTATCCCTCCCAGTTTCATATCATCCGCAAACTTCATAAGGCTTCCCTCCACCCTGTCATCTAAGTCATTGATAAAAATGTTGAAGAGTATCGGCCCCAGGACAGAACCCTGTGGCACTTCACTCGAAACCTCCTTCCAGTCCAAAACAGAGCCACCGACGACCACTCTTTGAGTACGGTTTTCCAACCAGTTGTGAATCCACCTGACAGTATTTCCATCTAGTCCGCATTTGACCAGTTTGCTAATCAAAAGGTCGTGGGGGACTTTGTCAAACACTTTGCTGAAATCTAGATAGATGATATCTACAGCATTTCCACCATCTACTAAGCTAGTGACCCGATCAAAAAAAGAGATGAGATTAGTTTGACAGGATTTTTTCTTGACAAACCCATGCTGGCTCCTTCTAATCACAGCATTGTCATCTAGATAGTTGCCAATGGACTCTTTTATTATCTGTTCTAATATCTTTCCCGGTATTGAAGTCAGACTGTAATTCCCCAGATCTTCTTTTTTACCCTTTTTAAAGAGCGGGATGACGTTTGCCCATTTCCAATCCTCCGGCACCTCTCCCGTTCTCCAGGATTTCTCAAATATGATGGCAAGAGGTTCCGAGAGTACATCAGCAAGTTCCTTCAATACTCTGGGATGTACTCATGTACAAGAAGAGGATCCACAGCTGGGTGAGTGTGTTAATCAGCCCTAAGTATTAACATGCACTAGTTTGGGCATTTCAGGTCTACTGACTAAAACCATGTACGTTTAAGTGTAATGTATGTAAGTGTAATGATTCAAGCTTACACCAGTAGGCAAGCTCATTCCCTTTCTATTCTGCTCTGAATCTTAATTTATTTGAGAACAAGCTCTTGGTATTTAAATAGTTTTTGTTTTTAATGGTTATCATTCAATAATTCAATTTACCAAGTAGCTACAAATTCTCAAATGACCTGCCTTTCTTCCTTTTGCCATCAAGAGAGAGAAAAAAGGAGCAAAATGCGGAACTGTAGTTTAGATATAACTAGAAAAAAGTACATAAAGCCGCCAGCCCCTTTAGAATTTCTGCCTGATGAAAGGTCATTCTTTATCTTTTTTTAAAAAAAAGTTAATGGAATGCACTGTTGTGATTAAACTGAAATCAGAATGTCTTCAGAAAGTTTGAAAACTAAACAATAGTATTCAAGATAACAGAGGAAAAATAATTTCCTCTGGAGGATGACCTTTCTTAAATGGCACGTCCACCTCCCTTTAGTAGATGTCAGTTGTATACTGTATACAAACATACCCATTTTCCTAGACATAGATGTTCACAGTAAAATGAAACCAGGAAGAAGTTATGTTGTGGTGGTTCAGTACTATTAATAAGCTTTTTAGGAACCCCAAAGAAACAAAGAGCATTCATTCCCTGTGTTTATGCTGTGTTGTGACATTACTCAGGTGATTTTGTTTACAAACACTAGTTGTAGATTCTTGGGAAGGATAACACAGGAAGTGTCTTCTGGTGAAGACAGTAAGACAGCTTGGGTCACTGAATACACCATGAAAGCTGACATCTTTTCATCATTTCCTATATCCCTAACACAAAAAAGACAGCATCTACATTCTTAATTGTGCATAATATAATAACTGTGCATATATTCTGTTTCTTGTTTCCCATAGAAGATTTTTTGTATCTGTTATTTTCTTAAAATATGTCAACTATGATGAAATTAGAAGTTGGCAGGAAATTGAGGACAACTAAACTTGAGGTCCATCTTAACTATAGTGAGCACCTGATGAGAATTTACAAATTAATTTGGACAAGCAGATGATTCTCAGTCATAACAGAATGAATTCAAAGGCTCATCAAAGACTAAGGTATCCTGTTACTTTTGTACAAATTGTAATACAGCAGCTGGTACAATTTATTTACTTAAGGGTTCTGTAATTTTGAGCCAAAATATATGGCCTTGGATGAAAAATCCCACATAGAATTGAGTTTTCAACATTAGGCTACTGGGGCTGCAATCTTATGCACATTTACCTGGTCTAGGAGTAAGCCCCATTAAACTCAAGGTTGATGGGGAGGAGAAAGTTAATGGTCTGGGAGTGAGAGCCAATGGCCCTTAATGGTCAACAGCCAAAGTTTCCAGGCACATCTTTTGTCAGTGAAATTACAGGCAAATAGTCCACATTGACTACAAAATGTTTAGAAACATTTCCAGAAGGTGGGCACCATTTTGCAGAAGCATCCCTTTCTCTCCCCTGCCCTGAGCTAAGAATCATGCAAACAAGATCTGTGCCTGCAGGCAGATAGTTAGCGTCTTTGGGGGCTGTCTGGCTCTGTCTGGCCTCTACATTGTACAGCAGTGGATTTACTGCCAGGAGCATTTAAGCTGTGCACCTTCACCAATGCTCAACATGTATATTTGTAAATAAATATGTCAAAACACTGTAAATCTTCCTGTGATCCTCCTGCAAAGCAAACCAAAGGTAAGTATTACCCCTGGAAATTCTCACCCCAGAGTGAGGAGCGTGTAATCATTATGTAATTTATGTGGTTTTGTTCTGCTACATTTGAGTTTTGCAAAATCAGGTTTTTTTACCAGGAAGGAAGAGAAAAAGCTGACAGCACAATATCAACCTCTGTAGTGCAATGATGACACACGTCTGTTGGTTTCTGAACCTATAATTTTAATCAAAGGCCAAAATCATTCTTTAAAACAAATAAACAAACAAAAATACCCCAATATTGTCAGGATTTTATAGAAATCACAAGATTTTACATGACTAATAAGCACAGACAAATATTGTTTGTTTCCCCACTTCTCCAAGTGGTAGAATTCAATGTTGCCTTTCTTTTTGAGAAGATTCTCAATGTTTGTGGTGTTTTAGGAACATTTGTTTGTTGTTTTATTCAGTACATTTCTATACTGCCCTTTTTTAATATAAATAGCCTTAGAGCTGTTTACCCATATTAAAAAAACATACTAAAACTAGAGAACACAGTATAATAAATTATAGAATCCATGCCAAGCCAACAGCAGAAAGCAGTCCCCCGCTACAAATGAGCAACACTGATCAACTGCTCCCAAATGGCTTGGTGAGGAATATTTTTTCAACTGGTGTCAAAACCCATACAATGTAATCACCAATCGTAGGTCTGATGGGAGATGCCACCACAGCAAAGGCTGTATCTCAGTTCATGACCAAATGTACCACATTTACTGATGGGACCTCTAGAAGGGCCTCTCCTGCAGGTCTCAGGACCTGGACAGATTGATATGAGGAGAGGCATGCTTCCAGTATTTGGGAGGTGTTGTTTTCCAGCATTTGTAGGTGGAGCTGAAGGTGGGTCTGTTCAGCCTCTTCAATGCATAGAGACTCCATGCTGTGAATAACTTGTGAAAGGGGCTAATTTTATTCACTTTCTAGGCACCTGCTTTGTACTATGGTTAACCCGTGATGTTCCCTACTTCCATTGGCAAGAAAAGTCTTTTTTCATAGCCATACAGGAATGCTTACACACAGTTTATGCATTCCTGTGTGAGTGTATTACATTAATTACATGGTATGAGTGCCTCTCTATTTATATTTTATTATTTCAACAATTTTCAAGCACCTAATCCAAACTCTGAAGAATACTTGTCATAATATATGGCTTGCTATGATACCAGATTCAACCTCTACAGGGACAAAGGTACATCCTAATAATACTCTGTAATTGGTCCCTTTGCACAATTAAGAAGCAAAAGTGTATCAATCAGGTTTTTTGTGTAGCAAGCACAGCTGAGCTTCTGTAGACCAAAAAGATAAAAAAAGAAAGGGAAAGAACTTCCATGCAAAAAAAGAGAAAATACCTGAGCATTAAGATTGCTTCTTAAATCAAGGCAATGTTGTTGCTCATATGAACCAAAAAGCCACCATTTTTTATAAATGACCAAGACAGTTGGCAAGTCTAGTCACTTCCTGACACGTACTCATTGAAGATGGTTGAGGGAGGACAATTCACACAATACTGCACGGATTCCCTAGTCCATGCCAGATCTCTCCAGAAGGAGAAGGGCTGAAGTTTGCTTCTTTGCTTACACTGCAGGTAGCCTGCAGCCCTTCCTTGTGAGCAGCTGTGAGCAGGTGAGAGACTTCTCACCTAGGCTGCTTTCACACATGAGGCCTAATGTGTCAGTTTTGCAGATTAAAATGGTAGTGCTTCTGTCCCAATTTCTAATAATCCTTTCACACTGCAGTACCCGTTGTGTTAAGAAACTGTGGCTTTTTCAGCCAATATACCAGCATTTTGCGCAAATGTCTTTCACATCGCTGCAGTGAATATTGTCTTGTTTTCATCCCTCATTAGTCATTATACTCATGCACACTGTAGTTCCCCACTGTTTAGGAGGTCTAAGATCTTGTTCTGCTGCCATGCAACCCCTCTTCCTTTAGCATCTGACATTACTTTTGTGGGGGGCCTAGGCACGGGGGGTGTGGGAAAAGGAGGAAGCAGAAACTGCTATGTGCACCTATGCCAGAATACTGGAACAATTTTCATCATGCAAAAAAAATAATAATGTATGCCTAAAAGGCAGGAATGCACTACATTCCATGATGGCTGTCATGTTAGCAGTTGCAGCTAGCACAAAACTCCCAAAATTTCCCAGCTTCCCAGGCTCACAAATGGATTATTTCTGAAATCATTTATCATCAAAATGAGCGCTAAACTTTCACTATATTCCACTAAATTTTCAGAACTAGCTTTTACATTGTGTGAAATATCAAATAAAATACACAAATTACTAGGTAAAGAATTGTCAGAATCAGTGCAATATGAAAGTAGCCCTACTCAGCCTTCTGCACACACACAAAAAAAAGGGGGGGGGAGAAAAAGAAAAAGAGATGAGTTGTTTTCCCATCCTGAATGATTGATAAGAAAGCTCATGCTTACCAAGCCAGTGCTGATTCAAGCAGAAGGAATTTTGCCAATCACTAATTTCATATATTTATTTATTATTTATATCCCATCCATTTCACAAAAGGAGCCTAGGCCCTGGGTGGCATATGGTAATAGGACTGTATATGGTAATGGGACCAACAGATTAAAAGAACTGTGCGAAGTTTGCCAGGTGAGTAATGTGTAAAAATCAGCTAGATGGGTACACAATAAGACCACACTCATCCATGATTTGATTGTGGATGAAGGTGCTGATTTGGTGTGCATTACCGAGACCTGGGGGGGGGGAGCTGGGAGGAGTTGATCTGACCCAGCTTTGCCCCCTGGATACTTGGTGCAACACTAGCACAGGGACAGGGAGAGGGGTTCCTGTAGTCTACAGAACTTCTACCTCTGTCACCTAGAAACCACTCTGTCTTGGAGCTGGCTGTGAGGGCCTGTACCTGGTGTCAGGCCAAGGAGACAGTAAGGTAGGATTGCTGCTGGTGTATGGTCCACCCTGCTGTCCGACTGAGCTGGAGGAGGCCATCTGGGCTGTGGTGTTGGAGAAGCCCAGAAGGATAATGCTGAGTGATTTCAGTGTCCATGCTGAGGCTGCCTCTAGTGTTCCAGCTTGGGACTTCATGGCCTCCATGACAACCATGGGGCTGTCTCAAGTTGTCACTGGCCCGACAAACAGGGCAGGGCACACCCTCAACTTGGTTTTTGCTCCAGATGGAGGAAGGGGTGGTCTGGAGATAGGAGGGGTGGACATCACCCTATTGTCATGGTCAGACCACTTCCTGGTGAGGTTTAGAATTATGGCTCCAATCCTTCCATGCAGAGGTGGTGGACAGATTAAGGTGGTCCACCCTCAGAAACTAATGGAATCCACAGGATTTCTGAATCCCTTGGGGGAGTTCCCAGAGACCCTGTTGAAGCCCTTGTCACACTCTGGAACAGCAAAGTGCGTCAGGCTCTTGACATGGTTGCCCCCAAGCGCCCTCTCCAGCATTGTGGAGCCCAGTTTGCACCTTGGTACTCCAGTGAGCTATGGGCAATGAAACAGGCTGAACAACAGCTACAGCGCAAGTGGTGAAAGATGTGATGTGAGGCTGATCAGGCATGAGTAAAACATCATAACCGTGCCTACTGTGTGGTGGTAAGGGTGGCAAAGAAGGCCCACTTCTCTGCCTCCATCGCATCCTCAGGTAGCCGTCTGGTGGAGCTTTTCTGTATTGTCAGGGGTATGTTGACATCAACTCCGGGAAATGGAGTTTTAGACCCTTCGGAGGCCCACTGTGAAATGCTTGCAAGGCACTTTGAGGGTAAAGTTGCTCAACTCTGTAGCAGTCTTGATGCCCCCTCCACAACTACTGTACTCTGCAGTGAGGTGTCCAGTGCAACGTCTGCTGCAACTTCTTGGGAATGGTTTCAGTTGACGTGCCCTGATGACATAGACACGGTGCTTGCATTGATTATTAACGCTTGCTGAGAGGGGTTGACCGAGTGGATCCAGGGTGTGGTCAACGCATCATTGCGGGAGGTTCCAGTTGCCTTGAAAGAGGTGGTGACCTGACCACTCCTGAAAGATCCTGCTCTGGACCCATTGGTTTGTGACAACTACTGACCGGTCGCAAATACCCCCTTCTTAGGGAAGGTGATTGAGAGGGTTGTGGTGCAACAATTGCAATTACTCTTGGATGAAACAGATTATCTGACCTGTTCCAGTCTGGGTTCAGGCCTGGTTATGGGACTGAATCGGTCTTGGTCACCCTGATGGACAACCTTTATCGGGAGAAGGACAGGGGGAGTGCAACCCTGTTATTCTTATTTGATCTCTCAGCGGCTGTTGATACCATTGACTATGGTATCCTTCTGGGCCAACTTGGTGAGATGGGTATTGAAGGCATTGTTTTACAGTGGTTCCGATCCTATCTCCAGGGTCATTCTCAGAGAATAGCATTGGGTGACTGTCTTTCGGCCCCCTGGCAGTTGTGCTGTGGGGTGCCACAGGGTACCATCTTGTCCCCCATGTTGTTTACCATCTATATGAAGCCCTTGGGAGCAGTCATCAGGAGATTTGTAGCGAGATGTCAGCAGTATGCTGACGATACCCAGCTCTATTTCTCCTTAACATCTGAATCAGGAGAGGCTGTGCAAGCCCTGGACTGCTGCCTGGTCTCGGTAGTGGGCTGGATGAGGGCCAATAAATTGAGTATGAATCCAAGCAAGATGGAGGCGCTGTGGGTTGGTGGTTCCTGAGTTCGGATAATTGGTCAATTGCCTGCTTTGGGTATGGTTGTACTCCCTTTGAAAGAGCAGGTCCATAGTCTGGGGGTGCTCCTGGATCCATCTTTGTCGCTAGAGGCCCAGGTGACCTCTGTGGCTAGGAGTGCCTTTTACCAGGTTCAGCTGGTAAGACAGCTGTGGCTGTTTCTGGACTGGGATAGCCTGACCACTGTTGTCCACTTACTGGTAACGTCCAGGCTGGATTACTGTAATGCGCTCCATGTGGGGCTGCCCTTGAAGTTGGTCCAGAAGTTGCAGGTGGTGCAAAATGTGGTGGCAAGGTTGGTCACTGAGGCAGGGTATCACCAACATGTCACCCCGCTGCTAAAAGAATTGCACTGGCTGCCCATTTACTTCCGGGCCAAGTTCAAGGTTCTAGTTTTGGTGTACAAAGCCCTATAAAGCTTGGGACCAGGATACCTGAAAGACTGTCTTATCCTTTATATACCCAGTTGATCACTGCGCTCTGCAGGTAAGGGCCTCTTGGAGATACCATCTTATCAGGAGGTCCATTCTGCACAACATAGGAAATGGACCTTTAGTGTGGCAGCACCTACCCTGTGGAATTCCCTCCCCTTAAATATTGGACAGGCCATCTCTGTTACCTTTTTGGCGCCTATTGAAGTCCTTCCTCTTTCAACAAGCCTTTTAGGTTGAGACCTATCCCAGTCTGCGTCTGTGTTAGAATTGCTTTTAATATGTTCTTAAACCATTTTTTAAAAGAGATTTTAATCTTAGACGATGTTCTTAAAGTTTTTTTAAGAAATGTTTTTAAAGGTGTTATGTTTTAATGTGTTTTAAAGTTTGTTTTTATGATGTTTTAAAGTTTTTAGTGCTTTTGTTTGCCGCCCTGGACTCCTGCCAGGGGGAAGGGCGGGATATAAATAATAAATAAATAAATAAATAAAAGTAGGGTAAAGTGTGCTTTAAAATGCATATATTAGTGAAAATAACATACAAAATGTATTATTCTACAGACTATTGCTTTGCAAACATGTCTATCAGGCAAAAATGTGTATATTAGGAGAAATTCACACAAAAATGCTGATTAATTTTCAAGAGGACTTTTTCTTGTACTGGCCAGTCATCATGCTAGTGCCAGCAGAAGCCGGCGGTAGCCCCAAAAATGGGGTGTGGTGCGGGCAGAGCCATGGAGGGTGCTTATGCAAGATCCTCCTTGTGTTCGGAGCCCTTCCCCTGGTCCTGGTCTGGCCGAAATCTCTGCTGGGCAAAAGGCCGGTGGAGTAGAAAAAATGTAATGGGCGTCTATGGGGAGTGCTTACTCCCTGGGAGGTTGATTTGTGGGAGCTGGCTTCTTCCTTCCCCCTTGTGTGCACAGCTCCCATATATATATATATTGCTTGTTTGGTATATACCACTTAGAAATGCAAATGCAAATGCCCACTGGAACAAGAAAGTTTTAGTCATGCACCTGAAGTTCAACAAGATGAGTGCCTATCTAATCTCAGCTGGGAGGAAGTTCTATAGGCTTGCACCCACTACACTGAAAACACAGTTTCCAGCCATTACTAGAATGATTAGCCATACATGAACCCATGGGGGATCATCAACAGAGACTCCCCCAAATATCTCAGTGACTGGGCTGGGATATAAGGGATCAGGTAGTCCTTAAGTTATCCTGGACCCAAGTTGTTAAGGGCCTTGTAAATTAATACAAGTACTCTGAACCTGGCCTGGTAATGTATGGGCAGCCAGTGCATGCTTTTATGCACCAGAGTTACGTACTGGTGATATTCTGGCCCCACCATCAGTCCAGCCACAGCATTTTCCAACAGCTGGAGCTTCTGGACCAGGTGCAAGGGTAGCCCCCCATAGAACACATTGCAATAATCAAGTCTTGAGGTTACCAACGTATGAATCACCACAGCCATGCTATCCCTGTCCAAAAATGGCTGTAGTTGGTGCACCAGCTGTAGCTGGTAAAAGGTACTCCTAGCAACTGAAGCTACCTGAACCTGAAGTGACAAAGATAGATCCAGGAGCACCCTGAAGATAATTCAGAGGAAGAGTAACCCCATCCAGAATAGGGAAATAGCCAGTCTTCTGGATGCTAGAACCACCCACCTACAGTGCCTCCAACTTCCCAGGGTTCAAGCTCAGTTTATTAGCCCTCATCCAATTCACAACTACAACCAGACAATGTCCCAAACCATGTTCAGCCTCTCCTGACTCAGATGTTATGGAGAAATAGAGCTGTGTATCATAAGCGTAGTAATAAAACTTTGGGCCACAACCCTTAATCACAGCTCCCAACAGCTGCATATAGATGTTAGAGCATTGGTGGCAGGATTGTGCCATGTGGCTCACCACAGCACAAAGTCTGCACCCTGCAGGTAGGAACAGAGCCACCATAAAACAGTGCACCCCAACACCCACCCCACAGAGCTCATCCAGGAAGATACCATGGTCAGTGGTGTTAAAAGCTGCCAATAGATTAAGAATAAATAAAATTCATTTCTATCCCACATTATATTTCTGAAAAAAAATCTCTCAGAGGTTTACAGTATATTTTAAAACATCAACTACAACATTAGAAAATATCAGAATGAAACTTTACAAATAAAAATCAGACAGAAAAATGCAATAAAGATCCACATTTAAAGCAACATAATTAACCGTAAAACAAAATATCCTCTAAACATCAAAAGGGAAAAAAACAAGTACAAAAGTACAATTAAAAATACCACACATTAAAGCATTATTAACAGCTAAACAAAAGAATTGAAGTGGAAGCTGTATCCATAGTTCCCTTCACAGTACCATCTGCCAGATCCTGAGGTACCACAGAGTGGGTTGGCAGTTGTCCCATTTAAGATGTTACCACAGCTCTGTAGAAAGTTAGGCAACTAGGTTCTGCTGTTAGTGTTCTAAAAGCCACCTGGCATCTTGCATCAAGTTGTATCACAAATCCCACGCAGATCTAATCTCTTCCCGATGAACTGTGTCCTAGAGTATTGGAGGAACTGGCTGAAGAACTCTTGGAGCCACCGTCTATTATCTTTGCGAAATCATGAAGGACTGGTGAAGTGCCAGATGACTGGAGGAGAGCTAATGTTGTCCCTATCTTCAAAAAGGGCAAAAAGGAGGAATCTGGGAACTACAGACCAGTCAGCTTGACATTGATCTCTGGGGAAATTCTGGAGCAGATTATAAAGCGGTCAATCTGTAAGCACCTTGAAAACAATGCAGTGATTACTAGGAGCCAACATGGATTTATGAAGAACAAATCCTGCCAAACTAATCTTATCTCATTTTTTTGACCGGGTAACCTCCCTTGTAGACTGTGGGAATGCTGTGGACATAATATATCTCGACTTCAGCAAAGCTTTTGACAAAGTGCCCCATGATATTCTGATTAGCAAGCTAGCTAAATGTGGGCTGCATGGAACAACTATCAGGTGGATCCATAGTTGGCTCCAGAATCGTACTCAAAGAGTGCTTATCAATGGTTCCTTCTCAAACTGGGCAGAAGTAACGAGTGGGGTACTACAGGGCTAAGTCCTGGGGCCAGTGCTCTTTAACATTTTTATTAATGACTTGGATGAGGAGGTACAGAGAATGCTTATTAAATTTGCAGATGATACAAAATTGGGGGGCATAGCTAATACTGTGGAAGACAGAAACAAAATTTAAAGGAACCTTGATAGGCTGGAGCATTGGGCTAAAAACAACAGAATGAAATTCAACAGGGATAAATGCAAAGTTCTACACTTAGGAAAAAGAAACCAAATGCACAGTTATAAGATGGGGGATACTTGGCTCAGCAATGCTACATGCGAGAAGGATCTTATGACTGTTGCTGATCACAAGCTGAATGAGCCAACAGTGTGATGTGGCTGCAAAAAAAGGCAAAAGCTATTTTAAGCTGCATCAACAGAAGTATAGTTTCCAAATCATGTGAAGTATTGTTTCCCCCCTATTTGGCATTGCTTAGGCCTCATATTGAGTACTGCATCCAGTTCTGGACACCACACTTTAAGAAGGATGCAGACAAACTGGAACAGGTTCAGAGGAGGGCAATGAGGATGATCATGGGACTGGAAACAAAGCCCTATGAGGAGAGACTGAAAGAACTGGGCATGTTTAGCCTTCAGAAGAGAAGACTGATGGGAGATATGAGAGCACTGTTCAAGTACTTGGAAGGTTATCACACAGAGGAGGGCCAGCATCTCTTCTCAATCATCCCAGAGTGCAGGACACAGAATAATGGGCTCAAGTTACAGGAAGCCAGATTTCAATTGAACATCAGGAAAAACTTCCTGTTAGAGTGGTTTGACAATGGAACCAATTACCTAGGGAGGTGGTGGGCTTTCCAACACCTACAAGGCCTTCACGAGTCAGCTGGACGACCACCTGCCGGGTATGCTTTATTTTAGATTCTTGCAATGAGCTGGGGGTTGGACTGAATGGCCTTATAGGCTCCTTCCAACTCTACGATTCTATGATTCTAATAATGGCTGGCCTTTGTCTTTTCAACAGTGGTCTTTATGCTTACAGCCCTTGAAGAAGATGTAAAAATGCTGTGTTCTAATCTAAGCAAAGTTACTAGATGTAGACAAAGACCAGAGGTTTCTTCTTGATTGCATCACTTTAAGAATCATTCTGATGCCCTATTTTATGGTATGCTAAGATGGACTGGTCAATAAATGCAAAACCACAGCATTTCCTACTGGACTTGTAGTTTGTTATGTTGACATATAGACTAAAGAAAATGTGATTTGCAGTTTCCTGAAGATCATTCCATTTCTTTGGAACAAGGTGGGAAGGAACAATCAATTAAATGGTCAGTGAAATTGACTCAAACTTGTATCATATACTGTTGTGTAAAGCCTTGAGAAAAAAAGTGAATTATTGTGATGTGAGTTGCAAAGAAAAGTGAAACATGCCTCTCTCAGTTAGTAAAGATTAATTTTTATTATTAATTGGACACTGTTCTCTATTGGCTCATGTAAAAACCCCCACACACCTGACATTTGATTCCAATATCTTAAATAGCTGTACCAGCATCTAACTGTGCAGGCTGGGTACATAATATGGGATTTTGTGTAGGCATGACAAGCTTGTGTAGAACATTGCTGCAATGCAGTGGTATGTTCCAGCATTGCTACATGATCAACAGCTGTTATTGCTGAATTATATGTGATGTTGTACAAAGCATTGCCCAGAACCAATATAAACATAGCAAGTTCATGGAAAAGTGATGGCAGAGGGACAGAATTAGCTTTGTGGATATGACCTTTGAACCTAATATTTGGTATAATTTGGTATAATGGGATTGGAACTGACAAGGAGCATGGCAACTATGTTCATGAGGACTTTCATCCACATATCAAAGCATTATTAACAGTTAAACCAGAATATCCCCTAAACATCATTTCAAGCATAAAGAAATGATGAAATTTTAAAAAGGGGTAGGCCTAGAAGTAGGCATTATGAGAGCAGGGGCACAGCATATAAATTCAGAAGAGCAAAATTACCACAGGCCTAACCACAAGTGCCAAAGACACTTGAAGAGAGACACTGCTTACAAGTGCCTGTACGCTAATGCTAGGAGCCTCCGAACCAAGATGGGAGAACTGGAGTGCTTGGTCTTAGAGAAGAGCATTGATATAGTGAGCATAACCGAGACCTGGTGGAATGGAGAAAACCAGTGGGATACGGTTATCCCTGGATATAAACTATATCGGAAGGACAGGGAAGGACGTATTGGTGGTGGAGTCGCTCTATACGTGAAAGAAGGCATTGAATCCAGCAAGCTCGAAACCCCAAAAGAGGCAGACTCCTCCACAGAATCGTTGTGGGTGGTGATACCGTGCCCCAGGAGGGACTTAATACTGGGAACGATCTATCGTCCCCCTGATCAAAATGCTCAGGGAGACCTTGAGATGAGATATGAAATTGAGGAAGCATCCAAACTAGGAAATGTGGTAGTAATGGGTGACTTCAACTACCCGGACATAGACTGGCTGCATATGTGTTCCAGTCATGACAAAGAAGCAAAGTTTCTAGATATTCTAAATGACTATTCCCTAGATCAGTTGGTCATGGAACCGACCAGAGGGACGGCAACCCTGGACTTAATCCTCAGTGGGGACCGGGACCTGGTGCGAGATGTAAGTGTTGTTGAACCGATTGGGAGCAGTGACCACAGTGCTATTAAATTAAACATACATGTAAATGGCCAATTGCCAAGAAAATCCAACACGGTCACATTTGACTTCAAAAGAGGAAACTTCACAAAAATGAGGGGATTGGTAAAAAGAAAGCTGAAAAACAAAGTCCAGAGGGTCACATCACTCGAAAATGCTTGGAAGTTGTTTAAAAACACTATATTAGAAGCTCAACTGGAGTGCATACCGCAGATCAGAAAAGGTACTGCCAGGGCCAAGAAGATGCCAGCATGGTTAACGAGCAAAGTCAAGGAAGCTCTTAGAGGCAAAAAGTCTTCCTTCAGAAAATGGAAGTCTTGTCCGAATGAAGAAAATAAAAAAGAACATAAACTCTGGCAAAAGAAATGCAAGAAGACAATAAGGGATGCTAAAAAAGATTTTGAGGAGCACATTGCTAAGAACATAAAAACCAACAACAAAAAATTCTATAAATACATTCAAAGCAGGAGACCATCTAGGGAGACAATTGGACCCTTGGATGATAAGGGAGTCAAAGGTGTACTAAAGAACGATAAGGAGATTGCAGAGAAGCTAAATGAATTCTTTGCATCTGTCTTCACAGTGGAAGATATAGGGCAGATCCCTGAACCTGAACTAACATTTGCAGGAAGGGATTCTGAGGAACTGAGACAAATAGTGGTAACGAGAGAGGAAGTTCTAAGCTTAATGGACAATATAAAAACTGACAAATCACCGGGCCCGGATGGCATCCACCCGAGAGTTCTCAAAGAACTCAAAGGTGAAATTGCTGATCTGCTAACTAAAATATGTAACTTGTCCCTCGGGTCCTCCTCTGTGCCTGAGGACTGGAAAGTGGCAAATGTAACGCCAATCTTCAAAAAGGGATCCAGAGGGGATCCCGGAAATTACAGGCCAGTTAGCTTAACTTCTGTCCCTGGAAAACTGGTAGAAAGTATAATTAAAGCTAGATTAACTAAGCACATAGAAGAACAAGCCTTGCTGAAGCAGAGCCAGCATGGCTTCTGCAAGGGAAAGTCCTGTCTCAGTAACCTATTAGAATTCTTTGAGAGTGTCAACAAGCATATAGATAGAGGTGATCCAGTGGACATAGTGTACTTAGACTTTCAAAAAGCATTTGACAAGGTACCTCACCAAAGGCTTCTGAGGAAGCTTAGCAGTCATGGAATAAGAGAAGAGGTCCTCTTGTGGATAAGGAATTGGTTAAGAAGCAGAAAGCAGAGAGTAGGAATAAACGGACAGTTCTCCCAATGGAGGGCTGTAGAAAGTGGAGTCCCTCAAGGATCGGTATTGGGACCTGTACTTTTCAACTTGTTCATTAATGACCTAGAATTAGGAGTGAGCAGTGAAGTGGCCAAGTTTCCTGACGACACTAAATTGTTCGGGGTTGTTAAAACAAAAAGGGATTGCGAAGAGCTCCAAAAAGACCTCTCCAAACTGAGTGAATGGGCAGAAAAATGGCAAATGCAATTCAATATAAACAAGTGTAAAATTATGCATATTGGAGCAAAAAATCTTAATTTCACATATATGCTCATGGGGTCTGAACTGGCGGTGACCGACCAGGAGAGAGACCTCGGGGTTGTAGTGGACAGCACAATGAAAATGTCGACCCAGTGTGCGGCAGGTGTGAAAAAGGCAAATTCCATGCTAGGGATAATTAGGAAAGGTATTGAAAATAAAACAGCCGATATCATAATGCCGTTGTATAAATCTATGGTGCGGCCGCATTTGGAATACTGTGTACAGTTCTGGTCGCCTCATCTCAAAAAGGATATTATAGAGTTGGAAAAGGTTCAGAAGAGGGCAACCAGAATGATCAAGGGGATGGAGCGACTCCCTTACGAGGAAAGGTTGCAGCATTTGGGGCTTTTTAGTTTAGAGAAAAGGCGGGTCAGAGGAGACATGATAGAAGTGTATAAAATTATGCATGGCATTGAGAAAGTGGATAGAGAAAAGTTCTTCTCCCTCTCTCATAATACTAGAACTCGTGGACATTCAAAGAAGCTGAATCTTGGAAGATTCAGGACAGACAAAAGGAAGTACTTCTTTACTCAGCGCATAGTTAAACTATGGAACTTGCTCCCACAAGATGCAGTAATGGCCACCAGCTTGGATGGCTTTAAAAGAAGATTAGACAAATTCATGGAGGACAGGGCTATCAATGGCTACTAGCCATGATGGCTGTGCTCTGCCACCCTAGTCAGAGGCAGCATGCTTCTGAAAACCAGTTGCCGGAAGCCTCAGGAGGGGAGAGTGTTCTTGCACTCGGGTCCTGCTTGCGGGCTTTCCCCAGGCACCTGGTTGGCCACTGTGAGAACAGGATGCTGGACTAGATGGGCCACTGGCCTGATCCAGCAGGCTCTTCTTATGTTCTTATGTTCTTAAGCCTTTAACAGGACTGCAGCCATTAAAAAAAACCCCATCTGACAGCAGAATTTCCTTAATTGTTCAACATACGGTGGGGACTTTAGGAGACCAAAGGACACTGAACAGAATCTATCCTGTCTTCTCCTTAGTGGTACAAACTAACTCTCAAGTAACTAGTCCCTCTTCTGCGCCCTAGTCTCCATTTGAATGTAGAAGTTGTGGGAGTTGGAAACAGTCTTTCCCCAATTTTCAATTACCAGTAGGACTGATTGCGGGTCTGGAAGAATTTATTTTCTCTTCTTTTATTCACATATACCGACAGTGTGTACATGCAATATGATTTTCTCCAGAGATGGTGCCCTGCAGGAAGGTGGGTGAAGATCTCCATACCTAAAGATGGCATCAGACAACTTTTTCATTCTGGATAAAATCCATTCTTCTTGGCCTACCCTTAAAAGTCCATTTAGACTCTTAAACATATGTAGTAGAAATATGAACCATTTGTGGGCCAAGGGGTTCATGGATCCTTGCCTATCCTTGTGTCCTGAGGTACAACTATAACCTAGCTAAGACATTAACATATCAACCAACATTAAAGACAGACTGTAGGCAGAAGTGGTGTTCTCATCTATACTTACAATGCCAAAATATCTGGCACAGGGCTTGTGCCATTTCAAGCCATGTAAGTTACATCACCTCCTCTTTCTCAGCCACTGACATTGTCTTTGCATTTCTACACTGCTGTCTGGGATTCACTGGACAGAGATGTGCAATGTTAGAAGTGTGACAAGAGCAACTTCCATTTGGTCCTCTTTGCATGGAGATAGCAAGACTAATAGTCCTCCTAGCTGGCTAGACTGCCACTGACCTGTACTCATCCTTTCTATCTGTCTTCCTTCCATGTTACTGTTATGTCTCAGGGAGCTGTTCTCACCTCTGACTCACCTTCCTGTTTTCTCTTCTCTGCAGAACACCGGAAGAGAAGGAGCCATGTTCTTTTTGTCTCCTCTCCTCTAGCATGAGGGGCAAAGTCCAAGCATGGTCACTGCAGCCTCCAACTTAGTTAGCTAGACAGAAGTAGCATCTTTCCTATCCAGAACGTATTCCTATTAACGTAGTCTTTACTTATTTGGAAACCAAGACTGAGTGATTTAAAGCAAGTTAAAAGCTTGCTTTCTCTCAGGTAAATCACACCCGTGCAGCACAGAGCGCTGAGCAAGCAACACTAAGCTAAACCCTGCTAATTTACTAACACTTTAATTTATTTCATTTATTTTATTTATTATTTGATTTATATCCCATCCTTCCTCCGAGCAGGAGCCCAGGGTGGCAATTGGTGTACTAGCCATTAGAGCCATCATGCGAGAGCATAGTACATGCATTCCAACACTTCTTTTGGCATTCCTAAGAATGCTGCTTCAACTAAACTTTCCTTGCATCAATCCTTCAACTATATGTTTTGAGATGGCACTTCTACCCTGTCACCTGTGCCATGCTCCTCCATGGCCACCTTTGACATGGAGCCTCTTCAGTACTCCTTTAGCTCCAAATATAGAAATGATAACAAGGGAAACTCTTTTTATTACAGACTGAACTAGCACACTATCAAACCTCAAGTCCAGCAAAGACAGCAAGAGAATGAAACATACGACAGAGGAATTAAGAAACACCCCATCTGACATCTGCCCATTCCAAAGAGAGGTGGAGCTCATCCCAGTGGTGTCTCTGTCTGCATTTTTCCAAAATGAGTGAATGGCTACCATAGAGATAAGGAGAGCACTGCACTTGGAAGAGAGGAGAAAGGCAATGGGTCTTTGGAGGAGAGAGTCCAGGGACTGTTGTAGAGAGGAGAAAAGATGAGACTGGATTGGGCAGGTGAAATGAACAAGGATTAAAACAGGACTGGACAAGAGAGAGGAGATGAAAGAAGGAGGCAGAACAATAATTCCATGGAAATTGGATAGAAGAAAGGAGGAGACAGTGTAGAAAAAAAGAGGGATAAAGAGCTGGAGCCCACCTTTAAGCCTTGCCTCCTCTCCCACTTATTTTTTGTAAACTATATTCTGCTTTTCACCATCTGGGTCCCCAAGTGGCTTACAAAATAAAACATACAATATATACTTGTCAGATGTAGCATGCCTTTAGCTCATATTTGCTACAACAAGCCCACTTTCTTCAGTAAGGAAGGCCATTTGGAAACCATTGGTTGAATTTTATATATATTGTTATCCTAAAAATATTTCAGGTTTTTTTTTTAGAATTAATCACTAGGTAGTGATTATTTATTGGAATAATAGTGAAAAATTATTTTTGTTATATGGAAATAAAAAGCAATTTTAAAAAAAAGTTAATTCAGGGAGAGTAAAAGCCAGACTTGCCCTGCCCACGAAGTCAGGGAATTTGGTTTTCTTAATTTTACCAGAGATCATTGACTTTAATCAAATTAGTTTCAGAGTGCATAATTTACAAGCTTCCTGCTGGTATGCTGAACCCTGAACAATTTCTTTGCGTTGTTACAAATTATCTGGAATCACTTTCTATAGCCACATTACAATGTGATGAAAAGATTGGCAAAAAGTAGGACAATGTTATTCACAGCATTTCTCAACTTATTTTTAGTTTTCATTCCCTTTAAGGGAAAAGAGTATTGATTGTGTCAGCATCCCTCTCTTTCGTTCACTCAAAGATTCAATGTAGGGCAACAATCTACTCTATAAAGAAACACAAAGTACAACTGCCCTAGATCATAATCTGTATCATATCATATTATTTTTGGTAATACTGAAATGTGTTACTCAGCTGCCTTGTTACAGAATTCATCCCAGTTGGTTACTGTACAAAGTAGACCTCTGTGTTTCCCCTTTCTTCCCTTCCCTTGTGAGAACCATAAACTTCACTTAAAGCTTCAAACCTGTGACCGTGTTGCTGGAAATAAGGTTAATTGAAAGAAATAGAAAAATAATATTCTGTTTCAAAAATGCAGGTTGCAGTGATTTACATTCCTATTCCATTTTAGCAGCACAGAAAACAATGAGCAAAGGGATTTCTTTAACCCTGAATACCCATCATGTACAGCTGCATTTGAAAGTCCTTCGATTCAAATATTTTCCCTAACCATTTGAGACAATCTCTATTTTTGTTAAAAAAAAACCTGGCTTTTTAGGATTTCTTCTGGTCAGAGTTACTGCTGAATTTTTCCCACAACATTTACAATTTGGGATTATAGTTCCCCCTCCCCACACAAAAAGAAACAGTGGAGAGCTCTGCTCTGGACTGGGACCATGCTTTGGAGGAGGACTTTTCCCCTCACACTGTCTGTTTGCCCCAAATAATCCTTCATTTATTTATTTATTTAGAATGCTTATCTTCTGCTATATAACCAAGAAAGGCACTCAAACCAACTTACAAAAGATTCTCAAAATAAAACCACACTCAAATCTGGTACAGGAACAGAACCAGGACTCTAGCACTCTTTGTGTAGATCAAGGATGATGAATGGGGAACCTGTCGCCCTCCAGAAGTCCACTGACTACAATTCCCTGGTGCCTTTACTGTGGCTTTTGACATGTGTTTTCAGGACCCACCCTATTCCTGTGACTGTAATTGGTTTTAAACTATTTTTAATTCTGATTTTTAAATAGTTGTAACCACCCTGGGACCTTATGGTGAAGGGTGAGTAAGAAATCTTACTACTACTACTACTACTACTACTACTACTACTACTACTACTACTACTACTACTACTACTACTATATCATCCTTTTCTATTGGTCATGCAGCTAGGACTGATGGAAATCCAACAACATCTGCAGGGCCACCACTTCTCCCTCTCTGCTTTAGATTAGTCATACTATATAAATATTTATTATTTACTGTAATAAACAAACCCTTGTTAGGGTAACATGTCTTTTAAGCACCACAGTCATCCAGTATCTTCACAGAGATCTGAGTAGCAGGAAGCAATGGACAATACTTGATTCACTTCAGCATAATGCAGAGATGGACAACCTGTGTTCCTCCTGATGTTGTTGGACTACAACTATCATTCCCTGGCCAGTGGTAATTCTGGCTGGGATTGGAAGGACTCCCACAGGTTCTGCATCCCTGACATAGATGAATGCTTTGTATTTACACAGTGTTTTTATTGCCTTATATTTTAATTGTTGTATTTCTTTGTTGTGAGCTGATTTGTGTCATTGTTTTCATAAAACGTGATTACTTATTTTAGAATAAGAACAAATGAGAGTATGCATTCTCTATGGCAGCCCCTAAGCTGTGGAATCCCCTCCCCAGAGAGGTGTGTCTGGCATCTTCACTGTACAGCTTTCAGCATATGCTGAAGACATACCTCTGTACCAGCACCTTTGACACTTGAAGTGTATGTTTTCAGGACACACCCTATTTCGGTGATTGTACTCTGTTTTAATTGGTTTTAATATTAAATTTTAAAGACGTGTAACCTGCTCTGGGACCATCTGGAGAAGGGCAGGTAATAAATGCAACAACAACAACAACAACAACAACAACAACAATAATAATAGTGTAGATGCAGAGCAATATTATACAGCCATGAGAGTGGGTATATAATATAGCCAACATGGATTTTTCACATTCCGCCATGCTAAATTGAAAAAAACCCTCATGCCATTCTGGTGCTTCCCATAAGCCAATTTTAAAACAAAACTTTACAAAATGTATAGTCCTGAACTCAGAAATGCTTGCTTAACAATCCTCCAAATTTTCATAGCAATACACAAAACAGAGACAATCTAGAGTCCAAACAAGTGAAAAAACAAGAAAACAAGAGAAAAAAATCCAGACCCCTGTTGGAATTTTTTCTGTCAGTGCTCTCATAATCTGTTGAAATTAATTAAAAATCAGCCATGTTCACAGAGTAACTGTAATCCTATTATCGACCTTGCCCCATACTCTGACCTTCATCTTCTGCAGTTTAAAATTTTTAAAAATGCCTGACTTATTTTTTAATTAATTTAAGAAATTTAACATTGAAGTCTATGATAGCATTGGGCATGCTCAGTAAGATCCAACTGTCAGTGTTCTAAAATCCAGACTAACAGCTGTTTTGCTTGGCTAATCAGGGGGCCACACCCACGCCAAGCATTTATTCCACTTTAAACGGTCATGGCTTCTAGAGTTGCCAGATCAGAAGCATCCCAAACCTGAAATTTTAGGGATGGGTCATAATGATGCCATTACACATGAGACATTAAACATCAACCGCAGTTGCTTGGAGCATACAATTCAAACAAAAATATTTCTCAGATTGGAAATTAAGATAGAAATCTTAGCTAAAAGATGGTGTTCCCAGATCCAGCTGAAGTGACGGAATCATTCCTTTTCACTTGTTTAGGGAGGCTGGGTAGGAAACATTTAATCTACCCAACTTGCTTCTGGCAAGAAGAGTGTAAGTGCCCTCAGGCTAGGCCAGTCACCAGAAGGCCATTGTAAGAAGAAGGGGGCCTAGTGTTGTGGAGATGTTAAATGGGAGTACTCAGGAGTAATGATGGATGCCCCTGAAGGCTTCAATGCTGCACACACTTCCTAAGGGACTAAGTCCCATAGAATTCAATGGGACTTACTTCTGATTAGATATGGTTTGGATTGTGCTGTTGGTAAAGCTTGACTAGGGATCCTCTGCAAATATATCCATATCCAAGCTGGGTTGGCAACCCTCTGCCTGGAATGCCCTGCCCTTACCTTTTAACATGGCTGCTCCAGACTTGATCCTTCACTTCAGAAGGAGGTTTGAGAAATGAGTAAGAGTAAGAAGATTCTCTAGCCTTTTCTGCCTACCTGTGGACTGCTATAAATTCACTTTGACAGCCAACCCAATTCCAGGGAATAATAATTGACCCAGAGAAAACACACATGGTTTGGTCTCCCTTCACAGAAAATAGCTTGGGAATAACAATTGCAGCCACACTTCCTACCACTGTTGGGCAAGAAACAAACTGTCACGCAACAAACAAGGTGCAACACCAGTGGGTTTAAGGAGGTGCAGCTGAGCGCATGGAACCGCTGTTGGTACTTCTATGGATGTAAGGGAGTGAGGTTAAAGGTAAATGAAATGCAAATAGAAAAAGAAAAAGAAAAAGACAGTGATGATTTCCTAAATGCAATATCATACCAACCACAACAAGATTCCTATGAGTAAGTCAGAAAACTCAGCATCCCACAACCAGTCAGGATTCCTAACCAAAAACCAAAACTAAAAAAAATCCTGGCAGCCAGTCACCTAAAGTCACATAAATCTCTATGCAGCACAACCTGACCCGGGGGCTGAAGCTAGTGCAGAATGCTGTGGCACAATTGCTGACATGAGTGAGACCCTATCAGCACTTAATACCTCTGCTCTGAAATCTGCACTGGTTATCGATTTGCTACCAGGCCAAGTTCAAGATCTGCTTTCCATGTTACAGGTGGCACATAGTACTCTTCCACTCCTCTAAAAAATCAATAGGTGTGGTAGCACCTATGCTTTGGAACTCCCTGCCTATTGGGAGAAACGTAAGAGATTAACCACAAAGCCTGTTTTTGTGGGGAGGACTGGATTTCATTTATTTATGAGAGAAGGTTCAAACTGCAATGCCGGACGGACTTTCATCAAGCTCTAGCTGATTACAGTGACACGTTTATCTTTTCTTTAAAGAATAATGGACTTTAACAGGCAGATAAGCATCCTTTCTTTTTTCTTTTTTCACTTGATTTAAATTGGTGCAGCAAAAAAAGAGATTTGTCAATGAATCAGCTGTGAAGAACTTTTTAGGTGAGTTATGGCTTTTCTCTTTCACTAACGAAATTAAGGAGGAAAGAAATCGAAAAAGCTTATCTTTGTTTATCGCAAAAAGCTGTCCTGGAGGTGCATTCTAAAGATACCAACGGAAGAGGGATTTCTATTTCGAGGAGGGGGTAATTTTTTTTTTTTAATTTTATTTTGGTCTATTTCACTTTGACGAATCTGCTTGTTCACGATGCCACTAATTGTTTTGATGTTGGGAACTAAGTTTGTTTTGTATTCCTGAACACATAGAGATAAGGCAGGCTGTATTGTCTACACTGATATAAGCAAGCCTGGAATATTAACCCAATTGTGGCTGAAATAATTTTTGTTTCTGTGGTTTTAAGAATGGCAGCCAGGAAAGTGATTGAGACCATGGAAGAAATTATGTTTCAGAAAGTAATGGATGAGATTGAGATAACGAAACAAACCCTGAGACAGGGTAGACAGGAGATGAAAATTGAATTTAATAAAATGACGCAGGAGCTTAAAGAAATAGTGGATTCTGTGAGAGAGGAGTTTGATGGGATAGGGAAGCTACAAGCCCTGGAGATTGGAACAAATGTGAAATTGGAAAAAGATTTGGAGTTTATGGATGATAGAAATAAAGTTTACTGTTTGGAATTCAACGTTGTCTCTGAAGAAATTAATGAAGATTTTGGTGGTAAAGTTATCAATGTCTTGGATAATTTTCTGGACTGGAATGATGTGATGGAGCTTGACATAGAAAAAATCTATGGAGTTGGCTACAGATATGTGACAGTGGAGAAACTCTTAAGAGATGAGCCAGTGCATTTTGTAAAAAAGAAGAACAGAGATATGACTTTGCAGCAATATTTCAGCAACATATTCAGAATTCTTGACTGGAATGATGTGATGGGGCTTGACATAGAAAAAATTTATGGAATTAACTACAAATATGTGACAGAGCAGAGATGCACCCAGAGCAGAGATGTGACTTTACAACAATATTTCAACAACATATTCAGAATTGATGGCAAGGACATATTTGTGATGGGGGAAATTCCCATCAGACTCTTGTTATATGACTATGGCTATGACAGCAAGATCATCATGGGATACTGATTATGGATGAATGGATACTGAAACCACTGGATTTAACAGGACTATTGAAGATGGAAGATGGAATTAATATTGATAATGGAAGAATGGTTATGGAAATTATTGGACTTAACAGATTTGACTAGATGGATTAATTGATATATTTACTTGGACTATGGCTATGACAACAAGATTATTATGGGATACTGATAATGGAAGAATGGCTACTGAAATCTGTTAAGTCCAGTAATAATCCTGTTGATTATTGAAGATGGAAGATGGAATTAATATAGATAATGGAAGAATGGCTATTGAAATTATTGGGCCTAACAGATTTGAATTAGATGGATTAAGCGACATGTTTATTTGGAGAAAAATTGAAAGATATATCTCTCAAGGAATTGAAACCTCTCTTTGACTTTTTGTGGAAAGAATAAAATAATGTTTATGAGATTTGAGGATTAATTAAGATAACTACTGGAGGAAAGTGATTTTATAATATAATTTTAGAGATAGGATTGTTATATATTGTAGACTTATAGCTGATCTGCGACAAATCGGAAGTCAACATTTTATTTTATTGTTTAATTGTTTTTGTTTTGTTTTGTTTTGTTTTTTTGTCTTTGAAAATTTGAATAAAAATTAATGAAAAAAAAAAAAGGAACTCCCTGCCTATTGACATTAGGCAGACACCTTCATTGTACTCTTTCGGCACCTGCTCAAAACATTTTTGTTTAGGCAAGCCTGCCTAGGCAATTATGTTTTTTATCTGTTTTACCTCATTGGTTTTATTATTTTGAATGTTTTTGTATATCTGTATTTAACTTTTTGGACCCATAATTTTATTGTTTTAATTCCTTCTGTAAACTGCTTTGAGGTTTATTACAATAAAGTGGTATATAAATGTTTTAAATAAAATGCAGAAATAAATTTTGGAGTCACTATGGCCCTTGGGTCTCTTTCCACTTTTAGGAACAAAGGAATCTGCCTTATACCAACATATGCCATTTGGTACCATCTAGCTCAGTACTGATGACATGGACTAGCACTGGCTCTCCAGGATTTCAGGCAATAGTCTTTCCCAAAGATTGAATCTTGGACCTTTGCATGCAAAGTATGTGCACTACCACTGAGCTATAGGCCTTCCACAGTTTAAAAAAGTATCTTTAAAAATTGTTTTTTTCCAGTTCACTGATGAATGCACATCATACCTATGGCAGATCTGCACCATTCATTTAAAGCACATTCAACACACATTGGAAGCACATGAATCCCACCATAGAATCATGGGAACTGTCGTTTGTTAAGGGTGGTGGGAACTATAACTGTGAGGGGGAAATGATGTTTCCCATGATTCTTTGGGGGAAGTCATGCTCTTTAAATGCGAGTTGGATATGCTTTAAATATATTGTGTAGAACTACTTCATAATCTTGCTTGCATATGAATTGTTTTAATTAATTATGTAAAATGGAAATGAGCTATAATGTTAACTTGGTGACCATGGGCTACTCATTATCTCTCAGCCTAATCTGCCTGTCAGGGTCAAAACAATGGAGGGGGACAATGACCACCCCAAGGAAGAAGGATGCATTAAAAAAATTAGAGGATATAATAATATACAAGCATAGTGTGAAATCAGATACTTATTGGGACATAGTATGAAGAAATATTTATATAAGCATGACTGTCAAAGATGTTTATTGTTTATACACCCTGTAAAGATATTTATAGTACAATCATATGTATGTTTACTCAGAAGCAAGTCCCAATGTGTTCAATGGGGCTTACTCAAACAGGGAAGTGTACATAGAATGGCAACCTCAAGTGGTAAGGAACTTCACTTGCCCAACCCAAAATTCAGAATCATGCCACTTTAAGATGTTTTGCAACTGTTTAATGCTTGTTTTTATTGTTATTGCATTTTAAATGGATTTATTTGTTTTTGTGAGCTGCCTTGGTTTCCACTTGGCCACCCTACCTCATAGGGATGTTGGAAAGACTCCATATACACAGATGTAAAGTATACCCCATATAATAGTCTATTGTGAAAACCAGTTGGTCACGGCAGAACATTTTTTAAAATTAAATCAGTATTAGTTTTTGACATAATAAAGCAGTAACACCTAAGTAAGCGCTGTCTAATTGCTTTAAAAAATAGGAGAAAAAGATTTACAACACAAACACAATCCTTTGCTATGTTCAATCAAAAGTGCCATTGATTTAAAGCACAATCCTAACCATGTCTACTCAGAAGTAAGTCCTATTGAATTCAATGGGGTTTACTCCGGGTATCTGGGATTAGCATTGTAGCTTTACTCTCAGAAAAGTGATTATTGGATTAAAGCTTCATATTGGGCAGGTTTTCAAAACATTGCCCTCTTCAACAGCCCAGGAAAATTTAAACTTGTTTGACTCCTCATAATTAGAAAAGAGTAACATTGTAATGGCATTTAGATCTCCTGCAACAAGAGGCTTACAAGTTTTGTTACTGCTGAAAGCTCTAAATTTACTTAGTTTATGAGATTTCCAGACAAGCAGGAAAAGACTTTTTCTGGCCTTGCAATGGGTTCTAGCTACTGCCTGGAGGTCAACAAATTCCTTGTCAATCACAACTCTGACTTCATTTATTGGCTACAAACCTAAAAGGGCAGGGTTAGAGCAGGCAGCTACAAGCTCATTCAACAGAAGTTGTGGATGCATTGGTTGACATTTTGGTGTTTATCTTTTGAAACAGACCACCTAGAAACTATTTTTTTTAAAAGAAAGCTGAAGTTTGGAGATTGGGACTACTCATCTGGAGACCCAGAGAAAAGAAGGGAAGGGGGCTTTCCTTCTGCCTTGTTCCCACTTGCTCAATCTCCCCTCCCTCCCCTTTCCTGCCCCTCTTATTCTTCCTCCCCTCCCCCACTCTCCCTCCTCCCCCTCCCTGTCCCTCCCCCAGGTAATTTTCACATATCCTAAGCATGATTGCAAAGGACTAAATCCAGTTGAACTCAATAAGATTGCAAAAGCTACAGAGGAAGTGGATTGGACCGTAAAATACCAATCCAAATTTTGTGTGCATTTTTACAAATTTGAAGGGCAGTACAATATCTCAGGGAGGATGTCAGGTCTCCTGCTCCCCTGGTGTATTCCTTATAGCTGCTCAATTTCCCCACTTTTAAAAGTTTGATAGAAATATTGATGGCTATAGGGACTTTCTTAAGCAACAAGGCTCTTTTTTGTCTATTAGTGAATAGTAATAACAAATGAAGCAGCTGCATGTGTGAAAGGACAGGGAGGAGAAAGGGGGTGATGTGATGTTCCTATATTAATGTATATATGGTAAGTGTTGGTTGTTTAGAAGATACATGGTAAGTGGAGTGAAAGAGGAAGGGGAGTGAATGGGCAGTAGAATGCTAGATGCTTGGCTGAGTGTTTAAAATGGCTGAACGTATAAAGGGAAGAGAGACAGTGGAATTTGAGAGGTGGTGGTGGTGGATGAGGTGAACTGAGTGGGTTGCTTGGTGGGGTTTAGAGAGTTGTTTGCCAGGAGAGAGTGGAGAAGGAGGGGGGTGGAGTTCGGATTAGTATTGAGTAAAACCATATGCTTATGTGCCTTAAGAAGAAATCTTGTTAATCTTGTTAGCTTTGTTATCTTTAATAAATACTTAATTTGGTTTACCAAAGGCCTGATCCTTGGCTGGGGTTTCACAGACCAGAAGGGAGGGTAAGGTAATGACCAAGGCTGAAGGGGAACTGTAACAAATGGTGGCAGCGGTGAAGAGAATAACAATACCAGTATTCAGAGTCTCTGGGCATACTAGTATTAGGACGTGACTGGTGGTTGCCTAGCAGGGGGATCTGTTGAGATCTGTGCTAGAGCGGGGAGAGAAACAATAAAAAAGGACAGTCTGGACTGGTGGAGTCTCTGGTGGTGCCTAGTGACAGGCAGTAGCCACGCGCAGGTAGGAACCTGACAGGGAGAGCCAGGGAAGGGCGTCACATGTGGTGGCAGTAGCGGTGGGATACGAACAAAGGAGACTACGTCACAGGTGGTGGCAGTAGCGGTGGGATACGAACAACAGAGAATCCAGATACGAATACTAGAGAATCCAGAACAGTGGTGTGGCGAACAGAAATAACAAAACAAGATTTCTTGTGAGAGTGACTGGCAAAGAGTGTGTGGCAAAGAGTGAGTGAACTCAAACACCATGGCTGAATACATAAAAATGAAAAGAGAGGAGCTGGTGGAGAAGTGCATAACATTCAATTTACCTCACGAGGGTAAAGGGGTAGATGAATTGAGGGTAGCACTTATAGGATTTGCTACTGCCCAGCAAAAACAACCTGTCAGAGAAGAGACCCCAGAAGGATACTTAAGCAATCCTGCTTATATAGAGTACTTGAGAGAGAAGTTAAGATGGGAGGCTGAGGAAAAAGACAAGCAGAGGGAGTTGGAAACTGAGAAGTTGAAGATGGAAACTGAGAGAATGAGAATGGGGTTTGAGGAGAGGGAGAAGCAACGAGCAGTGGATGCCGAATTACAAGTAGAAAAGTTAAAATTGGAAAGAGAGAAGTTTCATTCTGATGAAACAAGAAAGGACAGAGATGGAGCAAAAATAAAAATTACTCCAAAGGACTTTGCTGTCTATGAGCCTGGTCAAGATCCTCAAATTTACCTCAGCACCTTTGAAAAAGCAGCTCAGTTGTGGGGGCTACCTGAAGATAAATACATGCAGTATTTATCAAACCTGATTAAAGAGGAATTGGCTGACGTATACCAATATTTCCCCTCAGACAGGCCCGTCACCTATGCTGAATTCAAAGAAGCAGTGTTTAAAAGATTCAGACTGGGGCCTGATTATTTTAGAAAGCTTTTCAGAAACTGCCAGATACAGACAGGGAGGTCTTTCGTGGAGCTGGGGGCAAAACTGATGGACATATTTGGGAAATGGCTGACAAGTGCAAAAGCTCAGTCTGTGGAGGAGGTGAAAAACCTCATGATATTGGATCAATTATACCATCAGTTACCACCAGAAATAAGGCTCCTGGTCAAAGACCGTTCCCCTACATCAGTGCAGGAGGCCGCAGAGATGGCGGATCACTTCGCCTCCAACAGAACTGGCTGGGTGGGGAAAACATCAAGAGAGTTTAAACCCAGACCATATAATGCTGGCAGAAGGGATGTGGTACCACAGCGAGTGAGTCCTCCAGTAAAATCTGAAGGGCACAGGACACCCCAGAGTGGATCTGTGTACCCTAAAAGTGAGGAGAAATTATGCTACAAATGTGGTAGACCGGGGCACCTACGTTTCCAATGTGAGGTTGCCAACCCCATTAGTAATCCTGCTCAGACAAGGGCAGTGAAAACAGAGCCCAAGGCTTTAGAAACAGCGAAAAAGGTTCAGTTCTGCCAGATAAACTGGACAGAAGTAACAGACCTTGATTCAAGTCTGAGAGAGGAAGTGAGTGTACAAGGGGCAAATTATTGGGCATTGCTTGATACTGGTGCCGCTCAGACATTACTGAGGCCAGATTTAATAAAATCTGAGGTAATATTACCTCAGGAAACTGTGACTATCCAAGGAGCGAGGGGTCAACCAGAAAGTTTGCCTGTGGCCCTGGTGGAAATGACTTGGAGAGGCCGAGAGGGCAGATATAAAGTAGGCATTAATGCCCAGCAACAAGAACCAGTAATACGGGGAAGAGATGTAATGGGAGCCCAAGGAAAGATATATGTAGTGACCAGACAGCAAATTGGCAGAGAAAAAGAAGCCATATTAAGGGGGGCTGAAACAAACAGGGTGGAATCTGTTAACCAGCCTCAGGTCACCATAGCAACCACTAGCAGGCCTGTTGAAGGAGACAAACTGTATCAAGTGGTCTCTGATAAGAAAGAAGCAGAGCAATTCAGGGAAGAGCTGCATAAAGATATAAGTTTGAAGCAGATAAATGAACAAGCTCTGACCCAACAGATTCCTTTCACTGACAAACTGAGGAATCAAGTTGTGTGTGAGAATGGGATTTTATATAGACTGTGGATGCCCGCTGAGAGAAAGGATGAATGTGAACCAGTGAAGCAATTGATAGTACCTAGCAAATACAGAACCAGATTGCTAGAGGTAGCCCACGATGTCCCATGTGCAGGACATCTGGGAATAAAAAAGACCAAGAGGAGATTGGCGGCACACTATTATTGGCGAAACATCTCCAAAGATGTAAAACAACATTGTCTATCTTGTGGAATATGCCAACAGGTGGGAAAAAGTGGAGTAAAGACTAAGGCACCCTTAAAGCCCCTTCCTATAATTGGACAACCCTTTTATAGAGTGGGAATAGATTTGGTGGGCCCTTTTTCCAAACCCACAAGGCATGGCAAGAAATATCTATTGGTGGTGGTGGAGTTTGCCACCAGGTACCCAGACGCAGAAGCACTAAGATCTGTAGAAGCCCCTGTAGTGGCAGAGGCTTTATTAAAAATCTTTATGAGGCTGGGTTTTCCTCATGAAGTGCTGACGGATCAAGGCAGTGTATTCGTGGGAGATATGGTTATGGCGTTCATACCCAGGAAACATGACAAATTACAGGCTAACTGGGAAGGACCATATACCATCAGAGAAAGGCTTGACACAGTGACGTATGTAATCACCACAGACCAATTAAACAAAAGCAAAGTGGTTCCTGTAAATATGTTGAAGCCTTACCATACCAGGGATGTACAGGTGTTGCAAGTTACCTTATTCCCTGAGGGAAGTGGGCCTGAACTTCCAGATTTGGTACAGGAAAGCAAAGACAAAGGAGGGGTAGATCAAGTGGAATGGTCAGAGGAGGTGAAGGAGGAAGTAAAAGAAGAGATTCTGAGAGTTTTGAAAACCTATAGGAATCTCTTTAGCAACAAACCTGGCCGAACCAGTATAGTGATACATTCCATTGATACTGGAGATCATGCCCCAATCAGATCTGTTCCATACCGTGTGAATGGGAAAGTTTTGAATGAGATCAAAAAGGAGGTGGAAGATATGCTGGAATTAGGAGTGATCAGGGAATCCATCAGTCCCTGGGCCTCAAGTATTGTCCTCAAGTATTGTCCGAAAAAAGATGGAATGACCAGGTTTTGCATTGATTATCAGCTAATCAATAAAATTACTGTCCCAGATGCGTATCCTATGCCTAGGGTAGACGCAATGTTAGAGTTATTGGGGGCAGCAACCATTATCTCTACACTAGATCTCTGTAAAGGATTTTGGCAAATGGAACTAGACGAGCAATCCAGAGCCAAAACTGCCTTCAGTACACCAGATGGATTATATGAGTTTGTGACCTTACCCATGGGACTTAGGAACTCACCAAGTTCATTTCAGAGGCTAATCAATACTGTGTTGCGAGGCATGTCAGATTTTGCAGTGGCCTATATCGATGACGTGGCCATTTTTAGCAAGTCGGTGCCTGAGCATGTCCAACACCTGACAACAGTATTGGAGGTCTTAAGAAAAGCAGGCCTCACAATAAAAGCTAAGAAATGCCAGTTTGGACTAAAGGAAGTAATCTATTTAGGACATAAGGTGGGGAGTGGGAAAATCACCCCCTTATGGAGCAAGGTGGAGGCAATACAAGCGTGGCCTATCCCCTTAACAAAAAAAAAAGTAAGGGCATTTCTGGGTGTGGCTGGATTTTATAGGAAGTTTGTGAGAAATTTTGGGGAAATAGCAACCCCCTTGCATGAATTAACAAAGAAAAAGTGTTCTGAGCGTGTGGTATGGACGGATGAATGTCAGAAGGCTTTTGATCTACTGAAGCAAGCCTTGTGCCAAGGACCCATATTAATAGCACCAGACTATGAGAAACCATTCATCGTGGCTACAGATGCATCGGACCTGGTGCTGGGAGTCGTCTTGCTGCAGGAGAGAGAAGGCACCAGATATCCAGTGGCGTATCTGAGTCGCAAGCTGACGCCGAGGGAGAAAAACTATTCGTCGGTCCAGAAGGAGTGCCTAGCGGTCGTGTGGGGACTGAACAAGTTGCGCCCATACGTGTGGGGACGAAGATTCACAGTGACTACGGATCATCGGGCCTTGTTATGGTTGCAGACTATGAAAAACCATAACACTATGCTGCAGAGGTGGTCCTGGGCCCTACAGGACTATCAAGTGGGCTTCCAGTTCATAAAAGGCAAGGACAATGTACTGGCCGATGGACTTTCCAGGCAAGTGGCTGGGACTGCAGTGATGTGACCAGATGGAGGAACAAAGGAAGACATTTTCCCCATAGAGACTTTTATTTGTTAACGCGACGTATAAATCCTGGAACAGGAATAATACTCTGCCATTGTTTTAAGGGGGGGGAAATGTGATGTTCCTATATTAATGTATATATGGTAAGTGTTGGTTGTTTAGAAGATACATGGTAAGTGGAGTGAAAGAGGAGGGGGAGTGAATGGGCAATAGAATGCTAGATGATTGGCTGAGTGTTTAAAATGGCTGAACGTATAAAAGGAAGAGAGACAGTGGAATTTGAGAGGTGGTGGTGGTGGATGAGGTGAACTGAGTGGGTTGCTTGGTGGGGTTTAGAGAGTTGTTTGCCAGGAGAGAGTGGAGAAGGAGGGGGGTGGAGTTCGGATTAGTATTGAGTAAAACCATATGATTATGTGCCTTAAGAAGAAATCTTGTTAATCTTGTTAGCTTTGTTATCTTTAATAAATACTTAATTTGGTTTACCAAAGGCCTGATCCTTGACTGGGGTTTCACAGACCAGAAGGGAGGGTAAGGTAATGACCAAGGCTGAAGGGGAACTGTAACAAATGGTGGCAGCGGTGAAGAGAATAACAATACCAGTATTCAGAGTCTCTGGGCATACTAGTATTAGGACGTGACTGGTGGTTGCCTAGCAGGGGGATCTGTTGAGATCTGTGCTAGAGCGGGGAGAGAAACAATAAAAAAGGACAGTCCGGACTGGTGGAGTCCCTGGTGGTGCCTGGTGACAGGCAGTAGCCACGCGCAGGTAGGAACCTGACAGGGAGAGCCAGGGAAGGGCGTCAGAGGTGAACATTCTGTATCTCCAAACCATGGTTTGCAGATCAGATTTCATCATGTCTGAAATGAACCATTTGAAATGAACAGTTGCCATTCTGCAATTGGTTGGGCTGTTTAAATGCTGTTGAAGGCAATAGGATTTAGAGAGCCTGACTGTATACAGGATTGCAGCCAATGCAATCATTTCTGCTGATTAAATGCAGTCATATTGTTCCAGCAGAAACCCACAAAGCTACAGGATAAGCAAATTTTCTTCTGACACTTCTAAATATTTCCCCTTCAAACTCCTGCCCTCAAGACATGAGATATTTAGGGATTTACCATGTGGCAGCAGAAGCAACTTTTTATTTTTAATAAATGGCCCTTAAGTTACTTTGGAAGGTTATAGCAGAATTAGTAGTTTGGTCGCATTTAATGTGCTCCCTTAGAGCAGCAATAATACAACCTTGTTATTTCTTGTGTTATTAACTTATAATGCACTTCTTGTTAGGTGGCAGGGTAAAAACTAATAATAATTTCACTGGATTGATCCTCATTAACCCTTTCTATTTCAGAATTGCCTTATGAGTATTCCCTTAATATGTGAGCTGAGAAACAGCCATTATGAGCAATATTATTTTGTAATTGAAAATAAAGTTTGATAGAAAATTATCAAAAACACAAGAGAAACTATCTCATGTTTGTGGTAAAAAGCAGCAATACTTAGTGGGCAAAAATGCATATTATCATTTGTTCTTATTCTGAAAACCATATCATATTTTATTAAAAATGGCACAAATCAGCCCACAGCAGAAAAATCAAACTATAAAAATATAAGGCAATAAAAAATGGCAAAATAAACATTGCAAATACCCATTACACAAACAGCAGCACAAAGAAAATTAAACCTACCAGAGAAAAGAAAAAATAGGCTACCGGAAGAAGAAAAAAACCTAAACCCTCCCCAAAGTGCAAGGTCTTAACTTCATTCCTAATAAAACCCAGTGCATTAGGGTCTCACAGGGAATCTCTAGGGAGGGCATTTTGTGAAAATAGTCCCACAACAAAAAAAGGCCCTGCTCACAGTAAACACTAGTGGATACCAACTTCATCTTTGATCAAGACCTCAGATGTAGAACACAAAGTATGAGAGATTATGTAGAAAGCATGTGATACATATTTCATATATATATATAATTTTTTGTGGCCCACCACAACAAAATAATTAAAACTATTCTATAATATACCAGTGCTAACCATACTATAAAGTTTAACTAAATAAGTCACTTAAGGAATCTAGCATGAAAGTAACATGAAGAAAGTGAGACTGGGTATGATGGATAAAAGAGGAAGAGGAAAGAGGCTGGACATGTGGGCCATTTGTATTTGTGTGTGTATATTCACTAATAGGCAAAAAACCTGGCAGTTTAAGAACGTACCTACATCCCACAGATAGTTCTATCAAACTTTAAAAAGCAGGGAAATTGGGCAGCTATAGTGAATGCACCAGGGGAACAGGAGACCTGACCTCCTCTCTGAGATATTGTACTGCCCTACAAATTTGTCAAAATGCAAACACAATTTGGGTTGGTCTTTCACAGTCCAATCCACTTCCTGTGGAGCTTGGAAGAATTTGGTAACATGTGCCTCTGAGCATATTGTGAGTGGTGGCAACAACTGCCATCTCCAAAGATTTACATTTTTGTATGTTTGTTGGTGTCCTTCTTTGCTTCTTTTTTGTGTTACTACTGTTTCTATACTCAGCTGGTATAGCACAGTGGGGAGGAGAGCCTGGCTGGAAGTCCAGAGTCTGTGAGTTCAAATCCCTGCTCATGTCTCCTGGGTGTCAAGGGCCAGCTTGACACAGTGAGTATGTCAGGGGTTATGTGCCCTGCCACCTGTGCAGCTGTGGGCAAGCTGCATAGTCCCAAGGAGCCCAGTTGCCCCCCAGCTAGCAGTTGCAGACAAGGAAGGGGCTGGCTTGTGCAGCTGTGGCAAGCTGAACAGGCACTCGCCAGCTCTGAATACCACTTACCATGAAATACCTATTCATAGGGTAGCCATAAGTCGGGATCGACTTGAAGGCAGTCCATTTCCATTTCCATTTCCACTATTTCTATAGAGAATCTAACCTAGAAAATTATATTTCTCTCATTATTCATCGTACAAATCTGTGTCAAATTTATTTTTATAAATTTCAAAGCCTTTTTATTGGTCAATGTCATATGATGGTGAAGGCAGCCTTTTGTGTTTCAAACTGGAGGTTATGCTCTATTTCTATTTTGGGTGCTTTAACAGTTGAATCTGAAACTGCAGTTTGATGTAAAATCAGATGGATTACAATTGCTACTTAAGCAATGACTCTAGCTGCTGGAAAAAACAAACTTGGTCTCCCCAAGATGCATGTTTTCAGCCTGCTATGCTTAAACAACTCCACTTAAGGAAAGGTGGGCTTGGTCAATTAAAAACATAGAGCACACCTAGAATTTTGCGAGAATATATTTCACCTCCCACTGTTTTATCTTGTGCAACCTGAGACGCTCCTCATGTTCATTGGAAACTATGATGCAGAATAGTCAGTGCCATTATTCCACAATTGTTTTTGGAGTTTTTTTAGTGTTGCAAAGTGTTGCTGTACTTCACATATCCACAGAAACAGAAGCAAAAGAAAATGATTTACTATAGGAAACTTCACTAAAATTGCAAAGTGAATTATATATATTTTAAGTGACTATTTGAATTATATTAACTGTCTTAATATTGTTGCTTCCTCTCCACTAAAACAAGTTGAGCACAGTACATGCCTTGTTTCTGTTATTTGGGCTGATTTCAGGTGTTGCCACCATTCACCATATGCTTGGAGGCAGATGTTACCAAATTCTTCCAAGCTACACAAGAAGTGGATTTGACTGTGAAAGACAAACACAAATTGTGTTTGCATTTTTACAGTACAATATGTCAGAGAAGAGGTCAGGTCTCCTGCTCCCCTGGTGCATTCACTATAGCTACCCTATTTCCCTGCTTTTTGAAGTTTGATAGAAATATCTGTGGGCTATAGCTATGCTCTTAAACTGCAAGGGTTTTTTTTTTTTTTGCCTATTAGTGAATTTCTCTACTTTTTAATCCAGGAGGTAATAATGGGATCCTGTGAAAGCTTGCTGAGAATGGATTGATCATTTGCATGCTTATTGAGTTCAGTGGGACCTACTCCTTTGCAATCATGCTTAAAATAGGTGAAACTGACCATGGGGATGGGGAGGGGAGGAGGAAGAGGAAGGGCAGGGGTAGGGGAGGAAGGGCAGAGGGGAGGAGGGGGAGGGGAGCAGGCAGGATGGGGAGCGGAGGAGGAGGGCAGGTTTCATCATTTGCATGCTTAGTGAGTTCAGTGGGATTTACTCTTGTGCAATCATGCTTAGGATTGGTAAAACTGACCATGGGAGAGGAGAAGAGGGAGGGAGAGCTGGAGAGGGAAGGGGAGGAGGAAGAAGGAAGAGGGGAGGGAGGAAGAAGGGAGGGGGAAGGAGAGGAAAGGCAGGTTTTATCATTTGCATACTTATTGAGTTCAATGGGATTTACTCCTGTGTGATCATGGTTAGGAGAGGTAAAACTGAGCGTGGGGGAGGAGGAGGTGAGAGGTGGAGGAAGGGAGGGGACAGGAGGAGAGGGAGGAGGAAGGAGAAGGAGGGGATTGGGAAGGAATGGGGAGGGAAGGGGCAAAAGGCAGGTGATAGGAGGAAGGGAGAGCAGGTTTGATCATTTGTATGCTTATTAAGTTCAATGAGATTTACTCCTGTGAAATCATGCTTAAGAGGTAAAACTGACCTTGGGGAGGAGGAGGATAGAGGAGAGGGAAGGAGGAAGGGAGTGGAGAGGGGACGGGAAGGAGGAGGAGGGGGGAAGGAACGGATTGGAAGGGAATGGGGGAGGGTAGGGCAGGGCAAGGGAAGGGGGAGGGAAGGAGCAAGAGGGAGGGGATAGGAGGGGGGAGGAGGAGAGAACAGGTTTGATCATTTGCATGCTTCTTGAGTTCTGTGGGATTTACTCCTGTGCAATCATGCTTAGGATAGGTGAAACTGACCTGGGGGAGGGGCAGGGAAGGGGGAGTGGAGGAGATTGGGTGTGCGGGTGGGCCCCGAGCAGATGGATAGCTCCTTTCCTTTACAAAAGGAAAACATTGTGAACAATATCATTGTTTTTCAGTGTTTTCCCCATCTTTTTTATTCTACAGCAGGCACATGTAGTCTCCCACCCAAATTGAAACCAAAGCTGTCACTGGCTACTTCCACACCAGACCTTTATTTCACTTGAGACAGTCATGGTTTTCCCCAAAGAATCCTGGGAAGCATAGTTAGTGAAGGGTGCCTTGGGTTGCTAGGAGATGCCCTGTTCATCTCACAGAGCTTCAGGCAGAGCAACTGACTGTTAAATCACTCTGGCCATTGGAGCTATCAGGGGAATAGGAGTCTCCTCTCAGCACCCTTCACAAACTACACTTCCCAGGATTCTTTGACAGTTGGCTTTTACTGAGCATGCCCATGCTTATTATTGACTTCAATGTTAAATTCGTTCAATTCCCTGGTTCTCACCAGACCTCCTCTCTGTGAGACCAAGGTGGCAGACTGCATGTACTGGAGGTTGGGCCCAAAGGGCAGTCTAGGGATTCTGCTCGTGTACCGTCCACCCCGCTGCACGACGGACTCCCTGGCCGAGGTGCTGGAGGTGGTCTCGGCTGTGCGTGTACAGTCCCCAAACCTGCTGGTATTGGGGGACTTCAATGTACATTCAGAGGCCATCCTTAATGGGGCGCCTCGGGACTTCATGGAAACCATGGCTTCCTGGGAGCTGCACCTTATTACAATGGGGCCCACCCATGTAGCCGGTCATGCACTCGACCTTGTGTTTGTCTCAGGAGAGGAAGGGAGTGATCTGAAAATTGGGGGTACATCCATCACCCCCTTGTCATGGTCAGACCACTACTTGGTGAGGATGGACTTTTTGGCGCCACAAACCCTCCGTGGAGGTGGAGAACCTATTAAGATGGTCCACCCCAGGCGTCTGATGGATCCTGATGGATTCCTGAATGCGCTTGGGGACTCTCTGGAGCATGCACACAGCCACTCGGCTGAGACCTTGGTGGAGGGGTGGAATGCCGCAATCGCCGGGGCATTAGACCGGGTGGCTCCGAAACGCCCTCTCCCCCTGAATAGAGCTCAGATGGCACCATGGTTCACCCCATGGTTGCGAATTCTGAGGCGGGAGGTGAGATGGCTAGAGTGCCGGTGGCAGAAATCTCGCTCTGATGACGATCGGACACATGTTAGAGCGGCTGCGGCAGCCTATCATGTGGCAATAAGGGCAGCAAAAAAAGATTTTTATGCTGCCTCTATTGCATCTGCAGAGTGCTGTCCCAGGAGACTGTTCCAAGTGGTCTGGAGCCTGGTCGGTCCAGTTGCTCCGGAACCAATGGAACATGCTAATGCCTCCTGTGACGAGTTTGCTAAACACTTTGCGGAGAAAATCGATCGTATTAAGAGTGCTATTCCATGTGCTGTGGACACAGTGAGCAAGCCAGAGGTGACCAGTGGTGCTCTGGTGGTGTGGGATCGGTTCCAGCTTCTTCCATCTGATGAAGTGGACAAGGTGCTTTCAACGTTAAAGCCAACCATTTGCTTACTCGATCCTTGTCTATTGTGGCTCATTATGAGCAGCAAAGATAGACTGGGTGAGGGGATCAAGATGGTGGTAGATACATCTCTCGAAGAGGGAGTAATGCCATCAGCGCTCAAGGAGGCAGTAATAAAACCAATCTTAAAGAAGCCCTCCTTGGATCCCCAAGATCTGAACAACTTTCACCCAGTCTCAAATTTGCCATTCTTAGGCAAGGCGGTTGAGCGGGTGGTGGCAAAACAGTTGCAAGCACACTTGGAGGAAGCGGATTATCTGGATCCATTTCAATCGGGCTTCAGGCCTGGACATGGGACTGAAGCAGCCTTGGTCGCCTTGGTAGATGATATGAGGAGGGCGTGGGATAGGGGCGAATGCACCTTCCTTGTCCTCCTTGATCTCTCAGCGGCTTTCGATACCGTTGACCACGTTATCCTCCTGGACCGCCTGAAAAGGTTAGGCATGGGGGGCACTGTATTGCAGTGGTTCCATTCCTTCCTCTCTGGTAGGTACCAAAGAGTGGCATTGGAGAATGAGGTCTCGGATCCTTGGCCTCTCACTTGTGGGGTGCCACAGGGTTCCATCCTCTCCCCGCTGCTGTTCAACATCTATATAAAGCCGCTGGGGGCAATCATCAGGAGATTTAGGCTGCAATGTCATCAGTATGTGGATGACACGCAGCTCTATCTCTCATTTAAATCTTCACCGAGGTTGGCTGTAGAAACCCTGTCCAAGTGCCTGGAGTCGGTGAGTGGCTGGATGGGAAGGAATAAGCTGAAGCTGAACCCTGACAAAACCGAGGTACTGTTTGTGGGAGACAAGGGAAGGCTGGGGGATGTGGACCTGGTGCTCAATGGGGTACGATTGCCCCTGAAAGACCAGGTCCGCAGCCTGGGGGTCATTCTTGACTCCCAGCTGTCCATGGAGGCTCAAGTCTCGGCTGTGAGCCGGGCGGCGCTGTATCAACTCCATCTGATATGGAGGCTGCGCCCCTACCTTCCCAACCATCTGCTCCCACCGGTAGTACATGCCCTGGTCACCTCTCGCCTAGACTACTGTAATGTGCTCTACGTGGGGTTACCCTTGAAAACGGTCTGGAAGCTGCAACTGGTACAGAATGCGGTGGCTCATCTGATTAAAGGCAGCCGCCGGCAAGATCACATCACTCCAGTGCTGAAAGAGTTGCACTGGCTACCGGTTGTTTACTGGGCCCAATTCAAGGTGTTGGTTTTGACCTTTAAAACCCTACACAGTTTTAGCCCAGTCTATCTGAAGGAGCGCCTCCAGCATCGTCAGGGATGCCGCTCAACAAGATCAGCCTCAGAAGACCTTCTCTCGATCCCACCAGTTAAAACAGCTAGACTGGTGAGGACTAGAGAGAGGGCTTTTTCAATAGTGGCCCCCACCCTGTGCAACTCTCTCCCAAATGATCTCCGCCATGCCCCTTCTATGATGAGCTTCCGCCGGGCCTTGAAGACCTGGCTCTTCAGGCAGGCTTTTGGGGTGGGTTAGGTTTTTACTGTTATGGTTTTAAATTTTAACGTTTTAATGTGTTGTTTTTTATCTTGTACGTCGCCCAGAGTGGCTGGACAACCAGCCAGATGGGCGACTAATAAATTTAATAAATAAATAAAATAATAATTGAAAACCAGTCATGCATTTTTTAAACTTTTAAACAGCAGAAGATGAAGGTCAGAGTAGGGGGCAAGGTCAGTAAAGGGATTACAGGTACTCTGTGAACATGGCTGATTTTTAATGAATTTCAACAAATTATGAGAACTCTGACAGAAAAAAGTCCAACAGGGGTTTGGATTTCCCCCCCTCTTTTTACACTTTGAACTCTCAATTCTCTCTGACTGTTTCATGTATTGCCATGAAAATTTAAAAGGTTGTTAAGCAAGTGTTTCTGAGTTCAGGACTATAAGTTTTGTAAGGTTTTGTTTTGAAATGAGCTTATGGGAAGCATCAGAATGGCATGGGGGGTATTTTCAATTTAACACTGCGGAATGCGAAAAATCCATGCTGACTATGGTATACAGCCACTCTTGTGGCTGTATAATATATATGTGTGTGTGTCTTTGTATATGTTTATTTATTTATATATGTGTGTATATGTTTACATATGTTTATTTATATGTGTATTTATTTATTAAAATATATAACTTATAATAAAAAAACTCTATATGGTTTACATAATAACAATACAACAATAAAATTTATTCATAATAAGTTAAAAACAAAATGCAACTATATATCACAAATAAAACTGAGCTATGTACAAAAGAAAAAAAAAGAGTCAAGAGTCCAGGAAAGCTTTTATAAATATCTAAGTTTTTAAGAGGCATTTAAAGGTCATTACTGTCTACCTCACAAATTACCTGAGGGAGGGCATTCCAGATGATTCTATGAGATTCTAACATTAATTCCTGATTTATTCAGCCCAGTTCAGAGACACTTCTTCCTTACTGGAGTTCTGAAGCATAGAATTTCCACACATTCAAGGTGTTCTTAATTGATTCTTCACTCTCTGAGTCAGGAGTCAGGAACCTGTGGCTTTCCTGATGTTGCTGGACTATAACTCCCAACATTCCCAACAATTAGGCATGCTGGCTGGGTCTAACTAGAGTCCAGCAACAACTGGAGAGTCATATGTTCTTCACCCCTGCCCTATGTACAAATACAGCTCCTGTGAGATGAGTTTTCCCTGATCCCTTAATTGGTGGGGACATCTCTACCTGTAAACATATGGAGTTCTTCCTAGAACTTAGGTAGATGGGAACCCCTTGGAAGTGAAAGCTCTTTATGTATGTTAGGGCACAGATACACCCACTGTATGTCTTAGAGCAGAGATGGGGAACCCTTTTAATACAAGGATCACATTTCGTTCTGGGTTGGCCAGAGGCAGAAGTGGCCAGAGCAATAAACATGAATTTTATCTTTGTACAGTAGGCTAGTTTCTTCACACTCACATATTCCTCTCTATCCTCCATCCAGGCAAGCAAAGGGCATTAGCAGGAATTCAAGAACATGTTCCAGCTAGACAAAAACACTCAAGGAGATGCAGTGCAGGGCTGGTGAGAGGTGTGGCTTAGGAGGATGTATGGCCTGGGCAGAGTACCAAGGGCCAGACAAAAAAGCCTGGAGGACTACCTTCGAGCCCTGGGCCTAAGGTTCCCCACTCCCCAGCCTTTAAGCACAATCCAAAACCAACCAATGCAACCATCTCTATGTTCCCAAAGAGATCTTTGGACTTAAGCTTCTGCAGCTGACATTCGATATTACACACATTTTTGCAATGAAAGGAAACTGCAAGAAGCAGATGGTGACAGGACTCATGGATCTGCTCTTCAGCAACTCAAAACTATGACCCTCTCTTCATTGCCTAAGCAAATTATTTTATTTTGGGAATCCATTCTGATCCTAGCACCCCATTTTGCTTATTTTGCCACTGGATGGTGTTGGTGCTATGGGGGATAGTTTACAGTTTTCAGAAAATTGTACATTGACAAAGTAGAGCATGCTATGAAGAGGAAAATTAAAATGATTTTAGAGGGATATCAATACATCTTGGATCTTTTCAAGAGGCATTAATCTGTCAATCAGTGGAAATCCTTTGGACATTCCACTAATTTCTTGTCAAATATAATAGGGGAAAATAATAAAACATAGAACAATTAGAATACTGTTTTTAATAAACTCTGCCACTCACAAACTGTCTAACTTGATAGTAGCATATATTCAAGTCATTGAATGATCAGGCTTGCATTAGCAAATGAATGAAATTCTTCAGTTCAATTTGGCGGAGCAATCAAAACCCTGGCCATCCAGCCCTGCTGGCCTCCACCAGCCTTTGTCAGCAGAGAAACACTAGTGTCACTCTGCTGGTGTGGAGCTTCCCCTTCCACTTACAAAACATGTTCCAGAGGTGAGGAGGGCCTGAAATAGCCTGGGACCTATAGTTCCTGAGCCAACTCCACTCCCATCCTGTGATGACATTGCTGCAATAGCTTCAGGCTGGCTCAGCAATCTTCTTGCTTTGCACCTTCTTCCACAGCCAGCATGATTGGTTGGGCTGTGGATATGACAGTGGCCCTGCCAAACCATTAAGCTGTGCTGGACAACAGCTGTGGTTAGGATTGTACCCTCAGTCTCCAATTGCTTTTATGATTATTTATTTATATATTTATTATCTTGTATTATGTGATTTGTTTAATTTTATCCATCCCTTTTGTATACCAGCCTCGTATCTGCATAGATGAAGGGTGGTGTAGAAATGTTTTAAATCATAAATAAACAAATATACCAAACTGTTAATTGCTGCATTGTCTTTCTTTTAAAATAAAAAAATCAGTGTGGTGAATAAGTAAAATACAAGTTAACCTCTATTTTTAGGCTCTGCCCATTATTAAATTCTCAAATAAGTTCCAACACTCTGTACATAAAAATGGTCAGAAAGAAAACTGGAAGACATCATATTTTAGGTTAAGCATCTAACTCAGTTATACTTAGCCTATTATGCAGACTATTTAATGCCTTAGCTATATTTAATGTTTAGAGCGGGCACTTTAAATTCTTGATTTAGTAGAAGTTAGGTAATGTTTTAGTGAAGCAATATAGCCCAGGGCTTTTTTTCTCTATGTGAAAAACACTGATGGCTAGTTTAATTTCATTCAGCGAAATGAAAATGAGGTCAGTTTTGTCCATGATATCACTGGGGGAGATAGTTAGAAAAGGAATATTCTATTGGTAGGTCCATTTGCTTTATAAAGAGGTGTCCACAGTTTTCAGTTAAATTTAGAGTCAACCCAAACTTTACTCTAGCAGAGGTGGGTCTCAGTGTTCAGCGGCAGCTCAGTGGTACAGCACATGCTTTACATGTGTAAGGATATAGGTTCATTCTTTGATATATCTGTGGATCTCAATAAGCAGGACTAGCCTTTTGCCTGAGATCATGGAGAGCTGCTGCCAATTGGCTACATCATTGGATCTAATTCAATATAAGCTAGCTTCATGATCCTACAAGCTGCTATAAACATTTGTACAAAAATGGTTCCCACAGCGCAATGCCATTTCTTGTAATTCTGTGCCACTGATTTGAGCAAGAAAGCTCTTATGACAGCACAGCAATGTCAATCAGTGTATGCACTTAACAACCATAACTGCTCAATGTCCTAGAGTGGTGGCATAAAAACCCATTATGCACAAACAAAAATGGGTAGACAAGTAGGAGCTGAAGATTAAGAAAGGGTATGGTATATTCATGCTGAGTAGAGATGGGGCTGGAAGAAATATCATAGCTTCCTATCCCATAACCACATTTCAGAGATTTCAAAAATTACATTTGTTGAGGCCCCTGCAATTGAATTTACTTCTAATGAGCAGTTGCCATACATTACTTCCTGGTAAATATATGCAAATAACTGATCATGTGACCAATGCAATATTGTCTGAGGGAATTTGGTGAATATTGTGGCTTCAAACACATCTAACAGCAAACAGATTGATTTAAAAATTACTCTGAAATTGTTCACAGTGACTAGAATTGTTTTTCTAAATATTGTTGGTTCCGGACCCGACATTGCAAACTTTGGGAGTCTTTATTCCATATTTACATTAATAATATCAGCGAAATTTTAACATACTACAGATAACGTTAGTATGTTGTATTCAGAATAAAGAAAATTAGAAGGAAATATTATTATTATTATTATTATTAACAACAACAACAACAACAACAACAATTGCATGAGAAAAGGAAAATGAGTGGGCATATAGAATTACGTACTGCATTTTTTCTTAGATTTATGCAAATGCTGGCCATACTGCCCTATTCCATTAGTTATCCATTTCTGCCAAGTCCCATACAATGTTCCTGATATAGCCACGTCCTTAAGTAGGTCTTTAAATTTAAGGGCAAATCTTGTTTCATTCCAGTCCACAACATTGTTTAGATGCTTAGAATTAGGTTCATACTTTGATCTAGTCCTCTATTTTTTTATTTTACTTTATTAAACTTATTTCTCTTAGGGGCTTTAGCATTTTAACACCAAAACAATAATTAAAAATGATAAAGTACACTATCAGAATCCCAAAATAAATCAGATTGGACCATCTTTGATATTCTGGCTTATTGACAAATTATGTTTTGGATAAACCACCATTTACTGAGTTTGGATGCAGCAACAAGCCACAATTTGATCCTAATCAGCAAAGAAACTTTGAATCTTTTCTGTTCATGCGGGAATAGGAGGGAGAACATGTAAGCCTCATGCAACAACAAGCAATGGTTTATTGTTACATCTGAACTAATATATGAGAGAACAAGAGATGGGGATGCTGTATTCACCATATAGGTGGTGCCTCATTTTAAATCTTCTCATGCCCTCTGCCCAACAGCTTTATATACATATTGAACAGGAGGGAGGACAAGTTACAGCCTCATTGAATAGTTGGACCAGGAAGTTTTTCAAAAGTTTTTCAAAAAAATCATTGCCAATGAAATTGCTGTGGAAGACTTTGCATGTTAATGAGCTCTTTTTAATATGTTTCAAGCAGTGAGAAATTTAATTTCAGTTTGGCATAACTTTCTTTAAATTCTTTATTTTGTGTTAGATTCCCCTTAGCAATTGTGATCATTATTCTATGATGTGTGACATTGTGTTGTATGTTGTCTGTAATTTAATATGATTTGCATTTCATCCTTGTAGCTCTAAACCTTTTCAGTATTCAGAGGGAAAAAAACATGGCTCATGGGAACCTGTCAATTAGCATGCAGGAACAAACTGTCAGAGAAAGGATAAGCTGAGAACATTGCAATCCATGATTTATGGTTTACAATTGTTCATGAGCTACCACATGGTGGACATTCTTACTTAAAGAGTTGGCATGAATGCGGAAGAAGGAGTCTTGTAAAGGGTCAGCTACTCTGATAATAATAAACTACCTTCAAAGTAGCTGAAGTCAAAATCCAGGTGGGACTGTCAAGTTAAAAGAAAATTACAAAAAAAGCAATTTTTAAAGTAGATATCTAGTAGATACTATCTGAGTATATCAGAACATTTCAGAGTTCAAGTAAAAAGCACTATTGGATTGAACAGTCTCCCCCAATCTGGTGCTCCTTATATTTATTTATTTATTTTTGGACTACAACTTTAATTGCCTTTGATTTTTTTTTTTGTATTTCTATGCCACTTTCCATTCAAGTAAATCCCAAAGTAGCTTACAAATAATAATTAACAACTATAGCAATACATAATACAACATCACAGTTATAATTATAATGCCTGGGCTAACAAAAGCTGATCCTACCAATTAGGATCATTAACATTATTATTAACAAATCTACCGTAAAACAATAATTAGTAATTATACTCCATAAAACAATCCTAACAACACATCAGATAAACAACAGACTAAACATTATTACACCCACCCACACCCTATATACTGCCTCAATAACCATTCACTGTGTTCAGTTGGTTATAATACGCAGCCCAACACACAAGAGGATCCTGATCTAGTAGAAGTATCTATATGCAGAACCATACTATAACAAACATCCAGTCTCCCACACACCAGTTTCATAGATGTGTGTTTATGGATAGCAGCCCTGCGCCCACTAAGGCTGCTGTTCCCCTAAACTCAAGCTCTTATCAAGAGATTGAGATAAACTCCACACTCCCTCCCTTGGAACTCCTCAGTCTCACAGAGAAGTTCACAGCTTGGTCCCCACAAAGAGTAGCAATCTAAAGGAAGAAAGAGGGTGATATTCTTTTGTAAATCTGCCTGGACTTCGGCTACTTATTGTGTGGTAGTGTTTGTAGAAAATAACTTGCAGTGAGTACCTCATCTCAAGACAAAACCACCAGAGGTAAGATGCATCTTGGCTGTTAAGAAGGAAGGGTAAAAGGGAAATCTAGTAGGACATTAGAACTACAGAGATTCCAAGGATTAGAGAAGGTATCAGAAGCAGTAAAGAAAAGTGCACTAAGGGAAAGAGAAAATAACAGGATTCAAGGGATTCCTAGAGCCTGGTGTCCAAAAAACTCACTCATCAATCACAGTTCTGATGTCACTCATTGGCTAAAAAACAGAAAGATGAGAGCAGCCAGACTGGCTTATCTCATAGAAAATGCAAAAGAGCGTGCTTGCACATTTTGTTTTATAACTTTCCTTCTAGTAGGGCTAGAGGCTTACTTTTTAAAAAAAGAAAGCTGAGATTCTGGGCCCCTTGCAGGTCTGGGCCCTGGTATAGTTCCACCATTTCCACCATTATAAATCCAGGCATGCATATGATGGGGGGCAGGGATGTAGAATTCAACAGGACTGCCTTGCACAAGTGGAAGTATATTTCTGCTCACATAAGCCATCTCTGGTTCTCAATCCATGTAGTGGTCATGGTGAATCTTCTGGCAGTGATTGGAGAGCTGCCCTAATACCACAGAGATGTGGAATAGGCAGAGGACCTTTGACTTCCATTGGCTGAAGTGCTGAGATCCTAAAAAGGATCAGACATGAATACAGACCTAGTGGAGTCAACTGGCCTAAGAGCACAGCAGGATGAGAAAAGCAGGGGTTGGGAAATGGAGAAGATAGGATGGAATAAGGCAATCAAAGAAAAGAGGGGAACAATGGAAGGCATTAAGAATAAGCCTGAAAGGAGAAGCCACTGGAAAGGAATGAACACACAGGAGAGGTACACTTACAGAAATTATAGATTGGAAGTCAGGAACATCAGGCCTGATGGCTGAATGCAGCCCTCTGGGCCTCTTGATTCAGCTCTGGAGATGCTCCTAGGCCATGCCCTTCACTGGCCCTGCTCTGCACCCTCCTTGAGTACTTTTGTGTGGCTGGAATGTATTGTTGAATTGTGATAATTCCTCTTGCTTGGAGGGATGGAGGATGGTTAGGTGGGTGTAGAAACCTATGCCTTTTGTATGGCTGGAAGGTATTCTATTGTACTTAGGTAAGCCTTGCATCTATTGATCTTATCCTACCACGTTTGCCTCTAGCATCACCTATGAGTAGCAGAATGTTCCCCACAAAGGAATGCAACTCTGTGGTGGAAAAAGGTTCCCTAACCTTGCTGTGGATGCAAGAGAGGAGTAAGTTTACATACTGTTTTGAAGTTAGAAGTCAAGGTTTTGTTTCTAAATTCATAATTCTACACTATTTTTCTACTTCTGTTTCCATTGAATTTAAATAGCTAAAAAGTAGAGCTGTAGCTGCATTAGCAGCTTGGTATATTCTGTCCTCCCCCCCCCCCCAACCCCATAGTGTCAAAATTCATAATACAGAGACCAAATGTAAGAGCTAATAGTAAGGGAGATGTTTTTAAGGCAACCTGAACATTGTGTGTGTGTGTGTGTGTACACTGCTGTTTCATTTTTTAAAAAAGTCAAAGCAGTTTACAACTAATAAAAAACCCGTACAGTAAAAACCATTGAAAATGCAGTAAAAACAAAGGTCAACTACGGAAAAGAGACTTCTTAATTGCCTGCATAAACCTGGTGGAACAGACAGGTTTTCAGCAGGCATTTAAAGCTAAAACAAAAGGGGCCTGCTGAATCTCTTTTGGCAGAGCATTCCAGAGAACTGGGCTGATGACACTGAAGGTTCAATTTCGCGTTGCTGTTAAATGAGCCTCGCCAACTCTGCTGGGATATAAGGATTCAGGTAGTCCCTAACATACCCTGGACCTAAATTGTTCAGGGCTTTGTATCTGGCACAGTAATGGATGAGCAGCCAGTGCAGATGTTTTAATGGCACTAGCAGGCAGCCAGGTTGGGCACTGGCCAAGGGCCCCCATGGCTGACAGGGGCCCCTGCTGCTAGAGTTGTGACGGTGTAGCTCCCGCTCTGCAATGTGCACTAGCATCAGGATGCTAGTATGGATTGCAGAGTGGGAGCCACCCTCCCAGACAACACTCCCCACTGCCACCAGTGTGGGCTGGCAGCGCCACTTCCCGTGTTGCTGTGTCAGCATGCTGTGCACACATGCTTACCATCTTGGGTGATGGCAGGTGTGTGCAGACAGAGCACTAACATGCTGATGTAGTCAGGACTATTTAAGGAGGCGACCATAGTGGTAGTGCTGCCACTCCACCACTGCCTACTTTGAGAGCCCGCTGCAGTCTGGTGCCTGAGAGCTTGCTGCAGTCTGGTGCCAGGCCTGGCCATGTGCCCCCATCAGCAGTCTGGCCACAGCATTTTACACCAGCTGAAGTTTCCAAAACAGGGTAAGAGCAGCCTCATGAAGAGCACATTGCAGTAATCCAACCTCAAGGTTACCAACGTTTGGACTACATTGGTCAGGCTATCCCTGTCCAGCAACAACCATAGCTGACAAACCTGAAAAGCACTCCTAGTCACAGAGGATATTTGGGCCTCTAGTGACAGAGATGAATCCTGGAGTACCCCTAAGCTACAGACCTGCTCCTCCAGAGGAAACATGACCCCATCCAGAACAAGTAACTTGCCTAACTCCCAGACATGGGAACCACCTACCCAAAGAGCCTCCATCTTTCTAGGATTCAAACAGAGTTTACTGAGCCTCGTCCAGTCCACTACAGCATTCAGACACTGATCCAGAGCATTCACAGCCTCTCATTCAGCCTAACATTCAGATGTTATGGAGAAATAGACCTGTGTGTCATCAACATACTGATAATACCTTGCTCCAAAAGTCCTACTGACTGTTCCCAATGGCTTCATATAGATATTAAATAAAACTGGGGAGAGAACAGTACTTTGTGGAATCCCATAGCACAAGTGCCGGGGGCCAAGGAACGCTCATCCATTGCTACTCTCTGGACACAGCCCTGAAGATAAGAGCAGAACCACTGTAATATGATGCCTCCAATACCCATCCTACTGAGCCAGTCTAACAGGATACAATGGTCAATGGTATTAAATGTTGTTGAGAGATCAAGCAGACATAACAGTCATTTCTCCATATTTCTCTCATGATAAATGTCATCCATCAGGGCAACCAAGGCTGATTCTGTTTCGAAACCAGGTTTCAATCCAGATTGCAATGGATCTAGATAGTCTCATCCAGGAATACTTGCAGTTGCTCTACAACCATGCTGTGCTGACACATTCATGAAAGTATTTCCAAAAATCAGGAATTATGCCAATTTGACAGAATGTTGAGGGTAAAGAGGCGCATTCTTATGGAAAATCAATGGTTGTGCTAAATCAAGGAAACATCATTTAATAACTCTGCATTAGTCACATATTGATGACCTCAAACATCTGTGTCTAGCTATATATAGTAGTGATGACACTGAATCAGCAGCCCTAATAGTGTCTTCAATTGTCAACTTGTTGAACAGATTAATGCAGGTATCACTATGGCATATGATGTGGCAGCCAAAGAAGCATTGTATGCTTGGAATGCAGAGTAGAGCCATTCCATTAATGCCTGTTATTAGAATGGAAATCAGGTGCAGGTATACTGGTAGTAAGGCCAGTCCAAAAGTCTTGAGGATGTATTTATTTATTTATTATTTGATTTATATCCCGCCCTTCCTCCCAGCAGGAGCCCAGGACATCAAACAAAAGTGCTAAAAGCACTTCAAAACATCATAAAAACAGACTCAAAATACATTAAAATAAAACATATTTAAGAACATAAGAACACAAGAAGAACCTGCTGGATCAGGCCAGTGGCCCATCTAGTCCAGCATCCTGTTCTCACAGTGGCCAACCAGGTGCCTGGGGGAAGCCCGCAAGTAGGACCTGAGTGCAAGAACACTCTCCCCTCCTGAGGCTTCCGGCAACTGGTTTTCAGAAGCATGCTGCCTCTGACTAGACTGGCAGAGCACAGCCATCATGGCTAGTAGCCATTGATAGCCCTGTCCTCCATGAATTTGTCTAATCTTCTTTTAAAGCCATCCAAGCTGGTGGCCGTTACTGCGTCTTGTGGGAGCAAATTCCATAGTTTAACTATGCGCTGAATAAAAAAGTACTTCTTTGTCTGTCCTGAATCTTCCAACATTCAGCTTCTTTGAATGTCCATGAGTTCTAGTATTATGAGAGAGGGAGAAGAACTTTTCTCTATCCACTTTCTCAATGCCATGCATAATTTCATACACTTCTATCATGTCTCCTCTGACCTGCCTTTTCTCTAAACTAAAAAGCCCCAAATGCTGCAACCTTTCCTCGTAAGGGAGTCGCTCCGTCCCCTTGATCATTCTGGTTGCCCTCTTCTGAACCTTTTCCAACTCTATAATATCTTTTTTGAGATGAGACGGCCAGAACTGTACACAGTATTCCAAATGCGGCCGCACCATAGATTTATACAACGGCATTATGATATCGGCTGTTTTATTTTCAATAAAAAGGTAAAGGTGTCCCCGCACTTATAGTGCGAGTCGTTTCCGACTCTTAGGGTGACGTCTTGCGACGTTTGCTAGGCAGACCGTATATATGGGATGGGTTTGCCAGTTCCTTCCCCGGTCTTTCTTTACCCCCCAGTGTATGCCGGGTACTCATTTTACCAACTACGGATGGATGGAAGGCTGAGTGGACCTCGACCCCTTTTACCAGAGATTTGACTTCCGTCCGTTGGAATCAAACTCTGGCCGTGAGCAGAGCTTCGGCTGCGTAATTATCCCTAGCATGGAATTTGCCTTTTTCACAGCTGCCGCACACTGGGTCAACATTTTCATCGTGCTGTCCACTACAACCCCAAGGTCTCTCTCCTGGTCGGTCACCGCCAGTTCAGACCCCATGAGTGTATATGTGAAATTAAAATTTTTTGCTCCAATATGCATAATTTTACACTTCTTTATATTGAATTGCATTTGCTATTTTTCCGCCCATTCACTCAGTTTGGAGAGGTCTTTTTGGAGCTCTTCGCAATCCCTTTTCGTTTTAACAACCCTGAACAATTTAGTATTGTCAGCAAACTTGGCCACTTCACTCCTCACTCCTAATTCTAGGTCATTAATGAACAAGTTGAAAAGTACAGGTCCCGGACTTCCCGGAAGTGAGTGCTCAGCTGGTGACTGTCTCTGAGAGATCTCTGCCTCAGAGGAAGCTTTTTTCAGTTTAAAAGCCAGCCAAGAGGAAACTTTGACTGGCTTAAATGTTCTCCAAGGTATAGGAGAACCGATCAGATTTTCCACAGGACTTTGTTGAGCTGTCGGCTGCTGGAATTGATCAGGAAATCCCTGAGATAAGAAGGCATGCTGATTGGCTGAAGATGGAGTCAGGACTTCCAGCAAGCTGTACTGGAAAAAAGCGAAGCATTTTTTCTTCTTCTTAAAAAAACGTCCTTAACCAGCGAGCCTACTTCTGTCTAAATCTTATCATTTGGCTTAAATTACTACAATAAAAGGGATTTGTTTACGAATCAGCAACTGAGAAATCTGGGTGAGTCATACTTTTTCTCTTTTAAATATAATTAAGGAAGAAAGAAAATGTAAACAACTTATATATTTTTTTTACGACAAAAAGCTGGCCTGAATTTGGAGTTTTAAAGTTTAAAAACGGATGAGAGGTAATTATTATTTGATGGAAATATATTTTGGACTATTTTTCTCCTTGGACTATTTCTTTTTGGACGAATCTGCTGTTCGTATATGTTACTAATCGCTTGGTGTTGTGAACCAGAATTGTTTTGCATTCCTGGACGTAGATAAGAACTGTGCTGTGCTGGCCGGACTATAATAACAGGCCTGGAATATTAACTCTTTTGTTGGTGGAGGAAAAAAAAAAGAAATAGACTGCCTCTAGGTTTTGGAACAGTGGTTAATATCAGAAATTAAAGGCTTCTTTCGAGAATGACAACTAAAAAAGCAACTAAGGCCCAGGAGCGAAGAGGTTCAATTGACCCACAGGAAGGGGCTATACCCCCAGATATGTTTCAAAAAATAATGGAAGGGATTAATGATATAAAACAGGAAATGAAAACTGAATTGATAGATATAAAAGACTATATTAAAACACAAGTGGATGAGATTAAAGGGACAATTGGGCAAATAAAGGAGGATGCAAAAAATACTAAAGAAAAGGTACAAATCTTGGAGAATAGAACAGATATATTAAATCTGGAATTAGAAAAAAACTTGGACTATATGGCTGTGACTGAAATGAGAAATAAAGAACATTGTTTGAGATTCCGTGCAATCCCTGAGGAAACAGGTGAAGACATCAGAGATAAAATTGTTAATGCTTTAGTAAAATTTCTGGATTTGAATGAAGACCGGATGAAATTTGAAATAGACAAAGTTTATAGAATTAATTCCAGATATGCAACAATGAATAAAATTCCAAGAGATGTGCTTGTTCACTTTATAAAGAAGACGACCAGAGATATGGTATTACAACAACACTTTAAAAATACCTTTAAAATTGATGGTAAGGAAATACTGGTGATGAAAGAAATTCCTATTAGACTTTTACGTAAGAGAAAAGAATATGCTTTCTTTACAGAAAAACTTAAGCAATGCAAAATTCAATTTAGATGGGATGTTCCAGAAGGAGTGATTTTTACATTCAGACAACAGAAATATAGATTGAATACTGTTCAAAAAGCAAGGGACTTCTTGAGAAAAGCTTCAAAAGACATGGAAGAAGATAAACTCAAAGATATGGATATAATTCCTGGGAAACAAAGTCAACAAGAACATGCAGAGGAGGGGAAGGAAGATGATGGATTAAAGGGAGCATCAGGCACATTTTAAAATACACGCTTAAAGATGGATTACAAATATCTAACTTGGAATATAAATGGAGCCAACACGGCGCAGAAGAGAAAGAAAGTGTTTCATTATTTGAAAAAATTAAAATTGGATATAATTTGTTTACAAGAAACTCATATTAAGAAGAAAGATTCCAAATATTTGATTTGTAAAAATTTGGGTGAAGAATTTATTTCGGCTGGACCAAAAAAAAAAAATGGAGTTGTTCTTTACATTAACCCACAATTGCTTCCTAAATTGGTATTACTGGATGATAGTGGTAGATTTGTGGGGGTTGAAATTACTTTACAGGGTACAAACATTTTGATAGTGGGTATTTATGCACCCAATGAAGATAAAACAAGGTTTTACACAGGACTTATGGAAAAATTGTCAGAGTTTGGTGCGTCATGGGTGATTGGAATGGGATAATCTCACCAAAAATTGATAGACTTTCTGAAAAAAATATTAAAGAGACACAGGGTAAATTACCGAAGATTTGCTTTGAACTGATGGAACATTTAGAATTGGTGGATACCTGGAGATATATAAATGATAACGCAAAGGAATTTACTTAGTTTTCAGAAAGACATAAAACATTCTCGAGGATTGATATGATTTGGATGTCTAAAATTCTAGCGAAGGATATTTTTAAAATGGATATATTACCAAAAACTTTTTCGGACCACAATCCTGTGATATTAACTTAAAAAAAAAAATCTTGGATTTAGATGGAGACTAAATGAATCTTTATTACAGAATGACAAATTAGTACAAGAATGTAAGAAGAAATTAAAAGAGCTTTTTGAACATAATTTACATAAAGGAACAAATGAAAATATTGTTTGGGATACAAGTAAGGCATTTATGAGGGGATATTTTATTAAATGTAACTCTGAATTAAAAAAAAGAAACAACAGAAAATGCAATTAATTTTGGAAGAAATAAAACAAAAAGAGGAAGAATTGAAAAAGAATCCAACTAAAGTTTCTATTGTAAATCAAATTAAAATGTTACAGAAGCAAGTATCAATGCTGACAGTTAGAGAAATTGAAAGGAAACTAAATTTTGCTAAACAAAGGACTTTTGAATTTGCAAATAAACCAGGGAAATGGTTAGCATATAAATTAAGAAAAGAACGTCAAAAAATATTATTTTAAAGATACAAGAAGGAGATGAGACGCTGACAGATAATGTAAAAATCAAAAAGATTTTTCATCAATATTATTCAACATTGTACAAGTGTCAGGAAATTCCATCTGAAAAAATAGAAGAGTATATATCTAAACAGAATTTGCCTAAAATTACAGACTTTCAGAGACAAGCTATTAATGGCCCTATTACGTCAAGAGAGATATCTGAAGCTATAAACAAAATTAAATTAGGAAAGGCGCCAGGACCAGATGGGTTATCTGCAATGTATTATAAATGTTTGGAGGAAGAACTCTTGCTACCTTTACAGTCTACAATGAATTTTATTCTGCAAGAGGGAAAGATACCGGATAGTTGGAAAAATGCTAACATAACATTAATACCTAAAGAGGAGCAAGATTTAACTAAAACAAAAAATTATCGGCCAATATCTTTATTGAATAATGACTATAAAATTTTTACAATGATCTTGGCAGAAAGATTGAAAATAATATTGCAACAATTTATCCAGGAAGATCAATCAGGGTTTTTACCTAAAAGACAATTACGTGACAACGTCAGGAATGTCTTGAATGTGTTGGAATATTTAGAACAACGAAATGATAAACAAGCAGCTTTGATTTTTTTAGATGCTGAAAAAGCATTTGATAATTTGAATTGGAAATTTATGTTTCAGGTTTTGGAGCAAATGGATTTTGGAGACAATTTTATAAAATGGATTAGATCGATTTATACATCTCAGAAGGCTCAGATAATTGTTAACGGAGATTTAATGGATTCATGTGAAATACAAAAGGGTACAAGACAGGGATGTCCATTATCTCCCCTTTTATTTATTCTGGTCTTAGAAGTGCTGCTTAGAGATATAAGGCAAGATAAAAGGATTTCGGGATTAAAGATAAAAAAAGAAGAATATAAATTGAGAGCATTTGCTGATGATTTGATAATTGTACTAGAAAACCCTTTGGAAGGAATTAATGTATTGATGGACAAATTAAAAGAATTTGGACCGTTAGCAGGATTTAAGATCAACAATCAAAAAACAAAGATGTTGGTGAAAAATTTAACTTTAAGGGAACAGAAAGAGTTAATGGACAAGACAGGTTTTACAATAGAGAAAAAGTTGAAATATCTAGGTATCATTATGACAAATAAAAATTCAAAGTTGTTTCATAATAATTATGAAAAATTATGGACAGAGATTAAGAAAGATTTGCTAAAATGGGATAAACTACAATTGTCATTAATGGGTAGAATATCTGTGATAAAAATGAATGTATTACCGAGAATGATGTTTTTGTTCCAAACAATACCTGTAATATCCTCTGATTTACCTTTTAAACAATGGCAAAAAGATATCTCTAAATTTGTATGGCAAGGAAAAAAACCAAGAGTTAAATTTAAACTACTACAAGATGCCAAAGAAAGAGGAGGACTGGGATTACCAAATCTGAGACTTTATTTTGCTGCCTGCTGTCTAGTCTGGATAAAGGAATGGATCTTATTGAGGAATAAAAGACTATTGGATTTGGAGGGCCATAATTTGAAGTGGGGATGGCATGGATATCTATGGTATGACAAAGTAAAAGTAAATGTAGACTTTAACAATCATTTTATAAGACGTCCTTTGTTGAAAATATGGAATAGATATAAACCAAGGTTTTATTCGAAAATACCATTATGTGTCTCAAGTCAAGAAGCGTTTTACAGAAGAGAAATGGCTGGAAAAGAGAAATGGTTAACTTATCAAGAACTATTAGAAAATGTACATGGAGAATATATAATGAAAGAGAGAGAACAACTGACAAAGGAAGGATATAGTTTTCAATGGTTTGCCTATTTACAATTGTTAGAAAGATATAAAATGGACAAGAAAATGTATGGGTTTGAAATAAGTAAATCTGATTTTGAAATAGGATTGTGTACAAATGATGAAAATATAATTGCGAAAATGTATAAACTCTTACTGAAAATGGATATGGAGGAAGAGCAAGTAAAAGAGTGTATGGTAAAGTGGGCAAAAATTTTTGGTTATAACATACAAATGGATCAATGGGAAAATATGTGGAAAAAAGGCTTGAGATTTACACTATGCTATAATCTTAAAGAAAATTTCTATAAAATGATGTACCGTTGGTACATGACTCCAGAAAAGTTGTCAAAAATGTATAGTAATGTTTCTAATGTTTGTTGGAAATGTAAACAACAAGAAGGATCATTTTATCATATGTGGTGGCTGTGTAAAAAGGCAAAATCATTTTGGGCACAGATAGGTAGGAAGATGCAAAAAATTCTAAAGATAAATATTCAGTCAAAACCAGAATTTTTTTTATTGGGTTTTATGGATAAACAAATAGAAAAGAAATATGGAAGAATAATATTATATATGATTACGGCAGCAAGATTATTATATGCACAAAAGTGGAAAATGGAATCAACACCAACAACGGAAGAATGGCTATTGAAATTAATGGACTTAGTAGAAATGGATAAATTGACATGTCTACTTAGAGAAAAATCGACAGATACATTTCTTAAGGAATGGAAGCCTCTCTTAGACTTTTTGTTGAAAGATCAAAATAAAATGATGATATTGGGATTTGACGATTAACTAAGACAGCCTATGGAGAAAAGTGATCCTGTATGTATACATTAAGGGATAGGTTTGATGTATATTATATACTTATAGCTGATCTGCGACAAATCGGAAGTCAACTATTTTATTTTTATTTTTTTTGTTGTATTGTTACGTTTTGACTTTGTTTTGTTTGTCTTTTGAAAAATTTGAATAAAAATTATTAAAAAAAAAAAGAAAAGTACAGGTCCCAATACTGATCCCTGAGGGACTCCACTTTCTACAGCCCTCCACTGGGAGAACTGTCCATTTATTCCTACTCTCTGCTTTCTGCTTCTTAACCAATTCCTTATCCACAAGAGGGCCTCTCCTCTTATTCCATGACTGCTAAGCTTCCTCAGAAGTCTTTGGTGAGGTACTTTGTCAAACGCTTTTTGAAAGTCTAAGTACACTATGTCCACTGGATCACCTCTATCTATATGCTTTTTTAAAAAAAGCATTAAAAACATCTTTAAAAAGAGGTTTAGAAACATATTAAAAAGAAATTCCAAAACGGACGCAGACTGGGATAAGGTCTCACTTTAAAAGACTTGTTGAAAGAGGAAGGTCAGGACAGACAAAAGGAAGTACTTCTTTACTGAGTGCATAGTTAAACTATGGAATTTGCTCCCACAAGATGCAGTAATGGCCACCAGCTTGGATGGCTTTAAAAGAAGATTAGACAAATTCATGGAGGACAGGGCTATCAATGGCTACTAGCCATGGTGGCTGTGCTCTGCCAGCCTAGTCAGAGGCAGCATGCTTCTGAAAACCAGTTGCCGGAAGCCTCAGGAGGGGAGAGTGTTCTTGCACTCAGGTCCTGCTTGCGGGCTTCCCCCAGGCACCTGGTTGGCCACTGTGAGAACAGGATGCTGGACTAGATGGGCCACTGGCCTGATCCAGCAGGCTCTTCTTATGTTCTTATAGGTGCCGAAAAAATAACAGAGATGGCACCTGTCTACTATTTAAGGGCAGGGGATTCCACAGGTAGGTGCTGCCACACTAAAGGTCTGTTTTCTATGTTGGTATCTGCAGATGGTATCTGCAGGAGGCCCTCACCTGCAGAGTGCAGTGATTGACTGGGTATATAAAGGATAACACTGTCCCAAGCTTTATAGGGCTTTGAACACCAAGACTAGAACCTTGAACTTGGCCCGGTAGCGCCAATGTACTGTGGAGCTCTCTTTTTTGCAGGCTATAACAATAATTTCCTGCCTCTGCCAGTGCAACGTAGGGATGTTTGTATAGAACTTGTGTGTCATACTAGGAACATGGGCAGATACTGATAGCTACTCCTGACAAAGTTAGGATTAGTGTCAGAAGCCTTCAGCTGAAACCTAATCGATGTAGGAACAGGGCATTGGTTTATAGGACTGGTCCACAACTAATTTTAAAAAACAAACAAACAAACCCTAAGTTACCAGTCTGAATGCAGATTTTTCCACTTAATATCAAGTTTTACAACAACTTGCAACACTTACTTGTAAATATACAGCTGATATCAAACTATGTCCATCAGAAATAATTGACATGCATATAGCGTGATGAGTTTTACATAAAGCACTTAACAAATCCAGATACAATGTACATAAAGATATTTACAGAGAGTATTATTTAGATATAGCATTATCTGTTAACGGTGTATTGAATTTCAGCTTTGTTCTTTAATTGTAAACTTTTAAATGCTAAATGCCTCTGAACAACTCCTTTAACTCTAAATTTTAATATAAATTACATACAGGTAGGTTGTAATTTTACCATCCAACTTCTTCCTTCTCTTGTTATCACTAACCTCCTAGTTATATTTCCAGACTTCTGGTGTTGCTGTATAGGGAATTGTTTATCTGGATCAAAGTACTTTAGAAGTTCTTCGGGACTGCATAATCCACTTCTAAATCAGGCTCATTAAATTTGACATTATGTGGCATGAGAATTTTACTTCTGTGCCATTCCAGAAGTCTAAGCAGGCTCTTGTTTGCTACCAATAAAGCCAGACTTAAATTCTGTGCCCTTATCAACACATTTCCTCAGCTACTGATCCCAGAAAAGTCCACTATGGATGCTTCTCTCCTGTTCCCCATCTTTCAAAAGTTTCCAGAGGTATGTTACAATGGCTTCCAGTGCATGGAGTTACAATGAAAGGATTAGCCAGAAATGTTAGGACACTATACTGTGCCTCTGAAATGCTTTTGTTGCCAAGCAGTCATTAGAGATTTTACTCTAATTAGTTCGTTCACAATATAATAATATCCCTTTAGGACTCATTATTGACTACCTCATCATCAGGCATCGAATGCAATGTCTTGCTATTTGGGAATGCCTGTCTTAAATGACTGGTTTATTTGTCTACATATCCCACAGTTGCCTGCTGATAATGTAATGAGGAATCAAATATTGGGGATTTTTAATCTTTGATTCACCTCAGTGAACCAGAGTTTGGAAAACCTGCAACAGCAAAGATTCCTGGGAGACAGCCTCTCTGTGACCTCTGACTAGCTACATATCTTGAAAGCCTGAGGGTATAGACTTCCTGACTCCTATGAAAATTTGGGGAATGCCACCCAGTAAGAATCAGGCACTCCTTTCAAATAAAGAAACAGTTTGCATAAGGTTTATGATAATCTTAACCTTTAGACAGGATAATGATTGTCTGAAACATCAGGAATTTGCAGCAGGGAGATTGCAGCTATTATCTGGGAATTCATTGGGGAATGGTTTCTGGGAAAAAACAGATTCCTTGACCAGTACTCCTAAACTCTTTCATTGTTCTCATCTGTCACGTCCAGATTTTCTGGCCAGGTTCACATTGGGGCCAGTTCAGTCAGAAAAGGTATAAAACATGAGGGGTTTGAAGAGGTCAACAGTTCCTCTTCTGGAGGGATCAACTGCTGCCTTTCTTATCAAAGTTCCCCAGCATCTTTGGGATAATTTGCAGAACTTCAGAGCTAAGGATTTGGGTGAGATCTTTCAAATCTAGCGCTGGTTACACGAGGGTGGAGCCTTGGCTCATTGGGCTAGATGCGAAAGTCTCCCTCTCAGCCTTAGACTCGCAGCAACTCTACAAGAAAGGTATACACAACTTCTGGGTTTCTTTCTTTCCTTTTCTTTCTGTGTGGGTGAGCTTGATGTGAAAGTGTGCATAAGTTTAGTCTCTTTGCTTTAGTCTATCTAGCACTACAAAACACTTTAATGAGTAAAAGTTAGATACTGTTTAAATATTAATTGTAATTGTACACTGCAATATTTTTCCTTGTTTCTTCTCTTAATAAAGCCACTCTTTATTTTACTTTCTGTCTGTGTGTCATTGGGTTAAGGGTAGATTTATACACGCTTTAGGGGTGATGTGTGGGTAACTCCAGCAAAAGGTCCTGCTGCACTCGCAATAGGGGAACTTGCATCTTTAGTGAGCGATGCTCATAAGGAAGTCCAAGGTTCATTCATAACAAGAAGAAGTCGGGAATTGGATGTGCTGGCCAAAAGTTTGTTTTCTCTCTGATTGGGTTGGTCTAAGTCACCACTGGTGACTCGACCACTGGACAGCTGGTCTAAGTCACCACTGGTGTTATTTTGAAACAAGGCTACATACTTTCCTTGCGTTTGTAATGTAATGTTTCCTTACATTACATATGGTTCTTATTTTGCATCAGTCTGTCTGAATGCCTTTTGCCTCATATAGTTTCCTGCCCATATGTTAAACCTATGAATGTATCGGCTCTTGATTTTTGAAAATTATACAGCCACAGCCTTACTATACACAATTAATTCATAAAGCCTAGAAGTCTTTCTATAACTGCCAGCTGCATGGCAGAAAATGACTATAACCTTTATCTCAAGATTTCAAGGGTATTGTTTTCTTGAACACTTAAAATGCCTAAGTACATGTCAAAACATTTAATTATATTGTACTTTATTGATTTCAGCTTTTTTGTGTTGGCAGTGAAGGAAAGTTAGATTGTGCATACAACCCTTTAAGTTGAATTCTGAACTTGAATGACAGTGATGCACTTTGAATTCAATTGAAGCATTTAAATGAGAATTAGCTACTTTGTGTGTTGGTTGAGGACAGGAGTGAACTGTTTGTTAACTTAAACAATCAATCTTCGATGCAAGCCAGTATACTGACTGCTATTTTTATCCTTGTGGTTTTGTTGTTGTTTGTGTTGTATTGTATTGCTTCCTTGACACTTGTAGGCCTTCTTGAGGCTATTTGTGTCAAAAGTTGGGGTGTATAACATGCATGCTAAAAATAAATACATAAACATTTACTAGTTTAAATCCAGGAAAAAATGGGTTTAAATCTATGGATTTTAGTTTAACTTAGTTGTTGGTCATGCTTTTAAATGTCTTGACTGCTCCTAGGAAAGGTTTTCCAAGCTCTGATCTCTAGAGAGTATTTCTAAATGGAGAATAAGATTGATTGACCCTTCTAGAAAAGTAGTGGGAAAACCAATGCTACCAGCAATTAAGCTGTATAGTTACCATGGTTGCAGAGGTTGCTTGAGCCCCCATAGTTGTTATGTCAATATACTCTTAGCAAGGAAGGCAAATGTATTCAGCTCTGCTCTTTTTCAGTACATCCTCTATTGCTTGCAAACACATCAAAGAGTTGAGATGGCTACAGAGTTGTAACTTCTGCAACCCATGTGATGTAATCCATAAAGTAGGGGAGAGCTAACTTCAATTCTCTGTTCAAAACATCATTTTTTAAAAAATCTCAGGTTTGAAGGATTCACTGATCACGTTTGGAGGGACACTGCCTATGATTCTAGAGTCTATTGTATACAATAATGGCAATTCAACCAAAACATCATGAAATTGACCCATTTTGAGAAGAAAGTTTCATGAAATGCCCCATCTCTTTTATTTCACTGATAAATTCCACGTGTATTTGGGGGTAAGACCTACTGAACTCAATGGGACTTACTTCCAAATGGGCATGCATGGGATTGTACTGTTAATCTTTGAGCCCCACTCTCTTCATACAGTATGGGATGCCTTTTAAAATGTTGGGTGTGTTTTTGAATACAGCATCTTTAGGTTTTTGCATCTCCAGTGTGGATGAGTCCTTCATTCTTGGCCCTGAAGAGGTCTGTTTGCTGAATAAAAATCATTTTATTGGGATTTAGATTTATGGTAACCCTCACCTTTAGTTTATCCTCCATTTTTCTTCACTGATAATTCTCTGATAATTCCATTCTCTAATAGTTCCATTCTAGTTAAGCAAATCTGCTTGGTGTTGTTGAGGCCTTTCAAGGTCCTGTGTATTCCCTGAAATGGAAGAAGCCCCAGCACCATTATCTTTTGGCTGAATTGACCTCAGGCCTACTGTGCTGTCAGTGGTGTCTCAATTCAAATGCATAGTTGATGAAGAACAAAATCAGTGTGTGGAGATCTCTTTTGTTTAAAATAATTGTCCCTTTCAAAACAGGTTCCTAAAAACTGTATTCTAATCCATCTTCCAGTACAGTGCTATCCTCTATAAAGAAATGTATGAGTGAAATCAGAGTGGACAATATTTCCTGAGAGCTAGCACAATGCCATCAGTCACCACCCTTCAATTTCACTGGGAATGTATGCATTTATTAAATACACAACTGAATAAGGATAAGGATGTGATAAATAGCACCAATTCAAGGAATGGTTCAGTGGTGACAATTTTAAAGAGGCCATAGAACAGCCTTCCCCAGCCTGGTGCCATCTAGCTGTTTTAAACAAAATTTCCAACAATCCCTGAGTTTTTACTGTGCTGCTTGGAGCTGATATTTTGGACAACATCTAGAGGGCACCAGGTTGGGGAAGGTTGCTGTAGAATCAAGTTCTTAACAAAGTGATTCTGCAGTAGATACAAACTGAAGAGTGTTGGAGTCTGGACTTATACCGATCAACGACGACCAGTTCCAGCACTTTTAGAAACTGGGTGCAATGTTAATGGAGAATGACAAATAATGATTGGCTTGCAAAGTTGATCCTGAAACAGACAACATTGTTGGGGCCTTGCTTCATTTGTTTTTATCTCTAGCTTCATCTTTCTAGTCTTTTCCAGCTCTTGTTTTCTTTAAGCAATCTTGATAATGAATTGATTTTTTTGCCAACCATATTCACATCACTAAGAACACAAGTATTAATACTGTCAGCTTTAACACAGATGAGTAAGCTCAAGCCTCTCTTTCTTTGAGCACTCAGTTTTCATTTCAGTGAGAAATGGAATTTCTGCTTCATTAAAATTTTATTTTTTTCCTTTCTGAGGGCAGAATTTTAACTTTGTCAAGATTAAATTCTGAAATTTATTTTTAAATGACTTATGCATCATAAATTTTTAAAGTTTTTAGAAAAGTTCAAAATGAAATTAACACAAATTTATTGTGTTGATTTCATTTTGAATACATCTATCTATACACATACACACACACACACACACACACACACACACACACACACACACACCTTTAAGATTAAGCCTCATTGGCTGATGTATTCTTTCTGAAAACCTTGATGTGGTGGGCTCTCTCTCCTGTGTTCCAGACTCTGCTCGCCACTGTTTGAGCCATCCTATCTTATGTGAATGTGGACTTGGTCATAGGTGCTGGAAGGGCCAGGGTAGGGGTGGGAGTCTATAGTCTTTAAGATATTGTTGGACTCCAACTCCCATCAGCCATCCAGAATTACCAACGTCATGGATGGTGGGAATTGTAGCCCAGCAACATCTGGAGGGCCACAGATTCTTCAGCTCCAGGCTGGAGAATATGCAGCAATCCCCAGAAAGGGATACATCACCTGCCACTTGTTAACTGGCTGATGTTTCCCTTGAAAACAACAAATGTTTAATCATCTTTAAACCACATTTACTATCCTTCCTATTGTGAATATTTCCTATTCTACCCATTTCGATGTGACAGGGATAAAACTGAACATCTCAAATGTTACTAATTTAACCACATGCCCTGCTCCCAATTTATTAATTTGATGGCATGGCAATCACCAAGGAGATTAAAAGGAAAGGGTGATGCAAGTTACCTGGAGGGACTGATTGTCTTCAATATTTTATTTTCACTCCATGGTTCTTGTCACCTTCTTAGCAACCATGACGAGCTATGATGAAAGAAACATACAATTTAAACTGAAGTATTAAGGTGTGAGCTGCTTTAGTCCCACTTAACCTAATTTAGTGCCATTGAGTATGGTAATAGAAGGAGTAAAATAATATATATGCAGGCTGAAAATAGTACAGCCACATAAGCCAGTAGTTTATGACAAGGCAAGTTGCAATATTTATTGCACACATCTTAATTCCAATACTCTGAGCAGTATTTATTCTACAACTGAAATAGCTTATCTTTTTGCTCCATGCTGAACATGATGTGACCTTTGCATTTCTTATGAATTCAGTATTCTTTCTCAGATCTTCATCTTCCTCAGCTGCCCTGGGATTTGCTGCTTCTTCTGGCTCAGTCTCCTGCATCATCTAACCTGATCATGACCTTTCACAAGTATTATTCCTTCATTTCTCTGGATATTCACCCACTCATTCACTGTTCTGTTTATAGCACACAGTGATGGTCGTTCTCACCGATAACCTTCGGGACTCCCAATAAAACCTGACAGACAAGCTTAAGCAGCTCCAGAAGGTGAAGATCTGGATATGGACTGTTGTGCCTGTGTCTTATAATCATTTCGGAACCAGCAAGACATGAGGAAAACAAAGAGCTCCAGACCCCATCTTTCCCTTGTAATAAATGGGAGAAGGGGAACTTTCAGGTAAGAATCTAGGGGCAGAGGAAGTGTGTAACTTTCCCCTGTTATGTCCATGGATTCTCCCCATGCCCACCCAGGTCATTTATAAATGACTGTTGATTGCATCTCAATCTCCGAGTGGTGCAAGACTTCCAGGAATCCCAGTGCTTTTCCAGAGTTTGGTTTCCTTGGAATGAAGGTCACTGGCGACAGTGGTGCCTTTAGGATAAATGGTTTTATTTACACACATATATACAACCTGAGCGGAAGATGAGGGGTTCACAGCATCAACAGTCCAACACATATTCCTTCCCCATAAGGCTTCCAGGGAGGAGTTCCAAAAGCCATAGCTTGAAATTCAGCTTACACAGAGCAAAGGCTCTCTGTCTGTCTTTTATAGCTTCCCAGCTTCACACACCAAACTAAAAACTAGCAGACACAGGCCACTTGGTTCCAGGAAGAGGGGAAGGACGGCCTCTCTCCTGAAAGAGTTCCTATGGCATACATTGCTCTCCTCATGGAATTCCTATAGCATCCTTTCACATTCAGATTAGCCCATCAACAGACCCGTTAACTCAGAGACTGAGTTGGCCATAAGTGTTATCTTATGAAAGAAACTTGTTTAGCTGGTGGAACAGGTTCCTCTGATACAAATCCACCTGTACAGATCCAAATCAAAGGCTGGAAAGAGAACCCAAAGGTATCAGCCATCTCAACCCCCCCAACCCTATATTTTTTCATCTGCTGGGGTATGAAATCAGAACTAGGCCTTAGAGGAGGAAGCCTTGAGAGGGCAGTTGCATTGGGGAATTGGCAGGCATGCAAGGGGTTAAGCTTCCCTCCCTCCGCTATCTGTTTCACATTCTCTCTTCTCTCAGAAAATGAATGATTGGAACCAGGCATTAGACATAATATCTCCCTTGAATCTCAGCCACTGCCAGGTTGCATTTTCCCAGTGTTATCTGTACATTTTCCTACCGCTGGGATGAATATCTCCCCTACCTTCATGGAAAGTTTATCTCCTGAAAATGTGGGGTATATAATTTTTGTAACTTATGGGGATCTTTTAAAGGTAGCCAGGTGAGCTTTCTTTTTGAGTTTTTAAGTTAATTTACAAAAGCAAACCACAGTTCTGCTTGGAGTCTTAAATGTGCATGGTGTACAAATAATGATGTTATAGGGCATTGTACAGGAAAAAATGGCCACCACCATGGCCTATTAATGCAAGGAAATCCTGGGGCCCATGCATATCCTTAGAATATATCACACAAAGACCCAGTCTTGTCTAGGAGGCTGTATATCCTCTTCAGAAGGAGTTTATATCTGAAACCTTTGTTTTATGCAGCCAACACATACTTGCTGAAATCTCCCTTCCCATCTTGATTATATCACACACTTAGGTGGGGCCTGGGATACAGGCTGATAGCTATCCATTTTTCCCCATTCTGTGCATTGCAGCCATATACATCTCAAGATGTTCTCATGTTACACTGTTCATGCAAGCAGATATGTTGTATTATCGGTTTGAGAATGAGTGGCTGATTAATCATGGGAAATGACTCTGAGTTAATAAGTTTTGAAGAGCTTATAGACTTCTGCTGTACCACCTGATGACCTGGGCCCATTATATTTTGTAATAAGGATTCTCTCTCTCTTGCTGCAGGGATGTTTAATTACACAAAGCTAGCAAGCAAAGCAAATTTACATAGATTTCAGAAGTCTACATTAATTTTACTTATATCAGTGTAGCTGGATTTCTGTCAAAGTTTCCCTCCTCCCTCTATTCCACATTCTGTCTTCTCTCAGAAAATGAATGATTGGGACCATGCATTGTTTTAGCTTTCCAGGATTTTTCTTCTTCTTCTTCTTCTTTGCCCTTACAATTTCAGAAACTCACTATACACTGAATGTGTTTATTTCTTGTCAGTCGAGGGGGTGAATTACATTCAGGGCTTTTTGTGTACATCAAAGAGAAGGTATGTTCCAGACATGTGCATTTCATGGGGTTTTGTTTGTGATACATTTGAAGTCACATATTCAAAATCAGTTTAAGGTCAGAACAGAGAGTAAAAGAAGCCAGGGTGATAAAATATATTGGATTTTGGTAATGTGATTGGGATTTCATTTTTATCCTACAGCTCATGTAGCTGTTAGGGACTTCTAAAACTCAGATAAAAAAGGAAGTAGATTAAGAAAAAAGAATTTGAATCCTTCAAACATTAGTAGCAATAACAACAATAACAACAATAATGCCTTTTTCTGTAGGTTATGCATACATAAAGCTCTGAAAATTAAATAGTTTTGAGGGGAAAGATATGGGTAGGTTTTGTGTATCTAGCTTCATTTATTTCTCTGAAAATTGGTGTACAAAAATTCCTTGTCTGTAATATCAAGGTACACAAATTAAATAAAGATTTTTGAAATTACCTAAAGATTTAAGGAAGTAATTCCTTTGAGAAAATCTTAGTAAAGATATCAGAACTAAAGATACTTGGATATGTGGATTTCCATGTGGATATAGACATATGGATTGTTGTGTTGCTTATAGAAACATCAATACTGACAGTGCCGTCCTAAACATGTCTACTCAGAAATAAGTCCCATTTGATTCCAAAGAAGTTTACTCCCAGGACAATGTGTATAGGTTTGCAGCCTACCAATGCAATCCTATACATGTCTACTCAGAAGTAAGCCCAAGGTAAGTGTACATCAGTTCTATTTTTTGATCAAACGGTGGGGGGGCTGTTGTTTTGTTTGTCATCAATGCTGATGGCAAATGGGCTTAGATTCTTTTTCATTTCTACTAACTTACTGAGTTCAGTGTTGGATTAGTTTTATTGTCATGCTGGATTACAGATTGCCTCTTCTAGATTAGTGTAGGCAGCTGGACTAATTCATTTGAAGCACTGGCAGCTTAATTTCATACTAAAGGAGTGTATTTTTGAAGAAAGATTCCTTCAGAACAAAATTTGAACTTTCCCAGAAGACTCAAAAAAGCTCAATACATGATTCAACCTTATTAAAGAATTAAGACTGTGGGGGCTAAAAAAAATCCTAGTGTGAGAACTTGGCAAAAAATGGAAGGATAATCACTCAAACACATTGGTGGGGGATTTGCCTTAAAATATTCAGAGTATGACTTGAACATTTAGATTGTGAACAACTAGATCCCTCACTACATAGTTAAAGTGTATATTAATCAATAAAGGTATACTAAGGTGTTACATAATGTTGCAAAAGTCAGGAACCTAAATGTGAGAAAAAGCTCATTTAAACAATATATGGCCATTGATAGCAATCCTTACTGTAAATCCTAGTATATTAAATTCTGACTGCCCTTTCTGATGATGGAAGAGAAACACATGCAGTGTTATGTATCCCATGTGGTGTTTTATGCCAGGAGGGGTGGAGGGGGCAGCAAACTCCCAGACAAGTAGTTTGTCCAGTGGTGGCTGGTGCCCACTGGGATTGGTGGGGTGGAAAGTAGTAAAGCTAACAGTAGGTAGAGCTAGAGCCAATGACAGGCACGGTTGAGAGCTAGTGAATTCCAGTCCCCCACATCCTCCTCCCTGCTGAGTTCTACAAGAACAACAGTGAGACTAAGGAGGAAGCAGAAAATCAGTGTCACCCCCCCTGGACTGGATGTAGGTAAGAAGGCAAGCAGGTGGGGGCAAGCTAAAGGTAGACTGAGCCTGGTGGGGCAGTACCCCATTTGCCCCAATGGGCCTGCCTCCACTGAGGTTGCCCCTACTCCTTTCTCACAGTGCTAGATGTCTGTCAGTACTTGAAATAAAGACAGCTTTCACATACCAAGCCAGTCATAAACTGGAGGCTCCAATCCTAACCATACTTATGGAATGATCAAAATTAATAGGACTCACTTAAGAAAATAGGGCTTTAAGTGAACTTCACTATTATTTCTCTTCCACAAATATAAGAGAAATGCATTGTGCTGCTTCTACCTCCTCCTGCCTCCTTCCATATTTTTTCCTGCTGCTTCCACTAGTTTGTGTTGCATGCTGAGGTTAGCATACCAGTGGAGGCTGGTGGAACCTAGTCCTGTTGTGATGTCTATGAGGTCATGCAGGTGGAGCCTATGAGTTCACTCCTTGTGAGGTCCCCATCCCCCTCTCTTGCAAACAACAGTACACACTTAAGCAGTATATAGCACAAAAGTGATACATCATTCACCAAGATAAAATTATAGTAGTTACTAAAATGTCATACAATGGCTTCATGCCTGAGTGAGGATCTGAACCTTGGTCTCAGGTTGTAGTCCAACACAATAACCATGACACTAAACTAGCATGTGACATGGTTAGGATTATGCTAAATGGAACACTATAGACAGCAACCAAACCAAATGCATAGCCTAAGGATCCAAACCCAACCTTTACAAAAGTTGAAAATAAAAGAATTGGGCAAAGTAATATACTAACTCAGGTATTAAAAATATAAATAGATATGTATTGTTTAATAGTTACCACCATAAAACATAATAAAAACAAATGTCTTCATAACATAACATATCATAGTGTGTGAAGATGAAAGATTTACATAACATCCATAATTATTTGTGTGCATATATACCAATTTCCCCAACAATTCTAATACCGAAAACAAAACTGAAGACAACTTAGGAAAAGACCAAAAAGAAAATTGGCTGGCATATAAGAAAATTATTGATTTAGAAAGGCTCAGAGAAAGGAGTGAATACATCTACTAACCAGCCTTAGATTTTCCAAGCAAGACAGATGCTCAGACAATATACTGTATAGGTTATAGAACCTAAAAGATTTCAGAAAATTCTGTTTCAACAGTGTCCAGTGATGTGATGGACACATCATCCTTTCACCCTTGTTATGTTTTGCAGCATAATAACTAGAAGTCTCAAGCCTCCATCATAAGTATAGCAATGCTGTCAGCGCAGATCAGACAATCAACTCACACTGCTCCCTACCCCTAAGGAAAGGGAATGGAGTCCTTGGCATGTACTCTTAGTTCATAAGGCCATATATAATGGTTTGTAACAATGGTCACTTAGTGTGCTTTGGCCAGAAATGTAGGTCATCTTGAGACAAAGTCAAATGTGTCATGAGACATATAGAAGGGGCATAATTTCCCTGCTGAGAAATAAGTTGCAGCATTTTGTCTGCCCCTCCCTGCTCAGCTACACTACTGATGGTTGGGTGTTCCAGGAGCCCTCATTGCCAAGCTGCTGTAGGATGCTGGTGCCCCTGATGAAACACTGAACATCATCCATAGACAACATGCAGCTGTGAATTTTATTTGTGACCATCCTGATATCAAAGCCATCAGCTTTGTGGGATCTAATCAAACATCAATGAAAGGGGTTCAAGGAATGGCAAGAGAGTGCAGGCCAATATGGTAAAACTATGCATCTGTGTTGACATTTCTCTTCATAGGAAAGCTGTTGATGATCCTGAAAACACTTTTAAAATAATGATAATTTTAATGCCTTCAGTTGTAATTCTGATGTTTTGGTATTTCATTTGAAAATGGCAAACTTTGAAATCATTATTGACATACAGTACATTTTATATATGATTAATTCAAAACTTTTAAATATATATTCAGTAACTAATTTCTCTAGCAGAACATTTCAAATATGTAAAAAGCTTTTTGTGACTCCCTTTAGTCCTCGCTTTGTATTGGTAACACAGCTGTATGTTCCTTGAAGGTGTGAGACTATTTAAAGTAGTTGTTTAAAGATTAAGGTTTCATTCATGTTTATGTATATGGATATTGTTTATGTATTTTGCTTTGTAAATTAATTTGATATGTTTTTATTGTACCTTGTGTATTTTATTGTAAACTGCTTTGAGATCTTTTAGATAGTAAGCGGTCTATAAATGAAAATTAATAATAATAATAATAATAATAATAATATATTGCACTAAACAATACATACATGTATATATATAGCTACCATTGCTAGCAAACTCTGAACATCTTGCTAGAGCCATCAACATGCTTCCTGTTGCAGCATTTCGCCAGCCTCCTAATTTATGCAGACTGTTAGTGAGAGCTGTACTGAAGCCACCTATCAGCAATCCTGGGTCTCATCCTTGTCACGCCAAATGCTGTATCACCTGTGTGTATCTCTGGGAGACAGCTACTTTCAAAAGCACTAGGACTGGCAGAACATATTACATCAAATAGAACATCACTGGAGGTTCTGCAATACAATTTATGTCATCTGAACAGGGTGGTTCATGACAGATGCTCTTGGAGGTCGCTGATTCATAGGGTTGCCATAAGTCGTAATTGACTTGAAGGCACATAACAACAGCAACATCAAATGCAAAAGACCAGGTTGTCATATTCAGTACGTAGGAAAAACTACAACTGACCTACGCACATGCTTCAGAAACCACAAATCAGCAATCTTGACAAAAAAAGTGGAGCAACCATTTGCAAAACATTTCAATACATATATATATATTCCAGTACCTGAATTACTTTGCCAGGTTCTTTTATTTTCAACAATATAGGCTGGCAAGGTTATCAAGGGCTGCAACTGGTTTAACAAACCAATTCCCAATTCAAAACACAGTTCCTAATAGGGAAGGTTTAATCCTATGTATGTGTATATTAATAATGATAATGTTATATGCACAGGCCCTGTGGCAGTAGTAGGCTTGTCAGAGGGGAACTATTTCTGGGGTTGCCAGAGCATAGCATCCAGAGCATGGAAAAGTTATTTTTTTAAACTACAACTCCCATCAGTCCCAGCCAGCATGGCCACTGGATTGGGCTGATGGGAGTTGTAGTTCAAAAAAGTAACTTTTCCAAGCTCTAACAGCATCCCCTTACTGCTGTGCTAGATCAAGCCAAAGGTCAATCTAGTACAGTATTTTGCTTCCCACAATGGAAACTAGATGAAGCCCACAAGCAGGGCTCTATGTCAATAATGCTTTTCTATTGTGAGTCTCCTTCAGCATATTAAGAGGCCAAATCAATGCAAGCAAACAGCCTCTCTCTCAAAACCCAATTTAGCAAAGATGTGGTGCTGCTGCTGTGTAAATTCAGTAGCCACCATTCTGTCACCCACCACAATAAAAACAAGGACCTACCTCCTTGTCCAAAAAATCTGAGCTGTCTCCGTGGGTTCCTCTCCTCTCTCCATACACATAAAATAAATAAAATCAATGGCTTCTGCCACACCAAATTTTTTAGCTCAGCTGCAAGTGTGTGTTTAAAGTGAGGGAAAGGAATTATGCAGGGTGCAGACTTGGAAAGAGGGCACCCATAGGAAGAATGCATGGTCTTGATTGGCTGGGGGGAGGGCAGTCAGGGTCTTTTGATTTTCTGGGTCTTTTGATAAGGGGTCTATTTTCTGGCTCTTTTGATATGGAAATGAGTCCATTAGCTACTAAGAGAAAAGAAGGGGGAAGGGGAAATGAATGAGCATTTTGTCTACTTCCCTCCCTAATGGGCAGAGTAATCCAACTCAGGGGAAGCCGGAGTAAGTGGTGGTGGATCAAGAGAAGCCAGCGTAAAGTTCTGACACATCCAGTTGTTGTTCAGGAGCCTCTGGGTTCGCTGAATGCCAGCTCAGCCGGGAGCTGCATGCAGGGACCAGAAAATAAAAGCCTGCTCTCCAAAATATCTCTACTGGGGAGTAAGCTCTCTCCATTGACTTCTATTGTATTTATTTTCTTAGACTGACCTTTTTCCCGGCATAACTTTTGCCTGAATTGGGACCTGCAGGAGCTCTCCAAACATGAGTTGGATGTGGCCTAAGTCCCCTCACCTTGGCCTCTGCCCTGACATGCCCCTAACACTCCCCTTTTTCAGGAGTTATGCTGGCTTCCCTTACGCCAGTTTCGGCTGAACTAGCTGAGCCCCAGCTAAGCTGGGCTGAGGGACTTACACAGCGTAGCCAGGCTGAGCCTAGACCCAGCCACTCAGCTGGAGATCCGCTGCATCCAACTACCCTCAGCCCAGCATAAATGCAAATTGGATTGCGTCCTAAGCCACCTGTAACAATGCTTGGTTTTTTTAACCTTTTCCCTGCCAGGGGACAAAGTGCATCTAGGAAGACTCTCCGTCAGCAGAAATATATTAATATTACATGGATGTCAGAAAAAGACTGGCATATGGCTTCGGAGGTTCTTGAGGGTCCAGAATCTTGGGAGGGCATTGCCGTATATTGCCCAACAAAACAGTCTCCCCAGTAAAATACTAAAGTTAGCTTACAAAATGGAATATGGAAAACATAAGCAACTTTTTCTTGAACACAGACAATGAAGTCTGGGGGGTTTTTTTAGTTATGAAGGAGGAGGAGGAGGAGAGACTAACATAATAGGTGCCCTCCAAGTTAGTGGAAGTTAAGAGTGGTCTTGGATGTTTGGAGATAGGAATGGTGCACTAAAGGCCTTTGGTCTGATGATCTTATGAGGAGACAGGAAGTGCAAATACTTCATGTCTTCCTGTTTCCTGCATTTCTTCAAAATTTCCAAAAACAGAATTTTCACATATCCCTCTGTGGTGACCTGCATATCAATTTCTCTGAAATAAGGCCTTGCATATTTATGAGCTGCCTTGTAGGACTTCTCATTTCAAAAGGTGGTACGCGCTGTACGTGGGGCTGCCTTTGAAGACTGTTTGGAAACTTAAATTGGTACAAAGAGCTGCAGCCAGAGTACTAACTGGGGCTGGTTACAGGGACCATACAACTCCCCTGTTACAACAGCTCCACTGGCTGCCAATTTGTTTCCGGTCACAATTCAAAGTGCTGGTTTTGACCTACAAAGCCCTATACGGCTCAGGTCCAGACTATTTGACAGATCGTATCTCCCTACATGAACCTGCCCGGGACTTGAGATCTTTAGGTGAGGCCCTTCTTGTGTTCCCTACACCTTCGCAAGCACATTTGACGCGGACACGAGATAGGGCCTTTTCGGTGGTCGCCCCTAGGTTGTGGAACTCCCTCCCGAGTGAGGTACGATCAGCTGCCTCCTTGCCGTCTTTTCGGTGACAAGTAAAGACTGTTTTATTTCAGCGGGCATTTGAGACAGAGAACGACCAGGATTAATGTCTTATAGGCTTGGTGATCATATTATATGATTTTATTATTTTAAATTGTTCGCTGTTTTAACTTTTATCTTATAGTTTTTAATTTTCCCTTATAGTTTAATTCTTTTTTAATAATATACTCTGTATGCTTTAATGATGTTGTTTTTAGTTGTAAGCCGCTCTGAGTCCTATTGGAAAAGGGCGGGGTAAAAATAAAGTTTTATTATTATTATTATTATTATTATTATTATTATTATTATTATTATTATTATTATTATTATGTGTATGTGTGTATACAAAATGCTATTCCATGCTAGGTATAATGGAACTTGATTTGAAACGAATGCTGATGAAAGTTAAAGAGGAAAGCACAAAAGCAGGACTACAGCTGAACATCAAAAAGACTAAAGTAATGACAAAAGAAGATTTATGTAACTTTACAGTTGACAATGAGGACATTGAACTTGTCAAGGATTATCAAAACCTCGGCACAGTCATTAACCAAAATGGAGACAATAGCCAAGAAATCAGAAGAAGGCTAGGACTGGGTAGGGTAGCTGTGAGAGAACTAGAAAAGGTACTCAAATGCAAAGATGTATCACTGAACACCAAAGTCAGGATCATTCAGACCATGGTATTCCTGATCTCTATGTATGGATGTGAAAGTTGGACAGTGAAAAAGGCGGATAAGAGGAAAATCAACTCATTTGAAATGTGATGCTGGAGGAGAGCTTTGTGCATACCATGGACTGTGAAAAAGACAAATAATTGGGTGTTAGAACAAATTAAACCAGAACTATCACTAGAAGCTAAAATGATGAAATTGAGGTTATCATAGTTTGGACACATCATGAGAAGACATGATTCACTAGAAAAGACAATAATGCTGGGGAAAATAGAAGGGAATAGAAAAAGAGGAAGGCCAAACAAGAGATGGATTGATTCCATAAAGGAAGCCACAGACCTGAACTTACAAGATCTGAACAGGGTGGTTCATGACAGATTCTCTTGGAGGTCGCTGATTCATAGGGTCACCATAAGTCATAATCGACTTGAAGGCACTTAACAAAACAACATAATGGAACTTAGTATTTATTACGACCTGAAATAACTCCTTCCACAAAGGTTTCGTTTTCCATCTATTTTTCAGAACATTCACAGCATGATGTGGTTTTCATCCCTCTCTTTCAGCCATGATGGTAAAATGTTAGGTTTTCCAATATGCTCAGTCATTTCAATTGGGCATTTACAGGTAGAATTACATTACCCACTCTAATAATGATTAGACTGGTCTCAAATTCAATAAGTTAGCAATGTAATTACACAAAGAGTGAAGGCATCGAGTTCAAGGGGGAGTCAAATCAGAGGAATATGAGGAAGGAAAACCAAAATGCTAGAAAAATAAGTGTTTGCTTGGATTACAAATAAACACTTATTTTTCTAGCATTTTGGTTTGCCTTCCTCATATTCCTCTGGTTTTATATGCTAGCCACTTTCTGTTGTTGGAGTCAAATGAGAAGCAAGAGTTCCATATCCTAATTGAAAAATAATACAATTATATGTACACAAGTTGGAGCTGCAACAGAATGTTGCACTGGAGAGTGCTTCTGTTCAGTGTTCCAGACTCCTCTTCTAAGGACACTCCATTCAGTTCTCCACAGTTTTTCACATTGTTCATTGGGTTTTGCTCCTTAGCTGTTTTTCCCAAAAGATTTTTTACTTTTGCAAACCTTGGAGTTCCCACAAGCATGCTCATATCTCTGTCTGGTTTCTCAGTGGGAGTGATTTATTGCTAGGGGTGTCAATTTTGGGGGGGAAATGGGAAAGAGAAGAGGAAATTGCTGCAGTATTCATCCATGGTCAAGAATATAAATAAGCAAATATGAGTGGTATTCATTCACATCATTGTTGTTTTTAAGTCTGTAAATGATATGTTATTTATTTGTTTATTTATTTATTGCACGTTTATGGAAAAGTACTTACATAAAAAAAGAAAAAGGAGAAACAGAATTACATCGTGTTATATACAATTAAGCAATAGATGGAAATTAACTAGTAAAGTAAAATCCAGACGTTTATAGATATTTATGCATCTTTTTAAACCTCACCTTCAAAAAGGAAAATAAATGTTTATTATATTTAATCTCTGTGGGATTTATAATTCAAGTTATTATAAAGTTACAGTTCCTGATAGTCTAATATTTCTCATGATTATATTGGATCGAGTAGAACATATAGCTGAGCTCCATCCTGTGTTTTATTAGCCAAGTATGCCAAAAATAACAACCACTTTTCTAGAAAAGTATTGCCTATAGCCCTTTCGTCTTTACCCCTAATTAAATATATCAGCTTAACCATACTAGCTATATACACAATGTTTAAAAGCTATTATTCTCTTTTAGGGGATCCTACTTTTTTCCAGTTAGCAGGGTTTGTCACCATTTGATCACCATTTCCCGATCTTCTGGCAGAGCCAAGTCCTTAACAAAACCAAATAATAAAATAACTGGGTCTTGTGGTAATCTATATGCAATTATAGCTTCCATTTTATTTGCCACATCTTCCACCAAAAACATTATAGGGGGGCAAGACCAAAAGATATATAACATACCTGCATTTAGCATTTTTTTAACCTTGTGTTGACATTTCCAATATATTGAAATGAATGTAACATGTAAGTTACATAAATAGTTAAGCTATGGATGTGATGTAAGATATTAAATAGCAGGCAGGGAGATGAATAGTGTAGTACTTGGTGGAAACCAAACTATAATAGAACAGAAACAGATTGATTGTGATGAATCTGAACAGGAATTGTTGCCTTCTTACATCCTTGTTTGTCACATGAAATTTTTGGGTAAATTGTGTACATCCAAATATTATAGCAAATCATTGCTAACTTTTGCTCTTAGAGCTTGAAACAAGAGCATATTCATATAATGTAAACATATTTTGATTAATACATTTTAAACGAATTTTAGGTGTAGTTAATGGAGATTCTCCGTAAATTCATAATCCCTAGATTTACATTTTGAATTCTGATCACTTTTAATCCCATAGTTTCAGTGGCATTGTTCATAGGAACATAGGAATCCGCTTTATATTGAGTCAGACCATTGCTGTCCAGCTCAGGACTGTACACTGATTGACAGTGGCTCACCATGGTATCAGGCAGGAGTCTCTCCCAGCCCTACCTGGAGATGCCGGGGATTTAACTTGGGACCATTTGCATGCAAGGCAGATGCTCTACCACTGAACTACAGCCCTTCACATGACACGATAAGCGAAACAATGTCTTACAAGACTGAACAAATATGTGGGCTTCCAGAGAGGAACTTGTAACCACTTTGCTCCTCTACAGACTTTTTAAACTCATGGTTTGTTTTAGTGCATCATCTGAACCATGGTTTAGCTCTCTACTTACTAATCATGAGCTGTAGCCAAGGTTTGGTACACATGCACCCCATATATGTATTTCATACTAAGGCTAGTCTAGTTAAACTGGATCATGGATCATCTCTCTGTCTATGCTCGTTGACACTCTCAAAACTTCTAAAACATAACTGAGACAGGATTTAAACAGGATTTAAATGTTTTATCTAAAACATAAGTGAGACAGGATGCTTGTTCTGCTTCAGCAAGACTGCTTCTTTTATATTCTTTTTAATTCTAGGTATAAGAATTATACCACAAGTTTGTCTGGAACAAATATTAAACTACATAGCCTGTGATTTCCCTTCTAGATCCCTTTTTAAATATTAATGTAACATTGATCACTTTCCAGTCCTTAGGTATGGAGAGTAAAGAGTTAATACTTTTGTTAGAAGATCAGCAATTTCATATTTGAGTTTTTTAAGAGCTCTCAGATGGATGCCATCTGACTTGGTGATCTGACAGTTTTAATTTGCCAATAATGCCTAGAACTTTGTCTCTTGTCCCTGCTGTTTCCCTCAGTTTCTCAGACTCCCTTCTTGAGGAAATTCATTAAGGCACAGGGATCTGCCCTACATCTTCTGCTGTAATGGCAGATGCAAATAATTCATTCAGCTTTTCTGTAATCTCCTTTTCCTCCTTTAGCACACTTTTGACTTGCTTGTTGTCCCAAGTCCAGCTGTCTCGCTAGCAAGTTACCTTCTTCTAATATATTTTAAAAAATATTGTTTCTGGACTTAATGTTTTTGGTCCTAAAATTCTTTTGTGTACTGTCTGTCTGCTGCCATTTCTTTTGCCATAGTTTGTGTTCCTTTATGTTCTCCTCTCTTGGACAAGACTTGTTTCTGAAGGAAGCCTTCTTGCCTCTAATTGCTCTTATTGTACTGTTTTAATATTTTGCTGTTTGCTGCCCTGTGCTCCTTTTGGAGGAAGAGTGGGATATACATTTCAGAAACAAATAAAAATAATAATACAACTGCTTAGAGATTTGTTTAAAAACAATAGTTATGTGGTGCTCACCTGATTTACAGTTGCATGTGTCGCTGATGCAGAAAGGGACAAGGTAGTGATGAGGTCAGTGCAGTGCAAGTGCACTTGCAGGAGCGCCAGATTGGCTCCATTGGTGTATGCACCACACTTTCACTACTGCCTCGCCCCTCCCCCTCCCTGTTCCAGTATCTAGCAGTAATGCAAAATACTGAAGGTCAGGTGGGCACTGCCGCCACATCTTACCATCTGCTACTTTTTATATATAAGTGGTATATACATTGTACACATAAATAATAATAGCACTTATTCCCAGTTAATTGTGCAAAGGACTGCTTCCATGGGCACACTATTGCATCTGTTAAAGTTCTGGATAGTTGAATGTAAAGAAATATTAGTATTGAATCTCGGTGATCTATTATAGTCTCATTGACTTCAATCAGGTGATATCATTGTTTACTACCTATAGCAAAATAAAGTATTTTCAATTGGCAGTTGGTTTTATTATGCAGGGTAAAATAGAACTGTACATAAAAGATTCAGTATAAATGCCATTATTAGTTTACAAAATGTGTGGGTGTTAAGTAATAACAGGATTCCTGAGCATTCTTTTCTAACTCACTGCTGAACAAATTAACACTCATGCATTCATTGAGTTTAGATAGTGTGAAGTGGAATTGGATTTTCACTTCCTGTGTGAAATTGGAAAAAAATATTTCCTCTTCCTCAATCTAGAGCACTAAAACATATTATTTTTGATCCATACTTAATGATGCTTAGAGCAGACCATTGGAATCAATGGGTGATATCCAACATTGGTCATATTAAAGGAGACCCACTGAAATGTATTCAAGATTGGACAAATGAGAAATCAGAAACTGAAATTGACAAATTTAGCCATCATTAATCACAACCAAGAACCAAGAAAGGTTTGGTTCTGAGCTAGTTTCTTTGCCAAACATTGCTATTATATTACAAGTCATTGACTTTCAGATACAAAATTAGAATAATCTTATGTGTGTGACAACTTTAAGGTATATGGTAGGCTAATCAACATGCCATGTTGTATATCCTTCCCTTCTCTTTGGAAAATATTTAATTTGGACTGACCTTTTAATGAATGTTCATACACAAACAGCAGCAACTTTCCATACTATTATTTCCCCCTTCCCCCACAGCCTAATGTTAGAACCAATATCTAAATGTTTGGCAATCCCCAACATGAATAAAATATATTTTCATGTTCGCTCCCCTCAAAAATGATACAGTAGAATCAGAATGGGTACCAGGCACAGCCAGAACATTCTTGGTGATCTCAAATGCTTTCTAACTGAGGGAAACTTTAAAAAAAACAAAACCTTGTTCAGCCTAGGAAGAGCATTCCTGAGATGAATAGGATAGAGGCCAGGTGGAATAATGACTGGGATTGGGAAAGCAATTTAAAGCACTGTATTATTTTCACAATGTAGCACTGAAAGGACTTCTTTGAACTGACAGGAAGGACAATTAAAACAACACAATAAAATACTTTTATAGAGAGACACAACATTAATCTATGATTTTATGAAGTTGAGTAAGTTCAAAAATGGTTACAAAATTTTATGGAAAGTACATCCATAATTGGCTATTTTTTAGCACTTTTGAAAATACAGCCTATGTTCTCTGTATCTGAAAACACAGAGAAAATGAAATAGCAAGTGGATAGGACATGGACCATTGTGCAATTACCATAGGGTAATATATTTCTCTGAACACATCAACACTGGTCTACCTACTAAGCATATTTTATTACAATGAATATTAATGATCATGCATTGAAACTCCTGGTACACAGCCCTATATCTGGGAGGGGGGAGGATGGGGCACTGCCCCCTAGAGCTGTGCTTCCTCCCTTCTACAATTTGTTTGGAAAATCATCTTTTTAATTTGTGACATGACAGACAATGACAGCTTCTATTTAAAGAACATTAGCTTTTTTAAAGAACAGGAGCAATTTAGGAAAAGGACCCTCTGAACAATTCAATGAATAAGGAATGGTGATTGAACAACAAAAGCCTCATCTGGAAGAGCCCCCCTGGAAGGCGCGCAACACTATTTTTTCTTCTTTTTCTTGAGTACTTAATGGCAAAGGATGAAAACAGCCCTAGAGGAATAGAAATACTGCTGTGTATGTACCTCTTTCTTGGGTCCTATGGGGCTCTTTGAAACGAATACTGCAAACACAATTACAAAATTTGTTTTTTTTTTAATTAAGTAATAATTGAAAAGAACATAACACAATATATGCCAACATAATATATCACATGTCTTCATAACATAATAACCCCAAAGTCCTATGCATCCAGCAAGGTATCAATGAAGAAGTTGCTTGTAGAAGGTCCAGGAGAGAAAGTTCAGAAGTTTCCCATACACAATCTTAAAGCCCTAATTCAAGGTGACAAGGGCCTAATCCTTACTCCCTGGCAATAACAGCTCCTTTTCTCTTCAGCCCTCACGTTTGCTAGTCTCAAACTCCCAAGTATGATCCTTCCTTAAGGTTTCTCCACCCACTGGACCAAACCAATAACCCATAGGGGTTACATGTACACTACAGTTACCTAGCTGGCTTGTTGGCCACCTAGGCTGTAATTCACACTTAATTTCTGATTTTTCCAATATGTGCAGCTTAGCATAAGGCATTTTCAGGGTTTTTGGACAGAAAAATCAACGCAGTAACCAGTTAATAAAATCCAATTGCTTTCCACATTAGTTTCCAGTTGCTTAGTTTTATTTATTTATTTATTAAATTTATATCCCACCCTTTCTCCTAGAAGGAGCCCAGGGCAGTAAACAAAAATACTCAAAACACTTTAAAACTTATTAAAAACAAAATACTTAAAAAAAAACCCTTCAAATACATCTCTAAAAAGGCTTGTTGAAAGAGGAAGGTCTTCAGTAGGTGCTGAAAAGATAACGGAGATAGTGCCTGTCTAGTATTTAAGGGGAGGGAATTCCAAAGGGTAGGTGCCACAACACTAAAGGTCCACTTCCTATGTTGTGCAGAATGGACCTTCCGATAAGATGTTATCTGCAGAAGGCCCTCACCTACAGAGCACAGTGATTGACAGGGTATATAAGGGGTAAGAGAATCTTTCAGATATCCTGGTTGCAAGCTGCATAGGGCTTTGTACATCAAAACCAGAACCTTGAACTTGGTAGCTAATGGACAGACAATGCAATTCTTTCAACAGCAGGGTAACATGTTGGCAATACCCTGCCCTGATAAGTAGTTGCACTGCCACATTTTGCACCAGCTGCAGCTTCTGGACCAACCTCAAGGGCAGCCCCACATAGAGTGCATTACAGTAATCCAACCTTTATAAAGCAGCCAGTTAAAATGTTTTCCCTTGATTATCCAATAGGAAGGAACAGCTAAAGTTCAGTAACAAAACTAGAAGAGGGACTCTCAATGAGGAGTTAACAAACACACCCTAAAGTATTTATGTTCTCTCTGCTCTTCTGTAATCTTGTAGAATGGACAAGTTTGTTTTTCAGGTGGAATCTAAAACTGAAATACCTAATGCAGCATCAAAGCCAAACTCAGAAGCTCACTACCAAAGCAGTTCAGTTCCTGAAGAATCAGAACACAGGGACAGACCATAGTGGAAAGAGGACTGTAGCTATAGGCAAAGTCAGGCTTTTGAGTCTGGTATTCCTGGGGATCTCTCAAAAAAGGGACAATTCAAGAGATTAAAGTTCATTTATGTAAGTTAACACACTCTCTGGATGGAGGAGGAGTGAGAGGGAAGGTCACAGCCTTTCCCTTTTCCTGGTCTGGCTTTCACATCTTCTCTACTAGTGTGTGTGTGGGGGGGAGGTTGGCTGACACTTTGTGCCTCTCCCTCAAATGTCCCACCTAGAAATGTGACTATTCTACCCAGAGCTTGGAAAAGTTACTTTTTTAAACTACAACTCCCACCAGCCCCAGCTGGCATGGCCACTGGATTGGGCTTATGGGAGTTGTAGTTCAAAAAAGTAACTTTTCTAAGCTCTGATAGAAAAGTGCCTGCCCCACCTAACAAGGAAGGTTGGCTACAGGGCTGCTAGTACAACCAAAATGACTCTTTCATATGTTTTCATAGTAAATGGATGATTGGGGGAAGGGCTGTCATACAGCATATTATTTATGTACAAAAAGTCCCCACTTCAGTCCTGATAAGGGGTGAAGGTAGGGCTCCAGGTAGGGCTAGGAAAGACTCAGGTCAGTGGAGAGTAGTTGCCATTCAGCATAGACCAGAGGTAGCCAATATGCTGCTATCCAGATGTTGTTGGATTACAGCTTCTATCATCCCTGACCACTGGTCATGCTGACCGGGATGGAGAGCAGCTGGAGCTCAATAATACTTGGAGGGCACCATGTTGGCTACCCTTGGTGTAGGTAATAAAGAGACGAGGGGCCAATAATCTGCCTTGGTATAAGTCAATCTCCTAATACCAGAATTCCTCAGAAAGTGTTGTTGTTGTTATGTGCCTTCAAGTCGATTATGACTTATGGCGACCCTATGAATCAGCGACCTCCAAGCGCATCTGTCATGAACCACCCTGTTCAGATCTTGTAAGTTCAGGTCTGTGGCTTTCTTTATGGAATCAATCCATTGTTTGTTTGGCCTTCCTCTTTTTCTACTCCCTTCTGTTTTTCCCAGCATTATTGTCTTTTCTAGTGAATCATGTCTTCTCATGATGTGTCCAAAGTATGATAACCTCAGTTTCATCAGAAAGTGTAGCCAAACAGAATGTAAAAAAAATCCCTCCTCTATGCCCATAGGAGGCACTAAATACACACTGACTTCAGGGACAAGCTATAAAAATGGAAATTATTACACTGTATATATAGAGTGATAGATGATGGAGGCAGTGGCAAACAGGGCTGGTGTCAGCATAGACATGTGTTTAAAGGGAACTGCTTAAATGAGTTTGCCAACATGGGTCACCACAACATCCTTACTTTCTTCTTATGTTTAAAAACGGTTAAAAGTCAGGAGCTGGCCCACATGGTTATAAATTTTGTAAATTTTTAAATATTTTAATTTAACATTCTAAACTTAATATGATCTTAATTTATAAATCTCAATGGCAATTTTATTAATGTTTTATAATTGTACTATATATATATATATTTTTCCACACTTGCTCATATTTTAATTGTGATTTTATTTGTTGTACACCGCCCTGAGAGCTTTCTGCTATAGGGCGGTCTAGAAATGTAATTAAATAAATAAATAAATAAAAATAAATGCTATTTTATTATGTTTTATTTTATTATGTTTTATTTTATTATATTTTATTATGTTTATTAGCTTTTAAAATGCATCCTTCTTTGCTACGAGAAAGTGGTCTTATTCTCAAGCAAATGCTTTTGGCATTGGAACAATAGAAGCAAACACCATTTTCTTCCTGTGGTCATGATGGTAAGTTTTTAAAATGTGAATCTGCACATGCTCAGAGTGTTTTGCTCTAACATATCTGAAATGTAGAAACAGAAATGTAGAAAAATGTAAAACATGGAATGACAGTGGGGAGGGGAGGAAAAAAGGTTAATTGTGTGCATACAACTGAAGTAATGCACATGGGTGTCTAAAGTGGGGCTCTTTAAGACCATTGAGTCTAGGATCTAAAATTGCCTAGATGCATCACTGATGGTGGTATCAGTGGCATTAATTTCTATGGTGCAAAGACCAATAGAAAACTCTGAAGACAAGAGTGTGCATATATAAGCAATGTTTTGTATGATGATGACAAGCTCTTGACAATACCTATTGTGCTAATTAACACAAGTTAAAGAATTCTGAAAAGCAGTGTTTTATTTTATTTTATTTATTCTCTGTGTCTCCAGACAGTGGTCATCTATTGTAGAAAGTCAGTTTGCTTCTTCAGAAGGAGAATTATTGCTTAATAGGAAACCTGGGGATGTAAGGTAAGTTCAGTTAATTAGACAAGAAAAATAAGTGGCTGTGTCTAGCATTAGAAAAATTGGCTGTAATGCATTTGACATACTCCCCATTAGGCTTTTACAATGAATAAGAACAGAAAGTGTGAACTTCACACCTTGCTGATAACACATCTTAAACGTCTAAAGTTATAAATCTCTCCAGTTTTTCCCAGCATGACAGAAAAGAAGGGGTATACATGAATATACATTTTGGTAGCATTGAGAAGCATGTATCGCAAGTACATCACAATCAATTTCCAAGCAATTCAGTAAAGTCTGTTATAAAAGACCATCATACTATGCCACTTTAGTTGACTTTGGGGAGTTGCATTTAAGTATCGCTAAGGCTAGGGTTCTGTCAGAAAAAGAAAAGGTAGGAGCCCAGAATGCCAAAAAATGGGAAAGTCAAAAACTGTATCTTCAAAATAATATTTATTGTATAAACAATATTAGAATATGCCCAACGCGTTTCAGCCCAATCAGGGCTTTCATCAGGGGCTATAAATGTAATAATAAAAGACAAGAATCAGGACAGACATATTTCAATTGCTCATTGTAATTATGATCTATTAATCTTAAATATAATATCCCAAAATATTCTTTAACAATAAATTTCTTATACAGAACCATAACTTTATGTATAAAAGATAAATTTAAAAGACATAGTTTATATTTGTATACAGATTAAATAGAAAAAATTTTTTTATATTAAAACAAAGTGATTATATTATTTAAATAATTAAATAACATAAGCCAAATAATTTCCAATTGCTTAATAAATGTATGACATTCATAAATTCATTATAAAAAACTTTTTTGTTTATACTTACATATTGATTAGTTCTGGAAAAATTTTCTTATATTAAAGCAAATTAACTGCAAACACTTATGAGAACCAACATAGATAAAGTATTTGTATATTGATTCCTGAAGGGAGAGTGTATGATATATATAAGTTGATTTGAAATTATACAACACTGTAACAGAGGAAAAAAATTTTTTGTTGATTGATTTGACCTTTAAATGTGAGATTAACTACACCTGGACCACCTCTTATATAAAAAATCAGATTGTAAGGGTTACATAAATAGTTTATAAATTTCTATAAGTTGTTATAAAAGAGGAACAAATGAAAAATCTTCATTTAGCCCATTAGGTATTACTGTTCTTAATCTCAAAATCCATTCTATTTCCTTCTTATTAAGCAAAAACAGGGGAGATGAACTTTGTGTTTTTTGCAAAACCCAAAATTTTAACCCTGTGCTGACATAATGAGAACAATGAAGACAATGTGACACCATTGGTGCCCCTATTCTTTTGTTCTTGATATTACTTAAATGTTCCCCAATGCATATTTTTATTTTCCTGGAAGTTTGTCCCACATACAATTTCAGACAACCACATTGAATCGCATAAATCACATGATCAGTATTACAGTTTGAAAAATGATATGTGTATTTTTTCTGATCAATAGGATTAATAAAATAAAAGGTTTTTGAGGTGTGTTTACACATTGTGCAATGGCCACAAGGGTGATGACCCACTGGTGGATTGATATTTGGAAAAATATGAACAGAAGAAGGAGTATGTTCTCTAAAATCACTCCTAATCAAAATATCTTTCAAATTTCTGGTTCTTTTATGTGAAAAAAGAGGTAAATGTTGACAGCCTGGAACATGTTGCACTATGTGCCAATTATTCTTTATACTATTTTGTATTTTGTTTGTTATATGGTTGTATGTTAGATTACAATGCATTCTAGAAATTGGTGTTCTTATAGTTTTCTGCCAATACATCAGATCGTTTTTTGTGTATTACTTTTTGTAAGTTTTGTTCTACTACTGAAGAAGGATATCCTCCGTTAATTAATTGTTGTTTTAAAGTGTTTGAATGTGAGAGGAAATCTTTCTCTAAAGTGCAATTTCTCTTAATTCTCAAAAATTGTCCATGGGGTAAATTATATCTAAGAGAAGGGGGATGGAAACTATCAAAACTAAGGTAAGTATTTTTATCTGTGGACTTCTTATAAATAGTAGTATGAAGATAATTATCTTTTTTACTAACTAATAAATCTAGAAAGTTGATTTCTGTTTTATCCCATTGGTAATCTAATTGAATATTAGTATCCTTAGTATTTACCCATTTTATAAATTCTTTAAAAGATTCCATTGAGCCTTTCCAAATGCAAAAAATATCATCTATAAACCTCCACCAGTAGGATAAATATTGTGCAAATCTATTAGAAGAATCATAAACATCCTTTTCAAAAGATTGCATAAACAAGTTAGCAATTTCTGGAGCCATTGGACATCCCATGGGTTCTGTCAGCACAAGGTTTCTCCTTGTGTGATATAATAATCTCTCCTTCTCCTCCACACCCCTAAATCTGTTCTGGGGTTTCCCTGTTCCTCCAGAGCAGATTTGGGGATGACACAGGGCACTCACGGAGGGAGGAGGGGGAAAATCTCATCCTGCTAGCACAAAAAGTTAGTTAAATATTGCCCTTGATCTATCATTATTAAAGTGTTATATAGTTCCTGTAAAATAAAAGATAAAAGATAACTGAACCTTTTGATGTGATTGATGGAAATCTGTCTGCTGTTCATCATGCTTGTGTATGATGAACTTTTTTAAAGGGAAATTGAAGTATTCTCATAGTCAATGCATTGAAACATAGACAGATGTCTGTCATCCATTTTTGCATCTGTTGCTGTTTTCCCAGCACAAATATCAGGGTTGGAGGTTGCTGATTCCACTCATTTTTCTTCTAGCTGGTCTCCATGTTGCTGCTTGTGTGCATAATATATGCACCTGATTGGGTGAGATGTAATTTCCCTTTCTATGGACACAATGTCCTTGCACGTTTGTAGAGATTATCATGATTTTTGCTGAAAGTGAAATTCAATGTGAACTGCAGTGCTAGAAAAAAGCCACCACATGCACATGTGTATATGTAACTAGTATATTTAGCTATATATACTATAGTAATGTATGTAATTTCTTTGATGGTATACAGACACATGGCTAGCATGACAGTCAAACAAGCAAAAGCCACCAGTGAAAGGGGAAATGCAGTCTTTTGAAGTCATAAGACAATGCATACTTTAAAAACAGTGATGTTTGGTTTTTCTTGTTCTTGTTGATTTGATGTTTTTTTAAAAAAATTAAAATATTTTTTTAAAAAAATGTTATTTTGCAAGTGTCATATTATCTTGGATAGAATTCATATTTTGAAATATTGGGCCATATCCAACGCTGCAGCTCCGCTGGTGCAACAGACTTCCATGTGCCCAATGGAGTTTCCTCTCCTGTGCCCTTCAGCACCCCTACACCCTCCAAAGAAGATCTGGAGGAATGAGGGACCCTCCAGGCCATATTTAGGGGGTATGTGGAGGAATGAGAGGACACAGAAGTCCCATTGTGCCAGCAGAACTATGTGCATGGAGCATTGGATCCATTTCCTAGAGTCAAATTGCTACTGTCTTGTAAACACATTGCAATATCTATTTGTTTACAAGGAAAAAATGGATTTCCCCCCCTAATGGAACAGCAAATGCAAAATTTGAATGCAAAACCTAGCGAATATCAGAAATGCTTTTCCTACAATAGTTTCTCCTCAGTGGAACATTGGCATTCTAATTCAGTCATTCTAGAACTTATGGTGCTTTAAAAAACAATTGTGTAGGCAGAAATAAAGTCACCTAAAAAGCACCCAAACTCACACAGTGCCTACACCTTGTCTTACAAGGTGGTTCAGTGGTAGAGCACAGTCCCAGGATCAGCTCTGGCATCTCCAAGTAGGGTTGAGGAAAATCCTTGTCTGGAACCTAGAGAGTTACTACCATGCAGTGTAGGGATAAGCAGACTTTGGGCATGTGGGATCTACTTCTTTTTTAATGAGAATCTCAGATCTACTTTCTGCTCATCTGTGGTGAAGACAATACTGAGCTGGATGTACCAGTGGTCTGACTCAGAATAAGGCAGTGTCATACACTTTATGGTATATTGAAAGCATATTTCATTTATTGTGTGTTCAGCTTGCCAGAAAGGCATGACATTCACCAATCCAAGCCCAATGGCAAAGTGTCTAGATTAAATTGTGGAAAGGGCAAGAATTATTGCATTTGAAGGAATGCTACCACCATCACCAACAACAAAAAGTAATGCCAGGGTAAATCATGCAAGGTCTTAACAGGGTTTTGACAGCAATGTCAAAAGAAATAGTAGTACCTTTAACTGGAGCATGAAATATACCTTTAATAAGCTATTATGCTCACATCATTAGTAGTAGTAGCAACCAAATCCCTTCACTTAAAGCCTTAAAGTGCGGGGAATAAGCTACTCTTTCTTAATGGAGGCAGAAGGTTTTACAGAAAAGCCATGGCATCTTAATCTGTGCAAATGTGCATCTTTTATTCACTGAGTATAGCAAGGCTAAATTCCACAGCCTAGACACCACTAATTGAATTCTAGATTGCTAATTACTTAGTCTTATGAATTGTAGGAAAGTGTGTAAAGATCCCAGCATAGACACAAGGTACTTTCACAGTAGTTCTAGGACTTATTCACTACTCCACAGTGCATATAGACTTCCACGTTATGCAGTACTCTGGGTAGGCCCTGGATGGAGATAAGGTTTGCATCATCACAACAACATGGCAAACTAGAAGTTGCGTGGCCGTGGCAGGAGAGCTTTGGAGCAACTGTGCACTAGGATGGTGCTTCTCTCTTCCCCTTCCACACTCAGTACTGGGGAAAACCATGTTGGCCTTATCTAAGCAAAAATGGATTTATACTGGAAAGGGCAATAAATGAACTTCAACATTTTTAGTCAGCCAGCCATCCCAGGATAACCATTAAACTAATAACCATAAAATATACCTTTTCACTCACACAAAAATGCTGAACCAAGCTCTGTTGATTCACAAATACTTCGTTCATTTAAAAATGTAGAATCTAATGGTTGTGATTATGATTGTCTCCAGGAGGCCATTTTCCCTCAAGTAATTTGTATTATTTAATTAGATTGCTCAATGTGCATTTCAGTACTACCTGTTTCTAAGATCATATTTCTTCTCTTAGTTGTGATATCTTATTGTGTATGCAAGAAGAATAACTAATATTCTCTGTTTCATAAATTTAAATAAATATGGGTCTTATCACTTATTTATTTCTCAAATAAATCACTTCCCATTCCTTTCTGATCTTTTATTATATCTTGTACTAATTATCACTGTTATTAGTTTGAATAAGTCACTCCTGTTAGCCAAATCTCCTTTTTTCTGGCAAGCCTTAGCCTTGCATTAAAAGGGTCTGTCAATTTAATTTCTTCCTTTTCTCCCCATTTGGTTAAGTTACACTGCAGGATGAGAGTAATTTGCCATTCTTGAAAAGTGCTTAAAAATTGGCTACCAGTTTGTTGCTGAGCACAATTCCAAGTATTTGGTCTGGCCTTAAAGTCCTACATTATCTGGGACTAGGACATCTGAAGGACCACCTTCTCATACACAACTTATTGTGGACATTAAAATAATCTATTGATTATTCCATGTACTTTCATCTTCTGAGCCAAAGCCAGTAGCCTGCTGCAGGAGACATGGACCTTTATACTGGTTGGCACTGAAGGCTTTGGAAGCCCTTCCCCAACTGCATTTTCCAAGCATCTATGTTGCTGGTATTTAGGCACCAATTAAAAATGATTTGACAGCTTGTGATCAAATACATCATATTTATGTATTTAGTCTCTATTGTTTATTTAGGCTTTGATGTATTTTTGACCCATTTCTGATGCTCTATAGCTGCTAATATATGTGTTTATTATTATTATTATTGTATATGGAATTTGTTTTGTTTTTGTACGTAGGTATGGCATATGAACTGGGGTCATATTCCCATCAAATTAATAGAGTAGCCCAGGTCTCCTGTGTATTAGGATACAAGGTAGCTACTGACTGTTACCATGTTTGAAGGAGTACCTAAATAATAATGGCATAAGCAACTCAACACATCAATGCAAAAAGAAACTAGATTTCATTTTGTGTCCATGTATCTGGGTGTTTTATCAGATCTCAGCCAAAGTGGGTAGACAACTCATTTATATAATTTTATCCATTGCCTCTCTCTTTTTTTTTTGGCATATTTCCACTTCAGTTCTCAAATATATCTGGTAGGAGAAATATGAACCAAAAGGGCTGTAATCAACTCCAAACAAATGGGGTCAAATTAAATATTAGAGCAAGAGTTGGCAAGAATAAGCCTTTTTATTCTAGCATGGTAACATGTCAAAACAATGCACTTTCATATTCCACATATCTTCACAACTAAATGCAGTTGTCATATATAATTATTTTGTTGAGGTCCTAGGGAAGCTGTAAATATATCCAGAATTAGGCACAGAGACCCTGTAAAATTACAATGGGAGCATGTGGGTGAAAATACCCAAAACCATGCTTGTGAAAAGTTTTTATTGGTCTGATTACCAATTGTTTAGATTGTCAGAACCATTGTATGTGAAAGAGTCTGCATGGTGTCTTCTGACATGGAGCTGAGGGGTTCCAGGAATGCTTAACACATATTTGTGACATCATTCAGTTGTTTTGAACATCAGTCATAAATGCATCATGAACAGCTCAGCCAGTCCTTTTATCCTACAAGAATCATAGAGTCATAGAATAGTCGAGCTGGAAGGGGCCAATAAGGCCATCAAGTCCAACCCCCTGCTCAATGCAGGAATCCAAGTTAAAGTGTACCTGACAGGTGGCTGTCCAGCTCCCTCTTGGAAGCCTCCAGTTTTGGAGAACCCACTACCTCCCTAGGTCATTGGTTCCATTGTCGTACCACTCTAACACTTAGGAAGTTTTTCCTGATTTTCAGATGAAACCTCGCTTCCTGTAACTTGAGCCCATTGTTCCTGCACTCTGGGATGACTGAGGAAAGATCTTGGCCCTCTGTGTGACAACCTTTCAAATATTTGAGGAGTGCTATCATGTCTCCCCTCAGTCTTCTCTTCTCAAGGCTAAATATGCCCAGTTCTTTCAGTCTCTCCTCATGGGGCTTTGTTTCCAGTCCCCTGATCATCCTTGTTGCCTTCCTCTGAACCTGTTCCAGTTTGTCTGCATCTTTCTTAAATTGTGGTGTCCAGAGCTAGACACAGTACTCAAGATGTTATGGTTTATTTCTAGGCTGCCTTTTGGCCAAAATGGCCCCCAAGATGGCTTACACACAAATAGAAAAACACAAATACAAAATACAAATAAAAACAATACCATTTACAAAAATTCAACAAAATCCTAGCATTTCTAAAAAGCAACAACAGCTAAAAACCAAAAGCATTCATCTTACTGGTAAAGGGCAGTCCCCAGAAAAATTTCACTAAGAGCATGGGTAAGGGGGCAAAGTAGGTGGAAAAGCTTGCCCCCTGATGATCCCAGCACAGTCTCACCCCTGCAGCAGTATCTCCCAGTCTGCAGCTCCTCCTTATAAGGTCCAGGCAGAGGGGTGGGGCAAGGCAGGTGGAAAAACTTTCCTCTTGATGGTCCCAGTACAGTCTCACCACTGCAGCCGTCTCCCTGCTGAACCTTACCCAGTGCCAAATAGAGGGGAACTAGCACTTCATGTGATTTGGAAACTATACTTCAGTTAGTACAGTCTAAAGTAGCATTTGCCTTTTTTGCAGCCATATCACAGTGTTGACTCATATCCAGCTTGTGATCAAAAACAATTCCAAGATCATTCTTGCATCTAGTATTGCTGAACCAAGTATCCCTCATTTTTCCTAAGTGTAGAACTTTGCACTTCTCCATATTGAATTTCAGTCTGTTTTTTCAGCCCAATGCTCCAGCCTATCAAGACCACTTTGAATTTTGTTTATGTCCTCCAGAATATCAGCTATGCTCCCAATTTTGGATCATCTGCAAATTTGATAAGCAGTCCCTGCACTTCCTCATCCAAATCATTAATAAAAATGTTGAAGACCACTGGGCCCAGGACCAAGCCCTGTGGTACCCTGCTCATTAACTCCCCCCAGTTTGGGAAGGAAGCATTGATAAGCATTCTTTGAGTGGGATTCTGTAGCCAACTGTGGATCCACTTGAGAGTTGTTTCATCCAGCCCACATTTTGCTAGCTTGCTAATCAGAATATCATGGGGCACTTTGTCAAAAGCTTTGCTGAAGTTGAGATATATTATATCCACAGCATTCCCACAGTCTATCAGGTAAATTACTCAATCAAATAATGAGATAAGATTAGTCTGGCAGGATTTGTTGTTGACAAATCCATGTTGGCTTCTAGTAATCAAGCACTTTGTTTTCAAGGTGCTTACAGACTGACCATTTTATAATCTGCTCCAGAATTTTCTAAAGGATTCTTGTCAGGCTGACTGGTCTTTAGTTCCCAGGTTTCTCCTTTTTGCCCTTTTGAAGATAAGGAAAACATTAGTCCCCCTCCAGTCATCTGGCACTTCACCCATCCTCCACAATTTCACAAAGATAATAGACAGTGATTCAGAGAATTCTTCAGCCAGTTTCTTCAATACTCTAGGATGCAGTACCAAGAGATATCACACCTGACCCATTTTTGGCCTGCAATGTGTGGCATTAATCCTTCCTTAAGGAAAATATTCTCCCAAAGCTGTCGTTGACCTGAAGAGGAAAACTTTGGTTAACAACAAAGAAAGCTTCCCTCTTTGGGAAAACTAGGCGTGCAATTTTAATCAGGATTATGATGGGGTGGAAAGGGCTAACCCCCCCATGTATCCAATCTTGATCCTGACTGAATATTCATCACTTTTCTACCTACCTTTCAGTCTCCTTTGCATCCCTAGGAATATATTTCACACCAAGAAAAGATATAAAGACTGGGTGTGTGCAGCAGATTTAGACGAAACCTGAATCTGAACTGAAGTGGTGTTCTTCAGAAGGATATTGGACTTGTCTGAAGAGAAATGGGACCTGTCTGAGGCAGCCCTAACTGAAGTGAGTATGACTGAAGTGCTTTGTGCCACCTCAGTGTTTTCAGCATTTAAAAAACTGCTGCAGACATGTATGTGCTAAAACCCAAACGAAGCTTACTATATAAGGAAAATGCCAGGGTGGGGAAATGGACAGCTGTGTTGTGACTGGCAGGTCTAGCCTGTAATTGGAAGAAATGATATTATCAGGGTTCTCTGTTCCCAATGGTTTGGGGGAGGGATGTTGAAGTAAATAAATAGCTTTGCTTTCCACATGCTTCTTGCTCTTTGTTATCCCTGTCTCTTAGGAGCAGTAATGTTAAAAGAGTTCTGGGGGAGTCAGGGACTCTTTTACTTTCCTTTCTGTTCCTATTTACTAATACCAGTGTTCTCGTTATTCCAGTCCTACATCACTCTCTTATTTACCCACCCTGTCTTCCCAATCCTTAACAGTCCTTTTTCATTTATTCTTTTTTGATTTAATATTGCTGTTTCCATTTTGAGTCTGTGTTGGTTGCTCTAGTTAGAGAAAGTCAGCTTAGGTGTTATTCCTCCCTTCCCCTTAGAATAGCTCTAGGTCTGAGTGATTTTTTATTTAATAACTACTAGTGTGTTTTCTATTTTAGTCTGTCTCAAGTGATTGTTTATTTTATTTAGCAGTCACATACATACCAGTCAATACAACCTCTAATGCTGTCTTAGGACTCATCCACACGATGATTTACTGTGTGTCTGGTGCTACTTGCATCCCTCTGTAATTCACATGGTTCACATGACGTTGCAAGCAAAGAGAAGCTATCAAGTATTTCCCCCCTTTAAATCCGTATTAACCCAATCTGCTAATAATGCAAAAAGGAAAGGAAAAACCCATCTCAGCTGCACTATGCTCCTCCATGTAGGCGCTTTGCTTTGATTTTTTTTAGCGGGCTGCTTCTCTTATGCCCCATTGGCCGCTCCCTCTCTTTCTGTCACCTGCAAAAGCTGCAGCAGCCATTGCCCACTTTACCTTTCACTCACTCCCCCCTCTAGTCAGTTCCATAGTTTTGTTCTCATGGCTTAGGTGTGCAATTGACAAGAAACAATGAAACTGACCAGACCTTCTCCATTAGCAATATTGATACTCTGGAGGAAGTAAACATGTAAAACCACAAGGAAACAGTGACACTAAACCTTTCCAGAGAAATGCCTACTTGCGTGAATGGAAAACAATAGATTGGAAGCTACCATTAAGCAAGAAGTGTGGACCCTGAAAAGCTATTGCAATGTAAAAGCAGCTTTTTTAGTACGAAGTTAGGCTCCCATGTGGATAAGCCCTTAGTGTCTGCGTGGCTGTTGCACTCACATTAATGCCTTTTAGTGCTATCGTGTATTTTGTTCTAGGTTCCAGTGCACTGTGTTTTGTTTTATCTTTTAGTCTGTCTCAAGTGATTTTTATCAGTCATAGTATCATCACCATCATCTTTGTGTGTGGGAGCTATTTCATGCACTAATATCTGCTATTGGACTGTACAGTGCATATTATTGCTATGTGGAAAAGCCCTCACTGGTGCTGGCGGAAAACCATGTGATGCCCTCAGGGACAGAGGTAGCTCTGGCATCAGTGGCATCAGTGGCAGAGATGTTGGTAGAAGCAGTGACAGACTGAGTTCTTTCCCCATAAAATTCAAATGCAACATCTTCAGCCCTGCGAGCAGGAGCAGTGATGGTGACTTTTAGCAGCAGTAGTGGACCACATGGTGGGATGGAGATGCTTACCTGACCTCCTGGCAGGTGAATTGTTACTGCTTAACAACAGTCAGAGGGGGAGCAGCAAGATGGTGGGGGAGCTTGAGGAGGAGCACAGGAATGGCTTCACCGATGTGTTTGCATCACACCAACCTCTCTGGCCCCTCTCCCTCCCAGTAAGTAGCAGTCACTCACCTGCCATAGGGTCAGGTAAGGACCTCCACCCCATCATGCCATCCACTACTGTGCAGGAGCCCCTCTTCCCCACATGAGGCTGGGAGCACTAGTAGTAGTGGCCAGCCCACTCTCACTACTACCACAAAGAGGACTCTGTTTTGTGAAGAAGGAGACAGCAAGCAGCAGCATGGCACTTTCAGTTCCTCTGACTGAAGCTGTAGGGGAGACCAGTTTATTAGATGTAGAGGTGGAGACTGAGGATTGTCAGATATGGAGACAACATACTGGTTCTGGCCAAGCCAGGGTTGGACCGATACCAGTATGGCCAGGTAGAGTCTGGGTCCTCAGGCTCAAGAAATACATTGTTTTTGTTTTTTAGTGAACTGTTCAGCTTCCTAAATATTATATAGAGCTTTATTAAAAAGCACTTGATGTTCCTTGGATTTTTTCCTCATGTTTCTGTGTCCCTTAGGAGAGTTTTGTATCCTTGGTGTTAGATAACACAAGGTGGTCAGCTAACTAAGCAATACAAGATCTCCCATGAAGTATATCTGTCTTGAGATTTACTGTGGGTTCTTGCAGGTGTTACACTGACAAAGATATTGGGGGGGAGGCAAGACCTGAAAAAGAGATTTGAGGAAAGATCTTTAGAAAAACTAATTTTCATGTCACAGGGTACTAACCCTGGATCAGAATTAGGGTTGCCAGGTGAGAAGCATCCCAAAACCTGGGATTTCAGGGGCAGGCCCTAGTGATGTCACAGGGGCAGGTCATATTGATGTCACGGGGCCGGGCCATAGTGATATTATAGGGGTGGGCCCAAGTGATGTCACAGGAGCAAGCTCTAGTGATGTCATGAAGCATGATACATTAAGCATCAACCACAGCTGTTTGGAGAATACAATTCAAACAAAAAGATTTATCTAATTGCAAATTAAGACAGAAATCTTAGCTAAAAGATAGAGCCTGGGTAGGGAACATTTAATCAAGTCTACTTGCTTCTGGCAAGAAGGGTTTATGTGCCCTCAGGCAGCCCAGTCACCAGAAGGCATTGTAGGAAGAAGGGATCCTAGTATTGTAGGAGCCTAGTATTGTAGAGATGTTAGATGGGAGCACTCAGGAGTAAAGATGGATGCCCATGGAGGCTGCAATTCTAAGCACGCTTATTAAGGGATTAAGCCCCATAGAACTCAACAGGACTTACTTCTGAGTAGATATGGTTTGGATTCTGCTGTTGGTAAAGCTTGACCAGGGATCCTCTGCAAAGATATTGATATCCAAGCAGGGTTGGCAACCCCCTGCTTAGAATGACCTGCCTCTACTTTTAATATGGCTGCTAAAACTGACTTTGACAGCCAACACAATTCCAGTGAATAATAATTGACAGAGAGAAAACACATATGGTTTGATCTACCTTCGCAGACAGCAGCTTGGGAACAACAACAATTGCAGCCACACTTCCCAAGATGTGAATTCTCTTTTACCACTATTGGGCAAGAAACAAACCATCATGCAACCAACAAAATGCATCATCAGTGGGTTTAAGGGGGTTGAGCTGAGTGCATGGAAACACTGTTATTGCTTCTATGGATGTAAGGGAGTGAGGTCAGAGGTAACTGAAATGCAAACAGAAAAAGAAAAAGAAAAGACAGTGATGATTTCCTAAATGCAATACCATACCAACCACAACAAGATTCCTATGAACTCAGCATCCCACAACCAGTCAGGATTCCAAACCAAAAACCAAAACTAAAAAAATCCTGGCAGCCAGTCAGCCAAGGTCGCAGAAATTCCCATGCAGCACAGCCTGACTTGCGGGCTGCAGTTAGTGCAGAATGCTGTGTCACTATTACTGACAAGAGTGAGACCCTATCAGCACATAATACCTCTGCACTGGTTGCCGGTTTCCTACCAGGCCAAGTTCAAGGTGTGCTTTCCATGTTACGGGGTCCACATAGTACTTGTTCTGCCTTTAGTGTGGCAGCACCTATGCGGTGGAACTCCTTGCCTATTGACATTAGGCAGATGCCTTCATTGTACTCTTTTCAGCACCTGCTAAAAACATTTTTGCTTAGGCAAGCCTATCCAGGCAGGTAGAACCTATTGTGTTTTTATCTGTTTTTAATTCATTGTTGGTTTTATTATTTTGAATGTTTTTAAATACCTGTCTTTAACTGTTTTTGCCAATAATTTTATTGTTTTAATTCCTTCTGTAAACCGCTTGGAGTTTTTTTACAATAAAGCAGTATATAAATGTTGTAAATAAAATACATAAATACATTTTGGAGTCACTGTGGCCCTTGGGTATCTTTCCACTTTTAGGAACTAAGGAATCTACTTTATACCAACTAAGGCCATTTGATACCATCTAGCTCAGTACTGATGACATGGACTAGCATTGGCTCTCCAGGATTCCAGGCAATAGTCTTTTGCCAAAAATTCCCCCAAGGAAGACGGGCACACTGCAAATGCAGAGGAAGTAATAGTGTACAACCACAGTGTGAAATCAGATACAGTAGGGCCCCACTTACCGGCACTTCGCTTCCCGGCATTCTGCTAATGCGGTGGCTTTGATTCCCCATTTTTAAAGCTGATTTTGCCCTTTTGCAGCATTTTGCGTCATTTTCGCATCATTTTCATGCGACACACCCCATTATATTCAATGGGGTTCTGCTTTACGGTGATTTCTGGTTTACGGTGGGGGTCCAGAACAGAACCTGCCGTATAAGCGGGACCTGCCTGTACTTATTGGGACATAGTATGAAGAAATATTTATATAAGCATGACTATCAAATATGTGATACACAACCTGTAAAGATATTTGTAGTGCAATTGTATGATTGTTTACTCAGAAGCAAGTCCCAATGTATTCAATGGAACTTACTCAAACATGGAAGCGTGCACAGAACTGCAGCCTTAAGTGATAAGGAACACTCACCCAACCCAAAATTCAGAATCATGCCACTTTCAGCTGTTTTGCAACTGTTTATACTTTTTATAGTTATCGGATTTTAAAGGGATTTATTTCTTGTTGTGAGCTCCTTTCGTTTCTAATCAGCAATCCTAGTTCACAGGGTTGTTGGGAAGACTACACACACACACACACACACAGAGGAGATGTAAAAATACATAAACCCCATATAATAGTTTTTTTGTCAAAACCAGTTGATCATTGCAGAACATTTTTTTTAAAAAAATAACATAATTATTAGGTTCATACATAATAAAAGCAGTGATACCTATGTAAGTCTTGCCTAATTGCTTTAAAAATAGGATTGGAGGGGGAGAGAAAGATTTCCAACACAAGCACAATCCTTTGCTATGTTCACCCAGAAGTCCCATTAATTTACAGCACAAGCCTAACCTCGTCTACTCAAAAGTAAGTCCTATTGAATTCAGTGAGGTTTACTCCAGGTATGTGGGATTAGCATTGCTGCTTTCCTCTCAGAAAAGCAAGTATTGGATTAAAGCTTCATATTGGGAAAGTTTTCAAAACATTGCCCTCTTCAACAGCCCAGGAAAATTTAAACTTGTTTGACTCCTGCACACAAGGGAAAAAAAGACTTTTGGTACTGCTGAAAGCTATATACTTACTCAATTTATGAGATTTTCAGATAAACAGGAAAAAACAACAGTTTTCTACCTCTGCAATGACATCTACCTACTGCCTTGAGGCCCAGAAATCCCTTGTCAATCACAACCCTGTCTTCATTTATTGGCTACAAACCTGAAAGGGAGAGGTTAGAGCAGCCAGCTAAGAGATCATTTCACAGAAGTTGTGAGGTGGTGGTTGACGTTTTTGTGTATATCTTCTGAACCAGACAACCTGGACACTTAATTGTATTTAAAAAATAAAAGCTGAGCGTCCAGAGATTAACCGACTCACCCAGAGACCTGGAGAGAACCCCAAAAATTCAGAGTGTCCGGGCAAAAACCGGACACCTGGCAACCCTAATTTCAGAATTACTGCCAATTCAATGGGGGCCTTTAGAGGCAGTTAGTTCATGAATCCCAATTAGGCTATTAAAATACCAAAACGTAAGCAGTGTAATAGTGTTTATTGCTGAGCATACACATAGAAATAAGCATAGATATCCCACGTCCTTAGAAGCAGTTTTTAGGAGCTTCCCTGGGGGCAGGGTATTCTGTCACTAAGGGCCTCCACCACCATGATAGAGCGATGACCGTGATGTCTGCTTCTCTCTCCTTCCTCTCCTGCTATGTGCCTCCTTCTTCCTTTGTCCTATTTTTCTCCCTCTCTGTCTCAGGCTGCTTGATATAGTCTGCCTGACACCTCCCGAAAAGGGTTCAGCAGCTGTGTGCCTGCTTACCTCATTGACAGTGGAGTAACCTAATACAATGGAATATTCCCTACACGAGAGCTTACAGTTCTCGTGGGAATAGGAAGGGGAACAGCCAGTACAAGCCTGGACATGTCCTCTCTATAATAATGATGTAATAATTAACCCCCTCCACTGCATTGGGAATGGGCTTTAATATACAAGATCCCACATAGACTCTAAACATAGCATTTGAGAGGTAGTCTGCAAAGGTCACCTGAACTTGTTTGTCTATACAAGAGGCTTGGCAATACACTAATTCACTTCAAAATATAAAACAATAGTTACATTATACAGCCACGAGAGTGGCTGTATACTATAGCCAGCATGGTTTTTTTACATTCCGCAATGTTAAATTGAAAATACCCCCATGCCATTCTGATGCATCTCATAAGCTCATTTCAAAACAAAACTTTACAAAACCTATAGTTCTGAACTCAGAAACCCTTGCTTAACAACCCTCTCAATTTTCATGGCGATACACAAAACAGTAAGAGAGAATAGAGAGTTCAAAGTGTAAAAAGAGAGAGAAAACCCCCAGAGCCCTTTTGGACTTTTTTCTCGGAGAGTTCTCATAATCTGTTGAAATTCATTAAAAATCAGCCAAGTTCACAGAGTACCTGTAATCCTAATACTGACCTTGCCCCATACTCTGACCTTCATCTTCTGCAGTTTAAAAGTTAAAAAAATGCCTGGCTGATTTTTAATTAATTTCATACATTTTGGCTGGCAGCCTATGATAACGCAGGGCATGCTCAGTAAGAACCAACTGTCAGAATTCTAAAAGCCAGACTCACAGCTGCTGGGCTTGCCTAATCAGGGGGCCACACACACACCAGACTTTGATTTTACTTGAGGCAGTCATGGCTTCCCTCAGAGAATCCTGGGAAGTGTAGTTTGTGAAGGGTGCTGAGAGGAGACTCCTGTTCCACTGACAGAGCTCCAGCGGCCAGACTGGTTTAACAGTCAGCCAGTCTGATTGAAGCTCTGTGAGGGGAACAGGGTGTCTCCTAGCAACTCTCAGCACCCTTCACTAACTACACTTCCCAGGATTCTTTGAGAGAAGCCATGACTGTCTAAAGTGAAATAAAGGCCTGGTGTGGATGTGGCCAGTGACAGCTTTGGTTTAAATGTGGGTGGGAGGCTATATGTGCCTGCTGTAGAATAAAAAGGTGGGGGAAAGCCTGAAGAAGAATGATACTGTTCACAATGTTTTCCTTTAGGAAAGGAAAGGTGCTTCCCTTCTGCCCAGTGCTCACCCACCCAATCTCCTCCACCTCCCCTCCCTGCTCCTTCCCTGGGTCAGTGTTGGACAATGACCTGGGAGACCAGGGTTTGAATCCCCACACAGCCATGAAGCTGACTGGGTGACCTTGGGCCAGTCACTGCCTCTCAGCCTCAGAGGAAGGCAATGGTGAAACCACCTCTGAATACAGTTTACCATGAACACCCTATTCAAAGGGTCGCCATAAGTCGGGATGTTAAGCATGAAGTAAATACTAAACTAAATATATGGAAGTAAATACTGTTGTGCGCCTCCCCCAATCTCCGAACAGTGAGATCTCAGGGGTCCCTGCACTCATCCAGGGTTTGGTTTCCTTTGAGAAGAAGGTTAGCGGAGACTGCAGTGTCTTTATGAAATATGGTTTGTTTATTTACAAACATTCAAAACTGAGCTCAAGATGGAGGGGGTTCAAGGCATCAGCATTCCAATATCCAGCTTTTCCATCTGGGTTGCAGAAGGCACCCCAAATGCCATGGTGCAGAGAGCCAGTCTCTCTGCCTGCCTTCAGTCTCCAAACATTCTCTAGACCAAACGCAAAAATGACAAGCCTCTGCTGGGCTCCAGGAAGGGGGGGGATGCTCTCCTGAAGAGTTTCAATGACAAAAGGGTCTTCCTGGCCCATTCACTGTTGCTGGACAACAGATAGGCCCATTATCTTACCTGGCCACTCCTTTGATTAACAAAGAAGATTCATCTGGCTAGCAGAGGCAGTGCCCAGGCATAGGATTCTAAATCAGAGGCTGGAAAGGGGACCCACAGTAATCATCCATTCCAACCCCCATGCTCATAACAATACAATTGAACTCTATAAGCATGCAAATGATCAAACCTGCCCTCCCCCCTTCCTTTGCACCCCTCCAATATGCTCCTTCCCATTCCCCCTCCTCCTCTCCCATGGTCAGTTTTTCCTATCCCAACCAAGATTGCATAGGAGTAAATCCCATTGAACTCAATAAGCGTGTAAATGATCAGACCTGCTTTTCCCCCTCCTTCCTCTTTCCCTTCCTCCTCCCGTGCCCACTCCAGCCCTCCCTCCCTCCCACCCTGGTCAGTTTTACCTATCCTAAGCATGATTGCACGGGAGTAAATCACACTGAATTCAATAAACATGCAAATGATCAAACCTGTCCTTCCCCACCCCTCCCCTTGTGCCTGCTCACCTCCCAGTCCTCCCCTCTGCGTTTCCTCCCCTCCCTCCTCGTCTTCCTCGCCTCCCTCCTCGTCCTCCTCCCCTCCCTCCTCGTCCTCCTCCCGTCCCCATCGTCTGTGGTCAGTTTCACCTATCCTAAGCATGACTGCAGGGGAGTAAATCCCATTGAACTCAATAAGCATGCAAATGATCAATCCATTCTCAGCAAACTTGCACAGGATCCCATTTCTTACCTCCCGGATTAAAAAGCAGGGAAATTCACTAATAGGCAAAAAACCTTGCAGTTTAAGAACGTACCTATAGCCCACAGATATTTCTATCAAACTTTAAAAAGCAGGGAAACTGGGCAGCTATAGTGAATGTACCAGGGGAGCAGGAGACCTGAACTCCTCTCTGAGATATTGTACTGCCCTACAAATTGGTCAAAATGCAAACACCATTTGGGTTGGTCTTTCACAGTCCAATCCACTTCCTGTGTTGCTTGGAAGAATTTGGTAACATGTGCCTCTGAGCATATGGTGAGCGGTGGCAACACCTGCAATCAGCCCAAATAATAGAATGAAGACATGTGCTGTGCTGATCTTGTTTTAGAAGGGAGGAAGCAACATTATTAAGGCAGTTGATATAGTTCAGATGGTCACTTTGAATATGTCTGATTTCTTTTGCAATTTTAGTGAAATTTCCTATAGGAAATCATTTTCTTTTTTTCTATTTCTGTGAATATGTGAAGTACAGCAACACTTTGCAAAATTTACACTAAAAAACCTCAAAACATAATTGTGGAATAATGGCACTCACTTCTGCAGAATAGTCTCCAGTGGACCTCAGGAGTTTCTCAATTTGCACAAGATAAAACAGTGGGAGGTGAAATATATTCTAGCAAAATGCTAGGTGTGTTCTATGTTTTTAATTGACCGCACCCATCTTGCCTTAAATGAAGTGGTTTAAACATAGCAGGCTGAAAACATGCATCCTCTTTTTTCCCAACAGCTAGAGTCATTGCTGAAGTAGCAACATATTGGAATCAGTCTGATTTTACATCTAACTGCAGTTTCAGATTCAACTGCTTTAATGCACCCAAAATAGAAATAGAACATAACCTCCAATGTGAAACACAAAAAATGCTGTCTTCACCATCATATGACACTGACCAATAAAAAGGCTTTGAAATTAATAAAAAATAAATTTGACACAGATTTCTGGGATGAATAATGAGGGAAATAAACTTTTCTAGTGTAGATTCTCTGTAGAAACATTAGTAACACAGGAAAGAAGCATAGTAAGAAGAACACCAACAAGCATACAAAAATATAATTCTCTATCTTTGGAGATGGCAGGTGTTGCCACCACTCACCATATGTTCAGAGGCACATGTTACCAAATTCTTGCAAGCTACACAGCAAGTGGATTGGACTGTGAAAGACCAACCCAAATTGTGTTTGCATTTTGACCAATTTGTAGGGCAGTACAATATCTCAGAGAGGAGTTCAGGTCTCCTGTTCCCCTGGTGCATTCACTATAGCTGCCCAATTTCCCTGCTTTTTAAAGTTTGATACAAATCACTTTGGGCTATAGGTATGTTCTTAAACAGCAAGGATTTTTGCCTATTAGTGAATAATAACATGGGATTCGAGAGCAGGCTTGAGAAAAATACACACAGTAGTGGAATTTGCAATAAACAAAGACACTGTTCAAAAACTTTCTTAGAATTCTTTAAGGAGCTTTGCCTTTCAAAGTCTTACCCAAAGTCATCTCTCTGAGTTGTCCCAATGGAGAAGTGGAGAAGCTGGTAGAAATGAGCTTGCCTGACAAAGTCAGGGAGAATCTGATGGAAGGAATCTAATGCTGTACAATTTCTGTCTCATTTTTATACCATTTTTTTGGGTAGGGTTGTACATGAAATTTTACACAGAAAGGATTTTCCATCTGCACTTTCTAATTGTATCAGAAGGCTTCAATCCTGGTACACCAACTATCCCCTTTCCTAGAGAAGGATAACTTTGCCACTGTGACACATGCTTTGGTAACTTCATGAATGGATTACTATAATGCACTATGTAGGGTTTCCCTTGCGGTTTCCTTGGGATTGATTCAGAAGCTGCAGTTCATGCAGAATGATGTTACCAGAATGCTAAGTGTGACACCTGAATGTGCACATATTATACCCGTGCTAAGGGAACTGCACTGGCTGCTGATTACTTACTGGAGTGTGTTCATAGCTTTGTTGTTAGGATATAAAGCACTGAACAACATGAGACCCCTGAAAGATTGCCTACCCTGTGGGGAAGGGCTGCAGCTCAGTGGTAGCGCATCTGTTTTGCATGCAGAAAGTCCCAGGTTCAATCTCCAGCTTCTCCAGGTAGTGCTGGGAATGTCTCCCTGTCTGAAACGCTGGAGAGCCACTGCCAGTTGGTGTGGACAATATTGAGCTAGATTGACCAATGGTCTGACTTGGTGCAATATTCCTATGTTCATATTGTGAAAACTAAGTTGTGCATTTGTGGAGGGGCTCAGTGCTGAAAGAGCCATGGCTCAGTGATAGAGCACCTGATTTTCATGCAGAAGACCCCAAGTTCAATCCCTATCATCTCCAGTAGGGCCAGAGCTTGAAAAAGTTTTGTTTTTTTTAACTACAAATCCCATCAACCCAATCTAGTGGCCATGCTGGCTGGGGCTGATGGGAGTTGTAGTTTAAAAAAGTAACTTTTCCACGCTCTGAGTAGGGCTAGGAAAGACCCCTGGCTGAAACTCTGGAGAGCTGCTGAGTCAGTATAAGGCAGCTTCCTATGTTCCTTCTAGACTTGATAGATCACTGAGCTCATCTGAGGAGCTCCTATTATTAGCACAGATGATCATATGGCAGTGACCCATAAAAGGGCATTGTCTGCTTTTGCCCCTGGTCTTTGGAATGCTCTTCCTCTGCCATATGGGCAGCAACACTGGCTATCTGCTTCAGACATCTTTTGAACAAGTACCTCTTTTTTTAGGCTTTCCCTAACCACTGATGTTGGATCCTGCCCTTACATAATGTATGATGCTATATTTTTGCAATCTGACATTGTTTTCGGTGTTTTATACTGATGGTTTTATTGTACATTTGAGCTTTATTGTACACTGATTAGAGATTTTAATAATAAGCTGTTTAGATATGGAATAACAACTACATAAATCTAGGAATTTTATCTTTCCTGTTAACTTCAAAACAAGACATTTAATCCTAAATCATAATTCATGTCCCCTCTTTTGATGTATGGGGCCAATGTCATTTCTACCTGACACAGGTGCTGTACATGAGCTTAGGTGGACAAAATGTTCAGTGTTTTTTACCCCATGAGTTAACAATGCCAGGCTAACCACCCATAGCTAAATGTAATAAAAGATCACAGCATGTCAGACATAGTGAACACATCTGCCAATGAAGGTGTCTGCTTATATTTTTATGAATTTAGTCACAGCAGTAAATACCAATCAGATAGTCTTCTTCTGTACTCCTTATCTGTCATTTATCGTCCTACCTAACCTAAGGAACATGCTACAAAAACATGTAGGCAATGTTCTAATTTTGGCTAGAAATAAAATGAAAAGGCAGAGAAGGTGAAACACACATGGAATGAATAAAGTTCAAGACAACAATCCATATAATCTTTGAATACTGCTTTCAACATTCTACTACCAGAGACAGGGAACAATAATAAGTAAATTAACAGACAAACTGTTTACAGCAAGAGTCTTACAAGGTTCAACAAAGCACAAAATACCACAGTATGAATATTTGAGCAAAAGTGAATCTGTTTTCTTCTAATATCCAGGACACTTTTTCCTGTTTTCTTAAAATATATATTTAAAAAAGCCACTGTTGTTAGTTCTGCCTTTATGACAAAATAACCTGTTTAAGAGACAATAAAGTTTATTGGTGAAGGAATCAAATGGAGGGTAACAACATTTAATTTTTAACATGTATTGTGGTTCATTTATGCTAAATTGAGCAACCCTAGCATTGAGCTTTAATACATAAAACTCCATGCTTCATCTTTGTCATGTATGAAATTCAATAAATGACTACTTTTTCATGGTTTGTTATTTCACATGTGATTTGTACAAATTATTTGGGCTATAGTGTCAGAAACACAGATGGCATCAAGTACTACTAAATAATTTTGATACATTGTTTCCATGAAACTGCCTTCTATACCAGATGCAATACATAATGGTTATGGGAACAATCACCCTAGGATAATTCTTGATTTGAAAGTGGTCTCTATTTTAATAGTTTTCCTTTGTTTATCATTGCTCTGGAAAGACAGCAATTATACGCCATTAGCTGCAGTAAAAACAAGAGCCAATTAAGACCTGGGAGTTTAACTCTGGAGTTGGTATGGCTTATTTCTTTATTTAACAAAAGGCTGCACACATTCAACTTCATAATTCTATGCTTGGAAATTCTTTAAAAGTAGAAAATGAAATCTGAGCATAAATATGCAGGTTAGTGCCAACTGGCAACAAGCAATGACACTATCTGAATGGCTTTAAAGATTTTATCCATGCCCTGTGTAACAAAATATATGCATAATGTATCAGAATTGTTCAGCACTGGCTTAGGTGGACAAAGTGTTACAAGTTTATTGATGCATTCTTTCTCTCTTACACACACACACACAGAGAGAGAGAGACAGAGAGTGGGTTCCAAGATTATCTTACTACAGTTATCAATACTTTGGTAACAGGTTAGATTACTGTAAGATACTGTGCAAAGGACTGCCCTTGAACACTGTTGGAAAGCTTCAGGTGGATCAGAGTATGGCAGACAGATTGTTAACTGGTGGCACTCAACCACAGATAAGTCCCCTTCTGTGGTTGTACCCTATTCATCAAATACCCCAGTCTTCCCCAGAATTTCATCAGTCACTCTTGCATGGCCTCGCAGGATCTTGGGGAGGGGGCACAGCAACAGCCCTTTCAAAAGCACCTGCTTCACAGCAGTCTGACTCTTTTCCCTTAGATGTGCTTGCCAAGCCAAACCTCCCTTTATCTAGACCTTTCACTGTGGCTGTATGTGGCCACTGTTTTCAGGGCCAGAAATGAGCTGTACTCTCAATCAAAATTGGACCTAGTTTGGGAAGTTTTTGCCTTTCTCTGTGTGTACAGCTGATTCTGTTAGGCGTGGAACTTTTCTTTGTCACAATGCTGAAATGGCATTGGGCAGGATCTCACACATGGGGGGGCCCATAGGGTGTCTGGAAGTGGAGCTCAGAGTCTGGCCTGAGCTTGGGTGGGCCAGGCCTGATGCCACATACCTCAGGTTGCCAGTGGGATCCAGATGCTTGGCCTGCACCATGCTGGGTCCTCTTCACTGCTAAGTTCCCAAGGGTACTCTTCAGCAGTCATGCTGGGGGAGAATATCAAGCAGTGGCGTGCTGTTTGAATGGATTTCTGAGCCTACACTCCGTGCCATGCTAATTCTGCTTCCCTTGCTGTATCACAGAAGTTGTGGCCTGTCTTGACCCACACATGTGTTTGGCTTGTTATTGTTCATCCCTTGGCTAGGAAGCAGCACAATGTGCATGTCCCACAACTTTGCTTATTCTACTGTCCCAAGTTTGAAATACTTGGATATCAGCTAACCCTTTTCCAACCTCAAATAGCTGGCTTTTCTTCATTAATTCACATCTTGAGCAACTTGCCACAGACCTAGAGAGACCTGTCCTTGAAAGTACTAGCTCAGTCTGCTTACTGGACGGATGATCACCCATCTGTTGGCCTCTGGTATGAACTTTCCTTGAACTTGCTGTCCTTTTGGTGCTTGCTCTTACCTCATTTGCCTAGCCCAGTCCTCCAAGGGGTCACACACTCACTTCAAGCCATTGTGAATATATATTTGCAAGTGCGTAAATAAATACAAAATAAGCTTGGCTGCCTGGACCAAGAGGGAAATTAGAAGACTGAAAGCAAAATTCATCATTATTAAAAAAAAATATATTCACCAGTGTGGTGTAGTGGTTAAGGTGCTGGACTAGGACCTGTGAGACCAGGGTTTGAAACCCTACACAGCCATGAAGCTCACTGGGTGACCTTGGGCCAGTTATTGCCTCTCAGCCGCAGAGGGAGGTAATGGTAAACCCCCTCTGAATACCATTTACCATGAAAACCCTATTCATAGGGTCACCATAAGTCGGGATTGATTTGCAGTCCGTTCTTTTTCTTTCTGTCTTTATCTTTGCAAGATGCTAAGCACCGATGGCCATTCATCGAGCCTTTGAGTTGCCATGGACATGTTCTTCACTAGATGACTGTAACATTCAGTGCTGATGTGCAAGCTTCAATGAGTCATTATAGATCAAACACAAACAGGTTTTGTGTATGTATGAACTTCAAAAGGAAATTATTGTAAACACAATGCTTTTCATTGTCACTTGTCAGACAGCTGTGAGTCACAGAGTGCTGAACCCAAGAATGTGTGAACTGGCCCTTAAATTGAGCATGACCTGCTCCTACTGACATTCATGAGATCCTTTTAGAAATACCTAAGCATCCCTCTACTTCCCAAAGGGGATGAACCTTTGCAAGTGTTTCAAGCATTTGAAGTGAACTTGCATAAAGCATCCATATCTGCTACAGCTGCCTTTCTTTGCCTCAAAACTGCCCAAAAACTTTATTCAGGGCAACAGAAAGGCAGAGATAGGAACAGCAGCTTCTGGTGTACCCAGGCCATGATGGAGACCAAAGACTGGGGTGGGGAAATTGTGCAATTTTGCATGTTGGGAAAATGTTGTTCTGTACATTATGCCCACATAGAGGTTTCTCCAGGGGAATCATTTTGCCTCTGGAAATTCTGGGGTGTGTGGCCCAGTCTTGTTCCAAGCAGGAACATGATGCTTTGCTGGGGCCTGGGAGTGGTCACAGCTCCTACCAATCCCTCTGCCTTCCTTGGGTCCCAAGGTAGGTGAAAGAGAAGGTAGCATGAGCTGCTCCCCCCATTCCTGATCACAAATAAGTACTCCTGATCAAATTCTTGTAATATCTTTCCATTCTTCTCATTATTTTCAAGCAACAGTGCACAAAAATGAAAATATGCAACACTATACAATGCCTAGTCCCTGAAGTGGGACGTAAGAAACAGGTGCATCTGATCTCTGCAGGATAAAACAATATCTTCACTGATCATCTGGATCCAAACCAATTTGCCTGCAGTCTTTAGTTATTTTTGTTTGATTTCCCCTCCTTTCTACTCCAAGGAAATTCATATTGCAATATTCTGGAAGGGATATATTAGATATCACAAACTTCTTGAGCAATGTTTTGTCATCAGCATAATTGTGAAAAAATAGTGTTTATTACTATTTACTGCTCAGGGGAAAGAGAATTATAGAGTTCCAAAGGACAGAGCTCTGTTTCTCTCCTCTCCCTTGGGCAGGGATACATGGGGTATATGTACAGGTAGCACAATGGACCATTATGGATAATGGACCCAACGTGGTTTGAAGATGGCAGAGGTGCAACAGCTATGGACGAGGGAGCTCCACCACTGACAGCTTTTATGGGGTAATTTTCTACATAAATTCCCCTTGCCAGAAGCTACAACATATTGGAAATATGGGGCAGCCTCCCCCCTCTTTATGCCGTCTCCCACATACCTGACTGGGATGCAGCTTGGTGTTTACATCTGCACCAGGCCGCCTCTGCCGCCTCTGCCACTACCTTCGCATTGAGCCAGGCTGAAGCTGGAGCTGGGCTGGGGCTGGGGCCTTTCGGCAGGTCTGGTGCCACGGCCTCTCCCTGGGAACACTGCGCTGTTGTGATGATCTTTTGGTGAATGCTGAGGGCAGGGGAACGCCCCTGCAGCCGCCGCTATCTTACCATCTGACCTCTGTCGGCTTGCCCTTAATATCGGCTGTGTTTGCATCTTAGTGCCTTTGTGTTTGGCTTCTGAAAAGAACTTCCCTGTTAGTTGCGACTTTAAGGGGTTTGCTTGCCGTGCCCCACCCCCCGCTGAATGTACTGGACACTGGATACTGAGATCAAGAGGGGGTGTTGTTTTTCAGTCTTGCATATGGACTGTCACCCACACCAGTCTTTGTGCTAGGGTGGGAAGACTCACATCAGGAGTTTCCATCTGAAGGCGCACTCTTTGGACTATACAGATCTCAAACTTACCATTCTTGGGCAAGGCGGTTGAGCAGGTGATGGCGAAGCAGTTGCAAGCGCATTTGGAGGAAGCAGATTATCTGGATCCATTTCAGTCGGGCTTCAGGGCTGGATATGGGACTGAAACAGCCTTGGTGGATGATATGAGGAGAGCGTTGGATAGGGGTGAGTGCACCTTCCTCGTCCTCCTGGACCTCTCAGCAGCTTTTGATACCATTGACCACGGTATCCTTCTGGATCGCCTGGAGGGGTTAGGCATAGGGGGCACTGTATTGCAGTTGTTCCATTCCTTCCTCTCTGATAGGCACCAAAGAGTAGCATAGGGGGATGAGGTTTCGGACCCTTGGCCTCTCACTTGTGGGGTGCCACAGGGCTCCATTCTCTCCCCAATGCCATTTAACATCTATATAAAGCTGCTGGGGACTATCATCAGGAGATTTGGGCTGCAGTGTCACCAATATGCGGATGACATGCCGCTCTATCTCTCATTTATATCTTCACCGAGGTTGGCTGTAGAAACCCTATCCAAGTGCCTGGAATTGGTGAGTGGCTGGATGAGAAGGAATAAGCTGAAGCTGAACCCTGACAAAACCGAGGTACTGTTTGTGGGAGACAAGGGAAGGCTGGGGGATGTGGACCTGGTGCTCAATGGGGTACGATTGCCCCTGAAAGACCAGGTCCACAGCCTGGGGGTCATTCTTGACTCCCAGCTGTCCATGGAGGCTCAAGTCTCGGCTGTGAGCCGGGCGGCGCTGTATCAACTCCATCTGATATGGAGGCTACGCCCCTACCTTCCCAATCATCTGCTCCCATCGGTGGTACATTCCCTGGTCTCCTCTTGCCTAGACTACTGTAATGCGCTCTGTGTGGGGCTACCCTTGAAAACGGTCTGGAAGCTGCGACTGGTACAGAACGTGGCAGCGCACCTGATTAAAGGCAGCCGCCGGTGAGATCATATCACTCCATTGCTAAAAGAGCTGCACTGGTTACCAGTTGCTTACTGGGCCCAATTCAAGGTGTTGGTTTTGACCTTTAAAACCCTATACGGTTTCGGGCCAGTCTGTCTAAAGGAGCACCTCCAGCATCATCAGCTATGCCACCCAACAAGATCAGCCTCAAAAGACCTTCTCTCCATCCCGTCAGTCAAAACAGCCAAACTGATGAGGACTAGAGAGAGGGCTTTTTCAATTGTGGCCCCCACCCTGTGGAACTCCCTCCCAAATGATCTCCGCCATGCCCCTTCTATGATGAGTTTGCACCGGGCCTTGAAGACCTGGCTCTTCAGGCAGGCTTTTGGGGTGGGCTAGATTTTATCTTCATTGTTTTTAGATTTTCAATGTCTAGGTATTATATGCCTATGTTGTATGTCGCCCAGAGTGGCTGGACAGCCAGCCAGATGGGCGACTAATAAATTCTATAAATAAATAAATAAATAAATAAATAAATAAATAAATAAAATACAGATGAGAAGCCTTATTGTAACTGAGTTAGTCTCTATGTTATTGTTTAGCTTTCTTGCTTCATGTTTCGGTGTTTTTGATGTTTTTTCCTTTGTACGTCACTCAGAGTGGTTGGGTAGCCAGCCAGATGTGTGACTAAGAAATTGAATAAATAAATAAATAAAGGTAATACAGTCCACTTATATCCACCCTCTGTATGAGGTAAATTACTGTTAAAGGGATGATAATCCTACTTGCATTGGAGCTACACCTATGGTGAGACTCAATTGTCCTTCTTTAAATTGTAGTGAGGATGAGAAAGGGCTCATCTACATGGGAACATTTCTTCTTAGGAAATACACTTCTTTTACCTTCGCTTTTCATTTGCATCGTCCATAGTTCCTGCTCAAAAGTTAGCGGCCAATCACTTTTTCCCATTCACACAAGCAGGCATTCCTCTGGGGAGGATTAGTCTCACTTTTTCCTTGTAGACCTGCCCTCTAATTATACATTTCCACTCTCTCTGGTTGCTATGGTGACCAAGCACATTCAGTCTATTCTACAGCTGCAGTAGGTTCCCTTAAAAACACACACACATAGAAGTGTGCATATCTGTGTTTTTCCTGGTAGAATACAGCTGAAATACAAATCTTTGTTTGAGCAGTGTTATGCTTTTGTGCACAAGTTAGGAGAAAAAGAAAATAAAGGCACCAATTGGAGTAACATAAAAAAGGCCAGCAGAATGGAGGAGAGCTACCCAAAGTTGCTTGTCAGCCTTCAGGAAATAAAATGAACAAAGGGAGGAGGAGGGATTGGACGTACAGAGGGGAACTATTGACATGCCCACCTATTAGCATCAAAGCAAAGCATCTGCAAACACTAAAGAAAGGGAGTGAATACTTTTTTCTTCCCTTTTCATATTATCAGTATGGATTTACAGGGGGAAGACTGCATGATAGGTTGCTGGTAACGTCATGTGAACCATGCAGATTTAAAGGAGATGTAAGTAGCACCAAATGCACAGTAAACCACCATGTAGATGAGCCCAAACAACATTTTTAAAAATTAGTTGACTCTGTTCTTCTGCAGTATTGCATTTCAGTTCAAAGTGGGTTAAATAAATAGAGGATAATGTGAAGAACATCTTAGATTTGGAAAACTGAAAGTGAGAATAAAAAGTAAATTTGAGTAGTAGCCACAAGGTAATTACAGTGAATTCTCTATTACATTAAAAAAATCTCCCTTTTTTGGCCTACATAAAGTGTACAGGATCCCAAAAATAATATTTTTGTATCATATGGATATGTTTCTGTCTCTGTTCTTTCCTTGTACAGTCTAACTCTTTGTGTCCTGGCTGTTATGGTTACCATAGAGGCAGAGAAAGAGCTAAAAACAACATTTTGCTCAAAATCTACTACAGAAAGACTCACCAAGCATGGAATTTGAAACAAATTGCTGACATGGCTTTCAGACAACTTCCACTTTCACAAGATAGAGGAAGGAACAAGATTGGTTATCCTTGACTTGATATAGACTAGGTCACAGTAAACACATACAAAAATGCATCATATTAGGAGAAATTGCTTGCAAAAATGTGTACATTAGTTAAAACTGCTTACAAAATGGCTTTATTAGGAGAAATTCACACTAAAATGTTAAAAGATTTTCATGAGGATTTTTTTTAAAGAAATTCAAATTTCTGCAGAAATCTGAACTGAATTTAAGACTGGAAAATGAGAAACCAAGAGAACAAACTGGCAGATCCTTCTATGCTTAAGGGAACTTTGGGGAACATGACCATGTAATGCTGAAAAGTTTGAACTTACATAAAATTAAAAGTAAGGGTTGGTACAAATGTATCTCAGATGTGAGAAAAGCTCACTTCATTGTGACCAGATAAATGCTAAGTAGCATTGTATGTATCCAATGCCGCTCTTCCAGTATTGCATTCTGCTTGCCCAATGGAGCTTCCATTTCCTCTCCTGTCCTCTGCAGCCCCTCATGTACCCTGAAAATCTGCACTATAGAATTGGGGAACCTTCTGGAGCATATTTTTTTGTCAGCGCTCAAGAAAAGGAGAGGAAGAGTAAGTCTGGCTGAACTATCTAATACATCAGTAGACAGGACTAATATTCAAAATTACATTAACAGAGTGGAAACTACTAAACTAAAATTTCAGAGACAAATGCAAATTCTGTATTTTGGCAAATCTATATAAATAAATCAAATACACAGTTATTGTGAGGGATGGCTGGTTTTGCAATAGTGAAAAGTATCTTGGGACTGCAGTCAATCACCAGCTGAATATAAATCAGCAATGTGATGCAACATCAAAAGGGGGGGGGAAGGCTAAGAGTAGAAAGAGCAGTAGTTTCCAAAGGCGGTATGCAATGGTAATCTTATTCAGAGTAAACCTACTGAAGTTGATGGACACAACTAACTTAGGTTCCTTAATTTCAATGAGATGATAGTTCCACTTTATTTTGCAGGAGTGAATCCTCATCTGGAGCAGTGTGTCAAGCTCTGGGTTTCAAAGGAAAACAGTGAAGACAGGTGTATGGAAGATGAATCCTATGAGGAAAATTTGAAGTAACTTTATATTCTGAGCCTGTAAAACACAGGAGGAGGTAACAGCACCATTCACATACTGTATCTGAAGCACTCTCACATAGGTGAGGACCAAGATTTATTTTCTGCTACTCCAGAGGATATGGCTTGATTTAATGGGCTTAAGTTACAAGAAAGTACAGTTTGACTGAACATGAGAAGAAACATCTAGATGATGGAACCAATTACCTGGATCTGGGGGGAGATTTTTTTTTTTTTGCTGGAAGTCTTCAAGGAAAGGATGAACAGTCATCAGTTGGGAGTGCTCTAGTTTTGTATTTTTTTTGCAGTGAGCAGGGGTAACATTTCCCTATCATTGTTCCATAATTTAATGATACAAGTACAAAGTGAAGTACAAATGGAAAGGGCACGATTGCAGCTTGAGATTGATAGATGAATGGTCAAGCAATAACTAATAACTCTAGAGTAATGGGGGCAGTGGCTGAAGAACTCTCAGAACTGCTATTATGTTCACAAAATCATGGAGGATGGGTGAAGTGCCAGATGACTGAAGGGCTAATGTTGGCCCTATATTCAAAAAGGAGGAACCTGGGAACTGCAGACCGGTCAGTCTGACATCAATTGCTGAGAAAATTCTGGAGCAGATTACAAAGTGGTCAATCTCTAATAGGGATGGAATGATCTGTCAATTTTGGTTCCCTCAGTTTCTTATTTTGCCATGGAATTGTCAAGAACAAATGTTGCCAGACTAATCTTATCAAGTTTTGACTGGATAACCTCCCTTATAGATTGTAGGAATGCTGTGGACATAATATATCTCGACTTCAGCAAAGCTTTTGACAAAGTGCCCCATGGTATCCTGATTAGCAAGCTAGCTAAATGTGGGCGGGATGGAATAACTCTCAGGTGGATCCACAGTTGGCTACAGAATAGTACTAGAGAGTATTTATCAATGGTTCCTTCTCAAACTAGGGGGAGGTAACGAGTGGGGTACCGCAGGGCTTGGTCCTGGGCCCAGTACTCTATGTGGGACTGCCCTTGAGGTTGGTCCAGAAGCCGCAGCTGATGCAAAATGTGGCAGCAAGACTGTTCACTGGGGCAGGGTATCGCCAACATGTCACCCCACTGCTGAAAGAATTGCACTGGCTGCCCATTTGCTACCGGGCCAAGTTCAAGGTTCTAGTTTTGGTGTACAAAGCCCTATTCTGCTCGGGACCAGGATACCTGAAAGACCATCTTACCCCTTATATACCCAGTCGATCACTGTGCTCTGCAGGTGAGGGCCATCTTATCAGGAGGTCCATTCTGCACAAAATAGGAAACAGACCTTTATTGTGGCGTCACCTACCCTGTGGAATTCTCTCCCCTTAAATATTATGCAGGCGCCATCTCTGTTATCTTTTCAGCGCCTTTTGAAGACTTCCTCTTTCAACAAGCCTTTTAAGTTGAGACCTATCTCAGTCTGCGTCTGTGTTGGAATTGCTTTTTAATGTTTTTTTTAAAACAATATGTTTTTTAACCCTTTTAAAAAGATGTTTTAAAAGCTTTTTCTAAAAAATGTTTTTAAAGGTGTTTTGTTTTGGTGTATTTTAGGGTCTGTTTTTATGATGTTTTGATGTGTTTTTAGCACTTCTGTTTGCCGTCCTGGGCTCCTGCTGGGAGGAAGGGCAGGATATAAATGAAATAAATAAATAAATAAATAAATAATTTCAGCCACATCAATTCCTCCTCCTTCGAACACAAGTACCCAATATAGAATGGTACTGGTCTGCTACTGTTGTTAGTGAGGGCCCTCTTATATACTGAAAAGTGTCATAGAACAGTTCTTTTACTAAGCATTTACAATACAATGCCAGTTTACAAGACTTGTCTGTTGCACAAAGATGGTCCTGTAAAAAAATTATCTAACCATCCAAGTCATATGAAACCAAACACAGGCTACATTTTGTGTGTGTGTAGCCCAACAACAGGAGAACATTCAACTCTTTTTGAATAAAGATTCATTTCGTTCTAAAAATCTAAGGGAGAGAGGAATTAATAATACTGGGGCAGGTGAAAATGGCTTTACATACAAATGAGTGGGGATGTTTTGATCGTCATTTGAGCTTAGAAATAACCATTGTTCTCATTCTTTCAGTCACTGTAATGAAATTTACTGTAATGAACCATATTTGGAATTTGTCTTTGGAGAGTAGGTGATTGCCTTGCATTTGGGATATTTTTTATTTAAAATCCCAGTATGGTTCATAACATAAATACATTCACAATTAAAAACAATGCAATACATATACCAATATCTACAGTAAACCAGACAGTCACTATAAGCTTAGTATTAATGAGCAGCAAAGGCCTGCTTAGCAAGCACCCAAATCTCTGCTATATTTCAGAGTGGAGGTGATTACATAAAGTAGGTGTCACCATAGAAAAGCCCCCACCCTCACCCCCAGATTGCAACAAGATTAATATCAGCAGGCTGTGGAACAACCAGCAGTACCTTATCCACAGACCTCTATGACTGAGCAGGTCTATACGGGAAGAGGCATTCCCTGACCACTAGGGATGGAGGAGAATATCTGCTAAATTGGACTTATAACCAGATTCTGACTGAATTCAACCGTCTGCTGTATTTTTGGACCAGCACTGATTTCTTGCGGAGAGAAATGGCTGTAATTGGCACGGATTAGGGGGGGCCTGGCTGTAATCAACATGGATATTTTATTCCCCCCCAATTTTATGTAATTATCTTCATAATTTGCTCTCAGTTTATGCATTCCTAACAGTGTGTGTGATAAATAAACCACATGGAACACTGTGATCATATACATAAGCATTTATGTTAAAAATTACAAAAAAATTTTTGTAATCAAACCCCCCCACAGTGGATCAAATTGGCAAGTGCCAATTTGGCAAGCGGGAATGAAAAAGGGTGGATTGGGATTGAACAAATACAAGCGGGTCAGAACTAGGCAGCAAACCCCATCCCTACTCTTCACATAACCTGGTCCCAAGTTATTTAGGACCTCACAACTCAATAGCAAAACCTTCAGCTTGCACCAGTAGCAGACGGGCAACCTGTGCAGTTCTTTGAGCAATGGTAGCGTGTGCTCATGGTAGGAAACCCTACTCAGCAACTGCTATCCGCTTCCTTCTGCACCACCTGCAGCTTCTGGATTAGCTTGAAGTGAAGCCTCACATAGAACATAAGAAGAGCCTGCTGGATCAGGCCAGTGGCCCATCTAGTCCAGCATCCTGTTCTCACAGTGGCCAACCAGGTGCCTGGGGGAAGCCTGCAAGCAGGACCCGAGTGCAAGAACACTCTCCCCTCCTGAGGCTTCCGGCAACTGGTTTTCAGAAGCATGCTGCCTCTGACTAGACTGGCAGAGCACAGCCATCATGGCTAGTAGCCATTGATAGCCCTGTCCTCCATGAATTTGTCTAATCTTCTTTTGTCTGTCCTGAATCTTCCAGCTTCTTTGAATGTCCCCGAGTTCTAGTATTATGAGAGAGGGAGAAGAACTTTTCTCTATCCACTTTCTCAATGCCATGCATAATTACGAATAGTCGCCGCCGGGATCACATCACACCAGTGTTGTTCGATCTACACTGGCTTCCAGTTGTCTTCCGGGCCCAATTCAAGGTGTTGGTATTAACCTTTAAATCCCTATACGGTCTCGGCCCAGTTTATCTAAAGGAGCGCCTTCAACGCCACCAATTATGCCGCCCGACAAGATCAGCCACACAGGGTCTTCTCTCAATCCCGCTGACAAAAACAGCTAGATTGGCGGGAACTAGAGAGAGGGCATTCTCAGTGGTGGCCCCCACCCTTTGGAACTCCCTCCCACAAGATCTACGGCACGCCTCTTCCCTAAATGTATTTCGTAAAGCCTTAAAGACCTGGCTGTTTCAAGAGGCCTTTGGGATTTCCGGGGAGGGTTAACTTTTATGACTGAAATGCCTCTTACACTGCACTAATATTGTTGTTGCTGCTGTATTGTTTATATATTGTATTAATGTATTTTATCACATTGTGTTTTAACTGTTTACATGTACGTCTCCTAGAGTGGCCATTGGCCAGATAGGCGACACATAAATTAAATTTTATTATTATTATTAATTTTACACACTTCTATCATGTCTCCTCTGACCCGCCTTTTCTCTAAACTAAAAAGCCCCAAATGCTGCAACCTTTCCTCGTAAGGGAGTCGCTCCATCCCCTTGATCATTCTGGTTGCCCTCTTCTGAACCTTTTCCAACTCTATAATATCCTTTCTGAGATGAGGCGACCAGAACTGTACACAGTATTCCAAATGCGGCCGCACCATAGATTTATACAACGGCATTATGATATCGGCTGTTTTATTTTCAATACCTTTCCTAATTATTGCTAGCATGGAATTTGCCTTTTTCACAGCTGCCGCACACCGCCAGTTCAGACCCCATGAGCGTATATGTGAAATTCAGATTTTTTGCTCCAATATGCATAATTTTACACTTCTTTGTATTGAATTGCATTTGCCATTTTTCTGCCCATTCACTCAGTTTGGAGAGGTCTTTTTGGAGCTCTTCGCAATCCCTTTTTGTTTTAACAACCCTGAACAATTTAGTGTCGTCAGCAAACTTGGCCACTTCACTGCTCACTCCTAATTCTAGGTCATTAATGAACAAGTTGAAAAGTACAGGTCCCAATACCGATCCTTGAGGAACTCCACTTTCTACAGCCCTCCATTGGGAGAACTGTCCGTTTATTCCTACTCTCTGCTTTCTGCTTCTTAACCAATTCCTTATCCACAAGAGGACCTCTTCTCTTATTCCATGACTGCTAAGCTTCCTCAGAAGTCTTTGGTGAGGTACCTTGTCAAACGCTTTTTGAAAGTCTAAGTACACTATGTCCACTGGATCACCTCTATCTATATGCTTGTTGACACTCTCAAAGAATTCTAATAGGTTACTGAGACAGGACTTTCCCTTGCAGAAGCCATGCTGGCTCTGCTTCAGCAAGGCTTGTTCTTCTATGTGCTTAGTTAATCTAGCTTTAATCATACTTTCTACCAGTTTTCCAGGGACAGAAGTTAAGCTAACTGGCCTGTAATTTCCGGGATCCCCTCTGGATCCCTTTTTGAAGATTGGCGTTACATTTGCCACTTTCCAGTCCTCAGGCACGGAGGAGGACCCGAGGGACAAGTTACATATTTTAGTTAGCAGATCAGCAATTTCACCTTTGAGTTCTTTGAGAACTCTCGGGTGGATGCCATCCGGGCCCGGTGATTTGTCAGTTTTTATATTGTCCATTAAGCTTAGAACTTCCTCTCTCGTTACCACTATTTGTCTCAGTTCCTCAGAATCCCTTCCTGCAAATGTTAGTTCAGGTTCAGGGATCTGCCCTATATCTTCCACTGTGAAGACAGATGCAAAGAATTCATTTAGCTTCTCTGCAATCTCCTTATCGTTCTTTAGTACACCTTTGACTCCATCCAAGGGTCCAGTCGTCTCCCTAGATGGAGGAAAGAGATGACGGGATCATAGAATGACAGGTGGTGGTTGGAATGTTGTGAGTTGATCATTGGATGAGAGAGGGAAGAGATGGGGGAAGTGAGGTTTCAGAGATGACTGGTTCTAATCTCACTGATCCTAGACTTCAGTTCACTGTAAATTAATTTGCACTGTTAATCTGCTCCATTCTTAATCCATGATGGTGAAATCCATCCTTAAAGAGTTTGCACACCTACTCCAGTGCTTAAACCTACACAGCTCATTAAGATTATATAACATTACCATATATGTGGAATATATATTCTTAGCAAATGGAACACTTTATAGTTCAAATACTTAATTAATCTAGTGGCAGGGAGACCAGCAACTTTTGACTCTGTGTCTTCTTAATGTTTTTCACCCCTACTGGTCATCTGAAACTTTTGTAACTACATAATTTCACCTGAGAATTCCTCCTCCTCCTCAATCCATTTTCCTTTTCTATTATGACATTTTGGATTGTAAGCCTGATAACAGTGACTGTCTTATTTGTTTTGATCAGTAAACCATTCTGAGATTATTTTCTTTAAAAAAGAAAAAATAAACACAAAAATGTGTTTATTAATTCGCACTGAAGAATTTTCATGAAGATTTTTTTAAAAAAAATTCAAAAGGTAGCAATATGCTGCAGAACTGTGAAGAACTGAATTTAAGACTGGAAGAATGAGAATATGAGAGAACCAAAAGTGATAGATCCTTCCATCCCTACTTAGGGATGATTTTTCCTAAACTAGATGCTGCTCAGCTCTTGCTGGCTTTCCCCCAGTGATCATTTTAAAAGCTGCTTTGCCACCTTTTTGATTTTGAGGAAGTCTAGTTAAATCTGTTAGCTGTTACTCTGTGGAGTTGCCAACCTGTTTGGTCCAAGCAGTCTCCTGTATTTTTGCTAGTTCCACATCAGATAGTTATGCAATGGATGATGTGATTTTTAACATAGCCATAAGGGGACTGTACCTGCTAAGCTGCTGTCTGTCACATCAGTATCCAAGGTACAGGAGTGCCTGCTGATAATTAGTGGTTAGCAACAGATGCTCCATAACATGTATATCACATAGATGCAAAGTGGATAGGGAACTGTTCTGTGGTATATATTATATGAGTTCAAGTCCAGTGATGTCCCTCTCCTTTGCCTCTGATATGGCTTTTGATAGACAAGCATGGAAAAAGTAAGTGGGATTACATTCTCTCTGGTGGACCTTGAGCTCTTGTTTCCTATCCCTTACTGGGAAAAATACTCTTTTCCTCACTCACTGGTTCTTGAACCCTTGTCCCAAGGATGCTTGCGTATCTTCTCTGTAGCTTCCTTCCATGGAAACTGTTTGGATGCTGTATTACATGACCTCTCTTTCCTTCTCTTTGTGTGCTGGAATCAAAACAGTACTTTTGAGCAGTGTGTGGGGTCAAGGAATGAACCTCTGTGTGCAGGCTACAAATGTTGGTTGCTTTGCTGCTGCTTGCCAGGAGGTAGAGGGGGAGGGGGAGGCGGAGGCAGTGGTGAGATTATCATGGTGCAAATGTAGTGGCAGAACCAATCTGGTACTCCTACCAGATTGTGTTACACTGCACCAACCTCCCCACTGCCTCACCCCTCCTGCTTTACCTCCTGGTAAGCACCAGCAGTGTTACTGACCAGAGGTAAGGTGAGCAGCATCCCTCCACCACGCCACCTGCTACTGGCTGCCATGGATGCTGAGAGTGAGGCTATTGTTGCTGTTTGCTTTTCTTATAGAGCAAAGTGACTTGTTCCTTGCATTGACCCATACATCTGTATCACCAAGTAATAGTAACTGAAATTAGTCTATATCAGTAAGATAAATGCTGAAGTCATACAACACACTGAGGTGTTTCATTCTGTGAACTGGTGTAAAGATGGCCCCATGCTATACACACAGAGACACATGGAGAGGGGCCTCAGGCTGATGTTCTTTCTTATTCTGATTAGAGGTTAAAGAATTTAAGTGCCTTGCTTCAAACTAGGCTTAGCCTCAAGCTCCATGTGAATGGCTGCCACTTGTGTGGGAAGAGAAACTTGCAATTTGTCACAATTTAATGATGTCCCAATACTTAGTACTAGTAAGCATGTGATCAGAAGTATATTCAAATATGCTTAAGGATTACAGATAAGGTATTTGTATTGTTCTGCTCTTCTTTTATACTATATGTTCTTTACCTGAAATGTATCAAACTTTTTTTTTAAGTTTAGTATTAGACATTACAGAGGAGCATAAGAGAAGAGATGCTGGACAGCTGCTTTAGATGGCAAAAAGTCTACTTTTAGCTTATATATATATATATATATATATATATATATATATATATATATATATATATATATATATATATATATATATATATATATATATATATATTTAATTACAGTTTTAAAGCACCATATATGGGTTTTTCCTGACTAGCTATTCATAGTGCTATCCAGTCACTGGTCTTGCATTGTAAGCTGCGTGCAAAACTGCATCAGACTTTCCATACTTAGGCACTTGTTCTGTGCATACATCCCTCTGTGTTCTATCCACACAAATGCAAACATCATGGCTGTATGAGTGGGATAATATTATTCATTTCAGCATGCAGATTTTCAACTCAATTTTTCCATTTGTGCTAAAGCAACTTTTTTGTAGGTTCTATGAAATGAGTATTTCAATAATTTTTAAAAAGCTAGACTAAAACACTTTCTAGCACAAATTCTAAGATGGGGGAAATACTTGTAAAAGGTGGCATTATTGAAAAGAATAATTTACATGTTATTTAAATGCTTCATTTAAATGCTGTTGCACACATCTTATATATTTAATGTAAGTGAAAAGGTATTTTAGCATAAATTTTAAAATACTTTTAAAAACATTTAACACCCTGATAAAATGGCCAGAACAGTATTAGTGAAGGTGTAATAAAGTGTAGATACATTGTGATGGACTCAATGTCACTGCACATATCAAAAGAACACCTCTAAAAAAAAGGCAGAAGAGTTGTGCTAAGAACTATTCACACCTGTGGCAATAATGCTACTATTTATTTCTTTGCAAACAAAAAGTTAGTTTGGGGGGGGGATAATGAAGGAACAAAAGGAAAACACAAGATGACCACGAGTTGATGACAATGTTATCATTAAAGATTGCACAAACAAACTGTGGCAATTCTAGAAAAAAACACCTTGTATGGAAGCAAATGGTATTGTTGTGGTTGCATATATAAAGAAGATAAGAAGTTTAGCATCGATGCAAGCTAAATGGAGGGCAAGGTAAAGATTATTTGAAAAAGGTGTTCACTTAAAGAAAAAAAGCACAAAACAACAGGAGAGGAGGAGACAGGGGGATAAGGCAGATGCTGCCTCTATTTTGAGAGTGGAAAGCACACATGCAGTGCAGGAGCCGAACAGTCATGTCCACAGTTGCAAAAATGCTGTAGCAGCAGCAGCTGCAATCAGGTGATGTATCATTTCATTTCCTGTGCTGGCCGTTACCCAGGGCTAGGAGGAGAGAAATAAGCATCTAATTCTCTTGGCTTATGACCAGAAACTGAAAAGAATGTGTTATTCCCAAAGTTTCTTACTTGCTAATAAGTATCCTCTTAGATGGTTGTATATGCAGCTTCGCTTACCTGCGCAAAGCTCTGGGGAGCAGTAGCACAGTTGCGGCCGAGGGTGAAGCCGCAGTAGCCATTTTGAAGAAGGGAACGTCACGCGTTGCATTGGGATGACTCGCGATGTTCCACACGGAGGGGACGGAGCTACGGGCCTATTTAAGCCCGCTCAGCCCCCTCCGACTTCCTCTTGGCTCACGACGACAGGAGAGGACGGATCAACGAGGGACAGTTTTAGTTTGACTGCGGCGGCCATTTTCTTTGGCCGCGTGGCCAGCGCCATTTTGGAGGCACCGAGTGTGGTCGCGTTGGGCCCTCAGCAGGCCTGATTTGGCTAGCGGCGATAGCGGGAAGGCGGGATTGGGCCCAGATTGCAGTCACTCAGGCTGTGCAAGGGCTTTTGGAGCCCGTCTTTCTCCCGCAGCCGCACAGCATGCGAGTGCCGAGGCCATAGAAGCTCATCTTCACAGGCCTAGTGGTAGAGCTGGCACGACAGGCCTTAGAGGCTGTGAGTGCTGCCAGCTCTGGCCCTGAGGCAGGCAGCCCGGCCTATCCGATGAAGCCTGACACGGTGCCTGCCTGCCCCCCATTATAGTTACACAAGCACTCCAGCAAGCCAAGTTTGTCAGGGAGACCGCTTGCTAACACTACATTGTTTAACAATAGCATATTTCTAAAGGGATTGTTAATTGCCCTGCAGTAGGTTGAGTCATTCTATTGAGGCATATCATGCCCCCCAAGAAAGGTATAGGGGGTCCCAAAGGGAAGGGGAAGGCCGGTAGGCTTCCACCCAAGCGCCCCCCCCAGTGGCAATGTCTTCCTTTTTTGGGGGGCATCTGTCTCCTTGGGATTTCACCTCCTTCCTGCGACTAAGGAAAGGATTTGGCGTGGGGAGTACGTGAACTTGTTCACACTTCTTTACAGGGAACAGCCCAAGAGAGATAAGGATAGGGATGGAGATATGGAGCCAGAGAGGCCTAAATGTAAAAGGGTTGAACGGACTTGGCATAATTGGTTGCCGGCCTATATGATTTATGCGGGGTAGTCATGGAAAAACAGCCATTGCAGGGGCCCCTGTTGATGAAATACCTCGATATTATTTATAGGGCCTATATTGAGTTTTCTGGCCTGGCTTGGTTATCCTACGACAAGGCCTTCTGTATGCGGGTGGCTTTTAATAAAACACTCCCCTGGGACAAGAAGGAGCCTGAGCTGTGGCTGCAATTCATGGCAGCAGCGCGCGCCATGACTGGGGACAGATCAGATAGCGGGCATTTACTTGGCAAACAGTCTGCTCCCCTGCCCCGCGGTAATGCGGGGCAAGGGGTTCAACAACGGCTGTTTTGCTGGGAATTTAATTGTCGTGGATCCTGCACCTGGAACCCATGCCGTTTTCGTCACGAATGCTCCATATGTGGGGCGACACACTCAAGTGCAAATTGCCCCAGGAGTAGACCCTTTCGGGGCAGGAGAGGCTGGAAACAGCCCCCTGCAGGAGGTAATCAAGGAAAAGGGCCCCTCCCCAGTTAAATTAAATATTTTAAGACACCTCCTGGACAGTTACCCGAACCAAGGGGTTGCACATTTTTTGTTCGATGGTTTTTCATTAGGCTTCCGAATTCCCTACACCGGCCCACGTTTAGCTTTTAGATCTCACAACCTCCGCTCCACCGTGGGAAAGGAAGACTTAGTGCAGCAGAAAATTGATAAAGAAGTGCAGGCTGGGCGAGTTCTCGGCCCATTCCAGTCTCCCCCTATCTCTAACCTTAGGGTGTCTCCCTTGGGCATTGTGCCCAAAAAGGCAGCCGGGGAATTTAGGCTCATTCACCATTTGTCCTACCCACAAGGGATGTCAGTTAATGATTTCATTCCAGATAATTTGTGTTCTGTCCACTACACGTCCCTGGATGCTGCAGTGCACATGGTGCGCTCCTGTGGTAAAGGGGCTTTTATGGGAAAGTGTGATATCAAGTCCGCCTTCTGTCTCCTGCCAGTTCACCCAGCAGATTTTGAGCTACTGGGCTTCACCTTTTCAGGCCATTTCTATATTGATAGGGTCCTACCCATGGGATGCTCAATTTCTTCCGCCGTTTTCGAGCGCTTTAGCTCTTTCCTGGAATGGGCTGTCAGGAGACGGGGGGGCTTAGACACGGTGGTGCATTATCTGGATGACTTCCTATTTGCAGGTAGGGCAAACACGGGGGAATGTCAGCACTTAATGTCCCAATTTAGTGAGTTGGCCGGGGAACTTGGTGTGCCTTTGGCCTTAAAGAAGATGGAGGGACCTGCCCAGGTCTTGACATTTTTAGGTATTGAAATTGACACGGTAGCCATGTGCTGCCAGCTTCCCATGGCTAAAATTAATCTTTTGCGCGTCAAGATCTGGGAGGTAGTTGGGGCTAAAAAAGTTTTCCTTTCTACACTCCAGGAACTAGCAGGACATCTGAACTTTGCTTGCAGGGTTGTCGCACCCGGAGGGGCCTTTTTGAGGCGCATCTATGATGCTATGATAGGGCTTTCAAAACCCCGCCATAGATTCAGGGTTATGGCAGCCCTGTGTGCCGACCTAGCAGTTTGGTCCTCCTTTTTGCAGGACTACAATGGGATCTCTTTTTGGAGACACGAACGGCTCCTGGAAGCAGAGATGCAAGTTTGTTTGGATGCATTGGGGTCTTATGGTTTTGGAGTAATATTTGGGTCTTCCTGGTGTAAGGGACAATGGCCTCAGGGTTGGGTTCAAGAGGGACTGGACAAGGACCTGACTTTTCTTGAATTCTTTCCCATTGTACTGGCGGTGCATTTATGGGCAGAGAGGCTGCAGAACTCTACTGTCCATTTTTGGTGTGACAATGAGGCCACAGTACATGTTATCAACTCTCTTACATCCAGGAACACCAGGGTTATGGGCCTAGTCCGGGCTTTTGTTCTCCAGTGCCTGCGTTTTAATGTTTTTTTTCAGGCATGGCATGTTCCTGGCATTGACAATATTTTATTTATTTTATTTATTTATTTAATTACATTTTTAAACCACCCTATAGCAAGAAGCTCTCAGGGCGGTGTACAAAAGATAACAACAGGTTAAAACACTAATAAACATGAAAACAATACAGTATAAAAATATATAAACAAAATTAAGACAAAGACAAATTAAAGTAGAATTTAAAATGCCTGGGCAAAGAGGTAGGTCTTTACCTGGCGCCAAAAAGATAACAAAGAAGGCGCCAGGCGTATCTCGTCAGAGAGGGCATTCCATAACTCGGGGGCCACCACTGAGAAGGCCCTAGCTCTAGTTATTACTCTCCAGGCCTCCATATGCGTTGGAACCCGGAGAAGGGCCTTCGACGTCAGGCGCAGTGAACGGGCTGGTACATAGCGGGAGAGGCGTTCCACCAGGTATTGCGGTCCAATGCCGTTAAGGGCTTTATAGGTAAGAACCAACACTTTGAATCTGGCCCGGAAACATATTGGTAGCCAGTGCAGCTGGGCCAGGACAGGAGTTATATGATCATATTTTTTAGTCCCGGTAAGAACTCTGGCCGCAGCATTCTGCACTAGCTGAAGTTTCCGAACCGTCTTCAGAGGTAACCCTATGTAGAGTGCATTACAGTAGTCCAATCTAGAGGTTACCAGAGCATGGATAACTGTGGCAAGGTTCTCCCTGTCCAGGTAGGGTCGTAGTTGGGCTACCAGCCGAAGCTGGTAGAATGCATTCCGTGCCACCGAGGCTACCTGAGCCTCCAGTGACAGGAGCGGATCTAATAAGACCCCCAAACTACGGACCTGCTCCTTTAGGGGGAGTGTAACCCCATCTAGGGCAGGTTGGACATCAACCATCTGGGCAGAGAGCTCCCCCACCAACAGCATCTCAGTCTTGTCAGGATTGAGTCTCAGTTTATTAGCTCTCATCCAGTCCATTATCGTGGCCAGGCAGCGGTTCAGTACATTGACAGCCTCACCTGAGGAAGATGAAAAGGAGAAGTAGAGCTGCGTATCATCAGCATATTGCTGGAAACGCACTCCAAAACTCCTGATGACCTCACCCAGCGGCTTCATATAGATATTAAAAAGCATGGGGGACAGAACCGAACCCTGCGGGACCCCATATTGGAGTACCCAGGGATTTGAGTAATGCTCTCCAAGCACCAACTTCTGGAGACGATTCTCGAGGTAGGAGCACAGCCACTGCCAAGCAGTGCCTCCAACTCCCAAGTCCACAAGTCGCCCCAGAAGGATACCATGGTACCAATAGTGTTGCTGATGCTCTGTCACGGAACCAGATGGACCGTTTCCGTCAGCTGGCGCCGTTGGCCAGCGCTCAGCCGGATGCCGTGCCCCCTACAATTTGGGAGATTGGAGAGCGGAGTCGGAGAGGGCCATAAGCCTATCTGTTGTCCCCAGCACGCTCGCCAGTTACCAGAGAGCAGGTAGGGCAATTGAAGACTTTTGGGCCACCAAGGGATATATGCCCCAGTGGCCCATTCTGGTGAGTCAGCTGCTGGAATTTCTGGTGGATGGCAAGAGGCAGGGCTTGTCTGTTCAAGCCTTACAAGGTAAGCTAGCCGGACTTTCCTTTCTAGCTAAGGCACAAGGTTTCTCGGATCATTCCACAGATTTCAGGGTCCGGCGCATGTTGGCTGGGTGGGCTAGAGAGCATCCAGCTGCCCCTGATCACCGTCGCCCTATGTCTCCAGCACTTCTGGAGAAACTCATGAGCCAATGGTCAGCAGTATGTTCTTCCACCTATGAAATACAGCTATTTCAAGCAGTGTCCCTTACATTATGTTTTGGGGCATTTCGGATTGGGGAGGTAGTGGGTGGGTCTAAGATGGACCAGTCACAGTGCACCCTCTTAATGTCAGATATCCACATGAAAGCAGGCAGCGCTTACCTTATGTTACGTAGGTCTAAGACTGACCAAAGGGGTAGGGGACGGACTGTTATTTTAGCTCCCTCCCCCTTGCCACACATTTGCCCAGTGATGGCCCTGCAAACATTTATGACAGCTAGAGGAGCAGTGAGTGGATATTTATTTGTTCACAGGAATGGTGATCCCCTCACTAAATATCAATTTTGGGCACTTACGAAGAAGGCCCTACACAGATTGGGAATAGATCCATCAGGTTTGGGGACCCACTCTTTTAGAATTGGAGCGGCTTCCACGGCAGCGGGGCTGGGTTTTCCACGAGCCAGGCTGCAAGCTGTTGGAAGGTGGGCTTCGGGGGCCTACAAGAGTTATGTCCGCCCCATGAGTGGGCATGGTAATACGGAAGCCTAATGGTGTTGCCTTGTTTTGGCAGGTTGCCGGAGGGGGACGGAGCAGATGCGCATCCTAATCTGCGGCCACAGCATGATTTTCTGGGCGGGCCGCAGGGCCGCGTCATCTCAAATGGGCTCGCAGCTGGGGCTCAGTCAACGAGCTACTGTACAATGGCTTGGCCGGCGAGGGATGCGCTGTGTTGACCATTGAACCGCACTGTCACTGAGTCTGTTTTCCATCAAGTCTGAAAAAAACTGTAACTAGGGGGAGTTATGTCTTTGCCCAGTCTGGGAACGGACTGCCAAGGCCGTTGCTATGGTAGCCATCGCGATAAACTGGGAAAAGTTCTAGCAGCTATCTGTGTTAAGCTGTTGTCTTCCGTGTATTGCCTCTGAACTGAGAGGTTGTCTTGTGTGTATACCTTTGGAGAGAGAGGCACCAGAAGGGGGGTGACTGAAGAAACTCTACATGTATTTACTCTTAAGCCTTTGGCCATAATGTCTTAATAAAGACTCTTAACATGCTCTAATGCTCTGAAGAAGTTTCTTGCTCAACTTAACTCCAACGTAATGTATGCTGTTTCACGCAACAACGCACACACGTCAACACTGGGATGGGCTCCTACCCGCCCTGTTCCGGCAAGGGTTAGTGTGTGACGTTCCGCACATTTTGGTCATTCACCTGGGAGGTAATGACCTGGGTTTACTGAAGGGCAGGGCCCTTACTATTCAAGCATGTAGCGACATGTGTTTTATAAGGCAGTGTTGGCCTTCAGTTTGTCTGCTTTGGTCAGAAATACTGCTACGCAGGGAATGGCGTGGAGTTTGGGACCCCAGGAGGATAGACTGGGCACGTAAGAGGGTCAACCGACAGATTCGGTTGGCTCTTCTTGGGGATGGTGGGTTGCCCATTCCGCATCTGCTTATACAGCATTCTAGGGTTGAACTCTATAGGGCCGATGGCGTTCACCTGTCGGACACAGGGAATGACATCTTTTTGCAAGACCTGCAGAGGAGTCTGCTGGAAGTTCTTCTACGCAGTGGGGAAAAGGGGACTAAATAGAGATTTGTCCCCTTTTTGTGGCGGTAAAGTGCAGGAGGGGAAATAGGTAATGACAGCTAGGTGGCCCCCTTAGGCACCTTTCAAGGTGATTGGTGGTTCTGGAGGCCTGTCTCTCAGGGTTTTATGGCCAGAGGCCAGGATATGGGCTGCTTTTGGGGCCAACTTATCTCATCCACCTGAGGGTTCTATGGCCCCAGGGGGTGGTGACATAGGAAGGCCTCCCTACTCACCTACAAGGTGTGGCTGGGGCAAGGGGTAAGCAAAAGGGGCTTGCCCTTGGCCCCAGCAGGGGCTGGTTGCCCGAGAGCTGTAGGGCAAGCTGCTTGCCTATAGTTAGTTCCCGCACTTAGGTTTCACCTCTGCAGGTTGCTTTAAACGTTCTTGTTTATAATTTAATAAAGTGGCCCTTTATTCAACCATAGCTGCTGTTGTCTGCGTATTATTTCACCCATCGACTGCAAATGTAGTTGTGTTGCTAGAAACGCACAAATCACCCTGCATCAGGTCAAATATTGGAGGTTATGTGGGAGTTGGGGGGAGGGGAGGGAGAGAGAGATTTGGCCATAGGTAAACATTTCATATTTATAAATAAAACAAAAGAAACATTCATGTCCCTGATAAGATTAACTGAGAAACTAACATTTACTTCTCAAGCAAGAAGAAGCCTAGTAATCTAAGTGGAAAAGATGGCAAATCCATAGCAGATGTAGGGTGGTGTTCCATGCTAGTCTGACACAGAGTAAACCCACTGAAGTTACTAGACATGACTCACTTAACTTCATTAATTTCATTTGGTCTACTCTGAACAGAACTTAGTTAACTACAACCCATATTTTACATGTGCATTTGGCTGTCACCCTCCACTTGTGGACTCTCATAATCTCATGACTGGAGAGCAAAATCATGTGTGGCTTCGCTTTGATTGTGCAGATGCCACGAATGGTCCTTTACCAGAAATTATCTAGACTGGTTCATGGAATCCTTCCAAAAATACTCAATAATTAATTTCAACTGAACATTCAATGTCTAATTGAATTTGCTTTCTCTTATGATGGTAAATATCTATTGCTAATACTCTACTAGGAATTTTCTGAAATTTCCAAGGTTGAGCTTATCCACACAGTTTTGTTTTCCTCATTCTGGTCTCACCCTTTGATCTTGACATTGACTACTTTACACATTGACTACTTTACTTGACCTTGATTACTTTAGGAAACCTGGAGTGTATATGTGTATAATAATGTCTATAATATGCAAGACGTGTTCATATTTCTGGCGGAACTGATAAAAAATAACTCTCCACAACAGTGCATATAACTGTATAAAAATACTTATGTATTAATAATACCATATGGAGCTTGACTCATATGTATTAGACATATAACTTTGCAGATAATTAATAGGATTTTTAAAAAAAAAATGGACTAGGAGTTCAGATATAAGTAGGTGCTCGATGCAAGAGGTGATCTGATGTGGGCAAAGGTCAATCAGGTTGGAACTGCCAAATTCCATGTATAAATCTGTTTAATATGATTTCCTCCTGCAGACCTGTACTCACTCTATCTATCTATCTATCTATCTATCTATCTATCTATCTATCTATCTATCTATCTATCTATCTATCTATCTATCTATCTATCTATCTCTATCTCTATCTCTATCTATCTATCTATCTATCTATCTATCTATCTATCTATCTATTTATCTATCTTTCTTTCTTTCTTTCTTTCTTTCTTTACTTTGGGTTGTTACCAGAAAGTGTTTTCATTAATCAGCCTTCCTTTATTCTTTACTTTGTATAAATGAAAATATTTTGGGATGATATCAAAAAGTGTTTTCATACATAAGAAATTTCTAAACCTACTGTAAACTAGCCTAACAAATGTGATAATCTGATTGATTGCTGGCACGGATAAATTTCCCCGGCTGAGTTCCTTTAAACACACACACACACACAGAGAAAAGAAAAACTTAATTTAAAAGCAAGTTAGAATTGGAAGATAAAAACGTCCGAAATAACTTAGTTATCTCTAAGCAAATAAGAGCTTCAGCTAAAGATTAAAAGGGAAAAAAATGTTCAGAGGTTCATTCCTAGCATTTTAAACATTCAGCAAGGATTTATAAATTCTTAAAATATTAGTAGTGTTGCACAAGAATTAGCATGTAGGAGTGGTTTTATGTTTCTGAAATAAAAGAGATTAGAGCAAGGATGTGTATGCCTCCTCCACACTGCTATTCTTCCTCTGTTTCAGCTGCTTCACGCCCTAATGCATCTATATTTTGCCAAATTCCTTCTATGCTATATACTCTCAACCCACTCTTGACATTCCTTTGCATTTCCTATAATATCTAGTCTTTGCTTCTGCTTCTCGTATTTTAACATGGGAGAGTTTGCATTGTACCTCCTCCAGTCACAACCAGCTCCAAAGATCACATTGCCACCACACCAAAGAAGACTCATGACACAGATCTGGAATAATGTTATATTTATTTAAGTATAACAACATAAAGCTTTCCAATTATAATCCAATAACCGAATTGAATTTACTTCGGGCAGGTGAGGATAACTAACTGGGAGGTAATCTATCCTCCAATTTGTCTGGGCATGTAAGTCAGAACCTACCTTGACTCCACAGCAATGAAAATGGGTGAAATTAACCCTCTTTGCTGGTAGAGCCAATCACGTGGTTCCAACCTCCTCATCCTGGCCCCGCTGTACAGGCGTTCACCCTGATGCGCAAGTTGGTTCCACACTGACACTCCCAGATCCCCACAAGCCACACATGACCATTGGTTCTCTGGTGAGTGCCCTCAATTAATATGCCTGTTAACTTGTTTATATCCCCACCTTCCTCACCTGCCCAAATTCCATGCCAGCCAACGCAGGACAACCCAACCCCCCCATAATGGCCAATTGAATTAAAAAACCCAAACAGTTTGGAGTAGGCAAAACCAAGGGGATTCTGAAATCAGGATCCCCCCCAAAAAATTCCTACTCAGCCCCAATATTTGGCGACTAGCAAAGGCCCATACTGACAAGGGAGGGGGAGCGGGTGCCGCAAGGCAAAGAAAGGTGCGAAAACGGAGGAGGAGCTGGGTTATAAGCCTACAAATTGCTCCCCCTCATTGGTTGAACCAGCCCACCTGACCCTTTTAAACATATCCAGAATGTTCCCGAGCCTTCTAAAGAACTATGGGTGCCGGCAAACACGCCCCTCGCATAATGCAGGAACGCCATTCTCCTATTACAAAAGGGGAATTTTGATACAGTATTTGTGGCCTATTGCCGAAATAAACACAGACACCATTCATTGGGTTAAATCATGGGCCACTTTATTAAAACAGAGTCAATTATAACAAATGAACCTGCAGAGGGACAATCAAGTGAGGGGGAATTCTGCTGATCCAGGCGAAGCCTGCTTGCAGCTTTAGGGCAACCAAACCTTGCCTGAGCCTGGGGCTGCCCTGTGCCAGGCCCCAGCTCCGGCCACACCTTGAAGATGTGTAGGGGGTCCAACCCGCATCATCGCCCCCTGGAGCCCTGAAACTCCAAGCGGATGAGGCACGTTGGCCCCAAAAGCGGCCCGTGTTCTGCCCCCGGGCCGTATAGCCCTGAGCTGCAGGCCCCCAGACCGCCAATCACCCCCAAAGGTGCCTAAAGGTGTCACCTAGCTGCCCTTTCCCTTTTAACCTTTCCCCCACGCTTCCTTGCCACAAAAGGGGGTCAAGCCTCTGCTTAGTCTCCCTTTACCCCACACCCGATAAGAATCCGGTGCACACCCCTCTGCAGGTCCATCAGGAAGATGTCATTGCCCCCGTCAGTCAAGTGCACACCATCTGGCCTAAACAACTCCAGCCTATCATGCTTGATCTCTGGATGGTGTATGACAGAACCCCCCAGGCCCTTGATGGCCCTCTGAATCTGTCTATTAACCTTCTTCCGAGCCCTGTCCATTCCCCGTGGGTCACCAGCACAATTCCACATCCTGCGTGGCAGGATATTGGACCACACCAAGTGCACCCCCGGCCAGCGCAATGGCCTGGAGGTCACTACATGCCTGTTCGATCAGGGCCTTGCCCTTCAACAGGCCCAAGTCGTTACCTCCCAGATGGATGACCAGCACCTGGGGCACCGCCTGGTCCGTAGCCGACTGGAACAAGGTAGGCAGGAGACCGTCCCAACGCATCCCCCGGCATCCCAGCCACTGCACTGAGGCCCACTGACTGAGCCCCAGCTGTGTTCCAATGCGGGACTTCGCCGGCCTGCCCAGAAAATCATGCTGTGGCCACAGAGGAGGATGCTCACTTGCTCCGATCTTTCCCAGCAGCCTGCAAAAGACGACAACAGTTGCCATTAGCCGCTGGCCTCCTGCATCTCCGTTAGTGGTCTAACATAAGTCTTATATGCATCCGAGGACCACCTGCCCACTGCCTGTAGCTGCCCCTTGGAAAAACCCAGGTGGGCGGCAGTGGAGGCTGCTCCTATTCGGAAGGAGTGTGTCCCAAACTTGCGGGCATCCACACCTAGCCTCTGGAGTGCTGCCCTTGTCACTGACCAAAACTGATACTTGGTAAGGGGCTGGAGGTCCCTGTGCCTGAATAGGTACCCTGGCTGCAGCCCCCGGGCTGCCAGAAAAGTGCGTAGGGCCCTCACCAGACAGAGCTCCTCCTGTTGGCATGGGGATAACAAAATCAGATGACCCTTCTGGTGTTGGTCCGTCTTTGACTGCCTGAGTCGCAGGCGGACCCCCTCTGCCTCACAGCTGAGATCAGAAACCAGAAGGGCCCGGAGGGAGCTATCCGTCTTAGAACCTGCCACCTCCCGGAGAGCGGCCATAACACGTGTGTGATAGTGGGGGCATGATAGGCCTGTCATGGCATCGTACACGCGCCGCAAGAATGCTCGCCCGGGTGATACCACCCTGCATGCAAAGTTCATATGGCCTGCCAGCTGTTGAAGTGTGGCCAATGTCACCTTCTTTGCCCCAACCACCTCCGAGATTTTCCCTTTAAGGGCCACCAGCTTATCCCCTGCAGCACTGGGCCACTGTATCGATCTCTATGCCTAGAAAAATGAGGGTGGTGGATGGGCCCTCCATTTTCTCAGCCGCGAGGGGAACACCCAGTTCCCCCGCCATCCCTGCAAACTGCCCCATAAATGCCTGACAGGCGCCCGAGTCTGCAAGGCCCGCAAACAGGAAGTCGTCCAAATAGTGCACCACTGATTGCCGGCCTGCCCGTCTCCTGACTGCCCACTCCAAGAAAGAGCTGAAGCGCTCAAAAATCGAGCATGAGATGGAGCAGCCCATAGGCAATGCCCTATCCACATAATATTTGCCCATGAAAGCAAAGCCTAACAGCTCAAAGTCCCCTGGGTGCACAGGGAGGAGATGGAAGGCTGATTTGATGTCACACTTTCCCATGAGGGCGCCAATCCTGCAGTCCCTAACCATACGAACCGCACAGTCAAATGATGTGTAGCGGACAGAGCAGAGGTCTGATGGGATGAAGTCATTTACTGACCCACCCTGGGGAAAGGACAGGTGGTGTATAAGGCGAAATTCGCCTGGTGCCTTCTTGGGGACCAGGCCCAGCGGGGAAACTCTGAGTGAGGGGATGGGTGGTGCCGCAAAGAGGCCCAGCACGCGGCCTGCCATGACCTCCTTTCCAATTTCCCCCCCCACAACCGATTCCATGCCCACCACTGATTTGAGGTTGTGGGACATGAAGGGGTACCTGGGACCTGAATAGGGGATCCGAAAACCCTCTGTAAAGCCCTGGAGCAAAAACTGGGCGTCTTGGACTCGGGGGTAAAGGCAGAGCAAGCGCTGGAGTTCAGAGAGTTTAACTGGACTGGGGCCCCTTTCCTTGAGCTGCGCTAGCAGCTCCCAGTCTCCTTGTGCCAGCTGAGTCCCTGTTCCCACCTCTGAAGGGGCAGCCCCTGGGGCAGGCAGCGCAGGAGTGTGGACCCCTGCATATTGCGCACTCGTGTCGGAACCTGCAGGGGTTACGACCGCAGTGGCCTCAGGAGCTGAACTCCAAGCAGAGCAGGCGGAGTTGAACCCCCTGCCCCGCAGGCCCACGGGAAGGAGCTGCTGCTGCCTGGCGGGCCAAGAGGTGGCTGCTGTCCGTTCTATCCCCGGCTATGGGCTTGGAGTGTGACATAAACTGTAGCCACAGGTCCGCTTCCTTCTTGTCCCAGGGGAGGGAAGTATCAAAGGCCGCCGTCATATGAAACGCTTCGTCATAGGCGACCCATGCTGCCCCTTGGAACTCGGAGTAGCCCCGATATATGTTATCGAGGTATTTAATAAGAATAGGGCCCCTCTGTGGCTGTTTCTGCATCACCACCCCCATGTATGTCAGAAATGCAGGCAACCAATTAGCCCAAGTGCGTTCTATGTGCCGCCTCTTGGGCTTGTCAGGTTCCGCCTCCTCGCCCTTATCCTTCTCCCTCCTAATTGGTTCCCTGTATAGAAGTGAGAATAAGTCGACGTACTCCCCCTTCCATATTTTTTCCTTTGTAGCGGGCAGCAGGTGAAAGCCCAGTGGGGCCGATGTCTCCCCAAAACGTATAGCCCCATCCCTCACTGAGCCCAGGGGGTCAGTGTCCTCCGCAGGAGGGGGTACTGACTAGGAGGGCTGAGCCCCCACTCCCATCACTGTCCCGGCAGTGGACTGTCAGACCTGCTCACAGGCCAACCCTAGGGGAGGCTGCTGTTGTGGCATGCCATGCTCCACCCCCATGGGGGTCCCAGCTTGTCCATACCGCTCAGTTTCAGCTGGTGGGGAAAAGGGCCAGTATGGGAACCCCCACGGGGGCCAGCCCCACTGGGGCTGCCCCTGTTGTTGTGCTGCCCAGGGTGACTCACCCACTATGTTGTCTGCTGAAGGCCCATGCGTGGGCTGTGGTCCTGGGGCTGCATGCGAAGACAACGCTGTTCCTGCTTCTGCTCTGGGTGCTCTTGCTGCGGCCCCACTAGGCCCTGCCTCCAGCGCGTCCAGTCGTGCTAAGATAGAAGTAATAGCCGCAGTGTTAGCCCCGCCAACTGGACGTTGCGCTTTCTCCCGGGGCCGGTTGGGGGGTGGTTCCTTTGTTCTCCCAGTTGCTGGCTGGGCAGGGCCCCTCTCCAGGGCTTCTAACCTAGCCAGTATGGCGGTCCATGGTATGCCTTCCCCTTGTCCCCCCCCTCTGCAGCTGGGGGTGGGTGTCTACCCTCTGCCCTGGGGGCCCTTCCCTTCCCTTTTGGTCCACCTTGACCTTTTTTGGGTGGCATTCTGCTAGAGTGTAGCCGGGTCTATCCTTCACTAATGACCCCCCAAGGCCTATGCCCGTTGCGGTAGCAAGAGGGGCAGAGTGCCCCCTGCAGCAATGAGAGGTGGTCAGCGTGGGGATACCTAATGGGGGACCAGCACCCTAACAGCCCTGCTGGACTGTGTCCCCTGCTCGCTCCAGTGCCCTGCAGATGGGCCCCTTTATCTCACCCAACAATCCTGGCCACCTGGGCCGCTAAGTGAGAAATGGGGTGGTGTGCAAGATGGGGCTGGGACCCACTCCCTTGGCTGAGAACCTTCCCACGGGGTCCTCTGGGTAGTAAACAAAGAAAAAGAATGTGGCCACAAGGCCGCCTTTCCTGAAATCCGCCGCTGCTGCTAGGCCGCCGTGCAGCTCCGCTCCGCTGGAGGGCCTCCCGAGGCCTAGGGCTCTCTCCGCTGCACCACCGGGTCCGCAGATGCCTCCTGCAGGCTTCCCTGGATAGGAGCCCCACGGCTGCTGCCGCCGCACCTCCACCGCTGAAGGGCCTAGGGCTCCCTCTGCTGCACCACCGGGACTGCCGATGCCTCCTGCTGGCTTCCCTGGAGAGGAGCCCCGCTGCTGCTGCAGCCGCACCTCCGCAGCTGGAGGGCCTCCTCAGGCCTAGGGCTCACTACTGCCCTGCCACGGAGCCAGGGGCTCTCCGCCGTCCTCGCTGCGCCCCAGCTGCGCCGAGCCGCGATCAAGCCGCGCCGACCGCTCCTCGCTGTCAGCCCCGCTGCAACAAGGCCTGGCTTGTAGGGGCCTTGAGAAGCTGCGTGCGTCGGCGGGCGATTCGCCCTGCGTCGCGCCGCCGATGCAGGAGCCTGCCACGTTTAAAATTGCCGCTGAATTTGCAGTGAGGGTGGGCAGCTGGTGCTACAGCCTTAAATGGCCATCTGCTGCCCCGCCCCCTTGCTGCGTGCTACATCAGCGCGCTTGCGCGCTGCATGCACGCACACCTCACCAAGATGGCGGCTTGGCTTCGGCTGCGGCAGCAAACACGCCCCTTCACCCAGTAAGTCCCGGGCATGGAACAGGGATGTCATCTTAGACCTACAGTATTTGCTGGATCCTGTATATCTAATAAAAAAGTATTGCCATAATGGACTATTCAAAGCCTTGTTTTGCTTTGTCTCTGCCCATCTGCTATCAGCGCTACTGTGTACAAGTGTTAATTTCAGTGTCTGTTAGCATCCTTTTTGAAGAACCCTTGATGACGTTAAAAAGCGAAGCCAAATGTTAAATGATTCCTGCCAGGCCGATGGACCATTCAGCATAATCAGAAACCTGTGAATTCTACAGTCTTGGTTGGCTAGTCCTTGTTTTAAGGCAATTGTTGTGTTGCTCGATAACTTTATTTTTGCAATTAAAAAAAAGCAATAATGAGAGTAAATAAGTAATTAAAGAATTTTAGCTCATGTAAGAATTCCAGGAAAGGATCGCAACACAACTTCAACTTGGAACAAAACATGCATACCAGATAAAAATGTATTATTCAGCTGGATTCTCCAATGTTGTCAGGAAAGGAATATAGAAATAGTGGCTTGGCCTTTTCCAAGTTAGGGAGTTGTTGCTGTTAAGTGAGAGACACAAACAGAAAAAAAAATACTGGAGAGCTTAGATGACTCAGAATGTTTAAGACCTCATAAAGCTGTAGAAAACTGCAAAGAGAATAAAAGATAAAGGAGCTCAAGATTCAGAAGATGAGTTGACATCTTTCTGGCTGTTACTGCTCCCTTGTGCAAAACTGTTTTGTGAACAGTCTGGCAAGAAATGTTTGAGCTCCAGCACTAAACTGAAATGTATTAGAATGGCAGTAAGTCCAGACAATCTAGATTTTTAAGCGATGGGTGAACGGTTCTAACATTAATTTGGAATTGGGCTTGGCAAACCAAGTTATTAAAATCACATACACATCAGAAAATAACTTCAGTATTTCTGGAACCTAGTTAAAAAAATAATAATCCAATTTTGGATTGGAATCCTTAGTATGGATGTCACTCACCCAGGTGCCTACATACTTTGGTCACTATTAAGTATGCACTAGGGTGGAAAGGTAGGAGAAAGACCTCAAACAATAGCTTGTATGGTCCCTGAAACTACCAGTAAAATGAGCGGCAGAAAGGGGTTGAAAGGGTCATGCGGGTGTTGGAAGAACATTTGCGCATCATCCCATTTCCCATGGTTTCAACAGATATATTTATTTATTTATTTATTTATTGCACTTGTATACCGCCCCATAGCCGAAGCTCTCTGGGTGGTTCACAGCAATCCATATAGCATCTCGGACAGCACAGGCTGTAGCCTGCACTTGAATTAACTCATTAGCACTGAGTTGGGCCCATAAAGAAGAAAAACATTTGAGATAAGTTGCTGCAATGCAATCTTTGGTTTCTGAAGAATATTGTCAACTTTCAGCAATGGAAGGCTTGCCTCCATCATTGGCTGTTTGAATTCCAGCTACATATCCCATCTTTCTTGAGGCAGCTGTTGCCTAGTAGGTGGAGAGTGAAGGGTAACACCAGGGAAGACCAAGGGTGGAGGCATGAAATGCCAGTTCAAGAATACTGACACCATAGGGACACCATGTTATTTCTGTTCTTAATACCACCCTTGAATGTGGTTTTATTGTGAGAATCTTTTGTAAGCCACCTTGAGTCTTCTAGGGCTAAACAATGAAATATCAGTGTTCTGAGCAGGTAAGTAAATAAATAATAACTCTGTGCACACAATCAAAGAACTATGTTTTAAAAATCCAGAGTAAGAGAAAAGCATTTTTAGGTCCACACTCTCATAATCAAAATGATAGACTTTTGTGAGGCAAATGTTAACAAGATGTGAAAAAAGTAAAAGCTGCTGTTTCATTTAAACAAGGAAAAATGCTAATTTCTCTTGCTAAATTCTGACAGTAGCTTTAAATGTGTTCTCAAATAGATCTGTGCTGCATTTTTACAATTGCCTATATGGGGAAAATGTTATTGCTGTAAAGATTGGGAAGAGAAAAAAAGTGTATAATTTATTCAGCCTCATTTTATTTATTTAATTACTGCCCACAAGAGCTGAAAATTATATATATTAAAAGCATTGTTTGACACTGAACTTGGAAAGTGAGGTTGATTGTTTAATGTAATCCTGAAACTACCATAGTGAGCGGATGCCACATTCTGCGTATGATTCATGTAACTTTTCCACTACATTAACAACATTTAAAAGCTGTCCAAAGTCATATTTTTATCTAAGGATATTTAAAAGTAGGTACTATGCTTATTTTACACTCTCCAGTTCTTAAAAACTTTTTGCTCCATGCAGACTTTCGGTAACCAACTATGCACGACCTCTGAATGAATGGTCAACAATAATCCTCACATACAACCTGCTCCTGTGTGTGAGGATCTCTGAGACAGCTCCATTACTTAATTTATTTCCCCTCACTTCAGTTTTGGCATGTACAAAACTGGTGTTTGGCAAAAGTCTTGATGAAAATAAAGAGACAGAGATAGAGATATGATGTTCTTTGGATTTTAAAGAAAAGGTCTCACTGGATTTCAAATTTATCTGTCCAAGTGAGAAGATACCTTTTAAGCAAACAGGTTGCCTTTTCTCATAACAATGTAGGCCCTTAATTCTTCAGAGAGGTCCATCTTTTTCTCAAAGGGAACACACTTTGAGTGGCTGGGGATAAGTTCAGTAATTTATCACCTATATCCTATATAAGAGAAATGGGGAACCTGTAGCTCAACAGATGTTATTGGATTCTAACTAACACTATCCCTGACCATTGGCCAAGCTGGCTAGGGCTGAGGGAGGTTCTGGAGAACCACAGATTCACCACAGGCTCCCCATCTCATCTAAGGCTGTCAGCGGCTACTGACCGCAATGGCTATGCTCTGCATTCACTGTCAGGGGCAGTATGCCTCTGAATATCAGATGCTGAGACTCACAGGTGAGGAGAGTGTTGTTGTTCTCAGGTTCTGCTTACGGACTTCTCATGGGCATCTGGTAGGTCACTGGGAATGCTGGTCTAGATGGGTCTTTAGCCTGATCCAGCAGGGCTATTCTTACATTCTTATATACTAACAGGGAACTCATTCTCTGAGTGTGGGGAGAAAAGAACCCTAAGTGGGGGAGGCTAATGAGGTCTTAGTGTGCTCAGCAGAGCTTAGAAAAGTTACTTTTTTGAACTACAACTCCCATCATCCCCAGCCAGCATGGCCACTGGAGTGGGCTGATGGGAGTTGTAGTCCAAAAAAGTAACTTTTCCAAGATCTGGTGCTCAGTGCCCATGGAGTTCTGACTCACTGTTATGTTGGTGGTGGTAAGAAATGGAAAACCTCGAGAGATGAGGAATGGAATGGCGCATCCTAAAAAAAAAAAAAGGAGCCATGCTTACTGACTAGAAATTGAAACAGGAGCACTCTACTGCAATGTTTTGTTTCAGCTTATACTTTTATAATGTTGAGTACTCTAAAATTGTTGTTACCTGCTCTGAGCCTAGTCACAAGGGTACGTTTAAAATTAAATACCTATCCATTCATGTTTCATTCTGTCTGTGAACCCAGTAAGTGCCCTTTATTGGACTAGCTACTACATTAGCATGAAGAAATACCATTATCGGTTGTGAACCAAATTGACTGCCTCCTGACTGAGGTTAGAGAGTGACAGTGAACACTCTCACACCAGAAACCTGCTTCTAAAAGGCACACATTCTCCTCAGCCTCACAATGTTTCATCAGGCCACCTTCCTCATAGCCAAACAGCAAACAGCAATGGCTCTTGGTGTAGAAAATAACTATTTCCTTAAATAACCAAGTCAAATTTCAGCTGCTGTGATCCTGAAATCAACTAGGGCATAAATACCACCCAGAGTTCACAGAAATAATAGCAGAAAATTATATTATCTTGACTGTGGGCAATGAAAGCATTGATTTGTGAATAAATGGGAAAATCATATTTAACTGCTCAGCAAGGGCAAGAGAGATCTTTCTAATGTTCTCCTGAAACTTTTCTAGCCTTTCTTTTCCTATTTACTATGTACAGCATTACTATTGTTATTCATGCCATGGTTACTGTGATTAAATTTTTAAAGACTTCATTCCTGTAACCATTTGGATAGAAGGAAGGCTGTGAACTATAGAAATTCATTGGTAATTGACCATTGTGTTTGAATGTTCTGATGTCCTTCCTTTTCTGATAGTTGTTTGATATTCTGTGTCTGTAACAGCTGCAGGGGAGAGGTCTTTGTATAAATGCAAATAGGTCTTGGGGAGAGTTGATAATCAAGGAGGGTCTATGTTGGGCCATAGCCAAGCAAGAGTCTCAATTAAAGGCTCTATAGCATGATCACATATAAAAAAAACTCTGACTCCATCCTTTTATATTTCAAAGGACTAGACTGATATTTGAATAGTCTAGGGCTGGACAAGTGGGGTTTTTTAAGTTAATACATTGAGGGGCTATTGTTGGAGCTGCATTTTGAAACACTTTGCATAGGTATCATGATCATGTATCAGCTACCAAGCAAAATCCAGAAGCAGGTGTTAGGGAGCATGTGAGTCTGACATTAAAGGCAGGCCTATGAATCTGGTCCCAGATTCAATCCCTAGCATCTCCATGTAGGGCTTGCTTGGAGATACTCCTGTCTGAAGCCCTGGGCAGTTAGTGTTGACAATACTGAGCAATAGGGATCAAAGGCCAGTTTGCCTACTTTCCATGTTTGTAGCATCTGCTATTTCAAAATGGATGTAATTATGCGGGACATGGGGAAATTTCTACATTATAACATCCTATCACATAAACAGAAGTTCCAGGGAAGAGAGAATGTGGAGATGGTAGCATTTCTTTTCCATGTAGGGCTGTTTGTAACATGTATTTATGTTATTACAAATTATTCTAGAAACTTTTATATTGATTTTAGGTGAACTGCTCCTCCAGCAGTTTCCATAAAAACCAAAAAGAAGACTCAACAGCATCTAATCAACATTCAAAGTACAAAAAATAAAAATAAGCAAAATAGTTAGCAAAATAATAGAAAGCCAAATAAATATACTCATTAAAACAGGGATGGCAAACGTGGCCCTCCATCATCGGCAATGGTAGTTGGAGTGCAGCAACATTTGGAGAGCCAAAGGTTTTCCACCCCTAAATTAAAACATACTTTAAAAGCCTGAGCAAATAAAAAGGCCTTCACCTAGTGCTGGAAAGAAAGCAAAGATGGCATCAAGTGGGACTCTTGGAAGCACATTCCAAATGTAGGTGCCCCCTTACAGATCACCACCCACTTCACCTTACATCTGATGGTGAAGGGGGATGCAAAAGGGTATCCAATAAAGATCTTCATACTGGGGGAGGTTTGTGTTGGAGGAAATAATCTCAGAAGCTCTCTTGTCCTAAATCATTAAGGGCATTAAGGATAAAAACCAGCATCTTGATGTGGGCCAGGTTTAGGAATGTGTGGTATTCTGAAATTATTTCTAAAAGTCAAAACCAATACAACAGTGGAAATATCAGCCTAACTGTTGTTTGTGGAGTGTTATTTTAAACAGTTATTTAAACTGAAATAATTTTTTCTTTACTCTCAAGCTCTATTCATAACCAAACCTGGTGTGGAATGTATAAGTGACAGCACCTTCACTCTAAACTTTAGAATTGAAATATTCACATCTGCTTGTTCCCTCAGTATGACCAAAGAGAATACTGAATCAAAGGGAAATGTTCAGACTATGACCCTGAGTAAAATGTTGCTATCTAACCTCTAAATAACCTGGATAATATCCCTCTAATCAATCTTTTTCTGTCAATACACTGATGCCTTGTTTTCATTCTGGCCTTCTCTTTGGTTTTGAGTTCTTTCCTTCCACTCCACTACCATACAAAATACAACTTTTCACTTCAAAGGTGCCTTCTTAGTCAATGCACCCTGCTCACAATATGTGTATAGGCATGCGCGCACATACACACTTATATTTAATAGGCAATGGAGATCCAACAACTCTATTGATATTGCTAGATTTTTTTTAAAAAAAATCATTGCTATTATATAGAATTCTTCAGATTCAAATAAATCTCAGACTCAACATTGTGCCCAAGGTGAATCCAAAGTCAAAATAGTAATGTGAAGGAAAGGTCTTATACATCTGTCCATATGTGCGAGACTTGAATGTGATACAATGCCATTCTCAGTTTTGCAGGGTAAAACTGGACATGACATGAATTACGCAAATGCAGTGGAGATGCACATTTTTCACTAAATAAGAACAGTCTTCAGACAGTGGGCAGGAAGGGGAAATTTAACTTTTTTTATCCCTGCCACAGACCCTACCACAATCACCTTTCAGAAGTTGCTCTTTGCATTTCAAGGGAAGCTCACATTGGTTTCTCCAGGGCTGCTATTTACATAACAAAAATGTGCACACTAATTGTATTCATGCAATGAATGTTATATCTACCATGGATGTCAGAATTCCTTCATCTTCCTTGAAAGGCTGATTAGGTATATATTAGATATATGAAGGTAAGAAAGGGGTGAAATTGCAGTTCCTCTAAATAATATGTCTTTGTCCATGACGTGGAGAAAGGAATAATGATTCCCATGTCAACCTTCTATCATTTGAGGACCTCTTACATCTTTACCATACAAAAAAGGCAATGAAAATGTTGACTGTGTTAAAACTCTGACATCCCAGTTTTGAGCACTTTTGCTATCCCGTCCAGTGTACCCACCCAGCATTCATATTTGCCTTGACTCCCACAATGTCGTTCCTGTTAAGGGGCATTTTTTGCCTCCACCCGAAATGTAGGAGAAGGCTCGGGAATGATCTCGAAGCTTCTAAAGTGTGCCATGTGAGATCAAAGGGGCCAATCAGGTTTGGGATTGAGCGGAGTATTTAAAGCCGCTCCTTCCCTTAGCGTTTGCCTTTTTTGCCTCGCAGCATACCTTGCATGGTTTGCGCTTCAAGGGCTCCGTCAGCGTTTGTTTGTGACCATTTTTATTGCCTGCTTGCTGGTTTCTCCTTTGCTACTGCCTGCTCCCCTCCCCTGCTTCATTCATTCAATTAAATAGGCTCGTTTCCCCGCTGATCAGCTGGGCTCCGGGCGCCCGCCCACGCACCCCGCAGCTTCCTGCCGGCTCTCCGGCTGCTGCTCGTTGACGAGTTCTCCCAGAGTTAAAGCGTTTGTTGTTATTTCATTCCTCCTTTTTCCTTAAGGGTCGGTGGGTGGTGTCCTTCATTGTTTTTGTTCCCTTAGTTTGATTGGTATCAGTTTAATCCCGTTGTCTTGCTTTAAACCCCCCTCGTTATTTCTTAGGCTCTTGTTATTCGGCTTGCTTTATTATTGTTTAAGTAGGCTGTGGTAATGTGGCGGTTTCCCGCCTTCCTCGCCTCGTATTCCGCTCCCATTCACCACCTTCGGAGTGTTAGGGAGTGTGTGTGGGGGGAGGAGGGTTCGCCTTTCTCCCCCATCCCCACACATCTGCTCTGCAGAGGGGGATTGTTTTGCGGTATAATAGCAGGCGGGCGTTTTAAACGTGCCATTTGCTTGTTTTTTTGTGAGTTATAGAGAGTGGGGGGGCGGTTTCCTCCCCCTTTTTATCCCCGTGCGTCAGCTGTTCAGCGGGTGGATAGTTTCATAGTATAACATGCAGCCGTTTTAAATATGCCGCTCGATTTGTTTCTCCTTTTGCCTGACAGCTTAGGAGAATTGTTGAGAGTTGAGGTGGTGGCTTTCTTTCCTTTTCATTCCCGCGCGTCAGCTGTTTAGCGGGTGCATAGCACGCCTGTATTTACTTGCACACAGGCATTTGGTTTGTTCCCTGCCTTTCCCCCTGCTTTCGATGCTTTTGAAGCTATCGCCTGAAGGGAGTGTAGGTAGAGCTATGCATCTTTGAGCAGCCTCGCCAGCCTGCTATAGAGCGGAAGCAGTAGCCTCCTGCCTTGCCTGAGCTTTATTTTCTAAGTACTTAATAGGATTATCTTCCTGCAGATGGGTAGGTTATGCAATTGGCGTAGTGAGGGGTGCCCTCAGCCTGCTCTAGAGTGTCTGTAGCCTTGTGCCTTGTGTGCACTTTAATTGTATATGTAACTAATTTGATTACGTCATGCAGACTTGGCGTGCATACTGCATTTAGTCGCCACAGCAGTACAATATGGGGGTTAAGTGGTGCTGGTCCTTTGGGTACCTTGTTTGTTTCTTTGTTTTGCAGCGCGCCTGCAGCCCTATGCTCATATTTCTCTATTACCCCCCCTTCCTTTTTTCTCCCAGGCTGAGTTCAAGTTAATTTTTATGTGCAGCTTCATTCATTAGGGGTTTGGGGTATTTCATTGTGGGGTACAATTAATTGATTTCTCCCCTGGGCATATTTTGCCAATATAAATAAATATATGAATATATAAATAAATAATTTATTGGTTGATTGATTTGATTGATCAATTAATTAATTAAGTGCCATTTATATGGTTTGTGTTTCATTTGGATTAGCTTGAACTCAATACAGTTATATTTGGTTGTTTTGCAATCACTTCATTGTTGTTCCTTGGTGAGTTCAAGGTTTGCCTTATAATGCTGTTTTAGATTATTTAGCCTTAATTCTGCTCTATGTATCATACAAAATAATAAATAAATTAAAATAAAATAACAATAAAATGATATGCCTATGCAATATCACCTTTGGAGGGCATAATAGATGTTTTAATATGGGTAAATAAAAATCCTGCCTCCTAGAATTCCTATGAGGATTTAAGAAGAGCCATAGGAACATGAGAAGAGCCTGCTGGATCAGGCCGGTGGCCCATCTAGTCCAGCGTCCTGTTCTCACAGTGGCCAACCAGGTGCCTGGGGGAACCCCGCTAGCAGGACCCGAGTGCAAGAACACTTTAAAATATGTCAATATAGTGAGATTCAGTGAAAGGCAATGTATGCCATGTAAGTTTAAAGGAAATGCTCTTAGCCAGTTAAAATTCATTATTGTGGCTGTCATTATGAGCTAAGAGGTTTATGCTAATGATTAAATTGAAAAGATTATAAATTCGCTGAATCAGATGTATGGCTTTTTTGTAGGATTAAGTTTAATTGTAATTTTCTTTAAGGATCTCTAGTAGCGGATTAGCTGATAAAAACTTATTTATTCAGCAGGAGTATGGCAGGAATATTTTGATATGTAGGAGTTGCTTGGTCACTTGTACTTACCTTTTAGGTCATTTCCTTCTGACAAAGCATTAATTCAGTGACTTTGTGAGAACATGGAAGTGGTGTGCTCACGTTTCTGTTTCAGTGGTGTCTCAGATAGGAGGTGTGTGGATATCCCCTGTGGCTTACTTTTTGAAGGACCTCAGCAGCCATTCTTTGTTTGGGAGAAGCGGACTTATCTTGGAGGATGCACTGCAGGTAAGCTTTGATGCAGTTGGTGGCTGGAATTTTGGTGTTAATTTCAGGTCCTTTGGTGTGCTGAGAAATGGCTGGCTTCCATGAGGGGCATGGGGTTCCCCCTGGATTTTATTTTCTTGGGCTATTTTTCCAATAGTGCTTGTGGTACATGTGTGGCCTTCTGCCCTTCAGAATTAAATGGTACGTTTTCAGTCCAGCCTGGCTATTGGTTCTTTGGTAAATTCCCAGACCCCTAGCTCTACTTGTGCCATGTGCCTTGTGCATGTGTGTGCTCTGCAATGTACATTCTTATATTTTGCTCATGGCTCGGCATGTTCCGGGTTTGCAGACAGATGCGGCTGTGCCATCTTGGTATCCCCCACTTCGGGCGTGGCCGATATCAGTTTTACACCTTCATAGTTCATGTTCTCCTAAAAGGGGCAGGGTGTTATCATAAGTAATATATCCACCCACCTTTCTGCCTGGCCTTTAATTTCCATGCCAAGCGCATTCTGAAACCCACTTCATGAAATTCAAAGGTGATTGTGGCGCTCCACCCTAAGGCCGCCCGGCTCTATGTGGCCATTTACCCCTGATGTACTCATGATGCTCCTGCCTTCCATCAGCACTTTGTGTGTCCCTCTTTACGAGGGAAAGTTATTCCTGGAAGTGGCCTTAATGGTTTGTAGGGAGCCTTTTGCCCTGGTAATATCTTAGCCTTCAAGGCAAGTCACTTCATGTGGAGCCCTGCGCTTACATTTCTGTGATGTTTTCAGTGCATATACTCACTACGGACCAGGGGGGTAGTAGCTGGGTGTTGTAGCTGAGGTGCTACCCATGGCCCACCTGGTGTCTGGTTTTGCTCTAAAGGAGCTTTCTTTCTGTCAGGCCAGCGGGCCAGCGCTATCTTTTTATATGCATCAATGGCTATGCATTGACTCAATTCTAATTTTGGTATATTCCCAGGGCCATGAGGGCCCGTGGGTGTGATACCCGAGGGGAAGGGTTATATTTCTTCCATACAGGAGCAGCTGGTGCCGCTGCCCTCATAGACCTGCTTTCTGGCAGCTTTCTGGTCATACAAGCCGGCATTACCTGTTCATACATCTGGATGGATTTGCACTAACGTATTTCTTTTCAAAGTGGACCGGCAGCGACCATCGCCCTCGTGGGCATGTGTCCAGATAGTATTCAGGCTATACGACCCAGCGTTACCTCCTTTCCTGTGGAGCTTTTGGCGCTTAGAAGTTGGGGCCGCTATTGCATCTGCTCTTGCTCCCAGTACTCAGAAAGCGTATCAGCATTCTTTTGCGAAGTTCCAAGCTTTCAGAATCAGTGCTGCTTTACCTATGGCGTGGCCTATTCCTGCGGATCAATTGTTACAGTATATGATGCATTTGAGAGGGCACGGCTCTTCTGTTTCCACTATCGCTGGGCACCTCTCTGCGCTGGCCTTTATCTCTAAGGCACGAGGACTGCCGGATCATTCTGTAGATTTTAGGGTCAGAAAGGTCCTTGAGGGTTGGTCGCGTTCCGCTCCCAGGCCCGCTGACCGGAGGAGGCCAATCACGCCCGATGTCCTCCTCCAGATCCTGGCATTGTTTCGTTCTTTATGCTCATCCCAGTATGAAGCGCACCTTTTTGCCGCAGTAACTCTGACGATGTTCTATGGTGCTTTCACCCTAGTGAAGTGTTAGTCCTCTCTAAGCGTGATGTGTCTTACAGAGCCTTATGCTCAGGCGATTGCACGTTAGGTGCTGATATGGTTAGGTTTTCCCTGCGAGTCTCTAAGACTGATCAGAAGGGCCATGGCAGTCTTGTGTCTTTACGCAGCTGCCAAGTTTTGGAATTATGCCCTGTGTCTGCAATGCGTCAATTCCTGCTTCTAAGGCCAGCGGGCCTGCATTATCTATTTATACATGCGGATGGTTCTGCCCTGACTCAGTTCCAATTTTGGGCCGTTGTTCGGCAGGCCTTGTTGGCCACTGGTCGCGATGCTGGAGTCTATGGGCTGCATTCATTTCAGATTGGAGCGGCCACGGCCGCTGCCCTCGTGGGCATGAGCGTTAGCGACATCCAAGCAATTGGCAGGTGGCATTCCTCCGCTTTTCAGTCTTATGTTTGGTATTAATATTGTATTTAATTTTGTTTTTCTTTAGGTATTTTAAGTCTTCCAGTTCCTGTGCGGATCGTTCTGTGTGGCCTTTCCATCTTGTTTTGGGCACATCGGAGAGCCTCTTCGTCGTTTTCTGGAACGCAGCTGCAGCTTTCTGCATCAGCGATAGTTAGCTGGGAGGCACGGAGGGGCATGTTATGGGATGCGTTGTTGCCATTGGTGTGCCGTACCATGGTGTCAGCGGCCCCGCCTCACATTTTGTTAATTCACTTGGGAGAGAACGACCTTGTGCAGCGCCCCGGTATGGACTTGCTGCTCAGGGTCACTCGTGATCTCACGTGGCTTAGGTGTTCTTATCCTACTCTAATTTTGGTGTGGTCAGCTATGCTCGTGAGACGAGTATGGAGGGGGACTCTTCACCCAAATAAGATCGATAGGTCGCGCAAATGGGTGAATAGGAAGGTTAGGGATTTGGTTTTATCCCTTGGGGGGGCATGCATAACCCATGCCAGGATAAGGTTTTATTCCCCTCAATTGTTTAGGGACGACAGCGTCCACCTGTCAGAGTGGGGATGTGATTTGTTTTTAGAGGATTTGAGGTTGGGTTTGGGGAGTTTGTTTTTTTCCTTGGGTTGAGGGGACCAAGCTTGAGCTGATCCCCTCTTGTGGCATGGAATTTGGGCAGGTGAGGTATATTGGGTTATTTTGAGGCAGTTAAGGTACACAGGTAAGGGGCACTCCCCAGGTAACCATCAAAGCTTAATGCCTGGTGGCGAACTGAGGAGTGTCCTTGTGGGACCTGCTTGCGCATCATGGTGAATGCCTGTACGGCGGGGCCATGGTGCGGAGGTTGGAACCACAGCTGACTTCAGCAGCAAGGAGGGAGGTTTTCCCCCACGTCCTTGACTATGGAGTTAAGGTCTGAAGAGAGTTATTTGCCTTTAGAAGGCATGGGAGTATTCCCACATATATAGGTGGCCTCACTTGCCAGAAGCAATTTAATCTGATGAATTGGCTTATCTGCATTTGATGTAGAATGTTATATTTAATAAATATAACATTATTCCAACTTGTGTCACGAGTCTTCTTGGGTGTGGGGGCAATGTCGTTCCTGTTAAGGGGCGTTTTTTGCCTCCACCCGAAATGTAGGAGAAGGCTCGGGAACGATCTCGAAGCTTCTAAAGTGTGCCACATGAGATCAAAGTGGCCAATCAGGTTTGGGATTGAGAGGAGTATTTAAAAGCACTCCTTCCCTTAGCGTTTGCCTTTTTTGCCTCGCAGCACCCTCCCTCCCACCCTCGTCAGTATGGGCTCTGCTAGTCGCCATAATGGGGCTGAGTAGGAATTTTTGGGGGGGATCCTGATTTCAGAATCCCTTTGGTTTTGCCTACTCCATACTGCTTGGGTTTAATTCAATTGGCTTGTTGGGATGGGTTGTGGTGTTTTAGCTTGGCTGGCATGGAATTCGGGCAGGTGAGGTATATTGGGTTATTTTGAGGCGGTTAAGGTATACAGGTAAGGGGCACTCCCCAGGGAACCATCAAAGCTTAATGCCTGGTGGCGAACTGAGGAGTGTCCTTGTGGGACCTGCTTGCGCATCATGGTGAACGCCTGTACGGCGGGGCCATGGTGCGGAGGTTGGAACCACAGCTGACTTCAGCAGCAAGGAGGGAGGTTTTCCCCCACGTCCTTGGCTATGGAGTTAAGGTCTGAAGAGAGTTATTTGCCTTCAGAAGGCGTGGGAGTATTCCCACATATATAGGTGGCCTCACTTGCCCAAAGCAATTTAATCTGATGAATTGGCTTATCTGCATTTGATGTAGAATGTTATATTTAATAAATATAACATTATTCCAACTTGTGTCACGAGTCTTCTTGGGTGTGGGGGCAAAGACAAAGGTGAACATTTAGCTTAACTAAATGTGGTTGATTTATGTGGTTCTTTTTCAATCACTTTTATTCTGTTTGTCTGTATGTTGAAGTGAAAGGAAACATATTCCATACTGAATTTCTTCCTGTTGCATGATTGCCTCTGTACTTTGAGATCACAGCATTTGGCAGGCTTGGGATATAGCATTAAACTTGTACCCTATCAGAGTAACTTAATTACTGAATGTTATTAAAATGGCAAGAATGCTAAATAGAAATTTGTAGCCCCTTTAACATATATGAAAGAATGGAATAATGTATATAAATACTTTTGGCCAGGTAAAAATGATTTGCCTAAAAATACTGAGATTGCAAGAATCTGAGATCATGAAACACTTGTGGTCTCAAATTATTGGATGTGCACTATTTCAGCTCCTGTATAAATATGATTATAAAATGAACCAAGTCAGCATGTTTGTTTTCTTAATGCCCGGTATTCCCTTTCTGGAAAAGTGCCAGATTATTATACTTCATCAAACTTCTCACATCTGACATATGTTTCTGCTTTCAAAGTTTAAAATGGCTGAATACAGAAGATACTTGGTTCCCTATCATTTGAAATGAGAGCTGTTAAGTTTCCATAGGACGGTAAATAATGGAACATTTTCTAGAAATTTCTCTGTAGTGTCAGCTAAATATGCGGTTCTAAAGGTTGTGTGGTGGCTTTTCTGGTCATTGGCCCAGCACTTTCCAAGTAAATTATGCTTTGATTCCTACATAGTTTCCATTTAAATTTCTCTCCTCTCTATTTTATTTTATTTACATTGCATTCCTACAAATGTTTATTCTGAAGTAAGTCCCATTCAGTGGAACTTACTCTTTATAACTGCAGCCATAGGATATAAATGTCAATTTATCATAGCACTTTTCACCAATATTCAATAATTGCTCAAACAAGTTTTTAATGACTAAATATGTACATTCGTTATTCAACTGTTATTGCCAGATATTATTAAAACAGGTAACATATTTTTGTCTTCCTTCTTACAATCATAATAAATTAATTTAGCCATAATTGACTATTCATGAAAGTTGTTTTCCTTTTTTTAATTTTATTTTGAAATAAAGTTGAAAATATGATCAAGAAAAAGAAAGAACCACATAACAATATAATAAGATCACAGATTATGGGGAAATGGAAATTCACTGATTACAGTTCTTACCAAGAATAAACTTGTGGGACAGTTAGGCTGCAAACCTATATACACTTACCAGGGAGTAAGTTCTGTTGAACATGTGAGTAGAAATACATAGGACTGCATTGTTAAGGGTAAAATTGTCTAACTATCGAGACTTGTTTGAATATGTAAGTTATGTATGTAAGTTATACCACTTGCAGGACGGGAGAGTGCTGTGGCATTCAGGTCCCGACGGTGGGCTTTTCACAGGCATTTGCTTGACCACTGTGAGAACCGGATGTTGAACTAGATGGGCCACTGGCCTGATCTTCTTCTTATGTTCTTATGTTATATTCTTAGGCAGAGAACCTGAGCATTCATCCTGATTTGCTTGCACAAAGCTTATGCAGATGTTAGGGCACACTAGTCGCCTACCTCAAAGTGTTTCCATTGGTCACACCTGGAGGAGCAACAGGTTGATCTGCCAATCATGAGGTAGAGACACACTGAAACTGACTGGCAGAATAGTGTGTCTCTACCCTAGACTATATCTGGTCTTTAACAGTGGTATAGTCGTCCAGGGTCTCAGGGGGTCTTAGACCCCTTAATTTTTAGAAGCAGGATCCCAGCAGGGTCCCTATGTCTCCAGCATCCTATGAGCCAATCAACATGAAAGGGGAGTGTGTTAGCCACTGAGAAGAGTCATCTAACATGCTTCCTTGTTCTTTTCTGCTGATTGGAGCCAATCAGAGTGAAAGGAGTCAGTCACCGGAAATACTTTTTTAGTAGTTAACATTCTTATCTTTTGTGCTTATTGGTTCCTAGGGACATCAGTTGTTGTGGGAGAAGGCATTAACAAGAATTTCATTCTCGACCCAGCAGCCAAAAGAAGAGAGGAAGGGGGAGTAGCTGTGATTATCATGAAGGGACCCTGGACTTCTGAATTCACCACTACACACTGATCTTTAATGAGCATTCTTTCTGTTTTGTTTGCATTGAGATTATATGACATTTGCCCTGCAATTATCCTGATTCCCAGCTGTCTATGGAGGCTCAGGTTTCAGCTGTGAGCCGGGCGGCACTGTATCAACTCCATCTGATACGGAGGCTGCACCCCTACCTTCCCAACCATCTGCTCCCACCAGTAGTACATGCCCTGGTCACCTCTCGCCTAGACTACTGTAATGCGCTCTACGTGGGGTTACCCTTGAAAACGGTCCGGAAGTTGCAACTGGTACAGAATGCAGCGGCTCGTCTGATTAAAGGCAGCCACCGGCAGGATCACATCACTCCAGTGCTAAAGGGGTTGCACTGGTTACTGGTTGCTTACCGAGCCCAATTCAAAGTGTTGGTTCTGACCTTTAAATCCCTATATGGTTTCGGGCCAGTCTATCTGAAGGAGCGCCTCCAGCATCGGCAGGGATGCCGCTCAACAAGATCAGCCTCAGAAGACCTTCTCTCGATCCCACCGGTTAAAACAGCCAGACTGGTGAGGACCAGAGGGAGGGCCTTTTCAATAGTGGCCCCCACCCTGTGGAATTCTCTCCCAAATGATCTCCGCCATGCCCCTTCGATGATGAGCTTCCGCCAGACTTTGAAGACCTGGTTCTTCAGGCAAGCCTTTGGGTTGGGTTAAGTTTTTATAATTGGGTTCTAATATTTTAACATTTTAATGTTTAATGTATTTTACTTTGTACGTCACCCAGAGTGGCTGGACAACCAGCCAGATGGGCGACTAATAAATATAATATAATAATAATAATAATTTGCTTGTGGGTTGTTTATATGTCTTCCTATTACTCATTTATTCCACACTTTTTCAGTTCATTTCCCCTTCATTTTCTAAACCACAAAAAGTCTGATTTTGTTTTAAAAATGTATTTGTTTCAGTAGGATGACAGACCTTTTTAGTCCATTTGAACGGCACAAACCTAAATATTTGGTGTGTACTTGAATCCCTCCCACCAAATTGTGACTGTCTGGAGTTACTGTCAATCCGGGGAAAAATGCTTCTCTGTTTGATTGGAAAGTGATCAGAAGTTTGAAGGGCTTCCACATAGGAAATAAATAGAAATATATCTCTGTTTTATGTCTGCTGCACTTGAATCTGGTGTTTACTGTATTAATATTTATTTGGAGTCATCAGTTTGGCAGCAGAATGAATGTGTTGCCTGCACAAATTTGTTGCCTCTCTTTGGCGATCATCCATTATTGGGGTGTGGTAATTCACTGTGCACAGTTCTGCTTCTCGTTGAATTCTACATATTTATTAATTATAAAAATGTTCCATGCCACCATTATACTTCTGTTCCAGGTTCTAGGTTTACAACAGAAGTGTGGATGCCATGTCTACTTAATTTTTATCATCCTAGACTCTTCCATTCTTACTTTCAGAAGCTTTCATGTGTTCATGCAGGCAATGTAATCTCTGCTCTCCTAATGAATGCAAATACTTTATTAGCACCTTTAAAAAACAGAACTCACAAAATGACTTCCCTGAAAATGATTGAGCACTGGATATTCCCTGGTAACAGCCTGATTCAAAACTCTATGGGACTCTGATGGACATATGGAGCCATCTTTGAAGTGGAGACTTCCTCATTCATTTCATTGTTGGAGATAGATAGCTCTGTGCAATTACTGAGTGATAAAAAGCTGCTGCACAGGTATATGCTCTCTTTGTGTGTATGCACGCGCACACACATGTGCATGCACATCAGAGCTCATGTGTATGGCCTGGTGTAGACATTTGTCCTTCAATCATGTTTGGGTACATGTCACAAAATCAGTCAGAATCAGGCTTCCCTCTTGAAATAAACTTAAAAAGATATTTTTAAAACAATCCTATCTTAAACCAAGTTTGAGGGAGGAATTCTAAAAAGGTATATTAAGCAGAAAACAATAGCAATACGCAAAATGCGTACTTAAAGTTGTGTAGCTTTCCATTCTCTCTCTCTCTCTCCACCAAATTTAATTAAGGTCATCATATACTGTATATTTCATTCTGCTTCTTCGCCATACAAATATATTCAGTCTGTTCTGCTCCTATATGATTGTGCATGCCTTTCCATACATGTAATGTTTCCCTTTTAAAACATTTCTCTGTCTCTCAGCATTCTGTCTTACTCATGTGTATCACACTGTATCTTTGTTCTTTTCCCCATTCATTCTTTTCTTATATTTAATAATACGTTAAATTTCTCCAGCATCCTATATTCCTTTGTTTGTTTTTAGTTTCTTCACCATTATTACATTTCATCCATTCTTTTCTCACTCTCTTTGGTCTCTCCCCATTAATCATGCCCACTAGAGAGGGTACCATCCTGACTTCCAGGGAAATCTTTCCAACACAAGATTTTATAACATCAGTAATTTTCTGTGCATCAATGTGGAAGTTTCTTTGCATTTACTTAGACTGCTTACAAATCCTACTATTTTATCTGTCAGAGTGGTAGAGTTTCACTAAACACTAAAGTATATTAAGTGTTACATCCAGCTCTGTCTGCTTACTGACTGTTGCAGCCGTGTATTATGAGCAGAGCTTGGAAAAGTTACTTTTTTGAACTACAACTCCCATCAGCCCAATCCAGTGGCCATGGTGGCTGGGACTGATGGGAGCTGTACTTCAAAAAAGTAGCTTTTCCAAGCTCTGATTATGAGACACTGCGCCAAAGTAATGTCACACAGTAGTTGGAATAAGGGTTCTAGTGATGGTACAACAGGCTGTGATGTTCCTATATATTAGTGTATATATGGTAAGTGCTGGTTGTTTAGAGTATACATGGTAAGTAGTGAAAGAGGAGGGGGAGTGAATGGGCAATAGAATGCTTGATGATTGGCTGAATGTTTAAAATGGCTGACAGTATAAATGAAAGGATGACAGGTAAATCTGGGTGAATGTGAGGTGGTGAATTGTGGAATCTGGGGGAAGAAGAGAAAGAGTGGATTGCTTGGTGGGGTTTGAGAGAGTTGTTTGCCAGGAGAGCGTGAAGAAGGAGGGAGGTGGAGTTCGGATTAGTATTGAGTAAAACCATATGCTTATGTGCCTTAAGAAGAAATCTTGTTAATCTTGTTAGCTTTGTTATCTGTAATAAATACTTAATTTGGTTTACCAAAGGCCTGATCCTTGGCTGGGGTTTCACAGACCAGAAGGGAGGGTAAGGTAATGACCAAGGCTGAAGGGGAACTGTAACAAATGGTGGCAGCGGTGAAGAGAATAACAATACCAGTATTCAGAGTCTCTGGGAATACTAGTATTGGGACGTTACTGGTGGTTGCCTAGCAGGGGGATCTGTTGAGATCTGTGCTAGAGCGGGGAGAGAACTCATAAGAGAGAGCGGTCCGGACTGGTGGAGTCCCTGGTGGTGCCTAGAGACAGGCAGTAACCATGAGCAGGTAGGAACCTGACAGGGAGAGCCAGGGAAGGACGCCTCCCATGTGGTGTCAGTAGCGGTGGGATACGAACAACAGAGAATCCAGATACGAACCAAAGAGAGTCCCAAAGACACGTGGTGACAAAGGAGACTACGTCACAGGTGTTGGCTGTAGCAGTGAGATACGAATACTAGACAATCCCTAATAGTTGTGTGGCAAACAGAAATAACAAAACGAGATTTTTTGTGAGAGTGACTGGCAAAGAGTGTGTGGCAAAGAGTGAGTGAACTCAAACACCATGGCTGAATACATAAAAATGAAAAGAGAGGAGCTGGTGGAGAAGTGCTTAACATTCAATTTACCTCATGAGGGTAAAGGGGTAGATGAATTGAGGGTAGCACTTATAGGATTTGCAACTGCCCAGCAAAAATAACCTGTCAGAGAAGAGACCCCAGAAGGATATTTAAGCAATCCCGCTTATATAGAGTACTTGAGAGAGAAGTTGAGGATGGAAGGTGCAGAGAAGGAAAAACAGAGAGAGTTGGAAGCTGAGAGATTGAGGATGGAGGCTGAGGAAAAAGACAAGCAGAGAGAGTTGGAAGCTGAGAGATTGAGGATGGAGGCTGAGGAAAAAGATAAACAGCGGGAGTTGGAAGCTGAGAGATTGAGGATGGAAGGTGCAGAGAAGGAAAAACAGAGGGAGTTGGAAATTGAGAGAATGAGATTGGGGTTTGAGGAGAGGGAGAAGCAACGAGCATTGGATGCTGAATTACAAGTAGAAAAGTTAAAATTTGATAGAGAGAAATTTCACTCTGAGGAGACAAGGAAAGAGAGAGATGGAGCAAAAATAAAAATTACTCCAAAGGACTTTGCTGTCTATGAGCCTGGTCAAGATCCTCAAATTTACCTCAGCACCTTTGAAAAAGCAGCTCAGTTGTGGGGGCTACCTGAAGATAAATACATGCAGTATTTATCAAAGCTGATTAAAGGGGAATTGGCTGAGGTATACCAATATTTCCCCTCAGACAAGCCCATCACCTATGCTGAATTCAAAGAAGCAGTGTTTAAAAGATTCAGACTGGGGCCTGATTATTTTAGAAAGCTTTTCAGAAATTGCCAGATACAGACAGGGAGGTCTTTTGTGGAACTGGGAGCAAAGTTGATGGATATATTTGGAAAGTGGATGAGTAGTGCCAAAGCTCAGTCAGTGGAAGAGGTGAAAAGCCTCATGATACTGGATCAATTATACCATCAGTTACCACCAGAAATAAGGCTCCTGGTCAAAGACCGTTCCCCTACATCTGTGCAGGAGGCCGCAGAGATGGCGGATCACTTCGCCTCTAATAGAACTGGCTGGGTGGGGAAAACATCAAGAGAGTTTAAACCCAGACCATATAGTGCTGGCAGAAGGGATGTGGTACCACAGCGAGTGAGTCCTCCATTAAAATCTGAAGGGCACAGGACACCCCAGAGTGGATCTGTGTACCCTAAAAGTGAGGAGAAATTATGCTACAAATGTGGTAGACCAGGGCACCTACGTTTTCAATGTGAGGTTGCCAACCCCATTAGTAATCCTGCTCAGACAAGGGCAGTGAAAACAGAGCCCAAGGCTTTAGAAACAGCGAAAAAGTTTCAGTTTTGCCAGATAAACTGGACAGAAGTAACAGACCTTGATTCAAGTCTGAGAGATGAAGTGAGTGTACAAGGGGCAAATTATTGGGCATTGCTTGATACTGGTGCCGCTCAGACATTACTGAGGCCAGATTTAATAAAATCTGAGGTAATATTACCTCAGGAAACTGTGACTATCCAAGGAGTGAGGGGTCAACCAGAAAGTTTGCCTGTGGCCCTGGTGGATATGACTTGGAGAGGCCGAGAGGGCAGATATAAAGTAGGCATTAATGCCCAACAACAAGAACCAGTAATACTGGGAAGGGATGTAATGGGCGCCCAAGGAAAGATCTATGTAGTGACCAGACAGCAAATTGGCAGAGAAAAAGAAGCCATATTAAGGGGGGCTGAAACTAACAGGGTGGAATCTGTTAGCCAGCCTCAGGTCACCATAGCAACCACTAGCAGGCCTGCTGAAGAAGACAAACTGTATCAAGTGGTCTCTGGGGAAGAAGCAGAGCAATTCAGGGAAGAGCTGCATAAAGATATCAGTTTGAAGCAAGTAAAGGAACAAGCCCTGACCCAACAGATTCCTTTCATGGACAAACTGAGGAATCAAGTTGTGTGTGAGAATGGGATTTTATATAGACTGTGGATGCCTGCTGAAAGAAAGGATGAATGTGAACCAGTGAAGCAATTGATAGTACCTAGCAAATACAGAACCAGATTGCTAGAGGTAGCCCACGATGTCCCATGTGCAGGACATCTGGGAATAAAAAAGACCAAGAGGAGATTGGCTGCACATTATTATTGGCCAAATATCTCCAAGGATGTAAAACAACATTGTCTATCTTGTGGAATATGCCAAAAGGTGGGAAAGAGTGGAGTAAAGACCAAGGCACCCTTAAAGCCCCTTCCTATAATTGGACAACCCTTTTATAGAGTGGGAATAGATTTGGTGGGCTCTGTTTCCAAACCCACAAGGCATGGCAAGAAATATCTAGTGGTGGTGGTGGATTTTGCCACCAGGTACCCAGACACAGAAGCACTGAGATCTGTAGAAGCCCCTGTAGTGGCAGAGGCTTTATTAAAAATCTTTATGAGGCTGGGTTTCCCTCATGAAGTGCTGACAGATCAAGGCAGTGTATTCATGGGAGAAGTGATGCAATGTATGTGGAAATGTTGTGGTCTAAAACATCTAAAGACCACTACTTACCATCCCGCCACTAATGGGCTAACTGAGAGATTCAATGGAGTTTTGAAGGGCATGATAAGAAGCTATGTTCAAGATCACCCACAAGACTGGGATGAACGTTTGGGATGCTTCTTATTTGCATACAGAGAAGTCCCTCAGGAGTCAACAGGCTTCTCACCCTTTGAACTAATGTTTACTAGAAAAGTGAGGGGACCTTTGGAACTGCTAAAAAATTCATGGGAAGGAACTCTGGGAGAGTACAAAACTTCTGTAGTAGATTTTGTATTGGAATACCGCAATAAATTAACATCAATGATGGAAGTAGTGAAAGAGAATTTGAGTCATGCACAGGAGAAGCAAAGTTACTGGTATGACAGAACAGCCAGAGAACATGTGTATGATGTGGGAGATATGGTTATGGCGTTCATACCCAGGAAACATGACAAATTACAGGCTAACTGGGAAGGACCATATACCATCAGAGAAAGGCTTGACACAGTGACGTATGTAATCACCACAGACCAATTAAACAAAAGCAAAGTGGTTCATGTAAATATGTTGAAGCCTTACCATACCAGGAATGCACAGGTGTTGCAAGTTACCTTATTCCCTGAGGGAAGTGGGCCTGAACTTCCAGATTTGGTACAGGAAAGCAAAGACAAAGGAGGGGTAGATCAAGTGGAATGGTCAGAGGAGGTAGAGGAGGAAGTAAAAGAAGAGATTCTGAGAGTTTTGAAAACCTATAGGAATCTCTTTAGCAACAAACCTGGCCAAACCAGTATAGTTATACATTCCATTGATACTGGAGATCATGCCCCAATCAGATCTGTTCCGTACCGTGCGAATGGGAAAGTTTTGAATGAGATCAAAAAGGAGGTGGAAGATATGCTGGAATTAGGAGTGATCAGGGAATCCATCAGTCCCTGGGCCTCAAGTATTGTCCTGGTTCCGAAAAAAGATGGAACGACAAGGTTTTGCATTGATTATCGGCTAATCAATAAAATTACTGTCCCAGATGCGTATCCTATGCCTAGGGTAGACGCTATGTTAGAGTTATTGGGGGCAGCAACCATTATCTCTACACTAGATCTCTGTAAAGGATTTTGCCAAATGGAACTAGACGAGCAATCCAGAGCCAAAACTACCTTCAGTACACCAGATGGGTTATATGAGTTTGTGACCTTACCCATGGGACTAAGGAACTCACCAAGTTCATTTCAGAGGCTAATCAATACTGTGTTGCGAGGCATGTCAGATTTTGCAGTGGCCTATGTGAGGCGTCCTTCCCTGGCTCTCCCTGTCAGGTTCCTACCTGCTCGTGGTTACTGCCTGTCTCTAGGCACCACCAGGGACTCCACCAGTCCGGACCGCTCCCTCTTATGAGTTCTCTCCCCGCTCTAGCACAGATCTCAACAGATCCCCCTGCTAGGCAACCACCAGTAACGTCCCAATACTAGTATTCCCAGAGACTCTGAATACTGGTATTGTTATTCTCTTCACCGCTGCCACCATTTGTTACAGTTCCCCTTCAGCCTTGGTCATTACCTTACCCTCCCTTCTGGTCTGTGAAACCCCAGCCAAGGATCAGGCCTTTGGTAAACCAAATTAAGTATTTATTACAGATAACAAAGCTAACAAGATTAACAAGATTTCTTCTTAAGGCACATAAGCATATGGTTTTACTCAATACTAATCCGAACTCCACCTCCCTCCTTCTTCACGCTCTCTTGGCAAACAACTCTCTCAAACCCCACCAAGCAATCCACTCTTTCTCTTCTCCCCCCAGATTCCACAATTCACCACCTCACATTCACCCAGATTTACCTGTCATCCTTTCATTTATACTGTCAGCCATTTTAAACATTCAGCCAATCATCAAGCATTCTATTGCCCATTCACTCCCCCTCCTCTTTCACTACTTACCATGTATACTCTAAACAACCAGCACTTACCATATATACACTAATATATAGGAACATCACAGCCTATATCGATGACGTGGCCATTTTTAGCAAGTCGGTGCCTGAGTATGTCCAACACCTGACAACAGTATTGGAGGCCTTAAGAAAAGCAGGCCTCACAATAAAAGCTAAGAAATGCCAGTTTGGACTAAAGGAAGTAATCTATTTAGGACATAAGGTGGGGAGTGGGAAAATCACCCCCTTATGGAGCAAGGTGGAGGCAATACAAGCGTGGCCGATCCCCTTAACCAAAAAACAAGTAAGGGCATTTCTGGGTGTGGCTGGTTTTTATAGGAAGTTTGTGAGAAATTTTGGGGAAATAGCAACCCCCTTGCACGAATTGACCAAGAAGAAGTGTTCTGAACGTGTGGTATGGACGGATGAATGTCAGAAGGCTTTTGATCTACTGAAGCAAGCCTTGTGCCAAGGACCCATATTAATAGCACCAGACTATGAGAAACCATTCATCATGACTACAGATGCGTCGGACCTGGCGCTGGGAGTCGTCTTGCTGCAGGAGAGAGAAGGCACCAGACATCCAGTGGCGTACCTGAGTCGCAAGCTGACGCCGAGGGAGAAAAACTATTCATCGGTCCAGAAGGAGTGCCTAGAGGTCGTGTGGGGACTGAACAAGTTGCGCCCATACGTGTGGGGATGAAGATTCACAGTGACTACGGATCATCGGGCCTTGTTATGGTTGCAGACTATGAAAAACCATAACACTATGCTGCAGAGGTGGTCCTGGGCCCTACAGGACTATCAAGTGGACTTCCAGTTCATCAAAGGCAAGGACAATGTACTGGCCGATGGACTTTCCAGGCAAGTGGCTGGGACTGCAGTGACGTGACCAGACAGAGGAACAAAGAAAGACATTTTCCCCATAGAGACTTTTATTTGTTAACGCGATGTATAAATCCTGGAACAGGAATAATACTCTGCAGTTGTTTAAGGGGGGGCAAATGTGATGTTACTATATATTAGTGTATATATGGTAAGTGCTGGTTGTTTAGAGTATACATGGTAAGTAGTGAAAGAGGAGTGGGAGTGAATGGGCAATAGAATGCTTGATGATTGGCTGAATGTTTAAAATGGCTGACAGTATAAATGAAAGGATGACAGGTAAATCTGGGTGAATGTGAGGTGGTGAATTGTGGAATCTGGGGGAAGAAGAGAAAGAGTGGATTGCTTGGTGGGGTTTGAGAGAGTTGTTTGCCAGGAGAGCGTAGAGAAGGAGGGAGGTGGAGTTCGGATTAGTATTGAGTAAAACCATATGCTTATGTGCCTTAAGAAGAAATCTTGTTAATCTTGTTAGCTTTGTTATCTTTAATAAATACTTAATTTGGTTTACCAAAGGCCTGATCCTTGGCTGGGGTTTCACAGACCAGAAGGGAGGGTAAGGTAATGACCAAGGCTGAAGGGGAACTGTAACAAATGTTGGCAGCGGTGAAGAGAATAACAATACCAGTATTCAGAGTCTCTGGGAATACTAGTATTGGGACGTTACTGGTGGTTGCCTAGCAGGGGGATCTGTTGAGATCTGTGCTAGAGCAGATAGGTAAACCATAAGAGAGTGCGGTGCGGACTGGTGGAGTCCCTGGTGGTGCCTAGAGACAGGCAGTAGCCACACGCAGGTAGGAACCTGACAGGGAGAGCCAGGGAAGGACGCATCACATGTGGTGGCAGCGGTGAAGAGAATAACAATACCAGTATTCAGAGTCTCTGGGAATACTAGTATTGGGACGTTACTGGTGGTTGCCTAGCAGGGGGATCTGTTGAGATCTGTGCTAGAGCAGATAGGTAAACCATAAGAGAGTGCGGTGCGGACTGGTGGAGTCCCTGGTGGTGCCTAGAGACAGGCAGTAACCACGAGCAGGTAGGAACCTGACAGGGAGAGCCAGGGAAGGACGCCTCACACAGGCCAATTAGAATTGAACCAGTACTAGGGCTGCTGTTATCAGATTCCTCCTTCAGACATTTCAGTCATACCAGTGCTATGTGTGATGCCCCTGTATTTTTATGACTGTAAATATGGTAAGGGCAGGTTTATTATGGTATATATGGTAAGTGGATTGAGTTAGAGGGGGGAGTACATGGGTTAGAATGCTGGAGAATGCTGTATGATGATTGGCTGAGCGTTTGAGTGGCTGAAGGTATAAATGAGAGGACGACAGTTGGTTCAGGGTTCTGTTTGGAGGGGGAGTTGACAGGAGAGTGATTGGAAAGGAGTTGAAGTGGGAGGCAGTTGGGATTGAGTTGACAGAGTTCTGAGGGAGGTTTGGATTCTATTAGGCTGATATTTGGACAGAATATATATAACTGGAAACATAAGAGTGACACTATATGAAACCATACGCTTGTTAAACGTTCCTAAAGTATTCTTGTTATTTCCTAGTGTTATCAAATAAATACTTTTATTGATTTACCAAAAGCCTGATCCTTGGCTGGGGATATACAGACCAGAAGGGAAGGCTGGGTAATTACCAAGGCTGAAGGGAAACTGTATCTAATGGTGGCAGCAGTGAAGGAAGAAATTGTAACATCGTCAAGTATCCAGAGCAACCCAGGATTGTATGCTTTATAGACAAAGATACAGGGGGGTTGTGAACAGCAAGGGCACCCAGACACAAAATAACAAGCCATAGGGAGACTAAGGCGAAGTCTCTAGCAGTATTGTTTACAGGGAGTGGCTGGTGGTGCTGCCTAGCAGTGGGATCTTGAGAGATCTGTGCTAGAGCAGAGTGAGAAAAAATAAAAACGACGATCCTGACTGGTGGTGTCCTGAGGTGGTGCCTAGTGAAAGGCGGTAGACACAAGCAGGTGGGAACCTGACAGGTGGAGCCAAAGGTGGGATCGTCACACTATGCAATTGCCATTTTACAGGAGTGAGTTGTTACTCTTTCTACTTTCTTGCATAACATCCTGTGAGGTTTACCGTTTTATCACATGGAAGTCAACAAATTGTGATACAATGCAGTTCTGAATATAACTAGTAAAAAGAGAAGGGTTTCCCCAGGTAGAGGTTTATACATATAGTCATACTGCTGTCCCATTCTTTCTGTGTTGTTGAATAGTCTGCTAGTTATGGTTAATTTAATTGCCCTGGAAGCTACTGTTTACCAAGATAAGAATCAGCTGTGGAAGTTAGCAGGAGCTACACCTATCCTAGCGATGGGCTCCATTTCTGCAATAAATCAGATTTGCCATCGGCTTAATTATTATTTCTGATATTTTCTATTTTTGTGGAGAAAATTTTGAAGTAGAAACTCTGGTTTCCGATCCATTCTTCTTTTTTCTGATTGTTTTTTTAATTGTTTTGAAATCATTGATAGTGTGAATGATACTTTTATTGATCTACTTTCTACATGAACTCTTAAAATGTGTATTCCCTTTCACTGATGTCAATGGAGTGTTGATTGTAACTCAGACAGACAGAAAGCAGCAGGGGGGAATGAATGCTGATTGTATGCAGTAGGGGGATGACACTGACTTGATTATTTGCCTTAATCTGCTTTGCAATGCACTTGAAAATGAATGTAAACAGGCAATAATTACAGAGTTCAGAATAAAGATCTATACCAGTGGAGACTCGTAAATAAATAGTGATTATAATATTGATAATTCTCTGCAAAGGAAAAAATATATACATTGGAAAAGATCAGAAAAATGAAAAGATATTAATGGAAAAAGGAATCGGAAAAAGGGGCCACACTTAAAAAGGAAAAGTAAAGAAAGAGAAGATTTTATCGCTAACCTATCCACAGGGTGGAGGCTAAAGGGAACAGATTGTGAATATGGTCTGAAAGAGACTCACAGTGTAGTTTTACATATGCCTATCTTGAAAGAAGCCCCACTGAATTTAATGGCACTTGCTTCCAGGTAATAGTATAGTTTTGCAGCTTAAACTATGTTTCATAACCATCCAGAAAAGGGTTGGTAACACGCTTCTGACTGGCAGAAGTAGCTTTATATGATCACGGGATAGGCCTTGTTTACCTAATTTGCCTGCTCATTGCCTACTGAATCTGTGTATTTATAAATAAAAAGTAGTGGAGGCTGGTGGAACCTAAAACTGGTGGGGCACCTATGAGGTTACATGGGTGTCCCCATTCTGCTTCCTTGCAAAGAAAGAGTGGGCACTTAAGTGGTATGGTTCTAGAAAGACTTAGCACCTAAAAGTGTCTTACCTTGGTTCAGAATGGGTCCCTGTGGTCATAGTTGCAGTTGTTGCTCTTCTCAACCCCCACCCCCCACAACCTGATGTTTGCGCAATTGGAAGTGAGCTGCGTCTTTGTCAGGTTCCAGCTAGGGGAGCTCTCATCAAAGGAGTCCTCATTGGAATAAGAGCAGGAGACTCTGGTCTCAGACCCAGCCCTGGCTCAGGTTTCATCTGAGGGTGAGGGACTAGGGTCCAATGATGGCTCAAATGTCAGCTGGAGACCCAGCACATCCAGAAGAGAGCTTGACTCCTTGGGAGTAAAGGACTCTTTGCAAGTAAAGGTCTGGCTACAGATGGTGAATGAGAGTCAGCTGAGGTTTGGGGTGTGGTTCCAGCAGCTCCAGCATAAAAACCCCAGTGGTAGGCTGGAAGAGTTAGAAAAGTGTCAATATGTTGGCTCTGTATCTGGCCTGTCTGCTGATTGCCTGTTGATTCCCAGCTTGCCCCTTGTTTTCTTCTGAGTTGTTAACAGACTGCCTGGCTCTTAACCTTGGACTGCTCTGACCATGCTTTTTGCCTGACCCGTTTGCTGTTGTGGATTCTGTTGGGACTTTAGAGTGGCCCTGGACACTGCCTTGGTGTTTTCTTCAACTGTATTAATATTAGAAGTCTCCTGTCACCTGAGGAACCTGGGGGACCAGGACAGTCTTGCTGGTCCTGATTGTTGGGAGTAAAGCACAAACATATGCTGCAAGTGACCCAAACCAGTGAGGGACAATAGACAGAAAGGCAGTCTGTCCTTCCCTCTGCTGATTTGTCCTCTGAAGTGTTTGTTGTTTTTGCAGGTTTTGTTCCTCTGCTTCTTACCTTTTCTTCCTGTCTTTGTTCAAAGTTGGCTAGTAATGGCTCTGTGAGTGCAAGCCACATGGCTGCTTCAGCATTGTGACTTCACTTCTTTGTAAGAATTGTCTTTATTCTTTCAGCTACCAGTTTTAACAGACCAGTTATTTTTGCACTTGCTGCAATTTATATTAAAGACTCCAGTGCTGATTGTGGAAATATAGTTGCTTAAAGGCCCAAGAGCCATGTTTTCCCTAATGTCAATCCTAAACCATATGGAAGAGATACTTCCTTCCTTTCATCAGCGGCGTCACTAGCAGGAGTGCGGGGGGGTGCGGACCTCTGGTGCGCACCTTCCCAGGGACATGGATGAGGTAGCTGGGCTTGCATGTGTGCACACTCGAGGCCAGCCACCCCATCCATGCCCCTGGGAGGGCGTGCGCCGGAGGGGCACCCAGCTGGAGAAAGCCTGGGAACACCGGCACGCCTCCCTCACCCCGCCGACGCTGCTCCCGGTCTCGCCCGCCCACCTCCAAGGAGGAGTTGGAGCAGCCTTGCTGGGCAACGGCACGGGGCAGGGCGGCTCTGGGTGTCACCCCCATCATGGTGACACCCGGGTGCGGGCTGCACCGTCCGCACCCTGGTAGTGACGCCCCTGCCTTTCATGTTTGTTGGTCCTCTTTATTCAAAGAGATGGTTTTCTACAGGCATCAGTTTTGGGTTTGTGTTGATTTTTGATCCCTGCCCAAGAGGTTTCTGGTCCTGTCAGGACATTTGTTTGAGGAACAAAATTGTGTACATTTGTAATAAATATAGTATAGTCTTAATTATCCTAAATGTTTTGGGTATCCCCACCCCCCCACAAAAGTTTGGAAGTCTGGGAATAGGAAATGGTTTATAGCTCCCATCTATCTGAACAAGGTTACACTTTGCATTCTGTATTTACTTCTGTGTAAAGTGACAATGGTGAGAAGTGAATGGAAAAGAGGTACTTGATTTTAAAGCTTATGCTTTCTTACTGATTGTCTAGTTGTATTACTGATCTAGAAACTTCTTTAGGCTGAAGAGTGGGGTAAAATGCTTTATTTTTCTGTCAGTTGCATAGTATGCAAAATCAAAATCTTCATGCTTCAGGAATAGGCTGAAACTGAACCCTAACAAGACTGAGGTACTACTCGTGGGGGACAAGAGAAGGCTGGGATTTGTTGACCTGAAGTTCAATGGGGTAAGTCTACCCCTGAAGGACCAGGTCCACAGCCTCGGGGTTGTACTTGATTCCAAGCTGTCCATGGAGGCTCAGATTTCGGCTGTGAGCCGGGCAGCTTGGTATCAACTACACCTTATACGTAGACTGCAACCCTACCTTCCTGTTCATCAGCTCCCACTGGTGGTACATGCCCTGGTCACCTCTCGATTAGATTACTGTAATGCGCTCTACGTGGGGTTACCCTTGAAAACGGTCCGGAAATTACAACTTATACAATATGCAGCGGCTCGACTACTTACAAACAGTCATCGCCAGGACCACATCACGCCAGTGCTGTTCGATCTACACTGGCTTCCAGTTGTTTTCCGGGCCCAATTCAAGGTGTTGGTACTAACCTATAAATCCCTATACGGTCTCGGCCCAGTTTATCTAAAGGAGCGCCTACAACGCCACCAATTATGCCGCCTGACAAGATCGGCCACTCAAGGCCTTCTCTCAATCCCGCCAACCAAAGCAGCTAGATTGGTGGGAACTAGAGAGAGGGCCTTCTCAGTGGCGGCCCCCACCCTCTGGAACTCCCTCCCACAAGATCTTCGGCACGCCTCTTCCCTGAATATGTTCCGCAAGGCCTTAAAGACCTGGCTTTTCCAACAGGCTTTTGGGACTTCTGGGGAGGTTTAATGTCCTTATGATTTAAATACTGCCTATCATATATTGTTTGTTAGCATAATTTATACTGTTACACTGTATTTTTGTATTCTATTTTGTTGTAATTTATTGTATGTACGTCGCCTAGAGTGGCCACTGGCCAGATAGGCGACAGATAAATTAAATTTTATTATTATTATTATTATTATTATTAGTGGGGCTTGCTTAGGTTCTTGAAGCAATAAGTTGTGTTCACAGGTTAGCAAAAATAAATAGAAACCGGTGTCAGCAAACCAGAAAGAAGCATTTTTTTCTCTAAAAGAGTAGTTGGAATCCCTTTGAACATAATGCTAGATCAAGCTAAAGGTCAATCTAGTCCAGCATCTTGCTTCCCACAATGGAAACTAGATGAAGCCCGCAAGCAACAAACACGCACAATCTCTCCAAGCAACCTCACCACTTGCATTTCACAGAAGCCTTAAGAATTCTCTCTTCTCCCCACCCGACAAAGAGATGTACACTCTTCCCTGCCCTCCCCTAATTATGCTTTTTAAATGGTTTCCCTCTCAGGAGACAGAGGGTAGAAGGTAGGAAGCCTCTCAGTCAATAGAAATGTATTAATGTTACCGTGGGTGTCAGTGAAAGACTGTCCTGTGGCTTTGGAGGTACAGAATCTTGGGATGGCTACATTGCCCTTCAGAGCAGCCTCCCCTTGATAAAAATACATTACAAAATACAATTTTAAGTCTCTAGTACTTCTTACTTTGAAGAAATTTGAAGCTGCCCTGGAACATCTTATACTTGGGGAAACTGGGTACAATGTTCAAGATGATACAAGGGTTCAAGACAATCCATTAGGGTGCCATAATGAATGTTCCCAATCACCATAGTTCCTTAAAAAGTTGATTTTTGTTTCAAGGTAAAAACTCTACAGTGACAGCAGAGGAATGCTTATGTAATAGAGCATTCCAATTAGACAGCCCATCTTCCTTTCATATTCCCTCTACAATTTATTGTCTTTCCTTACCTGCCACCTGGCCTTATTCTTTTCTTTCTTTTTATTCTGCTGCTAAATTCTCACCCCCATCAGAACCTTACTCTGCTTTGTTCCTTGCTCATGCTCATGACCTTTTCAGAAACTTTTTCATCTATTTCATGCCCTTACCAGAGACATGGATGAAATTTAGTCTCTTTCTATTAGTAGGATGAATGGGATTGTTCTTTTGCTGTACCTGATCACCTCTATATTAGATCAAATAGCTGCATGGTTAACCAGACTGTCTATGTACTTTTTTAACACTTTCAACACCTGCAATGCTACATGGAGTTTGTTTGTTTGTGGCTGCCCAACATTGCAATGGTTAATCTAATTCTGGCAGTGCTCGCCCTTTGGTATTCTAGACATCACTTGGACATAATTCCAGAGGTTTTTGTATGATGGTGTCACTACATTTGATTTTAAACACTTCAATCTAGATTTAGATGTTTATGCATCCTTGACATCTGCCTTCCGGCAATTTGTTGACAATTTCCCCAGCAACCGTGTGCTAAAACTTCATAAATTCTGGTCCTTTTCTGTGCTTTCAATAGCAATTAAAAGCAAATCATAATTTTGAGATGCATTCCTAATAGAATAAATGAAAAAAAGGAGTGGTAGCTATATGAGAACAAGGTCATGATATTTATCCTAGTGGAAGAATAAGCACATGCTGTTGAGATCCTAGGTTAAGGGATGAAGAGGGTGAAAGGCTCACTTAGGCTGGTGATGGGCTTTAAAGGCTGTAGAAGCAGTGCAAGTAGCCTTACTCTCCAGCCTGCAGGTAATATTACTTCTGAACCCTTTTCACATGCTTTCCCTCTCCATTTTGGTTGCTGATGCAGCAATACATGAACCAGACTCGTGTCCCAGTTCATTTGTAGGCTAACTTTAACAGTAAAGCGCTCTCTCTGCGGCTTCCATGATACCATGAAATAACACCACAATTTCCAAATGCTAATAAAGCCAGGAGTAATAAAAAATATCCAGCCCAAAACTAAGGGGGACCCCCCCCAAATATGTAACTGTAACCAAACCAGCCTTGGCAAAACATAGTGGATGAGCAACGTGAACTCCTGCCCACCTAGCATGTGGATATCCTTCATTCAGAGCTTTAGTCTCCACTTAAACAACCCATTGTGTGCGGTATCCTTTGAGGCCTCCAATCCACATAATCAGCTGTTCACATGAATGTTTCTGCTGTGATGGGAATTTCTCCGTATGTGGCAGAGAGGGGGCTACATTGATGTTGCAGCACTAGCCAACTGAATGTGTGGATGTTGGGCCCCTTCAGATGTCCCTTTTAATGGTGCATTCATGATGATTTGTGCTCATGATGGTATTGGAGTGGTTATATGCAATGGTATCAGGGAAGATATACTGCTGATATATATGCTGCATTGTTTCCAATTGGTGCATGTCCTGTAGCTTCCTGCTCAAATCTGGTAACTTTCATACTACAAAAGTTCAGGGATTTCTCCCCTGCCCCCACTTCTTTTGCACCATAGTGCAAGAGTGCCCCCCCAGGCAGTAATGTAGTAACATTAGAGAAGCATCCCAGAACAATTAATAAAGCAGAGATGTGTGAATGTTCCTATCTAAATCCACCACTTATATACTATTATTGCTTCAATGACATGCTGCAGGCTACACCTGCAAAAAGAGCACCAAACAGGAGGGGTCATTTGCATTCCTCTAAAAATGTTAACACCTGAGGGATTAAAAAGTACAGGGAGCATTGAACTCTATGACGACTGGACGTAACCAACAACTGTGTTTTATAAGGTAGAAAATGTGATTTAGCAAATAGTTTTTTTAGGGCTCCACTGAATGTTCAACCATTATACTTTTTCAGGGCAAAGCTAGCACATTTGACGGGCCTGAAAGATTTCCTTACCTCAGTGTTACCATGCAGCTCTCCCAGCCTTCTGCATCAGCAATATTTATTTCTTACATAGTGTTTCTTTTGCCTGCATAGTGTTTCTAGCCAATCAAGGAACACACAGTGAATATGATGATATTGTGATTTTACATAGGTAAACTAGGGGCAAACAAAGCTAATTTAGAAAAAGGGACATGCTTCCTGGAATAGTTGTATGGGTGATCCTAGCCAATATCCAGGAATACAGTTTATTCAGGGTTACCTTGCCTGCGTAGATGAACAATTTCATTCCTTTCTCAGTGAGAAAAATCTAGTTGTCAAACTTCACAAATAACTGGCTCATAAGGCACATTCATCTACAATACTAGTTTTTGTGTCACATAGCTTCGCTCTAAAACTCTTCTTCCATTTATAATTAGCAATTACATGTCTTTCAAGTTTATTCCTTCCTTTTGAGCACACACAGTTGGTATTCAATAAACCAGGCTTGTACGTCTGGTAGCAGCTGGTGGTACATTTTCTGATCTTTATTTTAACTCATCAATTGGTCTCAGTGATAAACTAAGCTTCCTCCCTGTTAGCTGTATTTTAGTTCAGTCTTGCATCTGACTATCCATATTCTTCTGTGCATGTGACTTTGCAATCTGAAGTTTCGCTGCCTACTCCTATTGGGAACTATGCTATCACTTCACTGGCATTAGGCTCCACCTTCACATGCACAGGAAGACCAGGAAAAATAAAGAGTGGGCACTACTGGCACATGCAATTGCTCTATAGAAGCACTACTTGTCATTTGACAGGCAAAACTGTTGTTGCCACCAGTGACCCTGGAGTTAATGATGTCTTCTTCAGGGCAACACTTCTCACTAACAAAAGTGTTTTCAGAAAAGCTCCCCTAAGTTGCAGCTCAGCCCTAGTCCAGCTTTCCCCCTCCTATTTTGGCTTGTGTAATATTTTATGCTGCGTGAGGGGAGTTTCTAAAGGAATACAAAACCTTTCACAAGTCAGGTTTGACTATTCTCCGATGCCAAGGTAGATTCAACAGTTTTGCTGAACAGCAGACATTGATACATGAATGTAAAGCACTGTGTCACTATGGTCACACTCACACCATACATTTATTCCACTAGTATTCCACTTTAAACAGTTATAGCTTCCCCCAAAGAATCCTGGGAAGTGTTAGTTCGTTAAGGTTGCTGAGAATTGTGAGGAGAGCCCTATTCCCCTTGCAGAGCTGCAATTCTCAGAGTGATTTAACAGTAGCCCTTCTTTCCAGATAACTCTGACAACTGTAGGTCTATGAGGGGAATGGGAGTGTCCTAACAACTCTCAGCACCCTTCATAACTTCTTTGACTCTTCAAAGTGGAATGATAGTGGAATCAAAGCTTGGAAAAGTTACTTTTTTGAACTACAACTCCCATCAGCCCAATCCAGTGGCCATGCTGGCTGGGGCTGATGGGAGTTGTAGTTGAAAAAAGTAACTTTTCCAAGCTCATGTGGCCTATATCAGTATGGTGGAAACTGAGGTAATGCATGATCTATCATAATTTATCTGAAGCAGTTATATCAGGTTAATCAAGATAGGATGGTGATGATGCAAACATGTATTAAGCTTTTATTGCAGACAACTCTGACAATGCATAAGAAGGACATCATTAACCCAGAATATTCTTCCTTTATACCAAAGATGCATGAGTAAGAGGATAAGGCAAATTTGTGCAGGATAAGGCTATCAAGGAATACTAACTGTTATGGCTATGTTCTTCTGCTGAAGGCATTATGCCTCTGAATGCCAGTTGCTGGGAATCACAAGTGGAGAGAGTACAGTTGCTTTTCGGGCCTGCTTTTGGGTTTTGCAGAGGCACCTGATAGGTCACTGTGAGCACAGGATGCTGGACTAGATAGGCCATTGGCCTGACCCAGCAGGCTATTTTATGTTGTTATATGTATAGTTAGTGTTTTCTTTCCATATTCAGCAATTCTACAGGAATGGGAACCTGTGCCCTTCCAGATGTTGTTGGATTGCAGCTCCCATCATACCAGACCATTGACCATACTGGCTGGGACTGATTGGACTTGGAGTCAAATGACATCTCCAAGGCCGCAAGTTCACCAAACCTGAACTAGGCAAAGCTGTGGCCAATAGCAATAAAGCAAAACATTCCTTGTGCATTGCATTAAACTATGTTATTTCTTTGGAAAAGCAGGGGTCTGTTTTCATATGCCCTCAATAAGATGAGTAGAAAAAAAAAGAGTAATCCTTTTTGGAAAGCAGCTCCATGAGGAGAAACATACGTGTAATTCCCTTTATAACATGGCTGGATTCTGGACATTTCCTGTTCCTTTTCTAAAAAAGAAATTAGGGTCGTCTTACTGAGAGGAGCTGTAGTCTTTTTAATGTTAGGCACCGCTTTCTCTCATGCCAGCAGTCCCATAGAAGCACTATGCAACATACCTGCCAGCCTTCTAAATCTGAACTGCACCTGGACTAGTGAAATGTTACAATGTTTGGATCTTTCAAAGAGCTATTTCTAATATTTGGTGTTATAAAGCTGATCAGGTCTAATATCAAGCTTAGTATATTTAAGCCCAGTAGCTTTTGTGTATCCCTTGCATGCTATAGACTTTAGATGTCTTTTTTTCCTTCAAAAACACCACATGAAGAAACTCTCAGATGGATGGGTTCAGTCAAAAATCCAGGATCCTTTGGGGGATTCTGCATTGAACAAGATATTTTCAACTTCAGAATTTGCAATAGTTCTCATCTAGATTATTTTTACTAGCTGACTGATCACTGCAAGTACATTCCTAATAATTCAGCATGCCTCTTCCAGCTTTTCTTAATACTAATGATAAAATGAGTCACAGATTTTTCCCCTCTACCATATCTTGTTCTCAGTGTATAGCTCCATAAAGCAGTCCACTGGTTGAGCATTTAATTTCATATATACATACAGATGTGATATATTTTTTAAAGTGTGTATACTTCTGTGAAGTCATTTTAAGAATGCTGAAAATGTTTGGTGATGAAACTGTGGTCATTGTTATCTCTCTACGTATTTATGAGGCCCAGTCTTGTATGTATATTCTGAACAATGTATTGTGCCCTCATACCTATCATCAAACAATGTTTTTGAAAACTTTTAAGTATGAGAACAGATTTAAAAGTAAAATTGTACCACTGTGATTAATTATCTGAATTTCTGGCACAAACAATAATACATCCAGCTCCAAATTTATCATTACATCCATATTTCTGTCCACTTGTGTATTGTTGCTATAAATGCTTATACAGAAATGAAATTAAAACAAACAGCATGGAGGCTATTTTAGACACAGCATGGAAACATATAATATGCCTAAAAATGATACACATATTTCCAATGAAGGCAGAGCATAGCAAAATTAATGAAGAAGGAAAATAACATTTTTGGTAAATCAGGCCCCAAAGAAAGGCTTATATCAGTCTTTGGCTGTTGTGAATCATACTTTTAAAAACAGGAAATAGGAAAGTGGATGACAGCCAAAAATACCATTAGTCCCAAGATACCATGTAGTGAAGAGCTAGTGGTGAAGACCAACATGAATTTATTCTATTAAGTGTCATTGTGAATAGAAGGTCCTATAATATGGAAGCATCAGTTTCTATTACTATTCACATTATGAAGAATAATTGACATTCTAGCTATATGCATCCTGTATAGACTTCCAGAAAATACTGAGAATGAAAGACATATAGTTGTTTTTCCTCCCCAGGCTGAACTTTCATGTAAACCAAAACATACATACAAGAGCAAATAGATCAAACAGTTATAGCAATCCATAATTAATATTCATTTGATTTGTTTCTGCCCAAACCCAAAGCAGGCATTGTGTGCACATCTGTTTTCACTGTGTGAGTGACACTCTGACTTTTAAAAGTTGCTTTAGGTTAGACCGATAACTCATGTAGCCTAGTGCCCGGTGTTTGATAGTGGCCTTTATAGAACGCTTTGAAGGATAAATCCACAAAACAGCAGGGTAATTACAAAGTGTTCCCCAGACTCTGTTGTTTATACTATTAGTGTCCAGAAAGGCTTTAGCAATAGTCTTAGTATGAGCTGGCATCACTTGGCCAGTGGCTAATCGTCATAACTGCCTCACCACTTCTACACTTGGCAACCCTTTTTCACAACCCAACACTTGCTTTTAATTAGATTTCACAGAATTCAAAATGTGACCATTTGTTCTGTAAAAAGATGTTTTGTTTTTAATGTTTTTTAAAAAGATGTTTTTAGTGTTTTGTCACTTGTTTGCTGCCTTGGCTGAACGTTGGGAGGAAGGGCAAGATATATACATTTATAAAGATTCCTAAGGCTCCTAGCTGCATAGGGAACCTAATCTTTGTTCTGATCATAGCGGGGAAGTGAAGAGACAAGCCTGCCCATTTGAGCATCTCCTTCCTCATAAGATTTAGGTTCCCTTGTGCCTTTAATTATTATAGGAAAACTAAGAAATATAGCTGCTTGCTATGTATTACATTTCTAGTTTTGTCTTATCTGAAACATAAGCCCATAAAACTGGAACGCGTAAAGGTAAAAATGGCAAGTAATTTGAAAATCCCGCTGTTTTGAAACCCAACATCAGTATTTTCATCAGTTGAAATGTGTGTCCACAGGAATCAAATTAAATCACACCAATTTGTTCACAGCCACTCCTAGCTCCTGTTAAGACCAATGGGTGCTAAAAGTAATTTGTTAATTATCACTGTCCACTGTCCACCATATGGCTTATTTATTATTTATACATTAGGTGTCTCATAATATAGTTCTCTTTTACATTCAGTAGTTCAGTCTAGAAAACTATATCAAAAGGAACAGGGACAAAAAAGATGAACTTCTATTTCCTTGGGTTTCCATATCATACATGGGATACCAGGCTGTACTACACTTCAGTTCTGACAAGATGGAACTTTGAGGGGTGGTAGAAGTCCAAAATTATGATAAGAGAACAATAACTAAAACCCCAGGTGTCCTGGCCAACCCTGTTCGATTCAGACTCACTGGTGTATTTTTCTCCATTATCTGTAATGTGGAACTTCAGTCTGGCGTGTTTCATGGATTATGTATCAGCTTATAGGTTACACAGGATTCTGTATCTTTACACAACATAACTAAGCATGACTACTCAAAGCCAAGACGTTGTCACGGCAATGAGACACACTGCCTTAAAAAAAAGGTTTCGGGGTGTTCTCTTTCTACTTTCATGGGGAGGTATCACAGAATGGGAATGTGTGAGCAAGGGAATGTTCCTCGTAGTTAGAAGAGTGGGGGCCATCTGAGCCTCCTGGTGCATCTGTCTTCATCTTCCTCCAGCAGACAGAGGCAGCTTGGGCGAGGAGGGGCTGGAGGGGAGAAGAAGGGGCTGGCTCCTGGTCAGCCAGCATTCTTTCTGTTGTAACTGCTTGGAAGGAGGAGCTATCACTGTCAAAATGGTGAAGCCTTCTGCTTCAACACCTTTTTGTTGCAAGCCACTGGGCCCAACTCCTGGGTTCTCTTCTCCTCCTCCACCACCACTGCCATCACCATTCATTCATTCATTGGCGATCACTCGTGGCCAAGTAAGATTGTCTTCCTAGATAAGGTCTTTAACAGTGGGTCTGTAAGTGACTGTGGAGGCCAATTCTGGATCTACACAGCCTCCCACAGTGAGGACATAGGTTTCCAGATGGAAGATGGTTGCGATGAGGATTTGTTTGACGTGCCTTCCATTTGGCTCATTTGTCCCTTTTGCCCTGTACTCGTGCTTCTTCAAAGTCCACAGCACCCTTGATAATAGCTGACCTCCATTTGGGACGTTCATGGGCCAAGACTTCCCAGTTCTCAATGTACATGTTACATTTTTTTAGATTCACCTTAAGAACATCTTTAAACCTCCTTCGTTGTTCACCGATATTCCATTTTCCATCCTTAAGTTGGGAGTAAAGTAGCTGCTTTGGAAGACGGTGATCAGGCATTCGAACAACATGGCCAGTCCCGCGAAGTTGATGTTGAAGGATCATTGTTTCAACACTGGTAGTCTTTGCTTGTTCCAAAATGCTAACATTAGTCCATCTGTCTTCCCAAATAATTTGCAGAATTTTCCGGAGGCAGCGTTGCTGGAATCTTTCAAGAAGTTGGGAGTGGCATTTATAGATGGTCCATGTTTCACAGGAGTACAGTAAGGTCGGTAGTACAATGGCTTTGTAAATAAGCATTTTGGTCTCCCTGCGAATATCCCAATCCTCGAACATTCTACGCTTCATTCAGGAGAATGCGGCACTCGCAGAGCTCAGACGATGTTAAATTTCAGCATCGATGTCAGCTTTTACAGAGAGATGGCTGCCGAGATAGGGGAAGTGATCAGCATTCTCCACGGTCACACCATTAAGCTGGATTGATGGTGCTACAGAGGGACTAGTTTGCACCTGTTGATGAAGCACTTTGTTTTTTTAATATTAAGTGAGAGCCCAAGTTTTCCATATGCTTCTGCGAAGACATTTAGGATAGTTTGAAGATCTTTCTCTGAATGTGCAGAGACCACATTATCATTGGCATAGTGAAGTTCTACGACAGAGTTTGACATTACCTTACTTTTTGCTTTCAGCCTGCTCAGATTAAAAAGCTTTCCATCTGTTTGATATATAATTTCCACACCAGTAGGAAGTTTCCCCTCAATAAGGTGTAGAATCATAGCAATGAAGATAGCAAATAAGATAGGAGCAATGACACTTCCCTGTTTGACGCCTGATCCGACTCTGAATTGATCACTCTGAAAGCCATTGTTATCCAAAACTGCCAATGTCATGTTGTCATAAAGGAGTCACAAAATATTCACAAATTTATCAGGGCATCCAGTTTTCTGAAGGATAGTCCAGAGAGAGGCTAGATTCACAGTATCAAAGGCTTTAGTCAGATCAATAAGTGCCATATATAAGGGTCGATTCTGTTCCTGGCATTTTTCTTGAAGCTGTCGTGCAGTGAAGATCATGTCCACTGTCCCCCTGGAAGGGCAGCAACTATTTTGAGATTCTGGGAGGACATCCTCTGAGATCGGTCAAAGGCGATTTGCGAGGATCCTTGCAAGGATTTTACCTGCGGTAGCAAGAAGAAAAATACCTTGATAGTTCCCACAATCTGTTCTATCATGCTTCTTAAAAAGGGTGATAATTATGGGATCCCTAAGGTCTTCCGGGATCTCCTCCCTCATCCAGATTTTTTCAATGAGCTTACCACCACCACCACTCCAGAAATGCTCCACGAGGCTCAAGACATCAGGAGCACTTGATGTAGTGCCCTCCAGATGTTGTTGTAATTCAGCTCCCATTATCCCTGACAATTGGCCATCCTGACTGGAGCTGTACATTGCCTACCCCTGCAATGCATCACAGTATTAAAAATTTCCACAGCTGCTAATGCTTTATCCTCTCCTCTCACTTCCCAACCACAGAGCAAGGAAGCATGTGTATTTTGGAAACTTTTAAGAAAGATTGTATCACTAGATAGGCGACGAAGAAATTAAATTTATTATTAATATTAGTGCAGCACCAAAATGTTTTATTCTCAGGACCCATCTGCACTTAGGGATGAAAGAATCTGTTAATGTTGCTTCTTTCAGTTTCTATTTTTTCCAGTTTTAAATTCAGTTATCCACATTTCTGCAGCAATTTGCGTTTTTTTAATCCCCATGAAAATTCATCAGCATTTTACTTTGAATTTCTCCTAATAAACACATTCTTGTATGAAGTTTTGACTAACATACACATTCTGCAAGCAATTTTCCCTATTATAATGCATTTTGTATGTTATTTTCACTGATAAATTAATTTTTATGCATACTTTCCCTATTATAATGCATTCTTATAAATATTTATTTATAAATATTAATTTTGTATCGCAAAGTTCAGATGTGCGAATTTTGAAAGATGGCTGTATTTTAGTTCTCATACTGTTTTGGAAACAGTATGAGAACAGTATCAAATGTGGAAATTTGATAGATTCAGTTTTAGATGTGAACTGAATTGAATCCTCCCCATTCTTATATGCACTATACATTTAAAGCTGTACTCTTCCACTTTAAACAGTCATGCCTTCCCCTAACGAACCTTGGGAAATGTTGTTAAGGGTACTGAGAGTTGTTGGAAGACTCTGATTGCCCTCACAGAGCTACATTTCCAGAGTGGTTTAACAGTCAATCCCTCTTCCCAGAGAATTCTGGCAATTGTAGCTCTGTGAGGGGAATAGAGCTCTTCTGACAGCATCCTTAAAACTACAGTTCCCAGGATTCTTTGGGAGAAGCCATAAAAGTAGTATAGTACTGTCTCCTTTCTATAATAGAGTGTATTCTTTTATGAAAGAGTTTCATTCTCCATCTTTGATATCTTTCCCATGGGACTGCAGGGTTTTTTCTACCCAGCTTAAATGCACCCATATTACAAACAGAAGACTGGATCCAGAGAAAAGAAAGTATTTATTTTTTTATTTTTATTTATCTTATTATACTTGTATACCACCCCATAGCCAAAGCTCTCTGGGCGGTTTACAGCAACTAAAAACATTTAAAACAAATACAATTTAAAACAGATCTTATAAAAACATTTTTTTAAAAAAATTAAAAATTTAAACAGTATAAAACACATACTAAAATGTCTGGGAGAAGATGAAAGTCTTGACCTGGCACCAAACAGATAACGGTGTTGGTGCCAGGCGCACCTTGTCAGAAAGATCATTCCATAATTTGGAGGCCTTGTTGCCATCCTCCGAGCTTCCCTTGGAGTAGGCACCTGGAGGAGGGCGTTTGATCTTGAATGTAGTGTATGGGTGGGTTTGTATCGGGAGAGGCGTTCCATCAGGTATTGTGGTCCCAAGCCGTGTAAGGCTTTATAGGTCAAAACCAGCACCTTGAATCAAGCTTGGAAACATACAGGCAGTCAGTGCAAGGGGGCCAGAACCAGTTTTATATGTTCGGACCCTCTGGTCCCTGTTACCAATCTGGCCGCTGCATTTTGCACAAGCTGGTTTCCGAACCGTCTTCAAAGTCAGCCCCACATAGAGTGCATTGCAGTAATCTAACTTGGAGGTTACCAGAGCATGGACAACTGAAGCCAGGTTATCCCTGTCCAGATAGGGATGTAGTTGGGCCACCAACCGAAGTTGGTAGAAGGCACTCCGTGCCACCGAGGCTACCTGAGCCTGAAGTGACAGAGACGGTTGTAGGAGAACCCCCAAGCTATGAACCTCCTCTTTCAGGGGGAGTACAACCCCACCCAGGACAGGTTGGACATCCACCATCTGGTCAGAAGAACCACCCACTAGCAGCATCTCAGTCTTGTCTGGATTGAGCCTCAGTTTATTAGCCCTCATCCAGTCCATTGTCGCAGCCAGGCGCCGGTTCAGCACATCGACAGCCTCACCTGAAGAGGATGAAAAGGAGAAATAGAGCTGCGTGTCATCAGCATACTGATGGCAACACACTCCAAAGCTCCAGATGACCGCACCCAATGGTTTAATGTAGATGTTGAACAGCATGGGGGACAGAACTGACCTCTGCAGAACCCCATACTGGAGAGTCCAGGGTGCCGAACAATGTTCCCCAAGCACCACCTTCTGGAGGCGACCTCCCAAGTAGGAGTGGAACCACTGCAATGCACTCCCAACTCAGCCAGTCTCCCCAGAAGGATACCATGGTCGATGGTATCGAAAGCTGCTGAGAGATCAAGGAGAATCAGCAGAATCGCACTCCCCCTGTCTCTCTCCCGACAAAGGTACAGGGCGACCGAGGCTGTTTCTGTGCCAAAACTAGGCCTGTAACCCAACTGAAATGGATCCAGATAATTGGTCTCATCCAAGTGTGTCTGGAGATGGCCCGCAACCACTCATTGAAGGACCTTGCACAGGAATGAAACATTTGCTACCAGCCTATAGTTATTAAGATTTTCTGGGTCCAGGGAGGGTCTCTTCAGGAGTGGTCTCACTACTGCCTCTTTCAGGCAGCCAGGGACCACCCCCTATCACAGAGAGGCATTAATCATCTCCCTGGCCCAGCCGGCTGTTCCATCTCTGCTAGCTTTTATTAGCCAAGAAGGGCAAGGATCCAGCACAGAAGTGGTTGCATGAACCTGTCCAAGCATCTTGTCAACATCCTCAAGCTGCACCAACTGCAACTCATCCAAGAAATTGGGACAAGGCTGTGCTCTGGATACCTTGCTTGATTCATCTGCTATAACACTGGAGTCTAAGTCCTGGCGGATGCTAAAGATTTTATCCTGGAAGTGCCTAGCAAATTCATTACAGCGGGCCTCAGATGGTTCTACCTTGCCCCTGGGGCCAGAGTGTAATAGCCCTCGGACAATTCTGAAGAGCTCCGCTGGGCAGCAGAGTGATGATTCAATAGTGGCAGCAAAATATTGGTTTTTTGCTGCCCTTACTGCCTCTAAATACAGCTTACCATAGGCACTTACCAGTGTATAATTGCATCCACCAGGAGTTCGTCTCCATCTGCACTCAAGCCGTCTCCGATATTGTTTCATCGTTCTCAGCTCTGGGGTATACCATGGAGCCGTACAAGCTCTACAGAGGAGAGGGCGCTCAGGAGCAATCATGTCAACCACCCGAGTCATTTCTGTATTCCACAGTTCAACCAGGGTTTCGACAGGAGCGCCAGCCCTATCAGCCAGAAAACTCCTCAGAGCCCTTTGGAAACCATCCGGATCCATTAGTCTCTGGGGGCGGACCAACTTAATAGATCCCCCACTCTTGCAGAGGGGAAAAGCTGCTCTGAGTCTAAACTTCAGCAAGCAGTGATCTGTCCATGACAGAGGGACTGATGTAAGGCCCCCCACATTCAGATCACCAACTCCATGTCCAGATGCAAAAACCAGATCTAGAGTATGCCCTGCTACGTGTGTTGGGCCAATGGCGTATTGGGACAGTCCCATGGTTGTCATGGAAACCATGAAATCCTGAGCGGCCCGGGATAAGGCGGCCTCGGCATGAACGTTGACATCCCCCAGAACCAACAGTCTGGAGGATCTCAACAGTACACCCGAGACCACCTCCATCAGCTCAGCTAGGGAGTCTGTTGGGCAACGGGGTGGGCGGTACACCAACAGAATCCCCAGTCTGTCCCGTTGACCCAACATAAGGTGCAAACACTCCAGACCAGTAGTCACATGGACAGGGTGCTTGCAGAGGGAGATGGAGCTCCTATAGACCACAGCAACCCCCTCTCCTCGACCCTCAGGTCTAACCTGATGCTGAACCATGTACCCTGGTGGGCATAGCTGGGAGAGAGTGACTCCTCCCTGCTCACCCAGCCAGGTCTCGGTTATACATGCCAGATCAGCTGCCTCATCCACTATTAAATTGTGAATGAGGGAGATCTTATTAATCACCGATCTGTCGTTTAGGAGCAGCATCCGGAGGCCTGAGAGCTGGCTGATACGGCAACCAACAAACCTGCGGGTGTGGGGAGGACCGGAACACGGCACAGCCATTAACTGCCTGGGCCACGTTCCCCTTACCTGGCAAGTCCTCCTCATGCCATATCTCCCTTTACCTGTCACTACACTAATTGGGCCCCCCTCAAGTCTCCCCACTTGGCTCTGAATCCTCTCTCCCAGGCACATGATTCAAGACCCACAAAAAGGCAAACAAAGCAGGAGCCACCTCAGTCAGCTGGCTTATGTATTCCCTCCGAGGAAGGGACAGGTGGAACAGTATCAGCCATAGCTGGCTGAGTAGCTGGGACCTGGTTCTGCAAGGTGCCAACCTGCAGACCAGAAGCCCAAGAAGGAGAGGGCGGTGATGATAGCCAAGCAGCAGCAGCACAAGCAGGCAGATGGCTCTCCCTCTCTGGGCGATGATGGTCCTCTTCCCCCTGCAGGCACTGGGTCTTTCCTTGTATGTCTTTCCTTGTTCTTCCCTGAATGCACAACAGCCTCTTCTGGGCCTACCACAATCCCACCCACCCCCCAAAAATCCTGTTCTTGAGCGTAAAGAGGCTCTTTAGAATAATGTGGGTTGAGGCATGGGAAGCTGCAGCAGAACAAGGAAATCAGATGAACTGAGTACAGCACCTCGCGTGAGTGGCAGTGCCTTAGTGTTCATGCAGTAGCAGTTGGCAGGGCACTGGAGGCAGAGCATCATGCTTGGAAGTTGCTGCCAGTTCCTGAAAGGGAGAGCAGCAAAGTTCAATATGGTGTGGGCATGGGAGTGGAGCCAATCTGATGTTCCTACCACTATGCCTGCACCACACTGAGCTCCCTATCCCTTATCACTTTTCCCTCTGAGGAACCAGTAGCAATGCTTGGCATTGGGAAAGCAGGTGAGCAATGCTGCCCTGCTTGCCCTGCAACTGCTACTATGTTCATGCAAGACACCTTGGGATCCAAGCCAGCAATTTAAACCTAGGTTCAGTGTTGATTGATTTACATTAAGATTTTCAGCAGTGGAATTTTTCTCTGAATTGTCTAATGATAAAATGGTGCTCCCCCTCCAGGATTCATACCTTCACATGGTGAGAGGGCTTGAGACTGTTGAAGAAGCTGAGGGCAATGCTGTCAGGAGTCTAGACCAAGAGGCTAGACTTCTAGCAGGGTCACCCAAGGTGGAATGGTCAAAGCTGAGACACCAGACTAAGATGCATCCAAACTCAGAGGAAGGCAGTGCTAAACCACCTCTGAATACCACTTACCGTGAAAACCATATGGACAGAGTATCCAAAATGCAACACGAGATAGTGCTGGAAGATGAGATCCCCAGGTCAGAAGGCACTCACCGAGCTACTGGGGAAGAACAAAGGACAAGTATGAGTAGCGCTGTGACTGACACAGCTGGGTTAAAGCCGAAAGGAAGCCCGAAGGCTAATGTGCACAGATGCAAAAGGAGAGTCCGGAGTTGTATGATGCACACAATAGGAACATCGAATGTGAGAAGCATGAACCAAGGAAAGTTAGAAATTGTCAAGGAAGAAATGGAATGTATCAACATTACAATACTTGGCGTGAGTGAATTAAAATGGATGGGAATGGGACATTTTCAATCAGGGAACTACAAAATATTTTATGCAGGAAATGAGAAATCAAGAAGAAAAGGGGTTGCTTTAATAGTGAGAAGTGAAGTAGCAAAAGCAATTAGGAACTAATTTCCTAATTTCAAGTTATATGAATGAGATTAAACAGGAAACCTATTAATGTAACCGTCATCCAAGTCTACACTCGAACAGCAGACACAGAAGAAGAGGAATTGGAGAGATTTTACGCAGAAGTACAGGAAGAAATTGATCACACATCAAAATAAGTGTGCTGATAATCATGGGAGATTGGAATGCAAAAGTAGGAAACAGAAAAGATATAGGAATTGTGGGGAAATGGGGCTTAGGAGACAGAAATGAAGCGGGAGAAAGACATTGAATTCTGTGAAGCCAATCGTTTTTTTCTTGCAAACACATTTTTTGAGCAACCAAAAATATGACTGTACACATGGACATCACCAAATGGTCAATATGGGAATCACATTGATTATATAATTGGTAACAGAAGATGGAGAAGTTCCATACTTTCTGTGAAAACAAGACCAGGAGCAGACTGCGGTACAGATCATGAACTGGTAATATTGAAAACTGGAGTAAAGCTAAAGAAGAAGAACAAAGCAATCATAATGCTGAAATACAATTTAAATAACATCCCAGAAGAATATAAAGATCAATTAAGGAACAGGTTTGAGGCTTTAAATGTAGTTGACAGAGAACCAGAAGAACTATCGACTGAAGTCAGAGACATTATCAGGGAAGAATGCAAAAAGACAATGCCTCTAGTTAAAAAGAGAGAAGGAGCTCAATGAATGACTGAAGAAACTCTTAAAATGGTTAAAGACAGAAGGAAAGCAAAAGCAAAAGGAGACAGAAACAAGGTTAGAACCCTAAATGCAACAATACAGCAACTAGTACATAGAGACAAATAGTCCCATTACAATAGTTATTGTATAGAAATAGAAGAGGATAACAAAAAGGGTAGAACAAGAGCCCTATTCCAAAAGATTAGAGAAATTAAAGGGAGATTTAAATCAAGAGTAGGGATGTTGAATGATCAACAGGGAAACACACTGACAGACCAAGACAAAATAAAAGGAAGATGGAAGCAATACACTGAAGAACTCTATAAAAGAGATGCAAGGATGACAGATTCATTCATGGAGGAACCGTATGATGAACAACCAGGCATTTCAGAATGTGAGGTGAAAGCTGCTCTTAAAATACTTAGAAGAAACAAATCATCAGGAACAGATGGCATACCAATAGAGTTGCTACAAGCTACTGTGAGACTAAATCTGTCCAAATTTTGACAAAACATTTTGTCAAGAAATATGGAAAACTAAGCAATGGTCCACAGACTGGAAGCGTTCAATATACATCCCAATTCCAAAGAAAGGGGATCCCAGGGAATGCAGTAATTAACAAACTATTGCCTTAATATCCCATGCAAGTAAAGTAATGCTCAAGATTCTACAACAAAGGCTCTTACCATATATGGAGAGAGAAATGCCAGACGTCCAAGCTGGATTTAGAAAGGGAAGAGGCACCAGAGATCATATCGCAAACATATGTTGGATAATGGAATGGAGCAAGGAATTTCAGAAGGAAATCATCCTGTGCTTTATAGATTACAGCAAAGCTTTTGATTGTGTAGATCATGAAAAACTGTGGAATGCTCTAAAGGATGCCACATCTGATTGTCCTGATGCACAACCTATACTCTGGACAAGAGGCTACTGTAAGGACAGAATATGGAGAAACCTATTGATTCTCTATCGGAAAGGGTGTGAGACAGGGGTGTATTTTATCACCCTATTTGTTTAATCTATATGCAGAACATATCATACAGAAAGCAGGATGGACCAAGATGAAGGAGGTGTGAAAATTGGAGGGAGAAATATCAATTTAAGATATTCAGGTGATACCATACTACTGGCAGAAACCAGTAATGATTTGAAACGAATGCTGATGAAAGTTAAAGAGGAAAGCACAAAAGCAGGACTACAGCTGAACGTCAAGAAGACCAAAGTAATGACAACAGAAGATTTATGTAACTTTAAAGTTGACGATGAGGACATTGAACTTGTCAAGGATTATCAATACCTTGGCACAGTCGTTAACCAAAAGGGAGACAATAGTCAAGAAATTAGAAGAAGTCTAGGACTAGGGAGGGCAGCTATGAGAGAAGGTCCTCAAACGTAAAGATATATCACTGAACACTAAAGTCAGGATCATTCAGACCATGACATTCCCAATCTCTATATATAAATGTGAAAGTTGGACAGTGAAAAAAGCAGATAAGAGAAATATCAATTGATTTGAAATGTGGTGTTGGAGGAGAGCTTTGCGCATACCATGGACTGCAAAAAAGACAAATTTGGTGTTAGAACAAATTAAACCAGAACTATCACTAGAAGCTAAAATGATGAAACTGAGGTTATCATACTTTGGACACATCATGAGAAGACATGATTCACTAGAAAAGACAATAATGCTGGGAAAAACAGAAGGGAGCACAAAAACAGGAAGACCAAACAAAAGATGGATTGATTCCCTAAAGGAAGCCACAGACCTAAACTGACAAGATCTGAACAGGGTGGTTCATGACAGATGCTCTTGGAGGTCGCTGATTCATAGGGTTGCCATAAGTTGTAATCGACTTGGAGGGACATAACAACAACAAAATGGTGCTATGCAGTACTCTGGTCATATTCACAGTTAACCAACTTGGAGAAATTTTCATTTTGCAGTAACTCTGTTCTCATGGTAATGGACTGGAGGAGAGCCAATAAAATGGAGCTCAATCCAGAAAAGAGTGAGATGCTACCAGTAAATGGTTCTGACTGGATTGGGGTGTTCAACCTGTTATTGATGGGGTTGCACTCCTCCTGAATGGGGTTTGTATCTTGGGGATTCTCCTAGGTCTGCTACTGACACTTTAGGAACAGGTGGCCTCAGTGGCACAGAGTGCATTCTACTAGGTTTAACTGGTGGCCCAGTTACACCCCTAATTGGACAGGGATAACCTGATTTCAGTGCTCTATGCTCTGATAAACTCCAGGTCAGATTACTGCAATGTGCTGTATGTGGAGCTGCCCTTCAAGACCATTTGGAAACAGTAGTAAATGCAGGATACAGATGCCAGCAATCTGCCCACTGCATTAACTCTCAATCCTTGGGTGAGACCCACCCTCCTGCATGAAAATGGGGTGGCCTTAACTCCACCCCTTTTCCCCAGCACCACCCAACCTGGGTCATTAGGGAGGCCTTCCTAACTCACACCCTTTCAGTGCCCCACAACTCCAAGTGGGTAGCCCAGGTTGGCCCCAAAGGTGAACCTTATGTATCCTGCAAGTCCACACAAACTAACGGGCCAGTCTCAGGTGTCACCTTTCACATGAAAAGGTGCCTAAGTGTGCTCACCAATATGCTCCCCTGTGCCAGTTCCCACACATATCCGCCTAAACGTGACCAACTTAACCTATTTACAAAAAGCTAATATCCAAGCTGAATCAGCCAGATTAAAGGCAAAAGAGAGGGCCGAATGAGCTAAATTGGAAAGACACAGTACAGAGTAGGAGAAACCAATTGGTCACCAAGGTGGCCTACTGGCAAAGAACTCCTACTTGGCCCTCTATAGACAACCAGTGAAATTTGCACTGCGGATAGGTAGGATGGGCAGGCTCCAAGAAGTGAAAGAGGTGGAGCGGGCTGAAAAGGGTCCCGCAACCTGTCCTCCCCCCGAGAGATGTGGCTTGCACATTAAGCATGTCACATAGTTGAGGCCATGCCAGGTTTTGTCATGGCCTGACCACAAAGCCCGCTGCCCCCGGAGCTCTTTCAGAGCCCAGGGGCTGAACAGGGAATGTGTGTTTAATGTGCTTTACATGAGTGATGTGGATCTGCTCTAGGTATGTTGTGCATTCATTAGTGGATTGAAAAGAACAATTTTAAAAGATTCTTTTTTAAAACAGGGAAAGTGCTGTAGCTCAGTAGCAGGGCATATGTTTTGCATGCAAAGGTGCAAAATTCAATTTCTGGAAAAGACTATTGCCTTGAATCCTGGAGAGTGAATGCTAGTCCATGTGATCATTGGATATGGACACTTCTGCAGAGGATCCTTAGTCAAGCTTTACCAACAGCATAATCAAAACCATATCTACTCAGAAGTAAGTCCTATTAAGTTCTGTGGGGCTTGGGAAGTGTGTTTAGAACTGCAGTCTTCAAGGGCATCTATCTTTACTTCTGAGTGCTCCTATCTAACATATCCACAACACTAGGCTCCTTCCTATAGTGGCCTTCTGGTGACTGAGCTGGCCTGAGGGCACTTAAACCCTTCTTGCGAGAAGCAAGTAAGGTAGATTAAATGTTCCCTACCTAGACACTATCTTTTAGCTAAGATATCTGAATTTCCAATCAGAGAAATATTTTTGTTTGAATTGTATGCTCCAAGCAACTGTGGTTAATGCTTAATGTATCATGCTTAATGATACACTAGGACCTCCCCTGTGACATCACTAAAATTTGCCCTTGTGACATCACTAAGACCCGCCCCTGTGACATCACTTGGGCCCACTCCAGGACATCACTACAGCCCGCCCCCATGACATCAGTACAATCTGCCCCATGACATCACTAGGGCCTGCCCCTGAAATCTCAGGGTTTGGGATGCTTCTGACCTGGCAACCCTACTCAGGACCCATATACCTGATAAAACATCTCTCACAACATGAAACTACCCATACCCTAAGATAATCATCCAAGGATCTCTGTTTCCTCTCAGAGAAGTGTGGAGGGAAGTAGCAAGGGAGAGAGCTTTTTGGTTGTGGCCCCAGTTGGGCGTTTGCTCATTTGTTAGCATGCTGGTGATGGTTTTTACTATCTCTAGAGGTGGTGGTACGCTTTTGCATTGTTTGATTTTTAAACTGCTGTTTATTGTTAGTTTTAATTTAGATATTTTAATCATGGTTTTAAGCCACTTTGAGACTCTTTTGTATACGAACTCTATTAAATTCAAATACAACTACTACTAAAAATATGTATGTGTAGTTTGTATGTGTGTGACTTGTTCCTATGTGGTTTATTTTGAGATGTCTGTGAGTTTGCTTTCTGCTGTAAGATGTTCACTTGACTTCTAGTTTTAAACACTGTTACCTAACTTCCAGTGGCATCCTAAAGAGAAAAAAAAGTTTATAATACTCATCCACAATAAATAATGCAAATCTCTGTATTTTCTAAAGCTTTCTATTACATGTATGTATTTCATACAAGTATGAAAAATGTCTTGGGTATTTCAAGCTCATTCATTTTCGAATGCATGAAAGCTGTTAAAACAGAAATTAAGATCTCCTTAAAATCTCCTTTGTATAAACCCACAATCAGTTTTGACAATGCTGCACTCAATAATTCTTTATGCAACTAAAATATCTAGGTATGAATGGCTCCTTCTTGGAAAAGGGCCATGTCTTCTTGTTTACTGTTCTTCTAAAATCAAATTCTGCTTCAAAAATATGTACCACCAGCTGATTTTGTAATTAGCTAGCACTGGAGGCCATTTTCAAGGGCAGTTATAGTAAAATGCTAAATAAATTACCATGCTTTGGAAACAAGATAGCAAAATAAATGAAAAAAATATAACTGCAATAAAGCGATACTGGAGAATATTTTTATAACATCCAGAGAGCTGTGGCTCTTTTTTAAGAGTGACAGTAAAAGTCAAGGTCCCTAAAAATTAGTCAGAGAATATCTATTAAGCGATCAAAGAGCAATCTGCACAGGTCACTAATTTGAATTATGCTAACATAGAAACAGATTGTTTCAAGATTTCACAAAAAACATTTTGGACATGATTTTCAAAAACTCCTTAAACTAGTGTTGATCTGACCATGTATTTCGAAAGGAGCTAGGTGTATTATTTCTATATGACTTGGGGAGGTCATTCCCTTCATCGTCGTGACTTCAAGGTGCCAGTCAGACACAGAAAGGTTCTGCTCATGAAAATATAATAAAAGCACATGGGCTTTTAGCTCTGACTTTGTGCAATTCCATAACATCTGTGTGTTATGTACTGTATATGAGTTGCAACAAAATCCAAATGTAATAGTACACTTCTTATACATTAGTATAGACTGAATCATGGGCAGGAATGGAAGGATCTGTAAGTTTTGGTTCTCTGTTTCTCATTTTCCCAATTTTAAATTCGGTTCTCTACATTTCTGAAACAATTTGCAATTTATTTTTTTATTTTTTTAAATCCTCATGGAAATTCTTCAGTATTTTAGAGTGAATTTCTCCTAATAAACATTTTGTGTGCAATTTTGATTAATGTACACATTTTTGCAAGCAATTTCTCCTAATATAATGCATTTTGTTTCAGTAAAATATTTGTTATGCACATTTTTACTTGTTAAATGCATTTTTGTAAGCATTGATTGGTTGAAGAACTGCATTGCAAAATTTAGAAAAGTCTGAATTATTGAAGGATAGCTGTGTTTTTGTCCTTGAATTGTTTCAGAAAATATGAATTTGATAGATCTGGCTTTAAATGTGAACTGAATCAAATTTCTACCCCACCGCTAATCATGGATTTGTCTGTGGTCCCACTTCAATGGATATCATGGAATAAGGATTTAAAAAGTCTGACTTTGATAAAAAAAAAAATCTGGTTTCCAATCTTACTCTGCCATGAAACTTGGAGAGTGACCTTGGGTCAGTTATTCTCTCTCCTAACCTACCTCACTGGATTGTTGTGAGGACAAAATGAAGTTGTGTGACCACCACATACTTCTTGGGGAAAGTGCAGTACCAAGCTGTAATAAATAATGTGCCACACTTTATTGGTATAATGATGAAACATGCTGCATTAGATTGCTTATGACATAAATTCTTCATATTCTTTTCTTCAGTGTGTTTTATGTTCTTGAAAATGATGTGCTAGGGGAATGCATGGCTATCATTTAACGATATCATCTGAATTCAAATTAACCTTCACATTTATTCAGAATGGAACAGGCCCCTAATCAGTTCTATGTACAAGTGACTGAAGCTTCAGAAAATATTTGTTGGTAATTAGGAAAACAGGATCCTTATATTAGCACATGATCTTTGCTGTTGTCTGAGTCCCACCTTTCATTCAAATATCTCCCTTCCTGTGACAAAAGAGACTCAAAGAAAAAAAATGGACTGAGATTACAGGATCATGACCTTCAGCATACTTTTTACAAAGTCAGTGGAGTGAGAAAGAAGGAAAAGAAAGTCACTAAAAAGATCCCTAAAGATCCTTATCCTGACAGTAGCACTGTTATCTGAGATTCTGTTTATATTTTAATCATCACTCATTTATTGGAAGAATAAATTATTCAAAGGCTGGTCACATGATCTAATGTAAAGTCAAGTGAAGGAATGAGTTGTGACTATTTAATTGTGTCCACTGTTGCCTCCTAGATCAGGGATGGGTACCTAGTCACTCATGGACTATATCCAGCTCCCCCCATCCTCCATTGTTGAACTGGAAAGGTGCCAAGTTGCAGGTGAGCTTCTAAGACTAAGCAGAAATGAGAGTGAGCTTCTAATTTCCTGCAGTGCTCACTAGGTTCCTGTTATGAGAGATGTGATGCCTCATGTCCTTTTTTTTTTTTTGGCTAGTAACATTCCCCAAGCAATTTCACTCAGGAAATGGAGCTAGCTCAGTCAAAAGAATCATATTCTGCTTCTTCTCCTGCTACTTAACACCCTCTCATTTGGAAATGTAACCACAGGCGCCCCTGCCTCTTCACAGAGGCCTATGGGGTGGTCTCTCCTTTCTCAATGGAAGGGGCCTTCACAACCAAAGGAAGGAACTGTGCATGGCACTAGCCCCATTCCAGTATTCATTGTCTGTATTAAATCAACATGTAGAGGAGAATGGGAACAAATGGGTTGCTGCCCTTCTTGCTCTCCATAAGATGGGGAACCTGCTCTACTTGATGTAGGCTTCCCTGCAAGATGAAGAACCCTAGAAAATCAGGATGACAACAGGTAGGCAGTGCTAGTGCACTCATCTATGTTCTGCCACCTCATGTGTTGATTAAACCCTGAAGACAGATGTCTGGGTAGGGCTTCCTCTTGGCCCAGCTAATTTGGTCAGACACGTGGCTAAACTGTTGAAGTGGAGTGATAAGGCTATGGGGACAACAGGAGGTGTTCTGGACCTTGAGCAGCTTGACTGAAGAAAACCCACCTTGCCAAATAGAGAAGTTGACCATGCCTGTCCTAGGTAGTTGCAGTGGCAAATGCAGACTTGCATGGTTTTTAAAAAAAATCTGTGATCAATTTCCTGCCTTTTATACTACTGATAATCTAGCATCACATAAAAGGGAACTAAATTACAGGAATAATTATGGAACTTGATAAAAATGTACACCAGTGCAATACTCAGAATAAGCATTTTCTCCGAGGAGTTGTTCTCTACCTACGCTTCACCAATTATGGATGAGTCATGCTCCATGGTATATGGGGGGAAAGAATTCAAGGCATGCATGAAAGAAAAATAATGGAATGTTTATCTGACCCATATGGAGAGAACTATAATGTGGCACTATTATCGAGCATGTTAATGTTAAGGATGCTTTCAAATCTTACATACAAACAAAAGCTGGCCACTGACAGAGGTAGAAGCAATATTTGAATCTGATACAAGAGCCAGTGCATCTCTTAACTTCTCTAGGATACTGTATCGCATGGCCAATAACCTGCAGCGCTGTGGTGAAAAGACCATCTGTGTCACACCAGAGGCTAGGAGCATGTGAGTTGGGCACTTCTTCACATTATAGGAGTGAATAAAAATAGAATTATTTGTCTATTTCAGCTTTATTAAGTGAACGCTGCATCTTGATTTTTTAAGTTTGCTCTTTAATAGATCCTTGTAAGCCCATGTATGGTGGCATAATAAGCTGAACAGACTGAGAACAGTTCTCAAGATCTATATTAATTACTCTGTCAAGCTATCTTGAACCTTTCAGTATATTTTTGCTGAAATCTAATGGGCAGATATGTTAAAAGAAACAGACGCAGCAGCACAACAAGCAAATAAGAAAGGCTGTATTTACATTGCATGATGCAAGCTGCATATACTTTTCTCCAACAGATGTGTCAAAGAAAAACTGAAGCATCTCTCAATAAGAGCATACAGTACATTGTACTTCCTTTGAAAATGTCTATGGCAACTTAAGATACTTTTTTGTTAAGCAGGAACATCACTCCTACAAAGTGATGAATGAGATCAGTCATACAGTATTTATTTATTTATATCCCACCCTTCCTCATGATGGATAGGAAGGTTACAGGTGCAATCAGTTTACATACAATTCTCATTTTTTGTTTTGTGAATTTAAAGCCAAAGCATGTTGAGCTATGCCAAGTATGGTCATTTAAGGCCTTACATAGTCTGCTAGTGTTTTTAGCTTACTAGTGGTCATATTACTCAGTAATAAAATGTCCATTGTTATAGGCAGGGGTGGAGGGCATCGACATATCTTCAGTATTTTGGAGGGGACTTACCATTGGCAGCTGAGTTCTGCAAGAAGCTTTAGTAGCTCAAGATTTACAAAACATATTTTGCCTATCTAAATTAACATGTGGAGGAGCTGAGCTTGTGCAATGTATTTTGCTATGATACAATGGGAAGCACAGCATTTGGAAAAAGTGGATGAAGAAATAACCATTTTGTATTACTTTTAAGTTAAACCTAAAGTTTAACTTTAGGACAAACATGAACAGAGGAACTGGATAGCACCGATTAAATAAAAACATAGTATTCTTACTATCACAATCAGTAGTCTAACTTGCAGCATTAAAAATGCCATTTCTGCTTTTCTTTGGAATGTGTTTGCAGTGCATAGCCGGGAAATGAAGAGGCAAGACAAGATGAAGTGTGGGTAAACCAAGGGCCACGTTTATTTAAATAAAGCCAATTAAATGCTTCATTGCATAATAAATGATCTACAGAGACAAGTACAGGACCTAACTCTTACCCAATTGGGTGAGGGCACCCTGCCATGGGAAAGAGTGTGGTCCAGTCCCCTCTTCTGGGCCCCATCCCCGCAGGATGGTTAGGGAGGCCTTCCTGCTCTACCCCCCCTCAGGGCCGCACAACCTCTGAGTGGGTGTTACAGGTTAGCCCCAAAGGTGAGCGTTATCCTGCCAACCGGCTGCACAAGCTGGAAGGCAGGTCTCAGAACTCACCGATCACCTTAAAGGGTGCCTAAGGGTGGTCACCAAACTCTGTCCTGTGAAATTCCCACAACTATCTGCCACAGAAGAGGACAAGCCTCAGCTTAGTACCACTTTCCCCACCTGCAACAAATAATTATGCACAGGGCACTCTGCAGATCAATCAAAACCAGATCGTTACCCAGGTCAGACATATGAGCACCATCTGGCCAGTAAAGATACGCCCTGCCAAGTAAATGGCAAGCTTGCACCACTGAGTCAAACTCAATTCCCCAAAAAGGTAAGTACAGGCGAAGGACCCTCCGTTTTTCCCATGGCCAAGGCACCCCTAGCTCAGCAGACACCAGTCAAAATACAGACATAGGTCAAAACACTACTTTGAGCATAGTAGGGTAGTCAAATAGACCCAGTAATAATAATAATAATATTTTTTATTTATTGGTCGCCTATCTGTCCAGGTTAGTGGACACTCTAGGCGACTTACAATAACAGAAAGCTATACATAATATACATATACAAAAACAAACCACAGTCCTAAACAATTTAAAACCAATTTCCAATTAAAACATCATAAAATTAATCCTCCTTAATCCCACAAAAAAAAGGCTACTTCCTTATCTATTTTCTCCTGCACCACTAGCTCTATTCCAACTACCGACTTAAAATTCCATGACATGTAAGGGCTATGCTCCCCAACAAATAAAATACTAAAACCAAACCAAAAACCTTTCCCCATGTAGAGTGTGTCTGCCCGCCTAGGATGCTGATGGAGCAAAGGCAAAACCCACAAATATTAATCAGGGTGGGACCCCTTACCTGAAGGCTGCCGTCCAGATCTGAGCTTTTTCCCCTTCTGAAAACCCTTTTTCCCCTCAGCTCTAGAGCAGCTGGTAAAAGGATGGAGCCAGTTCAGATGGAACACTCATGTCTAAATTTACACAGGTTCCTGTTGCAAAAGCCCTTAACACTGAACTCCCAACAGAGCAGGCGGGGTTGAATCCCCTGCCCCGTGGACCCACTGGAAGGCACCACAGTGTCAGACTGACCCAATAAATGCCTACTATCTGCCCTATCCTCTTGCACGGGTCGAGCAGCAATCATGAACTGCAACCACAACCCGGATTCTTTCTGTCTCACTGTACGTTTATATCCACTGCCGCTCTCATCCTAAAATATTCATCATAGGCCAGCCATGCTGACCCCATGAATTCTGTATGCACCCTAAATATTATGGCTCTTCAGGCAGGCTTTTGGGGCGGGTTAGGTTTTAGTGTTATTGTTGGAATTTTAAGGTTTTAATGTGAATTATATGTTTTATGTTGTAAGTCGCCCAGAGTGGCTGGTGAACCAGCCAGATGGGCGACAAATAAATTTAATAAATAAATAAATAAATGTCCAGGTATTTCACCAAAGCTGCTGCCCTCACAGGCTGGTGCTGAATCACCACCCCCCATATAAATTAAAATTCCTGCCATCCAATTACTCCAGGTCCTATCCACCTTTTCCTTTTAAAATTTCTCATTGTCTCCTGCTTATCCCCGTCCTTCTGCTCGGGCTCTCGGTATAACTGGGAAAACACATCCATGCATTCTTCCTTGCAAATATGTTCCCTTTTTGCCAACAGCAAATGGGCTCCCAGAGGAGCTGACATCTCCCCAAATGGAACTGCACCAACCTGGACAGAAGACAACAGGTCGGCAGTGACGTAGGCAGCCCCTGCTCACGGGGGCCCCAACCTATCTACAATCATCACTCATAGGCTGCTTCTGGGCAGAAGGAGAAACACCCCTTCCATATCCAGCAAATACTGTCCCTGAATATGCAGATACAACATCAGGGCCCTAATCCACAGAGGATGACATGTCCTGAGTGAAGGAGGCCACTGCTGAGCAGGCTGTTTAGGGGCCTTGCCCATCTCCTAGAGCCACCCCCACCCTTCTTAGGAGACATGGCCCACAACCCAGATGGCTACTACCTAAAAATTACCTTACCAAAATGGCTGCCTGCATAAGACCTTACCAACATGGCCATCATCCTGCAGACCTTACTAAAATGGCCACCTTCCAGATGACCTCACCAAAATGGCCACCCTCTAGATGACCTTTCCCAAATGGCTGCCAGTCACCTATCAAAATGACAACCTTCCCAAAATGGCTGCCTCACAGAAAGTCTGCCAAAATGGCCACCAGGCAAAGAAAGGCCCAGTCACATGGCCCCAAACTACCACCCATGCTCCAACACTAACTGTAGGCCCCAAATGATTCCAGCCCTCCAGGCCCTTAACAAGCCAGCCAGGCCACCCAGGAGGCCCCCAAATGAAGCAGGCCTGCCAGGCCTAGCAGAGACTCTCCCTGCCCCGACTCCAAACCTTGCAATGCCAGCCCTCCTCCAGGCCCTTAACAGGCCAGTCAGACTGCACAGGAGGCTGCTAAGTGAAGCAGGCCTGCCAGGCCTAGCAGAGACTTTCTCTGCCCAGACTCCAGACCTTGCAGGCCCCCTGCCTCAACCACTCCAAGCTTCTCTCTCATGCTCCAGTGCTGAGAAGCTGACCCACCAAGTCCTCTCTCTTGCCTTGTGTGCTGCCAAAACAGATAACCAGCCAAGGCCCAAAGCGCCTAATGTGGCCTGTTCCGTCTAAGGCCCAAAGCACCTAATGTGGCCTAGCGACCTGCTGCATCGTCGTGTTAGGCCAGAAAGAGGCCAAGGGGAGATGGAACAGGTTTTATATAGCCACCCTGTTCCACCCCCATTGTCCCATTGTGCCAAGCCCAAAAGGGGAGGGGCGTTGAAGCCATGCCAGGTCTTCCCCAGCATGATTGCAAAGGCCCACCATTGCCACAGCTCTTGGGTCTGACAATGGCGGGAAATCTAAGTTTTGAATTCTTGGTTACATCGATTCTCAATTAATGCTTTCAGCAATTATTCCAAGCCTGCCAAATGCTTTCCAAAACATGAGATGTGCCTCAAAACTACCTTGTTATGTAATTGGAATTCTTCCTATGGATAACAAGCCACCCAAAGGTTACTACTTTGCAAACTCAATGAATTCAGAGCAAGCTATGAAAATGACTCAAGGTCCTGACTCCCAATCCCCTGCTATAAACATGAGACAAGCCTGCTTTTCATTTAGTCATTTATATGTAAATTTGTTAGTGAGCCATCTATCTCAATGACAGAAAAACGTGTATCTTGATAATTATCATTTTGTTAAGCACATGATAATGAACAATAATTGTAAAATTAAATATCCCTGATGGCAGTTAAAATCATTACATTTGGTGTCATTTTGTACAAAAATGCAATAATAGCACAAAGCAATATTCTCTTTGCAGAAAGCCACATAAATATGAACTTACCATGTATAAAGTAGATGTAGTCACATTCGTCAAACTCTATTGGTCAGATAAACAGAGGACATAATTTGGTGTCATTGAGGATACTGCATTGAAAGCAGTGTGCTTTTGAAACAATAACTCATTTTCTAAAATGTAAAGATAACTTCTAATAGATGAGGCGTTCTAAAGGGCTCTGATTGTCTATGCACACTCTGCAAAATGTTATCACTTTATAAAAGTCTGGAGGTATCTAAGATGAAATTTAACAGTAAAAATATTTCTATTTAATAATAAAAAAAGACTTGAAGCCCACATGGCGAGACAGATTTATCAACAGGGATTTTATAAATTGTCTGGGGGGGGAAATATTTCCCAAGAGCAGATATCTGAATTTTGACTACTAGGGAAAGATGCATCACAAGGAAATGCATCTTCAGAGTGAAACAAACACCTACAGTGAACAGTAATGGAATAAAGAATCAAATGGTGTCCATTTATTTAATTTACTCTCAGAAAATAAAATCACTATACCGTTGGAATAAAAGTGTATACTTCATTTGCATATTAAAGGTGCTACTCAATATAACATACTGATTTGGGCAAGTGTAATTGTCTTCTGAATTCATTCAAACATTTTACAAGCATATGATTCTTCAAGGTGGCAACACTTTCTAAGATTTTTTTAACTGAAAGAAAGATTCTTAGGTCTCACAAAATCAATAATGAAGGTCAAATGGCAAATTAGCTCATCATAGGGTCTGCATCTATTGGCTGCTCACATGAGTACCCCCCCAATGCGCAGATGATCCAGCAGGCAACAGTAGCAGGGGGGGAGACCTCCACTGTCTGCTTTCTTCAGGGATCAGAGGCTCACATGAGTACCCCACAGGGCACAGCTGATTATCTCCCACCCAAGAGCTGATCATGGAGGGTCCAACAGGCTTCCTCTCCTGGCTCATCTGGTTCTAAGTGAGAAGGAAATAGTCTGCTTTCTGCAGGCATTCACTGTGCTCTGAGCTCTTCATGGAGAGTTCAGGTGCACAGCAGATCCAACAGGCTTACTTTGCCCAAGATAAGTGGGAGGAGGGAGCCTGCTTTCTCTTATGAATTGACTTGTGCAAAATAGGTTGGCTTTTTTTAAAATAACACTGTTCAGACCACTTGTGTAGAAGTAACCACATTTGCGATTGGAAATGATAATGAAGAGGCAAAGAAAATAGGGGGCGTGGAAGGATGAGTTGATTATTATGAGGGCACTGAATAGCACCTGCACCTGGGATTCTGAAGATTTGAAGAGGTTTTTTTTTTAAAAAAAAAGTTTAAATTTTATGTGGAATTGGGTAAGTGCATATTTACTTTGGAAAGTGAATGTGTTAGCAGTGGGATCAGAGTTATGTCATATGGACAATACTAATTAGACTGAGACATGAAGAGTTTCAAATACATAAGAACATAAGAACATAAGAAGAGCCTGCTGGATCAGGCCAGTGACCCATCTAGTCCAGCATCCTGTTCTCACAGTGGCCAACCAAGTGCCTGGGGGAAGCCCGCAAGCAGGACCCGAGTGCAAGAACACTCTCCCCTCCTGAGGCTTCCGGCAACTGGTTTTCAGAAGCATGCTGCCTCTGACTAGAGTGGCAGAGCACAGCCATCATGGCTAGTAGCCATTGATAGCCCTGTCCTCCATGAATTGGTCTAATCTTCTTTTAAAGCCATCCAAGCTGGTGGCCATTACTGCATCTTGTGGGAGCAAATTCCATAGTTTAACTATGCGCTGAGTAAAGAAGTACTTCCTTTTGTTTGTCCTGAACCTTCCAACATTCAGCTTCTTTGAATGTCCACGAGTTCTAGTATTATGAGAGAGGGAGAAGAACTTTTCTCTATCCACTTTCTCAATGCCATGCATAATTTTATACACTTCTATCATGTCTCCTCTGACCCACCTTTTCTCTAAACTAAAAAGCCCCAAATGCTACAACCTTTCCTCGTAAGGGAGTCGCTCCATCCCCTTGATCATTCTGGTTGCCCTCTTCTGAACCTTTTCCAACTCTATAATATCCTTTTTGAGATGAGGCGACCAGAACTGTACACAGTATTCCAAATGCGGCCGCACCATAGATCTATACAACGGCATTATGATATCGGCTGTTTTATTTTCAATACCTTTCCTAATTATCGCTAGCATGGAATTTGCCTTTTTCACATGTGCCGCACACTGGGTCAACATTTTCATCGTGCTGTCCACTACAACCCCAAGATCTCTCTCCTGGCCAGTCACCGCCAGTTCAGACCCCATGAGCGTATATGTGAAATTAAGATTTTTTGCTCCAATATGCATAATTTTACACTTGTTTATATTGAATTGCATTTGCCATTTTTCTGCCCATTCACTCAGTTTGGAGAAGTCTTTTTGGAGCTCTTCGCAATCCCTTTTTGTTTTAGCAACCCTGAACAATTTAGTATCGTCAGCAAACTTGGCCACTTCGCTGCTCACTCCTAATTCTAGGTCATTAATGAACAAGTTGAAAAGTACAGGTCCCAATACCGATCCTTGAGGGACTCCACTTTCTACAGCCCTCCATTGGGAGAACTGTCCGTTTATTCCTACTCTCTGATTTCTGCTTCTTAACCAATTCCTTATCCACAAGAGGACCTCTCCTCTTATTCCATGACTGGTAAAGCTTCCTCAGAAGTCTTTAGTGAGGTACCTTGTCAAACGCTTTTTGAAAGTCTAAGTACACTATGTCCACTGGATCACCTCTATCTATATGCTTGTTGACACTCTCAAAGAATTCTAATAGGTTACTGAGACAGGACTTTCCCTTGTAGAAGCCATGCTGGCTCTGCTTCAGCAAGGCTTGTTCTCCTATGTGCTTAGTTAATCTAGCTTTAATCATACTTTCTACCAGTTTTCCAGGGACAGAAGTTAAGCTAACTGGCCTGTAATTTCCGGGATCCCCTCTGGATCCCTTTTTGAAGATTGGCGTTACATTTGCCACTTTCCAGTCCTCAGGCACGGAGGAGGACCCGAGGGACAAGTTACATATTTTAGTTAGCAGATCAGCAATTTCACATTTGAGTTCTTTGAGAACTCTCGGGTGGATGCCATCCGGGCCTGGTGATTTGTCAGTTTTTATATTGTCCATTAAGCCCAGAACTTCCTCTCTCGTTACCACTATTTGTCTCAGTTCCTCAGAATCCCTTCCTACAAATGTTAGTTCAGGTTCAGGGATCTGCCCTATATCTTCCACTGTGAAGACAGATGCAAAGAATTAATTTAGCTTCTCTGCAATCTCCTTATCGTTCTTTAGAACTCCTTTGACTCCCTTATCATCCAAGGGTCCAATCGCCTCCCTAGATGGTCTCCTGCTTTGAATGTATTTATAGAATTTTTTGTTGTTGGTTTTTATGTTCTTGGCAATGTGCTACTCAAATTCTTTTTTAGCATCCCTTATTGTCTTCTTGCATTTCTTTTGCCAGAGTTTGTGTTCTTTTTTATTTCTTCGGACAAGACTTCCATTTTCTGAAGGAAAACTTTTTGCCTCTAAGAGCTTCCTTGACTTTGCTCGTTAACCATGCTGGCATCTTCTTGGCCCTGGCGGTACCTTTTCTGATCTGTGGTATGCACTCCAGTTGAGCTTCTAATATAGTGTTTTTAAACAACTTCCAATCATTTTCGAGTGATGTGACCCTCTGGACTTTGTTTTTCAGCTTTCTTTTTACCAGTCCCCTCATTTTTGTGAAGTCATATGTGACCGTGTTGGATTTTCTTGGCAATTGGCTATTTACATGTATGTTTAATAGCACTATGGTCACTGCTCCCAATCGGTTCAACAACACTTACATCTCACACCAGGTCCCGGTCCCCACTGAGGATTAAGTCCAGGGTTGCCGTCACTCTGGTCGGTTCCGTGACCAACTGGTCTAGGGAATAGTCATTTAGAATATCTAGAAATTTTGCTTCTTTGTCATGACTGGAACACATATGCGGCCAGTCTATGTCTGGGTAGTTGAAGTCACCCATTACTACCACATTTCCTAGTTTGGATGCTTCCTCAATTTCATATCTCATCTCCAGTTCTCCCTGAGCATTTTGATCAGGGGGACGATAGATTGTTCCCAGTATTAAATCCCTCCTGGGGCATGGTATCACCACCCACAACAATTCTGTGGAGGAGTCTGCCTCTTTTGGGGTTTCGAGCTTGCTGGATTCAATGCCTTCTTTCACGTATAGAGCAACTCCGCCACCAATACGTCCTTCCCTGTCCTTCCAATATAGTTTATATCCAAGGATAACCGTATCCCACTGGTTTTCTGCATTCCACCAGGTCTCCATTATACTCACTATATCAATGCTCTCCTCTAAGACCAAGCACTCCAGTTCTCCCATCTTGGTTCGGAGGCTCCTAGCATTAGCGTACAGGCACTTGTAAGCAGTGTCTCTCTTCAAGTGTCTTTGGCACTTGTGGTTTGGCCAGTACACATTAAAACCCAGTATGGACAAGCCCTAGAGGAACGATAGGAATGTGCCAGTTGAGAAGTGGAAAATGCTGGTTGTGCCTCTGTTTATTCTGCAATTTGTGAACAATTTCAGTTCTGTTGCAAAGCAACAGAATTTCCAAAAAGTACAGCACTCTTGTCCTCCAAATGAAACTAAACATTCAATCCCCCTTGCTTCCCATTCTTTAAAAAAGATGGAGAGATGCTAAATAGAATCCATATACAGATATTCCTGGTATGGATTATTAAAGTATGACTGATAAGAGGATACACATTTAGAAAAAAGGGAATTGTCTGGCTTGTTAACATGAAACTTGGAAGTGTGATTGTGGGCAAGGGGACAGAAGGGAATAAAATTGTGTGATGATTCATAGTTGTTGCAGCGGGGAAGAGACAAAGAAAATAATTTCAAAAATAAATTTTAACTACTTCTGAATTTCTGAAACAATCATTTATTTTTTTTATTTACTATTATTTGATTTATATCCCACCCTTCCTCCCAGCAGGAGCCCAGGGCAGCAAACAGAAGCGCTAAAAACACTTTAAAACATCATAAAAACAGACCTTAAAATGCATTAAAACAAAACATTAAAAACATTTTTTAAAGCTTTAAAAACATCTTTTAAAAAGGGTTAAAACATTATTAAAAACATATTAACAAGCAATTCTAACACAGATGCATACTGAGATAGGTCTCAACTTAAAAGGCTTGTTGAAAGAGGAAAGTCTTCAAAAGGCACCAAAAAGATAGCAGAGATGGCACCTGCCTAATATGCAAGGGAGGGAATTCCACAGGGTATGTGCCGCCACACTAAAGGTCCATTTCCTATATTGTGCAGAACGAACTTCCTGCTAAGATGATATCTTCAGGAGGCCCTCACCTGCAGAGCGCAGTGATCGACTGGGTATATAAGGAGTAAGACGGTCTTTCAGGTGTCCTGGTCCCGAGCTGTATTTGTACACCAAAACTAGAACCTTGAACTCATCATAGAATAGAATCATAGAATCACAGAGTTGGAAGGGGCCTATAAGGCCTTCAAGTCCAACTCCCTGCTCATTGCAGGAATCCAAACTAAAGCATACATGTCAAGTGCCTGTCCAGCTGCCTCTTGAAGGCCTCCATTGTTGGAGAGCCCACCACCTCCCTAGGTTGTTGTTCCGTTGTTGTGCCACTCTAACAGTTAGGACTTTTTTCTTGATGTTCATTGTTTTCTTTCCTACTTCTCTGTGTCTTAATGACTGCGTCTCTTGACTTGCTGTACAAATGGTATTGCTAAGGTATAATGTTATTGTGAGCAGTTCAAGACATTTTGTTGCCTTAAATGGAGCCCAATTTGTGGTGCCTCTTCCTAGAGCCAACATTTTAAAAAAAGGTTTTACTGCACATTTAGTTACCACTTCCTTCATGTGTCTCTCCTCCCCACCCCCCACTTAATGCCACATGAAGCAGGTCACTTCACCTTTTTGCTTGGCAGAGCAAGCCCTGATTGTTAACTTTTGGTAGATCTTAGAGACTGACAGCACAATCTTGTGTATGCTTACTTGGAAGCAAGTCCCACTGAATTTAGCTGTGCTTTCCCCCAGGTACATGTGCATAGACTGAAGCCAAAAACTGAATGTGTGTGAGAAAGTAATTTCATATGTATGATGAGATGGGTGCTTAATCAGAGTCAGAGATCATAAAGGCTTGTTCCAGTTTTCAAGAACTGTTTGTGGGCTGGTTCTAATGTGCAAAAAGGTTGAAAAGTTAGACATCATGCCTTACATGACTACCACCAATTACAATGATACCTAAGTGTGACTTAGTCTGGGTTCAGCCCAAAACGTGCAACTCAGACCACTGATTGGCATATGCAGCCCTCCTGGCAGCAGTTTACACAATTTCAGCCACTGTGATTGTGACAGCAGTTCCTGAGCAGCTGGAGCCATATCTTTGAATTGTCCCGGTACACCCATTATATACTTTATTATTTTTAAAAAATCATGTCCCACCTATTTCAAAAAAACTTGAGGCAGCTAACAAAACTATCACAAAATATTAAAATACATAGCTACACCCAATTCCAAACCCAGCCACAAAGCCAACATATTAATATAAAAACCAGAATCACAACAATTTGAAACACCCTTGAAACAGAGTAAACTATACAAGAAGATAACCAGGCAAGGCCTTTTTAAACAGCCATATCTTCATCAGCTGCCTAAAACAGTACAGTGATAATGCATCATGCAACTTGCTTAGCATGGCATTCCACAAAGTGGTGCCACTACAGAAAAGATCCTAGTCCTGGTTACCACCAGCCATAGCTCATGGGATTATGGAATCTCCATAAAAATGAACTCCTGGGACATTCATATCACATTTATGGGGTTTATTTATATTCAATATTTAAAGGCTGACCTATATTTCCAAAATCCCAAGGTGACTAGCAACAATTTTCCATGTCGGAATGGATCTTTGGATGTCTCTCTCTTAGCAATGAGAAAACAACTGTGGTCAATGATCAGCAGAATGAAGTAGGAAGGAATGTAGCTTCCTGGTAGGCTGGAGCTCTGTCATGTTTTATTTTAGAAATGAAGCACATTGGACCTAAGTGATTTTGGCCTTTTTCTGATTAAATGTAGCCTTCTACTGGCATGCTCAAAGATTTTAAGAAAGAACTAGGCAGAGTGAACATATGGGTGAAATGAATCAAAAGTATTAAGAAGGAAGCATTTAATATGCCAGGAAAAAGAGACAGAAGCTTCATTAATAAATGAGGAAGGAAATGAAATAGATGATGATTCTACAAGGTACCAACTGCCTTTTAATAGTGAGTCTTTTGGATTAAAAATAAATGGAATGTGGGCAATTAGGAAATGAAGAACATGTCACTATAAGTGAAAAGAGCAGGTATACAGACATTAAGAAGAAGAAAAAGCACAATCTGGATATACATATAGCATTCATGTAATGCAGATGATGAGACCCAAAATGTTAAAGGGGAAAAAGCGAATGAATTTAACCATAAAATTCCTTGTGCAGTGGTCAGAAAGAAATATTTCCTTTGAACATTTCAAAGGTTTCATTGGAAGAGAAACAGCAAGGGTGCCTTGCTGTAGCCTGTAAACCTTACATTTCTTCCTGCCAAAAATGGCAGAGGTAGCAATTTTATAAAGAATACTATGGCTATCTAGGAGTGTAATGGCATCACTTTCAATGAAAAGAAAGGAAAACAAATAACAAAGTTCTCCATGCAAACATAACAGTGTGTGTGTGTGTGTTGCTGTTTTCTTGATCACATGGCTTAATGAGCAGATAAAGAACATGCAGTGCACAAAGTGTAATGTGTTTAACATTCAGCATTGCTTCATATTTGAAATGATAATGCAAAATGTAAGGGTAGAAACACTGTCAAATGGAGTGTAAACAAAAGGCAATCATGAGAGTATATTGAGTGGTTGTGGTAGGAGGATTTCCAGTGGGGTGCTAAAGGGTTTGGTGTTGGGCTTTGTTTACTGTAACATTTCAGGTAATGATCTGGAATAAAACACAGAAACACATTTTTAATTTGCAGATAATATTAGTTATGGGCTGCCAGCATTAATGACCATTGAGAATGGAAAGAGAAGACAAAGATACACTCAGAGGAAATAAGAATGTAGCATTCATCACTGGAAACATATAAATCTGATTAAAGAGCACTCTGTAGAAAATTCCTTAAGAAAATGTATTTACAAAATTGTTGTTGAAATAGGAGTAAAAAGATATGTCAACTGCTATTGAGAACATGGTAAGGAAAAGGAAAATACAATATATAACACATCATATAACAAAAATGTTACATATACTTAATAAGCCATCGTTAGGATTGCTAAATTCTGCTAAAAGCAGTCTCAAGTGTAATAGGTAATTCCTCCAATGGGTTCCATGCTGCCCTAGCTATGATTGTAACTGAACAGAGATTAAATGTTCAGTCTGCTCCTTTGCCACCAATATTAAACTGGTGGGCTTCAACCCTTTGGGAAGGGCCATAGTTCAGTGGCAGAGCATCTGCCTTGCATCTAGAAGATCTCAGATTTGATCCCTGGCATTTGCAGGTATGGCTGGGAGTCAGCCTTGCCTGAAACCCTGGAGAGCTACTGCCCGTCAATGTAGGTAATATTGGGCTAGATAGACCAATGGTCTGGCTCAGTAAAAGGCAGCTTCCTGTGTTCCTAATGTTTCCTTGCCCATGCTTGGATAGGAGGCAGGTGGAAAGAAACATCAAAGCATGTTCTGCAAAGGGCCAAGCAACTGGGGTGGAAAGCATGGAAGAGAAACAGGCCTGAATTATTATTTGGTTGTAGAAGAATGTGTTTGATGCTATTTGAGGAGGAAAGAGTTTGATTTTTAAAAATGCTATTTATTGCATGGGCAGGCGGGAAGTATAGTAACACCTTCAACAAGTACTAAAGAAGAACCTATATCCCACTTTGGTGCATAGCTATTCAGCTGAACAATATGGTGATGAGATTTTTTTTCAGGGCAACTGGACACTCTGGAATATTTTACAGGGCTTTGGAACATATTAGTTAGCACAGGTGTTTCTCTAATTATGATGCATTAGGAAGGCTCATTGCTCAATGGCCTTCAAGCTACCTGAAGAAGGGACTTCAGAATCAGCAGAATATTTAACAGAGATAAATGCATTTGAGCAAGATTTTTGTAATCACTTGCAAAGGCAACATGAACATCTTCCTTTCACAGGTCAAGACATTACTCTATTGAGAATGACATTTGCATGCCAATTAACAGACATCTTTCCCCACCTCTTTCATTAGCAAGTGTGACAGAATGAGCACTCCACACAGACTCTTCTGAGTTAGTGTTTTGTACAAGTGCTTTTCAAAAGAACAAGTGAAAATGTCAACATTTCCTTCCACGTATTGACATTCAATGATGTCATGAAGGATTTTGAACCTGGTAAGTGAAGAAGTGTTGGTTACATAAAAGATGCATTAACTCTGCCAGTGAATAAGGCCAGAGGGATGAATTTTAGTCATACTGAACAGATTATTGCTGTATGTTGTCCAGGTTCCCATGGTTGTGTCTGGAGTCTTCTGCTTGCATAGTGTACATAGACCACATTTGGGGGCTGTTAATGTTCCACCTTATATATTTCTTCATACATAGCAGATACACTTCAGAGAATCACTTGGTTCTCATTGTAGGATTTTGCTAGATGTGTGTTGTCTATCAATGGTAAGAAGCAAAAACAAACTTGCAGTTTTATAGTACATTGGGAGGACTTTTAGTTTGTTCAACTATTCTGGTGAGTAGGTCATGTGTACTGGTGGATGATTTCCACCCAACTCACCTCACAGTTAGTTTTGTTTTCCAAGTTTTCTCTGAGAACTCATGGAGAAAACATCAGACCTTTCCAAGAGTTCTCCTAGAAAACCTAGGGCAGGGATGTTTGTCTTCAGATTTCCCTTCTAGTACACCCCTTTCAAAAAATATACCTGGGCAAAGGCCTGTTATGAAAGGCTTCAGAGGTCACATGTGCCACATCATTAAGCTAAGCTTTTAAGCCAATGGCACTGGGAAACATAGCACTGCCTGGCTCAATGGACTTATCTGCAAGGCATGGGGAGCCCATTTCCTGGGTTCTCTTCTATCAGTGCATGCTTCTGAGCATGCCACTAAGCCTAAGGCAATAAATCGTAGTGCTGGCTTTTCAAGTTTTCTGAAAGAACTATTTGGAAGAATCCAAACTTTCTCTAAGAGTTCTCAGAGAAAGCTATGGGGAAAAAATCTAATTACAATTGGAACCAGGGGAACTCACCAATATCAACAGATTTGATAGTGAATGGATTTGCCTGAGATGCCTAGCTCTGTTCCTCTTGTAAAATGATGTTCCTCTGCAATTCTCCAGATCAGCAGTGGATGGTCTGGTGAGGCTGTGCTGCTCATCTGAATTCTATCCAGCTGAGTAGTTGTAGTATACCAGGATGGCAAGGGGTGAGGTGCAGGAGAGGTGAGATCGGTGTGGTACAAACTCAGCAGCAGGCATGCCAGGTTGACTTTGACAGTGCATTTGCACCTTGTTCACCTCACTGCTGCATCCTCTCCCTCTCCATCTTGGTATGCTGCAGTGAGTTAGCCAGGGAGAAGTCAGGTGAGTGACAGAACATCACCATGCTGTCCTCTTTTGCTCAAAATCCTGTATGTGATCACTCAGTGTATCTGGTCACTCTGGTTTTCCATAGGATTCTACTTAAATATGTGCAAGAGATCCTGCCCCCATCCCATCCCTGCCCATCTCATATACTGTAAGCCAGTAGCCCATGGGATGGTTCATCTCTATGGGTGTAGGTAACCAGCCCTAGTCAATGTGGATCTTCCAGAGGGATTATTGATTTGATATGATTTTGATTTGATTTTAACATTTATATCCCACCCTTCCTCCCAGCAGGAGCCCAGGATGGCATTGCACACTATGTTCTGATTATGCTAAAATACAAAGGCTAAGGATGGAAAATAAGCCTGAAGACCATTGAATATATGGAAATACATGGGAAACTGGTTCTATGCAGGAGTATGATAATGATCAGCACTTTGAACAGAGCCTAGCCTACAGATGGGTAATTCATTATTTGGTTAGAGCTATCACTGGGGGTTTTGCAAGTGGCAACCAAATATTCAACCGTCTTTTAACCTAAATAGAAGTTGCGTGATTAAGCAACAGATCCAGATATAGGACATAAGATCCACATACAGCTTTATGATTGATTCAATGTGGCCTTGAGCATTTCAAATTACTTATACCTCACCTTCCTGGTATGCAGATTACTTTCTTCAACTAGATGTTATTTATTTAAAATTTAACATTCAAAATTTTGACTGTATCCCATGGTACACAAAATAAGATGAAAGGAACTGTTCTTTCCGCTAGGGAAGGAAGGATCTGTCAATTCAGTTCTCTCAGTTTCTTTTTCCCCCATCTTAAATTCAGTTCACATTTCTGAAGCAATATGCAAATTCTTTTTGTAAAAAAAACCTCATGAAAATTCTTCAGCATTTTAGTGTGAATTCTGTATGAAGTTTTGATCAATGTGCGTATTTTGCAAGCAATTTCTCCCAATATCATGCTTTTTATATGTTATTTTTACTAGTATATTCATTTTTATGCACACTTTCCCCTATTATATACATTTTTTCTAACCATTGTTTGGGTGGAGAACTCCATTCCAAAATCTGGATCAGCGTGAATTTTGAAGGATGGCTATGTTTTGGTTTGTTTAATGTTTCAGAAAGTGTGAATTTGATAGATTCACCTTTCAATGTGAAGTGAATCAAATTTCTCACCCATCCCTAACTATAGTGCAGCTGGGGCCATAGTTTTTTATGTCTCATAATCTCAATATTGCTTTCAAATGCTGCCATACCAAGCAAAGAGCAAGCTCCAAACTGTTTTCCAACTGGTTGATATAAGCTTTAAATTTTGTTTTCACATAAACTGTTTCACCTGCCATGTCAACATTCTCTGGAACCCTCTAGGAGGCACAAGATTTTCCTTTCCTTTTTATCTACCGTGGAATAGGAGGAGGCTTGAGATCAGTAAATAATTGCAAAGACACACTTCAAGGCTGGGAGAAAGGAGAAGTGTCATTCCACCAGCAACCCCTCCTTTTCCCAGCCCATTTTAAAACAGTATGGTTGTATTTTTATTTAAATTGGTTCTGAAGAACATTTGCGTATACAAATTTGATAAATTTTAAAAGTTTGCATTGGGCTAGTCTTTGACTGCAAGTGAGCCTGATGCTGGCATCTTGATATGGGAATTTCAGAGCAACTTTTCATGTGCAACACTCTGTACATGGTCAATAGGTATGGCCTCCCTAAAGCCCAAGAAACTAGAATTTGACATTTTTGAAGGGAAATTAATGTTTATGTTTGTCTTGTTATGTAGCTATAAACTGTTTCATTTAAATGTTTTATTACCGGTGTCTAAGAGAGGCTTTTCCTCCCTCCTTCTTTTTCTTCTACGGATGTATTTTCCCCTCTCTTAGCATTCTGCAAAGAGAAGCTTAAATTTTCTTGAGCTCCTTCCTCTTTTTAGTAATTTTCTATTATTAAGAATGGCTCTTATATTGTTGCATAATTTTGATGTTTCACAATTATCTTCTGCTATTGTTGTTATTAAATGCCAAGCTCATTTAATTCCCTTTCTACATCTCAGGTTACTTCTGTTTACCTCTCCACCATGGCCCAGTCTCCAGTAGCAACCATTGAAGATGTTACTCTCCTTTAAGATCAGGGCCCAGATTCTGAGTGGAGACTGGCAGGGTGTTTCCTGCATCTGGACCATTTGTGGCGCTCCCCAGACTATTGCAGCACCCATGGCCCTTCTTCCCTATTTTTCTGGAGTGCACCACAGCATGGCCCACTCTAGAAAAGGGTGGATGATACATGCAGTACAGCAAGATTGGCATACAACAAATTTTCCAATGGTGACTCAGCAATATTGCCACACCTGCCATGTTTGCCAAGCCCACAATGTGGGTCATAGAATGATAGAATAGTAAAGTTGGAAGGGGCCTACAAGGCCATCAAGTCCATCCCCCTGCTCAATTCAGGAATCCAAATCAAAGCATTCCCGACAGATGGCTGTCCAGCTGCCTCTTGAATGCCTCTAATGTTGGAGAGCCCACTACCTCTCTAGGTCATTGGTTCCATTGTCATACGGCTCTAACAGTTAGGAAGTTTTTCCTGATGTCCAGTTGAAATCTGGCTTCCTGCAACTTGAGCCCATTACTCCGTGTCCTGCAATCTGGGATGATCGAGAAGAGATCCCGGCCCTCCTCTATGTGACAACCTTTCATGTACTTGAAGAGTGCCATCATATCTCCCCTCAATCTTCTCTTCTCCAGGCTAAACATGCCCAGTTCTTTCAGTCTCTCCTCATAGGGCTTGGTTTCCAGTCCCCTGATCATCTTTGTTGCCCTCCTCTGAACCTGTTCCAGTTTGTCTGCATCCTTCTTGAAGTGCAGAGACCAGAACTGGACGCAGTATTCAAGATGAGGCCTAACCAGCGCTGAATAGAGGGGAACTAGTACTTCACACAATTTGGAAACTATACTTCTGTTAATGCAGCCTAATATATAATTTGCCTTTTTTGCAGCCACATCACACTGTTGGCTCATATTCAGCTTGTGATCAACGACAATTCCAAGATCCTTCTCACAAGTTGTACTGCTGAGCCAAGTATCCCCCATCTTATAACTGTGCATTTGGTTTCTTTTTCCTAAGTGTAGAACTTTGCATTTATCCCTGTTGAATTTCATTCTGTTGTTTTCAGCCCAATGCTCCAGCCTATCAAGGTCCCTTTGAATTTTCTTTCTGTCTTCCACGGTATTAGCTATGCCCCCCAATTTTCTATCATCTGCAAATTTGATAAGCATGCTTTGTACCTCCTCATCCAAGTTGTTAATAAAAATGTTAAAGAGCACTGGGCCCAGGACCGAGCTCTGGTACCCCACTTGTTACTTCCACCCAGTTTCAGAAGGAACCATTGATAAGCACTCTTTGAGTATGATTCTGGAGCCAACTGTGGTAAAGCAGTAAGGATAAGAGGACAGCCCATCCGCCACCACAGGGACTTTTTGTAAATGTTCAGGTTGATTTTGTTTAAATGCAAAAATATTGTTCTTATGAATTTGTTCTTGTCATTGTATGCATGTATTCTGGATGGACTGAGGCATATCCTTGCGCAAAGGCCAACACCATCACAGCTACCAAAAGACTATTGAAGGAATGCATTCCTCGGTTTGGTATCTCCTTTCCCTTATGAGAATCAGAGCAACAGCTAAGAAAAAATCTGGACTGTCACTTTACGAAATCCTCATGGGTTGCTTGATGCAAACCCCAGTTTCACTTCCTGTAAATCCTTCCGATTATGATCTCCGTTTAAATGATGAAATAGTCATGAACTAATGTAAGGTGTTGATGAGGTGCCTTTCATTATAGACCCAGGTGGCCCCAACCAGACAACCAGAGGGCCAGTGTCATCCGATCCAGCCTGGTGATTGGGTCCAAGTCAAGGTACATCAAAGGAAGTCTTTGCTGGAACCTTGATGGAAATGTCCCTTCCAGGTACTGCTGACCACCAATGCTGCTGTAAAGTGCCAAGGACTCCAGACATGGATTCACATGTCACATTGCAAGAGGACTTCACTGCCAGAACCTGATGACTCCAATATCAACACCAGTGAGCCCCCTGGAAATCTCAGCCCTGAAGGAGAAAAGGACTTTTGGCTTTGTTCCTGGTTTTCGTTGGTTCCATTCTTCCTCGTTTTGGCAACTTTCTTCCTGCTTCTGTTTCTCATTTTGGAGGGATTTCCCAATTCTTCCAAGCTACACAGGAAGTGGGTTGGACTATGATAGACCAATCTAAATTGTGTTTGCATTTTGACAAATGTGTAGGGCAGTACAAAATCTCAGAGAGGAGGTCAGGTCTCCTGCTCCCCTGGTGCATTCACTATAGGTGCCCAATTTCCCTGCTTTTTAAAGTTTGATAGAAATATCTATTGGGTATAGGTATGTTCCTAAACCACAACGGGGTTTGTGTGTGTGTGTGTGTGATTTTCCTATTAGTGAATTTTTCTGCTTTTTAATCCGGGATATAAGAAATGGAATCCTGTACAAGTTTACTGAGAATGGATTGATCATTTGCATGCTTATTGAGTTCAATGGGTTTTACTCCCCTGCAATCATGCTTAGGATAGGTGAACACAGGAGGGGAAGAGGAGGAAGGGCAGGGGGAGGGGAGGAGGAAGGGCAGAGGTGAGAAGAGGGATGGGAGCAGGCGGGAGAGGGTGGGAGGGGAGGTTTGATCATTTGCATGCTTATTGAGTTTAGTGGGATTTACTCCCATGCAATCATGCATAGGATAGTTGAAACTGACCATGAGGGGTGGAGGAGGGAGGGAGGGCTGGAGTGGGCAGGGGAGGAGGAAGAAGGAAGAGAGGAGGGGATAAAGAAGGGAGGAGGAAGGGAGAGGAGGGGGGAGAAGAAAGGCAGAAATGGGATCCCATGCAAATTTGCTGAGAATGAATTGATCATTTGCATGCTTATTGAGTTCAATGGGATTTACTCCAGTGCAATCATGCTTAAAATAGGTAAAACTGACCGTGAAGAAGGGAGAGGGGACAAGAGAGAGAAGGAGAAAGGGAGGGGAAGGAGGGGGGAGGGTTTGAAAGGGGAGTGGGAGTGGGAGGGAGGGGTGAAGGAAGGGAGGGAAGGGGCAAAAGGGAGGGATAGGAGGGGGAGCAAGGAAGGGTAGGTTTGTTCATTTGCATGGTTTATGAGTTCAGTGGGATTTGCTCCTGTACAATCATGCTTAGGAAGTTGAAACTGGCTTCAGGAAGGGGCAGGGAGGGGAGGAGGGGGAAGGGGAAGAAAGAGGGAGAGGGAGGGCAGGAGCTTGGAAGAGTGGGTGGGCACTGGGCAGAGCGAAAGCCCCTTCCCTTTCCAAAAGGAAAACATTGTGAACAATATCATTGTTTTTCAGTGTTTTCCCCATCTTTTTATTCTACAGCAGACACATGTAGTCTCCCACCAAATTTAAACCAAAGCTGTCACTGGCCACATCCACACCAGACCTTTATTTCACTTTAGACCAGTGGCTCCCAATGAGGTCATGCACTGGCCGAGGGTCCCTGGAGCCACAGAGGCCCCTGGGGGGCCTCTCAATAAGATGGGGAGGAGTAGCACTCCTTTTCCGTGATCTGCAGCAGAGAGTAGCTGCCACAGATCACAAAGAGGGAGCTTCTTCCGCCTGCCCGTCTCTCCTATGTTTTGAGGCTGCTTGGGCTGCGTGCACAGGACTGCCATTAACCAAGATGTTAATTGAAATGGTGCATGGCAAAATCACATCTCCAAATATCCCCTTCCATAAAAATGCAGGGAGGTGTTGCTTTCTTTTCTTAATGCAAAGGTCCAATCAAATTGGGATTCCCCCTCCCCTCCTACAGTTTAAAAATGTACAGCCTTGTCTTCCAACACCAGTGGTTTACAGTATAGAGATAAGATCCAGGTTGAAATCCCCACACAGCCATGAAGCCCACTGGGTGACCTTAGACCAGACACACTGTCTCTGCCTGCCCTATCTCACAGGGTTGGTGTAAGGATAAAATGGAAAGGGGGGGACTATGTGCATAACCTTGAGCAATTTGGAGGAAAGTTGGAATATAAATGCAATAATAATTAAATAAATACATAAATTTCAGCTGCAGTATGTGGACCCCAGCCTCAGCCAACCTGCTGAGCTTTTTAAAAATCATCATCAAGAAACAGCAATGTGGTAGTGGTGAGGATGCTAGATTGTGAAGACTAAAGGGTGGATAAGTTGGGTGGGTTAGTTAGAACTTGAAAGGAATTCTGATTTTTATCATATTTAGTGTGTTTGGGTTGCTGTGTTTGTTAAAATATATTGTTTGCAGTGTTCATTATAATGGGGAAGCATATTTGTTTGAATGTTCTCCTAACAGTTTGTCAGAAGAGATTGTGGTTTGTGGTTAGCAAGTTTCCGGAGCCACAATCAAGGCAACTCAGTGTTAGAAAGAGGAACTGATGCAAGAATCTTTTCTTAGGAGAAGCCATATATGCTGGAAATGTATTGTGTGAAGTGTTGATAATTATTCCTTTTTGAGATGTTTTTGGATGTCTTGTTATGTACCTTAAATGTGTCAAAACAAGGTTAGAAGGGCATAAAAACCCTTCCTCTTTTTATGTGGATGAACAAAAACAGTCCTTAGACACATAGGCCAGATACCTGCCCCCAGGGGAGGATACCAGGGCAGGGATTGGCACAAGGGGGTCACAAGGCACAATGTATGTATGACGTATTAATCATTATAAAAAGCAATGTATTCCTGTTGATTGGCAGAGTGAAGTTCAAGAGAGCTTCCTCTCCCATTATGCATACTGGTATATTTTGTTATTGATCAATAAACCTCTGTCTTTTGGAGCACAATCTTGGTCTGGAAAGTTTTTCCTACAACAACTGATAACTTGGTTAGAGTATACTTGGGAAATGAGAGAGGAGCAGAAGACAGATCAGCACGTGCACACACACAAACACACCTGCCCCTCCTGCAAGCATCTGCAGGAATGCAGGCATTTGGGCACATGGGGGGGGCCTTAATGCTGCAGTATCTTGGAGAAAGAGGTTGGGGGGCAGAATGTAGATGAAAGAAAAGGGGGACACTGGTGCACACACAGCCTCAGAGATGGGGGGCAAGCAAGTCCTGAACTTCGTCACTGCTCCTTGACTCCGTCTGGGCTGAAGGCGAGATCTGGGTGGCCTCACAAATAAGAATAATTTTTAAAAGGAAAGGCAGCAAAGCAGGAGCCAAGAAAGGCAGGCAGGCAGGGTGCCGGGAAGGAAGGGGGAAAACAGCCTTTCCTTGCAGCCCTGCTTCTTTTTGCTTCACAAAAAGCCATCTCCTCTCATTCTGAGTAAGGGCGTCAGCAGCGGCAATGTGAGGGGGCAGGAGTCGGGATAGTCATCCTCTCTTCTTCCTGGTAGCCCTTCCCCCAGCCTCCTTTGGCATCTGTCATGTGTTTTATAGGCAGATAACTGCCCTCAGTGTGCCTGAAAGATGCTCTGGCTCATCAGCAAAGTCCTGTCCTCTCATTTGGAGCAAGGGGGAGGTGTTGTCTGCAGCGGCAGTGGGGAGCACACAGCATTCAGGGACTTTTTAAAATAATAATAATAATAAATAATTCATTTCTTTACTGTTCATGGATTACTTTGTGGCCCCCTGGGGATCATGGCCCCCAGGTTGGGAACCACTGCTTTAGACAGTCATGGATTACCGGTACTCTGTGAACATGTTAGCATTTCAACCAATTATGAGACCACTGACAGCAAAAAGTCCAACAGGGATCTGGATTTTTCTCTCTCTCTTGTTTTACACTTTGAACTCTCGATTATCTCTGACTTTTGTGTGTATTGCCATGAAAACATAGAGGGTTGTTAAGCAAGCATTTCTCAGTTCAGGACTATAAGTTTTGTAAGGTTTTGTTCTGAAATGTGCTTATGAGAAGCATCAGAATGGCATGGGGGGTATTTTCAATTTAACATTGTGGAATGAGAAAAATCCATGCTGGCTATAGTATACAGCCACGATAGTGGCTGTATAATATAATGAAAGAAACAGAAGTGCAAAGACTAAAATCCTGTGGTAGCATAACTCAGAAGAATCCCATTAGGCTATGTAATAGTGCTGGACTTTTAGATGATGAAACAGATGTACTGCGTCCAGGCTTTTGTCTTGGAGGGACCCCAAAGCACTTACTTCTCATTACATTAATCTAAACACATGGAGTGTTCACATGCCAGTGATTCTGGCATGCAGTTGCTCTATGTGGCATTTAGACTAAGGCATGTGGGAGATGCATTTAAACATTATTTCCCACAGCTCTGATAACTTGAATGGGGACAGGTCTTTCAAAGACAAGCAGAGGTGGATGTAATCTGCAGTTGGACTTTGAAAGAGCTTGCAAATTCAGTCCTCCTCCCATTTATGAATTATCTTTTACATGCATCTCAAGGTAATTTACAAAGTTACCATAAAAACAGGATTCTTGTTATTAGCCTGTAGATATTCATTCATTATCAGGAACCTCTGTTTCCTTACATGTGTTGAAATCTTTGCTATCATTTTCTGAGAGTGTTTGATAATTTCTGAAATAGTGCTGCAGCTCAGTGCTATGCATGTTTATTCAGAAGTTAGTTTGACTGAGTTCAATGAGGTTTCTTTCCACATAAATGTAAATAGGATTGCAACTCGGTACTCTAGCTTGGGTTTCTGTGTGCTGTTTGTTACCTGCTTCATATTTCAAGACCAGGTTTTGCAGTTGATCATCACCCTGCTCTGACTGACGTGAAACTAAAGGTCAACTGATACATTAAAATAAGTGCCGAATGTTTCACTCTGGCATCCCCTGCTTAAAACAATCACCTGCTTCTGCCACAGCCCTTTCAAAAATGCCAGAGGATCAAAAATACTTAGATGCCATTTAAATACAATCTGATGAACAGGCAATTTGACCACTGATCATATTGACAATGAAGGCTAACCAGGAAAATGTTATTCACATTGGCCCCCATTGTATTTATCTTGGTGGGCTAGATTAGACATTTTAAAGATGGTAATCTTTCCTCATGCTCGCTATCGGCTCAGAATGGAACATGCAGCTTCTCTTATCTGCTGCTATCATTCAGCTTTCATCATTCCTTACAAGGCTATGCAATCCTGTGGAATAAGACTTGAGAGCAATGACCTTCTTGGACTGTAATAACTCTTACTCCCCGTCTTACTCCTGTAATAAGTGTGTTGTTTTGTCAATAGTTCTCACACTTAGGTGTGGGAATCTGTTAAGCATTTTTAAGCAAGGCCTACAGTATTATGCCATAATAAAATGGTTAGTCTTTAAAGAGTGCCAGCAGGGCTGGTGCCAGAGGAGGGGCAGGTTGGGCCCTGGCTGAGGGCCCATGTGACCCAGAGGGACCCCTGAAGGGCCCTTCCTTAGGGTGGGAGGGTGGCACTCCCATTCCATGATCTGAGATAGCATCGGATCTTGGGACCCAATTCTGCCATGGATCACAGAGAGAGACCTCCCAGGCAACTGCCCCCCCCGAATACAGACAGTGCAGGCTTCAGTAAACCCACCCGCACACCCGACCTACCTCTGCTGTTAGTGTGAATGCCATGTACAATATGCATGCATGCCTCCCATCACCCAAGATGGTGGGGGGGCATTCCTAAGGGGATGATGCCCCCACCGCTATCTTGGTTGATGACAGGCATGCACACACATCATTCACATGACATGAGAGGTAGGTGGGGCATGCAGGTAGGCTTATTAGCCCTGTGCTGCCTATATAGAGTGGTGTTGGGCTACAGCGCCGTACATTAAGGATAAAATGCTATACCCACCTAGAAATGTAAGGATTTCAATGTCCACATAGTTCCAAGTAGTTCAATGGAACTTACTTTTGATTAGACGGTTTGCACTGTGAGTTGAATTGACAGTTTTGAAATGTATGTTCAGAACATGCAACATTTTGAAAGAACAACTTTTTCTTTAAAAAATAAAAGCTGCAAAGTATTATTACTGTTACTACACTAACATACTACCATTTATCCAGGAACACATAAAGGGCAAAAATATGCCGCCCTGGGCTCCTTTTGGAGGAACGGTGGGATATAAATTATTTATTTATATACTAAATAGGAGTGCCAGCAGGGCTGGTGCCAGAGAGGGGGGCATGTTGGGCCCTGGCTGAGGGCCCATGTGGCCCAGAGGGACCCCTGAAAGGCCCTTCCTTAGGGTGGGAGGGTGGCACTCCTATTCCATAATATATACACTATAGTATAAATAATACTAAGTATTAGGAGTTGCTTATTGACTCTGGTTTCCCAAAAGTCCTTCTCTAGCTCTGTTAGCTGGTCCTAGCAGTCATCAAACATGCTTAGTTATCAACCCCACTGCTGTCACTACCTCTGAAAGGTAGCAATAGAGGGCATTTGAACATAGTGAAGCAGGAGGTGGAGAGAAGCTGAGTGCATGGAGTAACATGCTGGGACACTCTCTCACTTTGTTCAGAGCAGCTAGCCCACTCAGAAGCATCCACTTCTAGGAACAAAGTCTGAGGTGCTACCTCACCTTGGTTTATAGCTAGCTCATTTGGGGGCAGGGCAGGAGTATCTTATTTGTCACTGCTGTGAAACCTCTACAGAACAATAGTTGGAGCCGATATAACAACAGCAGCAGCAGAAGCTGCAGCTGCTACGTCTAACGACTGGAGAGAGGACCTTTTATAGCACCATCCCACCAGTGGTTTCATTTGCCACCATTGCCTTTTTGTAGACAAAAACAAACAAACAAAAACACCTATGATGTTTATTGTGTGTGTTAATTTTAGTTTGCTATTGGCAGCCTTAGAGGTCTGTTGTTTGGCGGAAAAGCAGGATATAAATATTTACATAGATATATAAATGAGATCAGCAGCTTGTCTCCCATCCAAAGAGTCCACCTCACAATAGCTTGGGTAACTGCTACAGGAGCACTTTACATTTACACACAGCACAGATGTTTTGAACTGCACATATGGCCAGCACCTTGGGAGATATCTTCCACGCGCTGGTAGCCAAACCTGCCTCAAGTGCAGTATTATTCCAACATTCTGTCCCATTAGATCACAGGCAGGCAGATCACAGAACATTTACATATCATCATATTACATATTACCATATTAACATATTACTGACGATAGACTAAAGCTGCAATTCATCAATATAAATGATTTATGAAACACATTGAAGTCAGTGGCACTGAGCACCATTAGAGGTACCTGTAAAATCACATCAGCATTGGAATCCTTCCAAGGTACATACTAAAACATGCATCTGGCTTATTTCTATCTGTACAACAAACACACATAACCATGGATTTGGAGTGGCAAACAGGGTGATGCTAGTGTGGGATTGCTACTGAATAGGCATTTCATGCTAACTGGATGGTGAATTAGGTTTTGCATTGGTAGAAACATAGTACTGCCCTCTACTTCGGATACCAAATTAACATGTGACATTTTTCACCTCCTCATTTTTCCCAGGGCAGTATTTTAGATTGCCTATCTCTCTTTTCTTAGCACCGCAAATTCATGAACGTCTATTGAAATGGATATTGTCACTCCTAAGCAGTCAGAAATGCTAATTGGGCATTATTTGGGTTGAATTTTCTTTGAAAATAAGCCCAAGTGGCATAGTCACAAGTAAGGCTCCAGAAAGCATATTGTTTGGGCACCGGTTTGCCCATCCTAGCACTTGTCTGACTGACAAATGTACCTTGATTGTACCTTAGTGAGACTAGAAGGAGACACTGTCAAGCATGTATCTGACGATAGCATGCTATATAACCTTGACCTCTCTGTAGAGGAGGAGAGAGGACATTCCACCACTCCCTCTTCTTTACTACTATGGCATATTTCTGAAGTCATTTTCTCTTAGTATACCTTTGCAGAAAATGCCTCTAATCTTAAATATTTATAAGCAGTATATGTTTTATTCATGCATTCAGAATTGTCCAGCAATAATGCTAGTAGCTCAACATGATTTTCGTAACTGACTAAAGACTGCTCCCCCCCTGCAAAAAAAAAAAAAAAACCCCACAGGAGAACAAACCTATAATAGCCTAAGATTGTTATTGAAACTTTTGTGAAGTTTACCTTGAAAAGCATATTCTTGCACAAGGGGATGCTTCAGTTCTCTTATACACAGAAAAAAACTTGCATTATTTGCTTGAAGAAAATTTAGCACAGTACAAAAGCCTCTTTTTCATAATTAGGAACAACCATGTGGGCAAATGGCAAGACTTACTGATTTGCTATAAGCCTTCCAACATTTCATAAAACTAATTTTCAGCTCCAAGTTTACCTGAACTTTAGTACAATTCTTTCTTCTATTTTATTATTGTTAGGTCTTCTTCGTGAAACTTGGCCTTTGACATTTCTCTAACATGGCAGCCTAGGATACTCAACTTGCAATAGCGGTTCATGGAGAAGAGGCCAAGTACTGGATTTTTTTTTTAAAAAAGAGGGATCAACTTCTGATGATCAGTCCAAAAAACTCACTAGCAGAGAGCATAGCTACTTCAGAAAGGTACTGCAGACACTTCCTATTTAAAGCTACTCTTACCTACAGCCTTTGCTCTTCGTTGTATATATCTAGATTGCTATATTTAGAAACAGAATTATGAATGGGTTGTATTGTACCCCTTTGGAATTTCTTTTAGGAAACCTCTGGAAATACATTGAAGTCTACTTCATAATGTGATAATTGCAGTATTTGGCAAGACTAAAAAATAGAAGTTATCTTGATTATCTGGGTAAGACCATTAAAGAGAGAGTACTTTTGAATGTATATCAGTTAAAGTACATCACTGAATTTAAAAGTAACACATATATGAGGTACAAAGTATTACAGTACAATCCCACACCTGTCTACTCAGAAGTAAGTCCCACTGGGTGAAGTGGGGCTTACTCCCAAGTAAGTGGGGTTAGGATTACAGCCATATTTACTGTGTTATCAATATGTGGCTTCACTACCAGCATAAATTCAAATGGGCTTAAGTGGGTTTATGGACATTAATTGCAATTGCCATGTAAATTGAAATAAGGATTCCTTGAAATGAATCTCAAATAAGACTATAATTCTATTCCAGTCCTTAAGAGTCATGAAACCACTATGATTTTACTCCCATAGTTCATTATGTCCCCAAGAGACTTTGACAGAAACCTCATCTTTTTAAGTCTTGTCTCAAGAAAAAGGCTATATGAAATAGAATTAAAATTGACCAAGGTACACACCTCACCTTTTACTTTTCAATTTTATTATGAACTTAGATTTGTACTTCCTTGTTCAAAAAGGCTCAGGGTGCTCAAAACAGTTTATTTATAGAAGTCTAATATATAAAAGGCAGAAAGATTTTCCAAACAGAAGCACCAGGCAGATCTTTCAAGTATTCTTAATTTTATTTATTTACTTCCCCCCTTACATTTATGTCCCCCCTTCTTTCTGTCATGGAATTCAAGGCAGGGTGCATGTGGTTCCTAGGCTGTCAGCCATCCAGGTACTGCCCAGACCCAAATCTGCTTAGCTTCAGCAAGGTGGTGGCCTCATGTGCCTTCAGACCATACAAGGCAGATGTGCATTACAGAGGTTTCTCAAAATGAATCATGTTCTGCCATATTACTGTGAAAGGCTAAGAGAGAATATTTTCTTAGCTCTTACTTATATTATGGTAAATTTCCCATTCAAAGTCTGACCCTTTAGATTCCATCTTAGCCTGAAAGAACATAAAAAAACAGTGCACTTGAAGGCAATATAAGCAAAAAGATACTTCTAACATATGAAGTTTTTATTGCCTAGCAGAACCAATAACACAATTATTTTCATGTGTGCATAGGCAGGATAAAAATATAGATAAAGGAGAAGGGAGGGAAACATTTATACAAGGTATATATTTTACTTAGATCGTGTTCAAGACAACAGAAGCAAAACAATCTGAGACTGGTATATTTAAAGAAAAGATGATGCTTGAATGAGGGCCGTACGTTTCATCATTTCCAAACTGGCTTGCTTAATTGGCTTTCTATTGTAGGTTTATTTTAAGCCAAGAAATATGTTGTATGTTACAAGCTTTCAAAGGAAGCCTTGTTTATTTCTTTAAGTTACAGAAGGCAAGCATGCATAAATACGTCACATCTCAAATGAAGCATGAAGTGCTCCTTTTTCTCTGTTCCTTTTTCTGGCATTTATATTTATAGGTTATTTTGCAACTGATCTCAAAGTTTTATAATTTCCACTTTTTGAAGTATTTGTCATTTTAATTTTTTTTTAAAAAGAAGCTTGCAGCTAAGTTGGGTCATTCAGCTTTAAACTTGATCTTCTCATGCCAAGGGAAATTTTCATAAGCTGAGCTGTGTCAAATGATTGTCTGAGAAGTTATACGCAGCATTTTGCTTAAGTAACATAAGGATATAGTAGTTCATACAAGCATAGAATAGTAGAATTGGAAGGGGCCTATAAGGCCATCAAGTTCAAGACGTTTTGAAATGTACATTGTGCATGGTTCTTAGCTCATTATATTGCTCTCTTGCAACATTTCAGATATTTGGGGAAATTCCTAAATCTAGTAGAACCTAGTTTTGAAACGGTGCATACATATTAAATGCATACAGAATCATAGACATTAACAGTGTCTGGATACATGAACAAATCTGGATGGAATCTGGGGTGCAATGATGTAAGAAGGCCCCTGGAGGACTTTTTCCTAGGTGGAAATGATTCAAGGAATTTAGCACTGGAGATTTATTTTCCCATTTCTACTTCCCCATGAAAAAAGACATCTGTCACCATCCCCTACCATAAGGTAATGGGGGTGTGTGTGATCAGAGTTGAGACAAGCAGACTGTGTTTGATTCACCTTGCAAAAAATTCAAGAAGGATATGTGAGGACATCTATTCAAATCCATACACTGTATCCCATCAATGTAGTATATGTCTAGAACTGAGGCTGAAGGGATGTCTGTCAGAAGGGAGAAGATATCTCTGCCACTTCTGAGCACTGCACCTGTTGCTGTCACCCTAAATTCCCCCAGAAAGCCTGTCAGGGTGCTTCTGCCTCAATTGCCTACCCAAGCAAACTGGCAGCATGCCCCAGAATCCACCCTTATTGTCAGAGAGGATTGTGGTGGCACACAATCTCACTCTATTCAGGGAACCAACCAGACAGTATGAGCAGTATGAGCAGCTCATTAGGTTCATGAATAATGCAATCCTTTCTTTCCTCCTTCTGAACTCACCTGGGAAGTTGTATGACTTACTTGGGTCAGCCAGGAGGAGATGTTACTTCTCATTTGTGTACTCTGGCCTCAGTTTCCCTCTCTTTACAGCTCCAAAAACCTGCTAGGAAGGGAGAAAGCATTACCAGGGAGCACAGCATGCTCCAGCCTTAGCATGAAGCCTCTGGGGAAGGTACATAGCTCAGTGGTAGAGCATCTGCTTTGCATGCAGAAGGTCCCAGGTTCATTCCTTGGCATCTCCAGGTAGGACTGAGAATGTTCCCTGTCTGAAAAACCCTGGAGAACCGCTACCAGTCAGGGTTGACAATGCTGAGCTAGATGGACCAATGGTCTGACTCATGATAAGGCAGCTTGTTATGTTCCTATCCAGAGGCAAGTAATAAAAAAGACCAAAGGGTAAGAACAGGAAGAGTCAAGCCTGACCCATTACTTCTTCAGCTAGCTAAGTATTCTTGAGGATTGGACAGGAAGAAAAGTGGCCAAATGGACATGCTCTTTTCATCCACACCTGCCAATAAGACATCATGAAACTGACAGCACATGTGTCTGTAGCTCAGTTTGGCTGACTTTGGAGGGATGAGATGATAGATAGCCTTCATTCCTGTCCAGGATGACCTGCACTTGAATTACCTATCCATTGAGTGGGCCATTTTCTGCCACCGTTCATCGTCCTGAGGCTGGCTGACCACAGAGAAGGTTTTTGAGTGTCACTACAGTAAAAATGTATTTATTTATTTATTTGATTTGATTTGTATCCCGCCCTTCCTCCCAGCAGGAGCCCAGGGCGGCAAACAAGGCACTAAAAACACTTTAAAACATAATAAAAACAAATCTGAAAATACATTAAGACAAAACAGCGTTAAAAACATTTTAAAAACTTTTTTAAAAAGTTTAAAAACATGATTAAAAACATATTAAGCAAATCTGACACAGAGACAGACTGGGATAGCTCTCAACTTAAAAGGCTTGAATGAATGACAGAAGTGCTCAAATGTCATATTCTGGCTTTGGACCTGGAAGCTGAAGAATGACATTAAAAAGATTCATTCCCAGAGCAGTAGCAGTTGGTGGGGTGGGGCGGCATTGTTCACCTGGCTTCCGAAAGGAGGAGAGACAAGATGGTGGGGAGTGTGGTGCAGTGGTGGAGCCAATATGCTGCTCCCACCACTGTGCCCTCTCCCCCTCTTCCTCTTGATAACCAGCAGTGATGCTCAGTGTGGGAAGCTAGGTGAGCAATGCCGCCCCACCTGTGCTACCATGCCGACCACTGCTGGAAGAGGGTGCTTAACCCTGCTACTTATCACTTATTTTCAACTGCAGCACCAGATCATTTAGCCCATTTTATCCCCACTAAGCATCTCAGGTTCCAGAGCAACCACAGATGTCTTCTAGTATGCCTAAGGGTGTAAATATCAACATGGGAGCAAATCAGTATATTTTTCTCTTCTCAAGTTTGCCGCTCCACTTTTTAAACCCATCCTCTCAGCTAATCAACAAACAGGCATCAGTTAACTCACAGGAGGAGCAATACAATAAGACATAAATGCTTTATAAGACAATACAGGACCAAGATAATGTGGGGCAGTTTTGCTGGTTCCACTCCATCTTCCTCATCTGGATATGGGCCTGAAAGCCCAGGGAAAAGTTTGGGTGCATAGAGGGTAAGCAAGCATAATTTGTGACATTGTACAACATCATTCCTGATCATGGGACACATCTGTGAAGGCATCAGCCTTTGCTTCCAATTTCCTGGCTTTGTGGAGCTTGAGCCTTAACTCTTAAACTGGCAGGTGATTTTTTAAAAAATATATTGAATATATAGTTTTATAGTTATAGTCTTATAGATTGTTTGCTATGGTCTATAGACTTTGCAATAAAGATTTTTTTTTAGTCTTATTGGTGTTATAGTTATATAACTATATATATATATATATAGTCTGTGGATGTGCTGAATCACTGCCTGACCGTGATAATGGACTGGATGAGAGCTAATAAACTGAGACTCAATCCAGACAAGACTGAGACACTGTTGGTGAATGCCTTCCCTGCCCAGATGGTGGATGCTTACCCTGTTCTAGATGGGGTTACACTCCCCTTGAAGGAACAGGTTCGTAGTCTTGGGGTTCTTTTCGATCCTTCCTTGTCTCTGGAGGCGCAAGTGGCCACGGTGGCAAGGAATGCATTCTACCACCTTCGGTTGGTAGCCCAGCTACGCCCCTATCTGGACAGGGATGACCTCGCCTCAGTTGTTCATGCTCTGGTAACTTCTAGGTTGGATTACTGTAATGCGCTCTACGTAGGGCTGCCCTTGAAGACAGTTCGGAAGCTTCAGCTAGTGCAAAACGCAGCAGCCAGACTGCTGACGAGGACCAGCCGGTCAGCGCATATAACACCTGTTCTGGCCCGTTTGCACTGGCTACCTATTTGCTTCCGAGCCAGATTCAAGGTGCTGGTTTTGACCTATAAAGCCTTACACAGCGTAGGACAGCAGTATCTTGTGGAACGCCTCTCCCGCTATGAACCGACCCGGTCACTTCACTCAGCGTCTAAGGCCCTCCTCCGGGTACTAACCCATCGGGAAGCCCGGAGGACAGTTACTCGATCTAGGGCCTTTTCTGTAGTGGCCCCCGAATTGTGGAATAGCCTCCCCGAAGAAATACGCCTGGCGCCGACGCTTCTATCTTTTCGGCGGCAGGTTAAGACCTGGCTATGCTCCCAGGCATTTTAAAGCGTTTAATGTTACAATTTTAAATCTCTTTGTTTCAGTTTATTTATTGTGATATTTTGTATTTCTGTACTTTTAATCTTTTGTACACCGCCCAGAGAGCTATTCGCTATGGGCGGTTTAAAAATGAAATAAAATAAATAAATAAATAAATAAATAAATGTATATAAAGGTTATAGTTATATAGAGATGTATACATAAATATATTACAGTGTCATGTGAAAGATTATTTTGAATTTTTTTTTATAAATGTTTTGATTTCCCCCTCCTATTTATTTGTATTTTACTCACCAGAAACGGATAATGCTATTCATATACCTATATTTATAAATTTCTGCTATCTGTTTTATGCTGCTTTTATGATTCTTGGTTTCTCTCTCTCTCTCTCTCTCTCTCTCTCCCCTATTTATGTTTTAATGTTTTATTTATTTGTTTAGAACGATTTCTATACCGCTTAATATGGTTCACAGAAAACTAAAACAACAGACAACTTAAAAAACAAATGTTACAAAAATACACAAAGTTGCATATACAAATGTTTCATTTATACAACTTACTAATCAACATAAACCAATACCAGTTCCTTCTCCCTCTGACCCATTCCCCCTCTCAGCCTCCTGGCTCTCACCCAGGACCCAAACACAGCTCACCCCCCAAAATCTCACAACAAAGAGGGGTCCTGAGAACTGCTTACATCATCCTAGTATTTCACTCTAGGTTTGTTTTTATGGACTAGATGGAATTGCCTCAGGCTGCCATTCAGCAATCAGCTGTACTGCCCACACCCATTTCCAAACTATAGCAGGATTGGTTTGGTCAGTTCCCCAGGGACTTCCAAAGAATGACAAATAACACACTCCTCCAGTTACTGTTCTTTCTTCCGTCTCTGCACATCTCTCCTCCTCCTGCTTATATATGTATAATCCTAGTCTAAATGTTTCTCTAAGGACTGGAGTCACAATGTAGCCTTTGTATAGACAGGGATAGCCAACGTGGTGCCCCCCAAGTGCTGCTGGACTCCAACTCTCATCATTGCTGATGATTAGCCACACTGGCAGGGGCTGATGGCAGTTGGAGTCCAACAACATCTGGAGGGCACTAGGCCAGCTACCCCTGTTGAAAGACTACACAGACTGTATTTTTTATCAGGAGGATTTTTGGTATAAACCATCCTGCGAGTATAATTGAAGGATGGTATAAAAATACTTATCATAATTAATTATATACATGACAGATAGATGGAATGAAATTGATAAAACAGTTCTCATCACCTTCTTAATTCCTATCTCCAAAGCCCCCCTGTTTCCCCACCCCACCTCCTCAAAAGTCAAGCAAAGCTTCTGGTAGATGGACAGCGGGAGCTTTAGTAAGCCTTTGGGGGGCAAGGGTGAGCTACCCTGTAGAATGTGTCAGTACCCTTGATATTCTAACATGATGCCTTGGGGGAGCTATTGTTTCCCTAGCTTGCCTCACTTTCCCTCCCCAGCCTCCTCCTCCTCCACTCTCCTTCTGCCATGATCACTGTCTGTTTTCTTTTCTGGGTTTCTATGTTTTCTGGGTTTGCGTTTGGGTCTGGGTCATAGGAGGGAGGGAGGGAGGGCTGTCTCCAGAGTGGGTATTGTTGTAGATTTGTTCTTTTTTTTAATGCAATATTTACAAGAACGTTGCAATAAACATTTATTGCTTTAAAAAAAAAAAAGTTAGCCAGGCAGAGCAATCCTAAACCCACAATGCTGGCTTGAATGGATTAGGATGGAGTAGAGGTGCATCTCTTCCAGCAGAGAATAACTTTGCCAGTGAAGGGACATATCCACTGCAGAGCCCTCTATTACACTCACAGAGAGCTCTGTGGGTATAGATTTATCTCTGGTGATTCTTTTTCATCAGCATTAGTCGGTGTTAGGCCCTGAAACAGAGCATTCCAGGGGCAGGATGGAGGCAACATTCATTCATCAGAGAGGTTTCAGGATTGGGGCACCCCTTTACACCAACATGGAGCTGGGATAACTACCCATCCTTCTTATTGGAACCAATGAGGACATCTTTTTTTAAAAAAAAATCTGTGTAGGGGAAAAGGTAAGTCTGTTCACCACATCTCCTGCCCTGGCTGGCACAAGCCAACAGGGCTTTGTTGGTGAAGTGTCAATCTGCCACTTTGTAACCTACACTCACATACCCACACTAAGATTGCACTATTCATCTTTTTAACAGCCCGGTTCAATGAATGAAATTTCTAGTTTGAAACAATAAAAAGATTAAGATGCATAGTTCTAGACTCTTCCTTTTGAGTTATGATTTACTTGGGAAATCTTCATAATTCTCCAAAATTACTTTCTTCTAAAATAAGCTGACTTGCTTTTTAGCTTGTGCAGTTTTAGAGAACAATTACTTTTTATGTACATGATGAGGAGTGCCTTTAAATAAATGGTTACATTAAAATTTATAGTATAACACAAACAAGTGTCTTTGGTTTTAAAAATTCATCAATAGTTTCCAGATACAGAAAGAGCACAATTTTTGCTTATTAATATAATGTAGTCTATGATAGACAGTAATCAGAAGGACATAAGAACTGTACACAAACACAAATTCTATGATTTCATGTTGTTCTTTAAATGTTAAAAAACAACATGTGTATGAACGAATTTTAGTTCATATGCTTAGTAGAAATAGATTTTCCAATCAAATAAAAAAAAACAATGAAAGCACTGGGATAATTTGATTGTCATAAGTCTGTAAAGTGTTATGAAAATAATAACCATATTAAAATTCCACTTATGAGGAGCACCACTTATGAATATCATGAATAAGTGGTAAAGTAGACATGGGTTGGTTTATTGGGTGAATTATTTTCATCTGATTATGTACTACTTGTTATGAATGCACATAAATTTTACTTTTTAGGCTTAACTAATTTACATATAATGCCTGTTGAAGAACTATACATATAAGCTGTTTAATAATGCATGCATCTTTGGCACCAGAAACATCTCTGCTAGCATCTTCAACTTGTTGTGGGCTTATGAACACACACTGTGCTGTTTGGACAATATTCTATGTTAAGAATTGTTGTGTGCTCCCTGGAAACAGTCTAGGATACTGGGAATGCCTTCTGGTTCTTTAAGAACAGGATGGACTATAGCTTTAGTGTGTTTGCTTGAGTCATGCATTAACAATCACGTGTTACTTGTATGTGTAAATATGTAACAAGTGGGTGTATTAGATATATGAGAATGGGATACCAGTATACAATTCAAAGTGATCTTCTTCTAACTCGTATACATATAAGACAAGGCCTGCCACATTTATTTCAATGGGGGTAGCAATCCACATGTGCTTTGTTTACTAGTGCAGATTTGCTCTTTACATTAAAATGCACATAGGCACATGAATGTAGTGTGCACCTTGGTGTGCATATATGTGTATTCTAGTTTTATGGCCTTTTTTCTGTTGCATGAATATGTCCTATCAATTGTATGCTCATGTTTGCCCTTTTGGTCATAGACAGTGTGAACTGATGAGGTTGTTGTTATTTTTAACCCATGGTTTCGTGTTGGTGAGATGACACCCTGTGTCTGGGGTGGGGAGAAGCAAGTGTCTTGTAAATGTGATGTGGGTGTTGTTAGGCTGAACAGTGATTGTGTGATGTCTGTGTTGATAATAGTCTCTAGAATGCTGGTGAAGCATATAATGAAGCTGAGCAAAAAAGGGCTCTCAAAATTCTGAACTTCTTAGTGGGTAGACAAATAGGAGGGAGGGAAGGAACATTTCACTGAATTTCTCCAGGGAGAAAGGAAATTCTCCAGATGTGTCTTCAGGAGTGGGGCTTAATATTCACAATGGCAGTAGCACATCCTTTCTTTTTTCCAAACATGATATTTATTTTTTATTTGTAGTTGTTGCTGTGGCACTATGCCTGCTGTAGCTGATAACAGCATCAAACTTCCAAAATGTCCTGGTTCTAGCATCATTCCACGGGACTGTGTTTTTTTGTGATTCTATGTCTGTAGGGACTGAAAGCTGCCATAAAAAAACCTGGTGCAGATACCAGTTCTATCCCTGCCTCTGGTCCCAGGAGACTTCAGAACTCAAGTGGTCTACTGCTCTCAAAGAACACTCTGGAGGGGAACTTACTCAAAGAGTTTCACTAGCCCTTTTAATTAAATGTCTGTCCTGAATTAACAACAACAACAACAATCTGCCTCTCACCCAGAATGCAGGTCCTGAGTGGATTACATAGATTTAAAAATGCAAAGCATAAATAAACCCATACAGAGATTTAAAATTACAAAAACATTTTAAAAAACCATACATAAACAAATCCATAAAATCCTTAAAAACATCAGTATAATGGCATGAAGGGCATTCCTTTATACAGTTCTGTTTTCCCTTACACAGTTCTGCCTTCTTTTTCATCCCTCTTCCTCTTTCTGGCTCACCACTAGGAATGATAACCTTAGACTAGGGTTGACAGGTCAGAAGCACCCCAAACCTTGAGATTTCAGGGGTGGGGCCCTAGTTATGTCATTAAGAATTATATGTTAAGCATCAACCACAGTTGCTTGGAGCATACCACTCAAACAAACAAAAAATCTCCAATTGGAAATTAAGATAGAATTCTTAGCTAAATGAGTGTGTTCCCAGGTCCAGCTGAAATGATGGGATCATTCCTTCTCGCCTGGGTAGGGAATATTTAATCTACCTTACTTGCTTCTGGTAAGAAGGGTTTAAGTGCACCCACGCCAGGCCAGTCACCAGAAAGCCATTGTTGGAAGAAGGGAGTCTAGTGTCGTGGAGATGTTAGATGGGAGCACTTAGGAGTAAAGATAGATGTCCCTGAAGGCTTCAATTCTAAGGGTCTTACACTTACTAAGGGTCTATTCTCCATAGAACTCAACAGGACTTACTTCTGAGCAGATATGGTTAGGATTGTGCTGTTGGTAAGGCTTGACTAGGGATCCTCTGCAAAGATATCCATATCAAAGCAGTGTTAGCAACCCCCTGCCTGCAATGTCCTGCCTGCATTTTAGTGTGGCTGCTCCAAACCTCTATACAGACCACCCTTCACTTCAGAAAGAGGTTTGAGAAATGAGTATGAGTTAAGAAGATTCTCTAGCCTTTCCTGCCTACCCTGTGGGCTGCTATAAACTCACGTTGACAACCAACTCAATTCCAGTGAGTAACAATTGACAGAGAGAAAACACACATGGTTTGGTCTACCTTCACAGGGAGTAGCTGGAGAACAACAGCAATTTCAGCCACACTTCCCAGTATGTGAATTCTCTTTCACCACTATTGGGCAAGAAACAAACCATCATGGAAACAACAAGGTGCATCATCAGTGGATTTAAGTGGGTTGAGTAGACCACATGGAACCACTGTTGTTGCTTCCATTGAAGTGAGTAAGGTCAGAGGTAAATGAAATGCAAACAGAAAAAGAAAAGACAATGATGATTTCCGAAATGCAATACCATACCAACCATAAGATTCCTATGAGTAAGGCAGAAAACTCAGCATCCCGCAGCCAGTCAGAGTTCCTAACCAAAAACCAAAACTCAAAAAATCTGTCAGCCAGTCAGCCAAAGTCACACAAATTCCCATGCAGCACAACCTGACCTGGGGGCTGCAGTTAATGCATAATACTGTGCACAATTGCTGACATGAGTGAGACCCTGTCAGTACATAACCTCTGCTCTGAAATCTGCACTTGTTGTCAATTTGCTACCAGGCCAAGTTCAAGGTGTGCTTTCCATGTTACAGCTGCCACATAGTACTTGTTCTGCTCTTATAAGAAATGGATCATTTAGTGTGGCAGCACCTATGCTTTGGAACTCCCTGCCTATTGACATTAGGCAGGTACCTTCATTGTACTCTTTTCGACACCTGCTAAAAATATTTTTTGTTTAAGGAAGCCTACACAGGCATGTAGAAGTTATTATGTTTTTTATCAGTTTTTAACTAATTGTTATTGACCCTCCGTGGCGCAGAATGGTAAGCGGCGGTAACGCAGCCGAAGCTCTGCTCACAGCCGGAGTTTGATTCCAACGGAAGGAGGAAGTTGAATCTCTGGTAAAAGGGCTCGAGGTCCACTCAGCCTTCCATCCATCCGTGGTCGGTAAAATGAGTACCCGGCATATGCTGGGGGGTAAAGAAAGGCCGGGGAAGGAACTGGCTATCCCACTCCATATATAAACATCGCAAGACGTCACCCTAAGAGTCGGAAATGACTCGCACTATAAGTGTGGGGACACCTTTTTAAACTCATTGTTGGTTTTATTTTGAATGTTTTTCAATATCTGTTTTTAACTGTTTTTGCCAACAATTTCATTGTTTTAATTCCTTCTGTAAACTGCTTTGTGTTTTTTTAAAAATAAAGTGGTATATAAAGTATGTAAGTAAAGTACATAAATAAATTTCACAGTCACTGTGCCCTTGGGTCTCTTTCCTCTTTTAGGAACAAAGGAATCTGCCTTATACCGACTCAGGACATTTGGTAATATCTAGCCCAGTACTGATGACCTGGACTAGCATTGGCTCTCCAGGCTTTCAGGTAATAGTATTTTCCAGAGATTGGATTTTTGACCTTTGCATGCAAAGCATGTGCCCTACCCCTGAGCTACAGCCCTTCCCCTGTTTAAAAAGTATCTTTTATAATAGCTCCTTTCACTTCATTAATGAATGCACCACATACCTAGGACAGATCCATACCATGCATATAAAGCACATTCAACATACATTTGAAGCACATGAATCCCATCACAAAACCATGGGAATCGTAGCTTGTTAAGGGTGGTGGGAACTATAACTGTGAGAGGAAAACTACATTTCCCAGGATTCTTTAGGGGAAGTTATGTGCTTTAAATGTGAGTTGGACATGCTTTAAATATATTATGTGGATCTGCATTACTTCATAAACTTTGTCTGCATAAAACCCATTTTAATTCATTTTTTAAATGAAGATCAGCTACATAGTTTACTTGGTGATCATGGGCCACTCACCATCTCTCATTGCAGCTCTACTCCCAGGAAAGTGGGCAGAGGATTAAGTTTCATATTGGGAAGGTTTTCAAAACATCCTGTGACTTAGACAAATCAACTGCTGTCTTCAACAGCCCAGGAATATTTAAACATGTCTGACTACTTATAATTAGAAAAGTATAACATGTTGTAATAGCATCATGAGCTGCAGCATGTACACTTTTTCACATTTCTGTTCAAAAATTATTTGACAGATAAAATGTAAAACATTGTCATGGCCCTGTCAGAGGACTCCTCAGATGAGGACGACTCGGGAGTAACAGCAGCAGACCCAGGAGCAGCAGACCCAGAAGGAGACACGGAGGAGCCTCCTGAGAATCCAGCTCCTTCTCCCCCTCAGCTGCAGAGCACCCCAGATGCAGCAGAGGCCCTGCAGCCAGACACAGACAGTGAACAGGATACTCCCCCCTCACCTGCAGAACGTAGACAGCAGAAGGTCAGGCAGAAGAGAGGCAGGCCTGTCTCCTTAAGGCCCAAACGCTGAGGGCTCACACCTGCTGTCAAACCTGCTCCTTATAAGGCACCCCTTGCGTTCAGCTTATTGTTGACTGCAACGTCAGGCGTGGCTCGTGTATACCTAGTTTCCCTGCAGCATCTCTTGGACTGACCCCTTGGCAATTGATCCCGGACCTCTACTGACCTCGCTTCTGGACTTGTGACTTGGCAAGTAAGCTTCAGGCAGGCCTGGCCCTTATCAGGTTACCTCCTCATTGGCCTGGCAGATTTACAACCAGTCTGCCGGCTAAGGACTTCCCTTCCCTGCTAACGACCCGGGAATTTCCAACCCCCACTGCTGACTCAGTGCAGAGCTGACAAACATGCTATTTTTGCAAGTAATTAAAAAAACTCCTGCATGTACACTTTTATTATAATCACAATAACTGAAATTGTTTACTGTATATGCCTACTTGCTGGTGATCTTCAGTTCTAGATTTCCTGGTATATTATTGTAGGAAGGCAATATTGCTGCTGCTGCAAGTTATACACACACTCAACTTTTGATGTGCAAACAGGAAAAGGATACTGTTTTCAGGCTTTGCAATGGGATCTAGCTATTCCCTGGAGGTCAGCAAATCTCTCATCAATCACAACCATGACTTCATTTATTGGCTGAAAACCAGAAAGGGCAGGGATTTAGAGCAGCTGACTTCTAACAGAAGTTGTGGGGTGTGTGTGACATTTTGCTGTGTATTTCTTGAACCAGACCAACTAGAAACTTGATTTAAAAAGAAAAGAAAGAAAGCTAAGAGTCCAGAGATTGGGATGACTTACCTGGAGAGGATCCCCCCAAAAATGGAGTCTCCAGGCAAAAACCAAAGACCTGACAACTCTACACCAGACCCTTCTGTTCTATTACTCTTCTTCTCCTCCCTTCTCCTTGTCCTTGCTGAGGAAGCCCAAATTCATTTTGTAGCTCACATCTTTTCCCTTCTCCTGCTCTGTCTTCCCTTGTAACTCTCTCTCCTTGGTTTCCAGACCATCCTGGTTTCTTTGCCTGTATTTCTCCTCCATTGCTCCAGTCCCTCTGCTCCCTGCCAGGACCCAGGGACAGTGCTCTCAGAAACTGCCTTTTTGACTCTCACAAGACTCTGTCAGCATCCTTATCTACCATCACTTCCTGCTCTCAGGTGTGTGTCGGCTCAGCAGGGAGTAACAGCATCTATCAGAATATCCTTACAACAGAATATTTAGAGAAAATTCTGCAAAGGCCCTTCTTTTTGTTGGGGTGGGTGAGAAAAAGTGGGAAAATACCTTCTGAAAAACTTCAGTTCAGTTCTTGCATATAATGGTATTTTCAGATAGTGTAAAGATAGTATGCAGGGGAACTGTTTTGTTATTGATTGCTCATGTTGTCTAAGGCAATAGGGAATATAATTTTGAATGTCCCCCTGGTTGATCTAGAAAGCCTTTGACCATAATACTGCTCCAAAACATCAAAGTGAAATGTTCCCTGACCAAACAAAATTAAGAAACAATATAAAAGTCAAACAAAATATTACAGTATTGTAACATATTGTTTCACAATACTGCTCCTTCACTGCACGGATAACAGGTAGTGGAGAGGGATCCAGCATAACTGCTCTTTGCCATGCTATTAATGTGCTGGATGCCATATTAGTGTGCTCAGCTGCTTTGTGACTTGACTTTTCTGTTTATTTCCAGTTGGAGCCTTTTAGCGCCTCAGTGTGGAGTGTCCACTACTCTCACCCACTCCCCAGTGCCTCAAGTATCCAGCATGTGGTCTCTTACCTCAGAAGAAAACTACTCTCTAGTTGAAAGAGAAAAGGTTGATAAAATGATCTGGTAGAATTTGAAGTGAATGTTCTGACCACATCTCAATTTGCCCATCATAGTAGTCTCAAAGAGTCAGAGGCCCCACCTGCCCTATACATTTAAATAATATTATGCCACTTTAAACAGTCATGGCTTCCCCCAAAGAATCCTGGGAACTGTAGTTAGTGAAGGGTGCTGAGAGTTGCTAGGAAATCCCTATTCCTCTCACAGAACTACAATTTCCAGAGTAGTCTGACAATCAGTCTCTCTTCCCAGGGAATGATATTGCTTTAAATGTATAGTGCAGATGGGACCATAGAGACATAATTGAGTGGGAGGGTCATTCTAAACTTTGCAGTCTGTGCATGGCAGGAGTAGATTTGTGGCTTTAGTCTAGGGCAGCCTTTCCCAACCAGTGTGCCTCCAGATGTTGTTGGACTACAACTCCCATCTTCCTGACCATTGCCAATGCTAGCTGAGGCTGATGGGAGCTGTAGTCTAACAACATCTGCACACTGGTTGGGAAAGGCTGGTCTAGGGGTAGGAACATTTGGCCCTCCAGATGTTGCTGAACTACGACACCCATCAGCCCAGACCATTGGCCATGCTTGCTGGGACTGATTAGAGTTGTAGTTCATAAATATCTGGAGGGCCAAAGGTTTCCACCCCTGCTTTAGTCAGTAGAATACAAGAGGCACCAAGAAAAAATGTGCTTAGGAATCACTACAGATTCCCATCCTGTAGGGTCTAACAGGACCTGTAATATGAAAAGTCACATTTGAAATTATTAAAAACTTTGACCGGGTCTATGAATTTGTATGCCATGTGATCCCCAAAGATGAATTGGAAATTGTATGCATTTTTTCTCACATTCTTGATTTGCACTCTAACCACACTTTTTCCCAAGAGAGTCTCACCTGGCCATTCATTCATTGTACGAGAATCTCAGAAATTTCTTTTTTTAATAGAAAAAAATCCAAATTATTATTCTTTGTTTAATATTTTTATATGCACACATGGAAACGATGGCTATTCAGTGTAATAATTTCCTAGTGAAATCTTGCACTATTAAAAGTTCATAATAACTTGATATTCCTCAACTTACATTCAGTGTGTTTTATTCTCCTTCATACCTACCTGAAGCGGAAGTGTTCTAGATGAATTATGTCATCATATTTCAGCTTTACTCCTTTTGCTCTCAATATGTCATTAATAAGCCACAATGTTTTATTAATCATACATTATTGGCATACTGTTAATAATGGGATCTACAATAATTGTCTTGACAAGATACAAAAAGATCTGTGTAGTTTTAATTTATGTGTTTAACATGAGAAATATCATAGGCCTGAAATATAGTTCACAGTAAATTGTATCTCTAACCAAGAAATAGTATATGAGATATGGAATTTAAAACTTTCCCTACTTAAAATAACGTGCAGACTCTGATGAATGACAAAATCCTATTTTTAACAGGTCCCTTGAGGAGGGTTCAGCATAACCCAAGGGCTTTGCTGAACTAGGACTGAATCACCAGAATATGTAGATTTTGGCCCAGTTGTGAAATATTTATCCATTAATTTACCTTTACATTTTCTGTTATTAGAAATAATAATCGTTCTTTGTAGATGCATGAAATATCTATATTGACATTTGGAAAGATGATTTTATTTTTGTATATCTGACCAAATGACAAGGACAAAGATTTTATAGTAAATTTACAATGTTGGTTCTTCAGTTGTTCAGTGTGAGGCACCTATAATCAACAGCTTTCAGGTAGTGGACACTCAAAGGATCAAGTAAATGATAGCTCAAATGAGCTGCATGGGGCCTGTGGATTAGTTAGATCATCCTATGATTCAGTTCCTCAGCAGGAACCCAGTCTGATCCTATAACACCTCACAGCCTATCATTTTGCTCTGACATAGCATATTCAGCACATTGCATATGTTAACATATTTGTGCTATTTCTTGAACTGCAAATTTTCTCTCAAAATATGCATTTCTAAATATGTTTACTTCCAAATGTTTATTTTAAACAGTTTTTGATAGATTATTCAGTCAAGGGCCACATCTGCATCATATAGTTAAAAAATATTTATACCACTTTAACAATCATGGCTTCCCCCAAAGGATCCTGGGAGCTGACAGTTGTTAGGAGACCCCTATTCTCTTTACAGAGCTACAATTTCCAGAGTGGTTTAACAATCCATCCCTCTCTCCAGGGACATCTGAGGATTGTAGGTCTGTGAAGGGAATAGACAACTCTCAGTGTCCAGGATTCTTTGGAGGAAGCCATGACTCTTAAAGAGGTACAATAGTGCTTTAAATGTATGGTGCTGATGTGACCAAGAACTGCTTCAGATCATTTAGTGGATCAACAACAAAGTTATAATCCTTACATTATTCTGGGAGATTCAGATTGAATTCCTCAAACTCCCTATTATGCAGTACAGAGGCAAGCAGAGGTGGGAAATTATATTATATATATATATATACATATATATATATATAATTATATTTCTCCTCCTATGTCAGTTCAATCCAGTAGTTGTTGGATGAAGTGGGATAGAACAGGTGTAGGGAACAGGATTGGTGGAGCAGATCCTGTGCTTCCTGACCCACTATGAGCAACTTTAACAAGTGAATTCATGCTGGGGATTAAAAGGAAGAATCAGGAGTGCAATCTAAGTGTGCTCCTGATTCTCCTTAGTATTATCTGTGGTTTAACATAAGAACATAGGTACATAAGAAGAATATGTTGGATCAGGCCAATTGCCCATCTAGTCCAGCATCCTATTCTCATAGTGGCCAACCAGATGCCTGCAGGAAGCCCACAAGCAGGACTTGAGTGCAAGAGCACTCTCCCTCCATTGATTTCCAGCAACTGGTATGCAGAAGCATGCTGCTTCTAACCACGGAGGCAAAGAATAGTAATGATAGCTAGTAGCCTTATCCTCCATGTGTTTATCTAAATCTCTTCTAAAGCCATCCAAGCTGGTGCCCATCACTGCATCCTGTGGAGACGAATTTCATAGCTTAACTTTATTTAGTCTGTCCTGAATCTTCTAACATTCAGCTTCATTGGATGTCCCCAAGTTCTTGTATTAGGAAAGAGGGAGAATTTTTTTTCTCCATCCACTTTCTTCATGCCATCCATCATTTTATACACTTCTATCATGTCGCCTCTTACTTGCCTTTTCTCTAAACTAAAAAGCCCCAAATGTTGCAACTTTTCCTCACAGAGACATTCCTTCTTCCCTTTGACCATTTTTGTTGCCCTTTTCTCAACCTTTTCTGACTGTACAATATCCTTTTGAGGCGAGGCAACCAGAACTGTACAGTATTCCAAATGTGATGAACATAAGAAGAGCCTGCTGGATCAGGCCAGTGGCCCATCTAGTTCAGCATCATTCAGCACCCTGTTCTCACAGTGGCCAACTTGATGCCCATGGGAAGCCCCCAAGCAGAACCTGAGCACAAGAGCATTCTCGTTCCCATCCTGTGGTTTCCAGCAACTGGTATTCAGAAGAGTACTTCCTGTGATTGTGGATGCACGTAGCCTTTGGTATGATTATCCTCCATGAATTTGTCGTAAACCTCTTTTAAAGCCACCCCATTTGGTGGCCATCACTGTGTTCTCTGGGAGAGAGTTTCAAAGCTTAGCTATGTGCTGTGTGAAGAAGTACTTTCTTTAGTCTGCCCTTCATTGGATGTCCACAAGTTCTAGTGAGAAAGGGAGAAAAACCTCTCTATCCGCCCTCTCCATTCCATGCATAATTTTTATCAACTTGTATCATGATGACACCTTTTACTCGCCTTTTCTCTGAACTAAAAAGTCCCAAATGCTGCCCTTTTCTCAACCTTTTCCAACTCTACAATATACTTTTTGAGGTGAGCCAACCAGTACTGTTTACAGTATTTGAACTGCAACAGACCATAGGTTTATACACTGGCGTTATGATATTAGCAGTTTTATTTTCAGTACCTTTCCTAAGTATCCTTAGCATGGAATTTGCCTTTTACACAGCTGCCACACACTGGGATGACATCTTCATCAAGCTATCCCATATGACCCCAAGGCCTCATTCCTGGTCAATCACCACCAGTTCAGACCCCACGAGCATATAAGCGAAATTTATTGCTCATATTAAATTGCATTTGCCATTTTACCACCCATTCACTTAGTTTGGCAAGGTCCTTTTGGAGCTCTTACAATCCATTTTTGTTTTAATGACCCTGAGCAATTTCTGATCATCAGCAAACTTGGCCACCTGCTCACCCTTAACTCTAGATTGCTTATGAACAAGTTTAAAAGCACAGGTCCCAATACTGATCCTTGGGGGGGGGTCTACTTTCTACATTCTTCCATTGGGAGAACTGTCTGCTCATTCCTGCTCTCTGCTTCCTGCTGCCTAACCAGTTCCCGATCCACAAGAGGAGCTTTTTGCAGTATTTTTGTTTTATGATCCTGAACAATTTAGTATCATCAGCAACATTGGCCGGCTGGGCCTGGTGGGCCTAATTAGGCCCATGGGCTTTCCATGTTTTGGGTACAAGTTATAAGAGAGCTTCCCGCCACTGTGAAGCAACCGGGGTGCTAAGTCTTATTACTAGGGATGGAATAATATCTCAATTTCAGTTCCAGTTTTTCATTGTTCCAGTCTCAAGTTCTGTTTGCCCCATTTCCACAACAGTTTGCAACAACAGTTTGAAATGCAATTTATAAGCATTTTCATGCACATTTTTTCCTAATATAAAACTTTTTGTATACATTTTTGCTTAACATACACATTTTTGCAATCTATTTCCCCTTAAATATAATGCATTTTATATGTTACATTAACTAATATATACTTTTTGCACACTTTCCCATAATATACACATTTTTGTAAATGTCTTTGGGTTGGAAAAATGGATCACAAAATATGGAGAAGCATGAATTTTAAAGGATAGCTGTGTTTGTGTATTGATCCAGGAAGTACAAATAAGGACATTCATATTAAAATGTGAACTGACCACATTTCTCCCTTATCTCTCCTTTTTACCTCTGCCACATCTCAACAGCCATCATGGTTTTAAGCTGATGTAGCTGGCTTCATCACCTTGCTTTGTTTCCAGCTGCAACAAGAGATTGGACATTGTTATCATAAGTTAGAAAATAAGAAATGCTGCAACAAAATCCAAAACAGAGTACAGGAAAAGAAACCCTGGGGATATTTATCATGGAGGACATCAGGAGAGTTCTAACAATGTCATAGTAGAGATCCATGCAATCCTAATCATGTTTATGCAAAAAAGTAATTCCTGCTGTGCAGGTAGATGCATGTTTAGTATTGCAGCCTGATATCCTAAAATGTTTCATTCAGCTACTTGAGTTCACAGATGTGCCAGTCAAGCAGAAACATTGGCACCATTTCTATCTACATCACTGCTAAGATTCTGTGTTTTTACATTACCTGCTTCATTTGTAAATAATGACAGAGTTGGGGGGGGGGATAGAAATCCATAAGCAAAAGTGGAAATGACTTCTTTGAAAATCTGTCTATTGATGCTGAAAAAGAAAATTGCAACAATCACACCTGTCAGCATTTTGTCCCCACTGACCAAGGAATTTCATCCACAATGTTCTGATGTTTCTGAATTAATGGATAAAGAATGAGACATTTTGAATGGTTAGTAACAAAGGTTGCCATCCTGTGTAGTTATACACCTGACTCCTACACATATACTTACTTGGAAGGAAGTAAATTACACAGATGTATATGGTGGTTACATTCACTAAATGTGCTTAAAATTTAAGCACCAGTCTCATTTATTTCAATGTCTATATGTACTTAATTGTATACTGGATTACATCTTAAATTAGTAGTGATTTCTATCAAAATTGTAACAATAGAAAGAAAATCCTATGAAATATACACTTTTGCCTATGATTGATCAATCATCAGTCTTCTCACCCTCAAAACAATCTGTGCAAAAGGGGAAAGATGACAGAATGCAAAATGTTAAAATTTTGGGCAAACACAAAATAAGTGCTAAAACTGTTTCTCTTTCATGGGCAGAGAATAATTCACAATTATTTTGTTACTGGGACAACTGGACATACTGACTCATAGAACTCTCTACTAGCATAACTTCATAGATTTTAATGATGGGAAAATGGTAAGCATTACATTAACGAAATAGAATTTTTGAAGTCTGAAAGCATTTTACAATTGCAGCCATACAAAAAGATGGCTTAAATAAGAGGTCTGATCCGTGAAATAACATTAGGGAACAATGGTATCCTTCAATTTCAAGAAGCATGGGAAAATAATTATTTATGTGATTATTTGTTAATTGCCTGGCACATTGTGAAGTATCTGTTTTTACAGTAATTAAAATAAACAGCAAGAGGGGTATAATGTGCTCTCATTCTTTAATCTATCTCCATTAAATAAGCCATCACTTGCAAAATCAGTGGCACAGAAGCCACTCACCCCTATAAAAGATTGATAAATATGTATGACAATGGAAAGTCTCTGCAGGCATGTCCTTACTGCAGTAAGCAGAAAACATCCAGTTGACTGCAGTGATGGCAAAGGCAAGCCCAATGTAAATATGGAATCACCATCACTAAAGCCACCATCCATGGACAAGGAGAACACAAGCTACTGTTTTAAGCTAATTAGGCAATTAAGTTTATATCGGGTGTTGGGAACCTCAGGACTGAGGCCCAAATGTGGCAACCTAGGCATTTCTATCTGCAGGGTGGGCCTTAGGGGTGGATGAGCTGGGTGGTTGCCCGGGGTGCCAAGCACCTGCCATTGACCACAAGGAAAAAGGTGACTGGAAGGCTGGACCACTTCCTTCCCATGAAAAATTCCATAGCAAAGGAAGACTAGTCATTGGTCAAAGAATGAAAAGCTGCGAAGAGCTTGTTTCTCCCTTGCTAGCCATAAGGAATTTTGTTTGAACTGCCAGTTGCATGGGGACTGGAGAAGTGGGTGGAAGAGGGAGACTATTTGCTGCCACCAATGGACAGAAAAACAAACATTACAAATAACTGCACAGTGAGTTGGATTCAGACTAATAAGTTGCAACTGGGTCCCATTGAAATCAATATGGAAAGTGAGTCCTGGCTAACTTAAGTCCCACTGATTTCCATGGGAATTAAATGCAACTAATTTAGTCTGGATGCAACCCACTGAGCAGTTCTTTGTAAAGTTTTTATTCTGTGGTAAGCTCTCCAACAGAGGCAAATAAGTATATAAATAAATGAATATACTATCCAAACATGAGACATGAGCATTTTATTATTACTAGCTCTTGCTATATTTTGTTCATGTAATTTGACATCAACAAGATTCTAGAGAAATTTCATCCTAATTGATCAGAAGCTCCAATTATGTGAACTTTAAAAAGGGATTTAATGTTTTCCAGAGCATCTGTAAAATTATATTTGTTTATACCAAATGTAAAATGTTGCTGATAATCTTGATTGCATATTTGATCTTGTGATATTGTTTTGTGAAGAAGTGAAATTTCTTCCCACGAAAATAGCATGACTTTTAACGGTTCTGTGAAAGTGTTGCTAAACTGGTTAATCTCACTGCATAATATCTGTTTCCTTCATAACTCAAAATTTTGCATAGACTTTGCTATAAAGGAAGAGCCCTAAAGTAAAGCAATATATTTTAATTGATTTACTTTTATGGCCTAATGTGTAAATTCTAAAATTATAACTAGTGTAATCTTGCTTTCATTAAAAAATGCAACTCCCCATTTGCTTCAGAGAGAGAAGCTTTAGTCCCATCACAATAGCCGTTAAAATATTTAGTTGTTGTAGTTTATCAGAATGATAGGATAGACCAAATTTATTCAGCAAGTCAAACAACCTAAGAAGCAATATTTTACAACTACAACAAGGTTAGGAATAACAATCCGGCTCAGAAAAGTAGAATATAAATGTTTAGACATGCATAAGAACAGCCTTTTTCTTTCTTTGGTTATTAAAATATTTGTTCTTCAATGTAATTATAATCCCATAGTTGGGTATACAGACAACATTAAAATACGATACATAAAATAAAACACAAAGAATATTATTCACAATCTTAACAATCAGTAAAACAATAGTTAAATAGAAAGTTTCCAGGACATATGCCTAGCAATGCCTGAACGAACATGTATGTCTTCATGTAGTCCCGAAAATGCATCAAGATCAGCACTAGCTATATCTCAGAAGGGAGGGAATTCCGTAACTGGGTTTCTGCCACTAAGAAGGCTCTTCCTCAGGTTGCTGCATAATGTGCTTTAGATAACACACAAGCAAGCCTATATAAGTGAAGGTCCCAAACTGTATGGGGTCCCAAACTGTATGGGGCTTACTTTTTCATTAGTTCAGTCCAGATACTAGATTCTAAACAATACCACTACTATAATCAAACAGCATAAAATCATAATAAGCATATGCCATGAACAGTTGCTTTATGGGTAACACTATTTAACTGCAGAATTGTTTATTCTGTGTTGGATCCAGACGTAGACCTACTGAGAATAGATCCATTGATTTCAATGAGTGTAATCTAAGCATGAATGAGTCTGGGTCCAACCACATATCATCACAGAACTGAGCTGTTACACTTATGGCTCCTGAAACTAAAATGTTTACAAGTAGTTTAATGCAGTACCTAATGGTCTCATCTTGGCCAACACTCTCACTGGATAGTAGGATTGCCAGGTCTCCAGTTTTCACCCAGAGATTCTCGGTATTTTGGGTCCTCACTGGATGTCTGGGTGAGTCACCCCTATCTCTGGACTCTTAGCTTTCTTTTTTAAAAAAAAATTAAGTTCCTAGGTGGTCTGGTTCAAGAAATATACACCAAAATGTCAGCCCTCCCCTGCAACTTCTGTTAAATGAGCTAGTAGCCGGCTTCTCTAATCCCCACCCTTTTAAGTTTTTAGTCAATAGGTGAAGTCAGGGTCGTGATTGACAAGATATTTGTTGACCTTCAGGCAATAGCTAGAATCCATTTCAATTCCTGAAAACAGCTTTCAGCAGCAGCAGCAGCAGCAGCAGCAATGCCTTTCTCTCTGTGCAATCCAGCAGGAGTTGCGGTCGATGGGTGAAATAATACGCAGACAACAGCAGCTATGGTTGAATAAAGGGCCACTTTATTAAATAACAAACAAGAACATTTAAAGCAACCTGCAGAGGTGAAACTTAAGTGCGGGAACTAACTATAGGCAAGCAGCTTGCCCTACAGCTCTTGGGCGACCAGCCCCTGCTGGGGCAAAGGGCAAGCCCCTTTTGTTTACCCCTTGCCCCGGCCACACCTTATAGGTGAGTAGGGAGGTCTTCCCACGTCACCACCCCCCGGGGCCGTAGAACCCTCAGGTGGATGAGGTAAGTTGGCCCCAAAAGCAGCCCATATCCTGCCCTCGGACCGTAAAACCCTGCGAGACAGGCCACCGTAACCACCAGTCACCTTGAAAGGTGCCTAAGGGGGCCACCTAGCTGTCGTTACCTATTTCCCTTCCCACACTTTATCGAATCCGTGTCTCAAATGTCCAGATTAAGATTTTGATTTGAACCAAATTAGCCAAAATACAACCTATTAATCACAACACCCCCTAACCCAGCTCCCTCCATCTCCCAAAGTGTGGAGCAGGCAAAAAACCTGCCCGCCAACAAGGGTGGGCAGGATAAAAATTCCTACTCGGCCCCAAAGCGACTATGGGCACACCGTAAAAGAGGGAGGGGGGGTGGGTGTCGCGAGCCAAGAGGAAGTCGGAGGAGGCGTCATGGGCTTAAATAGCCCCTTAGCTCTGCCTCCTCCGTGCAGAACGTCGCGCGTCATCTCAAGGCGACGCACGACGTTCCCTTCCTTAAAATGGCTTCTGCGGCTTCACCCTCGGCTGCAACTATGCTCCGCTCCCCAGAGCTTCGCGCAGGTAAGTGAAGCTGCACATCTGCCCAGGATATGCTGTGCCTTCATTAGTGAATTGAAAAGGACAGTTTTAAAAGATAATTTTCAAACAGGGGAAGGGCTGTAGCTCAGTGGCAGGGCACATGCTTTGCACACAAAGGTCCAAAACTCAATCTCTGGAAAAGACTATTGCCTGGAATCCTGGAGAACCCATGCTGGTCCATGTCATCAGTACTAAGCAAAATGGTATCAAATGGCCTGAGTCAGCATAAGACAGATTCCTTTGTTCCTAAAAGAGGAAAGGGACCCAGGGGCGCAGAGGCACCAAAATTTATTTATGTGTTTTATTTGCAACATTTATATACCGCTTTATTGTAAGAAAAAACCTCAAAGAGGTGTACAGAAGAAATTAAAACAATAAAATTATTTGCAAAAACAGTTGCAGACAGGTATTTAAAAACATTAAAAGTAAAAAACCAACCATGAGTTTAAAAAGATAAAAAACATAATAGCTTCTACATGCCTGGGTAAGCTTGCCTAATCAAAAATGTTTTTAGCAGGTGCCAAAAAGAGTACAATGAAGGTACCTGCCTAATGTCAATAGGCAGGGAATTCCAGTGTAGGTGTGGCACACTAAAGGATCAATTTATTACAAGAGCAGAAGTAGTACTATGTGGCACCCGTAACATGGAAAGCACACCTTGAGCATAGCCTGGTAGCAAATCTACAACCAGTGCAAATTTCAGAGCAGAGATATTATGTGCTTACAGGATCTCACTCATGTCAGCAATCATGCTGCAGCATTCTGCGCTAACTGCAACTCCCAGGTCAGGCTGCGCTGCATGGGGATTTCTGTGACCTTGACTGACTGGTTGACAGGATTCTTTTAGTTTTAATTTTTTGTTAGGAACTCTGACCGGTTGTGGGATGCTGAGTTTTCTGCCTTACTCACATGAATCTTGTTGTGGTTGGTATGGTATTGCATTTTGGAAATCATCACTGGTTTTTTTTCTTTTTCTGTGTGCATTTCACTTACCTCTGACCTCACTCCCTTACATCCATAGAAGCAACAACTGTGGTTCCATATGCTCAGCCCAACCCACTTAAACCCACTTATGATGCACCTTGTTGGTTGCATGCTGGTTTGTTTCTTGCCCAATAGTGGTAAAAGAGAATCCCCAGTATGTGTGGCTACAATTGCTGTTGTTCCCAAGCTACTGCCTATGAGGGTAGACCAAACCATGTGTGTTTTCTTTCTGTCAATTATTACTCACTGGAATTGGTCTGCATGTCAAAGTGGTTTATAGCAGCCCACAGGTAGGCAGAACAGGGTACGGAATCTTGCTCATTTCTCAAACCTCTTTCTAAAGTGAAGGGTAAAGTCTGTAAAGAAGTTTGGAGCAGCCATGTTAAAAGGCAGGGGCAGGGCACTGCAGACAAGGGGTTGCCAACCCTGCTTGGATATAGATATCTTTGTAGACGATCTCTAGTCAAGTATTACCAACAGCACAATCGTAATCATATCTCCTCATAAGTAAGTCCTATTGTTTTTTTTAGATTTTTTAGACTTTGGAAATATCTCCTAGCACACGTTGCAATGCAGCTATTAACATATAGACAGAAGCCTACACTTGAAGGTACAATTACAATTGAGAGGGTATGTGTAATTTCTGGCATTGTTGTTGTTGTTATGTGCCTCCAAGTCGACTGCGACTTATGGAGACCCTATGAATGCGCGACCTCCAAGAGCATCTGTCACGAACCATCCTGTTCAGATCTTGTATCAGATCTTGTTCAGGTCTGTGGCTTCCTTTATGGAATCAATCTATCTCTTGTTTGGCCTTCCTCTTTTTCTACTCCCTGCTGTTTTTCCCAGCATTATTGTCTTTTCTAGGGAATGAGGTCTTCTCATGATGTGTCCAAAGTATAATAAGCTCAGTTTCATCATTTTAGCTTCTAGTGATAGTTCTGGTTTAATTTGTTCTAACATCCAGTCATTGGTCTTTTTTGGAGTCCATGGTATCTGCAAAGCTCTCATCCAACACCACATTTCAAATGAGTTGATTTTTCTCTTGTCCATTTTTTTACTGTCCAACTTTCACATCCATACATAGAGATAGGAAATACCATGGTCTGAATGATCCTGACTTTAGTGTTCAGTGATACATCTTTGCATTTGAGGACCTTTTCTAGTTCTCTCATAGCTGCCCTCCCCAGTCCTAGCCTTCTTCTGATTTCTTGACTATTGTCTCCATTTTGGTTAATGACTGTGCCAAGGTATTGATAATCCTTGACAAGTTCATAAATCTTCTGTTGTCATTACTTTAGTCTTTTTGACGTTCAGCTATAGTCCTGCTTTTGTGCTTTCCTCTTTAACTTTCATCAGCATTTGTTTCAAATCATTACTCGTTTCTGCTAGTAGTATGGTATCGTCTGCATATCTTAAATCATTGATATTTCTCCCTCCAATTTTCACACCTCCTTCATCTTGGTCCAATCCTGCTTTCCGTATGATATGTTCTGCATATAGATTAAATAAATAGGGTGATAAAATACACCCCTGCCTCACACCCTTTCCGATGGGGAACCAGTCAGTTTCTCCATATTCTGTCCTTGCAGTAGCCTCTTGTGCAGAGTATAGGTTGTGCATCAGGACAATCAGATGCTGTGGCACCCCCATTTCTTTTAAAGCATTCCATCATTTTTCATGATCTACACAGTCAAAGACTTTGCTGTAATCTATAAAGCACAGGGTGATTTTCTTCTGAAATTCCTTGCTCCATTCCATTATCCAATATATGTTTGCGATGTGATCTTTGCTGCCTCTTCCCTTTCTAAATCCAGCTTGGACGTCTGGCATTTTTTGCTCCATATATGGTAAGAGACTTTGTTGTAGAATCTTGAGCATTACTTTACTTGCATGGGATATTAAGGCAATAGTTTGATAATTACTGCATTCTCTGGGATTCCCTTTATTTGGAATTGGGATATATATTGAACGCTTCCAGTCTGTGGGCCATTGTTTAGTTTTCCATATTTCTTGACAAACTCTTGTCAAAATTTGGACAGATTCAGTCTCAGTAGCTTGTAGCAACTCTATTAGTATGCCATCTATTCCTGGTGATTTGTTTCTTCCAAGTATTTTAAGAGCAGCTTTCACCTCGCATTTTAAAATTTCTGGTTCTTCATCATACAGTTCCTCCATGAATGAATCTGTCATCCTGTCATCTCTTTTGTAGAGTTCTTCAGTGTATTGCTTCCATCTTCCTTTTATTTCATCTCGGTTAGTCAGTGTGTTCCCCAGTGAATTACTCAACATCCCTATTCTTGGTTTAAATTTCCCTTTCATTTCTCTAATCTTTTGGAACAGGGCTCTTGTTCTTCCCTTTTTGTTGTCCTCTTCTATTTCTATACAGTAACTATTGTAATAGCTCTCTTTGTCCCTACGTACTAGTCGTTGTATTGTTGCATTTAGGGTTCTGACTGTGTTTCTATCTCCTTTTGCTTTTGCTTTCCTTCTCTCTTTAACCATTTGAAGAATTTCTTCAGTCATCCATTGAGGTCTTTCTCTCTTTTTAACTAGAGGTATTGTCTTTTTGCATTCTTCCCTGATAATGTCTCTGACTTCATTCCATAGTTCTTCTGGTTCTCTGTCAACTAAGTTTAAAGCCTCAAACCTGCTCCTTATTTGATCTTTATATGCTTCTGGGATGTTATTTAAATTGTATTTTGGCATTATGACTGCTTTGTTGTTCTTCTTTAGCTTTACTCTGATTTTCGATACGACCAGTTCATGATCTGTACCACAGTCTGCTCCTGGTCTTGTTTTCACAGAAAGTATGGAACTTCTCCATCTTCTGCCACCAATTATATAATCAATTTGATTCCTATATTGATGATTTGGTGATGCCCACGTGTACAGTCATCTTTTCGGTTGCTCAACAAATGTGTCCGCAAGAAACAAATTGGCTTCACAGAATTCAATTATTTTTTCTCCTGCTTCATTTCTGTCTCCTAGGCCCCATTTCCCCACAATTCCTAGTTGTTCTCTGTTCCCTGCTTTTGCATTCCAATTCCCCATGATTATCAGCACATCTTGTTTTGGTGTGTGATCAATTTCTTCTTGTACTTCTGCGTAAAATCTCTCTAATTCCTCTTCTTCTGCATTTGACGTCGGAGCATAGACTTGGATGATGGTTATGTTGATAGGTTTCCCATTTAATCTCATTGATATAACTCGCTCAGACCTTGCGTTGTAGCTCCTAATTGCTTTTGCTACATCACTTCTCACTATTAAAGCAACCCCATTTCTTCTTAATTTCTCATTTCCTGCATAAAATATTTTGTAGTTGCCCGATTGAAAATGTCCCATTCCCGTCCATTTTAGTTCGCTCACACCAAGTATTGTAATGTTGATGCGTTCCATTTCTTGCTTGACAATTTGTAACTTTCCCTGGTTCATGCTTCTCACATTCCATGTTCCTATTGTGTGCGTTGTACAACTCTGGACTCTCCTTTCGCATCTGTGCACATCAGCCTCTGGGCTTCCTTTCGGCTTTGACCCAGTTGTGTCATTAGTCACAGCGCTACTCGTACTTGTCCTTTGTTCTTCCCCAGTAGCTTGGTGAGTGCCTTCTGACCTGGGGGTCTCATCTTCCAGCACTATCTCGTGTTGCATTTTGGATACTATGTACATAGGGTTTTCATGGTAAAAGATATTCAGAGGTGGTTTAGCATTGCCTTCCTCTGAGTTTGCATGCATCTTAGTCTGGTGTTTCAGCTTTGACCATTCCGCCTTGAGTGCCCCTGCTAGGAGTCTAGCCTCTTGGTCTAGACCCCTGACAGCATTGCTGTTAGCTTCTTCAACACTCTCAAACCCCCTCACCACTTTAAGGTGTGCATCCTATTTCTGGCATACTTTTTAAAATAAAGTATAAATTTTATAGTTCAGAAGCTTACTACTGATGAGTAATAACAGCTACTTTTGATGAAAATCCTGGTCCTTGGATCTTATCTTGCTATTTTGCATAAATCAAATCTTTAACTGATTTGGGCCCATATCCAATTTTTATTGAAGTTATTAAGACTCTTTATTTGGGAAAAAAGTTCACTTAGTAGTAGTCCCATTTTTCATGAATGGCATGGCCTATATCTGAGTCTGGGTTTGTTGCTTTTGTTTTGTTTCTTTAAAGTAAAGAGGGTGAGTTGGCAGTAGAAGCAAGGAGTGGAAAATTATCTGTGAGATTCTCAACCAATCCCATGGTCAGAGCTTGGAAGATTACTTTTAAAAAGTAATAAATTACAGTTACAATTACTTGGCCCAAAAAGTAGTAATTATCGTTACAATTACAATTGCTCTGAAAGTAACTGATTACTTTACTTTTTCTCAAAAGTAATCACTACAATTACATTTCAGTTACTTTTTTAAAAAAACTCCTACAAGGTGCTGGCCTTGGCTGCTGCACATCTAAGAAGCCTAAAACAATATTAAAAATAAACACACACACACAGGGGGTAGTAGAATAAAAAAATTTATCTGTAAGATTAACATAATGGCATAACAGAATCTCACATCCCCCCAAGCAATGAAGATACCCCAACACTTGAAGATTAACATAATGGCATAACAGAATCTCACATCCCCCCAAGCAATGATGATACCCCAACCCTTGAAATCAAATTTTACACTTGAAATGCTTTTATAATATGCTTCTGTTATGTCTCAAAAGAACAAGATGCTCAAAGAGCATGTCAGACAAGGAATGTCTTTTTACAGTCATTACGTTGCCACCAGTACTGAACAGGCGTTCTACTGCGGCGCTTGAAGGCATGCCTTTGTTGTGCTGCAAAAAACACTGCAGCACACATGGAAAGCCATGGAGTGATGACACTTCCCTGCTGGGAGACCTCAGGTACCTCACCAGTTCCTCCTCAACAGTGTCCACTGCTGACTTCTTGCCCTGGGGCAGAAAGTTAAAGAAGTCATTTTCTAAGTCATCTCCTTCCTGGTCTTTATCTGAAGACTGATCACTGTCCTCATTAAGTACACCCATCTTTATTTCAGCTTTCAACAAGGCTTCCATTGTGTATCTAAGAAAGAGAGAGGATATGTTAACACATATATGTTAGGAAACCATCATCTGCTCTTCATTTCCTGATGCTTGTCATGTCCCCTGGTTCAGGATCCAGCCCGAGCCTGTGGATGATGACATGGAAGGTAGGAAGGTGACCAAGTACATCATGCAGTGCTTTTGAAAGGACATCGTATGTATGGCGCCCCTTCAGATGCTTACAAGCCAAGGCCCCGACCTCACGTTTCAGGGTAGTTGGGTTGATCCAGTGGGCTGTTACCCCAAAGTAACTCTTCTTGCCATTGGTCCAACAATGTGCAGTGGTTGCTATATATGCCACAGCACCCATTCGGTTTGCAAGAGTTTCTCTCATGTGGCATGCTCTCTTCTCAATTCTGTCTCTCAGAGTCTTGGCACATATGATGGTGAGATCTTTGGGGAGTCCAATGCGAACCAGATTAATGAATGATGGTTTGTCCACAGTCTGAAGTGGTAATGTCTCCTCTACAATGAAATCAATGATTCTCCTGTCGAGATTGCTCTGGGTGACAGGCTCCCTGCCAGATCCCCACCTCTCAAGGGTTGTCTGCTGCTGCTTCAGCATTTTGGGAGGAGGGGTGTCATGCATTGGTTCAGGAAGGCCACGTCTCCTTGCCTTTATTGCTTCTTCAATTGCTCTCAGCTTCTCAGGGTGTGCCCTCTGAGGAAGAAGAACAAAGCATGAATCCAAGAAAAAATGGAAGAGGAACTTCACAATTTAAACATAAATAGACAATGGACACTCTTTGAGGACCAGCATGACAAAGGCTTACCTCAAAATGTTTCTTCACATTGGATGAGGAGGAAACAGCTGATCTCAGATTTTTGATCCTTGGAAGGCAGTAATTGTATCATACAACAACATTTTTCCCACTCTGGCTCACAAATGTACAAGCTTTCTCAAAGCCAAACGATGGTACTTGCTTTTCTGCAGATGTGGCTGTGGGCAACTGGCACTGCTTCATGCCCTCCTCCTCCTCATGCACAGGGCCTCCTTTCTGAACCTCACTTTTTAGTTTTGCCTCCTCAGGATCAACAAGCTGTGACTCAAGTGGCCGCACTAACTGACTGCTGCTCTCAGCAGCAAAACCTGCAACAGGCATCTCTGTAATAAACAAGAGATAATGCTCCTATATGGGTGAACTTCAGCTGTGATGTGCCCCCATCTCTTCCCCATGCTGCAAGATCCCCCAGTCAGAGTGGAAGTAAGCAGGTCGATAGCACAATTAAAAGAGATCCTATTTGCATCATTTTTGCTCACTGAATAACCCTGCCTGGGCCAGTCTAACCTACTATCTCACAGGGTTGTTGTGAGAACAAAATGAGACTAGGGTTCAAATCCCCACATAGCCATGAAGCTCACTGGGTGACCTTGGGCCAGTCACTGCCTCTCAGCCTCATGAAAACCCTATTCATAGGGTCACCATAAGTTGGAATCAACTTGAAGGTGGTACATATATTTTTTATTTTGAATATGATGATTATGATAATAAATATGCAGCATTTCAAATTAATTCTGTATGAGAAGCATTCCATGCCAAGCTTGGAAAACCAAGGATGAGGTATAAAATGTAGACAAAAATGCTTTTGACAAAATGCCGTGTATCTTTTATATCTATATCTATAATTAGCAATACAGCTGAATGATGTATGTAAAGTATTTTTTCTTTCCCTTTTCTTTTTTATTAATATTTTAGTACTACTGCTAAAGTTCTGATGAAAGATTAAAGCATTCATTAGCCAAATTCAAATGATTAGAACATATCACATAAATTCCACTGAAGTTGGAGTTTTTGCCATAGAAAATGAAAAAAACATATAACCTATGATAGCCCAATAGACAATCAGAACTAATATAAAACCCTATTGCTTCTTATTTGCAAATCTTGCAAGATCTAAGGTAACTCTAGATCATGTGAGTTCAGGTGATGCATGTTATGTACATTTGTATAGATATTAGCAGAGATTGTCAACAGTCTATGATGCTTGTGTGTGCCAATGTGTGTGTTTGTGGCAGGCTTTTACCCTGCACTGAGATCACTGAGACTTAAGACTTAGTAAAATAAGAAAAGCTATTTCATTTATAGAAATACATCGTAGATAGGAAAGGCATACCTAGTTCTAAGTAACTAACTTGGAGGCACAACACCCAGGTTTGGGAGTTGCCCTCACTGCCCCTTCTTCATGTGTACTGGAGAGTGACAGAATAGGGCTAGAAGCAAATAGAAAGCAAAAATGGAAAGTAGGGTAACATCTAAAGAAATACTCCCCTTTACATCTCTCCTTTCTTTCTTTCTGTATATATATATATATTTATTTATATTTATATATATCCCGCCCTTCCTCGCAGTAGGAGCCCAGGGCGGCACTGACAGTGGTTGACCTTCACTTTCTAAAAAGCAGTAATGATGAAACCCCTCAACATTGCCTATTGCAGCCTGTGCAGCTTTGGCACTGTTCATCTTATTGAAGCTTACTTGAGCTTCTGCTTTTTGCACCTGCACATTCTTTTCTAGGCAGCAATTGTGTTGCAGTGACTGCACCACACAGCCTGAGACTTCTCTCCTCCTTGCTTTGGTCACCACATGGCAATGTCATCAAGAAAGGGCTTGCACATAAATACACAAGCCTGGGCTGTGATGAGAACGGATTAATCTCAACTCTGAAATTCACTGTATGCGAACTGAACGGTACTTGTCTTCCTGGTCAAATGATTTAAAAAAAAAACAACTCTAGGGCTACAAGCTTTAATTTCCAGCAGATTAATTAACTAAAAGGAGAGTTGATTAATCAGCGGGGCCTATTTTTATTGGTAAGAATGAGTTTTAATATGAGACACTTGTTTATTGTTTTTAGAGTAATTTTGTGTGTTACTGTACCGGGCAATGCATGAAACAATAACAAAGATCAGCCTTGATTTTTTTTAACTGTGTGCCCTAGAGCTTCTGTATTGAATTCTTCATTGTCTTGCACTCCTTTTAATTATTATATTCTGGAAAGTCTCATAGATTTGAAGTCTTGGTGATAAGCAAATCAATTGAAATGTAATTGATCAGTTTATTGAAAGGGAGAGGATTAATCAGTTAAACATTTTAATTTTACGTTGCCCAGATATTCAGCTGCAATAAATGGATTTTTTTCAACAAGAGGTGATCTTCACAGGTACCCCGCCTGGGGATGCTGTTGGAGAGAATGGGGTTTACAGGAGTTGTCTCTCTCTGGGACTGGGAATCTCTCTCTTTCTCACAGAACATGAGTTTGAGAGCTGGGGGACTGAGAGGAGGAGCTGCAAGGACCCTACTTCTCACCTCATCTCTGCCAAGAACAAAAAAATCAGCCTTAAGCCATTTATTATACGCCTAATGATTTTTTATTTTTATTATTATTATTACTGAGACAGTTTTTGTCCCACATACAATTCAGTCTTGTGATTAAACAGGACAAAAATACAAATAAAAAGAAAGATGGAGTTCAAATAAATATACAATAAAAAGCTAGCCGGCATTTTAAAAGGCAGGAGTGCTCTGTCTGGATAAATACAGCACACAGGTATGCATGGGAACAAGGGGGAGAGTTCAAAAAGGGGGGGAAGGAAGAGAAGTAGGCCGTGGGGGGGCAGAAGGTGCCGCGGAGGCAGCAGCGAGGTAAGGAGAGGCACACACACACACACACACACACACAAATCATTGTCACTCACCTCCACAGCTCTTTGCCATTCTGCTGCTGCCTTCTCCTCCGTTGTCCTTGCCCTGGCTTTTTCCTCCAGCGTCCATTTTTTCCTCTCAGACGCTAGCAGGCCCTGCCTATTCACCTTTTCCAGAGCTTGGAAAAGTTACTTTTTTGAACTACAACGCCCATCAGCCCAATCCAGTGGCCATGCTGGCTGGGGCTGATGGGAGTTGTAGTTCAAAAAAGTAACTTTTCCAAGCTCTGCGAGATCATGAGGGAAGAGTCTGCGCAGAGGTCCAATCAGTGTGAGGCACATGTCTTGTGTTCACCAATCACAGCCAGGAGCTGACTTCCCCTTGTTCCCGCCTCCAAGTAACGTCCAACCTAACGTGGAAACGTTAAAGTCGCAGCTGAAAAGTAGGGAAATTACTAGTCGTTCCGTTACTTGCCAAATGTAATGGAATTACCCACTCGTTATTTAAAATTGTAATGAATTACAAGTAACTCGTTAAAAATAACGAGTTACTTCCACGCTCTGCCCATGGTATGGTATATCCTCTTTCCTCCTTTTCATTACCAGGATTTTCACCAAAGAACTAACTAGAGGGAACAAGCTCCATATCATTTGCTCCATCAACTCATTCATTCAACAAGAAGGTAATCAGGCAACAACAATATGAGTGAAACCTTTTTTTTGCCAGTTAATAATTTGAGAAGTTATATTTCTGAATTTATGTTGCATCATACATTGGTTTAATATTACTTTTCTCCACCAGCACAGGGATGTTCCTATTTCCATCACACAGTGGAACTAGAGCAAGCTGAATTTTCCACTGACCTAACTCAACTTTCTTGGTGGTGTTGTGCCTGCAGCAATTTCAACTTCAAGATTGTTTCAGTTATGTGATGTTATGTTAATGTTATGTTAATGTAAGTTTGTATTTATTTTAAACAAATTACATCGAGTTCAGCCAATCACTTTCACAAGATAAACTATAATAAAATAAATGATGATAAAATAAATCAGCCCTTCCTTTTTTTAAAAAAGCATGCATATATGACAAATCCTTATTTTATGTTCTTATTTCTTGAATAAACTTAATTCTTTTCTCTCTAAACTGCCAGTGGCTACATGACTAGACTATAATGATGATTCATTCATTACAAAACAAACTAGTTCCTTGAACAGTTTCTTTCTCCCTGAATAAACATTGCAGGTACAAATAAAACTGATTACAGGGTCAATATAATGCCAATTGATTGAGTGAATATCAGTTTCACTTACGCACACACACACACACTATGAAACCTGCTGCTATGAAATAGCTGATCCTTTCCCCTTAAATCTATGCTGAGTCATTTTAAGTATCCTTTAATTTTATTTATTTATTTATTTATTTATTTATTTATTATTTAATTTGTATCTCGCCCTTCCTCCCAGCAGGAGCACATTTGAAATTATAGCATATATTTTATGACACAGAAACTTCAAACTATCATAAAACAAAGACAGGAAGGACATCTTCTGGTTGACAGGCAGGAAATGATGTCTTAAGGGGAGCTGCTTCCTCTCTAGTCCAAGACTGGGGACGGATCCAGCACACACTGCAAAAAATATTTATTTATTTATTTATTTGTTTGTTTGTTTATTGATTTATATCCTGCCCTTCTTCCCAGCAGGATCCCAAAAATACAAGTAAAAAGCAATCCCCCATTACACTTCTTTCTAGATTAGTCATATGGATGACCCCAGCTAATCAGAGACCATTCAGTGAATGGGATTTGATTATGTGATTAAATTTGGCCTCCAAGGGCAATTGTGACTCAATATATGAAGATAATGTAAACCAGAAGGTCAGTCAGTCAGAGCATATGCAATGGCAGCAGCATCACAGTCTAGCTAGCTGTTTTTGTGGCTGAAATAACTTTTTAAGAACAAAAAAAGAAAACCTTGTAAGCATGCACAATTTGTACTGTATTTTCTTCTTAATTTTCACATTTAAAAATTCTGTGTGGATTTTTAAGGATTTATAATTTGTGTTTTTTAAAAAATGCCTTTAAACATCATGGAATGTTCTTTAGTCCTGTCCTGTGATGAACTGAACTGACACAGATTGTCTTTGGACCCATTCCTAAGAGTGAACAAGTCCTCCAAAGCTGATCTTATAGTCTGGGCTGATCTATATAGGGGGAGATGATCCTTAAGGTATCCATGCCCTAGATCAGTTAGGGCTTAAGAGACCAAGCCAGTACTTTAAATTGGTGCACATTTTCAGAAGGGATGCTAAAGCAAATTGTCCATAAAGAGTAGTAGTTCTTGGCATTGCCAAAAATATTTGCAAAACACCTGTGAATAATTTCACTTGGCCTATTTTAAGCTGTAGAATGAGCACTGAAATAAACACACACACCCCATCACAACACAGCACTTATGGAACTTCTCTGAATGACAAAATTATCAAATATAGTGCTTCCCACCATCTCTCAAACACAGAGCTTGGAAAAGTTACTTTTTTGAACTACAACTCCCATCAGCCCAATCCAGTGGCTATGCTGGCTGGGGCTGATAGGAGTTGTAGTTTAAAAAAGTAACTTTTCCAAGCTCTGCCCAAACAACACGTGTTGAGATACATTATTTTCTCTAACAGAATCAGCAAACAGTTAAAGTCATCAAGGCCAATAGCAGCAACTGAAGGTGGCCAGTTGCATTAAAGCAGTGTTGATCTTAAGCATATATACTGGGGAATACTTTTAATGATTTCAGACCAGTTTTCCTCTGAGTAAATATGCATAGGGTCAGCACCTTAGAAGTGATTCAGACCTGTCACCGGAGATGGGCTGGTAGTAGCGAATGTCCTTCTCTTCCATTATCTTTCATTGTGTATCAGATGTCAGTTTTCATGAAAATTGCCTAGAGCTTTAGCTTTCCCACCTAGCTGCAAAATGAGAGTTGAAAAGTGGTTTGGATTTCTGCTGGACTTTTGACACCAGATGGGATGCCCGGCAGCATGTGTCCTGTCAGTTAGTCTTATATAAAAATTGTCAGCGATGACTTAGCTCTCCTTCCATAGTGGGATCAGCGACCCTTCAACTGCATGAAAAGAAGATGACATGACAACACACCTTCTATAATACCCCACAATATGTTATTTTTATTGCTGTAGACATATTGACCTTCCAGTCAGACAGGCCTGAAAAGTGCTTGCTACACTCATTTCATGTTGCCCTTTGTATTTTAGATTGTGTCATCTAATCTCTTTATCATTTGGTACATGGATGCTGTTGCAGAGTGGGCTGTAGGTACACATAGCAATTATTCCAGAATGACTCAGCCAGAAATGAAACAATGATTAGCATCACACTACGCTGGTAGTCATCTAACAAACAAACAAACAAACAAACCCAGTAAGCTTGTGGGTAATGCCAACACTGATTTGAATAGTCAAAAATGTTCTAAGCATTTTAGTTCTTGACGTTCCATTGTTTGGCTGAACAGGGAATCCATATATCAGTACTCGGTTCTAGCTATCTAGCATAGGGAGTTCCATGATTTTAGCAGGCAGGGACCAAGGTACTTTCAAGACACAGGCTGAATGAAAGTATTGTCAAATCAGTTGGAACTCTAAATATCTTTCTACTGCTTTGCTTTCTGCTGTCGCTTGACAACTAAATCATTTAGCAGAAGCAGCGGAAGCAGCCATGTTGCTTTGTGTGCTCTTAGCATTTCTTGTTACTTTCAGGTGAGATTATCAAATCTTTGATACTGTAGATAAGCAAAAACGTATTCAACATATTCAATGACACTGGAAATATTCAGAGGTGGACAAGGTTGTTTTTCAGGGACAATAGAATGGCACCAGAAAATCTGTAAGTCTTTGTTATACCAGAATGTTGACTCATATTTTCTTTTCCAATGTATACTGTTGAATGCCCATTGGAGATCATGAATTAAATATACACAGTTATGGAAGAGTTCATAGCTTAGTGGTAGAAGATTGTTTTGCATGCAAAGTATCCCAGTTTCATTCACTGTTATATCTAGTTAAAACAGTTTTATGCAGCAGGGATGGTAGAGACTCCTGCTGGAGATCCTGGGAACCCACTACCTGTTATCCAAATAGACATTATTGGGCCAGATGGGGATATTCTTGTATGGAATAGGAGTCCATAAAATATCACCTGCGCTTTGTGGTTGCTAGTGGCCAAATGTCATGGAAAGAAAAGATGCCACTGAATAAGTAATTAATATACCTCAAGACACTTTTTTTGCTTATTTTTTATTTATTTAAAAATGTCTATTCCATCTATTTCTCCAAAGAGGTTCAAGGCAGCTAACAAACGGTAGCTAACACGATCCCTTAGCCCCCCGCATATACATTGAAATTAATAAATTAACATTATCCATTTAAGAAATTCCAGCAGTACAAAAATAACACAGAACTGAACTAGCAAAAATTACTCAACTGACTAAAAGCCTTTTGAAAAAAGCCAGGTCTTCACCAATTGCCTGAAGCAGTATAATGATGGGGGCTGACAGACTTCACTCAGTAAGCAATTCCATAGGTTAGGTGCCACAACAGTTTGAGGGGCTGAGTTTGAGGGACTTGGAACAGTGTCAGATGATGATTGGAGTGTGTTGGGAGGAACATATGGAAAAAGACAATTCCTAAGATACCCAGGTCCTAAACAATTAATGGCTTCAAAAGTTAAGACCAGAGCTTTGAATTGGGCCTGGAAACTAATAAGCAGCCTGTGCAAATCCCATAGCAGGTAATAAACTAAATAATTATGTCAACATGAAAATTTGACTTCCTACATATAAAGTGATGAAATATGTTTGTCACAGTAGAAGGATTCATGAAAAGAGAAGACAACAGAATATTCCAGTCACATTCATAAATAAATGGCCATATTAAAATATTGCCCTTTGGCATCACCTTTCACAATTAGTTGCCTGTGCCTATAGAAAGCAGCTTCTTATGTAAGTTGCTATTAGGGCTGCCTCTAAGTAATTGGAAGGACTAAACACACCCACTGCACTGTATAATGTTGTTAATTACATGAGCGCTTGCTGTGTTTTCTGCAGTACAGAATGGACACAGAGTTGGTAATGCCAGCTATAAATATTGACATTTTCTAATGTTGAAGTATGTGGCTTTGAAACTTAATTGCTCTTCTACCATTGTGTTTTGTAAGCAGTATGATTATACATTGTATTTTACTATTTTCATGAATATGTTGTCACATATTTTTGTATCATTATAATAGATGTGCAATTTTATGAGAGAGTGGTTTCTCCTAGATGGAATTCTGATTTTGTAAACAATGCAAGCCGTTATATTTCAGATATGCCAGGGGTGACCTGACAGAAATTAGAGAATTTCCTCAGAGAGGTATGGGCTTGAGAATTCTTGCATGAGAATAATGGAATTCTGCCCCCCCCCAAAAAGTTTCATTCATATAGCTGCGATTAATGGAATAGGCTCTCAAAGGCAATGGAAATTTTCATAGGTGTCATTCTTTTTTTATTCCCACACAGACAATAGTTAACTATGATTTAAACTATCACTTTTGCCTTTTGCTCCGGAAGAAATGAAATTTGTTTTAGAGTACCCGTTAATTAAGGCCTTCTTCCCAAAAAATAGAGAAATATTCACTTCTCTAGAGCAAATATAAAAATTAGATGTGGGAAGACATCAACTGAAAATGATACCAGGTAAAAGTGTCAAGGCAGTACTGAAATACTACGAGTGCATGGGATGGGTGGGAGAAAGGGTGTGTAAGCAAAGTAGCAAGGGGAAAAGATCATTATCTGGATAAAGATTAGATGGAAGAATGCAATCAAGTGAGACTTCATAGATTCTGAGGGCCTTTGCAAATTTACCATTTAGAGAGGTATGGTTGCTGGGGGGTTTTCCCAGATTTTTTGACATGCTGCCATATGTAGTCATTATTCAGTTAGTATTCTCGAATAATGTACTAAAACACCCTGCTTTTTCTTCTGTCACAAAATTCTAACTTCTATGAAAAATCTGGAACAGATCCTCAGTGTTTTCATTGGTGTGGCACGAGTACAAGCATCATCCCACTTTCTGTGTGGAAGGGAGGGGGGTTGATGGATGTAGTTTGGGAGATGGCTGTTTTGGCTAGTTTGGGAAATGGCTGTTCCAACTCCTCCAGCTAGAGAGAGCCCTACCTGATGAAGTGCCCCACCTGCCAAAGCGTCAAGGCAACATTACCAGAAGAGTGAGTTCGGCAGCAGGATGAGCAGGACAGGGCACCACTCAGCCCATCCATTTCTTGTTCATAAAGAAAACATAAGTTCTATAGGTAATCTATAGAGTAACTTTATACAGTAACTCAATAAACTATATAAACAGCTGTGTGGATAGGTGGCCAACAGAAGTGTGGGGGCTTTCCAGTGTTTTGCTGTGTCTCACATGTACAACTAACTGCCTGTTGGACAGAAGTTTTGGGTGTGTCCTCAGTGCAATGAGCTCCAGGCTGTCTGGGAACATGTTTGTTTCCTTGAAGCCAAGATGGCTGATCTGGAAAAGCTGAGATAGGCAGAGAGGGTGATGGGTGAGGCCTTTGGGGATATTATAACTGTGTCCCACTTCCAGGATGATAGCTGTCCTGCAGTCATGGAGAATGAGGGTCTTGGGGAAAGAGACCTTCACTCTGAGGAAAACAGTTCTTTAGAAGGGACCCATTCCTTGGGGAATATGCAGCTATCTTCTCATACTGAGGACATTTCTCTGGGACGTTGAGGGTACTGGGTGATTCAATCATAGATAGTTGGGCATATAGTGGGCATACGGATCACAGGGTTAATTGCCTGCCTGGTTCGATAGTTGCAGATGTTGCCTGTCATCTAGATAGCCTGGTAGATAGTACTGAGGAAAGAATCAGTGGATGTGGTGCACATTGGCCCCAAGGTCATGGGAAATGTAATCCTGACATCCAGGAAGCAAAATTTAGGTTGCTAGATAAAATGTTTAAAACCAGGACCTCAAAGGTAGCTTTTTCTGAACCGCTACCAGTTCTGTGCAGGGCCAGCTAGACAGGCAGAGCTTTGTAGTCTCAATGTCTGCATGAAACAATGATGTCAGGAGATGGGGGCTGGATTTGTTAGGCACTGGAGAACATTTGGGGTCAAGCCTGGTCTGGACATACTACTAGAACCAGGATGGAACCAGAGTGTTAGCTCTTAAAATAAAAAAAGTGGCAGAGCAACTTTTAACTGCTTGCAGGGTGACAGGAGCTGAGGAGGTTCCTGTTGAGAATAAATATCCCCTCTGGGATGAAAATGAAAAAAATAATGAACATTTAAATGGAAGAGGTATAGAACTAGTCACTGAGAGTGCAGGAGCCATGATAGCTATTCAGAGCAGCCAAAGAACCATAGGCCAAAAGAGAAGTGCCAAAACCATTTTAAGAGAAACAATATATACGAGTGTTAATATGCTAATGCCAGAAGCCTCTGAGCCAAGATGGGAGAACTGGAATGCTTGGCCTTAGATTACATCATTGATATAGTGGGCATAATGGCAATCTGGTAGAATGGAGAGAATCAGTGGGACATGGTTATCTCTGGATATAAACTCTATAGAGAGGACAGGGACGGACATACTGGAGGTCACGCTGCTCTGTACACCAGATAGGCCATTGAGTCCAGCAAGCTAGAAATCTCAAAAGGGACAGATTCTTCCACAGAATCATTGCAGGGGGTGATACTGGGCCCCAAGAGTTATTTGGGGATGTGCTATCACCCCCCTGATCAAAATGCTCAGAGACATCTTGAGATGAAGAATGAAATCAAGAAAGCATCCAAAAGGGGAAATACAATCGTAATAGGTTACTTCAACTATCTGACTTCATATGTGTCCCAATCACAAAAAAGAGATAAAATATCTAGATAAAAGACTGTGCCCTAGAACAGTTGGCCATGAAACTGACCAGATGGGAGGAGACCCTGGAAAATCTTAAGTGAGGCCAAAAATCTGGTGCAAGATGTAAGTGTTGTTGAACCAATTGAGAACAGTGACCCATGGTGCTATTAAATTAAGCATACAAGTAAATGGCCAATTGCCAAGAAAACCAGCATGGTCACATTTGACTTGAAAAGAAAAACCCCCCCAAATGATGGGACTCATAAAAAGAAAGTTGAACGGCAAAATCCAGAGGGTTAAATCACTAAAAATGCTTGAGGGTTGTTTAAAAACACAGTATTACTGCAGATCAGGAAAGGTACCACCAGGGCTAAGAGGATGATGGCATGGTTCATGAGCAGAGTTAAAAAAAGCTATTAGAGGCAAGAAAACATCCTTCAAAAAAAGGAGAACAAAAAGGAACACAAACTTTGGCAAAAGAAATGCAAGCAGACAATAAGGGGTGTTTTAAAAGAATTTGAGGAACACATTTTTGAAAACATGAAGACCAACAACAAATTTTGTGTTAAACACAATAGCAGCAGGAGACTGTCTAGGGAAGCAATTGGACCCTTGGATGACAAGGGAGTCAAAGTTGTGCTAAAAGAGGATAAGGAAATTGCAGAGAAGCTGAATACATTCTTTGCATCTATTTTCACAAGGGAGGACATAAGGCAGATACCTGTGCCTGAACTAACTTTTGCGGGAATGGTTTCTGAGGAACTGAGGCAGATAATGGTAAAGAAAGATAAAGTTCTAGGCCTAATCAACCAAATAAAAACTGAAAAATTGCTGGGTTTGAATGGCATCTACCTAAGAGATCTAAAAAAAACCCCTCAAATGTGAAAAAGCTGATCTTCTAACAAAAATAGGTAATTTGTCCCTCAGATCTGCCTACATACCCAAGGACTGGAAAGTAGCCAATGTAACGTCAGTTTTTAAAAAGGGATCAAGAGAGGATCCTGGAAATTACAGGCTAGTTAGCTTAATGTCTGTTCTGGGAAAACCGGTGGAAAACATAGTTAAATATAAAAATAACCAAACATATAGAAGAATAAGCCTTGCTGAAGCAGAACCAACATGGCTTCTACAAGGACAAGTCTTGTCTCCCTAACCTCTTAGAGTTCTTTGAAACTGTCAACAAGCTTATGGACAGAGGTGTTCCAGTTGACATAGTGTACTTTGACTTCCAAACATTTTTAACAAGCTATTTCACCAAAGACTCTGGAGTAACCTGAGCAGTCATGGGATCCTTGTGGATCAGGAACTGGTTAAACAGCAGGAAGCAGAGAATAGGAATAAATGGACAGTTCTCACAATGGAGGGATATAGAAAGTATATGTCCCCCAAGGATCGGTACTGGGACCTATGCTTGTTCATAAATGATTTAGAGTTAGGAGAAAGCAATGACATGCCCAAGATTGCTGATGATACTAAATGGTTCAGCGTCATCAAAACAAAAAGGGATTGCAAAGATCTCCAAAAGGACCTCTCTAAACCGAGTGAATGGGCAGGAAACTGGCAAATGAAATTCAATGTAAACAAGTGTAAAGTTAAGCATATTGAAGCAAAAAATATATCTTAATTTCACCTATATGCTCATGGGGTCTGAACTGGTGGTGATCGATCAGGAATGAGACCTTTTTGTTGTAGTGGATAACTCAATGGAGATGTTGTCCCAGTGTGCAGAAACTGAAAAAAGTCAAACTCCATGCCAGGAATCATTAGGAAAAGAACTGAAAATAAAACTGCAATGCTGTTACACAAATCTATGGTGTGACCACATTTGGAATACTGTGTACAATTCTGGTTGTCTCACTTCAAAAAGGATATACCATACTACTAGCAGAAACCAGTAATGATTTGAAACAAATGCTGTTGAAAGTTAAAGAGGAAAGCACAAAAACAGGAGTACAGCTGAACGTCAAGAAGACCAAAGTAATGACAGCAGAAAATTCATGTAATTTTAAAGTTGACAACGAGGACATTGAACTTGTCAAGGATTATCAATACCTTGGCACAGTCATTAACCAAAATGGAGACAATAGTCAAGAAATCAGAAGAAGGCTAGGACTGGGGTGGGCAGCTATGAGAGAACTAGAAAAGGTCCTGAAATGCAAAGATGTATCACTGAACACTAAAGTAAGAATCATTCAGACCATGGTGTTCCTGACCTCTACGTATGGATGTGAAAGCTGGACAGTGAACAAAATTTACAAAATTATGCATGGCATGGACACAGATAACTTTTTCTCCCTCTCTCCTAACCCTAGAACTCATGGACATTTAATGAAGCTATAATGTTGGAAGATTCAGAACAGAGAAAAGGAAGTACTTCATATAGCACATAGTTAAACTATGGAATTCGCTCCCACAAGAGGCAGTGATGGCCATGAACTTGGATGGCTTTAAAAGAGGATGGCTTTAAAAGAGGATTAGAGGAGAATGGTATCAGTGGCTGTTAGCTATGATGGCTATTCCCTCCCTCCATGGTTGGAGGTGGTATGGTTCTAAATACCAGTTGCTGGAAACCTCAGGAGAGGAAAGTGCATTTGCATTTGCCCTGCTTGTGGGCTTCCCATGGGCATCTGATTGGCCACTGTGAGAACAGGATGCTGGCCTCAATGGCACACTGGCCTGATCCAACAGGCTCTTCTTTTGTTCTTATATTCATGCCACTTCCCTCTGACTGACAGAGGCTGTCAGTATGGGCTGGGTGCTGTTTTCCTTTTCTGAGGAGAAAATGGCCCATGACAACTATAATTAGCTGCAGATAAAATTTAATCATTATAACCAGGTTCACCATAGCTCAGACATGCACATAGCTCCTCTCGTCTAACTTCTTCTAATCTCCTATACTCCCACAAGATTAGAATTCCAGAATACTAAGCATTCTATACATTGTAAAAACCCCACAAAATGCTGATCCCCATGTGCATGCTCATAACTGTCATTTCCTGGCTGGGGGAACATGACAGTACATAAGGACTGTGACAACAACCATGGAGCTTCTCTCACTTCAGGCTCAACCTGCCATTTGTGTTGTAAGGACAACCCCACACTCACACTTTAATAACAGTGACATGTGACCAAAGCGGCAGACAATCACCTACAAATTCACTCTTAAAAATGTTGGATTAAACAGCAACTATGTCTCCATAAATGCTAAGCGTGGAAACGCCCTGAGTAGGAAAGAATGCATACAGAGCAATGGAGAAAATAGATGAATCTGATAAAACATAACTCTATCCAGACATTCAAAGAGCATGGGGCGGTGGTGAAATGTGTTGGAGGCAAAGCATACACTGGTCCTGGCCCTTGGTTCCCATGTGTGGTGGCCTGTCTGGCTCCACCAATGATCTTCCTGCATTGAATGGGAAGGTCTGAAAGGGGATTATATGCATGTACAGCTATATGTACTTCGACACTTTCCTGTGATCAGGAGACCTACATGATCGAAGCTCCTAATCATGGGAGAATTCAGAGCACATTCAGCCAAATGCACAAAGACTCTACCTTCAATGTGCAAATGTCTGAGGCTGCAGCCAGCAGGGACAGGAATCTTGGGGGATGGGCTAATGTATGTGGCCCCACTCTTTCCTTAACACATTTTCTAGCCAATGCCTGAATAAGGCTCATGTGTAGAAAGGGACTCAGAACCAAATCCCCCAGTTTTCCTCTCCCTTTCTCCAACCTTGCTGCATCTTCTTTGGCTGTTTGTGAATACTGACTATTTTACTATTTCTTTTTGGAGTCTTTGGACATAATGTTGATTGAAATTATAGCAGCGGCTGCATACTTTTAACTCTTATTTAACAACCATACATCTAGTCATCAATATGGGTGGTTGCTCTGCAGACTATATTTTTTTTAGCCACTTATTTCTCTTTCAGTTTATTTGATCGTGACATTTGGCTTGGATGGACTCATGGTGTGCTTATTACATTATCTGCTTTAACTTTTTCAGCTGTTACTTAAGATATAATTTGTGTTACTGACAGCTTTGAGGCATCTCTGATGTATCCATTTATATTTTCTTTCAATAGCTTAATTATAGGGCTGTGATTCATCTAGTCCATGGCATGTTAATAAGGAGAACAACCACATTAAAAATAGAAATTCTTGTTTGGTTATATTGGATATAGATATAGTCTGTGTAAATGATCTCCCCTCTGAACCTGACTTTTGACAGATCATCAAATGGCAGTTGCTTTACAGAACTGAAACATAAAATACAGAGTTTTCCAAACTTCACTGTACAGTCGTATACATGTCTAATCACTCACAGGTAGGTGTGCATAGGATTGCAGCCTAGAAGTAAATACTATTGAACTCAATGGGACTTACTTCTAAGTAGTCATATATAGGAATGAGCTGTTAATGAAGAAAATATATACCCCAAAGTACCACAAATGTTATTTTAAATATATATAGGATAAGGTCTGTAAAGGTACAAAATAACTGAGTTAAAATAAAGAATCAATTCTGTTATGACATATTTTACTGAATTATTGTGTTTGTCTCAATCTATTGTGATGCACAGTTGGATTTTATGGTGGATTTTTTAAAAAAAATATATTTATATACCCCCTGTTTGTCCAAAATTGATCCATTGGGCAATGATGGTCTCATTAACCCCAATGCTCACTGCCTTGGGAATTATGAAAGTGACAGATACTCCTTTAAATATTACAAGTTCTATCCGCTTGTGTCCCTCTGCTGATGGAAGCGAAAGCTTCCAAGATCTAAAAAAGGGACTGTGGTGACGTTTGCACATTCCCATTTTCTTCCACAATCTCCCATACTTCTTACCTTGTTGTTCCAAAGTTTTTCCTAATCCTTTTCAGAAGATTTGGAGGAGGGCAGGAGGCTGCAGACGGATGGGGGAGTCAATGAACCAGTAATTGCAACTTCCCATTTCTGCTAATGGAAGCCTCCATTGGATTATAGAACCTCTGCCATAAGAGAGACACAACTGAATACAACAATATGGCTTGACAACAAGGCAGGATCTGAAACCATGGCTTACTCCTGACATTCTCACCAACCATAGTTTAACCCTCCATCAACATGTGGGCTCAAATACACTCCTACAGCACTGAAAACAATTAATAAAACTTTTGTGCCAGTCTTTCCAACACCATGTTCTAGGTAATTCTCAACTACAACAAGGTGTGAATTACTATGTGATGTTCCTGGCAAATTTAGTGAAAAATAAATGTTTTTATTCGTATAACGTTTGGGATCAATTCTACCCTTATCACGGTGGAAGGGAACCTTTTTCAGCTGCACTTTTGTCTGGGCAATCTTCCGGGGGCCACATGCCAGTGGTGGGCAGGGCCAGAGGCAAAAGTGGGCACAGCAATGACTGCAAATGTTACCTTTGTACAGTAGGTTAGTTTCTAGGCACACTCAAACTCCCCTCTCCATCCTCCATCCAGACAGCAAAGAGAAACTAGAAAAGCTAAAGGACAAATTTCAATCAGGCAGAACATTTGGAATGTGAAGCAGGGCCAGCAAATCTGGGCTATGGAGAATGGGTCTGGATTGGGGAGAGTTCCAAGGGCCAGATAAAGAGGCCTGGAGGGCCTGCATTTGGCCCTTGGGCCTGAGGTTCCCCACCTTTGCCTTATTGGAATGATTGAGAAAACTGAAGCACTGTGCCTATACAGTTCTGTGGGTCAAAGTGACCCTGCAAAATGTTTTTGAAAGTTATTCTTCAGGGGTGGTGCCACACAGACTCCTTTTGTTAGGACAATGATTTACCCCCTCTCCTTCCTCTGCATGCCTTGCATCCTCCCCAAATCTTCTCCAGAGGGTTGGGGGAAAACCCAGAACAGAATTAGGGTGTGTGTGGAGGGAGGAGAGGGGGAAAAGGTCAGCTGCATGATCATAAATTGAGCTAATTGAACAAGTTACTTAGCACAATATTGGATACAAGCCAGTGCCTACAGAGCCTTACCCCAGGACTTGTTCTGTTTATTTTATGTGAGGAAAGAGCATAGCGGATGATTTTTTTGGAGGGAGGGAGTGTGTCAGTTTATATTCTAGAACTACTCACCTCCCTGAACATCATATGATAATTGGCTTCAATGCAGAATTACCAGTGTGAGTGACAACCTTGCCCTTGTGCACAACCTGTGTAATATGTTTGTTTACCAATAATCTCCCACAAAGTTTTGTGCCGTATAAGAATGGTACAATCAGTGAACATTCTTAAGAATCAGTGACCACTCTCAGGAAGATGTCCAATGGGTCACTACATGCCATCCGAATAGCATAAAATGCTGACTGTGTTGTAATTGCAAAGAATCATATTGTTATGGGATTGAGGGTTGAGCTAGATGGTTTCTAAGATTCCCCTTCCAGCCTCTGATTTGGAACCCTCTACCTGGAAGTGGGCTCTGTAGCAAAGAAACATGCTCCACTGGTCAGAGAAGTTTCCTTTGTTAATCTAATAGAGTGGCCAGGTTTTCAGGCTTGGAATTCTGATCTGAGATTATTACATTGTTATGCATTGAAGAAACAATCACTGTCTTTCGTATGCATATATACAAGCACACACACATAACTAACAAGGGACAAATCATCTCAAAAACAAAAAATGCTGCTGTAAACCAACTAAAGATGCCATAGACACCTGTTTGATTGTCTACACATACACATCCAGATACAGTGGTGGGTATTTTTTTTTTTTAGTTGGTTGGGCCTGCTTAAGACCTGTGTTCTGTTCAACTGGCATCAAAATAACTGAAACTAAGTGCAAATCTGATTTGCCAGAGTGAATGTATGGGCATGTGGCACAAAAGCAAAAAGGCTTAAATATCTAGTATTTTCCAAGCAAGCATCACTTAGTAGAACTGTCAAAGCACACAAAACAGACAAGAACAAGGTGATATGTTTCTTTAATATCCTTTCCCCAAAGCAATGTGATTGGAGAGCTCTGGTAAAATAATTCCTTCTGACTAGTCCTGCCAGTAACAAAGGAACCCTCCCTTTCCCTCTCTGCACTCTGAGATATGGCAAACTTGAAGATATTTTATTATTATTATTTGCTGTCTGCAGTGTTTTTATAAACATACAAATCTCCACAGCACCCCAATGTGATTTGGAAAGTCCTCCGTTTAAGAGCATTTCAGAGAGATCCTGCTTCAGCTTAGAAAATCCATGAATCTGTCCAAAGCACCCCACTTTGATTCAGGATTTGTCTGAATCCAGTACATGCCCCTAGTAGAGTTACTTCAGCTAACACTAGCTACTACTGTGCTCATATCTGTTAGAGTTTGAAGAACTCAGTTATAATGAAGCCTCCATTTATCAGCATCTATGGGAAATGAAATTTGCTTGCAGCAGAATTATGTTACAATTCAGGAACACAACAGGACTCATAAAGCATGAAGATGAGCAATAAGGGACATAAAGCACGAACAATATAAAGATGGGTCCTATCTGGAAAACTCCACTTGAACAATGCTATACTGTAGTACCCTTCAGTCTCAAAGTCATTGTGCTTAAAATGGCAATCTATTGCTTTCATGTAAAGCCAAGTCCTAATTTTCAAAAGTGAAATATGTTATATTTGGTAACAACAAATTAGTAGCAAGCTATTTTGACCAGATGCATCAAAATAATAACAAAAATGCTCAGGATCAAATAAAGTAATGAATGAATGAATGAACTATGCAAACCTGTAAACAAGTGGTCATACAAGCAAGCCAACAGCACAGTCTAGCTTGAAACAATCTAACGAGAATAATTGCGGATGCTCATTCTAAAAAACACCAAACTGATACTTCGAAGTTACTAGTTTTCAATAATACACCCTGTGTCCAGCTCAGGACAGATATAAACAATATAAGCTGTCTGATCTGTTAGTATTAGGAAATGATGCCAACTTATATGATACAGACATACACAGTATTTTTAAAAATACCAACAACAAACTCTCCACTTCCATAATTTTTGTTGTTATGTGCCTTCAAGTCGATCAAGACTTATGGAGACCCTATGAATCAGTGACCTCCAAGAGCATTGGTCATGAACAACCCTGTTCAGATCCTGTACATTCAGGTCTGTGGCTTCCTTTATGGAATCAATCCATCTCTTGTTTGGCCTTCCTCTTTTTCTACTCCCTGCTGTTTTTCCCAGCATTATTGTCTTTTCTAGTGAATCATGTCTTCTCATGATGTGTCCAAAGTATGATAACCTCAGTTTCATCATTTTAGCTTCTAGTGACAGTTCTGGTTTAATTTGTTCTAACACCCAATTATTTGTCTTTTTTGCAGTCCATGGTATGCACAAAGCTCTCCTCCAGCAACACATTTCAAATGAGTTCATTTTTCTCTTATCCGCCTTTTTCACTGTCCAACTTTCACATCCATACATAGAGATCGGGAATACCATGGTCTGAATGATCCTGACTTTGGTGTTCAGTGATACATCATTGCATTTGAGGACCTTTTCTAGTTTTCTGACAGCTGCCCTCCCCAGTCCTAGCCTTCTTCTGATTTCTTGACTATTGTCTCCATTTTGGTTAATGACTGTGCTGAGGTTTTGATAATCCTTGACAAGTTCAATGTCCTCATTGTCAACTTCAAAGTTACATAAATCTTCTGTTGTCATTACTTTAGTCTTTTTGACGTTCAGCTGTAGTCCTGCTTTTGTGCTTTCCTCTTTAACTTTCATAAGCATTGGTTTCAAATCATTACTGGTTTCTGTTAGTAGTATGGTATTGTCTGCATATCTTAAATTGTTGCTATTTCTCCCTCCAATTTTCACACCTCCTTCATCTTGGTCCAATCCCGCTTTCTGTATGCTATGTTCTGCGTACAGATTAAACAAATAGGGTGATAAAATACACCCCTGCCTCACACCCTCTTCGACTGGGAACCAATTGGTTTCACCATATTCTGTCCTTACAGTAGCCTCTTGTGCAAAGTATAGGTTGTGCATCCAGACAATCAGATGCTGTGGCACCCCCATTTCTTTTAAAGCATTCCATAGTTTTTCATGATCTACACCGTCAAAGGCTTTGCTGTAGTCTATAAAGCACAGGGTGATTTTCTTCTGTAATTCCTTGCTCCGTTCCATTATCCAATGTATGTTTGCGATATGATCTTTGGTGCCTCTTCCCTTTCTAAATCCAGCTTGGACATCTGGCATTTCTCATTCCATATATGGTAAGAGTCTTTGTTGTAGAATCTTGAGCATTACTTTACTTGCATGGGATATTAAGGCAATAGTTTGATAATTACTGCATTCTCTGGGATTCCCTTTCTTTGGAATTGGGATATATATTGGATGCTTCCAGTCTGTGGGCCATTGGTTAGTTTTCCATATTTCTTGACAAACTCTTGTCAAAATTTGGACAGATTCAGTCTCAGTAGCTTGTAGCAACTCTATTGGCATGCCATATGTTTCTGGTGATTTGTTTCTTCCAAGAATTTTAAGAGTAGCTTTTACCTCGCATTCTAAAATTTCTGGTTCTTCATCATATGGTTCCTCCGTGAATGAATCTGTCATCCTTGCATCTCTTTTATAGAGTCCTTCAGTGTATTGCTTCCATCTTCCTTTTATTTCATCTCGGCCAGTCAGTGTGTGCCCCTGTTGATTATTCAACATCCCTACTCTCGGTTTAAATTTCCCTTTCAGTCTCTAATCTTTTGGAATAGGGCTCTTGTTCTTCCCTTTTTGTTGTCCTCTTCTATTTCTATACAATAACTATTGTAATAGTTTTCTTTGTCTCTATGTACAAAGATGCAAAGACAATTTAGCCATATTAAGACTTTCCATCTGAATGAGAAAGTGAAACAGAATGGTGCTGGTTCTGCCACCTGACATACAAATATCTACTGAGCCTGATTCCAACTTCTATTTATTCAGTAATATGTCTGAAAGGGACTCATGTGGGTATATAACTGATAAAATGCAAACACCTTTTTCAGATCTTCTGATGAATGACAGCAGGTTGGGGGGGGAGCAAATGTGAGCACCCTATTCTTCCTGTGCATGAAGGAAAGGTCTAACCAGTAATGTTCTTTTGTTGTAATCACTGACAAACTACAATGATGTTATTATTTAATCATCATTCTTATCCATAAATTAGTTGTCCACAGTTCATTCTGAGATCTTTCAACCTCCCTGCTGAAACGGAACATTTCTTAAACCTTCTCAGTGCTTTAAATAAGCAGTTGGGAAACTGACAAAGAGTTGAGGAAAGATCTGGCAAGTTTGGATGTCATGGCAGTTAGTTTGCCACACAAACGGTCCTGGGTTTGCCTGGAAATAGAACATAAAGTGCCACTCATCTGGAAAATCACTAATAGGCAAAAAAACAAACAAACCTTGTGGTTTAAGAAAGTACCTACAGCCAACAGATATTTCTATTAAACTTTAAAAAGCAGAGAAATTGGGCGGCTATAGTGAATGCACCAGGGGAGCAGGAGACCTGACCTCCTCCCAGAGATATTGTGCTGCCCTACCAATTTGTCAAAATGCAAACACAATTTGGGTTGGTCTTTCACAGTCCAATCGACTTCCTGTGTAGCTTGGAAGAATTTGGTAACATGTGTTTCTGAGCATATGGTGAGTTCATGCTTACTGAGTTCAATGGGATTTATTCCCCTGCAATGCTTAGGATAGGTGAAACTGACCATGAGGGGTGGGGAGGGGAAGAGGAGGAAGGGCAGAGGGAGGAGGGGAGGAGGGAGGGGAGGAGGAAAGGCAGAGGGGAGGAGGGGGATGGGAGTAGGCAGGATGGGGAGTGGAGGAGGAGGGCAGGTTTTGATCATTTGCATGCTTAGTGAGTTCAGTGGGATTTACTTGTGTGCAATCATGCTTAGAATAGGTAAAACTGACAATGGGGAGGAGGAGAAGAAGGAGGGAGGGACGGCTGGAGTGGGCAGGGGAGAAGGAGGAGGGGAGGGGAGGAGGAAGGGAAAGGAGAGGAGAAGGATGGGAAAGGCGTCATCATTTGCATGCTTATTACGTTCAATGGGATATACTCTCATGCAATCATGGTTAGGATAGGTAAAACTGACCATGGGGGAGAAGGAGGGGGAGGGGAGAGGAGATGAGAGAGAAGGAGGAAGGGAGGGAAGGAGGAGGAAGGAGGAGGAAGGAGGGGATTGGGAGGGGCAAGGAAGGGGGAGGGAAGGAGCAAAAGTGAGGTGATGGGAGAGAGGAGGAGGGGAGCAGGTTTGATCATTTGCATGCTTTTTGAGTTCATTGGGATTTACTCCTGTGCAATCATGCTTAAGATAAGTATCTGACCATGGGGGAGGGGGAGGGGAGGGAAGGAGGAAGGGATTGGAGAGGGGAGGGGTAGGAGGAGGAGGAGAGGGAAGGATGGGATTGGAAAGGAATGGAGGAGGGTAAGGTAGAGGAAAGGGAAGGGGGAGGGAAGGGACAAAAGGGGGGATAGGAGGGAGGAGGAGGGGAGGGCTGGTTTGATCATTTGCATGCTTTTTGAGTTCAGTGGGATTTACTCCTGTGCAATCATGCTTAGGATAGGTGAATCTGACCTGGGGGAGAGGCAGAGAGGGGAGAAGGAGGGCAGGAGGGGGAGTGAGCAAGGGGGAGGAGAGGAGATTGGGTGGGTGGACACTGAGCAGAGGGGAAGCCCCTTTCCTTTCCAAAAGGAAACACTGTGAATAATATCATTGTTTTTCAGTGTTTCCCCCACCTTTTTATTCTACAGCTTGCACATGTAGTCTCCCACCCAAATTTAAACTAAAGCTATCCCTGGCCACATCCACACCAGACCTTTATTTCACTTTAGACAGTCATGGCTTCCTGCAAAGAATACTGGGAAGTGTAGCTTGTGAAGGGTGCTGAGAGTTGCTAGGAGACACCCTATTCCCCTTACAGAGCTTCAGTCAGGGCCACTGACTGTTAAACCACTCTGGCCATCGGAACTCTGACAGGGGAATAGGAGTCTCCTAACAACTCTCAGAATCCTTCACAAACTACACTTCCTAGGATTCTTTGGGGGAAGACATGACTGTCTGAAGAGAAATATAGGTCTGATGTGGGTGTGGCCCCCTGATTAGCCAAGCCAAACAGCTGTGAGTCTGACTTTTAGAACACTTTTAGAACAATTCTTACTGAGCATGCCCGACACTATAATAGACTTCAGTATTAAATTTCTTAAATTAATTAAAAATCAGCCAGGCATTTTTTAAATTTTAAAACTGCAGAAGAAGAAGGTCAGAGTATGGGGCAAGGTCAGTAATAAGATTACAGGTACTCCATGAACATGGCTAATTTTTAATTAATTTCAACAAATTATGAGAACTCTGACAAAAAAATCCAACAGGGGTTTGGATTTTTTTCTCTCGTTTTACACATTGAACTCTCGATTCTTTCTGACTGTTTTGTGTATCACCATGAAAATTTAGAGGGTTGTTAAGGAAGCATTTCTGAGTACAGGACTATAAGTTTTGTAAGGTTTTATTTTGAAATGAGCTTGTGGGAAGCAGCATAATGGCATGAGGATGTATTTTCAATTTAACATTGCAGAATGCAAAAAATCCATGCTGACTATGATATACAGCCACACTTGTGGCTGTATAATATAGGGAAAAACCTGCAGCTGTGAGCAATCATTGATAAACTACTATAATTGATCTATATGTGACTAGATATGCTGAGGAAAGCTGATAGCAGTAAAATGGAAGACATGCTAACAATCATAAGGCAAGAATAATATTTGATTTATTTATTTGATTTATTTATTTGATTTATATCCTGCCCTTCCTCCCAGCAGGAGCCCAGGGTGGCAATATTGCTCAGTATGTTGAAATGTATGGACCAAAGACACAAAAATTCCAAAAATCTCACAAAACACTAAATAGAAAAAAAGAAAATGATGAAAGGAACAGTTTGAAACTCTTTTTTTGTCATCTTAAAGAAAGAAAGATTATGTACAAAGGAGGAGAGGAGATCTGCACTCAGATAGTTTCCATGGACATATGAGAAGTCTTGAAGGAAAGTGTAATTCATAAGCATAGTGGCCCACTACTTGAATTTTGATTGGGAAATTTAAAAATGTTTAGCAGGTGTGGGCAACCTGGTGTCCTCCAGGTACTCTGGACTATAACTTTCATCAGCCTCACTCAGCATGACCAGTGGTCAGGGATAGGAGTTGTAGTCCAGAACATCTGGAGGACACAAGGTCGCCTACCCAATTTTGACAGGTAGAGATCACATATGTGCCCAGCTCATACAAGGTATCATTCTCATGCTCTTAGGTATGATCAGGGTCTGGAAGCTTGGTGTCATAGCTCCCATCATTCAAAGGGAGCCCAAATACATGGGGCCTATGATTTTGTAACCGTTTAAGAAAAGCACCCTAGTTACTGTTTGCCACATCAGGGAAAATGTTGTAATAGTTAGAATGCTACTTAATGTCTCCTTTGCTATATCTTTTTTCTTTCTGAAATTAAACTTACTTTTGACTGACCGTGTTTTGTTTTCTTGTTGGTGATCACCACTCAGATAGCTCTGACTAAATACTGGGAGTGTACAGTGATTTGCTATAACAATAAGCCTAGAGTAGATTGGAAAGCTATTTGTAAGTAGCAAAAAAGTATGCACAGTTCCTAAACAGCTGATTACTTTCTTTTCATATACCCAGAAGGCTACCTCATTTCTTTCCAAATACCCAGAAACCATAAAGGGTCATTGAACTGACTAAAGGGTTCAATTTAAACAGGTCCCAGTGTGAATTTTGATTGGCCTTAGTCCTATCCATGAGTATTAAAAGAATGCCTATAGTAGTCTGAAAATGTCACCATCATCTGGAACTGTCCCAATGCAGCAAAGCATGGGATTGGGGTGCCAAGGTTCCCTAATGCTACTGATCTATTGTTTTCTTTCAGTTACCATAAATATATGTTAAGACTGACAAAGAAAAATATTTTAATTCCACATTCAAGCAGGGGTGCAACCAGGATTTTTTGGGGGGAGAGGCTTTGAGCTATATGAACATGCACACAAGGAATTAAACAATGCGGGCATGGTTTGTAACATCAAGGGTATGGCCTAGGGGTCAGGTGACATCATGGGGTGAGGAAATTGAAATAAGTGAGCTGGATCACAGATGAGCATTACTTAACCAAGAAATCATCAGACATTAGTAGATGCATTCTAACCTCCCAAAAGCACCACTGAATCTATCATACCCTAACATACTCAGCATAAAATGTGCATAGAATGAACCAGGCAACTGTCTGAGTAAAATAATTGGAAATATTTCAGCAGAGCAAATATTTTTTTAAAAATCATACAATCCTGCTGCCTTCACTGAGGGTGGCCTCAGTAGCCATTGGTTGTCAACAGGACACTGGACAGCCGAGGCAGCAGCTTGGGAAGAGTCAGGGCTTAGAAAGGAGGCTAAAGGTGAGGAGGTGTACATTACCCTGCCTGGGCTCACCTCATTCTTGCTCATCTGCTTTTACCTCACTATCAGTGCAAAAAGTACACATGCACATAATACTGCCTGTGCTCGGCTATTTAAAAGAGGATTAGACAAACTCATGGAGGATAAGGCTATCTTTAGCTACTACTAGCCATGATAGCTGTGCTCTGTCTCAACCGTTGGAGGTGGTATGCTTCCAAATACCAGTTGCTGGAAACCACAGGAGGGGAGAGTTCTCTTTGCATGTAGGTCTTGCTTGTAGGTTTCCCATGGGTAAGTGATTGGCCACTGTGAGAACAGGATGCAGGTCACTGGCCTGTTCCAGGAGGCTTTTTACTCCTGACTCATGTGCTCTCTTGCATAGTGTGGACAAGGCCTAGTGGGGCTCAAGCCCTCTCATTGTGCACCTCTGACCTTCATGCTACCAGAAAATATGTTACTGTTCACTGCCCAAATTGCTCTTCAAATTGCTAAACATATCTAAACTATGGCTCATGGAAAGAGTCTTTCATGGCATCTTCTAGCAGACCCTCCCCTTTTTAGTAAAAAGTTTGCTTCCATTTGTTATTTACAGCCTTTAGCAAATAAAATGTAAAATGAGAAGTGAATTCTTTTTCTACATTTTAGTTTTGATTGCAAGACCTTAGAGACTTCAGATGCTCTGAAGTAAAATCTTTAATATACAGCCTGTCTCTTTTTTAGAGTCATTTTTATTCTTTTCCCCTTCAAGTTTTTGATGATCAAGGCAATTTGCTTCACTTGCTCAAAAGTAATGTTAACATAATTGGGTGATGGCTTGACATATCTACCTTGATATTCTTCAAGACCAAAATATGTATTTCACATCTCATCTTAATTCAGTTAAGGTTTTTTTTTCTCCAGTCATGAGCTAATCCTTAGGTTTTCCTATCAAATCGGCCACTTTTCTTGGCAGATGTGAACAGTTTAATCCACCCTTTTCAGTTCCCTGCAGCCAAAAAGTTAATTTTCCTAGGGATGGAATTCTGTCTTGTCAATGTGCTTTCTTTTGTGGATGCAATGTTACAAGTGGTGTGATATGTATGGAATATTTTATACGAAGTGTTCACATGAAGATTCAAGAAACTATGTGTCTTGCTTGTAAATATTTTGCCTGTAATACAAGAAAATATTTTTTTGCTTGTGAATATTACCTGAAGTTTTAAAATTATCTAATACAACCTCATTTTGCATTTAAACCCACCCTATGGCTTTTCTTTTTCTTTTTTACATGCCCAGTTGTTTCTATACAGTGATCCTCAAGCTACAGAAGTGTTCTATAATTGGGGTCACCAGTGGGGGCAGTGGAGATCAAACTAACAATAACTAAACAAAAAAGGAAGCTAAACTAAAAAGACTATTTAGACATTAGGATCCCTCCATGCAGTTACATCAGAATAAGGCCAAAGGCCATGGCAAACTTCTCCTGAGTACACATCATCAGTATGACTCCTATTCAATATCTATCCACTGCAATAGACAAATTCGTTGTTGATTTTGCTATCTGAGTGGTTTGAAAATCAGATGGTTTGTTTGTATATCAAACTGGTGATTCTGATGGTTGGAACCACACAGCCACACAACCACACAGCCACACAACCACACAGCCCTTGTCCAACTATGGTAGATTGCAGGCTGAGAGAATAGCTGGCTTGATCATTTTATTACTGCTTCAGCAGCACTGTAGATGGCCTGAGATTGGTACTTCAGGCACAGCAAGAATCAGGTGATACAAAGAGTCAATAGGATTCCATCTGGCCCTGTCAAGCTCTTGACTCTTGCCTAGTTCCTCATTCTGAACAATCTGTTGCTCAGGACAATACAAAACTTCTTGAGTGCCAACCACTAACTGTGTAGGCCACCAGCCCTGATAGTCACATCATGAAAAACACAACCGAAAGTCAGAGTAGAGTTACGGTACTATAGTGGCTTGCAGTGTGCAAAAGCTTGATGAGGGGAGAGAGAAAGAAAATATAAGATAGTACACCACAGAATTTTATTTGGGAACAAATCTTTGCTCAAAATGATGTCTGTCAAGTGGATTTTGAGTGGCATTGTTACTGTGGCAATTTATATACAATAAAGTATTTAAATGAGAACAGAACATTTAAATAACTTACCACATTAGAGCTAATAAAATCCCAAATGTTAGCTGTGCTGCTTGAGTCTTCTAACCTTTTTCAAATGGATCTTTAGTTAATTATCTCCAAAACAGGCATTTTAAAACATTTTGCTGCTGTTAAGGATTGATATTTAAGGTTTTTTAAAAATATTAATCTTATTCACTTTAAAAATTTAGAAAGGTAGTCCTTTAAGGTTCAGATGACATTTAAACAATTATTCCAAGAGTTAGCATTGATACATCTGGGTTGCTTAACCCTTTTGTCAGCAATTTTGTATCTTATATAGCTCCTGCTGCTATGAAACTGGCATTTATAGCAGAGTGCATTCATTTTAATGGGACATATTTTTGTCCTGCTGGTTATAACATCTATAGTTCTACAAAAACAAACAGAAAAATTGAGTCTAGTCAACATTCAGTTTATAAAAAGCTGAAAATGCAAAGATACCACGACCATGATTCTCTCTATTTTCCAAGCTCAGGAGTGTATCTGGATTCTTATGTAGCCAAAATGGCATCACCTATGAACAAGTCAGAGGTATCAGCTGTCTAGGGAATACCACAGTCATCAATCAGATGCCTATGGGAAGGTTGGAAGCAGAACATGAGGGCATTAGCCCTGTCATGCAGTTATAGCCCAGTAACTGATACTCAAAGATACGCTGTTTCTGATCCTGGAAGTAGCATATAGTAAACATAACTAGTAGCCATTGATAGCCTCATACACCATGAATCCTTCAAGGGTATATTGATTGACTTTCACTGACCATGTTCTTACTGAGATTACTATTATTCCCACAAAATATGATTGCTTGAACTGCAGGCTGGGTCAGGCTGTGAAAGAACACTGTCTGCTAATTTTTTTCACTAACAATGACATCAAGTATCTCTTAAAGTGAAACATACACAGAAGTCTCCGTGTCTTGGATAAAAAATCCAACACAGTAATAGCACCAAATGATGCAAATTGAAAATAACACATGACCAGGTACTGGTGATCATGATGCTGGAACAATGAAAAATAAATGATAGATCAGAAGATCTCTGGAAACTCCTGTATTAGGAACAAGCCTCACAATTAGTCTATATAATATTTGTTGTTACATGCCTTCAAGTCGATAATGACATATGACGACCCTATGAATTTTTTTATATATATTCATAGGATTTTCATGGTAAGAGGTATTCAGAGGTGGTTTACCACTGCCTTACTCTAAGCCTACGGCACCCATTATTCCCAGGCAGTCTCCCATCTAAGTACTAAGCAGGCCTGACCTTGCTTAGCTTCTGAGATCAGGCATGTTCAGGGTAGTATGGCCATAGGCATATGATATTTAGAATGTGTGTGTGTGTGTGTGTGTGTGTGTAATAATAGCAAATGTGTTTCTCGTTTCTTTTTTAATTTGTGAATTTTTAATGGCTAAAAGATTCAAGCCATGAAACCACAAAGTTTCAAAACAGATAAAAATATAAGGGCTAAAATATACACTGCATTATATAGCGAGCCATATAACTAAGTTTGCAGTCCAAATGTCCCTTGTGCTAGACTTTGGGGAGTCTGGACTGAGTAGAGGTATCCCTCTGCTCACTTTAGCCCACTCAGGTGGCCTCCCACCACAGAGAGAGCTTGCATCATACCACTGGTGCAGATCTCCTCCATCTGCCCACTGAATATACAAGTGGGTGGGAAGCTCTCTGGCAAGATCCCCACCAGTGGAGTCTGGCAGAAGCCCCACAAAACAGGGTATTCCAAGGGTGGGGTAGAGCTGGCCCAGAATCCACTGGGTCCTGAGCCACTCTCACAGTCAGTACATGCTGGTAGAAGTCCTGATCCAGACCCAGTTGCTGCACCAGTCTGACGTTGGTCAAGGATCAAGCCAGCCTCCCACACCAACCAACTTTCTACTACCACCACCATGAGTGGTCGAGCTGTGGATTCAGTGGTAACTCTGTCACTCCACAGGGCAGTGGCAGGTTAGGATTGCTCTGCAAGGCTGCAATACTGTACACAGTTATCTCTGGATTAACCCCATTGAATTCAGTGAGACTAACTTCTGAGTGGGATAGGATTGCATGGTTACAGTGCAATGAGGGTAGATGTGGAACCAGGAGGCATAACATATTCTGGATAATGGTAGATCATGTGCTTTGATTTTCTGTGTAAAATCCCAGGTTCAGTTCCTAGAATTACATAATCTCAGGTAGCACATGTTGTGAAGGAACAATTTAGAATGTGGAAACCTTCTGTCTATCAGAATAGAAAGTATTAAGTTAGATGGAACAATTGTCTGTCTGAATATAGATTGGTTCATTTAATCTGGTGTAGATTACTATTGGATTAATTTAGCTTTGTATAAATAGATCAAAATTTTATTCTTTCTGCATTATCCAGAGTATATTTATTCCACATGTCTAATTTTAGGTCTGTCAGTTATTTGAGGGCTGGTCATAATAAGCCAACGTATTCTTGCAAATGTATATGTGATAGTTTTTTCTTGTGTGTGTAAAACAAAGTAATAGGAAGTGTATATATGCAAAAATAGGTCAGGCGATTATTTTTATTCAACTAAACTCTTTTGGTGTAAAAACTGTAAGCATTTGAAATATACCAGCAGAACCATATGGAATAAAATATTTTAACTTGCTGGTTATCTGATTATATATACAACAAATATTCAGTATTTTTGTTTCCATTCTCAAAATGAAAACACATATTTTCAATAGCAGGTAAAAGCACTAGATAGTAGCATAGGTTTAGGAACCTTCCATGAAAACAAGAGAGATAACTTCTTACAAAATATATTTTACAATTTAGCCAGCATTCCAGAGCATGGGGAGTTATGCCCAATATCCTGAAATGCTGTGAATAGTGATCCTGTATATCAGTCTTTGTGAGTAAGTAATGATAAGAAAAAACCTAGTCCTATAAAACAGCAAGCTAGTTTTTTTTTTTTAAAAAAATAAAGTTTACAAGAGGAAACAATTATTTATTTTTATTTTATTTTATTATTTATTAAATTTATATACCGCCCGACTAGCAATAGCTCTCTGGGCGGTGAACATAAAATAGCATAAAAATACAATGAATAACAAAATAATACTAAAATACAAGCAACAATCCAATACAATAAACATTTTTAAAAGTAAATCAGTGTAACTTAAAATGCTTCAGAGAATAGGAAGGTTTTGACCTGGCGCCGGTCAAAGCAGAGTCGGCGCCAGGCGTACTTCCTCGGGGAGACTGTTCCATAGTTCGGGGGCCACCACTGAGAAGGCCCTAGATCTTGTCATCACCCTCCGGGCCTCCCTGTGAGTTGGAACCCGGAGGAGGGCCTTTGTAGCAGAACGTAGTGCACGTGCTGGTTCATATCGGAAGAGGCGTTCCGCAAGGTATTGTGGTCCCGCACCGTATAAGGCTTTATAGGTTAATACCAACACTTTGAATCTAGCCCGGAAACATATTGGCAACCAGTGCAAGCTGGCCAGAACAGGTGTTATATGCTCGGACCGCTTGGTCCTTGTCAGCAATCTGGCCGCCGCATTTTGCACTAGTTGTAGCTTCCGAACTGTCTTCAAAGGTAGCCCTACGTAAAGGACATTACAGTAATCCAAACGTGAGGTTACCAGAGCATGTACCACTGATGTAAGGTCCTCTTTACTCAAATAGGGACGTAGCTGGGCTACCAACCGAAGTTGGTAAAATGCATTCCTAACCACCGAGGCTACTTGAGCCTCAAGTGAGAGGGAAGAGTCTAAAAAGACTCCCAGACTACGAACCTGGTCCTTTAGGGGGAGTGTAATCCCGTCCAGGACAGGGTATATATCCACCATCCGATCAGAGAACCCATCCACCAACAGCATCTCAGTCTTGTCTGGATTGAGCTTCAGTTTGTTAACTCTCATCCAGTCCATTGTCGCGGCCAGGCAACGGTTCAGCAAATCGACAGCCTCACCTGAAGAAGATGAAAAGGAGAAGTAGAGCTGCGTGTCATCAGCATACTGATGACAATGCACTCCAAAACTCCTGATGACCTCTCCCAACGGTTTCATGTAGATATTAAAAAGCAGGGGGGACAAAACTGACCCCTGCGGGACCCCATATTGGAGAGCCCACGGTGTCGAGCAATGTTCCCCAAGCACTACCTTCTGGAGACGACCCGCTAAGTAGGAGCGGAACCACTGCCAAGCAGTACCTCCAACTCCCAACTCCGCGAGCCTCTCCAGAAGGATACCATGGTCGATGGTATCAAAAGCCGCTGAGAGATCAAGGAGAATCAACAGAGTTACACTCCCTCTGTCTCTTTCCCAACATAGGTCATTATACAGGGCGACCAAGGCTGTCTCAGTGCCAAAACCGGGCCTAAAACCCGATTGAAATGGATCTAGATAATCAGTTTCATCCAATAGCGCCTGGAGCTGGCCAGCAACCACCCGTTCCAAGACCTTGCCCAGGAATGGAACATTCGCCACTGGCCTGTAGCTGTTAAAATTGTCTGGGTCCAAGGAAGGCTTTTTCAGGAGTGGTCTCACCACTGCCTCTTTCAGACAGCCAGGGACCACTCCCTCTCGTAAAGAGGCATTTATCACTTCCTTGGCCCAGCTACCTGTTCCATTCCTGCTAGTTTTTATCAACCAGGAGGGGCAAGGATCCAGTACCGAAGTGGTTGCACGTACCTGTCCAAGCACCTTGTCCACGTCCTCGAGTTGAACCAACTGAAGCTCATCCAACAAAACAGGACAAGACTGTGCTCCAGACATCTCACTAGGATCTACTGCTATAACTTGAGAGTCTAGGTCCTGGCGGATACATGAGATCTTATTCTGGAAGTGATCGGCAAACTGATTACAGCGGGCCTCCGATGATTCCACCGTGTCCGGAGGGTTTGAATGGAGAAGACCCTGGACAACTCGAAAGAGTTCCGCTGGGCGGCAAAGAGATGATTTAATAGTGGCAGCAAAATGATGTTTTTTAGCTGCCTTCACTGCTCCTACATAGAGCTTAGTCGAAGCACTAACCAGCGCATAATTGTATCCGTCAGGAGTTCGTCTCCATTTCCGCTCAAGCCGCTTCCTATCTTGCTTCATCGCTCTCAGCTCCGGAGTATACCATGGAGCTGTATGAGCTCTACACAGGAGAGGGTGTGCAGGAGCGATCGTGTTTACAGCCCGGGTCATCTCCGTATTCCACAGAGCAACCAGGGCTTCAGCAGGAGCGCCAGTCCTATAAGCCGGAAAATCCCCCAGAGCCCTTTGAAAACCTTCAGGATCCATTAGTCTCCGGGGGCGGACCATTTTAATAGGTCCTCCACCCTTGCAGAGGGAAGAGGTTACTGAAAGTCTAAACTTCAGCAAGCAGTGGTCTGTCCATGACAAAGGGAGTGTTGTAAAACTCCCCACATCCAGATCACTTTCCCCATCCTCAGTAGCAAAAACAAGGTCTAGAGTGTGCCCCAATACATGTGTTGGACCACTAACATATTGAGACAGCCCCATGGCTGTCATGGAAGCCATGAAGTCCTGAGCCGCGCCAGACAAAACGGTCTCGGCATGAATGTTGAAATCCCCCAGTACTATTAGTCTGGGGGACCTCAACAATATATCCGAGACCACTTCCGCCAGCTCAGTTAGGAAAGCCATTGGGCAGCAAGGTGGGCGGTACACCAAAAGGATTCCCAGCCTGTCCCTCTGGCCCAACACAAGGTGCAAACACTCCAGGCCAGTAACTGAATGAACATGGTGCTTGGTGAGTGAGATGGAACTTTTATATACAACAGCAACCCCACCTCCCCGACCCTCAGATCTACCATGATGCTGAACCAAGTACCCCGGTGGGCAGAGCTGAGAGAGACCAACTCCTCCCTGCTCACCCACCCAGGTCTCGGTTATACATGCCAGATCGGCTGCCTCATCCACAAACAAATCGTGGACGAGGGAGGTTTTATTATATACCGATCTGGCATTTAATAACAGCAACTGGAGATCTGAGAGTTGGCTGATAGGACTACCAACGACCTTGTGATGCATACACTTATGGAAAAGTTGCTGGCATCCTCAGTGAGGTATGGGGAATGTTTGGTCCTCCACAGGTTGCTGAACTACAGCTACCATCATCCCTGATGGGAGTTGTAATTCAGCAACTTGTGGAGGGCCAAAAGTTCCCTGTACGTGCCCTAATTTATGACTAGTCCATTTCCACAAAAGGTTGTGTAGGAGCACATGTTTTTCCCATGGTCATCCTAGTTATTTCAGATAGAAGAATTCACATAATGGAACTGATAATATATATATATATATATATATATATATATATATCATTAATTTTTATTCAAATTTTCAAAAACAAAACAAAACAAAACAAAAAAATACAAATTAAACAATAAAATAAAATGTTGACTTCCGATTTGTCGCAGATCAGTTATAGGTCTACAATATATAACAAACCTGTCTCTTAAATTATATTACAAAATCACTTTTCTCCAGTAGTTATCTTAATTAATCATCAAATCTCATAAACATCACTTTATTCTTTCCACAAAAAGTCAAAGAGAGGTTTCAACTCCTTGAGAAATATATCTATCAATTTTTCTCCAAATAAGCATGTCAATTAATCCATCTCATCAAATCTATTAGGTCCAATAATTTCAATAGCCATTCTTCCATTATCAGTGTTAATTCAATCTTCCATCTTCCATCCTTGCACCCATAATAATCCTGTTAGGTCCAGTAATTTCAGTAGCCATTCTTCCATTATCAGTGTCCCATAATAATCTTGCTGTCATAGCCATAGTCATATAATAAGAGTCTGATGGGAATTTCCTTCATCACAAATAATTCCTTGCCATCAATTCTGAGTGTGTTGCTGAAATATTGTTGTAAAATCATATCTCTGCTCTTCTTTTTTACGAAATGCACTGGCACATCTCTTGAGAGTTTTTCCATTGTCACATATCTGTAATTAATTCTATAGATTTTTTCTATGTCAAGCTGCATCACATCATTCCAGTCCAGAAGTTTATCCAAGACATTGATAACTTTATCTCTGATATCTTCATTAATTTCTTCAAGGACAACGCTGAATTCCAAACAGTAAACTTTATCTCTAATATCCATATACTCCAAATCTTTTTCCAGTTCCACATTTGTTCCAATCTCCAGGGCTTGCATCTTCCCTTTAATTTTTCTTTTTTCATCTTCTGATGCTTGTCCAGTTGTATCTCTGATCTCATCAACCTCCCCTCTCACAAAATCCCCTATTTCTTTAAGCTCCTGCTTTATTTTGCCAAATTCAATTATCATCTCCTGTCTGCCCTGTCTCAGGGTTTGTTTCGTTATCTCAATCTCATCCATTATTTTCTGAAACATAATTACTTCCAGGGTCTCAGCCACTTTCTTGATTGCCATTCTTAAAACCACGAAGAAAAAAAAAACCACTTCTTATTCCAGCAACAAAGGGGTTAATATTCCAAGCTTGATGACATCACAGTGTAGACAGCACAGCCTGCCTTATCTCTTATATGTTCAGGAATGCAAAACAAATTTAGTTCACAGCATCAAAACAGTTAGTGGCATCGAGAACAAGCAGATTCGTCAAAATGAAATAAAATAGTCCCAGACATATAATACTCAAAAATTCATAAATCAGATTTATTTTTTTTCCTCTTCGGAATAGAAATCCCTCATCCGTTTGTATCTTTAAAATGCACAATTCCAGGCCAGCTTTTTGCAATAAAAACAAAGATAAGCTATTTCGATTTCTTTCCTCCTTAATTTCGTGAATAAAAGATAAGAGTTATAACTCACCCAGGGATTCTTTATAGCTGATTCATTGACAAATCTCTTTTTGGTGTAACAATTTAAGCCAGATGATAAAAATAGAAAGAGGGGTGCTTGCCTGTTAATCCATTTTTCTTTAAAGAAAAGATAAACGTCTCGCTTAATCAGTTAGAGCTTGTTTGAAAGTCCGTCCGGTGCTGCTGGCTGAACCTTCTTTCATAAACTAATGAAATCCAGTCCCCCCAACAAACACAAGCTTCTGTGGTTAATCTCTACGTTTCTCCCTTCCTGGGAGAAAGTCTTTACCAGTAAAAAAAAACGTTCTGACTGATTTTAAAACTGAAAAAGCTTCTTCTGAGACGAGAGCTCGTCTCAAAGGCAGGCACAGGCGAAGCAACCCTTCCCGGAAGTCGGAACTGATAATAATATATAAGCACTTTATTGGAATGAGGAATTGTTCCTTTCACCTTTGATTGGCCAGCCAGATAAGAATATATATGGTTTTCTCACAACTGAAGTCAGGGAATATATCTTTGCAGAGATACTAGCAAGTCTTAGGAGCTAGAAGCAGAGGTTTAACAGAGAAACCACATGTGTTGCAACACTGTTGGACTCTAAGCCTGTGATGATTCTGTCTGAAGGCCAGAATTATCTGCAGTGGCTACTGGTTTCCAACCATTCTTTATTAGATAATTTGTAAAATAACATTTGTTTTTCACAATATGTGTCCTGTCCTTTCCTCTTGCCTTCAGAAGAGGAAGCAAATATTGTGTTGTATTTTTTATTCTGTTGGAGCCATTGAAGTAATAACTTAAACCTGAGGGTTAAAGTTTATCAGGCAGGTTGCAGTCAAATGTTTCTTCTTGCCTGAGCAAAACGCAGATGAGTGGTTTCCATCAACAATAAGTTAGTTCAACAGAAGACTCATAAGTAATACTGTAGTGCAAAATTCAGAAAGTGATGTACATTTGAAAACATTCCTACACATTCTCATGAACCTAATCTCCAAGATTTAGTTCAAACCAAACAGAGCTGACCATATTAGGTGCCAAATGGAGCTATTTGAACCATTGCTTCTAAATGTCAAGTAAATGCCTGGCTAATTAATGTGACATCTGGGAAGCATGGAAGAGGATCTTGGGGATGGTTATCACTCATCAGTCATCTACTGCATATACATAAGATCCAGTTTCTATTAGATGGAAGAACAGATAATTCTGCTTTAGTTAAAACTTTTTAAATCTCAAATTTTAGCTTATTGATTATAAAGTCCTGGTTATTACTTCTTCTTATCCATGCATCAGATGGGTGTGGTAAGAGGGAAGTGAGTCACTGTTGGAGACAGCATACTTCTGGATGTTGTTGGAAACGTGTTCAGGTCCTGATTGTAGGCTTCCCATAGGCATCTACTTGGCCACTATGAGAACAGGATGCTCTACTAGATGGGCCACTGACCTGATGCAGCAGGCTCAGATGTTCCTATTAATCTAATAGCTACTGTAGCTGCAAAGACACTGACATCTGCATGCCCAGACAGCTTTTGTTACCATTTCTATCACACCAGTATGTATGTGAAGTAAGCTGCCTTATACTGAGTCAGACCTTTGGCAGCAACTCTCCAGGGTTTCAGAAAGGAGTCTCTCCCAGTCTTATCTGGAGATACCAGGGACTGAACCAGGAACCTTGTGCATTCTAAGCAGATGCTTTATCACTGAGCAATGGCCCTTCTCCAAGAAGTTGCCATGTGTAAACATGCCACAGCCTATTTCCTTCTCCACCCTCTCTGTTCCATGGCTTTCTCTCTCCTGCCTGTTTCAGTGATGTAGTTCTAGAGGAGAAGGTGGACAGATGCACAGATGGAACAGACTTATTAATTGGGATCTAATAGAGAGAGACTCATGCTATGCTGACTACAGCAATTAATTTCATATTCATTATCTGTAGCTTTAAGGTGAACTTTGTTGTGCTACATTAGCAGCCCAAGCTTCCATCGCCATCTGGGAGGTGCTCTATAAAAGGCTGCTTCCATATGGGGCATTTACAGTGGAATAACCACATTTTGTTCACTAACTTTTTATATGTCATCTTCATAATGTGAGCAAAACGTTCTCCTCCTATGCTTTCCTTTTTTTTTTCTGGAGCTCTCAATATCAGACATTTTTAAGGAAAAATTGTGCAGTTGTGCAGTGTTCTAGGGATGGATGAATCAGTCAGTCTTGATTTCTCTCACTTTCTCCTTTTCCCAGGCTTCAGTTCACCACATTTCTACATCAGTTTATGATTTCGTCAGCATTTACATGTGCATTTTTACATCCACACATCCACACACATACACACACAATTTTGCCTACCATACACATATTCCCAAGCAATTTCCTCTAATAAACAACATTTCTGCATGTTATTTTCAGCAATGTATATGCACACTTTTAATTAATATACATATTTTTGTATACAGTTTTGATAGATGAGTTATGGTTCTCAAAGTAGTAAGGAACCTTCAACCTATGTGCCTAATTAGGCCAGGAAGGCCTCTCCATTTGGCCCACAAGGCCATTTCGACCAAGCCACACCCACTTGTCCTACTTCTGACATCATAAATGACATCAGATGTGACTTTGGTAAAGATATGGCACCCTGCCAAAAGCAAGCTTTGAAGGCACCGGCTGATTATTGGGACCTCCAAAGCTGCACATGTTGCAACCCTGCTGTGATCAGTACCTTTGCCTGTGTGGTTTGATTTTAACCTGCAAAGAAGAACACTTTGCCTGATGTCACATGATTGACAGCTGCGCAACCCTGTCCATCTGTCAAAATGGTCTGTTGGGGTTGGGGAACTGAAGCACCTGGCCTGTTGGCTGGAAATGATTCTCCACCCTTGGTATAGTGTTTCAAAAAGTGCATTAGAATGCAAACTGAACTGAATGTCTCCCCCCATCCCTACAGTCTAAGGTACAGATGAACTGTTACATTTTTCTCACCTCCTATGCCATTTCCTTCTCTATGGTCAGCCCCTCCTCTTTAGAAACAAGCGATATCGGTTTAACTGTTCCTTTCCAAAAAGCATTACCTTTAGTTTCATTTCTTCTTTCCTGTCTAAATTGCAGCCATGGGGAGGGGCGGGAGGACGATGAGGATTTCAACATGGGGGGAAGCAGTGTTGACCTCTGCTTCACAGTCCCAACAAAAATCACCTACCCAACATTTGGGACTAAGGAAAATGGGATTACCTGTCCAGCGACAGAATGTCCTTGGCATTATAGAGGTCTGGAAGTAAAATTGGAATTCTGCTCGCCACTTGAGACAGAATAGCAATGATTGGGTGCTGCTAAATCACCCCCATCCAGACCTTTAAAGATGTAGACTTAGCCCTGAAGAACCTGTCTTCTAGTAGGAGAGAGAACTAGATAAGTGAGTGACAAATGATAAAAGAAAGGGCAAAAGTAAGATCAGTAAATTCATTCCATTATATCAACTTAATTGTTTGCAATGTTTACAAGAGTTACATTTTCGAGTTGCTTTGACCTTGTCAAGATTTAAGGTATTGAGCTACAATGGTAAACAATATACCTTTCCCATCCTCACAGCTTCCTTGGCTTTGAAATTAAGTAGTACATAATTCCACAGGGAATGTGCCTTTGGCACTGAGGACCTATCTAGTCTTCTGAAGTGAATGGGGTAGCAGGATGCCAAAATGTCATGTGGCAAAGACTTTGCCTCACTTTCTGCTGCAGCAACACTGAAATGCAGAGTTTGGTGCATTTCCTGGCTGAGGAAGAAGGTGATGTGAGAAGTGGGTGAACTTCTGATGTCTCCTGCATGACTGATGAGGGTGAAAAACAGCTATTTCACATTCAAGTCAAGGTGTTAACAGTTTTTCTTTCTTTCATGAAGAAACTGTTATATTTGCATGTGAACAGTCTGTAAATATATAATCCTATTGTCTAGTTTTATGTTTCCCTGGTAACAGCTAAAAATACTGTTATTTATTGAGTTTAAATACTTGGAAGTTTGCTTGCTTTTATAAATTATAAATGTAGATGAGCTGACTAAGATGGGAGCAATTAATTTTCCTGGAAATATACCTCATTGAAACTATAGACCATGATGAGAAAGAAGACACAAAGGACCTAGTAATATGACCCTTTCAGATTGTGGCAGCCAGTTTCCAATGTCAGCCCATGGTCTCATCTCCAGGGCAAGACTCCCCAAGTAATTAGAGTTGGTTCAGGGGAAAGTAACAAAGACAGCCCCTGGTTTTTTTGGCAATGAGTGGGAGGGACAATCAGGAGATGTGCCATTTAAAACTACCAACACAGTGATGACCACCAAGGATCATTAAGGTGGCTGACGTGGCTCAGATGGCCACCACATTGCCAAGTTGATGTAGCCTCTAAGGACTCTTGATGCCTTCTGAGAGGACTTACAGCACTTACTTTAAGGCTTGCAGTGCTTATTTTAAAAGGCACGGTGACAAGTCTGATGAAGAGCTTTTCTACTGGTCCTGCCTTTATAAATGGTCGGGAGGTTTAGGGTGCTATTAATCCACCTTCCCCCATATCTCAAGCCCAGGAAGAAGGGGGAGAACACCCAGAAATAGGACCCCCAAGAACCTGACATAGCACATGTTGGTTTTCAGCTTGGCTGCCCTGTGACATCAATCCAGTGATTCTAGTCAACACCAAACATAAAGACACAGTTATAACCATAGATTTTTGAAAGTTGTCAAATGTCAGTCTCTGATATTTCAGCATGTGATGACCATGCTCAGTTCAGCCCATGGCAGTGCTGCTATAGTAGACAACATGGGATGATGGAAGGATCACTGCTGTAAATGCAGGAAGAGATGGGGGAAATGGCGAGCCATACCAAAAGTGGAAGGAAGAAGAGGGAAGAAGATCTTGATAGTTGCTAATAAAATAATGTATTGAAATGAATTATTGAAGTCCAGAGTCTTTCAGTTGAGAAGCTTCTTCTCAGAGGTGAGTCAGCTTATTCAATCCTGTCATAAAGTAATGGACTTGATGCTGCATTCTTTGAACAGCTTAAGATAACCAAGACAAACAGGACAGGTATTCGCTAGGGAGAACAGCTATCCCCAAGGCTAGTGTAAAGTTTCCAATCCTATAAAAGATTAAATAATCCTTCTGAATTAAATGATATTTAATTCTGTTGCCTGAGAAGAAGGACAAGATGGCACCCCCTCTCACTTCCACTGCCAGGCACTAAGTGGGCTGGCAGGTGAATCTTACTTCACCACCAGTGACAGGATTACATCCTCCACCACACCTGAATCAGATGGCCAGATTAGGGAGCCCAAGATTGGTTATGTGGCCACAGAACTGGGTTCAGGAGGAACAGCTAAGGATTGCTGCCCCTGAGCATCTGCCACCTGGGGCAGTTGTCTCACTCTGTCTAATGGCAGGGCCGGCTCTGGTCAGTTGTGTAACATTTAATGAAATACAGCTGCATGTCTGAACTAAATTGAAAAGCATTGCTTTTGCAGTGACATGGAAGTTGTATCTGTGTTATTCGATCTGTGATGACTTGTTCACAAAAATAAGTCACCGCCTGATGCTGTAGTCATCAAATGATAAACACTATATGTGAATGTGTGTGAGTAACACTTTATTTGCTTATTTCTTTATTTTGGTATATATATCCCACCTTTCTGTTCCAAAGGCATAACTTGCAGCAATATTTGAAAGCTACAAATATATAGAAGCTACTTGCTATAAAACTGAATGTGTTTTTCTAATTTCCATGCCTTTGAGGTCACATATTCATAAGATTTCACAAAAGTCAAGATATTTCTATGAATGAATTCAGCTTGAAATTATATGTTCTAAAGACTCTCCATGCATATATACTAATTAACATTATATCCTTGCCACAATATTTTAAAACCAGCATTTCAAAACATCTCTCTTCCTGTCCTTATTTTTCCTGTCCTTATTTGCCAAATATTTAAGTCACAAAAAGAGTTTTCTTTTTTAAAAAAATCACTACTTTCATTTTTAACTGTTCAGTATTACCATTAGTAGTTGATTTTCATTTCTTTTATTTCTGAGGCTAAACAGGTTCATCTATTTATACTGTCTTACTTTATATTAGGTAATTATCCATTACTTTCTGGTTCAGAGCAGCCTCTACCATTGTGTCTACCCACATCTATTCTGTCATGTTATGTGTGAAAGTTACTTTATTGGTGTGTGTGTCAACTTCTCTTAATCTCAGCATTTTCATAATCTTGCCTAGCAATATTTCTCTATGTCATATGCAGGTATGAGTTCATTATCTTCGTATGTGGTCTTCAGTGTCAAAACAACATAATAATTGAGTTACATAATTACACTATTTTCCATTGAAGAAGAAACAATCTTTAGTGACTGACAGCAAATATTGTAGTGCTTCTAGGACCAACCTGCATGGGACCCAATTCTTGGAGAACCCAGCTTTGGGACTTATTATACTGTACCCACTCTCATAGCCCGGAATAAGAGACTAAAAACAGGTCTTGCACTATCAGGTCAGAATTCTAAAATGGTCTCATAAAAAAAGGTAAAATATAACACATTCCATGAAATGCTAGTCTCAAAAAATAATATTGAAATATAAAATTTGAAGAAATATAAAACTCACAGAGGATCCTATTGTTCTAGTTTCCAGCTCTCAAGGAAGCTAGCAAATGTTGCTCTGCCAGAGGAAGCATCAGGGGATACCAATTCTCTGTGTCCGTGTACAATGGCCTTTTGCTAGCAGATGCAGCTATCAGCTATGGCAAGTGCTGACTAGGTCAGAGTCCATTTCCAGCTTCTTGGCAGTGCTGCTACATGTATAGCCATGCTTGCTTACTCAGACTCCTGAGTAGTGCCTGATTTATTTGGATAGTAAGGAGGAACAAGAAGTCACAACAGTATTTTGCATTGTTTTTTCTGTCTGCTGTCTGAAGAAGTCAAGTACTACCTTGGAGGGTGAATAAGTCAATGGCACAAGCAATGCTGAGATGACTAGAAGAGGATTTTGGTGTATGGGTGAACCTGTGCAATCCCTGAATATGCTCAGAAATTAAGGATGCTGGCATCTGAAATGTTTTAATCTGCTCCCAATTTTGGAGTCTCTGATGTCTGGTCTTGTTTCCAAAGTGAAACCCATGCATTAGGAATTCACCATTGTTCTCTTTTATATTGCTGAACTTTGTACAGAACACTATGCATGAACATTTTGCTGAAGCTTTCCTGCCTTTTAATCCATTTGAGTCTTTCTAACCCTCTACATTACTAATGCAGATGTGTGCATTGATAAAACACCATTGAAAAGCAATCTTAATGTGACTGAATACATAAAATTGTATCGGTTCTTTTTTGTGTGGTGCAAAAGCATATGTGTATCTCAATAGTAAACATGCTAAAGCTGTGATCCTACACTTGGGATCCTATTTCCTGGGAGTTATCTTCATTGAAAATGATGACACATATCTAGGTAGATCTGTGCAGGATTGTGCTGTGAAAGCATCTTGATTCAATTATTTTTATATATTTATTTATTAGTCCATTTGTATCCTGCCCTTCCTCCCAGCAGGAGCCCAGGGTGGCAAACAAAGTGCTAAAAACACTTTAAAACATCATAAAAACAGATCTTAAAATACATTAAAACAAAGCAGCATTAAAAATATTTAAAAAACAACTTTTAAAAAGGGTTAAAAACATTATTAAAAGCATATTAAGCAATTCTAACACAGACGCAGACTGGGATAGGTCTCAAAAGGCTTGTTGAAAGAGGAAAATCTTCAAAAGGTGCTGAAAAGATGACAGAGATGGCGCCTGCCTAATATTCAAAGGGAGGGAATTGCACAGAGTAGGTGCCGCCACACTAAAGGACCATTTCCTATATTGTGCAGAATGAACCTCCTGATAAGATGGTATCTGCAGGAGGCCCTCCCCTGCAGAGTGCAGTGATTGACTGGGTATATGAGGGGCAAGAATGTCTTTCAGGTATCCTGGTCCCGAGCTGTATAGGTCTTTGTACACCAAAACTAGAACCTTGAACTTTGCCCGGTAGCAAATGGGCAGCCAGTGCAATTATTTCAGCAGTGGGGTGACATGTTGGTGATACCTTGCCCCAATGAGCAGTCTTGCTGCTGCATTTTGCACCAGCTGCAGCTTCTGGACCAACCTCAATGGCAGCCCCACATAGAGCGCATTACAGTAATCCACCCTGGAGGTTACGAGTGCATGGACAACAGTGGTCAGGCTATCGGGGTCTAGAAATGGCCACTGCTGTCTCACCAGCTAAAGCTGGTAAAAGGCACTCCTAGCCACTGAGGTCGCCTTGGCCTCTAGCAACAAAGATGGATCCAGGAGCACCCCCAGGCTATGGACCTGCTCTTTCAGAGAGAGTACGACCCCATCCAAAGCAGGCAACTGATGAATCATCCAAACTTGGGAACCACCAACCCACAGTGCTAGGATTCAGACTCAGTTTATTGGCCCTCATCCAGCCCACCACTGAGTCCAGGCAGCCGTCCAGGGCTTGCACGGCCTCTTCTGATTCAGATGCTATGGAGAAATAGAGCTTGGTATCATCAGCATACTGCTGACACCTCACCCCAAAGCTCCTGATGACCACTCCCAAGGGCTTCATATAGATGTTAAACAGCATGGGGACAAGATGGTACCCTGCGGCACCTCACAGTTCAGCTGCCAGAGGGCTGAAAGACAGTCACCCAATGCTATTCTCTGAGAGCGACCCTGGAGAAAGGATCAGAACCACTCTAAAACAGTGCCTCCAATACCCATCTCACCAAGTCGGCCCAGAAGGATACCATGGTCAATGGTATCAAAAGCTGCTGAGAGATCAAGTAAGAATAACAGGGTTGCACTCTCCCTATCCTTCTCCTGATAAAGGTCATCCATCAGGGCGACCAAGGCCGATTCAGTCCCATAACCAGGCCTGAACCCAGATTGCAATGGGTAAATATAATCTGTTTCATTCAAGAGTACTTGCAGTTGCTGCGCCACAACCCTCTCAATCACCTTCCCTAAGCAGGGGGTATTTGCAACCGGTTGGTCATCAAGACTGCTACGGAGGCGAGCAACTTTACCCTCAAAGTGCCTTGCAAACAATTCACAGTGGGCCTCTGAAGGGTCTAAGACTCCATTTCCTGGAGTTTATGTCCTGACATTATGGAAAAGCTCAACTGGATGGCTACTTGAGGATGTGATGGAGGCAGAGAAGTGGGCCTTCTTCGCCACCGTCACCACCACACAGTAGGCACAGTTTGATGTTTTACTCATGCCCGATCAGCCTCACAGCACGTCTTTCGCCACTTGCACTCTAGCTGTCGTCCAGCCTGTTTCATTGCCCTTAGCTCACTGGTGTACCAAGGTTCAAGCTAGGCTCAACAGTGCTGGAGAGGGCATTTGACGGCAACCGTGTCGAGAGCACAATCACATCATGCAGAATCACATCAACTTTGCTTTTTTGTTTTATTAACACGTGCATTGGAAATGTAGAAGGGGGAAACACAAATGAAGTGAAGGAACAGCAAGCTCTAGCACACTATACATGAACGTATTCTGGAGCTAAATTTAGAAATTATCCCTGCTGAACCAAAATTCAGGAGTAATGACTGGAAAGCAGAGCAAACCAGAAGGATTGTAAATGAATGAAAGTAGGGAAATGCTTCCATCCCTATCTAAAATAGTGGTGAGAGCACCTGACTCATGTTGAAAAATCAGAGGATAATTTTTGCCGAAGCCATTCTGTAGCATCAAAGACTCCAGGTACTGGAGTATTTATGATCAAGTACCAAGCTTCTGCTGATTGTTTCTCCATCCATGCTTCTTTCTTCAGTCTTGCAGCAGCATCTAAAAATGAGCTCAGGGAGATTTCTTTAATTCTCTGGAGATTTTTAAAATAAGAAAGATAGCACCTTTTGGAAGATTTTGGTTTCTCAGTTATTTTCAGCACAAAAGTTCCTTTTTTTCCAAAAAAAGAAAAGTGCATAATACTTAATTAGCCCCTTAGGGATCAATTTTCAAAACAGTGTGTAGGAAGTATGAACACAAACCTTATTTGTTAATGGGTTCTCTGAACATATCTCCTGAAATTTTTTTCTTCTTCAAAATTTACTGGCTAACTCAACAAAACATTATTGAAGCATAACATTTAAACAAATGAAATTTAAGATACTTTGGTCCTCAGGGGACTGGATAGATGACATAAATTGTGTCCAGAAAGACAGAGCAAGCAGTTCTACAGTTATTATGTCTTATTTCAGGTACACACTCGTGGTATAATAGAATAATATGACACCTTTGTACCCTAAAACTAAAGGCTTACTCTCTCCAGAATGTTTCTGTTGATTGTGTTATACTTGCACCGTCACTGATGCAGCAAATAAAGAGATATTGTAGAAAACTGGAAAACAACAACCCTTCCCTAGTCCCAGTTATCATTACAACATATTGTTTCACTGAGTATCATTAATGACAGAGAGGAGAATAAATATGGAAATGTTGCCCCACATCCCTAGAAAGATTATATGGAATAATGAATGTGTTGAACTATGGAGCCACAACTTTTTAAACTTACACATTCAAGAATGGCTGGCCTCAAAACCTGGGGAGTAAAGTTTTGTTGGTGTATAGGTGCCAAATTACCAGGGTAAAAAACAACTCTGAAAGGTAGAACACTTCCACTACTGTTTAAATCCACTCCAATTTGGGTGAGGATACTCATGAAGCTGTACTCTGGGCATCCTTGAGATTCAAAGACAAAGAGCTAAAAGTCAGGTTTTCTGTCCCTTGAGCCCCAAGCCTGAAACTTACTGAGTAGTAGTTTGATCAGTTGGCCAAGAATGGGTTTAGTGCCAAACTTTTCCCAAGAAAACAGACCAAAATATAAGTAGTAGATTTATTTATAATTATTTTAAAATAGCAGCATAAAAGAAGAACCCATATACCAGTGAAAAATAGGACAGAAGTACATTTAGAAAACTATAAGACAAGACAGGAAAATAACAAAGCTAACTTGCTTAACTCTAAATACAAACCAAAGAGAGCAATTGACCCCACAGAAACCAAGGGTAGCACAGGGATGCCCATGGGTGTTGGGATCCAAGATGTGAGGCAAAGAACAAAGGAACAAAATCACTTTTATGGGAAAAGTCTTAGTAACAGTGAACCAGACTTCCCAGCCAATCAGGCTAGCTGGCTGTAACTTTCTAGAACTGGAGAGTATGTGAGATCTCACCACGGAGGCATCCAGTCCAATTAGCAGAACCACCAGTGGTTTGAGTAAAGGAACCATTTTCTGAATCAAATACAATTTTCCTTGACAACATATCTGATCTGTAACATTCTTAACTAGTCAAAGCCAACATCCTCAAACATGCTACCAGTCAGCAGCCTATTCCTCCTGGGTCTCCACATAGCCCTGCCAATATGACACTTAACATTTAAACTGACAATGATTAGTTAACCATTCTTAAACTGAGAATACAAGAGTCATAGATGGGCACCCTTTCATTTCCAATACATTTAAAACAGTGATGGGAACCTATAGCCCTCTCTAGTTGTTGATGGACTCCAACTCCTGTCTGCTCTCACCTTTGGCCATGCTAGGTAGAGCTGATGGGAGCTGAATTCCAACAACAACTGGAAGGCTGGAGGTTTCCAACCCCTGCAAGTCCAAAAAAAATATATTTATTTGTCTCTAAAATAAGCAAGTAGACCTCCTCTAACCCACTTTAAAAGTGGTGACAGACTAAGGCAGATGCCTAAATCCATATCAAGCTAGAGATTTAACCAAAGTCTGATGTATTATTGCTACTGCATGCTGCCCAAACAGCCCCCCTAAGGCAAATTATTCCTGTCCTGGCCACGAAGTTTAGAACTGTTGTAACAAAAAATTATTTCCATAGTGTGAACCTCCTTGTCCCTGCCCCAGGTGTTTTGTGGCTATAATGCAGGGGTGGGGAACAGGATCTGGCCAGTAGGCCAGATTGCTATCTCCTCCATCTCCCATGGACGAAGTTTGACACATGGTGGGGATGCCCACCTGATAATTGCCCAATGTCACAATGACATCAGGTGACCCTTTTTTACCCACACAGTTTGAAATCAAACTGTGCAAAGTGACAGCTTGCAAAGTGCCAACAATAAGCTGATTTTCAGGTCTTATGGAATGCTTTGCAAGACCCAACAAACAGCTATTGTACCTCTGAACATTATAGTCAAGAAAAGAATCACCTACAACGGAGAGGGTGTTTCTGCAACATCTCTATGACAAGTATAATGTGTATCCCATTGAGTAATGTCTCTTAAGGCAGGGGTGGCTACCCCCCCCTTTGGGTGCTTGATCTAGCCTTCCAAACATTTTTTTCTGGTCTTTCAGACCCCCACCAAATATGTCGGCAGCCATAGAAAGGACAAAGCAAATATTAAGTAGACACATTGGTAGGGTGAGTGGAGCCCAGCATCCTGATGGGGATGCAAATTGTTCCTCTCTGGTAATCAAATCACTTATGTAAGTGGAGAGATGGTGATAATCCTGTTCTCCAGCTGTTCCGCATGGACCTACTGAGGGGGTGGGCTGTGTATATGTCTGTGTTTGCAGGCATCTACATCCAAGAATGTATGTGCAAGAGTATGGGGTTGCCACACCCACATCTGGCCACACCCACTGGCATGCAGCCCCTGGTGATTTGGCCAAAGGTGAATATGGCTCTTGGGCCAAAAAAGGTTAGGCACTCTCTGTCTTAGGGCAATTCTCAATTGTCTAGATCACAGTTTAGGTATGATAGTTAACAGGAACTCACCTCCATGAGTAGAGCTGCCTTTCAAGCCTCAACACACAAAGGAGGTGGATCTTACTCTCCACCCTCACACAATGAATGAGAAATGTCTGAATAGGGTTATCACCTGCATTCCATTAGTCAAAAGACATGTCATGAGAGACCATTGCGTGTAGGAGGTATAGAACTTGGATATAAAATAATTTAAATAGATCATTGTCCTGCCATTGTTTTTCTTTCTTATGGAGCTATATAATCAGATGTAAGGCAAGCTTGTGTTTGGCAAGAAAGAAAGGAAAAACATCATTTAAGGCATGAGAAAGAAACATTTTTTGTCACAATATTATTATGAGAGAATATGGATAAACTTTGCAAATTGCTGATTTTAGATCCTAATATTACTGGACAGTGACAAGATAAATTGCAGAAGAATATAAATTTGTCTGGAATATGCAGTCTTTCCCTCCAGTATGCATTTAATAAAATATAATCTCTGAATATTTATAGTCTGGGATATGATTAGGAAGTCAAGAGTATCCACTTGTTGCAATTACAGCCATGTTTTTATTAGACATAAAAGTCTGGGTTTCAAGATGCTAATTTTAAGTGATTTATTATTGTTTATGTAATTAGATGCCATTTTAAGAAGGATGTGGAGGGGAAACAGCATAATATTAATTAAAATGCTGCGTTGGCATGGGAAATTTATTTAAAATACAGTGACGACCAGGGTGGTTTTGTCTAGCAAAATCTTTCATGGTCTTATAATGATCCATGAGACTTCATTTCCATGGAAGACAGTGGTTTGCATTGGCACTACAGTTTCTATGGTAATGAGTGCTTCAGTATAAGAATATTCCCTTAATTGGAATTAATATCAATTTTGCCACCTTTTAAGAAGGTTTTCATTAGCAGAAATGTTCAGCCTTCATAAAAATGACAGAAAATCACAAATTTACCTCTTCTGTGATTGTGATTCCCCTCCCCAAACCCCTAATGAACATCATACAATGACAGCATAACCCAAAATGACACCTGACAGCCAAGTAAGGGTGGGGGGAAAGCTTGGTTTGGTTAGGATCGTAAAGCGAAACAATCTGCACTTTCCAAAACTGTTTGCAGAGTGAAATACAGTGAAATACTGGCAGTTCTGGGGGACTTCAACATCCACACTGATGCCTTTAATGCTGGACTAGCTCAGGACTTCATGGCTGCCATGACAACCATGGGGCTGTCCCAACATGTCATCAACCCACCACATGTGGTAGGTCATACTTTGGATCTAATTTTCTAGACTGGACACAAGATGGTGATCTGAAAGTGGGGGAAATTAACATCAGCCCCTTGTAATGGTTGGATAACCTCCTCTGGCATTTTAGGCTTTCAGCATCTTTTTTCCATCTGCAGAGGCAGGGGACCTATTAGGATGATCCACCCATGGAAGATGATGGCTTCAGATGGTTTCCAGATGGCTCTGGGGGATTTTCTGATATATATGACTGGTGCTCCTGTCAAAGCCCAGCTGTTTTATGGAATGTACAGGTGGTGCGGGCTGTTGACACTATCACCCCTGAGCACCCTCTTCCACTTCATAGAACCCAGCTGGCTCCTTGGTATACACCAGAGCTTAGGGCAATAGTGGCAGATCGCTTGAACATAAGTGAAGAAAAAGGTCATATGAATACAAGGAACACTGGATAGCACTCATTATTGAGCCTGCTCAGTAGCAGTGAAGGTTGTAAAGAGAACATACTTTGCTGTTTCCATTATCCTCATGCCATCCAGCAGAGCTTTCCTGGGTTGTATGAGGCCTTTTACACTCTGGCCCAAAGCAGGTGTTGGAACCAATAGTAGCCTGCCATGACTTATTTGCAAAGCATTTTGAGGGTAAAATTGCTTGTATCTGCCAGGACCTTGACTCCACAGTTATAGTGGATGAGTGTCAAGAGGTGTCCGGAACACTGTCTTGTCCTCTTGTGTTGGATGAGTTTCAGTTAGCAGGACTCGAGGACATGAACAAGGAGCTTGGTTCGGTCTGGGCAACCACTTGTGCTCTTGCCCCTCATGGCTGATAAAAACCAGCAGAAAGGGAACAGCTAGCTGGACAGGGAGGTGATTAATTCCTCATGTGAGGGGGTGGCAGGGCCATGCTGTAAGAACATAATAAGAACATAAGAAGAGCCTGCTGGATCAGGCCAGTGGCCCATCTAGTCCAGCATCCTGTTCTCACAGTGGCCAAACAGGTGCCTGGGGGAAGCCCGCAAGCAGGACCCGAGTGCAAGAACACTCTCCCCTCCTGAGGCTTCCAGCAACTGGTTTTCAGAAGCATGCTGCCTCTGACTAGGGTGGCAGAGCACAGCCATCACAGCTAGTAGCTATTGATAGCCCTGTCCTCCATGAATTGGTCTAATCTTCTTTTAAAGCCATCCAAGCTGGTGGCCATTACTGCATCTTGTGGGAGCAAGTTCCATAGTTTAACTATGCGCTGAGTAAAGAAGTACTTCCTTTTGTCTGTCCTGAATCTTCCAACATTCAGCTTCTTTGAATGTCCACGAGTTCTAGTATTATGAGAGAGGGAGAAGAACTTTTCTCTATCCACTTTCTCTTTTTTTTTTTTCAATAATTTTTATTCAGATTTTCATAAAACATACAAGACGAAATCATAAAACATTCAAAGACAAAAAACAAAATCAAAAATAGTTAAACAAAAAGAAAAAAAGAAAAAAAAATAAAAATAAAAAATAAAGAGTAAAATATTGACTTCCCATTTGTCAAAGATCAAATCAGTTATAAGTCTATAATATATAACAATCCTGTCTCTTAAGTCATATTATAAAATCACTTTCCTCCAGTAGTTATCTTACTTAATCATCAAATCTCATAAACATTACTTTATTCTTTCCACAAAAAGTCAAAGAGAGGTTTCAATTCTTTAAGAAATATATCTATCAATTTTTTTTTCCAGATAAGCATATCGATTAATCCATCTCATTACTAATTATGATAATCTTATTGTCATAACCATAGTCAAAATAAACATTTCAATTAATCCATCACATCAGAATCTGTTAGGTTCAGTAATTTCAGTAGCCATTGTTCTATTATCCCTATTAGTTCCATTTTCCATCTTCCATCTTCAGTAGTCTTGTTAAGTCCAGTAATTTCAGTATCCAATCTTCCATTATCAGTATTCCATAATAATCTTGCTGTCAAAGCCATAGTCATATAGTAAGAGTCTGATGGGAATTACCTCTATCCCAAATATTTTCTTGCCATCCATTCTGAATAGGTTGCTGAAATACTGCTGTAAAATCATATCTCTGTTCTTTTTTTCAAAATACACTGGGTCATCTCTTGAAAGTTTTTCCATTGTCACATGGCTGCAGTTAATTCCATAGATTTTCTCTATATTGGGCTCCATCACATCATTCCAGTCCAGAAGATTATCCATGCCATTGATAACTTTATCTCTAGAATCTTCATTAATTTCTTCAGAGATAACATTGAGTTCCAAACAATAGATTTTATTTCTAAAGTCCATAGACTCCAAATCTTGTTCCTGTTCCACGTTTGTTCCAATCTCCGGGATCTCCTCTCTCACAGGGACCCCTGTTCCAGTCTCCAGGGTCTCCTCTCTCACAGGGACCCCTGTTCCAGTCTCCAGGGTCTCCTCTCTCACAAGGACCCCTATGTCTTTAATCTCCTGTGTCTCCAAACAATAGATTTTGTTTCTAAAGTCCATAGACTCCAAATCTTTTTCCTGTTCCACGTTTGTTCCAATCTCCGGGGTCTCCTCTCTCACAGGGACCCCTTCCAGGGTCACCTCTCTCACAGGGACCCCTATATCTTTAATCTCCTGCTTCATTTTACTCAATTCAATTTTCAGCTCCTTACAACCCTGTCGCAGGTTTTGTTTCGTTATCTCAATCTCATCCATTATTTTCTGAAACATAGTTATTTCCAGATTCTCAGCCACTTTCTTAATTGCCATTTTAAAAGAAAAATATAGGAAAACCACTTCTTATTTCAGCAACAATTGGGTTAATACTCCAAACTTGGTGACATCACAGTATAAACAGAGCAGACAGCCTTATCTCTCCATGCTTAAGTAAACAAAATGCAGTTCCCAGGATCGAAACAATTAATGGCGGTCGTCAGGAAACAGATTCGTCAAAATAAAATAGACCAAAAAGAGAGTAGTCTCAGACAATATAATATTCTTCAAAATAAAAATCTGGAATAGAAATCCCTCTTCTGTGTATATCTTTAGAATGCAAATCCAGGACAGCTTTTTGCAACAAAAACAGAGATAAGCTATTAATTAGTGAGTAGCAGAGAGAAGTTATGGCTCCCCAGTGAGATGTCAAAAACCGATCAATCTGGCAAATCTCTTTTAAACAGCAACAATTTAAGTCAAGTAAAAGAAAAATATAGAAAGAAGGGTGCTTGCCTGTTAGTGCGTTCTCTCTTAGAAGATAAGATGAACGTTCGCTTTATCAGATAGAGCTTGTTGTTGAAAATCCGTCCCACCTTCGTCGGCTGGACCTCGTCCCATAAATTAATGAGATCTGGTCGTCCCAACAAAAATAGGCTTTGAGGTTAATCTCTTCGTTTCTCCCTACCCGGGAGAAGTTTAATCAGTCAAAAAAAAAAAAAAAACTGACTGATATATCTGAATAAGCTTCTTTTGAGGCAGGAGCCCGTCTCAAAAGCAGGCACAGGCTAAGTCACCCTTCCCGGAAGTCCTCTATCCACTTTCTCAATGCCATGCATAATTTTATACACTTCTATCATGTCTCCTCTGACCCGCCTTTCCTCTAAACTAAAAAGCCCCCAATGCTGCAACCTTTCCTCGTAAGGGAGTCGCTCCATCCCCTTGAGCATTCTGGTTGCCCTCTTCTGAACCTTTTCCAACTCTATAATATCCTTTTTGAGATGAGGCGACCAGAACTGTACACAGTATTCCAAATGCGGCTGCACCATAGATTTATACAACGCCATTATGATATCGGCTGTTTTATTTTCAATTCCTTTCCTAATTATCGCTAGCATGGAATTTGCCTTTTTCACAGCTGCTGCACACTGGGTCGACATTTCCATCATGCTGTCCACTACAACCCCGAGGTCTCTCTCCTGGTCGGTCACCGCCAGTTCAGACCCCATGAGCGTATATGTGAAATTAAGATTTTTTGCTCCAATATGCATAATTTTACACTTGTTTATATTGAATTGCATTTGCCATTTTTCTGCCCATTCACTCAGTTTGGAGAGGTCTTTTTGGAGCTCTTCGCAATCCCTTTTTGCAAACCCTGAACAATTTAGTGTCGTCAGCAAACTTGGCCACTTCACTGCTCACTCCTAATTCTAGGTCATTAATGAACAAGTTGAAAAGTACAGGTCCCAATACCGATCCTTGAGGGACTCCACTTTCTACAGCCCTCCATTGGGAGAACTGTCCGTTTATTCCTACTCTCTGCTTTCTGCTTCTTAACCAATTCCTTATCCACAAGAGGACCTCTCCTCTTATTCCATGACTGCTAAGCTTCCTCAGAAGCCTTTGGTGAGGTACCTTGTCAAACACTTTTTGAAAGTCTAAGTACACTATGTCCACTGGATCACCTCTATCTATATGCTTGTTGACACTCTCAAAGAATTCTAATAGGTTACTGAGACAGGACTTTCCCTTGCAGAAGCCATGCTGGCTCTGCTTCAGCAAGGCTTGTTCTTCTATGTGCTTAGTTAATCTAGCTTTAATCATACTTTCTACCAGTTTTCCAGGGACAGAAGTTAAGCTAACTGGCCTGTAATTTCCGGGATCCCCTCTGGATCCCTTTTTGAAGATTGGCGTTACATTTGCCACTTTCCAGTCCTCAGTCACGGAGGAGGACCCGAGGGACAAGTTACATATTTTAGTTAGCAGATCAGCAATTTCACCTTTGAGTTCTTTGAGAACTCTCGGGTGGATGCCATCTGGGCCCGGTGATTTGTCAGTTTTTATATTGTCCATTAAGCTTAGAACTTCCTCTCTCGTTACCACTATTTGTCTCAGTTCCTCAGAATCCCTTCCTGCAAATGTTAGTTCAGGTTCAGGGATCTGCCCTATATCTTCCACTGTGAAGACAGATGCAAAGAATTCATTTAGCTTCTCTGCAATCTCCTTATCGTTCTTTAGTACACGTTTGACTCCCTTATCATCCAAGGGTCCAATCGTCTCCCTAGATGGTCTCCTGCTTTGAATGTATTTATAGAATTTTTTGTTGTTGGTTTTTATGTTCTTAGCAATGTGCTCCTCAAATTCTTTTTTAGCATCCCTTATTGTCTTCTTGCATTTCTTTTGCCAGAGTTTGTGTTCTTTTTTATTTTCTTCATTCGGACAAGACTTCCATTTTTTGAAGGAAGACTTTTTGCCTCTAAGAGCTTCCTTGACTTTGCTCGTTAACCATGCTGGCATCTTCTTGGCCCTGGCGGTACCTTTTCTGATCTGCGGTATGCACTCCAGTTGAGCTTCTAATATAGTGTTTTTAAACAACTTCCAAGCATTTTCGAGTGATGTGACCCTCTGGACTTTGTTTTTCAGCTTTCTTTTTACCAATCCCCTCATTTTTGTGAAGTTTCCTCTTTTGAAGTCAAATGTGACCGTGTTGGATTTTCTTGGCAATTGGCCAGTTACATGTATGTTTAATTTAATAGCACTGTGGTCACTGCTCCCAATCGGTTCAACAACACTTACATCTCGCACCAGGTCCCGGTCCCCACTGAGGATTAAGTCCAGGGTTGCCGTCCCTCTGGTCGGTTCCATGACCAACTGGTCTAGGGAATAGTCATTTAGAATATCTAGAAACTTTGCTTCTTTGTCATGACTGGAACACATATGCAGCCAGTCTATGTCCAGGTAGTTGGAGTCACCCATTACTACCACATTTCCTAGTTTGGATGCTTCCTCAATTTCATATCTCATCTCAAGGTCTCCCTGAGCATTTTGATCAGGGGGACGATAGATCGTTCCCAGTATTAAGTCCCTCCTGGGGCATGGTATCACCACCCACAACGATTCTGTGGAGGAGTCTGCCTCTTTTGGGGTTTCGAGCTTGCTGGATTCAATGCCTTCTTTCATGTATAGAGCGACTCCGCCACCAATACGTCCTTCCCTGTCCTTCCGATATAGTTTATATCCAGGGATAACCATATCCCACTGGTTTTCTCCATTCCACCAGGTCTCCGTTATGCTCACTATATCAATGTTCTCCTCTAAGACCAAGCACTCCAGTTCTCCCATCTTGGTTCGGAGGCTCCTAGCATTAGTGTACAGGCACTTGTAAGCAGTGTCTCTCTTCAAGTGTCTTTGGCACTTGTGGTTAGGCCTGTGGTAATTTTGCTCTTCTGAATTTATATCCTGTGCCCCTGCTCTCACAATGCCTACTTCTAGGCCTACCCCTTTTAAAATTTCATCATTTCTTTGGTTTTTATCCCAGGGGGGAGGTTTATTCCGAACCGGACCTTTCTCAGCTCCTGTCGGGTTTCCCCCCTCAGTCAGTTTAAAAGCTGCTCTGCCACCTTTTTAATTTTAAGTGCTAGCAGTCTGGTTCCATTCTGGTTCAAGTGGAGCCCGTCCCTTTTGTACAGGCCCGGCTTGTCCCAAAATGTTCCCCAGTGCCTAACAAATCCAAACCCTTCCACCCGACACCATCGTCTCATCCACGCATTGAGACTGCAAACCTGGGCCTGTCTGGCTGGTCCTGCGCGTGGAACCGGTAGCATTTCAGAGAAAGCCACCTTGGAGGTCCTGGCTTTCAGCATCCTACCTAGCAACCTAAATTTTGCTTCCAGGACCTCACGGCTGCATTTCCCCATGTCGTTGGTGCCAACGTGCACCACGACCACTGACTCCTTCCCAGCACTGTCTACCAAACTATCTAAACGACGGGCGATATCTGCAACCTTCGCACCAGGCAGGCAAAACACCTTGCGGTCTACACGCCCATCACACACCCCACTGTCTATGTTCCTAATGATCGAATCACCCACTACAAGGATCCCTCCAGCCCCTGGAGATATATCCTCGGCACGAGAGGATAGCTGCTCATCCCCCAAGGAATGGGTCCCTTCTAAGGGATCGTTTCCCTCTTCCTCAGCTGGATGCTCTCCTTCCCCGAGACCATCGTTGTCCATGATAGCAGGAGAGCTATCATCATTGGAGTGGGACACAGCTGTAACGTCCCTGAAGGCCTCCTCCACACACCTCTCTGCCTCTCTCAGCTTTTCCAGGTCCGCCACCTTGGCCTCAAGGAAATGAAGTCGTTCCCGGAGACCCAGGAGCTCATTGCACCGAGAGCACACCCACGACTTCTGTCCAACAGGCAGATAGTCGTACATGCTGCAGGCGGTGCAAAACACTGGAAAGCCCCCACACCCCTGCTGGCTTCTTACCTGCATAGTTTTGTTTAAGGTTTATTACGTCAATGGGTTGGAGACTGCGGTTTAGTTGAGGTCAGGTAACAGACGGGCAGAGTGGGGGGCCCTGGCCTCCTCGCCCTGCTGCTGAACTCGCTCTGCTGCTTAACTCGCCTTGACGCTTCGTCAGCTGGGGCTCCCTCTAGCTCGTGGAGCAGGCTCCCTCGCTAGGCTGCTCTGACTTTATATGTGTGGCTGGTTCCTCCCAGCTACTGCTGCCAGCCAATGATGTGTTACTTGAGGCTGATGGCTATCAGATGGGGCTTAACTCTTTAGTATTCTCTCAGGCTTCCTTCCTGAGCGAGGGGTGGGGCTGTTTAAGCTTTTGGCTGCTTTTAATCTCAGCAAGGGGCTGCGCCTTCCAGGCAAGTCTTTTGTGTTTGTTGTTTTCCCACCTAGAACAGCCTGACCTTTCTTTAACCTAGGGAAACAGAGCTTGTGGTTGTGTTTCAGGAAGGCTGAAGCTGCCCTTTTTAGCAAGGACTGAGCTGACTCTCTCCCTGTATGTATCGGTGGAGTTTCCTTTTCCCCCTTCTCTCCGATTGGAATTTAGCCTTGTTTACAGTGTCCCCTGAAGCTTTCCTGCTAGGGTGGTGTTGAAAACTAGCTTTCTATATGCTTCCTTCTCCTAGGATCTGTCTCCTAAGATATAGGTTTTTTCAGGATTTGGCTCCTAGCTCAGGGTGACCTTGGGCTGCCCTTATTAGTTATTGCTCTGAGCTGTTTTACTTCAATTAAATAATGGAATAAATGGGAGCTACTTACCCTCTTTTCGCTCTGCTGCTTAACTCGCCTTGATGCTTTGTCAGCTGGGGCCTTGACGCTTTGTCAGCTGGGGCTCCCTCTAGCTCGTGGAGCAGAAACTCTCCCTGGACCCAGAACATTTAAATGATTATCAGTAAGTTACCAATCTCCCCTTTGGGGGCAAGGTTCTTAAGTGCATGTTTTCAGACCAGATCCAGGTTCTCTTGGATGAAACCGATTTTCTGGATCCAGCTCAGTCAGGATTTAGGCCCATCTTCGGCACGGAAACTGCCTTGGTCACCCTGTATGATGACCTATGTCTGGAGAGAGATAGGGGGAGTGTGTTCCTATAGTTCCCTGGCAAGAGGGATTGATTGTTGAACCACTAGGGAATTGCAGGTCTGTGAAGGGAATAGGGATGTCCTAACACTTCTTAGCAACTTTTGCAAACTACACTTCCAAGGATTCTTTGGGGGAAAACATGATTGTTTAAAGTGGAATAATAGTGGAATAAATGTATGAGATAAACTGAAACAGACATTAAACTATCCCTACAGCCAAGTCAAATGACCACATTAATGGTCATTAATTAATTAATTAATTAGTGGCGAATGTTCCATTCCTGGGCAAGGTCTTGGAACGGGTGGTTGCTGGCCAGCTCCAGGCGCTATTGGATGAAACTGATTATCTAGATCCATTTCAATTGGGTTTTAGGCCCGGTTTTGGCACTGAGACAGCCTTGGTCGCCCTGTACGATGACCTATGTCGGGAAAGAGACAGAGGGAGTGTAACTCTGTTGATTCTCCTTGATCTCTCAGCGGCTTTTGATACCATCGACCATGGTATCCTTCTGGAGAGGCTCGCGGAGTTGGGAGTTGGAGGTACTGCTTGGCAGTGGTTCCGCTCCTACTTGGCGGGTCGTCTCCAGAAGGTAGTGCTTGGGGAACATTGCTCGACACTGCGGGCTCTCCAATATGGGGTCCCGCAGGGGTCAGTTTTGTCCCCCCTGCTTTTTAATATCTACATGAAGCCGTTGGGAGAGGTCATCAGGAGTTTTGGAGTGCGTTGTCATCAGTATGCTGATGACACGCAGCTCTACTTCTCCTTTTCATCTTCTTCAGGTGAGGCTGTCGATTTGCTGAACCGTTGCCTGGCCTCGACAATGGACTGGATGAGAGTTAACAAACTGAAGCTCAATCCAGACAAGACTGAGATGCTGTTGGTGGACGGGTTCTCTGATCGGATGGTGGATATATACCCTGTCCTGGACGGGGTTACACTCCCCCTAAAGGACCGGGTTCGTAGTCTGGGAGTCTTTTTAGACTCTTCCCTCTCACTTGAGGCTCAAGTAGCCTCGGTGGTTAGGAATGCGTTTTACCAACTTCGGTTGGTAGCCCAGCTACGTCCCTATTTGAGTAAAGAGGACCTTACATCAGTGGTACATGCTCTGGTAACCTCACGTTTGGATTACTGTAATGCGCTTTACGTAGGGCTACCTTTGAAGACAGTTCGGAAGCTACAACTAGTGCAAAATGCGGCGGCCAGATTGCTGACAAGGACCAAGCGGTCTGAGCATATAACACCTGTTCTGGCCAGCTTGCACTGGTTGCCAATATGTTTCCGGGCTAGATTCAAAGTGTTGGTATTAACCTATAAAGCCTTATACGGTGCGGGACCACGATACCTTGCGGAACGCCTCTTCCGATATGAACCGGCCCGTGCACTACATTCTGCTACGAAGGCCCTCCTCCGGGTTCCAACTCACAGGGAGGCCCGGAGGGTGATGACAAGATCTAGGGCCTTCTCAGTGGTGGCCCCCGAACTATGGAACAGTCTCCCTGAGGAAGTACGCCTGGCGCCGACTCTGCTTTCCTTCCGGCGCCAGGTCAAAACCTTCCTATTCTCTGAAGCATTTTAAGTTACATTGATCTAATTTTAATAATGTTTATTGTATTGTTGATTGTATTTTAATATTTTGTTATTCATTGTATTTTTATACTATTTTATGTTCACCGCCCAGAGAGCTATTGCTAGTCGGGCGGTATATAAATTTAATAAATAATAATAATAATAATAATTAATGTGCTGATAGCATTCTTTGAGTGGCAGTAGACTACCCCCTCCCTCTCTCTCTCTTTCTCACACACACACACATACACAGGGCTGGCGCCAGGCATGCCAGGGCCCTTGGGCACCAGCCTGCCTTGGGCACTGGCACCCGCATGCACGCACACCCCACCTACCTACCAACCTACCTATCTATCAAGTGGGCAGGGGGCAGGATGGCGGGCGAGAGAGCAAGTGGGCCAAGTGGCAGGACAGTGGGTGAGCAGATGAGGGGTGAGTGGGCGGGCGAGTGAGAGAGTGGGTGAGTGAGCGGATGGGTGGGGAGAAGGTGAGCGAGCAAGCAGGGGAGGTGAGTGAGTGGGCAGGTGGAGGGGCTAGTGGGGGTGAGTGAGAGAGCGGGTGAGAGAGCAGGTGGGGAAGGCTGAGCAGGTGGGGGGAGGGCCAGCAAGTGAGCAAGTGGGGGGGCAGAAGGGTGAGCAAGCAGGCAGGAGGGAGGGCAAGCCAGTGGACAGCTCCCTCCCAGCGATCTGCGGCAGGAATAGCTGCCGTGCTATTTTCCAGATGTTGATGGACTCCTATTAGCTCCAGCCAATATAGCCGATGGGTAGAGATGATGAGAGTTGGAGTCCAACAGCATCTGGACTCTAGAAATTGATTATGCTTAGTCTAGAATTTAAACTGTCCAGTATTTAATTCTACTCACTTTCAGGCTAGAGGTAACCAGCAGAAATGAATATGATTTCTAAAGCATAGTGAGGTTATTGAATTTGTCTATACCTTTGCATCAGTCTAGGATTCTTACTATTGTGAAGCAGAAAACATCTTCCCACTTGTGTGAGGCCATTTGTTTCCCATAAAAGTGTGTGGAGGGGGCAAGTGTATTTTTTGGCAACTGTTGAGGGAGTTTGTTAAATCCTACTAATTTTCAGTGGGGTGCTTATTTAAGACAAGGCAGCAGAGGGTTTTCTATCTTACATTTTATTTTTGTGCTGTTTTTAATGTTCTTTTTAATGTTTTTATATTAGTGTACAGCACCCTGATATTTTATGAGAGGGCAATATAGAAGTACTTTTATAAATAAATATAGTGGTTGGAGTGTTGGACTAGGAACTGGGAGACCAGGGTTCAAATCCCCACTCATCCATGAACAATGTTGGGTGACCTTGGGCCAGTCACAATCTCTCAGCCTAACCTACCTCACAGGGTTGTTGTGAGGATAAAATAGAGGGGGAGGAGAACTACGTATACCACCTTGAGCTCCTTGGAGAAAAGGTGGGATATAAATGTAATAAATACATAAATTTAAAAAATAAAGAAAAATGGAACTGCAATTGGAGCAGCTTGATAGCGTTCTCATTTGGCACAGAATGGCCCAAAGGGGACCCTCTCTTCTCCCAGCAATGTCACTGGCAACATCACCACATCACGATGAGGCATAATTCTCATTGGGACACTCTGTGGTGAATAAGAATGTCATCCGACTGCTTGGGATTGTAGTTCTGCCCACCACATGAAGCAGCAACAAAGCTTTGGTTCTTGTTAAACAATGGTAACATCACCCCACCTGAAAATTAATAGCATTCGTCCAGACACCAAAGATTATTACAATATTCAAGGGCCATTTTCAACTGACTCCACTGCCTGAAACTGACAAAAAAAGAGAGAGAGACCCAGCACTAATTCTTACACTATTCAGGTTCACTTGGAAGTGTGCTTGATTAAGTGCAACAGGATTTACTCTCAAGTAATTGCCCATGGATTAGAGCCTATGGCAGAATTTGAGTCCTAAAGCGATAGGATTGGAAGACAGTTTCTTCTCATGTCAGATTGGCTGGCAAATTCTCACTTTGTGTGTCCCCCGTGTGGCATGTCTTGTCCTGAAATTAATTATTTGTGCTTCCAAGATGTCCGTGGGACATCTGCTTTCTGCTTCTATTAGGTCAGTTGATTATGATTGTGCATATTCATCCATGGGACATTGTGGGTAGTTCTGCCTTGGGCAGTGGGTTAGACTAGATGGCTTTTGAACTCTTCCAATTTTCAAATTCTATGATATAACAAACAGCCAGGATGTGTTTGCGTTAGGCCACAATTATCAGCTTCTTCGTGCCCAAACTTTAGAAATCCTCAAGCAGTTCTACATTTAGTGAAGTCTGCAATATTTATGAGTATTATTATTATTACTGAATGTATTAGAAGAGCATCTAGAAAATCCAATTAAGACTGAGTCCCATTGTGCTAAAGAATACAAATATGCCACTGCGGGCACTGTAGGGAGAAGATATGAGTACAAACGCCACAATTTTATTAATTTAGAGGACCATCCAAGGGACACCCAATTAAGCTTACCAGGGCAAGAACTCAGGTTCATGTTAGCAGAAAGGTTGTTCTCAGAAATTGAAATTTCCAAGCTTGTGTGCATCTCCCGCTGCTGCTGCATCATGGCAAGGATCAAGAAAAGGAGATGCAAGGTAAAAAGGGCTGTATGCCATGAACAGACTGCTGTGTAAGCAAATTATTATTTTATATTATTAAAAATATTTATAACCTACCCTTCATTTATATAGATACTAGGGCAGAGAAATAAGACTCAATGGGGAAGTTATATTGGGCTGCCCTCTGGCTGAGCCACTGAGACTCAAAGCTCAAACTCAAGATATCTGGCTGCTATTCCTTCAGGTTCATCCCCCTAACAACAGTGCTATCTGCAAAATTTTGTGTTCACACATTTTTGCAGGGGAGGGGGACTTTTTTTTCAACCCACTGCTATATTCCCTTCTGGCAACCTTCCAAGGACCACACGTCAGTGGTGTGCAGGGCGAGGGGCAAAAATGGGCAGAGCAACAAGTGGGCAGTTGTATCTTTGTACAGTAGTCTAGTTTTTACACACATCCCTCTCTATTCTCCAGTCCATCCAGGCAAACAAGAAGCATTATCTGAGTGCAAAGACACATTCCAGCCACTCAATGGGTGTGTGTGAGGGTTGTGACATGGGAAGGGAAGGTGCAGCCTACAGGGCTAGAGAGAGAGGCCTGGAGGGCCTCATTTGGCCTGCAGGTCTGGGACCCTCTACTATGCATTATTGGTTGACTCTATCTTCAAGAGATAGAGCTTGTGTCTGCACACTGTTGGTCCACTACAACCCTACTGGAGCATTTTTTTCTACATGTGTGTATGCAAACACATTGGAAGTATACTGCTAAGCCCTGTTCTCTCCAGCACATCACTTTCTCTGCTATGTGTAAAATTTAAAGGAAGGTCTGTAGCAGGGATCTCTTCTACTCATGGAGGCTCCCTGTGCAGTTTAGAACCCAGCACTAGATTGTGCAAGAACCTCTTGCAGATCTCCCCTCTCAACTCTGTGCTGGTCGTTTACACACAATCAAGATAACATGCTGGAGAGGGCAGGTTTAGGCACACCCCACTCCCCCTCTTGCATTTGCTTACACATGAGTAAGATGAACATCCCAACAGGACTTATGTCTCCAAAAAGTAAATTAGGGAAAAATCACCCACGTTTCTTCCTCCACACAAAAAAGTATACATTCAAATACAAAGCTTGTAACAAGATCAAAATGGTTGCCACCCTGCATGTGACAACACCTTGTAAATGAGAGCGATCAGAAAGTGGGGCAAGATTTGGGTACAATTTGACTTCCTCCCTTCAGGAATAGATACAAGATAACAAGTATGCATGAGAATAAGGGAAATCCTATGCATGCTTCCTCTGAAATAAGACCCAATGAATTCAGTAGGACTTAAGCCCAGTTAACTGTGTATGTTTTAAGTGATTACTAATGTGATGCTTTCCTTAGCACCCACAAGATCCCGTTCCCCCTCTGAAATTAGGCTTGAAAGGGGTATTCTGTTGCAGTGAACATAGTAGGTTATGGTGTATACTTGGTTGCTCTGTGTGTGTGTGTGTTGCCTGTGACATTATTCTCCAGTTTGCAACTATGTTCATGGATCCAAAAAGTTTAGTGACCCCTGGCATAGGAATTGAAACCCAAATCCTTGGCAGTGAATCTTTCCACTCACAGAATCAAAGGTCATCTAGTCCAACTGCCCAATGGTGCAGAAAATCCACTTCCCTATAGCTTCCCTAATAGGTGATCTCCCAGCCTCTGCTTAAAAACCTATGAAGTACGGCTGTGTTTTTTCCACACTGAAATAAATCAGACAATCCCACTGAATCATTCACTATGTAGTATTAAGCAACTGTCAAGGTAACCAAGACTAAATATACTTACTAATATTGTACTTAGTAGGTGAAACTACCATTATAAGGGCATAAATGTTTAGTTATATGAATTTCCACAGAAAATGTTGCTTTTTCTCACAGCCATATCAGGGAAACTTTGGTGAACACTTTCATGTTATGAATGAAGGATGAAAGGCACCCAGATAGTTTGAAACCATGTCATGCTAAGAAAACACCCTCACAGAAATATGTATTAAAGATCATATGCTGGAGTCTTGAAATGTCTGGGAGGGCTTTAGCTGAGTTTTTTTTTGAAGTCTCATATGAAACAATGGTGAACCAAAAATAATATTTTTAAGAGCTCTGCCCTAGCATTGCTTTGGCATCAGTCCAGCCCATTGAAGCCATGGTTTTTAGTCATTATAGCCAGCCCAGTCACATGCTTATGCCACCACAGGCCGAACCTGAAGTCAGCCTTGATTCAACTTTTGCCAGACAATTGCTAACCCTAATTTATAATAGTTAGTAGGGGTGTGCAGTGATCAAAATATTCACTATCTATCTGTATGCAAATCATTTGGAAGCAGCTGGATCTGTTTCAGATCCACTCTGTGTCATTCCAATTCAATTTGTGATTTGAGTCCAAATACGATCTGCTAAATCCAAAGCTCTGTTTTGCTCTGTGGAGAAAAGTGGTATAATATGTTTGTGTTTGAAGAAAAATATATTCTGTGACCTCTGTGACTGTCAAGAGGCTTTGCATTGTTATGTTGTTATAAGTCTGCTTAGCAGTGGCTGCTTGGGACAGGTTCTGAGAGGAGAGAGACATAATCAATTTAAGATTTTATTAGATGGGATGTGGATCAGGAAAATTCATTGTGATTGGTCTGGGTGACAGTAGACTCTGATTGGCTGGAAGTTCCAGTCAGTTGGGAGATAACCGTTAGTGAGGACGGTCAGTTGTTGGTGGTCAGTTAGGAGATAGGGGAGTCAGTTGGGGGTTGGTTAGAGGCATTCATTCATTGGCGATCACTCGTGGCCCAGTAAGATTGTCTTCCAAGTGGCAAGACAACATAGCAGTGCTTCCCTAAGTGACTGTGAAGGCCAGTTCTGGATCCACACAGCCTCCCACAGTGAGGACATAGGTTTCCAGATGGAAGATGGTAGCGATGAGGATTTGTTTGATGTGCTCATTTGTCCCTTTCACCCTGCATTTGTGCTTCTTTGAAGTCCACAACACCTTTGATAATAGCCGACCTCCATTTGGGACGTTCATGGGCCAAGACTTCCCAGTTCTCAATGTTCATGTTACATTTTTTTAGATTCGCTTTAAGAACATCTTTAAACCTATTTTGCTGTCCACCAATATTTCGTTCTGCAACCTTAAGTTGGGAGTAAAGTAGCTGCTTTGGAAGACGGTGATCAGGCATTCGAACAACATGGCCAGTCCAGTGAAGTTGATGTTGAAGGATAATTGTTTCAACACTGGTAGTCTTTGCTTGTTCCAAAATGCTAACATTAGTCTGTCTGTCTTCCCAAGTAATTTGCAGAATTTTCTGGAGGCAGCATTGGTGGAATCTTTCAAGAAGTTGGGAGTGGCGTTTATAGATGGTCCATGTTTCACAGGCATACAGTAAGGTCAGTAGTACAATGGCTTTGTAAATAAGCATTTTGTTCTCCCTGCGAATATCCTGATCCTTGAACACTCTACGCTTCATTCGGGAGAATGTGGCACTTGCAGAGCTCAGACGATGTTGAATTTCAGTATCGATGTCAGTTTTTACAGAGAGATGGCTGCCAAGATAGGGGAAGTGATCAACGTCCAGGGTCACACCATTAAGCTGGATCTTCATCAGGAGATTTGGGCTGCAGTGTCACCAATATGCAGATAACACTCAGCTCTATCTCTCATTTAAGTCCTCACCTGAGTTGGCTGTGGATACCATGTCCAAGTGCTTGGAATCCGTAAGTGGATGGATGAAGGAGAATAGGCTGAAACTAAATCCCGATAAGACTGAGGTGTTGCTCGTGGGAGATAAGAGGAGGTTGGGAGATATAGACCTGGTGCTCAATGGGGTGAGATTACCCCTGAAGGAACAGGTCTGCAGTCTTGGGGTCATTCTTTTTTTTTTTTTTTTTTCAATAATTTTTATTCAGATTTTCATAAAACATACAAGACGAAATCATAAAACATTCAAAGACAAAAAACAAAATCAAAAATAGTTAAACAAAAAGAAAAAAAGAAAAAAAAAACAAAAATAAAAAATAAAGAGTAAAATATTGACTTCCCATTTGTCAAAGATCAAATCAGTTATAAGTCTATAATATATAACAATCCTGTCTCTTAAGTCATATTATAAAATCACTTTCCTCCAGTAGTTATCTTACTTAATCATCAAATCTCATAAACATTACTTTATTCTTTCCACAAAAAGTCAAAGAGAGGTTTCAATTCTTTAAGAAATATATCTATCAATTTTTTTTTTCCAGATAAGCATATCGATTAATCCATCTCATTACTAATTATGATAATCTTATTGTCATAACCATAGTCAAAATAAACATTTCAATTAATCCATCACATCAGAATCTGTTAGGTTCAGTAATTTCAGTAGCCATTGTTCTATTATCCCTATTAGTTCCATTTTCCATCTTCCATCTTCAGTAGTCTTGTTAAGTCCAGTAATTTCAGTATCCAATCTTCCATTATCAGTATTCCATAATAATCTTGCTGTCAAAGCCATAGTCATATAGTAAGAGTCTGATGGGAATTACCTCTATCCCAAATATTTTCTTGCCATCCATTCTGAATAGGTTGCTGAAATACTGCTGTAAAATCATATCTCTGTTCTTTTTTTCAAAATACACTGGGTCATCTCTTGAAAGTTTTTCCATTGTCACATGGCTGCAGTTAATTCCATAGATTTTCTCTATATTGGGCTCCATCACATCATTCCAGTCCAGAAGATTATCCATGCCATTGATAACTTTATCTCTAGAATCTTCATTAATTTCTTCAGAGATAACATTGAGTTCCAAACAATTGATTTTATTTCTAAAGTCCATAGACTCCAAATCTTGTTCCTGTTCCACGTTTGTTCCAATCTCCGGGATCTCCTCTCTCACAGGGACCCCTGTTCCAGTCTCCAGGGTCTCCTCTCTCACAGGGACCCCTGTTCCAGTCTCCAGGGTCTCCTCTCTCACAAGGACCCCTATGTCTTTAATCTCCTGTGTCTCCAAACAATAGATTTTGTTTCTAAAGTCCATAGACTCCAAATCTTTTTCCTGTTCCACGTTTGTTCCAATCTCCGGGGTCTCCTCTCTCACAGGGACCCCTTCCAGGGTCACCTCTCTCACAGGGACCCCTATATCTTTAATCTCCTGCTTCATTTTACTCAATTCAATTTTCAGCTCCTTACAACCCTGTCGCAGGTTTTGTTTCGTTATCTCAATCTCATCCATTATTTTCTGAAACATAGTTATTTCCAGATTCTCAGCCACTTTCTTAATTGCCATTTTAAAAGAAAAATATAGGAAAACCACTTCTTATTTCAGCAACAATTGGGTTAATACTCCAAACTTGGTGACATCACAGTATAAACAGAGCAGACAGCCTTATCTCTCCATGCTTAAGTAAACAAAATGCAGTTCCCAGGATCGAAACAATTAATGGCGGTCGTCAGGAAACAGATTCGTCAAAATAAAATAGACCAAAAAGAGAGTAGTCTCAGACAATATAATATTCTTCAAAATAAAAATCTGGAATAGAAATCCCTCTTCTGTGTATATCTTTAGAATGCAAATCCAGGACAGCTTTTTGCAACAAAAACAGAGATAAGCTATTAATTAGTGAGTAGCAGAGAGAAGTTATGGCTCCCCAGTGAGATGTCAAAAACCGATCAATCTGGCAAATCTCTTTTAAACAGCAACAATTTAAGTCAAGTAAAAGAAAAATATAGAAAGAAGGGTGCTTGCCTGTTAGTGCGTTCTCTCTTAGAAGATAAGATGAACGTTCGCTTTATCAGATAGAGCTTGTTGTTGAAAATCCGTCCCACCTTCGTCGGCTGGACCTCGTCCCATAAATTAATGAGATCTGGTCGTCCCAACAAAAATAGGCTTTGAGGTTAATCTCTTCGTTTCTCCCTACCCGGGAGAAGTTTAATCAGTCAAAAAAAAAAAAATCTGACTGATATATCTGAATAAGCTTCTTTTGAGGCAGGAGCCCGTCTCAAAAGCAGGCACAGGCTAAGTCACCCTTCCCGGAAGTCCAGTCTTGGGGTCATTCTTGACTCCCAGCTGTCCATGGAGGCTCAGATCTCAGCAGTGAGCCGGGCAGCTTGGTATCAATTACATCTGATTTGGAAGCTGCAAGCCTACCTTCCTATCCATCTACTCCCATGGGTGATACATGCCCTGGTCTCCTCTCGCTTAGACTACTGCAATGCGCTCTACGTGGGGTTACCCTTGAAAATGGTCCGGAAATTGCAGCTGATACAGAATGCGGTGGCATGCTTGATTAAGAACAGCCGTCACTGTGATCATATCACTCCGGTGTTAGTAGATCTACACTGTTTACCAGTTACCTACCGGGCCCAATTCAAGGTGTTGGTGTTGACCTTTAAAGCCCTACACAGTTTCGGCCCAGTTTATCTGAAGGAGTGCCTCCAGCATCATCAATTGTGCCGCCTGACAAGATCAGCCACACAAGGCCTCCTCTCGGTCCCACCAGTCAAAATTGCTAGACTGGTGCGGACCAGAGAGAGGGCATTTTCGATTGTGGCACCTGCCCTCTGGAATTCCCTTCCTTCCGATCTTCACCATGCCCCCTCCCTGATGGGGTTCCGTCAAGCCTTGAAGACCTGGCTATTCAGGCAGGCCTATAGGATCTCTGGGGTGGACTAACTTTTATGCTGTTATTAACTGGATGGGTGGTTTTTTGCTTAAATTGTTATTATGGTATTTTGATATTGTATTTAACTGTGTACTGTATGTCGCCTAGAGCGGCCGTTAACTCGGCCAGATAGGCGACTTATAAATAAAATTTATTATTATTTATTATTGATGGTGCTACAGAGAGACTAGTTTGCACCTGTTGATGAAGCACTTTGGTTTTTTAATATTAAGTGAGAGCCCAAGCTTTCCATATGCTTCTGCAAAGACATTTAGGTGTTGAGTGCCAGCTTTCCCAGGAGGATCAGGGAGAGGAGTTGGTCAAGCCCCAGTTTCCCCAGTTAGAGCAGGAAGAGGAATCAGAGGTAGATGAGACTTTCGAGGACAATGAGGGAGGGGGTGTAGTCTGCCAGTTCCCATGGACAGTTCTTCTGCCAAGGCAGATCTCGCTCCACCTATAGACCCCCCAACAGTGCCATTGGGGGATGACCTGGCACACACGCCAACTCCCCCCTGGACTCCCCATCTGGCACTTCAAAAGCTTTCCTGCCTCCTGAAGCTGAGCCAGCACCTATCGAGCCTGTACTGTCAGATGAGCTGGCGGAGGCTCGCCCCCCCTTTGCCCAGCGCAAGACGCCACGAGAAGCAGCTGGGCCAGAAGGTGGAACTTCAGAGGAGTCAGAGCTTACAAGTGAAGACCTTCCCTACTTAAGGCAGTGCCCCCCTGATTGGGGTGCTGAGCCAACTTTCTTCACATGCTGCAGAGCAGCCTTTCCCAACCAGTGTCCCTCCAGATGTTGTTGGACCACAATTCCCATCTTTCCTGACCATTGGCAATGCTGGCTGAGGCTGATGGGAGTTGTGGTCCAACAACATCTGGAGGCACACTGGTTGGGAAAGCCTGCTGCAGAGTATGCCCAGGTAGCTTAGTTACGGATAGTAGTGAGTTAGCATAGCTAAGTCTATGAAGCGCACTGCTTTTGATGTAACCCTTACTCTAATAAAACAAGAATTAATTCCAGTCTCGCCTTCATCTCATGTCTTGCACTCTGGGCAGGACATTAGGATAGTTTGAAGATCTTTCTCTGAATGTGCGGAGACCACATTATCATCGGCATATTGAAGTTCTATGACAGAGGTTGATATTACCTTACTTTTTGCTTTCAGCCTACCGAGATTTAAAAGCTTTTCATCTGTTTGATATAGGAAATTTCCCCTCAATAAGGTGTAGAATCATAGCAATGAAGATAGCAAATAAGGTAGGAGCAATGATGCATCCCTGTTTGATGCCTGATCCGACTCTGAACGGATCACTCTGAAAGCCATTGTTATCCAAAGTTGTCACTGTCATGTTGTCATGAAGGAGTTGCAAAATATTCACAAATTTATCAGGGCATCCAGTTTTCTGAAGGATGGTCCAGAGAGTGGTTCAATTCACAGTATCAAAGGCCTTAGTCAGATCAATAAATGCCATATATAAAGGTCGATTCTGCTCCCGGCATTTTTCTTGAAGCTGTCATATAGTGAAGATCATGCCCACTGTCCCCCTGGAAGGGCGGAAACCATTTTGAGATTCTGGGAGGACATCATCTGAGATCAGTAAGAGGCGATTTGTGAGGATTCTTGCAACGATTTTACCTGCTGTAGCAAGAAGAGAGATACCTCAGTAGTTCCCACAATCTGTTCTATTACCCTTCTTAAAAAGGGTGATAATTATGGCATCCCTAAAATTTTCCGGAATCTCCATCCTCATCCAGATTTGTTCGATGAGCTTATGAAGTTGTTGTGTAAGTTCAGGCCCACCTTCTTGAAAGACTTCAGCAGGAATCCCATCAGGTCCACTAGCTTTGTTGTTCTTCGTTTGATTGATGGCTTTACTGACTTCATCCAAATTAGAGGATACTGCAAGCTTGTCTCTAGTTTGTTGTGGAATTTACAAGAAGACCTCACCAGCCACAATAGAGTTACGATTAAGGAGGTCATGGTAATGCTCTTTCCAGCCCAGTGCAACAGACTGTTTATCCTTAAGAAGTTTGGTATCATCCATTGAATGTAAGGGATTTGTACCATAATTTGTTGGTCCATAGATGGCCTTTGTGGCATTAAAAAAGCCCTGTGCATCGTGAGCATCTGCAAAGTGCTGGATTTCTTGAGCTTTCTTTATTCACCTGGCATTATTAAGTTCTCTAGTTCTTACTTACTTAGTTATTTATTTAAAATATTTCTATCCCGCCCTTCTACTGTATAATAGGGCACTCAGGGCGGCTTACAAAAATAAAATCAGACATGAACATAATAAAATTGTAATCAGTAAAATCACAAAAACATTAAAATTGGAAACAAATTGGGAGCCAGTTAACATTCTGGTGCTGCATTTTGAACCAACTGCAATTTCCAAACCGTTTTCAAAGGCAGCCCCACATAGATTGCATTACAGTAATCAAGCTTCAATGTCACCAATGCTTGTGTCACTGTGGCCAAGTCAACTGCCTCCAGGAACAGACACAGCTGGTACACCAGTGTGAGTTGGCCAAAAGCACTCCTGGCTACCGCAGCCACCTGATAGTCAAGCAGCAGGGCAGGATCCAGGAGGACTCCCAAACTGCGGACCTGCTCCTTCAAGGGGAGTGCAACCCCATTCAGAACAGGTTGCAACCCTGTCCCTGATGCAGTCTTTCCCTTGACCAGCAGTACTTCCTTCTTGTCTGGATTAAGTTTCAGTTTGTTAGCCCACATCCAGCCCTTCACAGCCTCCAGGCACCGGTTTAGGATGAGCACTCCCTCCCTGCAATCAGGTGGTAGGGATAGATAGAGCTGAGTGTCATCAGCGTATTGATGACATTGTACTCCAAATCTCCTGATGAGCTCTCCTAGCTGTTTCATATAAATGTTAAAGAGCGTGGGAGACAGAATGGAACCTTGCAGTTCCCCACAGGCCAAAGACCAGGGGGTCGAGCAGTAGTCTCCCAGCACCACTTTCTGGGTCCTGTCCATCAGGTAGGACCGGAGCCACCGTAAAACAGTGCCTCCCAATCCCATCCCAGCTAGATGGTCCAGAAGGATACCATGGGCGATTGTATGGAAGGCCGCTGAGAGGTCCAGCAGCACTAACAGGGATGCACTCCCCCTGTTTGATGCACGGCGAAGGTCATCAAGCAGGGCGACCAAGGCAGTTTCTGTCCCATGGCCAGGCCTGAAGCCTGATTGAAAAGGGTCTAGATAGTCCGATTCATCCAGGAAAATTTAGTTAATATGTAACTTCTTTTTAAATTTAAAATATTTATATGCTGTCTTCATGCCTGTAAAATACCTTCTTCCCACACCTTTGGGATGTTTCTGTTGGTGCTCTAACTACAAATTAAGGGCTTTACAATGCCACAGGAAAAAAAATCCTTTCTCCAGTCTTTTAATACTTCTGTTAAACTGGCTCCTCAGATGCCCCTGAGAGGCAGGAATGTTTAAAACATCTAAAAACAATGTAAAACAATGTAAAACATCTTAATTGTTGTAAACCACCCAGAGAGCTTCAGCTATGGGGCGGTATATAAATGTAATCAATCAATCATTCAAAACTTGGAGCTGAGCAGCCACTACCCTCTCAATCACCTTGCCCAGAAAGGAGAAATTAGAGAGTGGGGGGAAGTTGTTAGGATCCGCAGGGTCTAACCAAGGCTTTTTTAACAAAGGTCTTATCACAGCCTCCTTCAACAATGTTGGCATAGAACCTTCCCTTAGGGAGGTGTTAATTAAATATGCCAACCAGTCAGCCACTCCCCCTCTGGCAGATTGATTAACCAGGATGGGCAAGGGTCAAGGGAACAAGTAGTGGCCCTCGATTCTCCCAGAATCCTGTCCACATCCTCAGGCTTTACAAGCTGAAAAGTATCCATAGAAAAATGACCAGAGGAAGCTTCGGGGACATCTGGCACAACTGTAGTTAATGAGTAGTCCAAGTCAGTCCGAATGCAAACAATTTTATCTGCAAAGTGCCTCGCAAACATGTCACAGAGAGCGACCGAGGGCTCAAAGTCTAATGTAGGGCCAGAGCCCAAAAGACCCCAGACCACCTGGAAAAGCATTGCCGGACGACACTGAGCAGACGCAATGGTGGCAGAGGTGCCCTTCCTTCGCTGCCATCACTGCCACATGATAGGCTCGAAAATGAGCTCTAGCCTGTGTTCGATCGGAAGCAGACTGAGTTTTTCTCCATAGTCGCTCTAGCTGTTGTCCCTGCTGTTTCATCAGGCCCAAGGTTTGAGTAAACCAAGGTGTATTATGGGCCTTCCCTGGTGGGAGAGGGCACTTTAGAGCAATAGTGTCCACTGCCCGGGTCACCTCCATATTCCAGAGATTGACCAGGGCTTCAGCAGTATCGCCAGCCATGCTGGGAATATCCCCCAGAGCATTCAGGAAACCTTCTCGATCCATGAGTCTCTGGGGCGGACCATCTTAATTGGCCCGTCACCCCTGCGAAGGTTACTGGGGGCACAAAGTCTAAACCTTGTCAGGTGGTGATCTGTCCATGACAATGGAGTAACTAAGAACCCCTCCACCCTCAGATCACCTTCTTCCAGTCCCGAACAGAACACAAGATCAAGTGTGTGTCCTGCCACATGCGTTGGTCCAGATGATATTAGAGACAGCCCCATGGTTGTCATGGCAGCCATGAAGTCCTGAGCTGGACCTGTGAGTCTAACCTCAGCATGTATGTTGAAGTCACACAGGGCCATCAACCTGGGGAATTTCAACACCAATGCTGAGACAGGGAGAGAGACTGTTGGGCAGCGGGATGGACAGTACACCAACAGAATTCCCACTCTGTCTCCCTGACCCAACGCCAGGCACACACACTCAAAGCTGGAGGTGTTAGGGACAGGGTACCTGACAGGAGAGATAGATTCCTGCAGACAATTGAGACTCCACCTGCCCGTCCCCTAGATCTAGGCTGCTGGAGTGCCACAAAACCTGATGGGCAGAGCTGGGAGAAACCTACTCTGCCTTGGTCATTTAGCCAGGTTTCGGTAATACAAGCAAGGTCAGCGCATTCATCCAGGATTAAGTCCTGAATTAAAGTGGTTTTATTAGTCACTGACGTTGCATTCATCAGCAGAACAGCAAGATCCAGGGAGTTCCCAGCAGTCATCAGCACTCGTCATGGCCCTGTCAGGAGTACATCATGACGATCTCTGGCATGGACAATTATGTAAGTGTCCTGAGGGTTGGAAGGGGGACCAGAAGGGATGCAAGCACGAAGATGTTTTATATCCCTTCCCCTGTAACAGCCGGTCTGCCTCCCACCGCTATTACATCTCCTGCCCAATATTACCTCAATGGCTGGTCCCTGACTACTCCTACCCCGGCACATGTTAAAAGAAACCTGACAGGGGGGGGGGAACCTTAGCTACAGATGGCTCTTATAAAAATGAGCTCTCTTCCCCACCCTCTGGCAGTTGTCTTTTCCCTTGTTAGTCCTAACTGGCTTCAGCTGGCATCCAGGCCTTGCAGGGAGTAGCAGTTGACACCCGAGGAAGCCTGCAGATGGTGTTTTGCAGGAGGCCACAGCAGCAAGGTGTAGGGCCTGCTGTGTTTCTCTCACCTTCCTCAGGGGTTGCCTTGCCTAGAGGTGGCTCTTATGAAGGTTCTTCTTTGGACCTCAGCCTTTGCACTGGCATAGATTTTTTTCTTAGCAGCACAGTTAAAGTCTATCTGCCATATCTGGAAGGCTTTCCTTTTCTTGTCGATGATATGTTCAATCTCATATCATTCTCATTCAACCAGTCCTAATGTTTCTTAGTTTGCTATCCAATAGTTTGTTCACATGCTGCAATAATGGATGTCTTCAGTTTAATCCAGTGTTCCTCAACATGTTCAGGGAGTTCCATCGGTAGATGTTTCTTGAGAGTTGTTTGAAAGCAGGCTCGCTTAATAGGATCTTGAAGGGCATGTTCATTTTAGGCCTTGGTTTTCTTCCTTGGAGCCTACGTTGAGGAACAATATTAATGGCCATAGTGGGTCAAATTAATCGGTGATCTGTCCAGCAGTCATCAGCACTCGTCATGGCCCTGTCAGGAGTACATCATGACGATCTCTGGCATGGACAATTATGTAATTCAGGAGATGCCAGTGTTTTGACCGAGGGTGCTTCCATGATGTTTTAAATTTATTTTTCTGGTGAAAGAATGTGTTTGTAATAAGAAGATTATGCTCTGCACATATAGTCAGAAGTAGAATGCCATTCAGGTTGTTTTTGCCAACTCCTCTTTCCCGATGGTTTCTGGCCATAAATCGAAATCACACCCAACTCTTGCATTGAAATCACCCAAGAGGATAATTTTATCCTCCTTAGGTATCTCTGATAAGATGGTGTCCAGCTGGTTATACAATTTTTCCTTGATGTCTTCATCAGCATCTAATGTTGGTGCGTAAGCACTTAGAATAGTTGCCTGCTGGTTTTTGGCAAGTTTTAACCGGAGAGTTGAGAGTCGTTCATTAATGCCAATAAGAACTTCTGACAAGCACTTCACAAGATTATTTTTAATAGCAAAGCCTACTCCATGTATTCGTCATTCTTGTTCTGGCAGTCCTTTCCAGAAGAAGGTATAACCTCATTCTTTTTCCTTCATTTGTCCTTTTTCTGCTCTTCGAGTTTCTTGAAGTGCTGCTATGTCAAAATTAAAACGTCTCAGCTCCCTCGCGATGATGGCAGTCCTGTGTTCAGGCCATTCACTATCTGTATTGTCCAGCAATGTCTGTATATTCCAAATTTCAATTGTCTTTTCCAACCCTAAGAGGTGACCCCACTGGAAGCAATAATCCAGTCAGGGAGAGAGATGAGGCAGACTATGTTTAGGGCACCATTTCTACCCTCCACCCCATACGGGGTGAGCAGAGTGGATCCTGAATCGGACTGCTCAGTCGTGGATATAGCTGCCAAACTATTCAACTGCCTCAGTCCTTGAGCCAGGACAACTGAGTCTGTAGCCACTGCCCATGTGCCAGTCCATGACTAGAGGCTTCCGGATTTCACAGTCCTGCCCCCGTCGCCATTCACCGATCCCCATGGGACTTTTGGCTTGGTTTGGTTTGGTTGGAAGACGCCTGTGTGTGAATTTGTTTTATGTGGGGAGATAGGTGCACGATGATCAACACACAGTCTTGACAAAAAAAGGCTTTGATCCAATGGGATGGATACCATGACGATTAGAAATCTTTTATCTGCTGCAGCCTTCATCCACCTTCACAGCTATTGCAACATACACATTGTTATCCTCCGCCTGTTCTGCCATTGAGGACTTTCTTGGATCGTTCTTTGTCTGGTTCCTCTCCCTTGACCTTACTGCCATGGGTGACCCTGCTGGGAGTACATGACTCCCGACGGCATCGCTCACAGGGTTCACTGGAACATACAAGCCCACTCACCACTACAAGATGATGATCTAGCGAGGAGGGTTAGAGGCAGTTGGGAGTTGAGGTGATAGGGAGTTAGTTGATGAGGACAGTGTCAGGAATAAGATTGGAGAATAGCTGAAGATTGTATATTATAACCCGGTGTGTTATTAATACTAGTCTGGGGAAGATCAGGACAAGGGAGCCAGTGACTGAGTTGGTGTGAGAGGATACCCTGTCAAAAGGTCTTACCAGAGGAAGGTTACACAAACAGATTTTAAAGGTGGCTAAATTGTCCAAGCAGCCAGGAGCACAATCAGAGGAGCTTTGTGGTACAGAGGCACATCGTCCTCAGTAGCTGGACTGGATTGTAAGAGGTAACCGGCTGGTTTGGATGTTTAGGGAAATTGGCCTGTGAGGAGAGCCACTTAGAGGATGGTGTCAGCAATGGTGTCTCTTGAGTCTTCACAAACTGTCAGCAAGTACCTTTATGAGTATAAGTATCCCTGTTCCTTTATGTAAATTGTATATCTTTAATAAACCCATAATCTTAGTTTAAGGCTTACCTTTCCCTCAGTGTTGCTCTCTATCTCATGCCTAAAACATACTATACATGCTACTAGGAGAGTGTTGAAAGTATTCTACAAGAATTGGTGGTAGCAGAAAGTTAAAGAAACCTGGGTTTACACAAAGAGCCCATCCATACAACTGTTTAATCTGCAATGTAATTCCATTGTGTCCTCATTAATTCACTGTTGTCCATATGACATTGCACACTGTTACAGATTTTTGTGTTGATAAATCTGCATTTGGCATACTGCTGAAAAACCCATAAGCTTTGCTATATCGATTATTAATCACACTAACATTCAGTTGCTCAGACATGTTGAGGATCTTCCAGTGTAGGTGGTCCACAAGTGTTCCTTCATCACCCTTTTTTCTTTCCTAATAGCCAGTTACATTTCCAGTATTGAATTAGGCTATTTCTGTGTGGTACTCTGGTCTTGTATTCTACAAATATTGTGATCATATGAAAAACAATCTAACAACCACTTAAGTAAAGGAAAATACAACCACTAACGTCAGAAATAGAGTGCGCTTTTTATTATGCGAAAAAGTTAGCTTTTGTGCTTGTAAATGCATAGTTTTACATTCACATGTTTGCACAGATACAAACTACTGAAACCACTACATTTTTTTTGAACATTCAAATTTCATTTTTGCACACTTCGGTTGACAAACTACTTTACGTGCAGCTACGGAAATGTTCGAATGTGCATGCATGCACAGTATATAATTTGCTATTTTGCTTTTGTGCAGCTCCTGTGAGGGGCAGGAGAACCTAAAACATATGATATGACATGGACCAATGAACTTATGGGGAGGAGTGACAGGTGGAGCTTAGTGAAAAATCCATATAACTTTAACGTATGGATATGTAAACTCCAGAATTTTTAATATGGCAAATTGATAACAGTGTCCTTGAGTAAGAAATCTGCCAAAGTTCATACAAATATTCTAGAGGCTATTGTGCTGGGTGATTTCACTTGCAATAAGTCATAGTTGTTTCTCATTGTTCCCATTTCTGAAGCACCTCTGTGGAGAGAAAGAGAGAGGATTGTTTATTGGGGAAAAGAATGATTGGGAAAGAAGCAAGCCACATTAATAGTCTAACTTCATTGCTTCTATCATGATCTAACAACCTGGAACACATTGGCAACATTAAGAGCTAGAGCTGTCTGTTAGAACAAAAGATCCACCTGCCTTTCCACGCCCTTCCATTTCCTTTCCACCTCCTCTCATCTTAAGCTCTGGTCATTTCCCAATTCATCTTGGTTTTAGAAGAGCTGAAGCCAGAGCCATTCAGAAGTTTAGGGAGTCCCTGATCTGTTTTGAGAAGCCTTGTTAATGGCATGTTCTGACTCAGGAATGAGAGAACCTTTCCAAAATCACCCCAATTCACCTGGTAATTCAGCGTAAGTATAGAACCAATGCACACCCCTAATGGTTAATTCGAACAGTCTAAATTCAATCTTTGGCAAACATAACACACTCACATGACCATGTTATTGTGTACTAAAACAGTTGGAAATCAACAGAAGCTGCCTGAGAATCCCAGCTGCCTTGGGCTGACAACCAGCCTCAGCCTCTCTTCATAACATGCTATCAGGCCTGCAGAGTTAAAAGACAGCAGGTAAACTTATAAATGAGAACCACAGATCCTTCCTGAGTGTTTTGTTAAAAAAATGAAACTGAATTATTATCAGAAATGTTTCAACAACTTGTTTTTATATCCAAATGTGTCCTTTACAATAGTACAATTGTGCATTTTTTTAAAAAAAACCCTCAACCTTTCTGTTTTTACATGCAGCCTATTTTATGAAATATCAACAGATACATGGTGAGAACAATATATTATATTTTGGCATCCTGCTGAGCTAACAAAAGTATAGCCTTTTCCAACCCCCGCTTTATCATCAGAATCTGTGGATGATGAGGTTTATTTTACTTTCCAACTGTACTGCATAACCCTGATGATAAGCAATAAAAGTGTAAAGATATCAGAGGATTAATCAAGAGCAACCACATCCATACACATACAAACATGTAAATATGATGGCATGTACAACCCAACATACCAAATATCACTAAATGTTATATTTTTCTACAGGGTAGGAAAAGGTGTGCATCACAGGCTTGAAGTTCGCATAATTATGATTACCAGATGGGGCTGATAATCTTCCAGAACATATTTGCAATTGAAGAGTCACTCAGAACATGAACTTTAGATGTGTAAAATAGCAAAATGAGTCTAATACCAAGATCTATTCATACAAAGATTAGGATCCTTTTCAATTTAGGCTGATAGTTTCCTTCAGTCTGGGTTGAATGTGCATGTGCTGCTTTAGCAGTTTTCTCTTATTTAAAGCTACCACTATGACATGATCAGTGTGCAAAAACACAACTTTCAATATAGATAGGTGGATTGGGCAAGGGCAGTACCTTATTGGTTTGATCCCTGGCATCTTCAGGTAGGGCTGAATGTGTCCCCAGTGTGAAACCCTAGAACTTCGCTGCCAGTCAGTGTAGACGGTACTGAGCTGTATGAACAATGGCCTGACACAACATAAGGAAATTTCCTATGTTTTTATGATTGAAAACAAAACTGTTTTGGCATTATGTGAGTTCCTGTTTAGAGGGTACTTCTTAGCTACTGCCATTGTTCTGTGATGTTTCATATTTTGGGCATTCAGAAAGATCTCATATGACAACAAAGAGAGGTATTGGATGCTAGTCCTACTCAGACTAGAGCTATTAAAGTTAAGAGACATAACTAACATAGGTTCTGTAACTTCAGTGGGTCTACTCTGCTACTGGGCTCCTACTAGAAGGAGGGGCAGGATATAAACCTAATAAATAAATAAAATAATATTCAGAATAGACCCATGAAGTTAATGAATCTAAGACTTCATTACATTCAACCCTGAGGTACAACACTATTGTACATCCCCACATAAACCTGTGAATTGCTTTGGGTTAGTGGTTTATGCTTTTTAATCATTTTTAGAATTCTTGCAGATACAGAATAGAAATGATGATCAAATATTGCAAAATACCAAGAACTACTGCATAACATCTACCAATATTAAATACCACTGCATGTCCACAATCAAATATTGTCACATAGCAAATGTCAAATGTTACCTAATATCAAATATTGAAATAAAATGTTATTGTATATCCAATACTGATGTTGAATATTAAAAACATAAATAAAATTGGACACTATTTGAATATTCAGATACTATTTGGAGAACATTCAATGTCAAAAATTCACAGAAATTTTGAATTAACAGAATTCACAGAAATATTTTGAAGCATATTTTTTCAGCATTGAGAAGTAGCAACTTGTGGACATCTTAGGGAAATAATTCCTCACCATTCAGCACCACCTAAGTGATCAGCACCACAAAAAACACCCTATAAATTGAATTCATTACATAATAATAAAAAATAGCAGTAGTGTAACAGCTTTTGGACACAATGATAAAATACAATATATATTTTAAAAGCCAATGTAAATACAGTGCAACAGCCTCATGCAGATGAACAACACTTGCAGTTGCCAGACAATGAGGTAAAATGGCTTCTAAAAGCAATCACAAAATACAATGTATACTGATAGACATAAAAAGTGATATAATGGCTTGTTGCAAATAAACAACATTTTCAGTTGTCAAATGCATTTCAGCCATACAGTGTGCATACGTTGCCTATCCAACTGTCATAGGACACACACAAGCACATACACACAGAGAGCATAATGTGAGCTTCTTTCCTATGGGTGGTTCCCATGCTGCTAAGGGTTTGTATGGAAATATTGGAACTACATGGAGGCTGATCAGGTGAACCTCCCTGACCAGATTGGCACCCTTCCTCCTAGTCGGATACCATTTGGATAACAATGCCTCGTTCAGTTAATCCCATCCATATAGTTTCTCACATACTCCTTAGTAGCATGCTATAATACCACAACATTGTGTGTGTGTGTGTGTGTAGTGAGCCAGTCCAATTCAGAAATGGTTTATTTGCTTGATGGTATGCATAGCACTCCATTTATATTAATTTCTATATTTCTGTGTAACTTACGAGGCTCTGGCTTTGGCTATATGAAATTTAAACTCAGTACTCCTTTTTTAAATGTCCCAAAGCATTCTGTGGAGAGGTTTCAAACTTCTAAGAAGAGATTATTTAATACCTAACAAGTGAAAGCTGACGTGTGTAGCTAAAGGAAAACCTCCTCTGACTCTACTTTTATGGAAGGAAGTGCAATTTAGAAATTCTTATTTATTGAATTCAATATTCTTCTAGTGAAGATAAGAATATATTTTCACATTATTACTATGCTTAGGGCTTTATGTATTTTTAAAACAAAAAAGTTCAATATTACAAAAAAGCATTGATACTTGAATCCGTGGTTCTCTTTTCATCCAGGCTTTAGTGCCAAACTTCAGACAGAACTGAATAAGAGGATATTTTAAAACAAGTCTGAGCACAATAATTTAGAAGCCAGCTCACAATTAGAGAATATATTTTAATAAATATTATCCTTTTGATGTTTTACCAAACTGGACCTCAGAGCCCTCTGGTAGCAGGAGAACCATGTTCCCCTCATTAACATTCATTAAGCATCAGATATTAAAAAGTGAAGCTTGCTGTTAATACCTTACAATCACATGTACTAGTCTTAAATTCAATTGCATTTGAAAAACTTTAGCATGTTAATAATTCTAGAGGGACAACCTATTCTCCTGGGTTACCTTTTCTAAAATGAAAATGTAATAACTTCCTATATAAACATAAAGAAAGAATTGTACTTTTTAACTACAAAATTTCAGGGCTTGATTGGGTAAGATGCTGATATCCAGGCACATCATTGATGCCAATGAACATTGTGTATACTCTGGAGGACCCAACCTCCACATAATCTTTAATTAATGGGGTTAGTCCTTATGCTGCCAGGGATGTGGTCCTTGATGATTGATTTAAGGATTTGTAGATTCCAAAAATAAAAATAAAATAAAATAATTTCTGTTGTCCATTATGCTGAACCAAATGGATGTTTATTCAGTTTATTAATAAATTGTTTATAGCCATAGGCTGTTACAACAAGAATACTATATACATTCATACAATATAAAATAATCATCCTAAATTGAATTTAAATTAAAATTTCTAATAAATTGATTTTAACAACTATTCCCAGAATAAGAAGCTCTCAGTTTCTTTGCCGCTAGAGCAAAGTTAGCAATAGAAATTATCATATGTGGCTGAATAGCAGATAATAAAAAAATCAAAATCTGGGACTTATTGTCGTTATTATTCATTGGAATCAGCGGTGCTAAAAATTTTGTTCGTGGGGAAGAATATAGAGGACAATCGAGCATGTAATGGATTAGATCTTCTGGCACTCTGCATCCTGCTATGCATAACCTTTCAGCATGTGGGATACCTAAGTATCGGCCATACAAATAATTTGAGGGCATCACCTGGAAACGTAATTCAGTATAGGCTCTTCTGAGGGGCGCGCATGTTAGGACATCTAAATAGGGCGGCCATGTATGATTTGGTTTGATGTAGATAAACCATTTGGAAAAATGGGAAGTGGCGATCCTTGTGATGTCATGTTGTGCGTCACTATCGTAAATTTGGTTAGACAGAGCCTTTGGATTGAGACTGGCGAGCAGAGGAGGGGTCAAAAGATACTGGATACCCAGATCATAGAATTTTTTAGCCCAACCCCCTTTTTCTAGTTGTACCTCCCAGCAAAGTTTGGCCAGTGAGGGTGAGTTGGCCTCCGAGAATTTTTTCCATAAGCGTAAAAACGCTAGGTCAACTCTGGCCATTAGGGAGGGGGAATTAAGTTCTATTCTCATAAAAGCCGCCGGGGTGCCTTTGGGTAAGCCTAAGATTTGTTTAAAGAAGGTGTTTTGAATTGGTTCTAGGGCTGTCCGGAGGGAAGGGCCGCAGATCTCACACCCATATAAGATTTTTGGAAGAATTTTTGATATGTAAAGTTTGGACATGGGTCTCAGCAGTTGGCCACCCTTGGAATAAAAAAATTTCTTCAAAAGACCAAGGGCCTTAAGAGCTAAAAGTTTGATGTGTGCCAACTGTTGAGCCCATGACAATTTGTTTATTCTAAAAGCATGATTCTATATGTTGCTGCATTAGCAATTGAAGGGTAAGGGTCAATAGGATCAATGTCCAGTGTATCACTGCATATGGCATTGCAGTAGTATCAGTACCTGATGGGCAGAACAATCCTATGTCAAGGTAGCTGGCAGAATTTAAACCATCTTAAATTAAGCCATGGCCATGATGAGCCCCTGCACCCTGCTGCCCTGGGCCCTACTGCGAGGAAAGGCAGGATATAAATCAAAATAAGTAAAATAAAAATAAATACCCCAACCACTTGGATCAGAGTGCAGAGGAGGGCATTATCTCCTGGATTCCTGTAGCCACTGCAGCCATGACCTGGCACATTTGGAGGACACTCTGGTGGAGAGCCTCCAATTGGCTGCAAGTGGCAGCTAAGCCTCCATCCACTATGCCCTGAACACCCTGCATGGATATTGCCATTGCCTGTAATTGTGCTGCCAGCTACCCATTGCCATCTGAGAGGGTATGTACCGTGATGGCTGAGGTGATGGTGGCATACTGCGAGAGGCTCCCAGCCTTCAACTGAGCCCACATCAACTGATCCAAGGGAGGAGCTGCACAGGATGAGGGCCCCTGGCATGCAGACAGATGACCTCCCCCTCGTCCAGAATACCCGCCCCATCACCTGCTCCATTCCTGTTCTCTTCATGACCATCATGGTCAGCATAATCATACACCTCCACGTCCTCATCTCCATCATGCCCCATCCCAACACACCAGGCCTTAGAGGGAGTGAGGCAGGGAAAGGAGGGCTACCAGGTTCCATGCCACTGCCATTGGAACCAGTTCAGCTGTTGGAACCATCACAGCTGTTGGCAGCCTCACATCTACTTTGCCCACTCTTTCTGCTGTCAAGGTGGCCACTGCCACCCCCCTGGAGACCCTAGTAGGAATGGGATGGGATGGGCAGGGGGAGGAAAGAGGGGTGGCTCAGAGGGGGCAGGCTGGCCAGCAGAGGTAGCAAGGAAGGATGTGGGGAGAACTGGAGGTGCAGGCTCATTGAGGACCAGAACCTGGTTGACAATTTCCTCCACCAACTCCACTTGCTCCACCCAATATGGGTGTGTGTGTCAGGGAGAGATTCCTGTAGGGATGAAAACATCACAGAGGGTTGCAGAATAGCTTCCAGAGGAGGCATGGATTGGCCACAGGAATGATAGCAGGCATGGGGGGGAGCTGCACCAGATGTCCGGTTCAGAGCGGGAAACACGAGTCGGAGATGAGGGTGCAAAAAACTCTTGCTTTATTAACGTAATGGATACATCAAAGGCTGAGTGCCTCATAGAAAAGATCCTATGCTAACTCACTACAAGTCCCTAACTACCCTCTAGACATGCTCTGCAACGTGTGATGAAAGTTGACTCAACGCCCCATTCACAGCACGGCAGTCTTAAATAGGAGAGGTCTTGGAGCGTAACCTCTCACTCCTTTGCACACATGCCCTCTTCCCTGTCCGCTTCTCCCTACATCGTGAGCGCGGTGAAGAGGGGTGAGCCTCCACGGGCTCATCTGACAGAACAGGGTCCTTATCTGCAGGCTGGGAAGCAGGGAAGCACCGGGAGTCTCTAGGATACTGCTTGGCACAGGAAGAGTTACTGCTCTTTTGGAATCCTCCCCTAACGGCTCCATGGGGGTGCTTGATGGCTGAGTGCTGTCCCATTGAGGGGCAGGGCCATCCATGGGAACTGGCGGGGCGGGTATCTAGCTCTCTTCCTCAAGGTCTGGGCTAGACTCAACAACAGGTGGATCGTCCATGCCCGCTGATGGCTGAGGTGCCTGCAACTCATGCCTTCCCCCTCCTTGATCCTCAAGAGAGAGGCTGGGCTCAACACCCCTGGACTCAACACCAGATGAGGGAGAACAGGCCCCAGTGGCAGTGGGACACTGAGGGCCCCTAACAGGCATTCCTTAGGCACATCCAGAATCAACTGCACTATCATGGGAGGCCCGTACAACACCAGGAAGCATGCAAGGGCAGAAGGAGGGGGAGAGTGGGTGGAAGTATCACCACACTATCCACAAAGAGCCTGGGACATGCCTCTAAGGTGCTCAGCCATGCCCACACCACCCACCTGAGGAGCTTGGGGGCAGATGCTGGCAGGAGCCATCCACCATCTGGGATCCATAAGAATTGCAGAAGTGCTACCATGGGGAGAGCGGGGCAGTCTTCCTCAATGGGCTCCATGTCCATTGGCAGCTCTGCCAGGCCCTTGATGGGTTGGACGGCCACCTCCTGCAGGAGCGTCTTTTCAGTTTCCTCTGATACATCCATCTGTGTGTCCAACTCCTCAGGCAGGAGTGGCTAGCCTGATGGCATAGGATGCGCAGGGGCAGACTGCTGCTGCTCAGGATGCTTCCTGCCTGGCTGTGTCCTCTGGGTATTTGTGGCAGCCTCTTTGCACTTGGCAGGAGATATTGGCTCCTTGCCAAGTGGCTGGCTGTCATCGCTGCTGCCAGCAGGAGCAGGTTGGAGGGGAGCTGTATGATGGTGGGTGGGAGAGTGAAGATCAGTTAGGAGAACTCTCCATGCTGACCAGCCACTTGCAACACACAGGCCACATTTCCCCCTCCTCATCCAGATGCCACCCTTCCCCCCAGATGCAATCACCTGTCAGGGAATCCACACCAGTTCTGCAAATGACTTCTGTTGACAGGATCGGCCTGAGGATCTCCTTATTCTGAGACAAGGCTTGCACCACGGCCTCCTGGACAGGCCTGCTGGCCTGCATGAGCTCCTTGGCATGGCTATGGACATTTATTTATTTATTTGTTTCATTTATAGACCGCCCATAGCGAGTGGCTCTCTGGGCGGTGTACAAAAAGGTTAAAATACAAAATATCAACAATAAAATCAGACAACAAACAATAAACACAAGCAGCAACTAAAGAAAAAAATAAAAAATAAAAAATTTAAATTATAAATTTAATTCTTGTAGGTGTTGTTGCGGCACTCAAGGCAGGACTCTGTAGTGTGGGCCACCCTGCCAAGCGTGCTACTCTGGGCTGTGGTGGTGGAAACCACATGCTCTGCCATTCCTCAGTACTGCAGACAAGGAGAGAGGAACCCTCGAAGTGCCCAACCACCCAAAATGGAAAATAGTAATTATTTATTGCAGCCCAGGACTACATCTCCAAAGATGGAGAATTACAGTTCTTCTTGATTTGCTTTTTTCCTGTATTACTGCTGTTTCTACAGAGCATCTAACCTAGAAAAGTATGTGTCTCATCATTTTTCCTAGAAATTTGTGTCAAATTTATTTTTTATTAATTTCAAAGCCTTTTTATTGGTCAATGTCATATGATGGTGAAGACAGCCTTTTGTGTTTCAAACTGGTGGTTATGTTCTATTTCTATTTTGGGTGAATTAACAGTTGAATCTGAAACTGCAGTTTGATGTAAATTCAGACTGATTACAGTATGTTGCTACTTAAGCAATGAATCTAGCTGTTGGAAAGAATAGCTACTGGGAGGAAGGGTGGGATATCAATCAATCAATCAATCAAATAATTAATTAAATAACTAAAAAACTTGGTGTGCCCAAAATGCATGTGTTCAGCCTGCTATGGTTAAACCACTCCACTTAAGAAAGGATGGGCATGGTCAATGAAAAACAGAGCACACCTAGAAATTTGCTAGAATATATTTCACCTCCCACTGTTTTATCTTGTGCAAACTGAGACACTCCTCAAGTACACTGGAGATTATTCTGTAGAACAGTCAGTAACATTATTCCATTGTTTTTGGAGGGTTTTTTTAGTGTAAATTATGCGAAGCGTTGCTGTACTTCACATATTCACAGAAACAGAAGCAAAAGAAAATGCTTCATTAAAATTGCAACGTAAATCAAACATATTTAAAGTGATTATCTGAACTATATCATCCATCTTAATATTGTTGATTCTTCCTGCACATGTTTTGTTTCTGCTTTTCGGGTTGATTGCAGGTGTTGCCGCCATGCACCATATGCTCAGAGGCACATGTTACCAAATTCTTCCAAGCTACTCAGGAAGTGGATTGGACTATGAAAGACCAACCCAAATTGTGTTTGCATTTTGACAAATTTGTAGGGCAGTACAATATCTCAGAGAGGAGGTCAGGTCTCCTGGTGTATTCATTATAGATGCCCAATTTCCCTACTTTTTAAAGTTTGATAGAAATATCTGTTGGCTATAGGTACGTTCTTAAACAGCAAGGGTGTTTTTTTTGCCAATTAGTGAATTTCTCTGCTTTTTAATTTGGGCGGTAAGAAATGGAATCCTGTGCAAGTTTACTGAAAATGGATTGACCATTTATGTGTTTATTGAGTTCAGTGGGATTTACGCAATCATGCTTAGGATAGATGAAAATGACCACAAGGGAGGAAGAGAAGAGGGGGGGAGGTCTGGAGTGGATAGGGGAGGAGGAAGAAGTAAGATGGGAGGGGAGGAAGAGGGGAGGAGGAGGGGAGAGGAAGAAGGGGAGGGGAAGGAGAGAGAGGGAAGGAGACCGGGGAAGGGGAGGAGAGACAAGAGGAGAAAGGCAGGTCTGATAATTTGCATATTTATTGAGTTTAATGGGATTTAGTCCCATTTTATCATGGTTAGGATAGGTGAAACTGACCACGGGGGAGAAGGGGGAAGGGAAGAGGAGAGGGATGGAGGGGGAGAGGGAAGATGGGAGGGAGGAGGGGAAGGAAGGGGAAGAGGAGGAGCAGGAGGAAGGAGATAGGAGGAAAGAGGAGGGAAGGGTAAGTTTGCACGCTTATTGATTTCAGTGGTATTTACTCCCATGCAATCATACTTAGGATAGGTAAAATTGACCATGGGGGAGGAGGAGAAGGGAGGAGAAGAGAGGAGATGGGAGATGGAAGGGAGGGGAAAGGGGAGGGGAGTTGAAGGGGAGAGTGGAGGAGGCAGGACAGCCAAAGCAAAGGGGAGGGAAAGGCCAAGAGAAAGGAGATAGAAGGAAGAAGGAGAGTAGGGCAGGTTTGATCATTTGCAAGCTTTTTGAATTCAATGAGATTTACTCCTGTACAATCATGCTTAGGATAGGTGAAACTGACCTGGGTGAGGTGCAGAGAGGGGGTTGGAGGGGGAAGGGGGAGAGAAGTGGAGGAAGTGTAGGGTTAGGGAGGAAAGGGAGGGGAGGAGATTGGGTGGGTGATTAGAAGAAAAGCCCCTTTCCTTTCCAAAAGGAAAATATTGTGAACAGTATTGTTCTTTTTCAGGGTTTCCCCCACCTTTTTACTCTACAGCGGGCACCTGTAGTTTCCCACTCAAATTTAAACCACAGCTGTCACTGGCCAAATGCACATCAGACCTTTATTTCATTTTAGACAGTCATGGTTTCCCACAAATAATCCTGGGAAGTGTAGTTTGTGAAGGCTGCTGATAGTTGCTAGGAGAGGCCCTGTTCCACTCACAGAGCTGCAATCTCCAGAAGAGGGGCTGACTGTTAAGCCACTCTGTCAGGGGAATCAGTGTCTCCTAACAACTCTCAGCACCCTTCACAAACTACACTTCCCAGGATTCTTTGGGGGAAGCCATGACTGTCTAAAGTAAAATGAAGGTCTGGTGTGGGTGTGGCCACCTGATTAGCCAAGTCAAACAGCTATGAGTCTGGCTTTTAGAACACTGACAGTTGGTTCTTACTGAGCATGCCCAACACTATAATAGACTTTAATGTTAAATTTCTTAAATTAATTAAAAATAAGCCAGGCATTTTTTAAATTTTAAAACTGCAGAAGATGAAGCATGGGTATGGGGCAAAGTCAGTAATAGGATTACAGGTACTCCATGAACATGGCTGATTCTTAATTAATTTCAACAAATTATTGACAGAAAAAAGTCCAACGGGGTCTGGATTTTTCCCCTCTTGTTTTACACTTTGAACTCTCAATTCTCTCTGACTGTTTTGTGTATCACCATAAAAACATAGAGGGTTGTTAAGCAAGTGTTTCTGAGTTTAGGACTATAAGTTTTGTAAGGTTTTCTTTTGAAATGAGCTTATGGAAAGCAGCGTAATGGTATGGGGTATTTTCAATTTAACATTGCAGAATGCCAAAAAAAAAAATCCATGCTGGGTATAGTATATAGCCACTCTCATGGCTGTATACTATAGCCAGCGGGGATTTTTCACATTCCGCAATGTTAAATTGAAAATACCCCCATGCCATTCTGATGCTTCCCATAAGCTCATTTCAAAACAAAATCTTACATAACTTATAGTCCTGAACTCAGAAACGGTTGCTTAACAACCCTGTCAATTTTCATGGCTATACTCAAAACAGTCAGAGAGAATAGACAGTTCAAAGTGTAAAAAGAGAGAGAAAAATTCAGAGCCCTTTTGGACTTTTTTCTCTGAGATTTGTCATAATCTGTTGAAATTCATTAAAAATCACCCATGTTCACAGAGTACCTGTAATCCTAATACTGACATTGCCCCATACTCTGACCTTCATCTGCTGCAGTCTAAAAGTTTAAAAAATGCCTGGCTGATTTTTAATTAATTTAATAAATTTTGGCTGGGACCCAATGATAATGCAGAGCATGCTCAGTAAGAACCAACTGTCAGAATTTTAAAAGCCTCACAGCTGCTGGGCTTGCCTAATCAGGGGGCCACACTCACACCAGACTTTGATTTCATGTGAGACAGTCATGGTTTCCCTCAAAGAATCCTGGGAAGTGTAGTTTGTGAAGGGTGCTAAGAGACTCCTATTCCCCTGAGAGAATGGTTTAACAGTCAGCCACTCTGATTGAAGGTCTGTGAGGGGAACAGGACATCTCCTAGCAACTCTCAGCACCCTTCACTAACTACACTTCCCAGGATTCTTTGAGAGAAGCCATGACTGTCCAAATTGAAATAAAGGCCTGGTGTGGAAGTGGCCAGGGAAACCTTTGGTTTAAATTTGGGTGGGAGGCTACATGTGTCTGCTGTAGAATAAAAAGGTGAGGGAAAGCCTGAAAAAGAATGATTTTGTTTACAATGTTTTCCTTTTGGAAAGGAAAGGGGCTTCCCTTCTGCCCAGTGCCCACCCACACAATCTCCTCCCCTCCCACTCCCTGCCCCTTCCCTGGGTCAGTGTTGGACTATGACCTGGGAGACCAGGGTTCAAATCCCCACACAGCCATGAAGCTGACTGGGTGACCTTGGGCCAGTCACTGCCTCTTAGCCTCAGAGGAAGGCAATGGCGAAATCACCTCTGAATACCGTTTACCATGAAAACCCTATTCAAAGGGTCGCAATAGGTGGGGATTGACTTGAAGGCAGTCCATTTTCATTTTCAAACATGATTGCATAGAAATAAATCCCACTGAACTCAAAAAATATGCAAATGATCAAACCCACCCTCCCTTCTCCTTCCTCCTATCTCCTCCTCTTGCCCCTTTCCTACCCCTTCCTTTGCCCCTCACTCTCCATCCCCTTCCAATCCCTTCTTTCCCCTTCCCCTTCCCCCTCCTCCCCTTCCTCCTCCCCATGGTCAGTTTTACCTATCTTAAACATGATTGCACGGAAGTAAATACCATTGAACTCTATAAGCATGCAAATGATCAAACCTGCCCTCCCCTCCACCTTCCTTTGCCCCCCTCCAAAATGCTCCATCCCACTCCCCCTCCTCCTCCCCCATGGTCAGTGTTTCCTATCCTAACCAAGATTGCATAGGAGTAAATCCCATTGAAAATAAGCATGCAAATGATCAGACCTGCTTTTCCCCTCTCCTTTCCTCTCCCTTCCTCCTCCCCTAGGGTTGCCATATTCTAGTTCCACAAATCCGGGCAGGTTAATTTGCATATTATGTAAAGTATTTGCATATTAATATTTGGATTGTCCAGTTGTTTTGTTTTTGTGCCTAGGAATTACCACCAAAAGCTGGGGAAAGATGTGAGAAATCTTTTTTTAAAAAGCAACATTTTCAGCCTTAAATGCCTAGACTCTAGTTTCCAGCACTATGGAGTATTTATTGATTGATTAAGAGAATTTATATCCTGCCCTTCTGCTGTTAAAAACAGAGCTCAGCACAGCTTGCAAATATAATAAAAACAATAAAAATACACAATCAATATAAAACATAATAAAAACACAAAATAGCAACAAACATAAAGTAAGTCAGGGCAGCAGTACGGTTAACCATATACAATATATTTCAAAGATGTGGTGGGTGGAGAAAAACAAGAAGCCAAAATGTTAGGAAAAGGAGTCTTTCACACCACATGCTCTGTTCTAAATACTGTTGCAGCAAGTTTTACAAGTTCCTCCAGTATTCCACTGGTGCAGGCACTCAGACATTCAAAGTATCTGTATGTTTCTTAGGTTTTATAAAAGCAGAGCTTTGCTTAACTCAAAATTTCTTCTCCCTTTGATCAACCACATCTACAGAGGTTCCACCTCCATCCTCAAAATGAAACTGGGCCTGGAAGTGCGCAACAACCCCACACATACCTTGCTAATTAGATTACCAATGCCAGGATGTCTATCTTATCGACTACTCTCCTGCTCCCCCCACCGGGCATCATGAAAGACCCAGTCCTGGGCTCAGAAACAAAATAAATATCTGGTCCTCTTCAAAGTATTGATAAGCCTCTTGTTTTAATTGAAATAATAATTATAAATTCTTGTTCTTATCACTAATGGGAGTTAATTATCTTGCATATGCTGCTGTTGCTTCTATGGCTGTAGCGGAGTGAGGTTAAAGATAAGTGAAATGTAAATAGGAAAAAAAACACAGAAGGCAGTAACACTTTCCTAAATGTAATACCATACCAACCACAACAAGATTCCTATGAGGAAGGCAAAAACTAAGCATCTCACAACCAGTCAGGATTCCTAACCAAAAACCAAAAATATGATAAATGAAGAAATATTTATATAAGCATGACTATCAAATATATTTATTATTTACACAAACTGTAAAGATATTTATAGTGCAATCCTAGGTTTATTTATTCAGAAGCAAGTCCCAGTGTATTCAGTGGGGCTTACTCAAACAGGGACAGAAATGCAACCTCAAGTGATAAGCAACTTCATTCACACAACCCAAAATTCCGAATCATGCCACTTTACTCTGTTTTGCAACTGTTTATACTTGTTTTTATGGTTATTGGATTTTAAATGGCTTTATTTCTTGTTGTGAGCTGCCTTGGTTACCTCACAGGGGTGTTGGAAAGACTCCATACACATACGCACACACTGCAGATGTATAAATACATACAGCCCATATAATAGTTTATTGTCAAACCAGTTGGTCATTGCAGAAAAATCAGTATTAGTTTTTAAAAAATCAGTATTATTTTCCTACAGAATAAAAACTGTAATACCTAAGTAAGCCCTGCCTATTTGCTTTAAAATAGGACTGGAGGGGGGACAGAAAGAGTTAGAACACAAACACAATTCTTTTTTACATTCACTCCAAAATCCCATTGATTTTGAGCACATTCATAACCATGTCTACTCAAAAGTAAGTCCTATTGAATTCAATGGGATTTACTGTGGGCATATGGGATTAGCATTGCTTTTACAAAAAGCAAGCATTGGGAAGGTTTTCAAAACACTGCCCAGGATCTGACTCCTGCACACAAGAGAAAAAAAAACTGAAATGTATATACTTACCCAATTTATGAGATTTTCAGATAAACAGGGGGTGAAACCACTATTTTGTTTTCTAGACACTGCCTCAGGTCAATGAAACTGAAACACAATCCCTGATTGGCTGCAATCCTGAACGGGCGGGGTTAAAGCTAGGAAGTGCTGTACCGTTTAAAGAAAGATTTAACAGTTGGGGGGGCGGCTGATGTTTTTATGCATATCTCGAGAACCGGACCACCTAGAAACTTAATTTTTTAAAACAATTAAAGCTGAGAATCAGGGCCACCTAAGGGGTTAGCCGGGCGCCGGGTGGCATGCATAGAATCCGGGTAAACCCCGGCTAACCGGGCAATATGGCAACCCTATCCTCCCCTGCCCACTCCAGCCCTCCCTCCCTCCCCCCCGGTCAGTTTCACCTATCCTAAGCATGATTGCATGGGAGTAAATCACACTGAATTTAATAAACATGCAAATGATCAAACCTGGCCTTCTCCTCCCCTCTCCATCCTGCCTGCTCCCCTCCCAGTCCTCCCCTCTGCATTTCCTCCCCTCCTTCCTCATCCTCCTCCCTATCCTCTGTGGTCAGTTTCACCTATCCTAAGCATGATTGCAGGGGAGTAAATCCCATTGAACTCAATAAGCATGCAAATGATCCATTCATTCTCAGCAAACTTGGACAGGATCCCATTTCTTACCTCCCAGATTAAAAAGCAGGGAAATTCACTAATAGGCAAAAAACCGTGCAGTTTAAGAATGTACCTATAGCCCACAGCTGTTCTATCAAACTTTTAAAAACAGGGAAATTGGGCAGCTATAGTGAATGCACCAGGAGAGCAGGAGATCTGACCTCCTCTCTGAGATATTGGACTGCCCTACAAATTGGTCAAAATGCAAACACCATTTGGGTTGGTCTTTTATAGTCCAATCCACTTCCTGGGTAGCTTGGAAGAATTTGGTAACATGTGCCTCTGAGCATATGGTGAGTGGTGGCAACACCTGCAATCAGCCCAAATAATAGAATGAAGACATGTGCTGTGCTGATCTTGTTTTAGCAGGGAGGAAGCAACATTATTAAGACAGTTGATATAGTTCAGATGGTCACTTTGAATATGTCTGATTTCCTTTGCAATTTTAGTGACGTTTCCTATAGGAAATCATTTTCTTTTGCTTCTATTTCTGTGAATATGTGAAGTACAGCAACTCTTTGCAAAATTTATAGTAAAAAAACTCCAAACATAATTGTGGAATAATGGCACTGACTTCTGCAGAATAGTCTCCAGTGGACTTCAGGAGTGTCTCAATTTGCACAAGATAAAACAGTGAGAGGTGAAATATATTCTAGCAAAATGCTAGGTGTGCTCTATGTTTTTAATTGACTGTGCCCACCTTGCCTTAAATGAAGTGGTTTAAACATAGCAGGCTGAAAATATGCATCCTCTTTTTTCGAACAGCTAGAGTCATTGCTGAAGTAGCAACATATTGGAATTAGTCTGATTTTTCATCAAACTGCAGGTCCAAATTCCACTGTTAATGCACCCAAAATAGAAATAGAACATAACCTCCAATTTGAAACACAAAAGGCTGTCTTCACCATCATATGACACTGACCAATAAAAAGGCTTTGAAATTAATAAAAATAAATTTGACACAGATTTCTGGGATGAATAAGGAGGGAAATAAAATTTTCTAGTGTAGATTCTCTGTAGAAACATTAGTAACACAGGAAAGAAGCAAAGTAAGAAGAACACCAACAAGCATACAAAAATATAATTATCTTTGGAGATGGCAAGTGTTGCCACCACTCACCATATGCTCAAAGGCACATGTTACCAAATTCTTCCAAGCTACACAGGAAGTGGATTGGACTGTGAAAGACCAACCCAAATGGTGTTTGCATTTTGACCAATTTGTAGGGCAGTCCAATATCTCAGAGAGGTCAGGTCTCCTGCTCCCCTGGTGCATTCACTATAGCTGCCCAATTTCCCTGCTTTTTAAAGTTTGATAGAATAGCTGTGGGCTATAGGTACATTCTTAAACCGCAAGGTTTTTTTGCCTATTAGTGAATAATCTATGTCTTTACTAGTAAGTGGAAAATCTGAAAATCACACATATATTTAAAATCCTGTTGCAACAGTAATCTACTTCCTTATAGGATTAACTACTGTAAGAGGTTGTCTCAAAGCCAGAAACAATACATAAGAAGTATGTATCATCTATTCATGTCAATTTAAGCTGTATCAGAAGTATTCAACAATTGACCAGGGCCAACATCCAGATTATCAAGGTTTTAGGTATTTTTCTTTTTAAAAAAGGATGACTCACTTGGAACTAGGGGTGACACTTGAGCTTCTGTATATGAAAGATGATATAGCAGCCCTAAACTTGGCTGAATATTCCCAATGTCAATGATATGCTGTCATTATAATAATATCTCTGTGTAAATTTGTGCAATAGAGATTACAGAATTGATTTGTTGCTAGTGTACAATGTATGAAAGGGCTTTTAAAATGAAGTGTGAGGATTTCTTGAAGGACTGAGAATCTTGTGACAGAAAGAACATTTAGTCAACTGATGGTGTTATGTAATATCCATTAATGTATAGCTTTTTCTTCATTAGAGGTTAATTAGATAGGAAGTGTAGCACAGGAAACAATTATGAATGAGACAGTGGTAAGTCTCCCCTTTAACGCCTGAGCGTCTCTTTGTCTTCACAATTTAGCCTCAGCAAGGTCAAAAGTGACTGTGTAATTGGACTTAGTTTAGCACTTTGCACTGTCCCCATTCAACACGGCAAACTAAGATGTGATTGGATACAGTTTCCTGCAAAGTGTATTAAAGCTAAGGGAAATTATCAGAGATGTTAGTGATTTATTTAAAAATAACAGGTTGTATCCAGTTGTGTGCCTTTGCTCCAGCAGAGACTTCCATGAGCAGAAAGCATGAATGTGTGAGGATGGGGCTATTTTTTCTGATTTCCCTTCCTTCAGCAGTCCCTCTAATTTTGCTCCAGAGGGTTGGTTAGAATTAAGTTAGAATCAGGAATGTTAGTACTTCGGCCATACTAATTTAGAATGGGTGAAGAATAATCAGTGATGTCTTCTATAGGTCGTCATTATACACTGTACATTTTGAAAGTTAAGATTAAAAAAGTAGTAATGTACAGATTTAAATTTATACACATAATTATGTTACTTCTTTAGTATTAAAAGCAAAGGGTAAATTGAGGAAGTCGGGACTGATGGGAAGAAAATCCTGTTTTGAAATGTAACTTGTTCACAATACAGTGGGATCTTCATTGTTCATATCCTGGTTTATCCAAGTTATTCAGATTCATATTGTGTGCAGTGCAGCTTGATGTCAGGAAAACCCCCCAACATAAACTGTACTTTGACTAAATTCATGGATGTAGTTCAAGTATTTTAGGGTTTCAGGTAGATTTAAAGGGCTGCTTAATCTGAGACCAAGCATGTCAGTAACATCTTTTTCTTAGGGAAATGGCCAACAATGACGAGGAAATAGTTGGAGGCATCCCTGGAAGATGAGAACCATTTGGCATTGGTATACCTCTTTCTCCCTGACTCCCACTAAGAATGACGTCATTTACATCTGTATGCAAAACTATAGAGAAAAACAGAAGCCATCAAAGCTGGTAGTATATTCTTACTGTAAGAAACCTAAGATGCATCAGGGTGGAGGAGCTCGATTTGCATGTTGGATGGAGTTTGATTTGCATGTTGGATGGAACGGCAACATATCTTTAATTGTAAGTGTTGTAGTATGTGAACCTACAGACAGGTGCATGGGGTACTTGTGCCTCCTCCCAGCCATTCTCAATAAGTAAGAAAAGTAAGAACTTGTGGGCAATTCCAGACTGTCACTATTTTTGGATGAGATTCAGTCACATACCAGCAAATTCAGGTTGCTCAATTAAAGTTGGTTTGGAGCTCTTGGCACAAACAGCTTTCCTCAACAGATAGATTGCTGTTAGATCTCATTGCAACTATGTCTATAATTACACAACTATGTATGATGAGTGCTTGTGACACAGATTTGCTAACTTTTGCAGTAAAGGTCCTATTGGCCATCCTAGTGGGGATTTATGTCAAGAAGGATGAGCCCACTTATCAGTGATTTCAGGCAATAGCAGTTGTGGCTGGCACAGTAGATGTGCCACTGCCCTCCCAACAGTGGTGTCGCTGCCACTTATTGGGATGGACAGGGCTGTGTGGGGATACCAGCAGAGCACCAGATGGATAGTGGGCTCATCTTTCCTGGTTGAAATTGCTACTAGATGGAAGATTTGTGAGCAATGCTAGCTCTGGAGAGTTGAAATCTTTTGGTATCCTGGCCAGTCTCTCTGGCAGATCTGATGTGTGGCTATGGATCTGCTTTTAACTTGTTCAGTTGATTTCAGACAGAACAAAGTACAACTAATTTAAGTCTGGATACTTTTCAAGTTCACACATTTAACTGAATTATCAAATAGAAGAAATCAAGTGAGAGAAATCAAGTGATTTTTAATGTGTTTGAACTAGGGAAAAGTTGCCAGATATGAAGCCCCACTTACCTGCGCAGCATGGATAAGCGGGGCATAGTTGCGAGGAGGGAATGATGCTGCTGCGGCCATCTTCATTAAGGGCAACGTCGTGTGTCGCAACTTTATGTGTGCGTGACGTGCGGCAGGGAGGGGAGGGGCCATGGGCCTATTTAAGGCTAGGCCGCCCCTCCTACCTCCTCTTTCAATGAGCGATGCCCACCCTGCCCTCCCTCTCTTATAGTGTGTTCAATGGTCGCTTCGGGACTGAGTAGGAATTTTTACCCTGCCCACCCTTGTTTGGCGGGCAGGTTTTTTGCCTACTCCACACTGTGAGAGTGGGATGGAATCGGGTTAGGGGGCGTTGTGATTAATAGGTGAATTTGGCTAATTTGGCTATTTTGTTATGGTCGAAGTTTAATTGCCCTAGGAGGGCAGTTTATAATTGGGGCACTGGTGTGGGAAGGTGCGGAAAGGGAAATAGGTAAGGACAGCTCGGTGGCCCCCTTAGGCACCTTTGGAGGTGATTGGCGGTTCCAGAGGCCTGTCTGTCAGAGCTTTGCGGCTTGAGGGCAGGATATGGGCTGCTTTTGGGGCCAACTTAACTCATCCACCCGAGGGTTGTGCGGCCCTGGGGGGTGGTGACCTGAGAAGGCCCCCCTACTCACCTACTGGGTGTGGCTGGCGAAAGGGGTAAGCAGATGGGGCTTGCCCTTGTCCCAAGCAGGGGCTGGTTGCCCATGAGCTGTATGGCAAGATGCTTGCTTATAGATAGTTCCGCACCTAGGTTTCCCTCTGCAGGTCACTTTAAAAGGTGTTTTTGTATAGTTTAATAAAGTGGCCCTTGTTCAACCCAAGCTGATGTGTCCTTGTCTTATTTCGCCCCTTCACTCGCAAAGGGTGATACACTGTGGCATTGGTTTCTTTTCATACCCTAATCTTGGACAAAGGGGGATGATAGGAGCAGTGAAACCAATATGATAGTGAAAAGGTCCAATATTAGCCCTAAACAGGTGTTACAAATCCTGGGAAGTAAATGTATGCTACGTCTATACACCCACCCACCGATCCCACACACTGTTATTATTTTTGTTGCCTTCCAACTCGTAGAACTCATAGAAGAGAACTGTTTCTGTTTCCATTTCAATGTGGAACCCACTCATTTTTGCTGCAATGATCTTTCCTCAGTCCATAGTGCAGGCGTGCATGTGCTTATTTGGTGCACCTGATACTTAAAAGGGCCTGTGCAAATATGCCTACATTTATACCAACTGAAGGGAGAGTCCATGCTCAAAAAATCCCTATGATATGACTCTTAGCACATTCCCATTTTACCTCTATCATAATTTTGATCTAGTAACATATTAAAGATAAGGCATAGGCTAGTTTGTATACTTTTATTCATTCAATTTTTGTACTCCACCCATTATCAAAAGACCTCAGGGCAGATAGCAAGGTTTAAAGTACAAAAATCAAACCATAAAAATCACAGTTTCAATAAACAATATATCAACATACCTTGACCACTTCTTCTTTTGTATGTCATTTCATTATCATACAGCACATCCGTGTGCGTGCGCGCACACACACACACAGATCACTATCCAACAATTTGAAAACTAATTTTATTTTTTAAAAATCACCTCATGAAGGATTCATAAGACTTAACTTAATCATTTCATATTTTCCAACTAGAGACATATCCCTGAATATAATGAATTTGAAAATAGAAACAAACTGCTGCAAATTTCTTCTTGTGTTTGTGTGCATGCAAATGTAGTGAGAGAAACAGAAAATGCATCACTTATATTTATGTAGACAAGGATAATTAGCAATCAGAACAAATTCCTAGTCTCCTACCTCTAGGACTAAAATGTGTATAGTTCTGATAAGAAAAGAGAACATCATCATCTATCTTTATTGTTACCATGTTACTTACTACTTCTTACTGTTCCTATATTCTCAGACTTATTTCAAGATAGGCAGTCAGTGAGCCCTTACACAGTTCACTTTGGGCTACCTGATCTTACAATGTAAATGTACTGCCTTCAAATTGATTCCGATTTATGGCAATCCTATGAATAGGGTTTTCATGGTAAGCGGTATTCAGAGGGGGTTTACCATTGCCTTCACAATTTTTACCTACCAGAGCATTCAGTATAAGAAAAGCTACAAACCAGAGACTAATGACTATTCCCTTTCAGCTGTGCATGTGGGTGGGGGGATTACTAGAAGATTCAGTGAATCCTCCCCAAATCTGCCAGCCCTCATCTGGGTGGACTTAATCATACTGTAAGTCTCCAGACATTGCCTAGAATTACTCCAGGTAGTTCAATTGACAAAGATAATGGATGTCACCAAGAGACATGGGCAACAACTAGGCTCATTGCAGCAAGGTCAGTCCTGTATGTGCCTTTGCAAGGGGCAGGGGAACGGAGAGATTACAGGACCCTACTCCAGTGTGTGTGTGTGTGTTTGTGTGTGTGATGGGGGAGGAGAGGGAGAAGCAATCATTTCAGAGTATTTTGGATACAAAAATGGTTGTGTCTCTATCAGAAAAATGAACTGAATGACTTAAATATACCATAATGCAATCATTTCATAAATCTTTTGATTACATCTAAAAGGCACTGGCATTTTCTTGCTAATAATTCTGTAACTGGGCATCAGAGATATCATAGCTGGGGCAGAGAAATAAAAGGAAATTAAATAGTTTCATACTTTCATCTTATTCTATTAATGGATTATTTATTTAAAATTGGAATTACATAGCATTTTACAAAATACAATGGGAGCACAGCTTCATTGCTCTCAAAGTGACTCTTAAGTGTGGATTCCTTTGCAGAAGAAAAGAAACAAAAGAACAGAAATTTCCCTGAGGCGTATTGTTTTAGTTCCCTCAAGATTCAAATAATTGGGACAGCCTTATTTGCTTCACTGCCTTATTGAAGAGTACCTGAAAATTGCTTCCCATATTTCCAGTTGCTCTCAAGGCCACTATTTGGAAATGAATGAAACACAGAAGACAAGCTTCCGTAAAATGATTCTATGCTGTCCATTTATAGAAGTAAAGTCTTTACTGTCTTATGATGAAGATTGCAGAAGATGAGTCAGGATCCCATGATGTGACAAATGTTACAGAAGATGCTAAAAGACCAACAACTTCTTTCAAAGCATCCAAATGATGGTTTTAAACTGCTAACACATACAGGTGTGTCTACACACACATAATCTTATAATTTTGTTAATAAGGGCTAGTAGCTCCCTTTCTAATTAGGTTTTTTAAAAAGGCATTATTATACTATTGCTAATCTATGGTTTTAATGCCTCTTAATCTTCTGTATGTAGTTTATAATTTTAATTTCTAAATGCTAGTGGCAGCTTAACTTCAAACAATTCTGTACCTAATAACATTCACTATCTGAGATCTTGCAAATAAAATAATATTTGGCTCTTTAAAATTAGAAAAATTAAAAATAAGCAAACAACATGTACATGGTCCTTTGTTCTGAGTTGTGAACATTTTCCTTAGAGATACTAGGCTGTGCTAATCTGAGGATCTTCCACTATATATACATATATATATATTTAAAAATTATATGACATGCAGAAACCTATCACAATTTTAAGGGGAAATTAAACTGAGCAGAGAAACTCAGAGGAATCGATTTTTGTTTTGTTTCATGACTTATTTGCATTCCTCAAGTCAACCATGGGATTGAATGAGCCCCATAATTCTGCTTTCTGCTCTCCCATACCCATCCATTCCCTTGCATCCTTCCATCCATTTAATCCAGGCCGAAACTAGGTTGCAATCCTATACACACTCATCTGGAAGGCTCATTGAACTCAGCGAGACTTACTTCTGAGTAAATATGTATAAGAGTGCACTGTCAAGCAGCTATTTAGTTGGAGTTTGGGAATGAAGCATATTGTGGTTCTTTAGCAACCTTAACTACATGCTGCCCTGGGCTCCAGCTGGGAGGAAGGGTGGGATATAAATCAAATAATAAATAAATAAATAAGCTACTACTTCACTGATCTACAATTTATTTGTGAATCTGTGTATTATGATAGTGATGTCTAATTTACAGGGGATTTGCTGATTTCTGCATACTTTGAAGATTTTAAATACTTACATGAAAATTTGCTCTCATGGTTCCCAACAGGTCAAAAGCTCTCCTTAAATATATTATTATTATTATTGCCTGCCCTTTACCAATAGGCCCCAGGGTGGGTTACAAAATCTAAAATACAATATTAAAAAGAATTAAAACACATTTCAACCACAAAAATAGGCTGGGTGCTGGAAACAGACATCTCAGGAGGCCAGAGTAAAGAGGTGTGCCTTTAGCATTTGCCAAAAACTGTATAGTGAAGGGCCAGACGCATCGCTGTAGGGAGGGAATTCCACAGCTTAGGAACTGCCACAGAGAAAGTTCTCTCCCAGACCACCATCCTCTAAACTTCTGTGTGTGGTGGAACTACCAAGAAAACCCCTCTGCTGATCTTAACACCCGAAAGGGTCTGTAGGGAAGGAGACAGTCTTTGAGATAATTGGGCCCAAGTTGTTTAGGGCCTTAAACACTAACATCGGCATCTTGAATTGGGTCTGGAAATGAACTGGCAACCAATGCAACTGTATTAGAACAGGGGTTATATGAGTTCTAAAAGCAACTCCAGTAATCTGGTCACTGCATTTTGGACCAGCTGAAGTATCCAAGCCTTAAAGGACAGCCCCACATAGAACACATTGCAATAATCCAGTCTGGAAGTTATGAGAGCATGGAGTACTGTGGTCAAGTCATCTCTGTCCAAAAGGGGCCATAGCTGGTGAATCAGCCACAGCCGGAAATAGGCACTCCTAACCACCAAGGCCACTTGAGCCTCCAGTGACAATGCTGGATCAAGGAGTACACATTAGCATTAGTGAAGTCTAAAGGTGCTCTGTTGAAGCAACTTGGGAAGCCCAAGACAAGAAAAGGCTTACAGTTCACAACATTTAAAAAAACAGAATCTAGGTTCAGCACCTCCAGGTATCTCTTTGGATGGATGCAAAAGCAAGGTCCTGTATTTGCCAGGATTTCTGTAATGACCAGCCTACCCTACCCAGTGTTATTCAAAGTGTTGTGCTGGATCTTGTAGGGGTATATCCTCTTTCCTAAAAATGTGCCATATTTTTTTGGGGGGGGGGATAGACTCTTTCGGTATGGGTAGACTCATTTTTTTCAACCCAGCACCAATCTTTTACCCCAACTGCATCATCATCATCATCATCATTCATTTATTCTTTCATTTTCTTACCCATATCTGGGAATGCCCAACCACTGATATGATGGTAAAATTGTATTAGTGGGATATAGTCCCAGAAGTAAAATTAGAAATAGGAACAGATCTATCAATAGTGGCAAAAGTATGTATTGCAAAATATTGGGAGGGAGGATTGCGCACCATCAATAACACCTTGGTTCAACAAATGTTGGTCTGTTGTAACACTAATTAAAATAACATATTATAGGAAAATGCAAGAGTAACAACGAAACTGATTTACAGAAAGATGGTCTTTGTTTATTATGTACTGGAATAACACATATCAAGAAAATATCTAACCATACAACACTTTTGCACTATTATAACTCTGTAAGCACAATTTATGTACATGAATTAATTATTGTATTAACATAATGCTTTTTAATAACTAGATTTTTTTTAAAAAAGGTAAGTGTCTGTGTTGTTTCTTCTGCCTTAAGACTGAATATAACAAGTGTCTTAGGAAGCGAGGCTTGTCATGTAGGGAAAATGTTGAAATTCTCTTTTACATAATCATTACGTTATCACTTTCCCCCAAGCTTGGATTTCACCAGTAGATGGGGTGGTACTTTTGCAAAATGTTGGGTGTAAATTTGGCATTCTAGGTGAAGAGGGGACAGAGTGGGATGTTTGGAAGTGCTGAGTTTGCCCCTAGGTCCTCCTCTTTCCTGCCTTTGACTTGGCAGAACCTTTAATGCTGTGAAGCCAGATGGAACAGGGATAGAACTCCCACTGGGGGCTTGCCCAACCTGCTTCCATGAGGTCTGAGGAATAGTGGCACAAGCAGATCTTCTTTGACACATAAATTTTAGGACCATGTTTAACAGAGAAACGAGCCATTGGCTCTCAGCTAGGAGAGCTTACCCAGCAAGGCCAAGGAACAAAGCTCCTCTACCTGAGTCTGATAATGTAATCACAGCAGAAGGGAGGAGTTAGTTAAACTCATTGTATAAGACATGGAGACACAGCTTTACAAGTTCAAATAAGGCTGTTGCTCATTTAAACCCAATGATATTGGTTTCACTACTTTATCCAGGTAAAGGAATGCTGCTCTGTTCTATTTTTCTATACACCTTTGTTCCTTTTTCTTACACAATATGAGCAATAAGAGGAGCAACAACAAATTGATACTGGTACCACTGTTATGACCCACTTTCGGTCAGGGTCCAACTCATTTCCATGTCTCAACTAGGGATGAATGAATGTGCCTCAATCCATTCTGACATTCATTTGCACTTAATCCTGTTTTTCCCCCATTCCGCTGCTATTGGTTGATTTTGCACAAATCTCCCATTTTAAAAAATACATATTTTTACAGATATCATATTACACAATAGCTGCACATATCTTAGCTGTCAACAGATATTTACAAATAAGTTGCCTTCCCTGTGTCTTCCATTTCAAAGTTAATGGATTGCCAGAGGGGTAGCCCTGTTAGTCTTTTGCAGCAAAAACAACAAAGAATCTTGTGGCACCTTAAAGATAAAATTAACGGCCTATCACAAAATCACCTATGGCTGCAATTCTAATCATGCCTATTCAGAAGTAAGCCCTATTGAATTCAATGGGGCTTACTCCCAAATAAGAGGGATTAGGATTCAGCCTATCTTGCTAGTTTGATTTCACAGTTCAGTATAAATTTGATATCTTGTCTTGTTTTCGTCTCTCAGCCATCAGGGAGGGACAGTTTAGAACCCTGCTAATATTTTGCTATTTGTGTCCTGAATTGTATCAGTTACTCCTTCAGTCAGTGTAATGCCAGTTAACCATATAAAAGTCCTTTTACTGAGACATTTTATTTTATAAATGTATATTTTCCCAGAAAGCATTTGCATGTGTATGCCTGCTGAAACATAATGCTCAAGCTAATTTATATTTTAAATGCTTGCAGTAAATATGTGGTAGTTAATATGATTTGGATTACAGGCAAATAGTGAATGTCATGAGCCCTGTGGAGAACTCTTAGCAGAATGGATCAGAGGAGGAAGAAGTGTCCTCATGGTTGATAAGACTGAGAGAGATCCTCTCTGTCTTTGGATTCTGGTGTGCCCCCGAGAGCTGCCTCCTGCCCTACCCCTGGTGCCACAGGAGTTGGAGATGTTGGGGAAGAATTGGCAGAGATATGTGCAACCCCATTCCCAAAGATGCATCACCATCTGCGCAGGCATGAACAGACTGAACCTGCTCTTCAGCTCATCCATAGGAGTGCCTGTTTGCTAGCCCAATCCTGATCCAAGAAACAGTTCCCATGCAAGTAAGGGAGTAAGTAATCTTGGGGCAGATAAGGGGTTTTGTCAAATTGTTTTGACACATCTTCACTTGAGTAGCCATGCCATGTACAGACCCAGAGACCTGTGTAATAAATAAACTGGTCTATGTACTGTTCTAGAGTTAAGTTTCACATTAAAATAATGGAGATAAGCATGTCAGTGATCCTGAGTCTGATTCCGAGGGATTGAGCCAGGAGAGTGAGAACTAGAAATTTAATTTCTAAATTTCTTATTTTATACTGTTAATTTTATTTTTTTTAAATGCACCTAGTAACATTTTATGCTCTACATTTTGTATTAAGCCAACCTGCTCTACTTCACTGCCTATGTATTGCACTGCTTCATTATGTGGTTCTAAGTGAAGGACATTTTAAAACAAAGATTTTAAAACAAAGGTTTAGGAGATGGATGGATGGTCAAAAATGAGCATTGAAATTCAGATGGTTCTCCCCACTTTGGCAAAGAGGCTTGGGCTTTAACTGAAGAGCACAGATAAAGTCTACATGCAACCAAAGAAATCACTTCTTTTCATGTAAAAAGAACAATAATGAATTACGTGTTCCATTGGTTTTTAAAATTCACAGTAGGAAGTGTATTAAGGTTGTAATCCTAACCCCACTTACCTTGAGAGTATGCCCCATTGAAATCAATGGGATTTACTCCTGTGTAAATATCATTAGGATTTCAGTCTTAATGTATATAGGGTACCTCTAGTTATGAATAACATACAGAAATTCAACAAACAATAACTCAGGGGAAAAAAGAAAAGCAATGATGACAGGACAGTGGCAAACATGCATCAAAGACACCTAACTATTTACATGTTATGTGTACAAGTTGTTCTTTTTACAAAATATTTGTTGCAGAGAACTGTGAAATGTATTCATAGGTAAGAATCCATGCTGTGATAGGGATCAAATGGACAGATAGAAGGAAATGTGCTTGATAGTCAGTGTTCACTGGATCCCTCCAAAATCCCTAGTTCCAGCTGACCAGTTCTTTAAGCATCAAATAACTATAATGCATCCTCTGCTTTGAGCACTGCAGATTGGTTGGTTGCAAATTGACTAGTTGGGACAAAAGACACATGATGGTAGTTGCTGGCTCTGCAGCTTCTCCAGTATAGATATCAAGGTTGCCATTATCTGTCTCTCATTTTTAATGCATAAGATGGCCTTATAACAAAACTTTATCTTTCACATATAATTATTAATTATATTCTTATTTCAATTTTCAACAGCTTAACAAGTGGCAGGTATGACCTTAAAGAACGTAAGAACATAAGAAGAGCCTGCTGGATCAGGCCAATGGCCCATCTAATCCAGTATCCTGTTCTCACAATTGCCAACCATTTGCCCATGGTGAACCCACAAGTAGGACCTCAGTTCAAAGAGCCCTCTTCTCTCCTGTGGTTTCCAGCAACTGGTATTTGGAAGCATACTGCCTCTGCCTACGGAGGCAGAGCACTACCAGCATGATTAGATGGTGAGAAAGCCCCTTGTACACTCCAGCCTGGGAATAAGCTCACTTGAATACAATTAGGACTTATGCATGCATCTAAACACACAATAATCATGCCAGATTAGTTGAAGCCTGGAGGTAAGGCACTAAGGAGAAGATGAGGAGCTGTGTCATTCAGAATCCTTCCCCGCTGGATAGATGCAGGAAGGGGAATGATGTCACAGGAAGGACCTGTCAGACCACTGAGTGAGACAACTTGCCTGTTGCCTTTCCTGTCATGGCCCCGTCAGAGGACTCCTCAGATGAGGATGACTCGGGAGTAACAGCAGCAGACCCAGGAGCAGCAGGAGACACAGAGGAGCCTCCTGAGAATCCAGCTCCTTCTGCCCCTCAGCTGCAGAGCACCCCAGGGACAGCAGAGGCCCTGCAGCCAGACACAGACAGTGAACAGGATACTCCCCCCTCACCTGCAGAACGTAGACAGCAGAAGGTCAGGCAGAAGAGAGGCAGGCCTGTCTCCTTAAGGCCCAAACGCTGAGGGCTCACACCTGCTGTCCATCCTGCTCTTTATAAGGCACACTTTGGCTGCAGCTTGTTGCTGACTGCAACGTCAGGCGTGGCTTTGTGTAGACCTAGTTGCCCTGCAGCATCTCTTTGACTGACCTCCTTGGCAATTGATCACGGACCTCCACTGACCTCGCTTCTAGACTTCTGACTCGGCAAGTACGCTTCGGATAGGCCTGGCAGATTTACAACCCGACTGCTGGCTAAGGACTTTCCTTCCCTGCCAAAGACCCGGGAATTTCCAGCCCCCCCTGACACTGCTGATGCAGTGTAGAGCTGACATTTCCTAACAGTTAATACTTTGTTTTTCACACACCAAAGCAGAGGCTTTTCATTGCCATTGGGGACAGAAAGACCACCAGTGCCCAAGAAGAAGCACCATGGGCAGGGTCCAAAAGAGCTGCATCACCATAATAACCTCCACCACCATGGGTATGTGCCGACTGTCACCATTTTGCAGGAGGAATTCGAGTGCATACTGGAACTTTAGCACATGTCAGAATGGGAAAAGGAAGCAGAGGTATTAAGAAACAGTTTGATTTGTACTGTATGCTAGCTGAGAGGCCAAGTTGTTTTCCTTTGAAACTGAAGCATCTGATCACCTTAGGAAAGGACAAACTCTTCTTGCACAGCTTAGCTGTAACAAATGCCTGTTGCCCTTCTGCCTCTCGGGAGCTGCCGCCCTGGCTAACACCACCTCCTCTTTCTTGGTGGTGCCGATAATGATAATGTTATTTGTTAATTTTATTTGTTATTATAATATTATTTGTTATTTAATTTAATTTTTGTAAATTGTATTGCTTTTATTGTATTTTTATATTGTATTTTTATACCTGTGTTTATTTTTCTTTGTGAGCTGCCTTGAGGGCCTTTGGACGAAAGGCGGGGTATAAATAAAATTTAACAACAACAACAATTAGTAGCCATTGATAGCCTTTTCTTCCATGAATTTGTCTAATCCTCTTTTAAAGCCATCCAATTTGGTGGCCATCACTGCCTCTTATGGGAGCTAATTCCATAGTTTAACTATGCGCTGTGTGAAGTACCTTCTTTTGTCTGTCCTGAATCTTCCAACATTCAGCTTCATTGGAATCCATGAGTTCTAATATTATGAGAGAGGGAGAAAAGCTTTTCTCTATCCACTCTCTCCATGCCATGCATAATTTTATACACTTCTATTATGTTGCCTCTTACTCACCATTTCTCTAAACTAAAAAGCCCCAAATGCTGCAACGTTTCCTCATAGGGAAGTTGCTCCATTCCCTTGATTATTTTGGTTGCCTGTAGTGCAAAATGTTGTGCAAGAATATAGGAATAGTTTCAAGCAAAAATAAACATTAACCTTTATTGAGCTCTGGCGTTCAAAATTAAGTTATCTATACTTTGATTTGTTATTTACATGTAAGTCTCACTGAAATCTAGGGATGGATGAATATGCCTATTTCTGGTTTATGTTATTTTACTAATAGTGTCATTCTGTTCCATTACTACATTAAACTATTGTTTTTAGGAAAAAAGTAATCTTAAAATGCGTGTTTAAATATATATTTCAATGTGTATTTTCTCACAGTGTAAATCTGCATTTTCATACATTTAAGCTGTCATGATCTGCCATCACAACCTTTTGCAGAACTGTGAAATCTGTTGGATAGCTTAAGTTCTGATCTGCACATTGATGTGGATTAGGGCACTTTGCATATGAACTTGCAAAGATCTAATTCCTCAAGCATTCCTGCTGAAATCAAGGGAAAGTTACATGCATATATATGACTCTACAAAACTATAGACTAACTTTTCACTCCTTGTTACACTGCAGCAATTCACACTTCATTTGTGGTAGGTACTTTTTACATTGGATGCTGTCAGCTTCCTCCCAGAGCTAACTTGCCATAGCTTTATCTTAATAATTGCTTTGCCTCAGCTTCTTTTTTTAAGAGAGTAAATCTAAATCAGAAGGTATTTGAACTCTTGATTTAGATATTTTCAAATAAAAAGGATTTACTCCAAACTGCTGAGGTGGTTAATCCACTTATATTGGGTTTTATAGCTAAGCCTTTTGCATTCTGATCTGCCTTTTCTCCTAGGGTGTACTCTTAATAAATAGCTACATGTGCTTTGCAAGTATTCAAATAAAGATTTTGGGATTTTGACTGAAAATAAGTAAAACTGCATCTTATCCTATTCACTGCCAAGTGAATAATTAACTGCCAAGCTCACCCTCTATGTAGGACAGAAGAATTCTGTCTCGTCTATCTTTTATTCCTTTCCTCCTGCCCAGCTGCAATTCCAGCAGAATCTCTAATGGGTGAGTTGTAGTGCAATTTCCCACAGTGGGATCACATTGTGGTACTTATGACTGCACCACAAATGTTTCTATGTAGTTAAATAGGTATAGCTCAGTGGCAGAGCACATGCTTTGCAAGCCAAAGGTTCCTGGTTCAACCTCTTAGATCTCCAGTTAGCAGGTGATGTGGAAGACCTCTACTGGAGAGCCTTGACAATACTGGGCTGGATAGATCAATGGTCAGACTCAGTATTAGGTAGCTTCATATGTCCATGTTCAGGAGTAAAATGCAATAGTTCACTCTGAATATAGGTTTTGCATTATTTATTTTAAATGACCAATGAGTCCTAGTAGCTATTAAGGCCATTGTCAAAGGAGTATGCCTCTGAATACCAATGGCTGGGAATTACAACAGGGAAGAGTGCTGTTGCACTCAGGTCCTGCTGTTGGGTTTCCCATAGGCAGCTGGTTGACCACTGTGAGAACAGCATGCTAAAACAGATGGGTCTTTGGTCAGATCCATCAGGGGTCTTCTTACATCCTTAGGTTCTTATGATTTGAATTTTTGTCAAAGGACTTTTGGGGAATGAAGCAGGGCTGACCCTTTCTTATGGCATTTGATTAATTTTATTAGGATCAGTGGCTGCTAGCCTTGAGGGCTATGTTCCCTCTCCACTGCTGTAGCCAGTATGCCTCTGAATATCATTTGCTGGGAGTCACAAATTAGGAAAGCACTGTTGCCCTCATGTCCTACTTCAGGGCTTCCCATAGACATCTGGTTGCCCACTATGAGAACATGATGCTCAAATAAATAGGCCTTAGGCCAGATCCCCCAAGGCTTTTTAAATTATTTATTACATTTATATCCTGCCCTTCCTCCCAGAAGGAGTCCAGGGCAGTTCTTCTTACATTCTTATTTTCATAGCATCTTGCTAAGAGGATAAGAAATGATATAATCAGGATATGACACATTAAGTAAATTCTGATTGCCTTGCAAATATTGGACAGTTATATCTTATATTTGAGATTCCTTTTTTGATCTCATTGCTTTTCAGGAAGCTTTGTTTCCTAACTCTTCTGCTGATAATTTGGTGGTTACACAGGAAGCTTCTCACTAACTCCATAATGGTCTCTTGCAGCAGTATCCTCCTGGCTTGTTATTTATCAATCTTATAACACAAAGAGTTGTGATCCAATAACATATTTAATCATTCTTGGTGTTGTGATTGCATGCCTGATTCAGGGGATAACAGTCCTAAGTGTGAAATGCATAGCATCATGGGAGAAATATCCTTATGAAGGATCTGCTGTTCGGAGCTATTTTCTTTTCCCTGCAGAGTCTAGTAAGGTGGCAGGGTGGGGGTGGCACCACAGCACCAGCCTTCCAACAATGGTGTTGCTGCCACTTATTGGGATGGGGTAGGGGCAGGTCCACTGTGGAGCCAATCAGTGCTCCTACTGGTGCACCTGTGCCACCATAACCTCACTGCTGCCCTACACTATCCCAGTAAGCAGCAGTGACTCCACTGTCAAGAGGCCAGGCCACCTTTGTCCTATCATGCTAGCTGTTTCTGGTTTCATGGATAATTTCAGAGACTATGTTACAGTCACAACTTCATACCTGTTGAAGATTGTAGAGTTCACAGTCAAAAGAGTATGAGGCTAAAGAGACTCAGTCTTCTAACAATCAAACATTAATTGGAAGAATCAGATTTGCAGGTGTGACTCAAACTTCCTATTATACTCCAGACTCAGTGACTCAGATGACAATTTGGAACTTGCTGTATTTCACTACTCCAGAGGTGCTGTGGAGATCGGTATGTTAAATATTATGATGTGTTATTAAATGAGAAGAATGGGAGACATAAACGTCCTTAAAATAGACAAGATATTAATGTACTACATTCTATCTTAGTTAACAGAAGAGTTTTCAATACAGAAAGCAGAATAAACGGATTATATTTTATTTCTGCTTATATGAATTTCAGTTGCATATAATCATTTAGTTACTGCTTTGTTTAATTATTTTTAAATAACTAAACAAATCAATTGTGGGTTCTCAAGGGCAGGATAGCTTCTTGAAAATGTCACAAGCTTTTCCCCCTGCCACCCCCCTAAACAATGCTCGATTGGTTCATTGTTGTAAGTACAATTTTCATTTTATTGACTTCTGTCGTAATGAAAACTTTCTCCCCTTTTAGAGCATCCAGAATTTAAAAGAACAAACAATAGCAAGTCACACCTGATTGCTTTTTGAAGGCTTTACAAAATTAGCAAATGAACAAAGTAGATATTTGGATTTTAGTAAAGTGTGACCATGCTTTGATAATCTTATACAAGAACCTGAAATTAGCTTGCATATGAAAATATTATGCTGATAGGAAAATGGGAGAAATATAGATTGATATGAGCCTGTAGAAAGTTCTAAAAAAGAAGGCATGGAAGCTTGTCGTGACATTACCACCTTGCTCTATTTTCATGATAGTGTGGTATACAAATATTTTAATAAATAAATAAACCAAATTGTTCTGGTCTTGATTTCAGACATTCTTACATATTTGTTTTATCTTTACAAAGTAGTGAGTGTTACTATGAATGTTACTGAACATCCTACATTACAGCCATCTTTTTCTCTCTTTCTGATCTGCCTATTTAATTTGCTTATTTTGCTCTCACCCTTTACAAGTGAAAGCACAATCCTAACCAGGTCTACACAGAAGTAAGTGAATCCTGTTAAATTCAGTGGGACTTACTCCCATATAAATGGGGTTAGGATTAGAGCCTTAAATCTCTAAAGCCAATAAAACTCTGCCTTTTCATGTGGGTCTGGATCAGATCTTCTGATTGGGTCTTATTTATATCTACTGAGAAGTAACCCTCATTGCATTCAATGCCATTTACACTCAGGTAAGTGTGCAGAGGACTGCAGCCTTAGTTACCCTTTGAAAGTGAAATAGCTGTCCAAATTTTTTGCCTTTTAAATATCTTTAGCTTATCTGCTAATGTCAAGCCCTGTATTTGGGTTACAGGGAGAACTGCAATTCTAGATTGCATGATTCAAGGCAACTTTTGGTTAATATAACAAGAACAGAAATTACATCAGGGGTTCTTTGAATGCTCTCCTGGAAATACAGATCAGCTTAGTCATCTCACATCTTTCGTAAGAGAAAGAAAGACTTCATTATAAGGTTGGATACAAAACTTGTTGCCCCCACACAAAGAAGACTCGTGATACCAAACTGGAATAATGTTATATTTATTAAAATATAACATCCTAAATCCAATGCAATACAGCCAATTATTCAAATCTATATCTTTTCGGGCAGGTGAGGCTAAACCTAACAACGAGGGATTACACCCTCACCTTCTTAAGGCATCACTTCTCATCATCACGTGACTCCATAGTCAAGGACGTGGGTGAATTCCTCCCTCCTTGCTCCTGGAGCCAGCTGTGTGGTTCCAACCCCCACACCATGGCCCCGCCGTACAGGCATTCACCATGATGCGCAAGCAGGTCCCACAAGGACACAACACAGATCCCCACCGGACACAAAGCCCTGATGGTTCCCTAGGAAGTGCCCCTTTTTCATGATGCCTTAACCACCTAATTTTAACCCCCATATACCTCACCTGCCCGAATTCTATGCCACAAGAGGGGATCAGCTTAAGCTTGGTCCCCTCCACCCAATGAGGATAACAATCCCCTTAATCCCCCCATAAGATCCTCCAAAAACAGGTCACACCCTTGCTCAGAAAGATGAACACCATCATCTCGAAATAGATGTGGGGCATGGAACCTAATCCTATCATGAGAAATAACTGCCCCACCAAGAGACAAAACTAAATCCCTAACCTTCCTATTGACCCATTTCCTAGCTCTATCTATCTTAATGGGGTGAACAGCACCCCTCCAAACCCTTCTAACAAGCATTTCAGACCATACAAGCAGAAGATGGGGATATGATCTAATAAGCCACGTGAGATCACGCGTAACTTTTAGCAGCAAATCCAACCCAGGACGCTGCACCAAATAATTTTCACCCAAATGAATTAACAATATGTGCGGCCTGTCAGCCAATGACATGATCCGGCACACAGCAGGCAGCAACGCATCCCATAACATGCCCCTCTGGGCTTCCCACTGAATCGTAGCTGTGGCAGAAAGCTGCAGCTGTGTTCCATAAACAGACGAGGATGCCCTCCGATGAGCCCAAAACACAATTGAGTGGCCACACAAGACGATCCTGACGGGAATTGGGATGTCTGTCAAACCTACAGGAAACAAAAACAAAGTCATCTGTTAAAACCTGACGTAAGACTTAAATGCATCGGAACGCCACTTTCCGATCGCCTGTATCTTGCTGATACTCATGCCCACAAGGGCCGCAGCTGTAACTGCACCAATCCGGAAAGAATGCAGCCCATAGACTCCAGCATCGCGACCACTGGCCAACAAGGCCCGCCGAACAACGGCCCAAAATTGAAATTGAGTCAGGGCAGTACCATCCATATGTATGAACAAATAACGCTAGCCCGCTGGCCGAATGGATAAGAATTGTCGCATTGCAGACACAGGGCGTAAAAGCACGAATACTGCCATGGCCCTTTGATCGGTCTTAGAGACCCGCAGTGAAAACCTCACTATATCTGCACCGAATGTGCAATCACCAAAGCATAAGGCTCGATAAGTCACATCGCACTTAGAAGGGGGCAATACTTCGCTAGGGCGAAAAGCACCATAAAACATCATCAGAGTTACTGCGGCGAACAGGTGCGACTCATACTGAGATGAGCATAATGAATTAAATAGTGCCAGGATCTGGAGGAAGACATCGGGCGTGATTGGCCTCCTCCGGCCAGCAGACCTGGGAGCGGAACATGACCACAAGGACCTATCTGACCCTAAAATCTACAGAATGATCCGGCAGCCCCCTTTCCTTGGAAATAAAGGCTAGTGCCGAGAGGTGACCAGCGATAGTAGAGACAGAATTATTGTGCCCTTTTAAATGTGTCATAAACTGCAATAAATGCTCCACAGGAATAGGCCACTCCAAAGGCGGCTCCGTGCCTATACGGAAAGTCTGGAACTTAGCAAATGAACGCTCATACGCATTTTGAGTAATGGGAGCCAGAGCGGCAGCAATCACAACCCCAACTTCTAGTTGCCAAGGTTCCACAGGAAAGGCGGAATTGGTACAGGATCCAGAGCCGCTCCAAGTGCAAGCTCCTGAAAGCGCGCCATCTGTAAGCGTGAAAGTGCATCAGCTACTGTATTCTGCAAACCTGGAACATGTCTGGCCAGGAATAAAATATTAAAGCGCATGCATTGCAACACAAAAGCGCGCACCAAGCGCATGACATGAGGAGACTTAGAAGTCTGGGCATTAATCACGCTAACTGTGGAAATATTATCGCACCAGAAGCGCACTGTGCGGTTTGTAAATGCCTTTGGCCAGATACGAACAGCGACCACAATTGGAAAAAATTCAAAAAATGTCAAATCAGAAGTAATTCCGATATCTCGCCAACTGTCAGGCCATCGCTCAGCACACCACTGGGCTCTAAAGATGACCCCAAAGCCAATGCATCCGGCAGCGTCAGAATGCACCGGTAATTTCGCTTCTAAGATTAATTCCTCCCTCCAAATGGAAAGGCGATTGAAATCCTTCAGGAATGCAAGCCACATGTACAAATCCTCTCTCATCCCTGACGTGATCCTTATGAAATGGAAGCGAGAGTGAACTCCCTTCATGGCGTCACATAAACGCCTGAGGAACGCACGACCAGGGGAAATAACTTTGGAAGCAAAAACTAAGTGGCCACAAGTTCCTGTAACCGGGCCAGTGTGATCTTTTTCAACCCTATTACTAAACAGAGCAGTTGACGCAGTACTACCAACTTCTCAAGCGGCAAACGTGAGGACTGAGTCACAGTATCTAACTGAATCCCTAAGATAATAAGGGAAGTAGTAGGGCCCTCTGACTTTTCGGGAGCTAACGGAACTCCCAATTCATCAGTTAAAGTGTCAAAAGATTGCATCAAATGAAGGCTATGAAAAGACACGGCCGGTCCCACAAATTAAAAAAAAAATTATCAAGATAATGAGCAGAAAAGGAGGACGATGCTTTCCTCCTCAATGCCCATTCTAGAAATGCGCTAAATGCTTCAAAAGCAGTGCACGACACAGAACAGCCCATTGGCATAGCTCTGTCAACGTAAAACTGATCTTGAAATTTAAAACCAAGCAAATCCCCATCCTCAGGGTGTACTGGCAAAAGGCAAAAAGCAGATTTTATATCACACTTTGCCATTAAAGCACCCCTTCCAGCTTTTCTAACTACTCTAACTGCCTCGTCAAAAGAAGTATATCTAACTGATGCAAATAATGGGGAAATGCCATCATTGACAGAGCCCCCTTTTGGGAATGACAAATTATGAATCAGGCGATATACTCCAGCCTGCTTCTTAGGGATAATACCTAAAGGGGAAATCCTCAAATTTTCCAAAGGAGGAAAACGGAAGGGGCCTGATATCCGATCAACAAGTATCTCCTCATGAAGCTTGGCCAAAACTACGGGCGCTAAATTACTATAAGAGGGCTGATTGACTAGCGATGTAGCAATCCTAGGACCCTCATAAGGGATACAAAAACCATCCGTAAAACCCTGGAGTATAAAACTAACAGCCTGCCGATTGGGATGCTGTGGGTGCTCCCCTGTACCCTGTCGAGCTGTACGTGCCCTCTGGCAAGAGGAACTAGAGTGGTTGCCTCAGCACAGTGCACAAACATGTCGGAACCTACAGGGAGTCTAGAGCATCGGCCATTGCTATTAAATGTCCAGCAGACTTGTTGGGATTGAACCCACTGCCCGCCTTGGCTGTAGTCAGAGGCGGAAGTCTGCGCACGTGCCAATAAATGCCCACTATCGGCCCTATCTCCAAGAGAGGGCCTGGCGGAGGTCATAGAATGTAGCCACAGTCCAGTATGTTCAATGTCCCAACGAAGGGTAGGATCTAATGCTGCTCTTTGTCTAAAATGCTGGTCATACCTAAGCCAAGCGGTTCCAGAGAATTCTCGGAAGGCCCGATGCACTATATCCTGACATTTTATCATTGATAAAGCCCTAGACGGATAAGCCTGTGTCATAACACCCATATAAATCGTATAGGCGTTCAACCAATTAGGCCACACCCTATCCACCTTCCTTTTGATCACTGCCTCACGCTCTTTCCCTTCCTGACCGTCCTTAGGCTTAGCCTCGTGCTCACGAAACAGGAGAGTAAGCAAGTCAATATACTCTCCCCTCCAAATTTTTTCTTTTGTTCGTATCGCCTTGAGGATAAACCCCATATGGAAGGGACAAAGAAGCAGGTGATTGAGAAGAGGAAATCGAAGGCGGCTGCCAAGGACTCACTGCAGCCGCCGGCCAAGGAAGCTGTGGGTGCTGGGGTACCAACACCCCTCCCATAAACACTACTGGGTGGGCAGCTGCTCCCAACGAAGGAGAATCAGCTGTTTGTATATCCCTGTTAAGGGCAGTGGAATCCTGTGGATGTGTATTGCAAGCTTGTGAGTGCATGATTTGCTCACCTGTATACGCCGAAGGAAAGGCAATCACAGAAGGTGCTGCAAACCCAGAAACCATTGGAGTGCAGCATCATGTGGAATTGGCTGCTGACTTCGCATATACCCAGCAGCTGACAGAACTGAAGGTGTGACAGCAGAAATAGGTGCTTGATCAGCTGGTAAACACGCAGTATGCGTACAGATTGCTGGCTCCTCACTGGGTACCGCAGCTTCCAGAACCCCGATTCTAGAAACTAAATCAGCAAGAATACGATTTTTAGGCTTTTTGGAAGCCAACCGTGCAGATTTATTACCTGCTGGAGCGGTACTTGTGCCAGCCTCAGCATCAAGGGGCTGTCTGCGTTCCTTTTCCAATGCCTCCACCCTAGCCACCAAGGCACGGATGGTCCCAAAATCCTCCTCTTTGTCAGAAGACAGGTTCTCCTGTGGTAGAGGGCGCTTTGTAGTTTGCTTGACCACCCGCACCCCTTTTTTCCGCTGAGCCTTCCTGGGAGGCATTTTGTAAGAAACAATAAACAACAACAATTATACAAAAGACCAAAATGCTATTATAATCTAATTATGGAGTCAACAAATTATAATAATAATTAGCATACACCAAGTGCCTATAACACTACAACTAATAAATTAACCCAACCTCTTGGTTATTTATATATTTTATTTATTTACTTATTTACTTATACATTTATTTATTTATTATATACAAAGGGAAAGTGGAAAAAGGATTGAAGGTAAAGGGAAGTGGGAAGGGGGGTAATTTATATTTTTAACACTAATAAACAATAAATAACGACTAGTAAATGAATTTTAAAGTAATGGAATACCTTAGTTATTAAATTAACAGAAACAATACTTATATCTTTAAACCTTTGCTCTAAAATGAATTAGGTAACTACCAAAGTAACCAAAAAGATTAACAATCTAAATGGAATTACGCAACAAGAATAACTGGAGGGGGGGGCAAATGTCTCAACGTTAACTAAAGCAAAGGCAGAATTAATTTAAGACACACAAACTAAAACAGGAACAACCAACCAACCAACTCAAACCCTCGTAACTGAAACTTAAAAGGCAATAACACTAAAGGGAACTAAACCAGGAAATACGGAAGCCGGATTGCCGCCCCGCCGCCGTGGGCACGTAGGCGGACTCCCGACGCCCAGCTGATCGTCGGAGATCCGATAATAGTAAGTAAAGGCTCGAAAAGGAAAACGAGAGGCAAAGGAATCACAAGCAATGAAAAATCTCCGAACGAATGCCAAAGCCGCCAACGGAGCAATGTGGAATGAGGACGAAACGCAGCTGCCGCGAGGCGAAAAAGGCAAGCGCGGGAAGAACGAGCAGCCTTATATCTGCTGCTCAGCGCCCTCCCTGATAGGATGATTGATCTCACGTGGCTCCTAGCACTTGATTTGAGAATGTTCCCAAGTCTTCCCTGTAATTATGGTGGAGGCAAATACGCCCCTAATTAGGAATGACATTCTGCACATAGGTATGCATGCACTAAATCATACTGAATTTAATTCCCTTTTCCCTTCTTTTATTTTTCTCTTATTGCAATGCCATTTTACTGGCTCAGTGGTGTGCTAATGCTCAGAAAATTTGACAACTGCTCTAATGTAGATATCAAACATGATTATTCATAAAGCAATATGTTTAATTGTTTTTTTCTATAATATTTTTCCACAATTGACAACTGTATGGTAAAACCAATTAATTTCATCAACTGTATTTTTAAAAATACAGTTTAATATGGATTAATATCCACATCAATTATTAGACTCCATTTATAGATGGAGTTTATAAATGGACTGGGATTAGTTATGGAAAAGAGAGTTGATTCGGTGTGTTCATTGTACACATCTCTGATCTCCCCAAGGATCAGATACATCTGTGGATACCTTCAGCAGATATCCTTCTTATCTATTTGGCAGAGGTGTATGAATCAATAGCATTACAGTTACCTATACAATGCAGGAAAGCTCAAAGCCCAACGCGTTTCAGCTTGTGAAACCAAGCCTTCATCAGGGGCTAGAACAAAAAAGAATTTTTTTATATATATACAAACACACAGTTAAAATTACATACATCTTATCTAAATCATCTAAAATTATATGAAAAATACTTACACACATTGATTTTTCATCAAAATATTGTAGCCAGCTCTTACTAATAGTTTTGTAACTTCTGTTGTGTGGAGAATATCCTAAGTTAAATATAACTCTGTAGCATATAATGAGTTTAACCTTTTTTTGGGCACACCTGCCTGTAATTGAAAATACCCCTGCTTTCTAAATTAAAGGCAACAGGTTAAATTCCTCATTCAACCCATTTGGAATCATGGTGTCTAGTTCTAAAATCCAATGTGATTCCCTACGTAATAGGATGTCTATATTTCTTCCATATACCTTTTCCAAAACCCAAAACTTACACTCTGTTATAGAATGAGGACATTGATTGTAATGATCTACAAGAGGGGCCCCTCTTCTGTTGTTCCTTAAATTACTCCAATGTTCCCCTATCCTTATTTTTATCATTCTTGTAGTTTGTCCTATGTACAGTTTTTTACAGCCACACTGTATAACATAGATAACTCTATCTGTATTACATGTAGAAAAGCGTCTTAGATGATATTTCCTCTGATTAGTGGGATTCACAAATTCTGTCATCTTGCTAGTATTTTTGAAAAAAATGCAGCGCCCACAAGGGTGATGACCCAGGGGAGAAGTTGCACCTCGGAGTAAATTTTGCCTCAATTGTGCTCCACCTCTAAAATCACTTTTCACTAAAATGTCCCTAAGATTCCTAGTTCTTTTATATGAGATTTTTGGAGGTTCCTGACACCCTTCATCATGCTCTACTATATCCCAATGCTTTCTTATACTATCCTGTATCTTGCTGGTAATAATATGATCAAATGTTAGTATACAATTCAAACGAGTAGATATTTTTTGTGGTGGTTTTTTAAAAAGTTCTTCCCGTTTTTTATTAGCTACTTTTTAAAAGTTATTTTCAATAATAGGGAGTGGATATCCTCTATTCCATAGCTGTTTTTTTAAGGATAAGGATTGTGACACAAAATCTTCTTCTGTAGTACAATTACGTTTTATTCTAAGGAATTGTCCATGAGGTAAGTTCTCTCTTAGTACTTTGCGATGTGAACCATCATATTTTAAATATGTATTTTTATCTGTTGGTTTTTTATAAATCCTAGTGTGTAGACAATTATCTACTTTCTTAATCTCCAAATCCAAAAAATAATCTGATTCAAATTATATTGATAATCAAACTGGATTTTGATATTTATACTGTTATACTGTTCATCCATTCTACAAAAAAACCACCACAAAAAATATCTACTCGTTTGAATTGTATACTAACATTTGATCATATTACCAACAAGATACAGGACAGTATAAGAAAGCATTGGCATATAGTAGAGCATGCTGAAGGGTGTCAGGAACCTCCAAAAATCTCATATAAAAGAACTAGGAATCTTAGGGACATTTTAGTGAAAAGTGATTTTAGAGGTGGAGCACAATTGAGGCAAAATTTACTCCGAGGTGCAACTTCTCCCCTGGGTCATCACCCTTGTGGGCGCTGCATTTTTTTCAAAAATACTAGCAAGATGACAGAATTTGTGAATCCCACTAATCAGAGGAAATATCATCTAAGACGCTTTTCTACATGTAATACAGATAGAGTTATCTATGTTATACAGTGTGGCTGTAAAAAACTGTACATAGGACAAACTACAAGAATGATAAAAATAAGGATAGGGGAACATTGGAGTAATTTAAGGAACAACAGAAGAGGGGCCCCTCTTGTAGATCATTACAATCAATGTCCTCATTCTATAACAGAGTGTAAGTTTTGGGTTTTGGAAAAGGTATATGGAAGAAATATAGACATCCTATTACGTAGGGAATCACATTGGATTTTAGAACTAGACACCATGATTCCAAATGGGTTGAATGAGGAATTTAACCTGTTGCCTTTAATTTAGAAAGCAGAGGTATTTTCAATTACAGGCAGGTGTGCCCAAAAAAAGGTTAAACTCATTATATGCTACAGAGTTATATTTAACTTAGGATATTCTCCACACAACAGAAGTTACAAAACTATTAGTAAGAGCTGGCTACAATATTTTGATGAAAAATCAATGTGTGTAAGTATTTTTCATATAATTTTAGATGATTTAAATAAGATGTATGTAATTTTAACTGTGTGTTTGTATATATATAAAAAAATTCTTTTTTGTTCTAGCCCCTGATGAAGGCTTGGTTGCACAAGCTAATAAAACTAAGCAGGGTCAGGTCTGGTCGGTGCCAGGATGGGAGACCGCCTGGGAACCATATGTAAGCCGCCTTGGGTTTCTATGATGAAAAGAAAGGCGAGGTATAAATGTAATAAAATAAATAAATAAATAAATAAAATACTTACCAGGGGTGAATGGGCACCTCAAAGTTCTTAGCGGTGCTTCAGAAACACAGATGGAAAAAAAAGAAAATGCTGCAAACAAGTATCTGCTTCAAATGAAAACAATGTCTCTAACCATACCATATAAGAAATAACATTGAGGTGGGGTGATAGACAAAAGGAGAGCAAAAATAAGAGGAGGACGGGTGGTGGTGGAAGGAGAGCTCCATTGTGACTGAAAGGTCAAGTATGTAATCAGAGGAAATGATTACCTAGAAAACAAATCGCTTTTAGTTCTTCCCACCCCAAAATTAAATGTATATGTGCCCAGCAGGGCCGGTTCTAAAGGGTGGGCAGGTTGGGCACTGGCCCGAGGGCCCCAGAGCTACAGGAGCCCCAGAGGGGCCCCTGAGGAGCCCTCTGCTCCCCTTCCACGATCCACGCCCCCCCATGCCCCCACTTACCTGTCAGCCAGCTTTTTAGCATTGCCCTTAATGAAGATGGCGGCTGCAGCTTCCCTAAGGTACTGAAGCCGCTGCCGCCATCTTAGCTGATGGCAGAGATGTGCACGCATAGCATGCACGTGTGCCTTCAACAAAGATGGTGGTGGAGGCTTCATTCTTCTTAGGGAAACCACGGCAGCCATCTTCATTAAGGGCAATGGTAAAGACTAGACAGGTAGGGGGGCATGGGGTGCACGTATCCGTGCATGTGTGCACGTGCACACACCCATCCACCCACCAGGGGGCCAGGGCAAGCTGATGCCCAAGGGCCCCCACATGCCTGGAGCCGGCCCTGGTGCCCAGTACAAATGTTCCCGAACCAATTTATCTGCAAATTGAGAAGTATCCAGGGGCACTTCTTTTGCAGTGCATATCCAGGAAATAAAGAGGCAAGACTTGATGAGGCATGGGTAAATCAAGGACCACTTTTATTGGAATAAAGCCAATTACATGCTTGATTGCGTAATAAAATGATCTGCAGAGACAGGTGCAGAACCTATCTCATCCCCAATTGGGCAAGGGCACCCTGGCATGGAAAGGGGGTTCGTCCAAGCCCAAACCCCTCTTTTAGGGCAAGTGACCACAAACACTAGGGAAGATAAAAGGGATCCTTTCTTGCCCATTCCAGAACTGTACTTGCTGCCCTTGAAAGAAAACCACTGCAGCTATCCTTCTGAAACTTGGCAGGATTTGTTGCCTTTGTCTGCAAATTTAATCCAATCTGCCCCCAAATAAAATAAAATCGTTGTAGTCTTTTTTGTTTTAATAGACAAATATGGTGACCTGCAAGAAAAGCCCATGGATCTATTTGCCTATAATTTGACAGGCTTTATCTACTCTGGAGGGGCTAGTATCCCTGCAAAGTTCATCAATTTCTGTGTACTGGAAACAAAGTTATAACCATTTTTATCCCCCAACAGTGAAAGTGGGAGAGATGAGACAGATTTAGACAGACCCCCAGGCCAAATCAGGCATCCTAAGAAGTGCCTCAGAACTAGGTGGGCTGAATATTGTGGAAAGTGCACAATAAACTTGTGCAAATGAGATAACGAAAGTAGACATTTTGGACTGATTTCATATTTTAAATTAAACATCAGCCCTATATATTTATTTATTTATTCATCATGTGCATTTCTAAGTGGTGTACATAAATACAAACCATACATAAAATGAAACAATAAAACAATAAAGTCATCATAAAACCAAACATTACCTTAAAATGCCTACTGGAACAAGAAAGTCTTAGTTATGCATCTGAAGTTCAGCAAAGAGGGTGCCTGTCATTCTCAGTTGGGAGGGAGTTCCACAACCCTGGGCTCACTACATAGAGAGCATAGCTTCTAGTCATTACAGTATGTGCTTCTAAGCCATGGGAGACACCAACACAGACTCCCCAAAAGATCTAAGTGATTGGGATATAAGAAATTAGGCAGTCCTTAAGATATCCTGGGCCAAAGTTCTTAAGGGCCTTCTAAATTAATACAAGAACCCTGAACCTGGCCCGGTAACATACTGGCAACCAGTGCAATCCTTTAAGCACCAGAGATATGTGCTGGCAGTAGTCTGTCCCCATCAACAGTTTAGTCACAGCATTTTGCACCAGCTAGAGCTTCCACACCAGATGCAAGGTAGCCATAGCAATAGAGTACATTGCAACAATCAAGTCTTAAGGTTACCAGTGCTTGAATCACCACAGCCAGGCTATTTTGAAGAGGGGATAATACAATCCAACTGTCAACACACTGCAATCGTGATTTTAATACACTAGTGCTTTTAAATAAGCAATCAGTGTTAATATTGCATTAACCATTTTCATGTGAGTTGTAAAATCTTCCTCCTCCCACACCTGGATAGCATAAGGGATATAGAATTGCCCTAAATGCGGAATTGTCTGATTCCATGAAATACCTTGTAGTCCCTTGTAGTGTAGTGCCACTACAATGCCTCGCAGTGCAGGGAATATAAAAACAGCTCTGAAGCACCAGACCAAGGATTCGTCCCAACATCCAGTTTCTAATAGAGACCAGCCTAATTATTTCAGGAGCCTCACAAACAGAGTGTGAAGGCAACAACCCATCCTAACTGCTTGCCACAAACAACTGGTAATCAGAAACACCCTGCCTCAGAAGTCCCCTTTAGCGTTATTAAACCCAGAGATCTCATTCAGCATTATTCAGTAGCAGACAGCATAGTAGGATAGAAGTGCTTACTTGACCTCCTGGTAGGTGGGTCACTGCTGCTTAGTGAGTGGGAGATGGATGAGGCTGTGGGAACGTACAAGGACACTGGTCAAGCCAATCTGGTTCTCCTACCAGTGCATTTGCATCCCTCATCACCTTGCTTCTCTCTCTCTCTCTTTCTGTAAGCAGCAGTGTCTCTCCTGCTGGGAGGTCAGGTAAGCATCTCTGCCTCATCACACTGTCCACTACTGGCATTGTTAAGACACACACAGCTCTTCTCCATCTACACAAGAATTTTCTTTTCTATTTCAGTGGAAAAAGCAAATATTCAAACAACATTTCTTTCTGACCATGGTTTGGGTCCTTCTATTAAAATGCATGAGGAAGCTTAAGGATATCTTAACTTAAGTTGGTTCTTAACTTTGGAAGCCTTTTGGAGGGCTCCTGTTGTGTAGCATTCCTAAGATGGGTTACTCCACCAGATATACTGTTATGTTTTTAACTTTTTATATTATTTTTAATTTTTCACTTTTATTTTTGTATTAACTGTAAGTTGCTTTGAGTGTGCATGTATGAGTAGAAAATATAAATGTAACAAATAAATAATAAAAAGTCAATGTGAGCACTCCTGAGTGCACACAGAACTCTGGTTTAAATAAATATTTATTATAATAACAGCAAAAGAAGAGCTAAGTCATCTGAAAGTCTACTATATGTGTTTGGATAGGGATGGAGCAGAACTTCAGTTCAGTTTTCATTCTAATGTGAGCCTACCTAATTCATACTTTCCAAAAGAAATTCTAAATCTGCAACACAGTTATCCTTCAAAATCTACACTTCTCCAAATTTTATGATAGTAGTCTCTAACCAAAGAGTGTGTACAATCAATTGTATATTGGGAAAGCATGCATAAAATGCATTTATTAGTGTAAATAACATAACACGAATCTTTGTAAGGACACTAATAATAATAATTCACAAGCTGATGTGGAAATGTGGTGAAAATGAGAAAATTAGTGAAACCAAAATTGATAGCTATGGCCTTCCGTAGCTCCCGATCACTGTCCAAAATGTGCTTGGCAGGTCTCATAAATCAGGTTTGCTTCATCTCTATCAATTTATAATCCAAAAGTGAGAAAGACATTTTATATCACCAGTTCCACATATATCTTCTTATGTACAATCACTTTTCAGTGAGAGCAAAATCATCATAACCATAATTCTTCTTTGATAAAGAGACTTGAATATTTTACAATTTATTTTAAAAGAAGTAGGTAAGAGAGCCAACAATCATGTTTCTACAGCATGCTGGTGAACACAGAAAGTAATCCACTTGGTCCAGCTCATTTGCTTCGAAATGCTATTTCCCAAACCATCATCTGCCTCTTACTTGTTCCTGTCTATGTGCTCCAACAAATGCCTCAAGGCATTCAGTTTTGCTTCTATGATGCTTACCAGATGGCTTTCTCAAAGCAGCAGCTATCAGCCTAGACACATTAATGGCTATCAGTCAACAGGCACGTTCAGCTATCAGAAGCTGAGACCCATTAGTTCTACCATATTACAATGACGTGAATCTTTCTACTAAAGTTTAGCAGCATTGCCTCTTTCCTACTTTCTTCTGCCACTCCCTAATTCTTTTTGCTACTTATTATAAGGCTGCAGCTCAGCATCTACCCATAAAACAGACAAATGTTTCCCCAGTGTCTTGTTTTGTCATAGGTAAAACTAGTGTGTTGTTGAGAAGCAATCAAACAGAAAATGAATGTACCCTGTAAATATGTAGATCTCCATAAATTCAACTTTTAGACCAAAAAATGTGCAGCCTTGAGAAAGACTGAGCCTTTATACAATGCCTTGGGACACATTCATATATTCCAAGAACCAAGCGTGGCCGTATACCATGATTCTGGCGCAAGCAGTGTTCTTCTAAAGCACAGGTGTGCAACTTCATTTTATGTAGCCACAGATACCTCCTAAAGGATCCCATTATTCCATCCCATCAGAGTCCCTTCACTTCTGTTGGTTTCCTTATTGTTTCTGTTGGTTTTTTAAAGTGCTCCCCCCCCTTTTCTGTGTTGGAACTATTGGAAGAAGCAGTGTTTTACTGTTATGTTGTACAGAAAATAAAATACCCCATGTACATTTATTTGCAGTATTCCCATTAAACCCAGGGGATCCTACTTCTGCATAGACCTGCAGATGATTTGGAATTCTAATCTGAGGTAGCTATGGTGAAAATTGATGCAGGGCCATCTTTATTCCAGATTAGTTAATCGAAAACACTTTTCTCTTTGGCTCTGTCCGCTGCTGGCATACTGCTCCTGACAGATTGTCCCTGAGGAAATGCAGCCCTTTACAGGAAAAAGGCTGTCCATCCCTGTTTTAAAGGGGCTTTGCACTGGCACCCATAATTCTTTTACACTTGGATTGTTCATGAACTGTATCTCTTGCTAAGGAAGTTGGACATTATTTTCACAGCACTAGTAAAACTCGCATGTCCAATAATAACCCTTTAAAATTGATTCACAATCCTCACTGCAGTTATTTGTTTGCTTAAATTTGTTTTCATGCTCTATTGGGACAGCTAGAGGACTGTTTTAACGTGTTATAAACAAAACTTATACAAAAGAACATGAAAAATCATCATGAAACATTTTTTTAAAAGCCTTTCATCCTCTGTTTTCAGGCTAAATCCAGTCATTTATGAGTGGAAAGAAAGTACTCATAATGCTTTAGAGAGATGCTTAGGCTTGGATTTTATGAGGAAAAGTTACTGTGAGGCCTCTCTATTTGCCTTTGTTGTTATTAACTTAGCACACAGATGGCACAATCAAGTGGGGGTGGTTTTGGTCCACTTAGTCTACAAGTATTAATCCTTCAGTGACCATGCTGTTGTTCTTGCCTTCTGCACTGATATGTGATTCATAGGATCTATTTAATGGTAAACAAAATTGGCCACAGCCTTCCCCCCCCAAATTGCCTCTTGGCACTTTTGGGGGAAAGGAAGACTAACAGTACTGCTGTTTCTGTATGTCTGCTTGTGGTAGGGTCAGATTACAGCTTGAGGTCAAATTGTACACTGTGTCTCCTTACGTTAGTGCCAAGAAACATATTCTCACACTTAACTTTCATCCTGAGTTGGGGGGGAATTACTATCGGTTTGGGGTGTATATTTTGACCCTAATGAGATTTCCATTGGTAAGATGCTCTCATTTTTTTTACCCCATTTGTTCATTTGTGGACTGCCTTCAAGTCAATTCTGACTTATGGTGACCCTATGAATAGGGTTTTCATGGTCAGTGGTATTCAGAGGGGGTTTACCATTGCCTTCCTCTGAGACTGAGAGGCAGTGACTGCCCAAGGTCACCCAGTGAGCTTCATGGCTGTGTGGGAATTCGAACCCTGGTCTCCCAGGTTGTAGTCCAGCACCTTAACTTTTTTGGGGGGGCGGGGGTCAGCATAATTGTGCTTGCTAATACCTAAACACACAGAGCCATTAAACACTTATTTGAGGAGGTAGAATTTCTCTGATCAGTACACTCTTGCTCTTTTCCTATGCATATTGAGTAAAAAAAACACAATTTCTGGTCCTTTAAAAAGTTATTATTTGTATTTTCAGTTACAAACAGCAAAAATTATGTTTTGAAGTTTTAAAAAGTAAGAATGTCATGAAAGCACTGTAAACTGTTTAGAAAAAACTTTAACTTCATTACAACAGAAAACTAATGTTTGGGGTATTTTCTGACCCCATTAATAAGCCTTCAAGAAAACTGTTCTTGTTTAAACATCCCTAAACAACACTATATAGTTTGTGCCAACCTACTGACACCCTTACCATGACAATACTTGCAATAGAACTTCCCACATCTGTTGTACTGTTTGCCTTTTTAAAAAAAACCCTGTTTCCCTAGTGCAATGGTGGCAGTGTGCATGTTGACTGGATGCTGCAGATGGAGGTTGAGATGGGATTGTATGGCCAAGAGCAGATGTTGCTACTCAGATGGTGGGGTTTGGAGGAGGCACAAGTTGTATTCTTCAGTCTATCTCTGGGCTGATTAGTTCGTTCTCCAGAGTTGTCAGCACTAGGCGCCATGTAAGCTGTTTTGGTGTAAGCTTCCAGTCCAGAAAGTTATTTACCCGTAGCACAAAGATACCAATAGCAGCAACATTGGCCACCTGTTAACTTGCATATATAGTATCTGCACAGGAGGTCCTGAATATCCACCCCACTTTTATTTGCGTTGTAATGTGTGATGATTTCTGGTTGCACTCTTCACCAGACACTACCATGTCATAGAATCATAGAATAGTAGAGTTGGAAGGGGCCTATAAGGCCATTGAGTCCAACCCCCTGCTCAATGCAGAAATCCAAATAAAGCATTCCCGACAGATGGCTGTCCAGCTGCCTCTTCAATGCAATGCCTCCAGTGTTGGAGAGCCCACTACCTCTCTAGGTCATTGGTTTCATTGTCATATGGCTCTAACAGTTAGGAAGTTTTTCCTGATGTCCAGTCGAAATCTGGCTTCCTGCAACTTGAGCCCATTATTCCGTGTCCTGCACTCTGGGACAATTGAGAATAATGCATGCACGGTTCACAGCAGAAGGACTGCTTTCTATTTCTTTGGGGCACAAGCTATGTTCACCATCAAAGCAAAACTCTGAAGTGTGAACTTGCCTTTGGGGATTTGGCAGCAGTTCCATAGGCATGTCTGGTTTACTCCTCCTAATGGTGCCAACATAAGTTAGATTGTGCTGAAGCAAATGTTAAGCCAGTTCAGTGCTGGTGAAGAGATTGTCTCCAACTACATTTCTATCAGAGGTGTACCGTGGTTCTCTTATCTTGGTAACCACATTGTAACCAAGCTGGGTTTCTCATGACCCTCCAGGCTGCCTGCCAAGGTAGAAGTCACCTTTCACAGGGAGTGCTGTCATGGCATCACAGCACCACCATATCTTAAGGCCATATTTCACTGGTTTGCTTGGCATGCACTGCCTGAAGGGACATCAACCCTAAAAGTGGCCAGCTGCTCATCCACAGTCAGGTTTGTCCCTGAAATGTAAATGAGGGCAAGCTACTGAACAAACATATTCCAAATATCACAGAAAGCCGCCAGTTGACCCTAATCCTCTAACCTTGGCCAGAGTCAAAATAGGCCCCAACGGCAAAATCCAATGCTTCTCTGGGGTATATTTTGATGCCGGGTGTTTTTTTTTTTGTTTCCAGAAGAAAAATGGTAATTGGTAATTGGATGAAATTTGGGGATGTTGTGAGGCTGGCAGTTTGTGACAGTGTCGTAGAATGGTTTCCTTGTAGGTCTACTTATGTGTAAATTGCTAAATGAAAAGTGTGCCTTGGTGAGGTATTCACCTCAAGACTCAGGATGATGGTTTTAATCAACTGTTGTCTCAGCACAGCAGCTTCTGTGATTGGGTGACTTATTGTTAAAGTTGTTACGATCTCTTTGATATAGTTTTGTGCACTATGCAGTACCTAGTTATGTTCACACTCCATGTGCTTAGCTATAGTGAATAAATTTGAGGAAATCTTTTAGAAGTTTTCCATTAAGAGACACCAAGATAATTACCTGCATATTATTAAAGATTTTTTATATAGTTCTAGCAGCTCCACATTTTATGAATATTGTAAAGCTTTCTCTGTACAAAGTACCCTGCTATCCACATTTAACATTTTCTTCTCTGCAAGGTGCATTGAGTATAAACTGGATTTCACTGGATTTCTGATGGAAGGGTTTTGTTTGTTTTGTTTTTAGTGGTATGTTCATTTTATGGTTAAGTTATATATTTTTCAAGTGCTGTTTTTCTTCTTCATATACTGTAACCCTAACCCTGATCCTTCATTAGTAGGCTAGTTCAAAGAAATTATTGGTGTAGGTTTCTTTTATTTTGATTTCTTATCAAAAATTATTATTTTTAAATTGTCCTTCATGACTACTGTCCATCACCAATTTAATGCTTTTACTTCTCAGTCCTTATTTTCCCTAGCTTAGCCTGTGTGCCATAGGCACTGGTGTGCACTGTGGTGGTGACAAAGAGTTTGGCCTCTAGTGAACTGGGATATATAATAAATATTAAATGACACATTTACGTATTCGTGAAGTGAATACTGTATATTTTGGAAACAGCTAAATATAAGAATCATGTGCAATTAAAATTCATAGCTACCTGAACTTAAGAGGTTTAACCAGTCTTTTCTTCCTTATGCACAACAATGGGGTATACCATATTATATATTATTTAATACTGAGTCAATCTGTTGGGAAAATCTCTCTCTGACATAACTGGACATAGTCTCTCTTCTTTTAAATCATCATTACAGAACTTAGCCCCAACAGTGACTAATACTGGCTCAGAATCCACTAAATATCTTCTGTTTGCTTAACGTTTCCTCAACATGACAGCCTGCAAGCTTTTATACAAGTGACAGAGTTAAACTTTTCATTAAAATAATAATTATAGCAATAAGATAGATAGATATAATTTGCTAGAACTGCATGCACAATTCAAGAAGGTAACTAACTGAAGCAGATAACCCACTTGTTTCAGATCAATTACTCGTAATGAGTCAAAGATCTATATGATCCTGCTGTCAGATGAAGAGGACCTTCTGCAGATCCTGCTAACAGCACAGTTTGAACACAAGAAAGGGCCTCCTCTCTGGCAGTAGCCAGACAGTAGAACTTCCTTGCACTCTGGTCCATAATTTATGAGGTTTTTTAATCACCAAGTTTTTTGTTTTACTTAGACAAACATTTAGCTTGCATGCTGTTTGAGAATCTTAGTGTCTTCCTTACATTGGCTTTTTCATTGTGTTGTTGCTTTTAGTCTTTTAGACTACAACCTTCATCCCCTCAAGCCTGTAGCCCGGGGGGGGGAAATGGAGGTGCCACACACCTAGAGATGTGTATTGTCCCCCCCAGATGTTTTGGGGAAATTGTCTTCTTTTTAATTTGTGACATGGTAGACAATGACAACCTGCATTTAAAGAATGATAGCTTGTTTTAAGAACAGAAGCAATTTAAGAATAGGAAGCTCTGAAAAATTCAGTGAATAAGGCATGGCGAGTGCACACAAAAAAAGAGCCTCATCTGGAAGAGCCCCCAAAAGACTGCTCACTCAAGACTCCCTCACTGAAGATGGATTGTTCGTTACACTATCACCCTATAATTACTTAAGTGATCCTGGGGAACAGTGTTGAAGAGTTAAATATTGGAACTTTGTAGTATGGCCTAGAGTTAGACTCCACCCATTGGACTTTCCTTTGCTCTGTTTTTCATTTTCAATTTCAGTTGTGTTGTCTACCCAGCCAGCAATAAAGAAGTATGCTTGTTTGCCTGCAGTAAGAAGTAAGAGTTTGTTTATTCTGCAGTTGTTATAATGAGTAGAGCAGGATTGGGTGCTTATTGCTAAAGGTGAAATAAAGAGCTAACTTAAAGTGATCTGAAAAAAATTGCTACCCTTTACTCTTTTAAAGCACACACTATACTCATAGTCATAGTGGCAATTTTTCCTTCTTTTTCTTGCTTACTTGATGGCAAAGGATGAAAACAACCATAGAGAAACAGAAATGAAATATTGCTGTGTACACTACAGTTAGCTAGCTGGTTGGCTGACCACCTAATTTCTGATTTTCCCAATATGGGCAGCTCAGTATGTGCTTTTCAGGATTTCTGGACAGAAAAATCAACCCAGCAACCAGTAAAAAACCAGCTTTCCACAATTAAGAACATAAGAACATAAGAAGAGCCTGCTGGATCAGGCCAGTGGCCCATCTAGTCCAGCATCCTGTTCTCACAGTGGCCAACCAGGTGCCTGGGGGAAGCCCCCAAGCAGGACCCGAGTGCAAGAACACTCTCCCCTCCTGAAGCTTCCGGCAACTGGTTTTCAGAAGCATGCTGCCTCTGACTAGGGTGGCAGAGCACAGCCATCAAGGCTAGTAGCCATTGATAGCCCTGTCCTCCATGAATTTGTCTAATCTTCTTTTAAAGCCATCCAAGCTGGTGGCCATTACTGCATCTTGTGGGAGCAAATTCCATAGTTTAACTATGCGCTGAGTAAAGAAGTACTTCCTTTTGTCTGTCCTGAATCTTCCAACATTCAGCTTCCTTGAATGTCCACGAGTTCTAGTATTATGAGAGAGGGAGAAGAACTTTTCTCTATCCACTTTCTCAATGCCATGCATAATTTTATACACTTCTATCATGTCTCCTCTGACCCACCTAAGCTATTAGTTTCTAATAGCTTAGTCTGTCCTTTATATAAAGGTAAAAGTGTCCCGCACTTGTAGTGCGAGTCATTTCCGACTCCTAGGGTGACGTCTTGTGACGTTTACTAGGCAGACCATATATATAGGGTGGGATTGTCAGTTCCGTCCCCGGCCTTTCTTTACCCCCCAGCATATGCCGGGTACTCATTTTACCGACCACGGATGGATGGAAGGCTGAGTGGACCTCGACCCCTTTTACTGGAGATTTGACTTCCTCCTTTCGTTGGAATCGAACTCCGGCCGTGAGCAGAGCTTCGGCTGCGTTACTGCCACTTACCACTCTGCGGCACGGAGGATCTTCTGTCCTTTATATAGCAACCAGTTAAAAAGTTTTCCCTTGATATTATCCAACAGGAAATAAAACCTAAAGGCCGGGAACAAGACGAGAAGGAGGGACTCCCAAGGAGGAGTTAATAAACATACCCTATAGTATTTATTTTCTCTCTGCCCTTCTCTAAACTTGTAGTATGGACAAGTTTGTTTTTCAGGTGAAATCTAAAACCGAGACACCTAATGCATCATCAAAGCCAAGCTCTAGAACTTACTGTCTTTACCAAAGTAGTTCAGTTAATGAAGAATCAGAACACAGGGACAGACTACAGGTGAAAGGGGACTGTATCTATAGGCAAAGCCAAGCTTTTGAGTCTATTGTTCCTGGGGATCCTTCAGAAAAGGGTGAGACAATTCAACAGATTAAACTTCATTCATGTAAGGTAACACATATTCTAGATGGAGAAGGAGTGATGAGCAGGTTACTGCCTTTTCCTTCCCCTGGCCTGGCTGTCATGTCCTCTCTACCAGTGAGGGGGTGGATTGACTGACACTATGCATTTCCCCCCAGGGCCCCACCTAGAAATAAGATTGCCCCACCTAACAAGGAAGGCTGGCTATGGGGCTGTGCCCACTTACCTGGAAGCAAGCCCCATTGAACTCAATTGGACTTATTTCTGAGATGACATGCACAAGATTGCACTTTTAATGTAGGATTGGGGAGTTGGTTTGGATATTATATTCAGGTCCCCTCCAAGCCTTATATTTGTAAGATGGGATTCTGTAGAAAGAGAGACAGCTAAAGCATTTAGACAAACCTCTTTGTTAAGTTAATGTCTCTAACCGTGTCTGTTAAGTGTCTCTTTGTATGACTAAATAGTTCAGGTGACTGCCACAGAAACTACTAGCTCTGTAAGAGAACATTAAACCTGGGTCAGTCTTGTTTAGAGGTTTATGCTGCAGAGACACAGATGCTTGACTTGCTTTCTGTGCTGAATTCATAGTGATGTCTTTGGGGGGCTCTCTAGAAACCTAATGGGCAAATGAGATATGTTGGAGTGTTAACACTGTGATCCTCTTCCATCTTATGCTCAGTATGTGTGTAAATAAAACCATGTATCACAAAGACTCCACTCTCCAGTAACCTTCATTGAAAGGAAACCAAACCTGAGGTATTTGCTGATGGATCTCTCACTCCTCAGAGGTGTAAGTGAATGTAACAGTAATATGATATTAATGTATTTTAATGTAGTTTTTGTTTACTGTTTTTGTATATGTTTTAAACTGCCTTGAGCTCTATATTCAGAGCAGAAAGGTGGGATAGAAGTCTTATAAATAAATAATAAAGTCAATGTTATTTTGAATGCTTGAATTTCAACAATGCAGTAACTCCTCAGAAATCCCCACAGTGAACTCTAGAATATTGTGTGGCAACAGTGGGGGCAGAGTTTGTACTCTACATCCAGTACACAACTTCACACAGAAATTACAAACATTAAATCTGGCATCAAATCAAGTTGTTGACTATATGATCCCAGCTTGACAGAGCAAATACTTAAAGCATAAAGATGCTTAGACTAATAGATCACTCATGAGTGGAGGTGGCATAGTTCAAGAGTTTTCTTATGTGTACTAAAATTTAGAAAACTACCTATAATTCTTAGACACTGAAGAACACAGTAAAAATATCACAATGTTTGCTGACAATAGTTAGAAAAAGATTGTCAAATATTAAGGCTGCAACACTATGCATTTCTGCCTGGGAGAAAGTGCCATTGAACCTAATTGGTTTTACTTATGAGTAGACATGCCTATAATTGCACTGTAAAAGTTGTATTGTGATTTGATAGAAAAATCAGGAATATAATACTTTTAAAAAGGACTGAATTTGACAAAGATATTTTAACATTTGTTTTATTATCAATTTCACCATGGTTACTACATGTTTGCAACATAAAAATAAAAAATGGATTTAGAGTCTAATGCACACCATTGAACATGAATAGTTCTCATGTGAGTACAGTTCTATGTGACAATAAAGAATGCCAACAAAGGAGAGGGTATGGGCATGTGAAAAGCATGGGTGAAAATGAGAAAGTTGTGTGCAGTATGGAACTAGATCTTCCCCTTAGTCATTATTCGGAAAACACACACCAGGAAATTTGCTTTTTGATTAGATAGTTTTTGAGTTGGGCAACAATCCAACACAGAATTAAGCTGATTCATGCTACTTCATTTCTTCATGCTATCATGTATGCATAATTATCATGGTTACATTTGCCTTCTCCATGCAAACTGGGGGAGAGTTTGCTCCAAAAAAGTGCATCAGCAATCACAGATATGGCTGGCAGTGAGAACCACTCAGTTCTCATGAACATTTGTCCATTTAAACATATATACAACCATATGGGAAGCTCAATTGTGTGACCTGAATATTTACAATTTTTTCTTCACTGTTGGGTTCTTAAATCCATTTCACTGTCTGCTAATTTGCAGGGGGTTGAGCATCTTATAGCACAATACTAAACATATCTACTCAGAGGTAAGTCCTATTGAATTCAGCAGGGCTTACTCCCAGGTAAGTGAGGTTAGGATTGCAGACAGTCTGTTATAGAAAAAATAACCATTGTCTTATGACACCTTAAAGACTAACAAATATATTGTAACATATATTTTTCATGATGCGTTTGGAACTGGCCCTCTGTTGTAGTACTCATATGGATTTTCCTTGGTAGGGTCTAAAATTCATAAGATCAATCAGATACTTCAAAAAGCATGGAATTTTAAATATAGACATGCATTTTGTATAGAAGAAAATGTTATCTTGCAGAGTCCATTTTAATCTGATATATGAGTGTGCAGTGATAGTGAAGCCCATTATTATGAACTCATTTTCTATACAGCCAATGTGATGTAGTGATAAGAGTGCTGGACTAGAAATGGGAAGACCTATATTCAAATCCCCACTCAGCCAGGAATCTCATTAGATGACCTTGAGTCAGTCATTCTCTTGGAGCCTAACCTACCTAAGAGCGCCTTGCTAACCATCTGGAGAGCATTTGTGTTGAAGGATGGGGTAAAAATGGCTTAAATAAATAAATAACTTTATGTACTTTTCTATTCATCTCCTCTTCTTGGATGCAGGACCAGAACAGTCACTACTATTGCATCTGATTATAGGATACACGATAATTCCAAGTCACTTTATATTTTTTATATTTGTATTAATCCATACCTTTCAAAAATGATTTCATGACACCTGCAAGAGAGAAAGTTGAAAAGCTGGTAAGCAGGATTCAGAAAAAGACTTGGATTTGAGCTATTTAATCTTGCTAGCCAAAAAAGCCTCTGGAATTACTTCCAAGAGTTTTTGAACTGAATATTGCTTATTAGGAAGCAGGTTTGCCTAAAGACGATTGGAAATAACACACACACACACACACACACACACACACACTTACTTTCAGCAGTACTAATTTGCAGCTGCTATAGGTTCCAGGCAAGGAATTTGTTATTGATATTAACCTAAGGAGAGGTAAAACAAAGGCTTTAACAGAGAGAGAGAGAGAGAGAGAGAGAGAGAGAGAGAGAGATTGGTCTAAGTTAGGAATGGGTACTTTGTGGCCCTTCAGAATTTGGATGACAGCTCCCATTATTCTTGTCCATTGACCAGACTTGCTGGGGCTGATGGGACCTGGAGTCAAACAACATCTGGAGGGCCACAGGTTTCCCATCCCCAGCTAAGTTTTTTTAAAAAAAACCACTGACAATCCACATCTATGCATGCCTAGTCAGAAGCAAGTCCCACTGTGTTCAATGACAAAATTTTTGCCAGATGAAACATAACATAAAGAAAGGATCTCTGATGGAATAGAAGAACGAAGCTGCTTCAGGAGGTGTCAGGGATCACATAAAATGAGGTCAGATGCAGACCATGTGTGGTCCCTGTGCTATAGATTGCCCCTCTAATCTCTAGCGATCTCTTTGAAATAATAATAATAATAATAATAAAAATTAATTTTTGTGTCGCCTATCTGGCCGAAGCCACTCTAGGTGACGTACAAACTAAAATTCAGTAAAATACAATACAATACAGATAAAATACAATGAAGTCATTAATCACAGCAGCATGAGATCAGTTAGGGCAATCAATAGATAATAAGTATCCCAAAAAAGTTAGCCCTCCCCGGAAATCCTAAAGGCCTGTCCAAAGAGCCAAGTTTTTAAGGCCCGGCGGAATGTATCCAGGGAAGGGGCATGGCGAAGATCGAATGGGAGGGAGTTCCAGAGAGTGGGGGCCACCACTGAAAATGCCCTCTCTTTAGTCCCTACCAACCTAGCTTTTTTCGTTGGTGAGACTGAGAGAAGGCCCTGTGTGGCTGATCTGGTTGGGAGGCTTAATTTGTGGTACTGGAGGCGCTCCTTCAGGTAAACTGGGCCGAGACCATATAGGGATTTAAAGGTTAATACCAACACCTTGAATTGGGCCCGGAAAACAACTGGAAGCCAATGTAGGTGAAATAATACTGGCGTGATGTGATCACGGCGGTGGCTGTTTGTAAGCAACCGCGCCACCACATTCTGCACCAGTTGTAGTTTCCGGACCGTTTTCAAGGGTAACCCCATGTAGAGCGCATTGCAGTAGTCTAATTGAGAGGTGACCAGGGCGTGTACCACCAGTGGGAGCTGATGAATAGGGAGGTAGGGTTGCAGCCTCCGTATGAGATGTAATTGGTACCAAGCTGCCCGGCTGACTGCCGAAATCTGAGCCTCCATGGACAGCCTGGAATCAAGAACCACCCCGAGGCTGCGGACCTGATCTTTCAGGGGTAAACTTACCCCATTAAACTGTAGGTCAACAGCACCCAACCTCCCCCTGTCACCCACAAGTAGCACCTCGGTCTTATCAGGATTGAGCTTCAGTCTGTTCCTTCCCATCCACCCACTCACAGATTCCAGGCACTTGGAAAAGGTCTCCACAGCCATCTCTGGTGAAGATTTAAAGGAGAGATAGAGCTGCGTGTCATCAGCATATTGGTGACATCGCAGCCCAAAACTCCTGATGATAGCTCCCAGCGGTTTTACATAGATGTTAAATAGCATGGGAGAGAGGATAGAGCCCTGTGGCACTCCACATGTGAGGGGCCAAGGGTCTGAAACCTCATCCCCCAATGCTACCTGTTGATGCCTGTCAGAGAGAAAGGAACGGAACCACTGCAAAACAGTGCCTCCTATTCCCAATCCTTCCAGGCGATCTAACAAGATACCATGGTCGACGGTATCAAAAGCCGCCGAGAGATCCAGGAGGACAAGAAAGGTGGATTCTCCCCTATCTAATGCCCTCCTCATATCATCCACCAGAGCGACCAAGGCTGTTTCAGTACCATGTCCAGTCCTGAAACCCGATTGGTATGGATCCAAATAATCCGTTTCATCCAAGTGTGCTGACAACTGGCCAGCCACCACTCGCTCAATGATCTTCCCCCAAAATGGCAAATTTGAAACGGGGCGAAAGTTGTTCAAGACTTGGGGATCCAAGGAGGCCTTTTTTAAAATAGGTTTTATAATTGCCTCCTTGAGGGCTGGTAGCAATGCACCCTCCTTCAAGGATGCATTTACCACCCCCCTGATCCCTTCGCCTAATTTCTCCCTACATTTCATAAGAAACCATGATGGGCAAGGATCAATCAGACAGGTGGTAGGCTTTACCGTTGAAAGCACCTTGTCCACATCCTCAGAAGGAAGAGGCTGGAACCGATCCCACTGAACTGGACTGCAATTGGTCAACTCTGGATCCTCCACTGCATACACAGCGTACGGAATCGAGTTCTTCAGGTGCTCGACTTTATCAGCAAAGTGCTTTGCCAATTTGTCACAGGAAGCCTTAGAGTGTTCCAAGGGTTCCTGAGCAGCTGGACCGACCAGGCTTCGGACCACTTGGAACAGCTTCCTGGGACAGCACTCTGCGGATGCAATAGAGGCAGCAAAGAAATCCTTCTTTGTTGCCCTTATTGCCACTTGGTAGGCGGCTATTGCTGCTCTAACCTGTGTCCAAGCATCTTCAGAATGGGATTTCTGCCACCGGCGCTCTAGCCGTTTCACCTCCTGCCTCAGACTACGCAACCGGGGTGTATACCACGGTGTTGTCTGAGTTCTATTCAGGGGGAGAGGACGTTTCGGAGCCACCTGGTCTAATGCCCTGGTGATTCCCTCATTCCACTCCATCACCAGGGTTTCGACCGGGCAACCTTCAGCAGGTTCCAATTCCCCCAGCGCAGTCAGGAATCCCTCTGGATCCATCAGGTGCCTGGGGCGGACCATTCTAATAAGTCCTTTACCTCTGCGGAGGGAGTGTGGCATCGAGATGTCAAAATTCACCAGATAGTGATCTGACCATGACACGGGGGTAAAAGAAATAGCCCCCAACTTCAGAACACTTCCTACCACTCCCAGGACAAATACAAGGTCGAGAGCATGACCGGCTACATGGGTGGGCTCAGTGTTATTAAGGTACAGTTCCCAGGAAGCCATGGTTTCCAGGAAATCCCGAGGGGCTCCAATGAGAGTGGCCTCAGCGTGCACGTTGAAATCCCCCAGTACTAAAAGCTCTGGGGTCAATGCTCGCACATCCGAGACCACCTCGAGCACCTCGGTCAGGGAATCTGCCGTGCAGCGGGGCGGGCGGTACATGAGCAAGATCCCCAAACTGCCCTTCGGACCCAACCTCCAGTGCATGCAATCAACAACGTTGGTCCTTGGGAGCGGAGGCCTGGTGAAAATAAAGGACTCCTGGTAGATGACTGCCACTCCCCCTCCCCGCTTACCTACCCTCGGTTGCTGTGCATAATAGAAACCTGGCGGACACATGGCCTTAAGGATGGGAGCTGAGGCCTCATCCAGCCAGGTCTCCATGATACACACCAGGTCTGCGCACTCATCCAATATCATGTCATGGATGATAGATGTTTTTTGTGTCACAGACCTGGCATTACACATCAGCAATCGAAGGTCGGTAGGAATCCTGCTTCCCCCAGTTAACTTCTGGTTTTGGGCAGACCTGGAACATGGGATGGGTATTACGGATCTATCCCGTGTTCCTCTAAATTGACATGGTCTGCCCCTAGCATCAATCTGGCACCTGCCGCCCAAACTTGGTATAGCTTGGCCCCCCTCCTTCTCTGTTCCATCCCTCCTTGGTTTACACATGCCCCTATCCCTATTTGCCTGCTGGACAGGCCTATCTTAAACAATAAAACAAATAAAAATAAAAACCCACCCCTTACACCCCGGGGGCTGCCAGTCACTTCTTGAAAACAATATACAACCAACATACATACAACAACATATATATAGAACAAACATACAACACATAACATACAACATACAATACACAACTTACACCCTACATACAACATACACTTAATTGTAATCACACTATACAATTCAACCTGCTAAGCCAACATCGTCCAACGCTATGTAAGTAGATGAAACTTTCCTTCTTCTCACCAAACGCCGCCAGGCAGATGATAATGATGGTAAGGGCAAAAGCCCCAGTTTGAAGCGCAAACCGCAGCGGCAGCCCCGGCCGCACCCCACAACCACAGATCAGGCACAGAGCAGGGACAGCCACAGTGGGCACAGCCGCGGCAACGGAGAGAGAAGCAGGCCATCCAACGGCCAGCTGCACCCCCGGCAATCCAGCCGCAGCAACAACAAGAGCCCCCAACGCGTCCTGGCCAGACCAGCCGCAGCAGGGGAAGGAAAGCCCGCAGAAACGGCAGCGCGGACCACAACGACGGCAACAGCAGAAGCGGCGACAATGACAACGAAGGACCCAGCCTAGCAGCGACAGGGACGACCGGAGACGACGCCAGTGCATGACAGCAGACAGGACCTCCAGACAAGCCCGGACCCACACACGCCGCGGCAGAAGACCCGGCCGCCCCAGAAACAAGCGGCAAGACGCAGGCTGAAACAGGAACACAGCACAATGCAGCAGAGTCCACAGCAGAAGGTAAGGCCTCGTCCCCGGCGTCGATTTCTCAGTCTCCGTCTTCCAGCCTCCTAATTCCGTCCGCGGTCCGCCGCCCCCGTAGCTCCCAGTCTACCGTCAACCGGGCAAAAAGAGTGGGTGGTATCAAAAACATTCGCTCACTCACTCATCACTCAATCACTTGTCCACGCATTCCCTAAAAACCCTGCAAGTTGGTTTAATTTAGCAGGAATTAAGATGTCAAAAAGGTGTTTAAATAAATGGTCAGCAGGAGCATCCAACAAGCTCCTCTACTTCCGCCGCCATATTCAAAATAAGGCTTTGAGATTAGAGATCCACAGTTCTTGGCTCATCTTCATTGTCATGAACCTGAGCTCCACGATGCTTGCCAGCTCAGGTGGACAGTACACAATGCTTGAGAGGTGCTCAATGTTTCTCCAAAGCACACTGCAACTGAAGGGGTAATCCTCTGCCCTCCCTGCCCCAGTCCCAAGCTTGACAGAAGGAGGGTTTACCAGAGGGATGAAGGACGTTTGCCGTGAGTAAAGTTGTGAATCGTGCATTTGGGTAAACCTCTAGATGTTACAAACACTCTGTTATGAAGTATCCTAATGTTTATTCATTACCAGGAGCCTAGAACACAATAAAAAGTACATTCCTGAGCTGTGGAGAAAGTAGAATCCCCACTTTCAAAAGTATCTCATAAGGGATTATATTTCTAATTAATAAACACATTACACTGCTTCTATTCAGCTTATGATTTTTTTCACACTAACTTGCAATGGCCCTCTTCTGTATTTCTAGCTGTCTCATCATGATAACATTTGTAGCTACAGGCCTCTTCCATCGGACAAGTTCTTTATTATGCAGCCATGAGAGTGGCTGTATACTATAGCCAGAGTGGATTTTTTGCATTCCACAATGTTAAATTGAAAATAACCCCATGCCATTCTGATGCTTCCCATAAGCTCATTTCAAAGCAAAACCTTACAAAACTTATACTGCTGAACTCAGAAACGCATGGTTAACAACCCTCTAAATTTTCATGGCGATATACAAAACAGTCAGAGAGAATCAAGAATTCAAAGTGTAAAAAGAGAGAGAGAAAAACCCAGACCCATTTTGGACTTTTTTCTGTCAGAGTTTTCATAATCTGTTGAAATTCATTAAAAATCAACCATGTTCACAGAGGACCTGTAATCCTATTACTGACCTTGCCCCATACTCTGACCTTCATCTGCAGTTTAAAAGTTTAAAAAATGCCTGGCTGATTTTTAATTAATTTAAGAAATTTTATATGGAACTGAATGATAACTTCAGACATGCTCAGTAAGAACCAACTGTCAGTGTTCTAACAGCCAGACTCACAGCTGCTGGGCTTGGCTAATCAGGTGGCCACACCTACAGCAGACATTTATTTCACTTTAAACAGTCATGGCTTCCCTCAAAGAATTCTGGGAAGTGTAGTTTGTGAAGGGCGGTGAGAGTTGTTAGAAGACTCCTATTCCCCTGACAGAGCTTCAGTGGCCAGAGTGGTTTAACAGTCAGCCCCTTTCTGGGGATTGTAGCTCTGTGAGGGGAATAGGGTGTTCCCCCTTCTTTGTGGGAAGCCATGACCATCTAAAGAGAAATAATGGTCTGGTGTGGATGTGGCCAGGGACAGCTTTGGTTTAAATTTGGGTGGGACACTACATGCCCCTGCAGTAGAATAAAAAGGTGGGGGGAACCCTGAAAAACAATGATACTGTTCACAGTGCTTTCCTTTTGGAAAGGAAAGGGGCTTTCCCTCTGCCCAGTGACCACACAATCTCTTCTCCTTCCTCTCTCTCTCCCCTGCTCCCTCCTCTCCCTCCCCTTCTCTTCTTCTTGCCCCTCCCTCCCTCTTCCCCAGGTCAGTTTCACCTATCCGAAGCATGATTGTATAGGAATAAATCCCACTGAACTCAAAAAGTATGCAAATGATCAAACCTGCCCTCTCCTCCTCCCTCCTATCTCCTACATCTTGCCCCTTCCATCCTCCTTCCTTCACCCCTGACACCCCCATCCAATCCCCTTCCTCCTCCTTCTCCTCCCCTCCCCTCTCCCCTCCCCCTTCTCCTCCTGTCCCATAGTCAGTTTACCTATCGTAAGCATGATTGTATGGGAGTAAATCCCATTGAACTCAATAAGCATGCAAATGATCAGAGCTGCCTTCCCTCCCCACCCCCTCTCCTTCCCCTCCCCTCCTTCCCCTCTCTTCTCCCCTCCTCCCTTCTTCCCTCCCCTCTTCCTTCTTCCTCCTCCCTTGGCCACTCCAGCCCTCTCTTCCTCTTCTCCCCCTCTATTGAACTCAATAAATATGCAATAGCTGTCCAATATCCCTGCTTTTTAAAGTTTGATAGAAATATTTGTTAGATATAGGTACATTCTTAAACCGCAAGGGTTTTTTGCCTATTTGTGAATACAATTTAAAAGTACTAGCAGCCATTGGTGTGTTGTAATTAAGTTTGGAACTGCAGATATAAATAAGTGTGTATTTAGATCTGAGAGAAGCATGGAGGTTTTACATTCCGGGTATTTTTAGGTTTAAAAAATGCTCTCTCTGTGTGTGTGTTTGGTTGGCTACTCTGAGAACAGGATTTATTTATTTATTTTATCTATTTATTGCACTTGTATACCGCCCCATAGCCGAAGCTCTCTGGGCGGTTTACAGTAACTAAAAACAAATACAATTTAAGATACATCTTTTAAAAAACAATTTAAAACACAATTTTAAAATTTAAAACAATATAAAACAAATGCTAAAATGCCTGGGAGAAGAGGAAAGTCTTGACCTGGTGCCAAGAAGATAACAGTGTTTGCGCCAAGTGCACCTCGTCACAGACATCATTCCATAATTTGGGGGTCACCACTGAGAAGGCCCTCTCTCTTGTTGCCATTCTCCGAGCTTCCCTCGGAGTAGGCACCCAGAGGAGGGCCTTTGATCTTGAACGCAGTGTATGGGTGGGTTCGTATTGGGAGAGGCCTTCCATCAGGTATTGCGGTCCCAAGCCATGTAAGGCTTTATAGGTCAAAACCAGCACCTTGAATCGAGCTCAGAAACATACAGGCAGGCAATGCAAGTGGGCCAGAATCAGTTTTATATGTTTGGACCGTCTGGTCCCTTTTACCAATCTGGCCACTGCATTTTGCACAAGCTGCAGCTTCCGAAATGTCTTCAAAGGCAGCCCCACATAGAGTGCATTGCAGTAATCTAATTTAGAGGTTACCAGAGCATGGACAACTGAAGCCAGGTTATCCCTGTCCAGATAGGGATGTAGTTGGGCCACCTACCAAAGTTGGTAGAAGGCACTCTGTGCCACCGAGGCTACCTGAGCCTCAAGTGACAGAGATGGTTCTAGGAGAACCCCCAAGCTACGAACCTGCTCCTTCAGGGAGAGTGCAACCCCATCCAGAACAGGTTGGACATCCACCATCTGGTCAGAAGAACCACCCACTAGCAGCATCTCAGTCTTGTCTGGATTGAGCTTCAGTTTGCTAGCCCTCATCCAGTCCATTGTTGCAGCCAGGCATCGGTTCAGCACATTGACAGCCTCACCTGAAGAAGATGAAAAGGAGAAATAGAGCTGCGTGTCATCAGCATACTGATGGCAATGCACTCCAAAGCTCTGGATGATCGCACCCAACGGTTTCATGTAGATGTTGAACAGCATGGGGGACAGAATTGACCCCTGCGGAACTCCATACTGGAGAGTCCAGGGTGCCGAGTAATGTTCCCCAAGCACCACCTTCTGGAGGTGACCTGCCAAGTAGAAGTTGAACCACCGCAATGCAGTACCTCCCACTCCCAACTCAGCCAGTCTCTCAAGAGGGATACCATGGTCGATGGTATCGAAAGCCGCTGAGAGATCAAGGAGAATCAACAGAGTCATATTCCCCCGTCTCTCTCCCGACAAAGGTCATCATACAGGGCGACCAAGGCTGTTTCTGTGCCAAAACTAGGTCTGAAACCCAATTGAAATGGATCCAGATAATCGGTCTCATCCAAGAGTGTCTGGAGGTGGCCTGCAACCACCCATTCCAGTACCTTGCCCAGGAATGGAACATTTGCCACCAGCCTATAGTTTTTAAGATTTTCTGGGTCCAGGGAGGGTCTCTTCAGGAGTGGTCTCACTACTGCCTCTTTCAGGCAGCCAGGGACCACCCCCTCTCGCAGAGAGGCATTAATTACTTCCCTGGCCCAGCCGGCTGTTCCATCTCTGCTAGCTTTTATTAGCCAAGAAGGGCAAGGATCCAGCACAGAAGTGGTTCATGAACCTATCCAAGCACCTTGTCAACGTCCTCAACCTGCACCAACTGCAACTCATCCAAGAAATCGAGACAAGGCTGTGTTCTGGATACCTCGCTTGTTTCACCTGCTATAACACTGGAGTCTAAGTCCTGGCGGATGCTAAAGATTTTATCCTGGAAGTGCTTAGCAAATTCATTACAGCGGGCACATACCAGTGTATAATTGCATCCACTAGGAGTTAGCCTCCATCTGCACTCAAGCCGTCTCCTATATTGTTTCACCGCACTCAGCTCTGGGGTATACCATGAAGCCATACGAGCTCTACACAGGAGAGGGCGCTCAGGAGCAATCATGTCAACCGCCCGGGTCATTTCTGTATTCCACAGTTCAACCAGGGTTTTGACAGGGGTGCCAGCCCTATCAGCCGGAAAACTCCCCAGAGCCCTTTGGAAACCATCCGGATCCATTAGTCTCTGGGGGCGGACCAACTTAATAGGTCCCCCACTCTTGCAGAGGGGAAAAGCTGCTCTGAGTCTAAACTTCAGCAAGCAGTGATCTTTCCATGACAGAGGGACTGATGTAAGGCCCCCCACATTTGGATCACCAACTCCATGTCCAGATGCAAAAACCAAATCTAGAGTATGCCCTGCTATATGTGTTGGGCCAATGGTATATTGGGACAGTCCCATGGTTGTCATGGAAACCATGAAATCCTGAGCCGCCCGGATAAGTTGGCCTCGGCATGGATATTGACATCCCCCAGAGCCAACAATCTGGGGGATCTCAACAGTACATCTGAGAGCACCTCCGTCAGCTCAGCTAGGGAGTCTGTTGGGCAATGGGGTGGGCGGTACACCAACAGAACCCCCAGTCTGTCCCACTGACCCAACATAAGGTGCAAACACTCCAGACCAGTAGTCACATGGACAGGGTGCTTGCAGAGGAAGATGGAGCTCCTATAGACCACAGCAACCCCCCCGACCCTCAGGTCTACCTTGATGCTGAACCAGGTGCCCTGGTGGACGTATCTGGGAGAGACTGACTCCCCCCTACTCACCCACCCAGGTCTCGGTTATACATGCCAGATCGGCTTTCTCATCCACAATTAAAATCGTGAATGAGGGAGATCTTATTATGCACCGATCTGGCGTTTAGGAGCAGCATCCGGAGGCCTGAGAGCTGGCTGATAGGGCAACCAACAAACCTGTGGGTGTGGGGAGGACCAGAACAAGGCACAGACATTAACTGCCTGGCCCGCGTTCCCCTTACCTGGCAAGTTCTCCTCACAACGCCATATCTCCCTTGACCCGTCACTACACTAATTGGGGGCCCCTCAAATTGCCCCACTTGGCTCTGAGTCTTCTCTCCCAGGCACATGATTCAAGACCCACAAAAAGGCAGACAAAGCAGGAGCCACCTCAGCCAGCCGGCTTATGTATCCCCTCCAGAGAAGGGACAGGTGGAAAAAATCAGCCACAGCTGGCTGAACACCTGGGGCCTGGTCCTGCAAGGCGTGACCCCCGCAGAGGAAAATTCCAACTGGGAAAGGGTGGTGGTGGTGGTAGCCGAGCAGCAGCAGCAGCAAGCAGGCAGGTAGCAGCAAACGGCTCTTTTTTCCTGGATGGTGGTGTTCCCCTTCCTCCTACAGACACTGGATGATGGATTAGATGAGCATTTGCCTAATCCAGCAGGCTCTTCCTGTGACAATTATAAGATGTACAAAGGATACATATTATGGAATCACCTTATTAAATACAAACAGAGATTCCTCATTGGTGAGGCAAGTGCTCAGGCCATTTACTTCTGAGACGTCTAATTCCTAATCAACATGTCTTCTTTGGTGGTGCTTAGGCTGCATCACACTTTGATTGGGTAGAATATTGCCTGCACATTTTCCTTCTTAGTCAGCCAATTGGCAAGCACCTCCTTGTCTATATACCTTTTAAAAAGAAGCACACCACAGGATCTAGAGACTATCTGAATTCTATCAGAGTATGGGGCAAGGTCAGTAATTGATTACAGGTACTGTGTGAACATGGCTGATTTTTAATTAATTTCAACAAATTATGAGACCACTGATAGAAAAAAGTCCAAAAGGAGTCTGGATTTCTTTTGTCTTGTTTTACACTTTGAACTCTCGCTTTTGTCTGTTTTGTGTATTGTAATGAAAACTTAGTTGCTGTGTGATTATCCACCTTCTTAAGCAATTCCTCATAACGGTGTTTCACAATAACATAAAACTGTTATCAAACAAAGTGTTTATTGAGTTAAGGTCAGATTTTGGTGGATTTGGGGCATGGGTGTGGTGGGATTTTGTTTTCTTGTTGGGAACACTGATACCTCCTCCTCTACAGTGTTCAGGCAGGCTCTGTAGGTAGTGGATGGTATTAGTGCATCTGGTGGGTATGCCTAGGCTTTGAGGCCTAGACAATGCAGCAGCCTAGTCTAGGGCAGGACCTGAGAAGAAGCAGAGAGGTTAATGAGCTGGCTCTCCAAGGCCCAGGAAGTCTAATGAGACTTTACTGACTTAACCCAGGCAATAGGGAGCTGTAATATTGTGTGTGGTGCATGTTTGGGGGGCATTTCTTCCCTAGTTTTTTTTTTTTAAGTTGAAAAATATATCCTTGTAAGCAGTGTTAGCTGCCTTGCCCAGGGCCTTTCTGCAGAACAGAGATTGTGTGTTTGTACAGTTAATTCTAGCACCTGTATTTTGGAGAGACCTATAGTTCCTATGTGACATGCTGTCAAGCAATTCCTTATGAAAATTTATGTTTATAGGTATTAATTTAATTTTTAGTGAATCTTCTCTTAATTGCTTTTCTGGCATGGCAAAGGAAACCAGGGTAGTTAGTTCCAAGAAGTAGCTGCCTCAGGAGAAAGGAACTCACAGTTCACATGCTTACTAAAACATTATACCTGTACAAGGAAGCCTTTCCACACGTATCATACTTTGGACACATAATGAGTAGACCTGATTCACTAGAAAAGACAATAATGCCGGGGGGGGGGCGGGAAGAGGGGAGTAGAAAAAGAGGAAGGCCAAACAAGAAATGTATTTATTGCATAAAGGAAGCCACAGTCCTGAACTTACAAGATCTGAACAGGGTGGTTCATGACAGATGCTCTTGGAGGTCGCTGATTCATAGGGTTGTCATAAGTCACAGTCGACTTGAAGGCACATAACAAGGCTGAAAGCAAAAAGTAAAGTAATGTCAACCTCTGTTGTATAACTTCAATATGCTGATGATAATGTGGTCTCCCCACATTCAGAGAAAGATCTTCAAACTATCCTAATGTCCTGCCCAGAGTGCGAAACACAAGATGGAGGCGAGACTGGAATTAATTCTTGTTTTATTAGAGTAACGGTTACATCAAAAGCAGTGCGCTTCATCAACTTAACTATGCTAACTCACTACTATCCCTAACTAATCTGATTCATAGGTCACTGATTCATATGGTCGCCATAAGTTGTAATCAACTTGAAGGCACATAACAACAAACACACACTTTGAATGCTGCAGGATTAACCTTTCATGTGTGTGAAAATTCATTCTCAACTTTGACATATATGTTGACACCATACAGGTGTGCAATGCTTTGTCACAGAAAAACAAACTTAGTTTTCTTGGCTTTTGAAGGTAACATATTTGAAAGAATTTCAAGTGAACAGTTCCTCTGCAAGTTTGCAGAGAAATCAGGGCACATTTTTATTAACAGTTCAGATCATTATGGGAGGATGACTCACATGATATACATTTACTTCCTAGTCACTGTTGTTTAGTTCACACAACTATTTTGCATGTGGAAAATATTGTATTTAAATTGGATGGCTTTAAAAGAAGATTAGACAAATTCATGGAGGACAGGGCTATCAATGGCTACTAGCCATGATGGCTGTGCTCTGCCACCCTAGTCAGAGGCAGCATACTTCTGAAAACCAGTTGCCAGAAGCCTCAGGAGGGGAGAGTGTTCTTGCTCTCGGGTCCTGCTTGCGGGCTTCCCCCAGGCACCTGGTTGGCCACTGTGAGAACAGGATGCTGGACTAGATGGGCCACTGGCCTGCTCCAGCAGGCTCTTCTTATGTTCTTATGTTAGTATGATTTGCTTTTTTGTGAACTTCACAAGTCCTAATTCCTAATTAAGTGCATAAATTGGGGGAAGGGGTTGTCATTACCTATGAAAACTTCCCCCCCAGAAACCTTTTATAGTGACCAGTGCTTCAACCCTTCTGTCCCCCATTTTTGTCTCTGCCCCCCAATGAAAATTGTCTCACTACACCCCTGTGTCAACCTAAGCACATGTATAAGCCACTACTGAATTAACTGAAAGTTATGTAGCCATGTGTTTGGTGGATTACTTTCCCTCTGAGCAAGCACTGTACTGAATACCACACAATGAAATGTGCACCTGAAATACATGCATTATATTTCAGATAAAGATACTGGATTATCTTTCAGAAAGATACTGGATTACAGTAATTACTGTAATGATTGTTTGGATTACTACATGGGACTTCAGTTTGGAGAATGTTTGAGAACTTGACCAACCACTGGAAATTACATGTATGAGGTAGCAGGGTGCCCATTGCGCCATGTGCTTATATTATTATTATTATTATTATTATACCACTATATGCCAAAATGACTTCTAAGGGGTTTAAATCTATAAAATCCATACAAAATTAAAATACATAATAACAATTCTATCAGAGTATTAAAACATCCTTAATTAAAATATACAGTAAAACAAACCTGTTAAAAATATAACAATTATAACAATATTATAATTAATAAACAATTAAAACAATAAGATCCAAAGTGCAAGTTCAGGGGCATGTTTGCCTAAACAGATGTGTCTTCAGGAGCCGGTGGTGGTGAAGCAGTGTTTATAATCCAGATCCATCTCTTACTGTCCTTCTTTGTTCAGTATGGCCCACATCCTTCCACCCTGAAGTTAGCAATATAGGTGAGACTGATTGCTTTGGCTCCAACTAGTAATTGATTATGAGAGACAGTGTGGTGTAGTGGTTAGAGTATTGGACTATGATCTGGGAGGCCAGGATTGGAATCCTCACACAGCCATGAAGCTCACTGGGTGACCTTGAGCCAGTCACTACCTCTCAGCCTTAGAGGAAGGCAATGGTAAACCATCTCTGAATACTGCTTACCATGAAAACCCTATTCATAGGGTCGCCATAAATCGGAATCAACTTGAAGGCAGTCCATTTCCATTTTTCAGTAACTGATTGGCTGTGAGGAGAAAATGCTTTTTTCCTTCCCCTACTCTGTAATGCACCAAAATGAGTACATGGGAAAATTGTCTTACAGTGGTCTAAATATTGTCAAGACAGTATGGGGAAATATATTAGAGAAAGAGTAACTGAAGAATGACCTAGGGAACCTTTATGATGATAGGGGATTCCTGCCCCATTGGGTAGGACAGGGAACCAGATTGATGCTGAAGCATACACCCAAAGTTGTGGGGACAGGGGGAGATTAATGAGGGCCTCCCATAACATCAAAGGTATGGTTAGCTTAGCCGGAAGCATACTAACCCCATTTTCAAATTGGGAATAGATAGCAAGCGTGCTCCTGTGTCAGCCAATTTCTGCACAGCTTTAATGCTGTTCTTTTGTGTTAATAAAAGTTGTGGCCCTCAGTTTGTCCAACAGATATGTTTTGCCTCTTTCTTGTGGGTACGGGTACAACAATTGATTAAGAATACCACAGGAAGATGGTTGAGTGGGACTGGTTGTAAGGATTCTGTGACATCAATCTGTGAGTATGATTCAAAGGTCTAGTAATAACTTTTAAAGTCCTTATTGTCTTTGGACCAGGGTGCCCATGCAATACCTGTCCCAAAACTTTGAAATCTTTGGAAAGACACCGTCTCTCTGACCTCCCAGTATCTGAAGTGTGTTTGATGGGGACTGAGTGTCTGAGGGACTCTCTTCCTAGGGAAGCCCATCTAGCGCTATTTCTGATTGCCTTCTGCCAACACACTGTTAGTGATTTTATACTGGTTATGATGAATGGGTTTTAGCTAATTTTGACTACTGATGTGTTGTAATGTATTGTTCTATTATTGTGTATTCTGCTCTGCGACCTTCTGGTGATGGGTGGGGAAATGCACCCAAACAAACAAATATTTAGAGGATTCATTGGCTTGTGATTTGATCTGACTTTTTTGCTGTTCATTTTAATAGGCATTAATTTGCTGCTGTTATATTGATTATATATTGATTTCAGTTATCCCGATATCTGTTGGGAGACAAATTTTGCCAAACACGGCCCCTCCAAGAAATTTCTGACTTGTGTTGGAGATAACTTTCTCCTACAGAAAGTGGAGGAAGCAACCAGAGGATCAGGTATCCTGGACTTGATTCTAACCAATAGAGATGATTTGGTGGATGAAGTGGCAGTTACTGGACTACACCTTACTTGAATTCTTGATTTTAACAGAAACAAAAGCTGAGAGTAGCCATACGCGCACCCTGGACTTCGGGAAAGCTGATTTTAATAAAACCAGAACAATTGTAAGTACGGTTCCATAGCAAGCCACCTTAATGAGAAAAGGAGTCCAAGATGGGTGGGAGTATCTAAAAAATGAAATTCTAAAAGCACAATGGAAAGCAATTCCAACAAGGAAAAAAGGGGGGAAACAGCAGAAGAAGCCAATGTAGCTTCACAAAAAGCTTAGAGAAGACCTGAAAACAAAAAAGGACACATACAGGAAGTAGAAAGAAGTACAGGCCACAAAGGAAGAGTACAGGCAGGTATCACGGAATTGCAGGGATGGCGTCAGCAAGGCTAAAGCTGAGAAAGAGCTGAGGTTAGCGAGGGATGCTAAAAGCAACAAAAAAGCTTTCTTCAGACATGTCCATAGTAAAAGACAGAGAAAAGAAATGGTGGCACAGCTACTCAATGAGGATGGCAAAATAATAACAGATGACAAAGAAAAGGCAGAAGTGCTCAATTCCTACTTTGGCTCAGTCTTCTCCCAGAAAAGGATCTATAACCCTCCTGGGAAACATGAAGTAGGAGGGACAGGACTGGAGCTTGAGATTGATAGACAAATGGTCAAGGAATACCTAATCACTTTGAACGAGTTCAAATTGGCAGGGCCCGATAAACTACATCCTAGAGTTTTGAAGGAACTGGCTGAAGAACTCTGAGAACCACTGTCTATTATCTTTGCGAAATCATGGAGGACTGGTGAAGTGCCGGATAACTGGAGGAGAGCTAATGTAGTCCCTATCTTCAACAAGGGCAAAAAGGAGGAACCAGGGAACTACAGACCAGTCAGCCTAACATCAATCCCTGGAAAAACTCTGGAGCAGATTATAAAGCAGTCAATCTGTAAGCACCTTGAAAACAATGCAGTGATTACTAGGAGCCAACATGGATTTATGAAGAACAAATCCTGCCAAACTAATATTATCTCATTTTTGGCTGGGTAATCTCCCTTGTAGACTGTGGGAATGCTGTGGACATAATATATCTTGACTTCAACAAAGCTTTTGACAGTGCCCCATGATATTCTGATTAGCAAGCTAGCTAAATGTGGGCTGCATGGAACAACTATCAGATGGATCCACAGTTGGCTCCAGAATCATACTCAAAGAGTGCTTATCAATGGTTCCTTCTCAAACTGGGCAGAAGTAACAAGTGGGGTACCATAGGGCTTGGTCCTGGGCCCAGTGCTCTTCAATATTTTCATTAATGACTTGGATGAGGAGGTACAGAGCATGCTTATCAATTTGCAGATGATAAAAAATTGGGGGGCATAGCTAATACCGTGGAAGACAGAAAGAAAATTCAAAGGGACCTTGATAGGTTGGAGCATTGGGCTGAAAACAACAGAATGAAATTCAACAAGGATAAATGCAAAGTTCTACACTTAGGAAAAAGAAACCAAATGCACAGTTATAAGATGGGGGATACTTGGCTCAGCAATATGACATGTGAGAAGGATCTTGGGATTGTTGTTGATCACAAGCTGAATATGAGTCAACAGTGTGATGTGGCTGCAAAAACGGCAAATGCTATATTAGGCTGCATTAACAGAAGTATAGTTTCCAAATCGCGTGAAGTATTAGTGCTTCTCTATTCAGCACTGGTTAGGCCTCATCTTGAGTACTGCATCCAGTTCTGGTCTCTGCACTTCAAGAAGGATGCAGACAAACTGGAACAGGTTCAGATGATCAAGGATGATCAGGGAACTGGAAACAAAGCCCCATGAGGAGAGATGGAAAGAACTGGGCATGTTTAGCCTGGAGAAGAGAAGACTGAGGAGAGATTGTTGACCATTGAACTGTACTGTCACTGAGTTTATTTTTCCATCAAGTCTGCAAGTCTGGAGATCTGTAGCTAGAAGGAGTTATGTCTGGGAATGGACAGCCAAGGCCGTTGCCATGGTAGCATCAAGATAGACTGGGAGAGTTTTAGCAGCTATCTGTGTTGAGCTGAGTCTTCTGTGTCATGTCTTTGAACTGAGAACTTCTCTCCTAGGGGGGGGAGCAACTCTACATGTAATCTTAAAGCCCTAAGCCATAATGTCTTGTAGTAAAGACTCTTAACCTGATCTAATGGCTCTGTGATGTTTCTTGCTCAACTTAACTCCAATGTAACGTATGCTGTTTCACGAAACAATGCACACACTTCAACAGGGTTATGGGCCCAGATCCACAGTGCATTACACAAGAGTAAGTTGCTGGTCTGAACGGCAGACGGAGTTCCAGAGGGCAGCTTGATCGATTGTACCAGACAGAGGTGAGCAACATGGCTGTAAACCTGTCTGGGGGAGGCTTGCCAATGGAAAGATTGAAGGAAAAGAATTATGCCAGCTGGAAGCCGAGGATGCGGGCTTTGCTGATAAAAGAGGATTTATGGGACATTATAGATGGACCCCCTCCGGCAGTACTGACCGCGGCCTGGACGTGTAGAGATCAGAAGGTGCAAGCTTTTATACTTCTGGCTCTATCAGACTCTCAACTGTTACATGTGAGAGATGTTACAAACGCCAAACAGATGTGGGACATGTTGGAGGCCCTACATGTGCAACAGACTGCAGGATCTAAATTGTGTTTGGCAAGGAAGCTGTACCAGATGCGCTTCACGGGTGAGTGCAAAATGAGTGAGCATCTCATGGAATTCAGGCACCTATTTGCTGAGTTGCAGGATCGAGGCATGGAACACTCTGTTCTTCAGAAGACCTAATTGATCCTGGCTTCACTCGATAGTTCTTGGAATAATTTTGTTATGGGAATCGAAGCCATGCCTGACGGAGGTCTGAACGTTGCGTTTATTGAGGAAAAACTGACCCAGGAATGGCAGCGGAGACAAGAGGCGAAAAGTGCTGAGGAAAAGCAAAGAGCCAAGCTGAAAGAAGAAAGCAGCTGCAGACAGGAAAACAAGCTGGAGCAGCAGCGGCTGAAATCTTGTTATGCCTGTGGGGCTCGTGGGCATCTTCAAAGAGACCGTGCAGTCAAGCACAACTCCAGGGAAGGAGGCTTGAAGCAGGGAAGTGTGAACTTTGTTTGTAAACAGAAGTCTCAAGATTTAGGACCTGTTAACTGGATTCTTGACAGCGGTGCAAGCCATATATTAATCAAAGACAGGAGTTTGTTTTACACGTCTACCGATGAGCAGGACTTTGTTTTACTTGCAGATGGATCGCAGAAGAATGTGGAAGCCCGAGGACTGGTGAGATCTGATAAACTTGGAATACTGTCAGATTGTTTGTTTGTACCAGAATTGGCTCATAACGTATTGTCAGTAAGAAAACTGGTGAGTTGTCAATTTTCAGTCTTGTTTCACAAAGACCAATGTTTTGTAATGAGGGGAGATCAAGTGTGTTTGCAGGGAAGCCTTAATGATTCACAGTTTGTAATAAAGAGCAGTCAAGCAGGGTGTGCTGTGTTAAATGTTGAGGCACAGGTACATCAGGGCTGTGTCCATGAATGGCATCAAAGGCTGGGGCATGCAAATTTTGACACGGTTAAGGAAACCCCAATGCATAGTGAAAACATGCGTTTGAAGGACTGTGGACAGTTAATGGATTGTGATTCTTGTCATAAAGCTAAAATGACTATTGCACCAATTAACCAGGAGGCTGAAAGAACCACAACAGCTCCCTACCAGCTAGTTCATGTTGATTTATCAGGGCCAATAAATGCTTCACGAGGAGGTGCGAGATTTTTTTATGGTAGTGGTCGATGATTTTACGAAATACACTCATGTTTATTTGCTTAAGCAGAAAAGTGAAGCAGAGCAGAAGCTGAAGCTGTTCATTAAGAGAATCGAAACTCAACATGGTGTCACTGTGAAAGCGATACACTCAGACCAGGGAGGGGAATTCACGAGCAAAGCATTGGGTGACTTCCTCAAGAGTAAGGGAATAAACCAGAATTTCACTGCTCCTTACAGCCCGTTTTCCAACGGGTCTGCTGAGAGAAAAAATAGGGTGCTTCAGGAAGCAATGAGAGCCATGCTGATGGATTGCAGTTCAGGGAATTCTTTCTGGGCAGAGGCGATTTTGTATGCGAATTATATTCACAACAGGGTGTTTCATAGTGCTCCTGGAATGTCTCCTTATGAGAAAATCACTGGTAGAAAGCCTAAAATACAACACATTCAAAAATTCGGGGCACGTTGCTGGGTCCACATTTCACAGGGAAAAAGAAGAGGCAAGCTGGCGCCCAGAGCACAGCAAGGTTTTGTTTTGGGATTTCAGAATGCATATTTCAGAGTTTGGTGTCCAGAAACACAGCAATTAGTTCTGAGCAGAAGCATTAAAGTCTCAGAAAAGCCTTGGGATCAAAGGGAAACAGTCATTCTTACAGGGTCAGGTGACACACAAGTGCAAACATTTAAACCAGATCTTGACATAAAAGTGGAAGGCACACATATTCCACTCAGAGATGTGTTAAATGAGCTCATTTGTGGGAAACGAAGATCGAAGAAATGTAAGGTTGAGGAAATGGAGGATCCTGAGCACGCTGTGCCAAGCACAAGCACAAATGGGGAGGCAGAGAGAGCAGAAGCCCTAGTGCCTTTAAGACGTTCTACAAGATCAAACATAGGGAAACCGCCTGAAAGATTTACTGTGGGGGTAATTACCAGCCCAGGTATGCATAAACAAGTTGAAATGGATCCTGATACACTGTATTTGACTTGTGTACAGCCAAAGTTTGATTGAATAAAGTGTTAGCTAAATGTACAGAGATGTTCTGAACTGTACTGAAATGTAAACTGTATTGCAAGATGTATTGTAGAAATGTATTATTGTTACTGTTGTCATGAATTACAGACATGATGGGAAAAGGGGGGAATTGTTGACCATTGAACTGTACTGTCACTGAGTTTATTTTTCCATCAAGTCTGCAAGTCTGGAGATCTGTAGCTAGAAGGAGTTATGTCTGGGAACGGACAGCCAAGGCCGTTGCCATGGTAGCATCAAGATAGACTGGGAGAGTTTTAGCAGCTATCTGTGTTGAGCTGAGTCTTCTGTGTCATGTCTTTGAACTGAGAACTTCTCTCCTGGGGGGGGAGCAACTCTACATGTAATCTTAAAGCCTTAAGCCATAATGTCTTGTAGTAAAGACTCTTAACCTGATCTAATGGCTCTGTGATGTTTCTTGCTCAACTTAACTCCAATGTAACGTATGCTGTTTCATGAAACAACGCACACACTTCAACAGAGATATGATAGCACTCTTCAAGTACGTGAAAGGTTGTCACATAGAGGAGGGCCTGGATTTCTTCTTGATTGTCCCAGAGTGCAGGACACAGAATAATGGGCTCAAGTTGCCGGAAGCCAGATTTTGACTGAACATCAGGAAAACCTCCTAACTGTCAGAGCCATATGACAATGGAATCAATTACCTGAGAGGTAGTGGGGTCTCCGACACTGGAGGCATTGAAGAGGCAGCCGCACAGCCATCTGTCAGGAATGCTTTGATTTAGATTCCTGCATTGAGCAGGGGGTTGGACTTGATGGCCTTATAGGCCCCTTCCAACTCTACGATTCTATGATTATTTTTCCTCTCTTTTTATCTATGCTTATTTTGCTTTTTTATTTTGCAATTGTTCTTTTTATGTGGTTCCTTTTTTTGTTGTTGGTAGAGATTGTTGCTACTCACAGTGTTCATAGAGAATGGGGATAAAAAAGTGAATATAAGAAGCAAACAAATACGGTTCATACAAAATGATTACAAAATTCAGTAACAAAATTCAGAATTTTTTTATTTTTATTTTTTTAAAAAGATGGAAGAAGGATATAAGGGACATGTAGGCCAGCATGGAATTCCATAGATTTCAATGTGAGATATTTAAATAAGTATTTTAAGACCCCCATTGAAACCACTCAAAAGTACCTACCTTAGGCTGGAATGTGGTGCCTGCATTTCTCTCTCCTGAAGTAGAATTTGTTCGCAACTAACTTTTGGCACCATATTGCATTTTGTGCTTTTTATAGAACTGTCCAAATTCATTCCAAAATTACTGTAAGTGTAATCTTTTCCTGTAGAGGAAACTATCCACCCTTTACTTCTTCATATTATAATCTTATTCCAAGGCCACATTTTCCGTTTACCAGGGGTTTTTTTGGTGGCAGAGAGGGAACCTATGGAAAAAGTTATCAACACATTCTTCCTTGTTGCCTGGTTTTGCTGTCTAAAACTGGGCAGTTATACTTAGCTTGTTTTATAATTTTTGTCTGAGAATGTGTTGACTTTTACTGTGTTTTTATAATGCATTCATTTCTCTACTCTGAGATAAAATAAATGAACAAAGATACAGTTGTAATAGTGACAGTAGCTTTGTTCATGAAGCTGATTAATAAATTGCCTTGGCTGGGCCTGAGGGGCATCTGAATAAACGTAACACATGACCGCAAAAAAATTATGCATTAATTTTTCTTGTGACAAGCTATGGCAAATATAGACACATTTTAATAATGGCAATGTAAACACTGCCATGATATACACTGCCATATTTTCTATTAAAAGGGAAGAAGATGCAGTCTTAGCACTTACTCTGTGAGTAAAGTAGTTCTCCAGGTTAACGCCACATGTCTTTGGCACTAGGCAGTAAATGTTGCCCAGGTTGGGAAAGCAGTATCCATAAATGGGCTCTACACTTCAGTAGTAACTTGTATCCATTAGAGACTGAAGTGTTTCTTTCGAGGCATTCTTCAGGAGTCCATAATGCATGGGGGCCCTTCATGAGTACAGGAGGTTCCCTGCTTCAGGCAATTACCCTCAACTTGTGGAGGGTGATGCCAACGGAACCTGGGAGATTGAGCCTGCACACTCCCCCCAAAGGTATTTACTTAATGCTGCATTTGAATGCCTGTAGATGGCTATTAGAAATTAGGGATACTTTATATTCTATCTTTTAGGCCCATAATAACATTTCCCTAACATCAGGGATGTGGAAGCTCCAGATGTTGTTGGACTCCAATTTCCAATAGCACTAGCCAGCATGGCCAAATGTCAGAGATGGTAAGAGTGGTAGTCCAACAACATCTGGAATCCACTGGTCCCCATCTTTGCCTTACACATTTTCTTTATACAAAGTATTGCCTTGATTCAGTTTGGCAGAAAATATTGCTTAAAAAATTGCTACATAAAGTGAATGGGATAATTTCCCTAATAGCACGCCATTAAGATTTTCTGGATAGCATCTTCCTTTTCCACTGTCCTCTTCCACTGAAATGGCACAAATAATGATCTGACACTTATGATTCAAGGCTCCAGCAGCTAAAGTGCCTAATTATATCCTCTCTGCAAGTTCTCTAAATATATAACAAAAATGTTTCTTACTAATATTATGATATATTTAAATTCTAAGCATGTTAGATGCATGCTAGGAAGATGAGAGATGACATATTTCATAGTTTTTCTAGATGTAGTAATTGTAAAATCTGGTCTCTGACAGAATTCTGAGGTCATCCCCTGCTTGCTCTGTAAACATTGTTGCCTATCAGCAGGTCAGTATTTTGAACCAACAGTGGTATTGGTGGTTGGGGGAGACAGAGGTCAGAGGTCAGTTCTCATGAATGCAGTCTGAGAAACACATTTTGGATTTCCCCACACATTTCATGAAATAACTGACCTCCATCCAACTGCAACTGTGGACCCTTAGTCACTCATAACAACTGATGGCCCAGCAAGTGAATGCACATCCACACTTGCATCAAAAGACACATTCAACCACTTCAGTAAACATTATTCAAATGAATATGGCCAATGTTCAAATGCCAAATATATATGTATAATTTTGTATTTCCTAAGAAATGTGTTTCTTATATATATGTTATATATTTCTTAAGTCTTGTAAGCTTTTGTAAAATGTATAAAATCATAGAATAGTACAGTTGGGAGGGGCTTATAAGGCCTCAATCCAACCTCCTCCTAATGCAGGAATCCAAGTTAAAGCATACCCAACAAGTGGCTATCCAGCTGCCTCTTGAATGCCTCCAGTGTTGGAGGACCCACCACCTCCCTAGGTAATTAGTTCCATTATCCTACTACAGTTAGGGAGTTTCTCCTGATGCTCAGATGAAATCTGGCTTCCTGTATCTTGAGCGCATTATTCTGTGTCCTGCACTCTGGGATGATCAAGAAGACATTCTGGCCCTTCTCTGTATGAAAACCTTTCAAGTACTTGAAGAGTGCTATCCTATCCCTCTTCAGTCTTCTCTTCTCAAGGCTCAACATGCCCTGTTCTTTCAGTCTTCATTCATAGAGCTTGGTTTCCAGTCCCCGGATCATCCTTGTTACCCTCTGAACCTGTTCCAGTTTGTCTGCATCCTTCTTAAAGTGTGGGGCCCAGAACTGGATGTAGTACTCAAGATGAAGCCTAATCAGTGCCGAATAGAGGAGAACTAGTACTTCACACAATTTGGAAACTATATTTCGGTTAACACAGCCTAAAATAGTGTTTACCTTTTTTTCAGCCACATTTCAGCCACATTTCACTGTTAGCTTATATTTACCTTATGATCAACAACAGTTCCAAGATCCTTTTTGCATGTAGTATTGCTGAGCCAAGTATCCCCCCATCTTATAACTGTGCATTTGGTTTCTTTTTCCTAAGTGTAGAACTTTGCACTCATCCCTGTTAAATTCCATTCTGTTGTTTTCAGCCCAATGCTCCAGCCTATCAAGATCTAATTTTGCCATCCTTATTGAACAGGTGAACCACCATTTCTTTTCTCTGTCTTTTGCTATGCATATACCTGAAGAAAGCTTTTGTTGTTGTTGTTTTGTTTTGTCACTAACTGCAGCTCATTCAGCTTTAGCCATCCAAGAGTGTCTGGAGCTGGCCTGCAACCACTCGTTCAAGGACCTTGCCCAGGAATGGAACATTGCCACCAGCCTATAGTTTTTAAGATTTTCTGGGTCCAGCGGGGGGTCTCTCCAGGAGTGGTCTCACTACCTCCTCTTTCAGGCAGCCAGGGACCACCCCCTTTTGCAGAGAAGCATTAATCACTTCCCTGGCCCAGTCAGCTGTTCCATCCCTGCTAGCTTTTATTAGCCAAGAAGTGCAAGGATCCAGCACAGAAGTGGTTGCACGAACCTGTCCAAGCACCTTTTCAACGTCCTCAAGCTGTACAAACTGAAACTCATCCAAGAAATCGGGACAAGGCTGTACTCTGGATACCTCGCTTGATTCACCTGCTATAACACTGGAGTCTAAATCCTGGTGGATGCTAAAGATTTTATCTTGGAAGTGTCTAGCAAATTCATTACAGCGGGCCTCAGATGGTTCTACCATGTCCCTGTGGCCAGAGTGTAATAGCCCCCGGACAATTCTGAAGAGCTCCGCTGGGCGGCAGATTGATGATTTCATAGTGGCAGCAAAATATTGTTTTGTACAGCTGTTCACTACCAGAGTTGCCCTCTTCAATCACTTTGGTGCGAAATTTATGAAACTCTGCTGCTGTGTTAGCATCACTGGATGCAGCTTCATCTTCAGGGTGTACCTGAGAGACCCCATGACAAACCTTCCATCTCGAAACCCGCCATCAGAAGCCTTGAAGGTGTCATCTCCGCCAAGTAGCTAATTTAATTTTACTGCTTGCACTTTCTGGATCATCCCATATGCTTGCACTCTTTCAGAATGCTTCTGTAAGAGCCATTTCTACCAGCAGTCATCCACGTCACTCTTCTGAGTTTTCTTTCTCTGCAGCCCTACCTCATCCTCTATGCTGCCTACAAATGCACATAACTTTTCTTCCCCTTTCATCCAGCCCCTTATTGTCCCTTCTGGAATTCCACGTTCTTGGAATAAACTGGCTTTTGAGTCACCACTTTTTACTCTTTCAATAATTTTGAGCTTTTCCTGCACTGTGTAATTTTTTTCTTTTGCTCACCATTACTCAGTGCCTGTTATTCTCCCTTTGTGGTTTCTAAGCCATTGGCCATTTGGCAGGAACAACTCTTGGTGTGCCCAGTAGATATCATCTCTACGCATTCCATTTTATGCACATTCTAACCATCCTGCCACCCCTTCCTGCCAAAAGCACTTGGAGAGTGATAATAATTTAACCTTAATGGTTAAAACAAGTGTGTACAGTGCTGATTTCTAGAGAGAAGCCAAATCACTAGTGGCTTGGAAATCTCATGGGAAACAGGCACTGAAGTGAGGGAAGTTATTTGAAAGGACAGAAACTATTCTTGTGAGTTAAACTGCTATACTATATATTTTACTTGGAGGACATGGTCATGCCCACGATATATTTGAATCTGCGGTATAGCGAGAAGTGTTATAACGACCTTCCACTGTAACGGACTACAAGAATAACATGATGCAGCTAACTTAAGACTAAATAAAAATGCCCTTTTATAATTCTTTCTCAAATCAAAATCACAGAAAGACAATGTGAAATTTCTATTATCACTCACTACAAAGGAGCCATTACTCTCCAAAGTATGGAAAGGATGAAGAAGGAAAGAAGATGACCTCTTGAGTGTGCCTGGCATTTCTGCATTAATGGAGATGATGATATTAATACCATGATGGTATTAAGCTAGTCTATCTCCTTCCCACAGAGGCTGTATGACTGTCCCTAGTTTTCTGTTTTCTACGTTATTCTGAATACTGTTGTTGAACATTTATTTGAGGGTGGTGAAGGAACAGCATGAATGCCTGCCCTTGATCATCGACACAGACACCAATGTGAAGCAAGCCCTGTGTATGAATGGACATTGCTTGGACATACTGATCACATGATTTATCCTTTTCCAAAAAGAAAAAAAAGGAGATTGAATCATTTTCACTGAGTATCTGCATGAACAGCTCTTTGTGATGAGGGCTGAAATAGCTCACCAAATATTGCCACCCTGTGTGCAGGATGCAATGTGAAAAGAAGCTTTTCATTATGAGTGTAAACGGAGCAAAGTGTTACAGAATGGTATTCACTTTGTTTCTACTGGACACCATTTCCTTCAAGGAATGTTTTCTTCCCTCATTCTGGCATCTTTTGGGTAGGAAACATTGAAGAAAATAATGTCCTTCAGAAGCATGGAGCATGAACATCACCAGTGCCAGGAGTCAACAGCAGGAAGCACAATTGCTAATACCATTCTACCACAGAATGTTTTGTGGGTGAAGCCAAATTCTAAACACCATTAGCTAAATCACACTTGAATACAATCTAGGCTGGCTTCAAAGGAACACATTTTATACATGTCATTTTGCTGCTCCATATCATACATTTGATCAGCACAATCTGTTGCAAACTTTGGGACCTCAGCTAACGAAAGCTTCTTGTTTATGTGACTGACTTGAATGTGACCCTGTCACTAAGACCCCCACATTCATAATTAAATTGCACTTGCACTGAGGGAATGCAGCTGATATATTTTAGAGTTTTAATCAATCAAGCTATCACTTTCATTAGTAATTACTACTGTGGAAATTTAAAGGTTTATTCCCACCAGTGCTAATAGCACCACAGTAATAGCACTGTGTGATCATAACAATGCTATTCTGGTTTTAATCCTCCCAATCTGAGGAATGTATCATCCCAGCGTTTCATGAAAAGGCAATGACTATAGTCATGCAGAGAGATCATGGTAATGGACACCCAGGAGGAGGCCGTGCTACCATTGTTATACCACCAATTTTCAAAAATGTTTATGTGTGTATAGGAGCCTTAAGAGCACCAGAACAAGTTGATATATTTTATGTTCAGCAGCATTTGTACAGTCAGACTCAGTGTTTGTATGGAATTATTCAGCCTTGCAAAATTGTTATGAACATTCCAGGAGTGTGCCCGGGAGACACACTATAAATATCTGATCACCTTTCTCTTACCATTGCAATGGGGAAAATAAACATATTTTATTCATGTGAGTGGGAGGGTGGGGGCAGAACTGCTTACCTCAAGTGAGTAAGCTTATGCATGACAGTTTATATCTGACAATGTAAGTGTTGGACTGTGCTTCAGAGATATTACTAAAGTCTTTTTCAGCAGAAAAAATGTGAATAATAAATATATTTTGATACAGTTTCTGAAGCCTTTGGTAGAAACCGAAGAGCTTTGAAATAAAAGAGCCCCATGTGAAACTAATAACCTGATCTTATGAGTTCAGGGGCCTGCAAATAAGTGTAACTGATTGGTTGAAAAAATGCTTTGCCAGTGCATCACTACAAATTGTGGTGTTGTTACATTGGACACTAATTCAGAACATTGAGCCACTGCAACAGCATGAGTAGGCACATGCAAAATCCACTGGAGAAATTCTATTTTTGTAGCTCAGTTTCCTAATCTTGAACAGGTGAATTTCCATGGGAAATATGGCTGCCAATTTGTATTTTGGTGGACAGATACATCTAAAGAATGAGTGCACACGCATGTATATTACTTTCATACTTTACATATTTGCTGCTGAAACACTGGCAAAATGCTGGTATTTCCCAGAGAAGTCATATTGTGTAGCGCTGGCATAAGTATTTGATTCACACAGAGGGAAAAAAAGATCTGTCAGTGGATTCAGGAAGGAACTCGTAGCGGTGGTCCATGGGCAGATAAAGCAGATTTGAAAAAAATAATTGGCAGGATATGGTGAGGAGGGGGACAGCTGCATTGCCAGAGATCTCTAGGAAACGTTTGCAAGAAAGTCAAAGCATCACACTGTACAGTCCAGATGAAAGTCTTCAAAGACTGGAGGTAGAGCCAAAGCATCAATGAAAGGAGGCTGCAAATGGTATGTAGGGAGACAGTAGGCAGATGGAGAAACAGAGACATTTGGATCAAATGCAGCAAAGTAAAAAGAGCTAAACAAATTAGGCCTAGTTAGCTGTTGCCCAGGCAAAGGGCTGATGGGCCAGACCTGGAAGTATATATGGATCAAGTGGCTGCCTGGAATTGAGGCCACGCTGGAGTTTGGTTAAGACAATACCACCTCTTTTTCCTCCAATTGGCAAAAAGAGGTGGGCAGCACACCACTCATGTTTGTAGCAAAAAACCTTGCAACAATTCCATCTTTGCTACATTCCTCTCTAAACCCTGTCCCAATGGTCTGTTTCTCAAAAATGGTACATTTAGCTAAAACCATACCTCCCTTCATGCATTTCTTGTGTGAAAAGGTCATCAGATGAGAATTGGGGAGTAGGGCTCCAGGGCTGCTGGCCCTGCCCCCAACATCAGCCATGCTGGAAGGTCCTGTCTCTAAACACATATTATGTGCAAGCAGCTGCTTATGTGTGCAAGCAGCTGCTTATGTGTAGGGCAGAGCTTGGAATAGTAACTTTTTTGAACTACAACTACCATCAGCCCAATCCAGTGGCCATGCTGGCTGGGGCTGATTATTATTATTATTATTATTATTATTATTATTATTATTATTATTATTATTATTATTATTATTATTATCTTTATTTATACCCCGCCCTTTTTCCAAACTGGAACTCAAGGCGGCTTCCAGATAAAAACAAGTACACATCATTAAGAACCTAGAAAAATATAAAACATATAAACATATAAAATCAGCATTAAAACAGGATTAAACTATTAAGATATTAAAACCAATTACTCTTAAAATACTGCAACCCAGTTTAGGAGCATACAGGCAAAACAATAACATACAGCATCCTCTTCAGTCACTACCCTTAAAACCTTCAGTTCCAAAGGCCTGCCAGAAGAAAAAATTCTTTAGCTGTCGGCGGAAAGACTGCACAGAGGAGGCCATTCTTGCCTCCCTAGGGAGGGAGTTCCAGAGCCTAGGGGCAGCCACCGAAAAGGCCCTATCTCGTGTCCCCACCAGTCGCACTTGTGAAGGTGTTGGGATTGTGAGAAGGGTCTCTTCTGAAGATCTCAGGGCCCGGGCAGGTTCATATAGGGAGATACGGTCTGACATATAGCCTGGACCTAAGCCGTATAGGGCTTTATAGGTCATAACCAGCACTTTGAATTGCGTCCAGAAACAGACTGGCAGCCAGTGGAGCTGTTGCAGCAGGGGAGTTGTATGGTCCCTGTAACCAGCCCCAGTTAACATTCTGGCTGCAGCTCGTTGCACCAGCTGAAGTTTCCGAACAGTCTTCAAAGGCAGCCCCACGTAGAGTGTGTTACAGTAGTCTAAACTGGATGTAACTAAAGCATGTGTCACCATAGCCAGATCAGACAACTCCAGGAATGGGCGCAGTTGGCGCACTAATCTAACTGTGCAAAAGCATTCCTGGCCACCGCAGAAACCTGGGCCTCCAGGTTTAAGGCTGAGTCCAGGAGCACACCCAAACTGTGAACCTGCATCTTCAGGGGGAGTGTAACCCCATCCAGCACAGGCTGAACCCCTATTCCCTGATCCGCCTTTCGACTGACTAGGAGCACCTCTGTCTTGTCTGGATTAAGCTTCAGCTTGTTCACCCTCATCCAGTCCACCACTGCTGTCAGACACTGGTTTAGAACCGAGACAGTTTCCTTGGAATTAGGTGGAAAGGAGAAGTAGAGTTGGGTGTCATCTGCATACTGGTGGCACCGAACCCCAAATCTCCAGATAACCTCTCCCAGCGGTTTCATGTACATATTAAATAGCATGGGGGACAGAACTGAACCCTGAGGGACCCCACAGGCCAATGGCCAAGGAGTCGAACAGGAATCCCCCAGCACCACCTTCTGGGTTCGACCCTCCAGGAAGGAATGGAGCCATCGTAAAACGGTGCCCCCAAGTCCCATCCCGGTAAGGCGACCCAGAAGGATACTATGGTCAATGGTATCGAAAGCTGCTGAGACATCCAACAGAACCAACAGGGACACACTCCCCCTGTCTAGTTCTCTGCGTAGGTCATCTACCAAGGCGACCAAAGCCACCTCCGTCCCATAACCAGGTCTGAAACCAGACTGAAATGGATCTAGATAATCCGTTTCATCCAGGAATCCCTGTAGTTGGGAGGCCACCACACACTCTATTACCTTGCCCAGGAATGGGATATTAGACACTGGTCGATAATTATCCAGAATAGAGGAGTCCAGGGAGGGCTTTTTCAACAAAGGCCTTACAACTGCCTCCTTTAGGCACATTGGAACTCTGCCTTGTTGTAGGGAGGCATTGGCCACTTCCTTCACCCACTCGGCTAGGCCCCCTCTGGCACTTTTAATAAGCCAGGAAGGGCAAGGGTCTAACAGACATGTGGTGGGCCTCACCTCTCCAAGGATCCTGCCCACATCCTCCTGATGGGAGTTGTAGTTCAAAAAAGTAACTTTTCAAAACTCTGGTGTAGGGTCAGGATCAGGTACAGGAGCTAGGCTTCCCTAGTACTTGGGTGATGACTTCTGCTTTTGTGTGACACACACAGTACGTTTCATGTGAAAGCATGATAATGCTTTCTGTGATGTCAGACTATTTAATACACAAGCAGTTCAAAGCTTGGTCTAGAAAGGCTGGAAGTTTACCTGTAGTCTGATATTCAAAGACACTATGTATGTGTGGTCTTCAGTTGGCAACCTGCCAAGAAACATCAGCGCTGATGGAAGGGCTGACAGTTATCTCATTGTCACATTAGAAATCCCCTGTTTTTATACTGGAAAGGGGAATCAAAAGGGGGGCAAAGCTCAGGAGTAGACACTCTGTAAGTTCTCTTTGGTCCTTATTTATAGGCCAGTGAAATATCACTCTGCTAGAGTACCTTGAGATTGGATGCAGGCTTATGGGTGGAGGGAATGAAAGTCCAGGCACAACCCTCTTCAGTTGAGAAGAGCTGAATCTGCAGAATAAAAGAACACAAGTGTACAGCTGGAGCTAGGAAGACTGCTGGGAAGAAGTATCAGTGAAGATGTCAAAGCTGTGAAAAGTGAGGAGACAACATAGTAGTAGCAAGCTGTAGTAGTCCAGAAGAAAGAAGAAGAATGACAATGTGTCCAGTTCTGTGGGAGCTTGAGGCTCATGAGGGAAGCAGGTGGTGTCCAGTCAAAGTCTGAGTCAAAGCAGAGAACAGCCAGAAACAGGACATTAGACAGCTCCAAGGGGCCCTTGCTGGGTGAAATGTCTTTCCTGGCCTATTGCCTTTTTTGAAGCTATGAACTTTATTGCAAAATGATAAGACCTTAGCAAACTTAGAACTTCTGTTTCACAGCTAGATGAATGGGAGGAAATTAGGAGGAGACTCTCTTAACCATGTTACTTACTCTGATTGCTTTGTTAGTGCAATTATTACTTTATGCCACTATTAAAACAAATAATTTTCTACTATATTACATTGCTTTAAGCTGCTTTAATTTCTGCCATTATTGCCATATCACTATATTTTATATGCCTTATATGAAGCAGTATACACCAATATACCAAGTGATTCATTTCAATCACAATCCTGAGTCTTTCATTTTTATCACTGATTATTGTGGTTTTTATCACTGGTTATGTTTTATTCCCTGTCTCATTAGGTTGCTGCTGAGCAAATTCGAACCCTTACTAACTCAGCGTTACTGCATGGGCCAGGAATAGGCATAGTATGTACTAGCATTAATTGGATCATCAAATTAACATGGACTACAAAAAGAATTCAGGTTCTACCCATCCTCTTTCCACCATGTACACCGCTAATGAAATTGAGTTACCCTACTTTCAAACTTATTGGAAAATATAATATACTTAATAATAGCTAGTGCTTTGCACCACATTTTGGAAGTTGTCTACAGTTGTTAGTCCTATGATGATCTGTTACTTTGTCCTACATTGCATCTAAATTGGAAATGCTCATTTGGACACTTGCAGCCAATGAGAGAGGGAATTAAAATGTAAATTTTCATGTTAGCTACCAAAGAGAGGATTAGGATCCTTGTCTGACAAGTGAGATTTAATTTACATATTGCTAGGCAGAATTGTACCATCCCTATTTGTTGTTTTGCAGCTGAAGGGAAGTGAGCTACTATTTGTTACGATGTTATCAGCAGGAATCAGAAGCAAATCTACCACTTTTGTACTATTTAGGTTAAATTTAAATCTATAAATGTGGCTAAAAGGTGACTTATGGAATGTTTCTGCCTAGATGCTCCTATCCCCTCTTATTTCCAGAAATTTTTCAAAGGTAACATGGGATTCTTCTCCTTTCTACGTCTCTTGGAGAAGGACTTTTAGTGTGGCTGCCCTCTTTTTGTGGAACAGCATTCCTGTCAAGATACGGCAAGTGCCCACTAACTGCACTTTCTAGAAACAACTGAAGACATTTTTGTTCTCATAAGCCTTCCCAGTTGGATTAATAGGTCTCTGCCATGGGTGTTTACTTGATGTTGTTGTTGTTGTTAATCTGCTGCTATCTTCTGTGATTTAAACTGTGGTTTAGCTGTTTTTATTCCATTAAGTATTAGGGCTATACACAGCCTCCCCTGATGTGCCCTGGGCCCCCAATCCAATCCCCCCAAATCAGGCCAACCTGTCCTGGGCCAACCAGGGGACTACCTGCTCTGCTCCAGTTTCTGTTCCAAATTAGTTTGGGGGTGGGGCTAATGTTTAATTAGGTTTCTTGTTTAAAAAACACCCTAATTAAACATATCAGGAGGGTGGCAGGGGAAGGAGACATTGAGTCATTGGGCATAGGGGATTCTGCAGGGTGCTCCTTCACAAGTGGCCTCTCTACAGGGAAGTATCATCTCTCTTTATTGTACGGTGTTCTATGTTTCTTGAAAGTGGTTGGAGGGATCCTAGGGAGGAAGAGTCACAGACAGGACTCTGCATGCAAGAGAAAGATGATCCATCATATTCTACCCCTCACACACTGCTCTGTCTTCTCAGATATAATAGGTCTAGGTTTAAATCTTGAAGGGCAATTCGTCACAAATTGGAGGATGTATTGGTTCAAAGATTAATCCCTTTAAATTAGTAACATTAATTAAATAATTGTTCAGTTTTGGGTTAAATCTGTAAAGTCGCAAAAGGGGTGGTAATCAATTAATTAATTGTAAAGAAGAGGAACAAATGGTTGTTTTAAGATTAATAGATTTGAGAGTGCCTAATTCAAATCTGTCCATACATCCAGGAATGTGGCTGCTTTGAATGTGAATGGGCACATCTGTTCTGAAAAAGATATTAAGGTTGTCAGTGGTAAATGGCTGCAAAAGAAGATTCCAGAAAATCACTGTATGTGCTCTGCTTCTATGATCCTCAGACATTTCACTATGTAGTAGACTGACAATGTACTTTACACAGTATAAAACTCTCCTCCCCTTCCCTACCATGTACAGAATGCTATAGGAGATCCAATTCTAGGAAGACACATCAAGACAAACTCGTCCAAATTCTTTAAAAAAAAAACACCTAACATACATTTCAGGATGGATGCAAATGAGTTTAATAAAATGTTCACCTATTTTTAAATTTGTTTTAGTTATGCAAAATTGAGTTTTTATAGGAAAGAGTTATGGGGAGCCTACTAATTTGCTTGCTCCAAAATGAGCTGCTGCAAGAGTCTTGGCTTCAGGAGACAAGGAAATACCCAGTCATCCTTGCCTGTAGAGAAGGATGGGAAGAATCTTCTTGAAAGGCAGCTCTGTGGCCAAGATGACTGAAGCACATTAGCAAAGAAGTTACCAAAGGATCTTCAGTCTTACTTCCAAACTTGAAGCTGGGGAAGAAGCAGGGATCACTATGCAAGTGCTGGAATGATTCCTGCCCACCAGTATTTCCAGTGTTAGGAAGAAGACTGGACTCTCATCATATATGCAGAGGAGGGGAATTCAATCACCATGACAAGCAACAGGGTGCAAACCTGACCATATGTTGCTATAACAAGGACAAGGTAGGCATAGTGTAATGATTAGACTCAGACTGGGACACAAATATCCAGGTGTGAATCAGTCAGCAACTCACTGGGGCCACTAGATGACCTCGAGGCAGTCACTATCTTGGAGTTCAGGGGTGGGGAATAACCACCAGCACATAAACTGGACAAAGTCCATACACGGATTTCATCTGCCCTCTTGCTCACCAGTTGCCCAGCAGAGAGCAGCAGAGAGGTGAAAGGGCTTTGATGTTGTGCAGTGTGCAATTGCAGATCTTTCCTATGCAAGTAGGTCCACTGCAACTACTGTGCTGGACATGGGGAGGGAGCCTTTCTGGCATTGTGGTGGTTTTGGGCAGCACTCCTCATTGGCTGTCCTTAGGAGACAATCCCAGCCCTGGAGGTGGGCGAGGAGATGGGCCCTTGATGTGGACCAGAGAGTAGACTTCACTTTTGTGGACTGTGCTGGGGCTTTAAATTCTGGTAGTGTGCTCCCTACCACTGCAGTGCTCACAACGGCTTCCCCACGCACACTCCCCCATTTCTTGTACTTTTGCTATGGACATGGCCAGTTGCTGGGAAGGAATTTTATGCTTCACATAACTGGCCTCCATTTCAGTGAGGTTTTTGCCTTCTTCATAGCAATGAGCCACTGTTCCTGATTTTATGCATTTTCTTTTTCACATCTTTGGTTGGTAGAGCAGGATTGAGCAGGGGCTAACTCCATGTTTAATGCAAATTTCCCCTCTAAGAGTCCTAAAAATGTATATATTAGTATGGGGTGTTAAAGGCTGAGGCTCTCCTTTCTAAGCATGTGCAGCTAAAAGGAGAATTTTTCCTCTGCTTATTCTGGGCAGGCAGCCAATATTCACATTGTTCTGTAAGCATAAGATAACACACACACAGTCCAGGCAGTGGACAATGAGAGATACCATATTTAGAGAGAGTGGAAATTACACCTGCCTCCCAGCTAGTTTATCAGAGAACATCTCAGCTCAGAGATGGTGGTCAGGGATGTTGCTCAGAGATGGTAGTCAGAAGTGGAGCTCAAACACTGTGACACAAAGTGATAACCATGGAAAACCCCTATAAAAGGAGGGGATTCTAGACAATAAGCTACCAGTGCTTATTTAGCACTGGTTGAAACAAGAAGAATGTGTTCCATTCAGTATGATTCTATATTTTCAACTACTTTTTGTCTTAAAGACTTTGAGCTTGGGCTCAGTCTTGTGCACAAGTGTAATCTAATAAATGCTGTGCCTTGAAGGTTTCATACTTAAAGTTGAAAGTTTTGATACTTTATATATTGATTGTATACCGCAATATACCTGCTTCTTATATGTATTTCTGATTTCTGATTCTAATATGTTGGCTGAGGCTGACTAGAGTGCATTTAATAGTGGTAGTGTGTAAAACATGAAAACATAGAACATTATAAGGATATTACGCTGTCAGCTTCCCAATTGTTTTCATGTTATCTCCCAAGGTCCACAGATATGTGGGTGGGAATTCCAGCTATCAGCCTACCTATTCAGATGACTACTGTTGTGAAACTGTGTAAGCTTAGATGAAGATGACGTCTGACACTCTGAATAGCCAACTGGCAGAGAGGAAAGCAAGAACCCTTGATCCTGTACATTCACTTGAAAGGGGACTGGTCTTGCTGGTTTCAATCAATGGTCACCTAGGGGTCACAATAAGGGATCTTTTGTGGGGGCTGCCCTGAAGGCCACAACCCCAGCTCAAGTAGTGGAGGTTGGCCATGACCCACCCAGGTTGCTGATGGGGATCTAGCCAAAATGTTTTTAAAGTTGTTTTGTTTTAATGTATTTTAAGGTCTGTTTTTAGGATGTTTTAAAGTGTGTTTAGTGCTTTTGTTTGCTGCCCTGGGCTCCTGCTGGGAGGAAGGGTGGGATATAAATCAAATAATAAATAAATAATAAATAAAATGGCTTGCACTGGGGTGGGCCCCTGATGTCCATTAACTCCGTTATGGTTCCCCAGCCAGCAGGCAGGGGAGAGAGTAATCAGAAAGTGGGTGACCTGCCCAATCACGTGATCCTTGTCCTATGCCATGCCAAGCTAGTTTATGACTGTGACCAAGAGACAAAGTTGTGGCCTTATCCCCCCCATCATGTCTCTCTGTGTTAATTTCTCCCAGACACTCTCCTCATGCACATTAAGCACAATATCAAAGTAGAAGTGGACATGTCTCAACAGACAGGTGTACTTGTGTTTCTCCATGAGTGCAGATACATGCATTTTGCATTTGCAATTGCATTTTGAAGTTTGAAGTTTTGAGTAGATGTAGAGAGCCAGTGTGGTGTAGTGGTTAAGGTGTTGGACTACAGCCTGGGAGACCAGGGTTCGAATCCCCACACAGCTGTGAAGCTCACTGGGTGACCTTGGGCCAGTCACTGCCTCTCAGTCTCAGAGGGAGGCAATGGTAACCCCCCTCTGAATACCACTTACTATGAAAACCCTATTCATAGGGTCGCCTATAAGTTGGAATAGACTTGAAGGCTGTACAACCAACCAACCAAAGCAGAGCTTGTAGTTTAGTTGCGCACTGACCTTATTTGCATTTATTTTTGCCTTTTAGACATTCAAGACAGATAAAGGGTATTGGCAAGGGTTCTTTTTTTAAAATAAACTTTGCCAATATAGAGAAAAAATGGATGCTGAAACTAGAGTGGAAATAGTAAGAATTAAATATATGCCTCTGGTTCCATGGAAGATAGTTTTGTGTATGTGTTAAAGGTGTGTGACTATGCATATTTCTGGCCCCACCCACCACTGGAATGCAGCTCCCTAACCGCTTTCCACTGGGTTAGTGAGGTCCTGAACTAAAAAAAAGAACTTCATTACTCTCTTAGCCTAACCTGTTTTACAGGGGGTTTTTGAGCATGAAGTTGGGGGAAAGCACACCATGTATGCTTCCCTAAGCTCCTTGGAGAAAGGGAACAGTTATAAATAAGTTAATATATCTCTTTTCACAGGTAGCAGAGCCAAATCCAGGAGTATCTTTAGGTGGAAAATTTGCTTTGGCAATGGCGTTCCCGCCTAACGCGGGGGCGAGTTTGCCGCCACCCACACCCTTTTCAGAAGACTTGGGAACATTCCCGAAGGATTTGAAAATGGGTCAGGTAGGGTCTTTCGACCAATGCAAAGAAGGGATGCGCAGGTTTATAATCCTGCTCCTCCCTCAAATCTTGCCTCTCTTTGCCTTGTGGCACCCGCCCCCCCTACTCAGTATGGGCTTTGCTAGTCGCCAATTGGAGCTGAGTAGGAATTTTTTTGGGGGGGATTCTGATTTCAGAATCCCTTTCATTTTGCCTACTCTATACTGCTGGGGTCGATTCGATTGGCCCTTGGGGGGGTTAGGGCTGACTTGCTTTGGCTGGCATGGAATTTGGGCAGGTGAGGAAGGTGGGGGTACAAAGCAGGTGACTGAGGCATTTTGTTAAAGGGCACTCTCTAGGGAACTACCAGTGCTGTGTGGCTGGTGGGGATCTGGGGGGTGTCCTTGTGGGACCAACTTGCACATCAGGGTGAACGTCTGTATGGCGGGGCCAGGCTGTGGAGGTTGGAACCACTTGATTGGCTCTAATAGCAAGGAGGGACAAGTTATCCCACATCCTTGGCTGAAGAGTCACAGTCCACAGTGACTGACATGCCCAGGGAACTGGAAGGAGTACTCCCTCCCAGTTCGGTATATCCTCACCTGCCCAAAGTGTGATCAGTTTGGTAACTGGCTGAAATTGGATGAAGTTTAATATTTGTTATATTTTAAATAAATATAACATTAATCCATGACTGTGTCATGAGTCTTCTTTGGTGTGGTGTCAAAGAAACCCCACTCCATCTAAACCAGGGGAATGAACCTTTCCAACACACTTTGATTCTCCACTAACACCACTTCTGTCTTTTTTGCATATATTTTAAAGCCAGTGGTCCTCATTTACTTGCTTAGGGGAAGACATTCCTGGGTGCTTAATTATATAAAAAATGCAACCTATACACAAGATGAAAACAAAATTGGCTGCAGGGATATTTTTGAATACTGAAGGCACTCTTATGTAATCATAAATATATTCAGCATAAAATAAAAATACACATGAAATAGCAAATGTTTTGCCATTAAAAGAAAAAGCTCCTGTATTCTTGCTGTTAATATTAGGACAATGTTTGATTTATGCCTTAATTTGCTGGATATGGAAATTAAGTACAGTCAAATACATTTTCCTTCATCTATTGATCCTTTTAATCTACTATATATTTTACCTACAGAGGTATCTTTATTAACAGTTGTACAGAAGTTTAGTCACCAGGATCCCTCAGATCTTCTAAGAGCCCTCTGAGTATATGCCTTTTATGATCCACTAAATCTATGAAATTTAAGAAAAATATGTCCTTATTCAAAACCTTTCACTTTGACTATCACATCATTACATTAGGGGAATATAAGTTTTGTTCCCACTTGATTTAGTACTGGCCAAATTAGCTACTTTGAAATAGTAAATATTCTAGCAAAAGTTTTTACATTATCACTCCATTTTCAACTTTCAACCCAAACTTTTAAGAGAAGCAGAAAAAGGAAATGAAACAGCTACTTCCTGTTTCCGAATACATCTTTCATATCAACTGTATCTTCAGTAGAGAACAATTGGAAGATGAAAAAAGAAAGAAAATAATTATGACCTTATCCATGTAAGAAATATTTATCAGTCAGTTCGTGAAACTATAATGAAACTTGATCCCTAAATAAAAGTCACATCTAATCCCATCATTAAGTCAAATTCCTGTTATCTATTCAGCTTTCAGTCTGGATGGTCCCACTTTCATTAACTTTATTATCCCACAGAATTATGAATAGTAAATCTCCAAGATATGGCAGGTTTTGATCAAAATATTAATGTACCATGAAAGATAAATGACAGCGATGTCATCTGGAGATTTTTAACTCTGTAGGGAGAGAATACATAGACATCCTCCCTCTTTCTCATTTCTTATCCTGTCATTTTTTTTAAAAAAAAGAGCATGCTTTGCATCTCTTACAGCCTCAGTGTTAATCTTAAATACATGAACTGACCATTAAAGAGACACAACAATGCATAAAGCCCAGGGTACTGAAAAGGACAAGAAGCCATTTCAGAATGGAGCAGAAACAGAAAATTTCCCTCTCATAGGAAGTCTATCTTTGTTTATCTCTGTCACTTTCTGGTCTTCTCTGCTATGGGGAACAAGAAAACGTTTAACTTTAAACTTCCTGTAAAGAGTTCCACACAACATAGGAAGCGGACCTTTAGTAGTGTGGCACCTACCCTTTGGAATTCCTAGTAACAGATGGACGAATTAAGGACTATGTTGCCATGGCAAGAGACTTCATGATATAAATAGAACATCTGTGATAGTTCTTTACATGTGTTTCTTCTTATGTCTCCCTTAGACCTGTCCTTCTCCAAAATATGCACCTGATATCCCAATGGAATACTTACATTCCAAGTAAATTGCAACATTTTGGGGACAGGTGACCCTTTCAGGAGTTAAAAAATTTATTGCATCCCATGTACCCTTATTAGTTAGATAGTTATAAATTCATTGTACTACAGAGCCCTACATTTGGGGCCAGATTTAGCTGAGAAACCATCTTACTCCACATGAAGGGGCCAGACCTATGTGTCTCCTGGCCTGGAAAGGCAGGGCCCTGACTGACTTCAGATACAACCGCTGCTGCTGCTGCTACTGAAGGGGGCGGAAACCATCTGTGAGTCCTGAAAGGCCTGTTGCTCAGGATGTCGACAGACTATTGGTGTGGGGTGTTGTTTAGGAGTTGTTGGGGTCAAGATTTAATTTTAGAGATGCTTTATTTTTGTTATTGGGATTTTGTTTTTGTATTGTTATTGTTAGACCTTATGAATTATGTGGTATTGTTTTAATTTTATTATATATTTATTGAGATGTTTTCTTTAGCTTATTATTTATAACTATTTAAATCCTGTTATATTTTTGTGACTGTTAGAGTGAATTATGTATTTTTATATATATTGTAAGTTATCTTGAGCATGGTTTAACTATGGAAAAGCACCATACAAATAAATGATGATAATATATCCCTCCCCAACCCCTAAGGTAACTGAGAGGCAATTTTGATAGTGCTAGATGATGTCTGCAATGCTACTACCAATCTGTCCTGCATGAAGTGCTAAGCTATAATACAGATAATGGAAAACTAGACCTCCTATTGCTAACTTTGCAAGTATGAGGGGAGCTTCTTGCTATTCTCCTGAATTTTGAAATAAAGCACCCTCTCTTTGTACAGTTTAGAATAAAATATAATGTCTTCATAGACATCAGATGTAAAACTGAAGTCACTTTTGTCAAAGATCCATCCCCCTGGGGTTCCTCACCCTCCGTACTCCAAGGGGGTTCTTTGCTTCTGAGAACAGTCCCCACCCCACTGGGTTCCCACTTCTCAGGCACACTCCTTCCTTTCCACGGAAGTAATTACCCCTGGTATTCACTGCCACCACCCTTCTTTCTGAATCCTTCCCCTGAGTGAAGGGGTCTCAGAGAAGTATGTGATTTTAGATGGATTTACCCTCACTAATCAATCCGTAGCATTTAGCCTTCCAGCACTAGATTTAGAATCCTTAGTTCCAAGCCAATACACACCTTTTATACAAAGATTGTTTATTTAAGGGTAGATACATTGGTATATACAAAGGAGAAATAGTAGTTTGATTCCTTAAAGCTATTCACCCTCAGGTGGGCTACACATGGTCATTGGCATAACAAAAGGAGATGTTCAATACAGACACAAAACAAAAGAAAGACTTATCTTAACTAAGATCCTGTACTTACATCCATGTAACTCTATTCCTCCGTGGAGCAGCTGGGTTCTCAAAAGGCTGTCCCTGTTACACGTCAGCAAGTCGAGGTAGATGGAACAAGAGGGAACTCCCTTTTGAAAGAACCTTCTTCATATTTATGGGTTTCTTTTCCTCAACAAGGAGGGGGGACCGTAAATAGCCATATCCTGCCCCTGCTGGGGATCCCTTCCTTTGAAGTCTGTGAAGATTGAGAGAGCTAGACAGAATCATCCAGGTGTCCCGATCTACAACATCCCCTCTTCCTGACTTTTAATCCCAGGAATCTGATAAGGAGCAACACCTAAGAATCAGTAGCATTTCCTTGCAAGGTTGTAAATTGCCTGTCTGACACTGAGCTTCGGATCTTCCCCAGTAGGGAATCTCAAGGAAGACACAGGCTCCCAGAATTCTCTCTGGTTGCCTCACTTCAGCTTGACCAAAGTTAGCTATTCTTGACAACTTTCTATCTATATATTGGAAGGTTAGTTACTAAATCTTGATTTCACACCACAGAAGATTCTGTCTGCTCCAATTAGAAAAGGGGAAACATTAACAAAAAGGGGAGTACAGGAATCTTGATTCTTTCTTCTGCAAAGTACAGAGAACACCCCTGTATGTCAGTGTTAATGGTGGTTCCTCATTGCCAAGGACAGTGGTAGGTGGTTTGCTTCCTACTAATAAATGGGCATAATATTGCAGGCACATTTTTCTATAAGGGCTAGTGACTTTGGGTTGTATTCAACTGGCAGAGCAATCCAACTCAGGAAAAGCCAGCGTGAATGGTGCCGATGCAAGACAAGCTGGCGTAAGGTACAGCTGCACCCAGTTGCTGTTCAGGAACTTCTGGGTTGGCTGAATGCTGGCTCAGCCAGGATCTGCATACAGAGACTAGAAAATAAAAGCCTGCTCTCCCAATACCCTGTGAGGGAGTAAGCCCTCTCCATTGACTTCTATTGTATTTATTTTCTTAACCAGACTTTTTTCTGGCATAACTTTTGCCTGAATTGGGACCTGCAGGAGCACTCCAGACACAAGTTGGATGTGGCCTAAGTCCCTTCACCTCAGCCCCTCCCCTGACGCAACCCTGGAACACCCCTTTTTCAGGACTTATGCCAGTTTATGCCGGCTTCACTTAAGCTGGTCTCAGCTGAACTGCCCAAACCCAGGCTGAGCTGGGCTGAGCCCCAGTTGAGACAAGCTGAGGGATTTACGCTGGCATAGCCTGGCTGATCCAGGACCTAGCCAGGTCAGCTGGAGATCTGCCACTTCCAACTTCCCTTTGCCTGGCTTAAGTTCTAGTCAGAGTAGACCCATTAAAATTAATGATCCTAAGTTAGTCATATCTATTATCTTCAACTGGAATCCATACCAGTTAATGCCCCAAGTGGGTGGCTCATCTAGAATCAGGAGAATATCCATCTATCTAGGAAGTATGGCAACTCCATTCCTTCCCACCAAATGAGATCAGCAATGGAGCCTCTGACAAAACTGTCACTCTATGCCCTCCAGGTAGTAACTTCCATGAATGAGTCACAAGGCAATGGAAAGTGGCTAAGGGGCAGAAAGGATGAACTCTGCCAGAGCCAGTTTTCGTATTCATACTGAACAGTCCTTTACCTCTGTCTTTGCTGAGGTGTATAATAAAGCAGGGAGCTTGGAATCAAAAGTATAGATGGTAGGCAGATGGAAACCTTTCTGGAGCAAATCGAGGCCCCGAGCCCTCCTGCTTTGTTTTTCTCTTGGAAGGGCGGGTGAAAAAGCAGGTGGGGAGATGACTTTGAGCAGAGAGAGAGGAAAGAGTTGAGTAGCCTGTCTGACACACCCTTCTTTCAATCAGACTTGCACCCAGCCAAGTTGTTTGGAAGGTTTAAAAAACATAGAGGGAGGAAACACATAACTCTGCATAATGATTCATTGCAAAACATACTTAGTTAAATGTATATTAGTAGTGCAATCCTATGCATGTCTATTGAGAGGTAAGCCCCACTGTGCTCAGGTGGGTTATTCCCAAGCAATTGTGCATGGATTGCTGCATAAATGAACAGTTTATTCCATGCTAGTTTTGATTTTAAACAAGCACTATAAATAACTTTTTTGTATTATGGTTGTTGTTTTTGTTGTTATTGTTATTTAGATTTATACCCCAGCTTTCAAAGAAATTACCAATTTGGCTTACAAGAAAAACTTACAACACCTTAAAATATATAAAAATAAGCTGAGAACCATGAACTCTATACAAGCAGCATTTATTTATTTATTGTACTTATATACTGCCCCATAGCTGAAGCTCTCTGGGCGGTTTACAGTAACTAAAAACATTAAAACAAATAGACAAATACAAAGCATCCAGCGTGTCTGTGTCTGTCTGTCTGTAGTTAATAATGCTAACTATGATTTTCCAAGGAATGTTATGAACCAGGTTGCATTATGCAGTCTTACATATCTGAAATACTTTTTTTCCAGTCCAATAGGAAATTAAATAAAAAATCTTGATATTTTCATCCTGACTTATCAAAGATGACCGATGGAAACAATTAAACTTTTATAATTTTATAGACTAGTGACTTTCATTGCAAATGTTTGGATCATACAACTATTCTACAATTTTAACTTTAAGATAGAAATGTTTGTTTGTCTCTGGTAGACTTATGTAAATTTTGTTGCTTATACTTTCCACTGGGATGTGTATAAATATATCAACTATAAAATAATAGCATTCCATCCACATATCTTGCCAACAAAAAGGCAATTTTGGAATCATGGCTTCAAAGCTGCATTAATATTGTGGTCCATAATGTTTCATCTGTTCTTATATTGAAATAGCTTGAAATGAAAAAGACGAGGCTGCAGCTGAACGGACTGTAATATTCATCAAGTTGCTCTTCAGGTCTTTTATTTTGAACTAAAATTGGAAGGCTAGCTGGAGCTGCCATTAAGAATCTGTGGCAGGAACAGTGGGATAGTAATCCCTTTTGCAGATTCTATTTTAATTTAAATCCTAGTGTGTTAAATAGTACCATAGTTCTTAATAAGAGGGGATCAGACACTGTATTTGTCAGGCTCCATACTGGATATGTAACTGCTTCCATACTTTGCTTGTTCTTGAAGAAACATGAATTTGGGCTTTGCACTGAGTGCTAAGTCCCATAAACCGCTGAACATGTACCTTGAATTGTTCGATTTTAAGCCTTGAATACTTCAGATCCTATCAAGTTAAAATTCCCTTTCAATTTCTCTTTCCTCAAAGCCCACAGCACTGATTTTATTTTAACTACTTATATTATCTGCTTGAGTTATCTGAACTATTTTATATTTTTTCTAAAGTCACCTAGGATGGTATCACAGTCCTCTGAAAGTAATATGCTTTAACAGGCAATCTGTAGGGATATTTACAAGTGCAGCAGTTCGGAGATTCTTATAACATGCAGCCTTTTGTTTGATAAACAGTGTCATCACTCAAGTATGGTACATGTCTGTATTATCCACACTTATAGAACTGAAGTAGCCATGGGTAGTAATTCAGGATAACAAGGCAATTTTCAGCTCTACCCAAGTGACAAGAATGTAACCAAAGTGTGATGGGCAAACCCAGTCTGAAAGTTTATAATCAATGTTTCTTTAAGCTCAATCTCTTCCAGCTATTAACTGTCCTATAATATGATCCATTGGGTACATTTATTATTATCATCACTGGAATTGTTTACTGTGCATGCCGACCATGATCCTTATGTTGTGGATGTCATGCCGGATGTGCACAGATAGAGAAATTGGACAGATGAAAGCTGTAACCTGCTGCTGAAAGCTGTAAGCTTACTCAACTCACATGATGTGTACAAGTATACCATTAACAAATAGGCAGAGACAAGGAGGAAAAGGTAGCTCTTCTCAGAACTTGCAAGGGTTTCGCACTTCCGGGAAGGGTTGCTTTGCCTGTGCTGCCTCTGAGCGAGCTCTCGTCTCAGAAGCTTTTTCAGCTTTAAAATTAGTCAGAACGCTCTTTTTGACTGATAAAGATTTTCTCCCGGGCAGGGAGAAACGTAGAGATCAACCCCAAAGCCTGTTTTTGTGGGGAGGACTGGATTTCATTTATTTATGAAAGAAAGTTCAAACTGCAATGCCGGACGGACTTTCATCAAGCTCTAGCTGATTACAGCGACACGTTTATCTTTTCTTTAAAGAAAAAACGGACTCTAACAGGCAGATGAGCATCCTTCTTTCTATCTTCTTTTTCCACTTGGCTTAAATTGGTGCAGCAAAAAAGAGATTTGTCAATGAATCAGCTGTGAAGAAATTCTTAGGTGAGTTTTGGCTTTTCTCTTTCACTAACGAAATTAAGGAGGAAAGAAATCGAAAAAGCTTATCTTTGTTTTTATCGCAAAAAGCTGTCCTGGAGGTGCATTCTAAAGATATCAACGGAAGAGGGATTTCTATTTCGAGGAGGGGGGGGATTTTTTTTGGTCTATTTCATTTTGACGAATCTGCTTGTTCACGACGCCACTAATTGTTTTGATGTTGGGAACTAAGTTTGTTTTGTATTCCTGAACACATAGAGATAAGGCAGGCTGTATTGTCTACACTGATACAAGCAAGCCTGAAATATTAACCCAATTGTGGCTGAAATAATTTTTGTCTCTGCGGTTTTAAGAATGACAACCAGGAAAGTGAATGAGACCATGGAAGAAATTATGTTTCAGAAAATAATGGGTGAGATTGAGATAACGAAACAAACCCTGAGACAGGGTAGACAGGAGATGAAAATTGAACTTAACAAAATGACGCAGGAGCTTAAAGAAATAGGGGATTCTGTGAGAGAGGAGTTTGATGGGATAGGGAAGCTACAAGACCTGGAGATTGGAACAAATGTGAAATTTGAAAAAGATTTGGATTTTATGGATGTTAGAAATAAAGTTGACTGTTTGGAATTCAACGTTGTCTCTGAAGAAATTAATGAAGATTTTGGTGGTAAAGTTATCAATGTCTTGGATAATTTTCTGGACTGGAATGAGGTGATGGAGTTTGACATAGAAAAAATCTATGGAGTTGGCTACAGATATGTGACAGTGGAGAAACTCTTAAGAGATGAGCCAGTGCATTTTGTAAAAAAGAAGAACAGAGATATGACTTTGCAGCAATACTTCAGCAACATATTCAGAATTTTTAACTGGAATGATGTGATGGGGCTTGACATAGAAAAAAGTTATGGAATTAACTACAAATATGTGACAGAGCAGAGATGCACCCAGAGCAGAGATGTGACTTTACAACAATATTTCAACAACATATTCAGAATTGATGGCAAAGACATATTTGTGATGGGGGAAATTCCCATCAGACTCTTGTTATATGACTATGGCTATGACAGTAAGATCATCATGGGATACTGATAATGGACAAATGGATACTGAAACCACTGGATTTAATAGGACTATTGAAGATGGAAGATGGAATTAATATTGATAATGGAAGAATGGTTATGGAAATTATTGGACTTAACAGATTTGACGAGATGGATTAATTGATATGTTTACTTGGACTATGGCTATGACAACAAGATTATTATGGGATATTAATAACGGAAGAATGGCTATTGAAATTACTGGACTTAACAGGATTATTGAAGATGGAAGATGGAGTTAATATAGATAATGGAAGAATGGCTATTGAAATTATTGGGCCTAACAGATTTGATTTAGATGGATTAAGCGATATGTTTATTTGGAGAAAAATTGAAAGATATATCTTTCAAGGAATTGAAACCTCTCTTTGACTTTTTGTGGAAAGAATAAAATAATGTTTATGAGATTTGATGATTAATTAAGATAACTACTGGAGGAAAGTGATTTTATAATATAATTTTAGAGATAGGATTGTTATATATTCTAAACTTATAACTGATCTGCGACAAATCGGAAGTCGACATTTTATTTTATTGTTTAATTGTTTTTGTTTTGTTTTGTTTTTTGTCTTTGAAAATTTGAATAAAAATTAATGATAAAAAAAAGAACTTGCAAGGGTTTCTAGTTATTGCCTGGTGTCCAACAAATCCCTTGTCCATAACAACTCTGACTTCACTCATTGGCTAAAAACCTGAAAGGGTGAGAATTAGAGCTACTGGCTAGCTCATTTCACAGAAATTGTAGTAGGGGGATATTCACATTTTGGTGCATAACTTTTTTTCTAAAATACTTAGAATTTTTTTAAAAAATGAAAGCTAAGAATTTGATCTCTCTGATATACCTGGGACTGATAGAAATGGAACCCTTCTACCCGTCTATTGACAGTTAGAAACGTTGTTGTTGTTGTTGTTGTTAATAATAATAATAATAATAATAATAATAATAATAATAATAATAATAATAATAAAACAAATACAACAACACATCTTGAAAACCAATTCCAACACAGACAAAGAATGGGAGAAGGTCTCTACTTAAAAGGCTTGTTGAAAAAGAAAGGTCTTCAGTAGGTGCCGAAAAGATAACAGAGATGGTGCCTGTCTAATATTTAAAGGGATGGAATTCCAAAGGACTCTGGTAAAAGGTGCCACAACACTAAATGTCTGCTTCCTATGTTGTGCGGAACAGACTCCGTATCTGCAGGAAGCCCTCACCTGCAGTATGCAGTGATTGAGTGTGTATATAAGGCATAAGATGACCTTTCAGATATCTTGATACCAAGCTGTGTAGGGCTTTGTACATCAAAACCAGAACCTTGAACTTGGCTCAGTAGCTAATGGGCAGCCAGTGCAGTTCTTTCAGTAGCAAGGTGACATGATGGGAATACCCTGCCCCAGTGAGCAGTCACACCACCACATTTTGCACCAGCTGCAGCCCCACTTAGAGCACATTACAGTAATCCAGCCTGGAGGTTACCAGTGCATGGACAACAGTGGTCAGGCTATCCCGATCCAGAAATGGCCGCAGCTGTCTTACCATCCGAAGCTGGTAAAAGGCACTCCTAGCCATTGAGGTCACATGGGCCTCTAGAGACAAGGATGGATCCAGGAGCACCCTTAGACTACGAACCTGCTCTTTCAGAGAGAGTACGACCCCCATCCAAAGCAGGCAATTGACCAATTATCCAAATTCAGGAATCACCAACCTCCATCATGCTAGGAATCCCACTCAGTTTATTGGCCCTCAACCAGTCCACCACCAAGTCCAGGTACCAGGGCTTGCACAGCCTCTCCCAGTTCAAGTGTTACAGAGAAATAGAGCTGGGTATCATCTATGTACTGCTGACACCTCACCTCAAATCTTCTGGTAACCACTCCGAAGGGCTTCATATAGATGTTAAACAGCATTGGAGACAACTGCCAGGGGGCCAAAATACAATCATCCAATGATATTCTCTGAAAACAACCCTTGAAGGTAGTATCGGAACCACTGAAAAACAGTGCCTCAAATACCCATCTCACTAAGTCAGCTCAGAGAGGATGCCATGGTCAATAGTATCAAAAGCCACTGAGAGATCACGTAGGAATAACAGGGTTGCACTCCCCTTGTCCTTTTCCTGGTAAAGGTCATCTATCAGGGCAACCAAGGCCAATTCAGTCCCATAACAAGGCCTAAACCCAGATTGGAATGGGCCAAGATAATCTGTTTCATCCAAGAATACTTGCAATTGCTGCATCACAATCCTCTTGATCACCTTCCCTAAAAAGGGGGTATTTGTGACCAGGCCGTGGTTGTCACACACTAATTGTTCTAGAGTGGTTTTTTTCAGGAGCGGTCAGTTGATCACCTCTTTCAGGGTGGCTGGGAGCACATGTTTATCGCCTGCTGTTGAAAGTCTGCCAAATACTTCTGTTCCTAAAAAAACACATGTACATGTTATGCTTTCAAGACTAAATATGAATGTGACCTTAAGTCATGTGCATATATACATTAATATCTTAATTCATTGCCAGCAGTGCAATCTACACAACTATTAGCCATTTCCTGCAGAGATCAGGAAGCAGCTTTGTCTCCCTATCTGGCTCCTAAGTTTTGGAGAAATCCCCCTCCCACACAGAATAAAAGTTAAATTGTACTCTGTTAATTGCTTCCTCTGGCTTCAGTTTTTTGGATCGTGTTGACTTCAGTTGGTTGGAACATGTATATCAGCTACCTGGATGTGTTTTTAGTCTCAGCTTGTATAAAGGGTCTGTCACCCCCTTTAGACCTATGTGTGTGAGCTGGATGCACTAACACAGCTGCTCTTTGAAATGTATGCTGGAACTGCTCAGTCAAGACAAACAAAAAACCCTCAGTCTGAAAATTCATAAATGTAATGAGGGGTTAGAACAGCCTTTCCCAACTAGTGTGCCTCCAGATGTTGTTGGACCACAACTCCCATCAGCCTCAGCCAGCATTGCCATGGCTGAGGCTGATGGGAGTTGTGGTCCAACAACATCTGGAGGCACACTGGTTGGGAAAGGCTGGGTTAGAATGTACTAAAGCCTAGATCCCAAACTGTGACTGCTGGTCCACTAATTATAGTCTCACTGTATAAATGATATTAACAAAGTTGTTCCTTGTTCTGAAGTACGTGAACATAGTGAACAGGTATAACAATGAGTTTTATTTTTAGTGGGATGGTATAGCTCTATCTTTAATGCATATTGTGATTCTTGTGCAATTCCTTTATAAAGGGACATGAACTAAAATGTTTCAACTTACACTTTAACCCCTGGGACATAGTGTACAACTGTATACATATATTCAGTTCATTTGTGTTCTTGGCATTGATTGCGGAGGGAAGAGTAAAAATTTGTAATATGTTAGACTGGATTATGATGTCAACTCTGGATTGCTTTAATGTATTTGAAGTGGAAGCTTGACATGATTTCTTTCTTGACTTGACTATGACTGGACAGAATAGTTCTCACCAGATTTATTCAGGCAATTCAAACGATTTGCGTGATGCAATATTCAATATATAAATACCAAACTGAAACCAATCACACATGGCTGATATATTATTTGAAGTAAAACTGAAAATGTAAAAACAAAGTCCAGAGGTTGTTCCCCCTTTTAAAAGGAATATAAGAGTGGTAGATGACTCTACATATTTAGTATGTGGATGCACATGTGTGAAAGTAAAGTACTTGAAGCAATGCATATTTATTGTTACATGTATATCCCAGTTTTCCTCCAAGGAGCTCAAGGTGGGGTACAAACACAGTTCTCCTCCTGATTTTATCCTCACAGCATCCCTATGATGGAGGTTAGACTGAGAGACAGTGAGTGGCCCAAGAACATGCAGTGAGATTCATGGCCAAGCAGGGATTTGAACTGTGCTCTCCCAGGTCCCAGTCTGACACTCTAGCACTACACCACACTGACTCTTATTTATTTATTTGTTTATTAAATTTATTAGTTGCCCATCTGGCTGGCTGTCCAGCCACTCTGGGCGACGTACAAAATAAAAGCATACAAATACATTAAAACATTAAAAATCTCAACAATAATAATAAAACCTACCCTACTCCAAAAGCCTGCCTGAAGAGCCAGGTCTTCAAGGCCCAGCGCAAGCTAATCACAGAGGAGGCATGGCAGAGATAATTTGGGAGGGAATTCCACAAAGTGGGGGCCACAATTGAAAAAGCCCTCTCCCTAGTTCTTACCAGTCTAGCTGTTTTAACTGGTGGGATAGAGAGAAGGCCTTTTGAGGCTGATCTTGTTGAGCGGCATCCCTGATAATGTTGGAGGTGCTCCTTCAAATAGACTGGGCCGAAACCGTATAGGGTCTTAAAGGTCAGAACCAACACCTTGAATTGGGCCCGGAAAACAACCGGTAACCAGTGCAACTCCTTCAGCACTGGAGTGATGTGATCTCGCTGGTGGCTGCCTTTAATCAGGCTAGCCGCCGTATTCTGTACCAGTTGCAGCTTCCGGACCATTTTCAAGGGTAACCCCATGTAGAGCGCATTACAGTAGTCTAGGCGAGAGGAGACCAGGGCATGTACCACAGATGGGAGCAGATGGTTGGGAAAGTAGGGGCGCAGCCTCTGTATCAGATGGAGTTGATACAGTACTGCCCGGCTCACAGCCGAGACCTGAGCCTCCATGGACAGCTGGGAGTCAAGAATGACCCCCAGGCTGTGGACCTGGTCTTTCAGGAGCAATTGTACCCCATTGAGCACCAGATCAACATCCCCCAACCTTCCCTTGTCTCCCACAAACAGTACCTCGGTTTTGTCAGGGTTCAGCTTATTCCTTCCCATCCAGCCACTCACCGACTCCAGGCACTTGGATAGGGTTTCTACAGCCAAACTCGGTGAAGATTTGAATGACAGATAGAGCTGTGTGTCATCAGCATACTGGTGACACTGCAGCCCAAATCTTCTGATGATAGCCCCCAGTGGCTTTATATAGATGTTGAACAGCATTGGGGAGAGGATGGAGCCCTGTGGCACCCCACAAGTGAGAGGCCAAGGATCCGAAACCTCATCCCCCAATGCCACTCTCTGGTACCTACCAGAGAGGAAGGAACGGAACCACTGCAATACAGTGTCCCCTATGCCTAACCTCTTCAGGCGGTCCAGAAGGATACCATGGTCAATGGTATCAAAAGCCTCTGAGAGATCCAGGAGGACAAGGAAGGTGCATTCACCCCTATCCAACGCCCTCCTCATATCATCCACCAAGGCAACCAAGGCTGTTTCAGTCCCATGTCCAGGCATGAAGCCTGATTGAAATGGATCCAGAAAATCTGCTTCCTCCGAATGCACTTGCAACTGCTTCGCCACCACCCGCTCAACCGCCTTGCCCAGGAATGGCAGATTTGAGACTGGGCGAAAGTTGTTCAGATCTTGGGGATCCAAGGAGGGCTTCTTTAGAATTGGTTTTATTACTGCCTCATTGAGAGTTGATGGCATTATTTCCTCTTCCAGGGACGTATTTACCACCATCTTGATCCCCTCGTCCAGTCTGTCCTTGCAGCTCATAATGAGCCACGATGGGCAAGGGTCGAGTAAGCAAGTGGTTGGCTTTAAGGTTGAAAGCACCTTGTTCACTTCATCAGAAGAAAGAAGCTGGAACCGATCCCACACCACCGGAGCACCACTGGCCGCCTCTGGCTCGCTCACTGTGTCCACAGCACACAGAATAGCACTCTTAATATGATCGATTTTCTCCGTAAAGTGCTTTGCAAACTCATCACAGGAGGCCTTAGCATGTTCCATCAGTTCTGGGGCAACTGGACTGACCAGGCTCCGGACCTGTCAGGCCCAGGATGAGACTCAGGAACCAGACCAGAGGTTGTAAGTAATTCGTGTTTTATTAGGGTAATGTCCAAGCAAAGACTGTGTCTTCTCATGAAGCAATACAGGGATACAGGTCCTGTGGCATTGGGAGAAAGTTGACAGAGCAAGGGGCTGCTTCCCGCCTGTTCTTTAAGAAGGGGCCAAACGGGCGCGCAACCTTTTGCTCCTCCTTAACTGCTCCTCAGGTACTGCCCGCCTTCCCCCCTTCTCTCCTGTCTTTTCAGCTGTCTACGTGTGCGCGGTGAGGGGGGAAGCATCACCCCCTCCTCTTCTGAAGTTTCCGATTCCAGTATGGGGGATAGGGGAGGGGCTGATGGTAAACTGCCTCGCCGCTTTTCTGCTGTGGTCAGCCCTCCCTCTTGCTCTGAGCTTCGGACAAGGGGAGTTGTGAGAATGTCCAGGGAGGATTCTGAAACTTCAAAGCTCTCAGGCTCCCCGTTGCTAGGCGACCCTATCACTGGCATTTCCTCTGTTTCGTCTTCACTCTAAAGGGAAGAAGTTCCTCCCCCTCCCCTCTGCCATCCGTCTGAATCCTCTTCTCCCAACTCCCCGGGAACCCAGCTCTGCCTCTTGACACCATCCCCCCTCCCAAGCTGTGCCCCCCTCCCCCTGTCTGGCTTGGGGCGGTGGGGAAAACGTTGATGGAAAAGTTTTACCAAATCTGGAGCATGCACATCAGCTGCATCTTCCCATGATCTGTCAGCCACTCCATAGCCTTTCCAGTGAATCAAGTACTGCAGCTTGTGGCGTCTGATCCTGGAATCTAAGATTTCCCCAACTTCAAACTCAAGCTGCTCATTTACCAGGAGTGGAGCTCCGGGAGGCTCCTCCGGCCGCAACTCACTGGGAGGGGCGGCTTTCGTTAAGAGGGATCGATGAAACACAGGATGTATTTTAAACGTATCAGGTAGCTTCAGTCGGTACGCCACGGGATTAATTTAATTAATTTAATAGAAATTAGTTTCTATTTCGAAAGGACCCACCCTCTTGTCTTGTAATTTTCTACATTTGCCCGGCATCTGGAGGAAGCGGGTGGACAGCCATACCTGGTCTCTCGGTTGAAGGGGGGGCCCCTCTTTCCTGTGCAGGTCAGCAACTCGCTTGTACTCCGTTTTGGCTTCGTTTAACTGCTGTTTCAGTGTCTGTTGTGCCGCTTGCAATTCTTTAAGGAAGTCCTCAGCTGCCGGTACCAGCATTCCTTCTGAGCTGCTTGGAAAGACTTTAGGATGGAATCCATAATTAGCGAAGAACGGGGTTTGTTGAGTGCTGGAGTGCAGAGAATTGTTGTAGGCAAACTCTGCAAAATGCAAATATGCTACCCAGTCAGTCTGTTGATAGGACACATAGCTTCGTAAATATCTTTCCAAAACGGCGTTCAAGCGTTCCGTCTGCCCATCTGTCTGGGGGTGATGGGCGGAGGAGAGTTTTAGTTCCATCTGCAACTGTTTCCACATTGCTCTCCAAAATTTGGCTGTGAACTGAGTTCCTCGGTCTGAGACTATGCTGTTTGGCAATCCATGCAGCCGGTAGACTTCTTTGATGAATAACTTGGCCGTTTCTTTAGCCTCTAAGGCCCCTGCACAAGGAAGAAAGTGCGCCATTTTGGTAAGTAGATCCACTAAGATGGCTGTCATTCCTTGGGACTTGGGTAGATCAGTTATAAAATCCATGGAGAGGTCCTTCCAGGGTTCGTGTGGGACAGGTAACGGTTGTAACAGTCCTGCTGGTTTTTCTGTTTGTGTTTTTGTCCGCAGACAGACAGAGCAGGACTTTACATAGCTCTCAATATCCTGACGCATTTTAGGCCACCAGAAGTCCTTGGCCACGTTCTGAATGGTCTTGTAAATCCCAAAGTGTCCCGCTGTGATGGAATCATGGCACTGGCGTAGGATTCTGAGTCTTAATTCCCCTTCTGGCACATATCTGGCTGTTTTGAACCATAACAGTCCATTTCTCCAGTGAAAGGTTACTTCTGAGTCTTGACCTTGTCCCGTCTCCTGCCGATATTTTAGCATGTCTGCATCTTCTTGTTGCGCCTTTTTGAGTTCCTCTTCCCATTAAGGCTGGCATACTCCCAACGTTAATTTCTCTGGCGGAATCATGTACTGAGGCTGATCCTCGGATTCACTTTCTTCGTATTGTGGCTGTCTGGATAAGGCATCTGCTCTCTGGTTTTTGGCTTGGGCATGGTAAGTAATCTTGAAGTTAAACCTAGTGAAGAACTGGGACCATCTTATCTGTCTCTGGTTCAGCTTTCTGGCTGTTTGGAGGCTTTCAAGATTCTTGTGGTCAGAGTGCACTTCAATCTGATGAGAGGCCCCTTCTAGGTATTGTCTCCAGTTTTCAAAACAATCCTTGATGGCCAGCAGTTCCTTCTCCCATACCACGTAGTTCTTCTCTGCAGGCTTTAACTTCCGAGAGAAGTACGCGCAGGGGTGCAGCTCCTTCCCTTCTTGGTCTAATTGCAGAAGGACCCCCCCGATGGCAAAATCTGAAGCATCTGCTTGCACGATGAAAGGGCGGTTCGGATCAGCAAAGCGCAGAATGGGCTCAGTAGCAAACCTTCTCTTCAGCTCCTCAAAGGCCTCGGTGGTGTTCTCTGTCCATTGAAACTTCTTCTTCCCCCTTAAACAGTCAGTCAGAGGAGCTGTTAATTTGGAAAACCCTGGAATGAACTTTCTGTAATAATTGGCAAACCCTAAAAACCGTTGCACATCCTTTTTGTGACAGGTTGGCCCCAGTCCAATATACAGCTTACTTTCCCTGGGTCCATCTCCACGCCTTCCGCTGAGATTCGATATCCAAGGAAGTCTAGAGACTTGAGGTCAAATCCACATTTCTCTAACTTAGCATACAGGTGATTTTCTCTCAGTCTCTTCAACACCATTTTCACATGCTGGTTGTGGTCTTCCTGGTTCTTTGAGAACACCAGGATATCATCTAAGTAACAGATTACATACGTGTCCAACAAGTCTCTAAACACGTCGTTCATCAACTTTTGAAAAACTCCTGGACTTCCACAAAGCCCGAACGGCATGACCAGGTACTCAAACTGACCATAAGCAGTCAAGAATCCTGTTTTCCATTCATCTCCCTCCTTCATTCTGATCAGATTGTACGCTCTCCTCAAATCCAGCTTCGTGAAGACTTTTGCGGAGCGCAGTCGGTCTAGCAACTCTGAAATCAGGGGCAGCGGGTAGCTGTTAGGGATGGTGATCTGGTTCAATGCACAGTAGTCGTTACAAGGTCTGAGTCCCCCCCTTCTTTTTCACAAACAATAGTGGCACTCCAGCAGGGGACTGTGAGGGGCGTATGAATCCTCGCCTCAGGTTTTTATCCAGGAATTCCTTCAGGGCCTCCCTCTCAATCTCTGTGAGAGAGTAGATTCTCCCCGATGGGATGCTGGCTCCTGGCACGAGATCAATCGCACAGTCGTAAGGGCGGTGGGGGGGGGGGTAAAGTCTCTGCCTCTTTTTCATCAAACACATCTTTGAATTCTTCATACTTCGGCGGCAGGGTCACTTGCTCGATCTCTTGCACTGCCCCCACTAAGGTGTTCTTAATTCCTTCAGGTTGACAGTTCTCCTGGCAATAATGTGAGGTGAACCACACCACCGCCTCCTTCCAACTTATTTTGGGTTCATGCTTTGCTAGCCAGGGCATTCCCAGAATCACCTCAAAGTTCGAGAGATCTGACACGTATAGCGAAATGAACTCTTCATGCCCAGGGATTTGAAGTTTCACTTCCTCCGTGGCTTGTGTCACCCCTCCTGACTTCAGGGGTCTCCCATCGATGGTCTCAACAGCTAGGGGAGCATCCAGTTTCCACCGGGAAATTCCATGACGCTTGACTAGCTTTGCATCAATAAAATTTGTGGAGGCTCCACTGTCAATTAAGGCAGTAGAGTTAAACACCACTCCTCTGGAAGTTGTAATCCGAATAGGCAAGACCAACACCCCTTTTGAGGGAGGTTGGATCGTTGGGGGGCCTTTATACAACGCTGCCCCCAGTCCACCGGCCTGCACATGGACTGTGTGTTCTAGTTTCCCGACGGCTCGGCTTTCCCCCCTTTTAGTCCACAGTCTCTGGCCACATGGCCCGGCTTTGAACAATAAAAGCATAAACATTCCCGGCGTCGTCTTTCCTTTTCTTCTTCCGACAGTCTTGGCCTAGCCCCTCCCTGTCCCTCAGTTGTATTACCTGCCATCCCTGCAGCGGGAAGGGTCTTGCTGCGGGATGCCGAGGCTGAGTATCTCGGGACCTCCTGCTTCCTTTCCAGGCGCCTTCCTTCCATCCGGTGATCTATCTGTAGGCATAGCCGGATGAGCCCTGGTAGGTCAGCGGGTGGGGGGAGGTCCTGGCCAGCTCATCCAGGATTTCAGCATTTAATCCACTCCGGTACATAAACATCAGGGTGGCATCATTGTAACCAGTTTCCTGGGACAGAATTTTAAAACCGTTAGTGTACTCGGAAACTGTCCCTTTAGCTTGCTTCAGACCGCCTAGCTGCCGCGCTACTGTTTCAGCTCTTTGCGGGTCTTGGAACATCTCGGTCATCTCCTGTATAAATCCTCTGTACCTTCTTAAGACAGTATCCTTTCTCATGAGATACGGAGTCACCCATTTTGCAGCTTCTCCCTCCAGGAGGCTAATCACGAAGGCTACTTTAGCCCCATCGTCTGGAAATTCCGTGTGCCTGACATCCAGATATAACTCACATTGAGCCACGAAGGTTGCCAACTGATCACTTTGTCCCGCGTAATTTGGGGGCAGTCCAATGGGAACCTTTACTGCGGCAGCTGGAGGGGCTGTTCGCATCTGGTCTATCGTGGCCTTCAAGGTTTGATTATTTGTCTTCAGCGCCTTGACAGCTGCTAGCAGGGCTTGAACATCCGTCTGCAAATCAGCTACCTTAGTCCTCAAGAGTTTCACTTCTTCCATCTCAGAAGTGGGATTTGTCCCCCCCGCTGCTCCCTTTGACATCTTGTCCCAGTCAAGTGAAGAGAGCGTTGAGGGTGATTTAGGTGGCTCTGTCAAGCTGTCAGGCCCAGGATGAGACTCAGGAACCAGACCAGAGGTTGTAAGTAATTTGTGTTTTATTAGGGTAATGTCCAAACAAAGACTGCGTCTTCTCATGAAGCAATACAGGGATACAGGTCCTGCGGCATTGGGAGAAAGTTGACAGAGCAAGGGGCTGCTTCCCGCCTGTTCTTTAAGAAGGGGCCAAACGGGCGCGCAACCTTTTGCTCCTCCTTAACTGCTCCTCAGGTACTGCCCGCCTTCCCCCCCTTCTCTCCTGTCTTTTCAGCTGTCTACGTGTGCGTGGTGAGGGGGAAGCATCGGCCCCTCCTCTTTTGAAGTTTCTGATTCCAGTATGGGGGATAGGGGAGGGGCTGATGGTAAACTGCCTCGCCGCTTTTCTGCTGTGGGCAGCCCTCCCTCTTGCTCTGATCTTCGGACAAGGGAGGCGTGAGAATGTCCAGGGAGGATTCTGAAACTTCAAAGCTCTCAGGCTCCCCATTGCTAGGCGACCCTATCACTGGCATTTCTTCTGTTTCGTCTTCACTCCAAAGGGGAGAAGTTCCTCCCCCTCCCCTCTGCCATCCATCTGAATCCTCTTCTCCCAACTCCCCGGGACCCCAGCTCTGCCTCTCGACAGGACCACTTGGAACAGTCTCCTGGGACAGCACTCTGCGGATGCAATAGAGGCAGCATAAAAATCCTTTTTTGCTGCCCTCATCACCACGTGGTAGGCTGCTGCAGCTGCTCTAACCCGTGTCCAATTGTCGTCAAAACGAGATTTCCGCCACCGGAGCTTTAGCCATCTCACCTCCCGCCTCAGAGTTCACAACCGTGGAGTATACATGGAGTCTTATGATTATATTTTGATCTTAAGCAACATCTTAAGGCACTTCTTTTCTGTCCCTGTGGGCTGACTGAAGTCTTCTTTAAAGCAAATTTGTGGGAATATCCCATTACATAAGGAAGGTTTGGATGACACCCCACTCACTGAAAAAGATACATGAGAGGGCCATGGGGCTAGCTCTACTTCACATTTGGCAGGATGTGCAGTGTGAATACTGATGTATGTACATACAGCTCTTCTACAAGAGGAGGAACCTAGTTTGCCTATCAAGCAGTGAATAGAAAACTCAATGAATGCTGGAATTCTTGAATAACTTCATTCTTTATGATGAACAAGTCAGAACACATAAGGGGGATTTTGTTGTCAGAATCTAACCATATTCATGTCATTATGACCTGCTAGACAAGAAGTTTCCAGCAACCAGTTAAGAAATGTACAGTTTTGAACACTATTTGAATCCTAGACAATGCAACCTCATGATTGAGATACATCTTGCATTGTGGATAGCAAAAGGAAATATATGGAAGCCCCCTTCGTACTTCACAATGCATTTGTCATTATCATATTTTAAAGTGTATGGCAAAAATGGATTTCATATGCTCTAGTCTAATGAAATGTTTATAAGAGCATATGAACCAAAAACCATTAGAGAAAAACCTTTAAAAACCTACCTGAGGGAAGAAAGAAACAACACTTCCTTTATGGTAGTCTCTTGTACTGCAGCTAGCTAAGCTGGCAGTGAAATAATGCATAATGCATTCATCCTGAGGTGCATTCATCATCAGTTTGATACCTGGGCATTCATTTGTTTTCTAAGTAGTTCTAGAGAAATAAAAGTGCAATTCTTGACTATAAGAAACAACATGGGCAATAGAGAAGTTTAGATTTCTTGTGCATTCATCAGTAACGGATGTTGTGAAAGATGGCAAAAGTATGTACAAATAAAAATGTGCAAGCAGTAGAGCATCAAAAGGTTTGTATATATAAACAGCCCATGCTGTAACAGCACCACATAATCTTAACATGTTTTCAAATTTCAGGAAAATAAGATTAGAATTGTTAGGCTAAAATGGAGTAGGTATATTCTAGATTCCTGATTATTTCTTTTTTAAAAAAAATATTTTATTTAGTTTTGAAATATTACATAACTTTTACATAAAAACAATGAACATATATAGCCAACATATGAAAATTACATTTTGGTACCTTATTTTTCATACTAAAACCGTATCTAAACTCCCAACCTCCTCCCCCCTCTATGGCAATAGCAACATATTCAAATGAACACATATAGTTTAATAAGGTAATTAATATATTTTTAGAGAATGGGGGGGAATCCTTCATTGGATGTCTGAAGTTCTGCATACTCCTGGGATTTTTCAGTTTAGGTATTCCAGCTAGTCACATATTGTGATGGTGGATCCCATCCTTGTGTTTGGCTTATGTACATTATAAAGGGGTACTAAGAGTCAACAAAAGTGTCCTTCTTTAACTCTCCCCTAGCTTGTCAAAGCTTGGAAGTTAGTTTCTCCATAAGTGCTATATACCATACTTTCTGTGTTCAGTATTGTACCACCCTTTAGATCTTTCCAATATTTAGCAGTTGTGAGGCGTGCTGCCATGAGAAACTTGCTTATCAGAATTTTGCATTGTACAACCCTATTAGAATCAATGAATAAATTCAAAATGGCAAGTTATGGCATCTGAATTATACACCCACAAGATTGGCTGTATACTATAGTCACCATGGATTTTTTACATTCCGCAATGTTAAATTGAAAATACCCCCCTTCCCATAAGCTCATTTCAAAACAAACCCTTACAAAACTTATAGTCCTGAACTCAAAAATGCTTCCTTAATAACCCTGTATATTTTCATGGTGATACACAAAACAGTCAGATAGAACCGAGAGATCAAAGTGTAAAAAGAGAGAGGAAAAAGTCAGACCACTTTTGGACTTTTTTCTGTCAGAGTTCTCATAATCTGTTGAAATTCATTAAAAAACAACCATGTTTACATGATACCTGTAATCCTGTTACTGACCTTGCCCCATACTCTGACCTTCATCTTCTGCAGTTTAAAAGTTAAAAAAAATGCCTGGCTGATTTTAATTAATTTAAGAAATTTTGCATTGAATTCAATGATAATGTTGGGCATGCTCAGTTGGAATCAACTGTCAGTGTTCCAAAAGACAGGCTCACAGCTGTTGGGCTTGCCCAATCAGGGAACCACACCCACACCAGACCTTGACATCATGTGAGACAGTCATGGCTTCCCCAAAGAATCCTGGGAAGTGTAGTTTGTGAAGGGTGCTGAGAGGAGACTCCTATTCCCCTGACAGAGTTCCAGTGGCCAGAGTGGTTTAACTGTCAGCTACTCAGATTGAAGCTATGTGAGTGGAACAGGGCATCTCCTAGAAACTCTCAGCACCTTTCAGTAACTACACTTCGCAGGACTCTTTAGGAGCAGCCATGACTGTCTAAAGTGAAATAAAGGTATGGTGTGGATGTGGCCATGGACAGCTTTGGTTTAAATTTGGGTGGGAGGCTACATGTGCCTCCTGTAGAATAAAAAGGTTGGGAAAACCCTGGAAAGCAATGATACTGTTTACAATGTTTTCCTTTTGGAAAGAAAAGAGGCTTCCCACACAATCTCTTCTCCTCCCCCTCCCCCTCTCTCTCCCCTGCTCCCTCCCCTTCCTCCCCTTCTTTTCTTCTTGCCCCTCCCTCCATCTTCCCCAAGTCAGTTTCACCTATTTGAAGCATGATTGTATAGGAGTATCCAATCTCCTCCCCTCCTCCTCCCCTTCCCTTCCTGCCCTCCCCCAGCCCCACCCCAGGCCAGTTTCACCTATACTAAGCATGTTTGCACAGGAGTAAATCCCACTGAACTCAAAAAGCATGCAAATGATAAAACCTCCTCCCTCCTATCCCCTCCTCCTCCCTCCTATCCTGTCCTTCTTGCCCCTTCCAATCCCCTCCTTCCCCTCCCCTCCTTCCCCTCCCCTTCGCCATCACCCTCCCCCTCCTCCTTTCCAATGTTCAGTTTTACCTATCCTAGGACTACGACCTGGGAGACCAGGGTTCAAATCCCCACACAGCCATGACACACACTGGGTGACCTTGGGCCAGTCATTGCCTCTCAACCTCAGAGGAAGGCAATGGTGAACCCACTCTGAATACTGCTTACCATGAAAACCCTATTCATAGGGTCGCCATAAGTAGGAATCAACTTGAAGGCTGTTGATTTCATTTTCAAGTATGATTGCACGGCAGTAAATCACATTGAACTCAATAAGTATGCAAATGATCAAACCTCCCCTCCCCTCCTCCTCTCTCCCATCACCTCCTTTCTGCGCCTCCCCTCCCTCTTCCTTTACCCCCTTCCAATCCCCACCTTTCCACTTCCACTCCTTCTCCTTCCCTCTCCTTCTTTCCCTCTACTCTCCCCTCCCCCTCCTCCTCCCCCATGGTCAGTTTCACCTATCCTAGCCATGATTGCACAGGAGTAAATCCCATTGAACTCAATAAGCATGCAAATGGTCAGACCTGCCTTTCCCCTCCTTCCCCTCTTCCTCCCCCCTCCTTCCTCTCCTTCCCTCTTCCTTCTTCCTCCTCCCCTTCCCACTCCAGGCTTCCCTCCCCATTGTGTTTTATCTATCCTAAGCATGATTGCACGGGAGTAAATCCCACTGAACTCAATAAACATGCAAATGATATAACCTGCCCTCCTCCTACCTGCCTGCTCCCATTCTCTTCCTCCCCTCCCCATCCCCTGTGGTCAGTTTCACCTATCCTAAGCATGATTGCAGGGGAGTAAATCCCACTGAACTCAATAAGCATGCAAAGGATCAATCCATTCTCAGCAAACTTGGACAGGATCCCATTTCTTACCTCCCAGACCAAAAAGCAGGGAAATTCACTAATAGGCAAAAAACCTTGTGGTTAAAGAATGTACCTATAGCCAACAGATATTTCTATCAAACTTTAAAAAGCAGGGAAAGGGCAGCTATAGTGGATGCACCAGGGGAGCAGCAGTACTGACCTCCTCTCTGAGATATTGTACTGCCCTACAAATTTGTCAAAATGTAAACACAATTTGGGTTGGTCTTTCACAGTCCAATCCACTTCGTGTGTAGCTTGGAAGAATTTGGAAACATGTCTCTGAGCAAATGGTGAGTGGTGCCAACACCTGCAATCAGCTGTAATAATAGAAAGAAGACATGTGCTGTGCTGATCTTGTTTTAGCAGGGAGAAAGCAACAATATTAAGTTATAGTAGCTATAGTTCAGATAGTCACTTTAAATATGTTTGATTTACTTTGCAATTTTAGTGAAATTTGCTTTTGTTTCTGTGAATATGTGAAATACAGCAACATTTTGCAACACTAAAAAAAATTCCAAAAACATTTGTGGAATAATGGCACTGACTGTTCTGCAGAATAGTTTCCAATGGACACGAGGAGTGTCTCAGTTTGCACAAGATAAAACAGTGCGAGGTGAAATACATTCTCGCAAAATTCTAGGTGTGCTCTATTTTTTTAATTGACCATGCCCACCTTTCATTAAGTGGAGTAGTTTAAACATAGCAGGCTGAAAACATGTATCTTGGGCAGGCCAAGTTTGTTTTTCCAACAGCTAGAGTCATTGCTTAAGTAGTAACATATTGTAATCCTTCTGATTTTACATCAAACTGCAGTTTCAGATTTAACTGTTAAAGCACCCAAAATAGAAATAGAGCATAACCTTCAGTTTGAAACACAAAAGGCTGTCTTCACCATTATATGGCATCGACCCATACAAAGGCTTTGAAATTAACAAAAATAAAAAGGCTTTGAAATTAATAAAAATAAATTTGACAGATTTTTACGATGAATAATGAGATAAATATAATTTTCTAGGTCAGATTCTCTGTAGAAACAGTTGTAACACAGAAAAGAGGCAAAGTAAGAAGACCAACAAACATACAAAACAATGTAATTCTTCATCTTTGGAGATGGCAGGTGTTGCCACCACTCACCATATGCTCGGAGGCACAAGTTACCAAAATCTTCCAAGCTACATAGGAAGGAGATTGGACTGTGAAAGACCAACCGAAATTGTGTTTGCATTTTGACAAATTTGTAGGGCAGTACAATATCTCAGAGAGGAGGTCAGGTCTCCTGCTGCCCTGGTGGATTCACTATAGCTGCCCAAATTCTGTGCTTTTTAAAGTTTGATACAAATATATGTGGGCTACAGGTACATTCTTAAACTGCAAGGTTTTTTGCCTCTTAGTGAATAATATCTTGCTTGGTTATTTGATTAATTTCTTTTATTAATTAATGGCATCCCAAAAACCTCATATCTTTTCGCACTTCCACCACATATGGTGGTCATTCATTCATTGGCGATCACTCATGGCTGAGTAAGATTGTCTTCCAGGGTAAGGTCTTTAACAGTGGGTCCGTAAGTGACTGTGGAGGCCAATTCTGGATCCACACAGCCTCCCACAGTGAGGACATAGGTTTCCAGATGGAAGATGGTCACGATGAGGATTTGCTTGATGTGCCTTCCGCTTAGTTCATTTGTCCCTTTCACCCTTTACTCGTGCTTCTTCAAAGTCGATAGCACCTTTGATAATGGCCGACCTCCAATTGGGACGCTCATGGGCCAAGGCTTCTTGATGCTTATGTTACATTTTTTAGATTAGCTTTGAGAACATCTTTAAACCTCTTTTGCTGTCCACCGATATTCTGTTTTCCATCCTTAAGTTGGGAGTAAAGTAGCTGCTTTGGAAGACAGTGATCAGGCATTTGAACAACATGGCCGGTCCAGCAAAGTTGATGTTGTGGGATCATTGTTTCAACACTGGTGGTCTTTGCTTGTTCCAATACACTAACATTAGTCTGCCTATCTTCCCAAGTAATTTGCAGAATTTTCTGGAGGCAGCGTTGGTGGAATCTTTCAAGAAGTTGGGAGTGGCGTTTATGGATGGTCCATGTTTCACAGGCGTACAGTAAGGTCAGTAGTACAATGGCTTTGTAAATAAGAATTTTGGTCTCCCTGCAAATATCCCGATCCTCAAACACTCTACCCTTCATTCGGGAGAATGCGGCACTCACAGAGCTCAGACGATGCTGAATTTCAGTGTCGATGTCAGCTTTTACAGAGAGATGGCTGCCAAGATAAGAAAAGTGATCGACATTCTCCAGCTTCGCACCATTAAGCTGGATTGATGGTGCTACAGAGAAATTGGTTCACACTTGCTGATGAAGCACTTTGGGGTTTTTTTGATGTTAAGCGAGAGGCTAAGCTTTTCATATGCTTCTGCAAAGACATTTAGAATAGTTTGAAGATCTTCTTCTGAATGTGTGGAGACTACATTATCATTGGCATATTGTTCTATGACAGAGGTTGTAATTACCTTACTTTTTGCTTTCATTCTAGTGAGATTAAAAAGCTTTCCATCTGTTTGATATGTGATTTCCACGCCAGTGGGAAGTTTCCCCTCAACAAGGTGTAGAATCATGGCGATGAAAGTAGCAAATAAGGTCAGAGCAATGACACATCCCTGTTTGATGCCTGATCCCACTTTGAATGGATCACTTTGAGAGTCATTGTTATTCAAAATTGTTGCCGTCATGTTGTCATGGAGGAGTCTCAAAATATTCACAAATTTATCAGGGCATCCAATTTTCAGAAGGATGGTCCATAGCGCAGTTTACAGTATCAAAGGCCTTAGTCAGATCAATAAACGCCATATACAGAGGTCGGTTTTGCTCCCTGCATTTTTCTTGAAGCTGTCGTGCAGTGAAGATCATGTCCACTGTCCCCCTGGAAGGACGGAAACCATTTTGGGATTCAGGGAGGATGTCTTCTGAGATAGGTAGGAGCTGATTTGTGAGGATCCTTTGAGGGATTTTACCTGCAGTAGCTAGAAGAGAGATGTCTCGGTAGTTCCCACAATCTGTTCTATCACCCTTCTTGAAAAGAGTGATGATTATGGCATCCCTAAAGTCTTCTGGGATCTCCTCCTTCATCCAGATTTTTTCAATGAGCTTATGAAGTTGTTGTGTAAGTTCAGGCCCACCTTCTTTAAAGACTTCAGCAGGAATCCCATCAGGTCCACTAGCTTTGTTTTTCTTCGTTTGATTAATGACTTTACTGACTTCATCCAAGTTAGGGGATACTGCAAGCTCATCTCTAATTTGTTGTTGCGGGATTTGCAAGAAGACCTCATCAGCCACAATAGAGTTACGATTAATGAGGTCGTGGTAATGCTCTTTCTAACGCAGTGCAATAGACTCTTTGTCCTTTAGAAGTTTGGTACCATCTATTGAACGTAAGGGATTTATACCATAATTTGTTGGTCTGTAGGTGGCCTTTGTGGCATTAAAAAAGCCCCGTGGATCATGAGCATCTGCAAAATGCTGGATTTCTTGAGCTTTCTTTATCCACCAGGCGTTCTTAAGTTCTCTAGTTCTTCTTTGGACCTTAGCCTTTGCACTGGCATAGATTTTTTTCTTAGCAGCACAGTTAATGTCTTTTTGCCGTATCTGCAAGGCTTTCCTTTTCTTGTCAATGATATGTTCACTCTCACTATCATTCTCATCAAACCAGTCCTGATGTTTCTTAGTTTGGTATCCAATAGTTTGTTCACATGCTGCAATAATGGAAGTCTTCAGTTTAATCCAGTGTTCCTCAACATTTTCACAGAGTTCTGTAGGTAGATGTTTCTTGAGAGTTGTTTGAAAGCAAGCTTGCTTAATAGGATCTTGAAGGGCATGGATGTTCATTTTACGCCTTGGTTTTCTTCCTTGGAACCTATATTGAGGAACAATATTAATGGCCATAGTGGATCGAATTAATCAGTGATCTGTCCAGCAGTCATCAGCACTCGTCATGGCCCTGGTGAGGAGTACATCATGACGATCTCTGGCACGGACAATTACGTAATCCAGGAGATGCCAGTGAATCGACCGAGAGTGCTTCCATGATGTTTTAAATTTATCTTTCTGGAGAAGGAGTATGTTTGTAATAACAAGATTACGCTCTGCACATTTAGTCAGAAGTAGAATTCCATTCAGGTTGCTATTGCCAATTCCTTCTTTCCCAATGGTTTCTGACCATAAATCAAAATCACCTCACAATCGGAGAGTTGAGAGTCGTTCATTAATGCCAGTAGGAACTTCTGACAAGAGCTTCACAAGATCATTTTTAATAGCAAAGCCTACTCCATGTATTTGTCGTTCTTGTTCAGGCAGTCCTTTCCAGAAGAAGGTGTAACCTCCTTTTTCTTCCTTCAATTGTCCCTCTCCTGTTCTTCGAGTTTCTTGGAGTGCTGCTATGTCAATATTAAAACATCTCAACTCCCTTGCAATGATGGCAGTCCTGTGTTCAGGACATTCACTATCTGTATTGTCCACCAATGTCCGTATATTCCACATTCCAAAGTTCATTTGTCTTTTGCAACCACTAAGTGGTGACCCCACTGGATGCGGTGATCCAGTCAGGGAGAGAGATGAGGCAGACTATGTTTAGAGCACCTTTTCTAGCCCCCTCCCCATACGGGGTGAGCAGAGTGGATCCTGAACAGGACTGCTCAGTCGTGGATACAGCTGCTGAACTACTCAACTGCTTTGGTTCTTGAGCCAGGACGACTGAGTCTGTATCCACCGCCCATGTGGCGGTCCATGACTAGGGGCTTCCAGATTTCACAGTCCTGCCCCCGTTGCCATTTGCCAATTGCCGTGGGACTTTTGGTTTAGTTTGGTTGGAAGACGCCTGTGCATGAATTTGTTTTATGTGGGGAGAATGGTGCACGATGATCAACACACAATCTTGACAGAAAAAGGCTTTGATCCAATGGCATGGATACCATGATGATTGGAAGTCTTTTATCTGCTGCAGCCTTCATCCACCTTCACAGCCATTGTAACATACACATTGTTATCCTCCACCTGTTCTGCCATTGAGGACTTTCTTGGATCGTTCTTTGTCTGGTTCCTCTCCGTTGACCTTAGCGCCATGGGTGACCCTGCTGGAAGTACATGACTCCCGATGGCATCGCTCACAGGGTTCATTGGAACACGCAAGCCTACTAGCCACTGCAAGGTGACAATCCAGCAATGGGATATGCTGGTACGTGCAAATTGAATCACATATCCTCCAGCTTCTAGGGTAGACAGTGTGGTTCACTTGCAATAAATATACCAGGGTGGCTTACCAGCGGTGGGCAATCTTTAACATTGTTTAAGAACATAAGAACATAAGAAGAGCCTGCTGGATCAGGCCAGTGGCCCATTTAGTCCAGCATCCTGTTCTCACAGTGGCCAACCAGGTGCCTGGGGGAAGCCCGCAAGCAGGACCCGAGAGCAAGAACACTCTCCCCTCCTGACTCTTCCGGCAACTGGTTTTCAGAAGCATGCTGCCTCTGACTAGGGTGGCAGAGCACAGCCATCACGGCAAGTAGCCATTGATAGCCCTGTCCTCCATGAATTTGTCTAATCTTCTTTTAAAGCCATCCAAGCTGGTGGCCATTACTGCATCTTGTGGGAGCAAATTCCATAGTTTAACTATGCGCTGAGTAAAGAAGTACTTCCTTTTGTCTGTCCTGAATCTTCCAACATTCAGCTTCTTTGAATGTCCATGAGTTCTAGTATTATGAGAGAGAGAGAACTTTTCTCTATCCACTTTCTCAATGGCATGCATAATTTTATACACTTCTATCATGTCTCCTCTGACCCGCCTTTTCTCTAAACTAAAAAGCCCCAAATGGTGCAACCTTTCCTCACAAGGGAGTCGCTCCATTCCCTTGATCATTCTGGTTGCCCTCTTCTGAACCTTTTCCAACTCTATAATATCCTTTTTGAGATGAGGTGACCAGAACTGTACACAGTATTCCAAATGCGGCCACACCATAGATTTATACAACAGCATTATGATATCGGCTGTTTTATTTTCAATACCTTTCCTAATTATCGCTAGCATGGAATTTGCCTTTTTCACAGCTGCCGCACACTGGGTCGACATTTTCATTGTGCTGTCCACTACAACCCCAAGGTCTCTCTCCTGGTCGGTCACCGCCAGTTCAGACCCCATGAGCGTATATGTGAAATTAAGATTTTTTGCTCCAATATGCATAATTTTACACTTCTTTGTATTGAATTGTATTTGCCATTTTTCTGCCCATTCACTCAGTTTGGAGAGGTCTTTTTGGAGCTCTTCGCAATCCCTTTTTGTTTTAACAACCCTGAACAATTTAGTGTCGTCAGCAAACTTGGCCACTTCACTGCTCACTCCTAATTCTAGGTCATTAATGAACAAGTTGAACAGGTCCCAATACCAATCCTTGAGGAACTCCACTTTCTACAGCCCTCCGTTGGGAGAACTGTGTGTTTATTCCTACTCTCTGCTTTCTGCTTCTTAACCAATTCCTTATCCACAAGAGGACCTCTCCTCTTATTCCATGACTGCTAAGTTTCCTCAGAAGTCTTTGGTGAGGTACCTTGTCAAATGCTTTTTGAAAGTCTAAGTACACTATGTCCACTGCATCACCTCTATCTATATGCTTGTTGACACTCTCAAAGAATTCTAATAGGTTACTGAGACAGGACTTTCCCTTGCAGAAGCCATGCTGGCTCTGCTTCAGCAAGGCTTGTTCTTCTATGTGCTTAGTTAATCTAGCTTTAATAATACTTTCTACCAGTTTTCCAGGGACAGAAGTTAAGCTAACTGGCCTGTAATTTCTGGGATCCCCTCTGGATCCCTTTTTGAAGATTGGCGTTACATTTGCCACTTTCCAGTCCTCAGTCACGGAGGAGGACCCGAGGGACAAGTTACATATTTTAGTTAGCAGATCAGCAATTTCACCTTTGAGTTCTTTGAGAACTCTCAGGTGGATGCCATCCGGGCCTGGTGATTTGTCAGTTTTTATATTGTCCATTAAGCCTAGAACTTCCTCTCTCGTTACCACTATTTGTCTCAGTTCCTCAGAATCCCTTTCTGCAAATGTTAGTTCAGGTTCAGGGATCTGCCCTATATCTTCCATTGTGAAAGCAGATGCAAAGAATTCATTAAGCTTCTCTGCAATCTCCTTATCGTTCTTTAGTACACCTTTGACTCCCTTATCATCCAAGGGTCCAGTCGCCTCCCTAGATGGTCTCCTGCTTTGTATTTAGTTTTAGAATTTTTTGTTGTTGGTTTTTATGTTCTTAGCAATGTGCTCCTCAAATTCCTTTTTAGCATCCCTTATTGTCTTCTTGCATTTCTTTTGCCAGAGTTTGTGTTCTTTTTTATTTTCTTCATTCAGACAAGACTTCCATTTTCTGAAGGAAGACTTTTTGCCTCTAAGAGCTTCCTTGACTTTGCTCGTTAACCATGCTGACATCTTCTTGGCCCTGGCGGTACCTTTTCTGATCTGCGGTATGCACTCCAGTTGAGCTTCTAATATAGTGTTTTTAAACTACTTCCAAGCATTTTCGAGTGATGTGACCCTCTGGACTTTGTTTTCAGCTTTCTTTTTACCAATCCCCTCATTTTTGTGAAGTTTCCTCTTTTGAAGTCAAATGTGACCGTGTTGGATTTTCTTGGCAATTGGCCAGTTACATGTATGTTTAATTTAATAGCACTGTGGTCACTGCTCCCAATCGGTTCAACAACACTTACATCTCACACCAGGTCCGGGTCCCCACTGAGAATTAAGTCCAGGGTTGCCGTCCCTCTGGTGGGTTCCATGACCAACTGGTCTAGGGAATAATCATTTAGAATATCTAGAAACTTTGCTTCTTTGTCATGACTGGAACACATATGTGGCCAGTCTATGTCCGAGTAGTTGAAGTCACCCATTACTACCACATTTCCTAGTTTGGATGCTTCCTCAATTTCATCTCTCATCTCAAGGTCTCCCTGAGCATTTTGATCAGGGGGACGATAGATCGTTCCCAGTATTAAGTCCCTCCTGGGGCATGGTATCACTACCCACAACGATTCTGTGGAGGAGTCTGCCTCTTTTGGGGTTTCGAGCTTGCTGGATTCAATGCCTTCTTTCACATATAGAGCAACTCCGCCACCAATACGTCCTTCCCTGTCCTTCTGATATAGTTTATATCCAGGGATAACCGTATCCCACTGGTTTTCTCCATTCCACCAGGTCTCCGTTATGCTCACTATATCAATGCTCTCCTCTAAGACCAAGCACTCCAGTTCTCCCATCTTGGTTCAGAGGCTCCTAGCATATGTCCACTGGATCACCTCTATCTATATGCTTGTTGACACTCTCAAAGAATTCTAATAGGTTACTGAGACAGGACTTTCCCTTGCAGAAGCCAAGTTTCTAGACTTGATGGGAGTGAGCACCAGGCAATTATCCCATAGCTGCTGCCAGTCTCTGTCATCAAGTTCCATCTACCAATCCCCTTCCCGTTGGTGTTTGAGGTCTATTAATTGTTCTGACCTCATTTCTAAAAGTAGGTTATATCATATAGAGGTAATCCCTTTTTCTCCGTTATGTGTTGCTACCATTATATAAGGCCGATAAATTGGATGTTTTGCTTGTGCTTTGAGTTTTGGGTGAGAGGAAATCATGGATCTGCCTCCAAAATAGCTACTGGAATCCTAATTGACCCACCATTTGTCTGAAGTTTCTCTCTCTTATTATAGTTTGGTTAGGGTAGAAGACTCAAATAAAACAGACCTTGTTCTCACCACTGTTTCCAAGGTAGGTATCTATTTTTGTTGAAAAAATCCTGAGGAAAAAATGAACTAAAGAAGAGGGATTGGGTATAATTTTTCTGACCACTAGTCCCAGATTTTGAGTAAAGCAGCTGTGAATGGATTTTTATTAGTTCGTATTATTATTTATGTGCTTTTAGTCTAATAAGCCATGTCCTAAGTGGAACACCTTGTAGTTCAATATTTTCCAGTTGAGCCCAGCTCTTTGATTTGTCATTTATTATCAAATGGATTAAATGATGTAATTGGTTAGCATCAAAGTAATATTTTGTATGAGGAGTTCCCCATCCCTCTCTATTGGATTTATGATATAGTAATTTTTTTTTTAATCCTGGGGGATTTTTTTCCAAAAATGAATAGACCTGGTTCTTTTTGCCAGTTTTTTAGTTGTTTTTCGGATATGTAAACCAGTAATGCATGAAAAAGACATGTTAATTTAGGTAGAACATTCATTTTTATTGTGGCTATACGTGCGGATAAAGAGAATTTTAATTTGGTCCATCTAGTCATATCAGCTTTTATGGCATACCACAAAGGTCTGTAGTTGGCCAAAAATAATTTGTTTAGATTTTTGTGCATTTGTATAACTAGGTATCTCAGCTGCCTTGAACATAGCCGTATTCCCAAGGCAGATGAGAATTGTCTCTGAGCTGTAGGGGGGATGTGAAAGCATAATGCTTCAGATTTTTTAAGGTTCACCCAAAGCCCAGAGGTGTTTGCGAAAGTTTCCAATGCATTTTGGATATGCGGTGCAGATTGCAATGGGTTTGAACCAAGTAGGGCTCTATCATCTGCATACATGCTAACTAAATGCATTTCATCTCCAATTTTAACTCCCTTTATTTCTTTGTTATTTCTAAGGTGTTGTGCTAATGGTTCTATTGCCAACAAAAACAAAAGGGGTGACAGTGGGCAATCCTGTTTAGTACCATGACAAATATCCATATGAGATGAGTCTAACCCATTGATTTTAATAATTGCTGCGGTTGGGGGATTTTTTTTTAAGTGTTATAAATTCATTGCTTGTACTGCTGATATTAAAAAGGGCCAATGTACACAATCAAATGCTTTGAAAATGTCTAAAGATAAAAAGGCTAGGGGAAATTGATTGATTTTACAATGACTAATAAGATTTAAAATTCTTCTTATGAATAACGATTTGTCTATGTGGCACAAATCCAGAAAGGTCACAATGAATCAATTTTGAGATTATGGGTTTTAATCTATTGCTTAAACTGAGGTAAATATTTTGTAGTCTGTATTAAGCAAAGCTATAGGTCTGTATGAATCTGCTAGTTGAGGGTCACGATAGGGCTTTAAAAGGACCACAATTTTGGATTCTGCCCACATCTGTGGGAAAGAGTCACCTTGAAGTATACCATTAAAAAGATTTACTAATCATGGAATCAAGATTGACCTATATCGTTCATAAAATTCATTGGTGAATCTATCCGGTCCTGGTGTTTTGTTTGTTTTAAGAGATTTAATTATTGATTCGATTTCCTCCTCACTGATGTCCCTCATTAGTGCTCTTTTGTTTGCCTCTGTCAAGGATTTAAGTTTTGCTTCTTGTATGTACCTCTCGATATTTTCAGAGTTTATAGTATAATTTTGATATAGGTTTTTAAAAAAGGTGGCAAATGTTTCTCCAATTTCTATTGGGGAACATGTTATTGAGCCATCTTTTGTATTGATGTTATCATGCATTTTTGTGTGTTTTAGTTTTATCCTGTTTGCTAATAATCATGACCCCCTGCTACCATACTAATTGCTTGGTGTACAAAATATTAATCATGATTTTATTAACTTCTAGGGGATCTAATTCCTTACATTTTATTTCTAATTGTTTATAGATCTGTTTAGAGCCTGTTTTCCCATATTTGTCAATTTGAGAGTTGTGTCTTTTAAAAATTTCATATAGTTCCTTTATACATACTACCCTAAGCACTGCTTTCATAGCTGCCCATTGTGTTCTAATTGGTACTCCTGGGGTATCATTTTCTTTGAAATAATTATTTAAAGCATTTGGATCTCTTCTGGTTACTGGTTTATGCCCTGTGTGTTTTGATCACACTAGCTCGTTCAGGGGGAAACCGCCAGTTTATGGAATATTCCAGCTTAATTACCTAAGCACAATCACAGTGATATTTCTTGCTACATTTTACTCCTCCTCCCTGGAGATTTCTCCCTGAAATACAGGGAGTGAAGTATTAAGAGGAACAATGTTCCCAACATAGATTTTCCCCCTTTTAAATGAAAAGTAAATATATCTATATACATGCCTATTCTTTTACCTATACATGCCTGCACATACTGTATTTACATTTATTTAGTAAAGTCTCATGAAGTGCCTGGTGTTTCTCGCCAGTTTTCTTCCTCCTCCATCGAAGTGAGTCATTTATGAGGTTGTTTTCCTGATTTCTTTCTTTGCCATTCTCTCTCTTTGTTTTGATTCCTGGCTTCTTCTTCTCTTTCCCCAGATGCCAATTCCGAATCCCTAGGTCCTTCTATGTTGCAGGTTTGTAAAATAGATAGCGCTTCCTGAAGTGTGGATGCAGTTAATATTTGACCATTCCACGGGACAATCAAATGAAAAGCCCCACCTGTATTAGATACCTGCTTTTTGTAGCCATGTCATGATGGTATGAAATTCTCTGCATTTTCTTAGCATCTCAGGGCATAAGTCTTGAAGGACCATTATTGGTTTTCCTTTGACAAGTGGATCCTTGATCTTTTTTATTTTTAGCAGGAGCTCTTCTTTTTTCATGTAACGTGGGAAACAGAATATTATGTCATGCGGTGGAGTAGAATCTTTAGGTTTTGTAGTCAGTGCATGGTGTGCTCTTTTGAGATCTCCCACTGTTATTTCTATACCAGGAACAAATGAGACAAGCCATCCTGCAATAAAAGACACTGTTGAGGGTGTGCTTCTCTGCATTTTCTGTAATTCCACAAAATCTCAGGGTCAAGGTACAGCTTTGGTTTTCCAGGTCTTCCAGCCTATTTGTAAGAATTTTATTTTCATGTTTCAGGTGCAGTATGTCCTCTGAATTTGTCAGACCCAAGTCCATAGCTTCTGAGGCTGCGGCGACAATTTCTCCCAACCGAGTTCAGTGTTTCTAATTTGTTGTCTGTAGGTCTTATTGCTGCCATCCAGCTACCTTCTAATTTTTTCTTGAGTATTCCTAGTTGCAAGGCCAGTTCTTCCTCAAAACTGGAGATGTTTTGTCCTGTTTCTCCATGGGATGTTCATGCCGCTTTATGGTGTCTGGGCATCATGTTGTTTGTTAGAGGCCTTTTGAGAAAGGCAGAACTATCCAGTCCAATCGGCCAAAAAAATCTTCTAGTGCCCCTTCTTTGGATTTGGAATAAGAAGATACCATGTCCTGAAAGCTGGGCAAGTTGATATTTATGGGTTTTAGCAGCTGGAAGTTGAAAAAAAGGGATTTTCTTTGCTCCAGGGGGAGAGGTGCTAAGAGATTAAGCGGCCTTCTTGTGGCTCATCAGCCACACATCCCATTCCTGATTATTTCTGTTCTTGGGTCCTGATGATTCATAGATGTTTCTGAAAAATTAACATGGGTTTTAAATTCTTGTGTAACTTTTCAACCACACGTGCAAAGATGACCCAGGAGACATAACACTGGATTAAATGTTATATTTATTAAAAGTGAAAAAATTTTGAATCAGAATTAAACATCTCCAGATAACCAAATTAGAAAACACAGGCAGGTGAGGAATTAATTAATTCTGGCAGGGAAGTATCCCTCCAGACCCCTGGGCATGTATTACATCTAATAGCTGTAGCTCCCCAGCCAATGATGTGGAATAACTCTCCCCCTTGCTAGGTGAGCCTTGAGTGTGGTTCTCCCATGCACATCCTAGCCCCAGTGTACTTGTGTTGACTCCGATGTGCGTGGCAGGCCACAAGCCCCCAGATTTCCCCTAGACCCAAAGGCCTGAGAGAGTCCTGAAGGGTGCCCTAACCCAACAATGCCTCAGTGTACCTAAAAATCCTTCTCCCAAGTTTCTCACCTGCTCAAACTCAGTGACTTAACTGGGAACAACCACACCTTACCATAAAAGCTGAATGAGTTAAACCCAACAGTATGAAGTAGGCAAAATGGGAGGGGTCCCAAACAGCAGGACTCCACCAAAAAACCCCCCTACTTGGCCTTTCTACAGATGACCAGCATCACCCATACTGCATACAGGGAGGGAGGGAGGGAGGGAGCAAAAACACAAGGTTTTAGGGTGTGGAGCAGGCTTTTATAGCTCTGCTCATCCCACTCCTCATTTGCTGCAGGATGTCACATGTCCTGCTCTCACCCCCTCCCTTAGGCAGATAGCCTCCCAGGTCATCCTTGCTAAAATGGAGGGGGGTTCACGCAAACCTCCCTCACACTACTATGGGAATGTTATTCCAACCAACATCCCAAAGGATAATCCCTACAAAAATTATGTGGACTACTATAACAGCATAGCTTTGCTTTGTGCATGTACAGATATGATCATACCACACAGCCATTTCATGAGGATTACTTATTTGATTTACTTAACAAAATATATATACAGCTTGATTGTAACAAAAACTCTAAGCAGCTCACAAAATTAGACATTACTGTATATTAAAATTTACCCAAAGCCTCCTAGTAATAGTAGTAGTATTAGAAGTAGTAATAAACCCTAGTTCAATCTTTTTTTGGGCGGGGAAGCCCTATACACAGATAGTATTGTAGCTGAGAATGCCAGCAGATCTCTCTCCTATCTATAAGTGCTTTATTTTACTAATACAACCAAGATAAGACAATAATTTTTAAACTAAAAATCAGACATTTTTCTACTCATTCATGAGAAATGATAATAGTTTCTGTTCATCACTAGATATTTGTTTGGACTGTACTTCATCCAGATGTTCTGAGATAAAATTTGTACCTTCAGAAAAATGCTAATTTCAGAGACTTTGCAAAAATCCTTTCCCTAACAATTTTCAATAAATAATTTATTTGAAAAGTAAGCAGCTGCAGCATGATTTAGAGCTAAGACTATGCTTAGGGCAGGAAAACAGCACAGCATTAATTCAGCTGAAAGATCCTTTTTTCTGTTAAGTTGCCTGATTTATGCAATTTGGTTAGAATTCCTCCAATTCAGAAGGAAAGTAGTATTCCCTATATTAAGCAACAGGAGATTCATTTACTTAAAGGCAATGATCCTTAGGCAGTTTGTTATTGAAGGCCGTGATCCCAAACTGCAAACCCATTGACAACCCTAATGTTCATAGCTTCTTCTAATTACCTACTTTAGAGTAACCTCTAAAATATCCATATATATATATATATTCAAAAATCCTGAAACTATAGAATATTCTTTATTTTACCACTCTCATTAGACAGAGTTCTCATCAGTGTTGGGGAATTCTATTATTTTGCCACATCAGGATAGTTGCTGATTCCATAAATTCAAGAAGGTATTTTTCTTCTTATGTTTATATTATTTTATAGCCTTATCATCCTTTAAAAGGTTAGATGTAGTTGATCTGTAGAAAGGCAGAGCAATCCAAATCATGGGAAGCTGGAGGGGGAGCGGCAGCGGAGAAGATGGTAGAAATCTCCGCGGCATCCACTCCCTGTTTGGGAGTTGCTGGGCTGGCTGATCACTGGCTCAGTCAGGAGCCATGTGTGGGGGCCGGAAAAGCAGAAGTCAGCTCCTGCAAGTACTTCTACCAGGGAGTAAGTGCTCCCTATTGACCGACATGGAAATAATTTTACTCAACCAGCCAAGAGGCTGGCAGAAATCTTACCTGAATTGGGACCTGCAGGAGCGCTTCAAACAGAAGGAGGATGCTGCAGAAGTATCGCCCTCAGCACCTCCTCCCCCACACCCTCAGAATGCCCCATTTTCAGGCCTTCTGCCGGCTTCCACCAGCTCTCCGTCTGCCAGGCTGAACTTCCCTGGTTGACCCCCAGCTCAGCTGGAATGAGCAGCTTCTGCCACATCCAACTGCCCCCTGCTCGGCACAAATACAAGTTGGAATGCACCCTAGATCAGTTTGCAACATCCAGCCAATGGCTTTTATTTAGAACTAACCACACAAATGGTAGCAGAGCAAATATTTACTGAAGTATAAATCTAAAACAATTCAGAGCACTAAATCAATATAATCTCAAAAAGCAATGCAAACTTAATAGGCATTCAGTTGTCTCAGGTGGGACATATCTTAAACACCTTACAGAATAGGCACAATATACATTAAACCTATACAATAATGATAACATAATAAAAAGCTAGGTATTGGAACAATATACAACAGCATAATATAAGGAATACTGAATGGTTAAGCATGAAGATGAGCAGTTATAAAAAGGAATACTAAGACTGCAATCATATACCCATTGAACTGACAATGCTCATTTAACTCAACGGGACTTACTTCTGAGAAGCTATGTTTAAAGTTGTTCTAAAGGGGAGTAAAGCACCATAATCAAACAACAACAACAACGATACATGACTTTCTGGGCAATGGGATGTCTGCTTTTTTAGCTCTACGTATTTCGAAACAAAACTATTCATGAAATACTAGCAAAATACCACTTACAACATATGGGTGGGGGGAGAAAGCCTTGTGGATTGCAGTGATGGTGTAAAGAAGCTGCAATCTGTCTCCTTGTTCTGTGCATAGAGATACACTGTGTTCTCTTATATCAACTTTTTCACAAGATGCATTGAGCCTTCTAGGCCTAACCTTAGATTACATTATAGCTGCATGTTTTGATAGTATGATGGGTCCTTCTCTGTTGCACTGCACCCTTTGCCATGCACTCCCTTTTTCAATGGAAGATGGACGAATACTCTAATATTACAGGTGGCTGGAATGTAACATGTAGCTTGGCCGCTAGTCATATCTGTGGCAAAAATTAAAGCAGAATATGTGCCCTCTCTGGTGGACTGGAGGGCATAAGTAATGGAAGTCGTGCATAATTAATAGTCGTTTTGTACCTTTTATCCCATGCTGTTTATCATAATTGTTCTGCTTATTTTATGTCCCATTGTGACCTTTGCTAGGCACTTTGAGGACAATGTTACTTGTCTCTGGAGCAGCCTTGATGCTGTTGTTATAGCAGGTCCTACTGGAGGGTCCAATGTGTCATCTGAACCAGTTTGGGATCAGTTTCAGGTGATGCAGTCTGACAATGGGCACAAGATACTTTCAGATATGAAACTGACCGTGTGTTCTTTGGACCCCTGCCCCTTGCAGATGATAAAAGCTAGACAGGGTGGGAATATAATAGGATGGGTCCAGGGTGTGGTCAGGGGTGGTTCCTCCCACCTAAAGGAGATGGTGGTGCAGCAGCTACTCCTTAAAAAAAACACCACCATGGTTCCAATGGTTCCCCGTCACATATACTCTCTTTTGGGGGAAGATTGTTATGAGGGTAGTGGTGGTGTAGCTGTAGGTATTCTTGGATTATACTGATTAACTTGACCTATTCCACTCAAGATGACCCTGTTGCTATTGCTTGGTCTCTCATTAGTTTTTGATATCAATGACCATGGTATGCTCCTGGATCAGCTCCAGGGATGGAGGGTGGAGCCCCTGTGCTCCAGTGATCTACTTCTATATTAAGGGGTTGTTTCAGCAAGTGACATTGGATGACTATCTGTTGGCCCCTGGCAAGTATATTCTGGGGTACAACAGGGTACCATCTTGTCCTTGATGCTATCTAACATCTATATGAAGCTGCTGGGTGTGGTCATTAGGTGATCTGTGGTGAGGTGTCACCAGTATGCTGATGACACCCAGCATTATTTCACTATAACATCTATATTAGGTGAGACTGTACAAGTCTTAAACTGATACCTGGATGCAGTGGTGGGCTGGAGATGGCCAATAAACTGGAGCTGAATCTAGCAAGTTGAGGGCCTTGTGGGTGAGTGGTTCTTGCATCTTGGAGAGAGATCAGTTACCTTTTCTGGATATATCAGGTTGGACTGCCCCTGAAGGATTAGTTGCATGGTTTGGAGGTGCTCCTGAATCTTATCTTCATTGCTATAAATTTTGCATTTATAAATTCTTTAAATAAATAAATAAATAAATGCTCAGGGGTTAGCTTTATGTACCATATGTTTAAGCATAAGGTAATATGGACAAGGCTTTCAATAGGCCAGTAGCCCCAAACCTTTCTATCACTTGTCACTTACAACCTTAACAAACTTCATTCAAATGTATTGTAATATTTGTACAAAATATTGTAAAGCTTCAGTATTTTTGCAAATAGATTTGCAATGTTATTGGTTGTGGGGAAAACTTAACGTTAATATCACAGCTGATTGGAAAACATTCTAATCAAAACATTTTTACTACAAATTTAGTTTTATAGCTGATGAAGATAATGACTAATTTGGAGCACTTCCAGCTGATGGCTTCTCTGGTGACAACAGCACCAACTTTGAAACTAAAAAGAAAATATCTTAAAAGAAGTGGTAATTTTCAAGATGGGGATTTGATAAGGCACTGCGTAGTTTAGTGCTCCCATCAGGATTTGCTAATCCGGTGGTTCCCAAACTTTTTTCCCCATGGACCACTTGAAAATTACTATGGGTCTTGGTGGACCACTTAATTTTTCTGCCTGCTGTAGCAACTGTAATGTGCTATGCTAGATGTTGTGTGATTTTTCATTGTATTTTTATTGCTTCTTTTATTACTTATATAGCATTACAATTTGCATTCCATAGAATTCAAATTGTAATACAATAAAATACAGTATAAGAAATACTAATACTAATAATACAGTATAAGAAATAAAATAATGATAAAAATTCAATTAAATATGAATATTTAATACAAACATGCCACAAACCATCTGAGTGAAGCTCAGAGTCCACTGGTGGTCCTTGGACCATAGTATGGAACTCCCTGTGCTAATTCATTTGAACTAACAATGAAGAGGCATTGTGAGAGCAGGGGCACAGGATATAAATTCAGAAGAGCAAAATTACCACAGGCCAAACCACAAGTGCCAAAGACACTTGAAGAGAGACACTGCTTACAAGTGCCTGTACGCCAATGCTAGGAGCCTCCGAACCAAGATGGGAGAACTGGAGTGCTTGGTCTTAGAGGAGAGCATTGATATAGTGAGCATAACGGAGACCTGATGGAATGGAGAAAACCAGTGGGATACGGTTATCCCTGGATATAAACTATATCGGAAGGACAGGGAAGGACGTATTGGTGGCGGAGTCGCTCTACATGTGAAAGAAGGCATTGAATCCAGCAAGCTTGAAACCCCCAAAGAGGCGGACTCCTCCACAGAATTGTTGTGGGTGGTGATACCATGCCCCAGGAGGGACTTAATACTGGGAACGATCTATCATCCCCCTGATCAAAATGCTCAGGGAGACCTTGAGACGAGAGATGAAATTGAGGAAGCATCCAAACTAGGAAATGTGGTAGTAATGGGTGACTTCAACTACCCGGACATAGACTGGCCACATATGTGTTCCAGTCATGACAAAGAAGCAAAGTTTCTAGATATTCTAAATGACTATTCCCTAGACCAGTTGGTCATGGAACCGACTAGAGGGACGGCAACCCTGGACTTAATCCTCAGTGGGGACCCGGACCTGGTGTGAGATGTAAGTGTTGTTGAACCGATTGGGAGCAGTGACAACAGTGCTATTAAATTAAACATACATGTAAATGGCCAATTGCCAAGAAAATCCAACACGGTCACATTTGACTTCAAAAGAGGAAACTTCACAAAAATGAGGGGATTGGTAAAAAGAAAGCTGAAAACAAAGTCCAGAGGGTCACATCACTCGAAAATGCTTGGAAGTAGTTTAAAAACACTATATTAGAAGCTCAACTGGAGTGCATACCGCAGATCAGAAAAGGTACCGCCAGGGCCAAGAAGATGCCAGCATGGTTAATGAGCAAAGTCAAGGAAGCTCTTAGAGGCAAAAAGTCTTCCTTCAGAAAATGGAAGTCTTGTCTGAATGAAGAAAATAAAAAAGAACACAAACTCTGGCAAAAGAAATGCAAGAAGTCAATAAGGGATGCTAAAAAGGAATTTGAGGAGCACATTGCTAAGAACATAAAAACCAACAACAAAAAATTCTAAAACTAAATACAAAGCAGGAGACCATCTAGGGAGGCGATTGGACCCTTGGATGATAAGGGAGTCAAAGGTGTACTAAAGAACGATAAGGAGATTGCAGAGAAGCTAAATGAATTCTTTGCATCTGTCTTCACAGTGGAAGATATAGGGCCGATCCCTGAACCTGAACTAACATTTGCAGGAAGGGATTCTGAGGAACTGAGACAAATAGTGGTAACGAGAGAGGAAGTTCTAAGCTTAATGGACAATATAAAAACTGACAAATCACCGGGCCCGGATGGCATCCACCTGAGAGTTCTCAAAGAACTCAAATGTGAAATTGCTGATCTGCTAACTAAAATATGTAACTTGTCCCTCGGGTCCTTCTCCGTGACTGAGGACTGGAAAGTGGCAAATGTAACGCCAATCTTCAAAAAGGGATCCAGAGGGGATCCCAGAAATTACAGGCCAGTTAGCTTAACTTCTGTCCCTGGAAAACTGGTAGAAAGTATTATTAAAGCTAGATTAACTAAGCACATAGAAGAACAAGCTTTGCTGAAGCAGAGCCAGCATGGCTTCTGCAAGGGAAAGTCCTGTCTCAGTAACCTATTAGAATTCTTTGAGAGTGTCAACAAGCATATAGATAGAGGTGATCCAGTGGACATAGTGTACTTAGACTTTCAAAAAGCGTTTGACAAGGTACCTCACCAAAGACTTCTGAGGAAGCTTAGCAATCATGGAATAAGAGGAGAGGTCCTCTTGTGGATAAGGAATTGGTTAAGAAGCAGAAAGCAGAGAGTAGGAATAAACGGACAGTTCTCCCAATGGAGGGTTGTAGAAAGTGGAATCCCTCAAGCATCGGTATTGGGACCTGTACTTTTCAACTTGTTCATTAATGACCTAGAATTAGGAGTGAGCAGTGAAGTGGCCAAGTTTGCTGACGACACTAAATTGTTCAGGGTTGTTAAAACAAAAAGATTCAGGACAGACAAAAGGAAGTACTTCTTTACTCAGCGCATAGTTAAACTATGGAATTTGCTCCCACAAGATGCAGTAATGGCCACCAGCTTGGATGGCTTTAAAAGAAGATTAGACAAATTCATGGAGGACAGGGCTATCAATGGCTACTTGCCGTGATGGCTGTGCTCTGCCACCCTAGTCAGAGGCAGCATGCTTCTGAAAACCAGTTGCCAGAAGCCTCAGGAGGGGAGAGTGTTCTTGCACTCGGGTCCAGCAGGCTCTTCTTATGTTCTTATGTTCTTATGTTCTTAAGAGTATTAGGACAGATGACTTGTGGTAAACTGATTTGACACATCTTTTATTCACAAAAGCATATAGAAGCCCTCTAGAAAAAACATACACTTTCACTTAGAAGATGGTTACTTCCAGATAGATAGACATTGTGGGATCGGTGCTTCTCGTCCATTAAAGTTTTTTGTAGTCATTGGCACCAAAATGCCAGCCCATCCCCCCTCCCATTTACTATGGATTTACCCTTTCTGGGGAGAATCTCATAAGAAAAAATACAAAAATGAAACCTGTTGCCAACTACTCATTTGTGATATCTCAAATTAAGCTCCCATCTGGAAGCATCCTATATTCAGAGCTTGGAAAAGTTACTATTTTGAACTACAAGTCCCATTAGCCCCAGCCAGCATGGCCACTGGATTGGGCTGATGGGACTTGTAGTTCAAAAAAAGTAACTTTTCCAAGCTCTGCCTATATTATGCCATCCACTTGTTCTTCTTTAAATATCAGAATGATACATCATGTTTGGTAAACAATTTCAGAAAGTAGTCTGTTTATTGATTCACATTTTTTTTTTGGAAATCAATTACAGAAAAGGTGAGCAACACCAGACAAAATAAATACGACATCTCTTCCAGGTACTAACTTTTGCTGTTTTTATCAGTTTGATTATTTCTCCCCTGCTGCTGTATTTTGGTTATTGGAAGACAAACTTTATTATAAATATATTTTACAATGATAGTAGTACATAAATCACACCACTATAATTTTGAATAGACCCCTTGACTTTAATAAATAAGGCTAGGAGCAGCTAATTAAGCAATTCTTTTGATTTTTTAAAAATGCTTATCAGAAGTTGTACATCTGTTGCAAACTTAAGCACCCAAATTCATCTAATTATTTTCTGATACATTCGTATGTTTCACTAGATGCACCTCCTTTCTTTAATTAGTTCTTGTGAATTAGTTTCAGTTTTGCTGGACAATATAGTTTCGCTTAAACCATTTGCAAGCTAGTCTATGGAAGAAAATGAGTATGCTACTGAAAGATGGAAGGTGATGATAACATCATCTTGGAAACCATGTTCAATTGTTCTCCTTTCCTAGTAAGTATTAATGTTAACTTGTAGGTTACTGAACCACAAGGCATTCAAGGCATTCAGCATAAGCTAGATTAGTTTCTAACTCAAGCCACTCATTCAAGTTCAGCATTACTCCCTGTCGACTAAAATAACAGCAACAACAAAAGAACTAACATGTCAGAATTCAAGTAGAATAGTCATACAATATTAGGAGGTTTTGCACAGCTCTTGTCTTCATACCCTTGATCTTATGATGCTGCAGTTAACTAAATTATGGAGCATCTGACAGCTGCTCTACTTGATCACATGAATATTCTGTGAAGGTTGACTGCTATCATGGGCATGCACGTGGGAGTAAAGATGCTGAGCCATATGCATTGTGCTTCATTCTCTACATGTGCACAGCTAATTATAATCAAATGGGCAGAGTACATTTTTAAACCCTTTTCTTCACAATTCCATTGCCTCCTGATACATCTGCTCAAAGAAAGCATATGTAGACCATTCAAATGCTTCAAAAGGGAAAGTAGCAGAACAGAGTTCTGAAGTAGATTGTGAAATTTAGCATTGTTCTTGGGGTCTTCTTCCATGGTGTTCACAACCTGCCAACTTAACAAAGGAATTTTTTTGTTTCCATTGCAAGGGCAATGTTCAGAAATGATGGCTGTTGTAGTCCAACAACACCTGCGGGTTCCCCACCCCTTTTTTATAGTAATGGCAAACTCCAAGTGCTGACTTTCTCCTTGTGTAGCCAAAACAGCACCATCTATACACAAGAGGGAGGTTTTACCAGGATTGGAAGAACTCAAAAGTTTTCATGCATACTGTACATCTTTAGGGAAATACTCTAAAACTGAAATCCTGTTGCTCCTGGGAGAGCGTCCCAAGGATCACAGGATAGGGTAGATCTTCCTCTATAACACTGTAGATGAAGCACCAATGTTGGAGAGGGAAAGCCAATGATGGATCATCCCTTCCCACCTGCCCCAGATCCTCTGATGTCCTGGGCAAATGATGTCAGGACTCCAATGTTGGTAGAGCTAAAAAAGGGTGAGATGTTGGGGTGGCATGGGGGCATGCCATGGGAGAACTGGGAAGTGGTTTTGAAACAAAGCCAGTCTGGTTCCTTGATCTGCCCCCAATCCAGGAAGAAAGTTAGACATGCCCAGAAACGTGTTTAAATCTCTCCTTCCCCTTTCCCATTCTTACCAGTAAGTACTGGTAAATACTGGAGGCAAGTTATTCTGCCATAACAATTAAAAGGCCATTGGTCTAGTATGTGAAGTGGTACAAAAAACAGGCTTCCTGTTTGCTTAAATGAAGAAGGCAGTTCCTACATGCTGCCCTTAGTGAATATGAAAGTAGTTGGAACTGTTTCCCATGTGGAAAGCTGTAGATTGCCTTGGCTGTAGAGGACTGTCAGGTCCTTTTTATACCAGTAAGCCCCTATTGAAAACTTTTATCATTATTGTAACTGGTTTTTAATGTTTAATTATATGCCCCTTTAAAGAATAGTTATGCTTTTAAGTGGATGGATTTATACCGCTGCTGCTTTTAATAATTTATTGTTAATTTTTTATTGCATTTTGATTTGTCTGCTCTTTGAACTTATTTTTCTAAGCTGCTTTGAATGTTTCTCACAAAAATTGGGATATAAATATATATAATAAATTCCTCTCCACTAATATATACATATTTATTTCTTCTACAGTTTCTTTTTTCCAGCATTACTTTGCTGTAAATTCAGTGTTCCCCATGTGTTCATTCTAAACCATTCTCTGTCTTTCATGTGTTTAGACTTCATTGCATGCAAACCCAGGATGCCTTACTACTTGTATATTAACTAATATACAATTGCTTTTAATATTGTGTTTACTTCCTTCAGTCCAAATATTTACTTTGCACAAATGTTCAGTGATTCATTAAGCTTTCACAGGTAAAATGTTATGAACTTTTTATGTTTGTTACATTCCTTTCCTCATGTTGTATTGATCCCCAAGGTACAATCCACTCAACTTTTCTGACCAAGAAACCTGTTTCATTTCTGCATGGTTTGTATATATCATAGGCATGATCTACTAAAGTTAAGTACTTTGAAGTCCCAATAATATAAATGGACAGTTAAGCATATGCTTAAATATTTTTCCATTACATATGCTACATTTCTTGAACTGAATCAGGTACAGTGACAAACTTAATATGCAAAATATAATTTGTCCCAGGTTCTGACTGCTGTAAGACCATCCTAGCTATTTGCAGCTGACCATATATGCAGCTTGATGGAGTAGCATGCTTTCTGATAGATGTAGTATCACAAGTTGAAGCATTGCATTAGGACTATGTGGGAAATTTGGACTGAACTTTGGCCCAGGTGTGCCTCAGGCTGCACATGCCTTATTATATTTATGAGTTTTCAAGCAGGTTTCAAACAGAGCTCCTGAAGTGTCATTCCATGATGTTCTCACGAGTGAAAGGAGACAGATATAGGGATCTAGGCTTTTTATGTGCACAAGAACCTTGAGAAAAGCCTAACTCTTGTGGCTTCATTCTGTATTGGTCTTGGGAGCAGGGATTCCACAGTAAGTCTAGAGTTGGATGCCTCTTATTGTCTTGGTTGGTGCACCCTTTTGTGCTCCGTGTAGAAATGCAGTCTCTTCTTCCAGATATTTCGCTTGCAGACTTCAACTATCCTCTCTCTCTCCCTCAAAATAATGAAAAAAGTTTTTAAAGTATGAAGGGAAAGAATGACCTTGTAACAGAGTAACTGGCTAGCCTTGAACTAGCACTTTGTACTTTCCCTGGTTGTGCTGTACATTTTGCAGAGTTTGCACTGAATCTTGCATACAAATGTAACTGCTGTGTTCTGCTCTGCTTTGCTAGCACTAAATGGACTCCCCTGATAGCTTTCAGTACACCAGCTATTATTGAACTAGTTCAGGCTCGCAGTTCTTCGGAAGACTGAACACAAAATCCTTAGTGTTTCAACTCTGCTCTGATGGCAAGATCTGAGTGAGCACTTGAAACAACTCCTCTCAGAAACACAGGGAATTCCCTCGAACGTTCAGGAACTGTGACCCATAATAACAAATTCAGAAGGATTTTGCAATGGAACATTAGATGAGATAGTTCAAACAATTAGGTACTAGGAGATGTTCTAATAAATGATACTAATTTTATCAAATCTCACTTTAATTTTGTCAGATAAAATATTTATTAAAAAATATTAGCTACAAGATTGACATCTGTGCCTTGGCATTTCCCAGGGTCTTTCCAGAGAAACAAAATATTTATTGCCCCCTCCGTAATCATGTGCGAATGAAAGGCCATAGTCTCTTGCAGCAGGGCAGAAGCTTTGGGATAATATTGTTCCTGCTTTTTGTGGGTGGGTGTGTTTGCCTCCATTCCCCCTCTCTAAGAAACCTTGTTTTGTTTTGCTTTGCTTTGTTTTGTTATTTTCTGGAAAATTGGAGAAACTGAAATAATTTGGATTATGAATTATTTTCTTTTAGAATGATGAATAACATGTTTTAAACAAGATGTTCATATATGTACTTCCCCAAAATGATTTCAAAAATCAAATAACAACAAGATTTTGTTACAGGATCTGAATACTACAATTCCTGTACACTGAAGACAAGCAAGTTCTGAGTTACATACTGAATGTACAACTGTTAAATGCAAAAGCAAGATGTATTTCTGCCTGTAGGAGGCACTGCCATTGGCACAAGAGAAAGAAGAAGGATTCCTCTTGTTGGCATAGTTGATGAATCTGTTTCTGGCATCAAAGGACTTGGAGTGGGAGAAAATACAGAGCAACACTAATAGTGATAGAGAAAATGAGACTGATTTTATTTCATGTAGTATTCATTGAGTCTTGGATTCTCTGCCCCCTCTTTTACTCCACTCTTTGTATGGAAATGAGTGATTTATGCCTGCTTGACACTGTGAAGGACTGATCATCATGGACTGCCTTCAAGTCAATGCCGACTTATGGTGACCCTATGAAGGAGACATAATAATTTTGAGAATGCACCATATTTTTTTTAGTATTTTTATAGTTGTTTTCAATGTTTTATTGTTTGTGCGTTTGCCACCTTGGGATCCTTTGGGAGGAAGGTCAGGATATAAATTTAATAAATAAAGTAAATAAAAATAATGTTGATTATTTCTTCTGTTATTTTCCATGCCTTCAAAATTTCCAGAAATTTTACTTCTCTAGCTGCCATTGCTTCTATATAGATCTTTTACCAGCATTGCTCACTTCAGCCTGGTGGACTCTTGGAAGAAGATAATAGAACTGTCTCAGGAAGGAGAGGGATCGGTACTAGAATCTAAGTAAGGGAATCGCTCCACTCCTAGAGGTGAGTACCCTAGTCATTCAATTTTACTCTTGCGTCCTGTGTGGAAGCTTTGAGGTTGCAGGTCAACAGATGGGAAGATGCAAGATCTGCTAGTAGAACTAACTTCTTAATAATGGGTGAACTTCCTTCAGCATGACTCAGAATGGGTTCAGTTAAAATGAATTCCCTCCCTGCAAAAAAACCCACAAAAGAACAAAAAACAACTTCTATTCTGTTCCCATTTCCATCATTGGCAGCATAATGGGTTATGAAACACTCCTTCCAGTGCCAGCACCAGATGGCAGCCAGGTCAGGCCCTGGCCAAGGGCCCCTGTAGCCCAGACAAGCCCCTGGAGGGCCCCTCCTTACTGTGGGATGGTAGTGCTCCCATCCTACCCGTTCACTACGCTCGACGTCGAAGGCCCTTCTCCGGGTTCCAACCCATAAAGAGGCCCGGAGATCAACAACTAGATCTAGGGCCTTCTCGGTGGTGGCCCCCGAACTATGGAATGCCCTCCCAGACGAGATACGCCTGGCGCCTTCTCTGTTATCTTTTCGGCGCCAGGTAAAAACTTACCTTTTCGCCCAGGCTTTTTAAATTTTGTAAATTTTTAAATATTTTAATTTAACATTTTAAACTTAATATGATCTTAATTTAAATCTCAATGGCAATTTTATTAATGTTTTATAATTGTACTATATATTTTTTTTCCACACTTGCTCATATTTTAATTGTGATTTTATTTGTTGTACACCGCCCTGAGAGCTTTCTGCTATAGGGCGGTCTAGAAATGTAATTAAATAAATAAATAAATAAATAAAATCCTGTGATCCATGACAGGGTAGCGCTCCCGTTCCATGACAGGGTAGCGCTCCCGTTCCCAATCCATGGCAGCATTGGTTCCTGATCCTGCCACAGATTATGGAGTGGAAGCTCCCAGGCCACCCCTCCGTACAGTCAGTTTGGGCTTCAATAAGCCTGCATGCATGCCCCACCTACCTCTCTTGTTCCTGTGAATGATGTGCATGCTATGTGCACATGCCTGCCATCAACCAAGATGGTGGCAGAGGCTTCCCAAAAGGACTAACACCACAGCCGCCATCTTGCTTGGTGGCAGGCATGCGCATGCAGTGTGCATGTCATTCACAGGGATGCCTGAAGCAGAACCCAAATGACATTTGCCACCCCTTAGGGCTAACACTATAAAAAGTCTGGTAACAATCAAGCACCAGTTCCTGCCTTCATCTATTCCTGGTGCTGCCTGAAGGATGTTACTTCATCATGTCGCATGGAAGGGCTGGCCTCGTGTGAAAGCCATTTAGTGTACTGCAGTGAATATTGTCAACTTAACATGATAACACTCTAGCACAGCCTTTCCCAACCAGTGTGCCTCCAGATGTTGTTGGACCACAATTCCCATCTTTCCTGACCATTGGCAAAGCTGGCTGAGGCTGATGGGAGTTGTGGTCCAACAACATTTGGAGGCACACTGGTTGGGAAAGGCTGCTCTAGCAGGATGATTCACAACATTCATTGATCTGAGGCTCATTCTACAGCAAGCTTGTGCTGGCTGAACATCTTTGCCTGAAACTACCTCCCAATTTCAGAGGCAGTATGCCTCTAAATATCAGTTACTAAGGAGCAGTAGTAGGCGAGGGCTATGGCCCTCATGCCCTGCTTGTGGACATCCAAGAACATCCAGTTGGCCACTGTGGGAAACAGGATGCTGAACTAGATAGAGATTTGGTCTAATTCAACATACCTCTTTATATTTGCATTGTATACCACAACCTTTCCTTGCTCCTGTTTCTCTATTCAGCCTGTCTGCTGCTTGATTTGATTGATTGATTGATGGAATCTATTTATATGCCCCCTTTTTTAGTGCACTCCAAGGAGCCTTAGCAGCTTGGCTTAAATACAGTCCAGAGGGGGAGAGATCTTCTTTCCAGGTTAGATGACTTAACTGGCTCCCTCATCTCTTCTCTAGAGGGCACTAATAGCAGCAAAAGGAAAATGCTGGGTAGGCAATGATGCAGAGTTCTCTAGCATGGGTGAGAAATCTAGTTCAGTTTGCATTTCAAGATAAATCAATCAAATTTGTACTTTCTGAAACAATATGAGAATCTAATCACAGCCATCCTTCAAAATTCGCACTTACTTGAATTTTGCAATGCAGTTAACCAACCAAACAACGTTTACAAAAATGCATGTTTGGGGAAGGTGTGCCTAAAAATGAATGTATGAGTGAAAATAACATACAAAAATACATTATATGACAAGGAATTTCTTGCAAAATATGTACATTAGCCAAACTGTCTAAAATGTATTTATTAGGAGAAATTCACACTAAAATGCTGGAGAATTTTCATGTTTTTTTAAAACAATGCAAATTGTTGCAGAAATGTGGAGAACTGAAATTAAGATTTGAAAAATGAAAATCCAAGAGAACGAAACTTGGCAGCTCTCTCTGTCCCTATAGTCCTATTCCCCAGCCTCCAGGGAGCTTCAATTGCTGGTGCAGACTTTATTGCATTTAGTGCCCTATTGACTCCAGTTAGCTCATTAATTGGTTCAGAATTCTAACTTATGTTTCTATCCAAGTAGAGAAATCTGGTCTGTGTTTGCTCCTTGCTTTATTTATTTATTTGCAAATATTGCTGTACCATCAGACTTTTTTTAAAAAAATCCACATGGTGAATGATGTAAAACCATCAATAAAATGCATCATTAAAAACAAAACTATGTCAAATAATCAGAAAATCCCCCAGGATTGTGCTTGAAGAAGTCAGTACCAGTTCCACACTTACTTCTTGTGGCGTATGTACAAAGTGACATCCGTATGTTTGAAGTTGCTGTCCTTTGAGGCAAATGTGCCACAAACCCAATCTACATTATAATACAGTGCCACTCTAGTGCAGGCTAGTGTGTCTGTGTATTGGCATGGTATTTTCTGCAGCATACTGAGCCATGGTGCACTGCAAGAGATATAGCCATCTATCCAGGCAGGTAGGAACATAGGAAGCTGCTTTATACCAGGTCAGACTATTTGCCTATGTAGCCCAGCACTGTCTGCTCTGACTGAAAGTAGCTCTCCAGGACCTCATTTCATTTCCCCTGCTACCATAGCCTGCTTTCTTTCTTATCTGGATCTAGGATTTGAAGCTGGGATCTTCTTTTGCAAGCAAAGCCTGTGGTCTACCACTGAGCTATGATCCCTATGCCAACTTTGATAGAGGTCAGCCTAAGAGTTCTCCAGAATGATACACAACAGGTATCAAGACCAGAAAAGGCAAAAGGGACCATTCGGTTTTATTGTTATCCTATACAATGCACTGGGCTACATTATTACAGTGTAAATGGTCACAAGGCTACTATACAATGAAGGCAATTGCCCACAAGGTCCCAGCCACAACAGGGGATATAATCAATTACCAAGCAAAAATGGCTTGCTACATCTTCACTTGATACCTTCAAGTTAAGGGTGTGTGGCCTTGGCTAAAAGTGAGAACTGAACCTTTTCTGGTCAGTTCAGGGCAAAGCTTCACCAATGGAATAGGCAAATAATCCTAGAGCCTGCCAACAAGAGAGTCTTCTCTTTTTTCCCCTTTCAAAATCCCCCAAGTCCTTATCTTAAACCAACACAATTGTGCTATGTAGTGGTCGCTAGAGGTGTTCTTCTGCTAGCTGTTCCTTTGACACTATTTTCAGCAAAGTCAGTGTACAGAGAGACACACAAGCCACTTCTTATGCTAGCCTGAAACACTGAGGTCACCTAAACAATATCGTGATCCAGTGGTTTCAGCAAACCAAAATAGTAAGCCGAGCAGAGCAATGCATGGATAAGTTCACTAAAGCTCAGCAACATGTGTTGTGTATAAGATTATATTTAGATCTTAAGCAATATCTTAAGCCCCTTCTACCCCCTTAGTAATGTCTCTTTCTACTTACTCATGGACTAATTCTTCTGGCCGTCTCTGCATGATCATGTCTGTACTCCTGAGCAGCTCCCCTGCTAATGTCATTGGTAGTTCTATGTATTTGTTTCATCACATCAACAGATGTTCATTCTCTTACAATCCCTGAACTGCCAGCAATGGCTTTTCTGCCCCACTGTATGCACAAAGTGCACCACTAATAGCCAGACCCTTGCCAACTAACCCTCATCTTCTGCTGATACCTAGGCCTTTACATGTACTCTGCTATAGCTGTCAGGCTGTCATGCTCCCATGGTCCAAGCATAAGTTCTTCTGGCCACAGAACAAACTCATCTTCCTTCTCTCCCTCCTTGAAAGGCCTTGCATGTTTTTAAAAATTGGAAGATTGTTTAGTATCCCTTAGCTTCTCCAGGGGTCTTTCTTTGAGCTTCTTGTTTCAGGCAGCCCAATTTGTATGTATAGTCAGGCGTAGCAGTATGGTATGTATTAATTATACAAGAGTAACAAACGCCTTTTAGACACTGTCCTGTGTCATTGAGATCTAGTGTTAATTCATCTACTGACTCTGAAGATCCTAGGCATCTACATTAGGTTCTGGCACATGTAAATTCTATTACTAGTACTGGCTCCTGCTATCTGTACAATCTTGGCATCACTGATTATTATGATGCTTCTCCCTTCTTCATGCATCATGAGAGGCAGGTTGTAGAATTTCTTGTATAAGAGTTCTCTCTCTCCCTCTCTCTCTCCCACACCTAGTCGGTATAAAACAGGGGTAGGAAACCAATTTTTTTTCTAAGGACCACATACCCTCAGTGGGGGTTTGTGTGCTACTGGTGAGCAGAGCTCAAGGCAAAACAGGATGGTCATGCTCTTTCTGCTCTCTCTTCCTCTGCCATAGGGTTGCTAGGTCAGAAGCATCCCAAACTAGAGATGTGAAGGCCCAGAAAAAAACCAGAAAAATTAGAAAAAAAACATTTTCCCATTTTTTTCCAAAGCCTTTTTTGTTTTGTTTTTCTGAAAAATTTGAAAAATTAAAAAAAATGAAGAAAAAATGGATTATGGGATGTTTTATTTTAGCATGATGAATAAAATGTTTCAGTTAATCTTGGTGTCCCCACTTTTCTCAGTCCTTTTTATGGGAATAGATGCTTTATGTCTGCTTGACACTATGGAGGACTAGCGGAGACATAAATAATTTTCTTTGTTATTAATGTTGATGGTTTCTTCTTTTTTTTAGAATTGTTTTTTGCCTGCTCCTCATAAACTGGCAAAACTAAAGAGGTTCCTTACAGTTAGGGTGTTCCTTACAGTTTAGGAGCTTAGTGGTTAGAGTGTTGGATTACAACCTGGGAGACCTGGGTTCGAGTTGCCACACAGCCGTGAAGCTCACTGGGTGACCTTGGGCCAGTCACTGCCTCTCAGCCTCAGAGGAATGCAATGGTAAACCACCTCTGAATACTGCTTACCATGAAAACCCTATTCATAGGGTCGCCATAAATCAGAATCGACTTGAAGGCAGTCTATTTCCATTTCAGATCCATTTGTTACCAAAAAAAGTAAAAATTTGTAATAATTGTTTGAATAAAATGTACTTTTAATATACCAAATGTGATAATTTTATGCCAAACCAACTTGTACATAATTACATTTTATGTTCCTGAAGTAAAAAAGTGACTTTCAATCTGTAAAAAGTGCTAATATTGCATTTTTTCAATTTTTCAAAAAATCTCAATTTTTTTCTGAAAGAAACCGGGAAAAATGGTTTTTCCCATGGCTTCAAAATTTCCAAAAAATTTACATCTCTATCCCAAACCCAGAAATTTCAGGGGCAGGACCTAGTGTCATGGGATGGCCCCTAGTGATGTCATAGGGGCAGCCCCTAATGATGTCATTAAACATGATACATTAAGCATCAACCACAGTTGCTTGGAGCATTCTACTCAAACAAAACAAATTCTCTGATTGGAAATTAAGTTAGAAATTTTAGGTAAATTAGAGTGTTCCCAGATCCAGCTGAAGTGACAGGATTATTATTTCTCACCTGCTTAGGGAGCCTGGATAGGGAACATTTAATCTAGTGTACTTGCTTTTGGCAAGAAGGGTTAAAGTGCCATAAGGCCAGGCCAGTCACGAGAAGGCACAGCCCAACTCTCAGGGTTGTTGGAAAGATTTCATATACACAAACACACTGGAGATATAAAAATACATACACCTCATATAATCATTTATCATCAAAACCAGCTGGTCATTGCAGAACTTTTTAAAAAATAAAAAATAAAATCAGTATTAATTTCCTACAAAATAAAAGTAGTGACACCTAGGTAAGCCCAGCCTAATTGCTTTAAAACAGGATTGGAAGGGAAGAAAAAGATTTACAACACAAGCACAGTCCTTTGCTATGTTCACTCAGAAGTCCCACTGATTTACAGCACAATCCTAACCATGTCTACTCAAAAGTAAGTCCTTTTGAATTTAATGGGGTTTACTCCCAATATGTGGGATTTGCATTGCAGCTTTAATCTCAGAAAACTGAGTATAGGATTAAAGCTTCATATTGGGAAGGTTTTCAAAACCAACAAACTGAATTAGACAAATAAACTGCCTTCTTCAATAGCCCAGGAAAATGTAAACAAGTTGCGTGTACACTTCTTTTAAATTTCTGTTCAAAAATTATTTGAAAGGTAAATTGTATAATATACTATTGTTGCAAGTAATTTAAAAAAACCCTGCATGTACACTTTTATTATAATCATAACAGAATTTGTTTACAGTAAACAATTGCCTACCAAGATCCTTCTGTGATTATTTTTGTTCTGCATCTCCTGACCTGCACACACAGAAAGAGACTTTTACTACTGCTGAAAGCTATAAACCAGGAAGTTTATAGCTTTTTCTGGCCTTGTAATGGGTTCTAGCTATTGCCTGGATGTCAACAAATCCTTTGTCAATCACAAGCCTGACTTCACTTATTGGCTACAAACCTGAAAGGGCGGGGTTAGAGCATCCAGCTACTAGCTCATTTAACAGAAGTTGAGGGGGCCCCGGACATTTCAGTGTATCTCTTGAACCAGCCACCTAGAAACATTTTTTTTTTAAAAAAATGAAAGCTGAGAGTCCAGGGATTGAAGTGACTCACCCAGTGTCCCAAATAGTACCCCAAAAATCCAGAGTCTCTGGGAGAAAACTGGGGAGAGCATACAGTCCTCAGGCCACAGATTGCCCAGTCCTGGCATAAAACATAGTCATGATATACAATGTAGCTTCATTGTTCTACTTATGGTAATAGGCTTGCAGCTCAGCCAGAATCTCCTTGGCCCTTGAACCTAGGTAAAATATCCCCTCCGCTCCCATGCTTGGGCTTACCTGTACCTCACCAGGTATGTCAGAGCCCTTGTCTCTCTTTTGACACCCATGCCATCGATAAGTCAACCAAGCTGTAAGGGGGGGGGAAACATTGGTTCTCTTCTTTTTATTTTATATTTGCTTGGTTCTGGGTACAATAGGTCCTACAGAGAGGATTTTTTAAAATAATATTACTTTTACTTTGCATGCATACAGCTTAAGTCAGATGGAATCTGTACACTGTATTTATCTTCTTAAAAAATTAAAGCTTCATTGTTCTCCTTTACAAATTAAGCTACATGAATCTTCCATCATGATCGTAAAATGTGTTAAGCAATCTATAAGTATATTGTTTGTACCTTGGAGTACTATTGAAATGTCCTCAGAGTACTTTAAGAGTGTAATTCATTTCAAAGTTCTGTTTCTGAAATGTTCAATTATAAGCTTGAACATTTAACTATTCCCTGAATTGATGTGGCAGGTCTTTTAAAAGAAGCAGTACCTCTGTGGGATTGATAGCTATTAATTCTTAACATTAATGCTTCCCATTTTGAGACAAATAACGAATTTAACAATAGCTTAAATCTCTAACCTAGTAATCCTTGCCTGTATAATAGTGCAGAGGCAGGGTTCACATTTGTAATAATATGAATGTGACAGGTTTAAAATGCTAATATTCTCCCTTTACAGTTCAAGAATCATTGATTTTGTATAGAGCAGAAAATAAAAGAGATTTTGACTTGTTTGTCATGTTATTGTCATTATACATACACCATTTGCCTCCCCTAATCCCTGTGTGTATTTAATAACATCACATTACCTAGAACTAATAAATTTTAGTCCTCTTTATTTTTGTTTTTCTGATAAAATCAAACTTATGCTTATCTCGTCAGGCAGTGACTGCAGCGTCAGCTGCAAAATGCCTCTTTGCTATTGCTAAAACCCACCCACAGAACAATTCCCTAAATGCTCAGGATATAATTAGCAAATCAAAGGGTTAATTTACAGATACAAAATTCTTCATAATAATGAGGGTTAATTTAATTTCTTGTGGGAAATTACTTCAATTGGATTTGGGAGAGGTGGGAGTATTTGAAATGGATTAATTATCTTCCAAATTTGGAATATCTCAATTGAATAGAATTGAGCTTTAGAGAAGCTTTGTGTAAATTACATCTTCATGACTTTAATGGAGGTCAGGGAGAAGGATGGATTTGGAGGTAAAGGCCATGACATCAAAGTCATTGAAAAGGGTTGAGCCCTGTCTTAAATCTTAAACTGGTAGAAGTCTCTTTCCCTATCAATTCTTCTTTTTGCTTCAAATGAATTGGATTTATTTATTTATATTTTTGTTAAACTGTACCTTATTGTGTATCCTAGCTAGATTTCCTCCTTGGATAATACCTGCATTAATGGCATTCTGGGGAGCATGGAGGGGACAAATGTCCCTAGTCTAATCTGGGCATTAGCCTCACCCAGTCATCAGTGAATCGACAGCTGCTGGTGCAATCTGCTTCCTCTCTATTTGCTCTTAATTACATTAAAGGCTTTTGTGTCCCACTCTCAGCCATTGATGAGGGAAGGAAACTGCCAGAAGTCTGGGAATTGGAGGGGGAAGATTTCCTGCTCAGCCAGTCCCCTCTTCCCCCTTCTGAAGAATGTGAGCTTTCAAGAGGGAACAGAAGGGGATGTCATGACTCACATCCCAAACCCTCCAGTGATACGTGTGTGTATATTTTTAAAGGGCAGGAAAATATTGGGGGAGGGGGATAAAGCAACAAGAAAAATCCAGTTGAGTTGAATTAAAATTGTCGCTTACATTGCAGTCCTATGCATTTCATTACTCCAAATCTATTCTTGCCGTAAACAGAGTGGTACTGATACAGAGCCCATTCCCACCCCATACTTCCTGAAATTTGATGACTTTAAATTTAAATTTGACAAGACAGCCAATTTATTTTTTCTTTAAAATAAATATTTTACACACACACCCCAAAAAAATGGGAAAAGAGAAAATTAGAAAAATGGAAACAGGATAAACTTGGAAGCACCACTTCCTCTGAGATCTGTTCACATTCCCCAGATGAGGTGTCTGTCACTACTAGGTCTTTTTTTGTCCACCATTCCACTGAAACCCCATATAATTTTAGCAGAGATAAAAATGGAACTTGGATTAAATGCCAGCTTCTGCTACATTTGCCTGCCATACATGAACTAGCTAAACCTTCCATCTCCCTCCCCCCACCCTTCTCTCTTAGTCTAAAATGACATTATTCAGAAGCTTATGCCACCGGCCTTCAGTGGTCACTCTAGTTTATAGGAGCTTAACTCTTTCAAGACCTCTGTAGATGATTGTTGTCTTCTGTCATGAAACTATGGAAGTACAGGAACACTTAAAAAAAAAGATCCACACACAACAAACACTGTCCTCCAATTTGTACAGGGGAGGGGGCAAAGGGGTAAAGTTCCCTAATCTCACTGAGATCTCAATCTGTATTCACACACACACACACACACACACAAGTCACATAAACCCCCCTGCCCTTAGGCGCCCAGATATATAGCTAACATATAGTCCAGTCTGACTCTCAGTTCCAGGAATTACACGTGTACGCACCAGGATAAAATGATACAACATGAAGTAACACTATAATATTTTCATTTGTAGTCAAACTATCACTGTGTAAACTATCACTTGTATATTGATATTTTCTTGGTAAAGAGATGGTCATACAGCTGCATTTATAAAATATATAATTATAACAGGCACATTCCAGCCTTACAGGCAGAGGACAGTGCACAGAGTATTCTAGATGCATAAATGGATTCAAGGGAATAATTCTGGTGCTAATGGCCCCTTTATCCAGTACTAGTATGTGATCAAAGGAAGTTTGTAACCATTAACCTTCATCTCGGAACTTCACATTCAGACTACTATAATTCATTCTGTGTGGAGCTGCCCTCGAAGACAGGGTGGACTCTCCAAGCTAGAACATAATGCGACAATCTGCTTATGAACAGGGGCTAGCCACCCAGGAAGTATTAATCCTGTACTACTAGCTCACCAGCACTGCCTGTCTATATGCTATCAGGTTCAGTTAAGTAGTAAGTAGCACTAAAGCTGGGGTAGCCAACATGATGCCAAGTGCTGGCATCGGACTGTAGTGGGCCCTCAAAGGTAGTAGGTGGTGGCAGCAGCACTATCACCACTGCCAGAGGCTTAAATAGGCCCAGCTGTGTTAGTGCATTAGCATGCTATGCGTTCATGCCTGCAATCACCCAAGTTGGTAGTGAGGGCATATTGACAGCAATCATGCACACACAGTGCACTAATGCACTGACATGACCAGGACTATTTAAGCCCCCAGTGGCAGCAGTGTGATGCAGAAAGTGATGCAGTAAGTGGCACAACCAGCCCACACCAGTGTGTGTGTGTTGCCTGGGAGGGGGACTCCCATTCCATGATCCACGCCAGCATTGGGTCACAGGTTGCATGCTCCGCAACCTGATGCTAGCGCAGATTGCAGAGCAGGAGCTACACCCACCCAGCCCCAGCAGGAGTGACTCTTTTCAGCTTCAGGGGCCCTCGGCCAATGTCCAATCTGCCAGTCTGGTGATGCCTTCTAGATGCTGTGTCTTATAACCCCCATAAGCCCCAGCCAACATGGTCAAAGATCAGAGATGACGGAAGCTCAAGTCCACAGCATCTAGGGAGCACCATGTTGGCCACCCTTGTCCTCAAGCAAAATTCCCAACTTTACAGTTTGCAGTGAAGCCCCAGTGGAAAACAAACAAACAAACAAATGGCACCAAAGCAATTGACTAGAGGAACAATAAGCAGCAAATACAAGTGGGGAAATGTAACATTTTGAGGCACACAAAAACACCCTTTTCATGCCAAAAATATTCACTCAAGAACATTCTGCACACCCCTAATTATGACTTTTAAAGCCATAAATGGATTGGGAGCAACATACATTGGGAAGCATCTATTCCTGGTCACATATTCTGTGATTTTTCTGGAGAGGTCTTGCTACTTCAGGTTCCTTCCATACACAACTGAAAATCTTGTGAAGTTCAGGGCAAGGCTTTTTAACAGCTTTGGGGCCAGTTGCTCAAGGGAAGCCCAATAGGGCCCTCACTATTAGAGTATAGGTGCAGAGTGATTTTGTTTTCTTGAACAATTTGAACAAATGTGTTTGCTGCTGGCTTTTGTATCCCACCCCTTCCCCCCATTATTATTGCTGTTTTGTTTCTTTTATCACTTATTTGCTGTTTCTGACCACACATTGCCTTTTTGGCATCTATAAATAATAATGTTTTGTGTGTGTAAGAGAGTGAGTGAGTGAGATACGTCTCCTTTCTCATTCATGTAGTTTTTGCCAGCTTTGCATATGCACACATGTCAGTAATTTTGAGATAGCTTAATTGTAATGCAGCACACATCACCTACCCTTGAAGATGTAATGGCTGCAGTCTACTATCACTTAGAATAGATATCCAGAGTAATAATATTATATCAGAACTCTGGAGACAGCCTGGGCTTCCTGCTTGCATCCAGGAGTTACGGTCAATGTGTTGTATCCCATATAGAAGTCCAGGCATTGCAAGCACCTGCCTTTCCATTTCTCCATGTTGTGGAACTGAACCACACTCCTTCAAGCTGGTTTTTAAATTATATTTTACTCTGAGACTCAGTGTTATATGTAGAGCAGAATATATTGCCAGAGACACAAAATGCAATTGATTTTGACAATGAAAGTATTATAACATTTTAAGGCTAGACATATTTCAAGCACAGATGTAGTAAAAACAAGTCTACAGTTAATATTGTGAAACGTTTGATGCTCTGTGTTTGTGGCATCAAGGGAATTATAGATGCTTATATGGTTGGTTGGTTGGTTTGGCATTTTAAAGTGTCTTTCCCAGGAATCAGCTAATTGTCCTTTATCTGAAAATTTTATCCATTTTCACTGTAACAATTAGTATAACCATACTTTGTAACTCTCACTATATATACTTGTGTGTGTGTGTGTGTGTGGTGTGTGTGTGTGTGTGTGTGTGTGAGAGAGAGAGAGAGAGAGAGAGAGAGTATTCATCAGTATGGAACACTGTCACTTCTCTTTTTTGCTGCCCATGTCAGCCATTTTGTGTTGGCACCCATGGCACTTTTATTAATATATGAGTATTGGCACCTCATTTTTTTTACCAGAAAAAGAGCACTGACTATATGTAATACATGCATACACACACACGCATGCATGAGCACATGCGCGCACACACAGGTAATCAATATATTTTGAATTTATTGTTGTTTTCCAGAACCCAAAAGGATCATACAGATCCTGCTTCCTGTTGAACACCATCATAAAATGCTCTTTGATTCATTAAAGGTAAAGGTGTCCCCACACTTATAGTGTGAGTTGTTTCCGACTCTTAGGGTGATGTCTTGCGACGTTTACTAGGCAGACCGTATATATATGGGGTTGGATTGCCAGTTCCTTCCTCGGCCTTTCTTTACCCCCCAGCATATGCTGGGTACTCATTTTACCAACCACAGATGGATGGAAGGCTGAGTGGACCTCGACCCCTTTTACCGGAGATTCGACTTCCTCCTTCCGTTGGAATCAAACTCCGGCCGTGAACAGAGCTTGGGCTGCGTTACCGCCGCTTACCACTCTGCGCCACGGAGGATCTCTCTTTGATTCATTAGTGTGGCATTAATCTTATGAATCAGATAGCAAGTGGATTGAAAAGGATATTAAAAACCAAGTACTACAAATATGGCTATAGACAAGAACTTCATTGTAAGGTGACTCTCCACAGAAACATCAGCATCTCCTTCACAAAACAAAATTGAGCTAGTAGACTGTGAATTGTTTATTTGAATCACAGACTTTTTTCCACACAAGAATCAAACAGTCATATTAGAAAATGATTCACTCACTCACCATAAAAAATGCAGTTAAAATGGTGCTGAGAATAAAAAAAGATAAGGTCTTCAGAAATGAGGCAGTTTTGAAGTAATAGTTGTGTATCCAAATGGACATCCAGTCCTAGCTTTTGGACACCCAATGGGCACATAAAATTTAATCAAGAACACAATTTTAGATTGGATTCTAAATAGATGTTGGGGGCTTGAGGGGGGGAAAGCCTCATTTCAGAAAGGTAAAGCATTGCTCTTTTATTTTAAAATAATGTAATGGGTTTGTGGTTGAGATGGATGATTTCTATGAGTCCCCTTCCAGCCTCTGATTTGGAACCCTGCACCTGGGGGTGAGAAACCCGCTCTGCTGGTCAGATGAGTTCCCTTTGTTAGTCTAACTGAGTGGCCAGGTGAGTTAATGGACCTATCAAGTGCCCATTAACTGGGTCAGGGAGATCCTATCACTATTGAAACTCTTCAGGCGAGCCTCCCCCCCTTCCTGAGGCCAAGGAGAGGCTTGTGTTTTTAGCTGAGTCTGAGGAAAGGCTGGGAACTGAAGGCAGGCAGAGAGGCTGGCTCTCAGCACCATGGCTTTAGGGTGCCTCCTGTAAGCTTGATGGAAAAGAAAGATCTATCAGACTGCTGATGCTTTGAACCCCTCCATCTTAAGCTCAGGTTGGAATGTGTGTAAATAAACAAACCATATTTCATAAAGACACCACAGACTCCGCTGACCTTCTTTCCAAGGAAACCAAACCCCTGAGTAAGCGCTAGGTCTCCGGGAGATCTCCCACCACTCGGAGATAATATAAAAATGAAATTTCAAATATTTTCTTCTCCATCCTGCCTAGTCCCACAACAATTCTTCTGTGATCGTAAAGTTCTGCATTAGAGAATTCAGTATATTTTTAGGTTTTTTTGTACGCTATGCAGTTTTTAAATACTTTTTAAGTTACTGCAAAACAAAAGCAAAAATAATCCCCAAATATATTTTGTAATTGCAGAACAGTTGTGCTTTTAACTGATTTTTCTAAATTCTAAATTAGAATTTTAGAGATAACAGTGATGATTTTGCTTTTAAATTCATCATTGTAAGAATTTTGCTAGGCTACTAACATATCTAAATGCATTTGCAAAGTGGTATTTACTCCCCTTTTTTAGTTTCAACCATTTTCACCTCAGTCCAAATGCCAGGACATGGTACAGAGGCTCCCAAGTGCAAGCCATCTGAATGAGAGAAAGAAAGGACACCCATTAACATTTTTTTTAAAAAAATGCTCTGTTTAGCAACCTCAACATGATACCAGGCTGGAGCCCATGGTATGAAATACTGGCATCCATTATAACAGAGATGGCTAATCTATGGCTCTCCACATGTTGTTGAACTATAATTCCCATCTTCCCTGACTACTGGCTGGGGATGATGGCAGTTGGAGGATCACAAGTTAGCCCAGAGTTTGGGAGGTTACTTTTAAAAAGTAGTAAATTACAGTTACAATTACATGGCCAAAAAGTAGTAATTGCCGTTACAATTACAATTGCTCTGAAAGTAACTGATTACTTTTGCTCAAAAGTAATCACTACAATTACATTTCAGTTACTTTAAAAAAACCGCCTACAAGGAGCTGGCCTTGGCTGCTGCATATTTAAGTAGCCTAAAACAACATTAAAAACAAACACACACATATAGAGGTAGTAGAATAATTCTTTTTATCCATAAGATAGCAATGGTGGTCTCTCTGCTGGTAAGGGAGCTGGGGAGGGAGGCAGAGGCCACTACTCAGATCTTTGCACATCAAACCAAGTGCAATTGCCACCCCTCAGTCAGCAAGCATAATCTCACTCACTTAACCACCTCCCAGACCCTTCCCTGCCACCAACTAAGGGACACTCACCCAAGCAAACATTTTCCCATGAGATGCAAAAACGTTAAAATACTGCAAATGCAGCACAGTTGCCAGAGAGGGTGGTGGAGGCCACTTTGTGTGCCAAGTGCAAACACAGTATTCACACACACACACACACACACACACACACACACACACACACACACACACACACACACACACACACATGTTGTCGTCTCTCACCTCCACAGTTCTTTATCTCCATTCTGCTGCTGCCTCCTTCTCCTCCTTTATCCATGTTCTTCCCCTTCGGCTCCTTTTCCCCTCCACTCCATTCTTCACCACCACCATCCATTTTTTAAAACAATTGTTTTCTCCACTCCACCCCGTCTCACTTTCCACCTCCTCCCTCGTCGCCTCCTACCCACCCACAGAGCATGAGGGAAGAGTGACGCTGCACAGAAGCCAAGTTTGAGGCACATGATTTTCATCCACAAATCAGAGGAGCAGAAGACTTCCCCTGCTTTCCTCTCCCAAATGCCCCAAAATAATGCTGGAAACATTACAATTACTCCACAAAAGTAATACATTTACTCTTAGTTCTATTACAATCAAAATGTAAAGGAATTACCAACTCATTCCTCAAAAAAGTAATGAATTACAAGTAATTCGTTACTTGTAATGAATTATTTCCAAGCTCTGAGTTAGCCACCCCTGCGTCATAATAAACCCCCAAACCAAACCTCCTTGCTGTGTCACAATGAACCTGAATATCAACAGCAACCAATTATAACATCCCTAGGTGTAGTTGTTAAGGTGTTCGACTACGACCTGGGAGATCAGGGTTCGAATTCCCACATAGCCATGAAGCTCACTGGGTGACCTTGGGCCAGTCACTGCCTCTCAGCCTCATGAAAACCCTATTCATAGGGTTGCCATAAGTTGGAATCTACTCGAAGGCAGTACATTTACATTTTACAACAATTTCACTCCCCCAGAAATCAATGCCAGCTGAGCAGATCAGTCCTAACCTCTGCAGGCCACCTAACAAATTATGGAAAATCTAAGTCCCTGCAAAGTCTTCAGCAAGTCATAAAAGACAAACTTAAGATGGCCAGGAAGAACTTCAAGAGTGTTTTACTTAAGGCCAATGTCTTGGCTTAGACACATTGGGCTGGGCACAATGTATGCTGCTTTGAGGCAGCCTCAAAGCGTCATTCACTGTGCTCAGCCCAACTCAGTTTTAAAAGATGATGATGAAATATTGGACCTTCTCAAGAGAGAAAAAGTTTGAGACCAGCTGCTAAATTCATAAATGCAGACATCATGAACCTTTAGACCCAGAGTTTGCCTCATTTCCAAACAGGAAAGCATTCAAATAGATGAACCTACACATCTCTCTGAGACCCCTTCAAGAAATGTGCTGAAGAATGTCTCCACTGAGCTGGGACCCAGGTCCATACCCATCGGCATAATCCTATCAAAATGAAACTTGAGTTGAATGAGAACCCAGAAAAATCAACATCATCAGGGGCAGGGAGGAGGAAAAGGTTAGATTCAATATTATATTGTGCAACCAAAGCCTCAGGTCTGCAGTATGTTATCACACATGCTGTAGGATCAAGCAAATTATAAGGTCAGAAGACAGCTCAGGATGGATGGTATCATTGACAGAGACTTCCTTAGGACAAATGATAAAAAGGGCAACACTCATCTGGCGTCTATTTTGGAAATGCATCCAAGAGGGGGAAAATACTCTTGTCACTATTGGAGAATCAAAAGGGACTGCACGCTTGTTCTATTCGGTTTCCTTTTGACTTAGGACCAGTGGTGTATTGGTCCTGGGTCATCGGGGGTCACTGTCCCATTGGTTTTTTGGGAGATGGGTTGGGGGTGCTCCCTTCCCTTCAGCCTGTGCAGGAAGTGTCTGGCGGAGGCTGCTGCTGCTGTTCGCCACACTTGCTGGGCTGCAGGAGTTGCCAGCAGATGGCAGGCCTCTAAGGTGGGCAAGGAGGAGTAGGAAGGAGGTAATCTTTTGCTTGTACACCTAAGGAGAAGGAAGAAACACTGCTGTTACTGCCACTGCCTAGCAAGGCACAAGCAAGCTCTCGCCCCCTTCGCTTCACAGCGTCACTCATTCAGTCAAGATGCACCCTGCCAAGCAGCAGTGCCAGCAATGCCAGAGCTTCTTCCTTCTCCTGAGATGTGCAAAGTGCAAGCAAAAGCCTCTCTCCTTCCTTCTCAGAGGCCTGTTGCCCACCCACAACTCCGCCCTCCAGCTCAGCGAGTGTGGTAAGAGCAACAGCGGCAGCAGGGAAGGGGGCATGATGACCCACGTGGAGACATGCCTGTCTACTCAGCATGCACATCTACTCAGAAGTAAATTCCAGTGACTTCAATAGAACTTGTATTTGTAAAACTTAGGATACAATTCTATCTTTAGCAGTAGGACACCTTTAAAAAAATGTATTTAGAACTGTAGGTAGTTGTTTTCTAATTAAATATGCAGCCTGGAACACTAAGCACACTTTTCTGGAAATAAGCCCCATTGAACATAGTAGGATTTACTTCTGAGTAATCATGCATAGGATTGCATTGTTAGGATTAGCAAACAAGGATTTGGAGTCTACACACATTCACTGTTATTTGTACAATGCAATTTAAAAACAAAATAAAAATTCTGTTAGTGCACAAGAAAGATACATTTAAAATGAAATAAAAGTAATCAGAACAAAGATAAAACTGATATAATATTGGGCTAGAAACAGTTTTATACCTTTTGTCAGTAATCTTTCTTAATGGATTTTAAATAACTCTATCTTATTTTGTAGGAATATTGGGGGGGGGGCTTGGAAGTTTCAATAGTACACATGGGCTTACAAAAGTTACCACTTTTTGTGTAATGAATTATGAAGAAGTTTCACAGTGTGGATAGTATTAAATAAGCACATAAATGTAAGCAGTATAATTTGATTTTGGGCCACATGTTCCTAATTTTCATGCAATCTTTAGTGTGAACAGGGTTTTTTAATTCTTTTTTTCCCTTCTAGAAGAAGAATCACACTTTACCGGGGGGTGGGGGGCACTGACATTCCAATAGTAAAACCTATATAAGTACCATAGATACAAAAATGCAAACCATGCCGCAATAGCTGTATTGGTACTTGCAAATATATCCTTCCATATTCACAGGTTTAAGATTACAAGCTAAAGGTGGAAGTAAAGCAGTGGAGACTAGTCGCTCTGATGTCTGACATCGGAGCCACCCGTCTCCACTGAAGTAAAGATGGATTTGAATATTTTGATGTGTGTTCCTACATAGCATATTTGTAATTGAATCATTCCTTTGGAGTTTTCAAACATTCTTCTTATGGTTGTTTAAAGTTTATACAACTTATCACATTCAAAATGGAATAAACATGTATTATTATTATTAAGACTGAGGAAGGCTACCTTAGAGGGTTTCTTGTACCAGGCAAAATTTATCAGTATCTTCTCCCAAATTTTTAGAGAGTTTAAGTAATCAAACTCCCTTTAGGATGCACACCTTAACGCGGTGAGGGGGGTTGAGAGTGTTGAAGAAGCTGAGAGCAATGCTGTCAGGAGTCTAGACCAGGAGGCTAGGCTCTTAGCAGGGGCACCCAAGGCAGAATGGTCAAAGCTGAGACACCAGACTAAGATGCATCCAAAAACAGAGGAAGGCAATGGTAAACCACCTCTGAATATCTTACCACACAAACCCTATGAACAGAGTATCCGAAATGCAGCACAAGATAGTGCTGGAAGATGAGACCCCCAGGTCAGAAGGCACTCACCGAGCTACTGGGGAAGAACAAAGAATGAGTACGAGTAGCACTGTGACTAATGACACAGCTGGGTCAAGGCCAAAAGGAAGCCCAGAGGCTGATGCGCACAGATGCGAAAGGAGAGTCCAGAGTTGTACGACACACACAATGGGAACATGGAATGTGAGAAGCATGAACCAGGGAAACATTACAATACTTGGCATGAGTGAATTAAAATGGACGGGAATGGGATATTTTCAATCAGGCAACTACAAAATATTGTAGGCAGGAAATGAGAAATTGCGGCCTACTGCCAAAATAAAGCACAGACACCGTTCATTAGGTTGAATCATGGGCCACTTTATTAAATAGAATCCAATTAGAATAATGAACCTGCAGAGGGAAATTAAGTGCAGGAGCATCCTCATGAGCCAGGCAAAGCCTGCTTGCAGCTATAGGGCAACCAAACCCTGCCTGAGCCACGGGCTGCCCTGTGCCAGACCTCAGCTCAGGCCACACCCTGAAGATGTGTAGGGGGTCCAACCCACATCACCGTTCCTCGGAGCCCTGAAACTCCAAGCGGATGAGGCACGTTGGCCCCAAAGGTGGCCCTTATTTTGCCCCCGGGCCATATAGCTCTGAGCTGTAGGCCTCCGGACTGCCTATCACCCCCAAAGGTGCCTAAAGTTGTGACCTAGCTGCCCTTCCCTTTTAACCTTTTCCTGCACTTCTTTGCCACAGAAGTGAGAGAAGCCTTTGCTTAGTCTCCCTTTAATCCACACCCAATAAGAATCTCGTGTAGGCCCCTCTGCAGGTCCATCAGGAGGATATCATTGCCCATGTCCATCACATGCCCACCGTCTGGCCAAAATAGCTCCAACCTGTCATGTCTTATCTCTGGGTGGTGAATAACCAAACCCCCAGAGTCCTTCAGATCCTTCTAGATTTGCCTGTTCACCTTTTTGTGGGCCGTTTCCATCCCCCATGGGTCACCAGTGCAATTCCATTTCCTGCATGGCAGGATGTCAGACCACACCAAGTGCACCCCCAGCCAATGACATGCAATGGCCCGGAGGTCACTACACGCTCGCTCGATTAGGGTCTTGCCCTTCAACAGACCCAAATCATTACCCCCCAGGTGGATGACAAGAAACTGACACACTGCCCACTCCACAGCAGGCTGGAACAATGCGGGGAGGAACCTGTCCCAACGCATCCCACAGCAGCATGCCACTGCACTGAGGCCCATTGACTGAGCCCCAGCTGCATACGAAAGTGAGACTTTACCGCTCTGTGGCCTGCCCAGAAAACCATGCTGTGGCCGCAGAGTAGGATGTGTCCCTGCTCCATTCCTTTCCAGTGGCCTGTCAAAATAACAACCAACATCAGGAGGAAGGATAACAATTAGCAGCTGGCCTTCTGCATCTCTGCCAGTGGTCTAATATAAGTTTTGTACACATCCGAATGCCACCTGCCCATTGCCTGTAGCCCTTCCCTTGAAAAACCCAGGTGGGCAGCAGTGGAGGCCACACCTATCCTGAAGGAGTGTGTCCCAAATTTACGAGGCTCCACACCAAATTGTGCAGCGTGGCCTTCGCCACTGTCCAGAACTGATACTTGGTGAGGGGCTGAGTATGAATAGATATCCCGACTGCAGCCCCCGAACCGCCACAAAGCGCGCAGGGCTATTACTGGGCAGAGCTCCTGCTGCTGACAGGGGTCTAACACAGGCATCCACTACTATGTCAATCAGTCTTGGACCATCTGAGTCGCAGGAGGGCATGCTCCACCTTCCAGCTGAGGTCTGAAACCATGAGGGCCAGAAGGTAGTTGTCTGTCTTAGAACACGCCACCACCTCCCTGATTCTAAAGGCCCTGGAAAATAGGGTGAGGGCAACCACATGAAACAGCAAAGAACATAAATCCTTTCACTGTCCCTGCAGGCCGAAGAGTAGTTCTGGGGAAAGGGGGAGGCGGGCATCCAGGGGGCATGGGCACTTGCGGGACCATCCCTCTAGCATACGGCAAGCCCTAAAGTCGCCAGTGTGGTCCTGAAAGCCCCATACCTTTGCCAGGAAAGACAGCCCTGGGAGCTTACCTCTGATGGTCCTAACTGAGAGGCCCCTCCATTTGCCCTCCACGCAGAACTCCATATGATGCTCCACGGGGATGGGCCACTCTTATGTGTAGCCTCTGTCCTCCCTGAAATTTGACAGCTCCCTACCTGCTCCTTGGTAGCTGGCCATGGTGCTGGGTGCCACGGACAGGCTTATGGCCCTTCCCAATCCATTCCTCCAATCTCCCATAGCGCTGGGGGGACCACGTCTGGTTGAGCCCTTGCCCATAGCACCAGCTGGCGAAACCTCTCCATCTGGTTTCATGATAGAGCATCGACAATACTGTTATTGATACCCGGTACATGGCATGTCAGGAACAGGATATCACAGTGCAGACACTGGAGCACGAATGCTCACACCAGGTGCATAATGTTGGGTTTTTTTGAAGATAGGGTGTTGATGACATGCACCATAGGGAAGTTGTCACATCAAAAGTGGACTGCAGAATTACATAGCTTGTCGGGCCAGAGGTGCACAGTTAGAACAATGGGAAAGAACTCCAGGAACGTAAGGTCCTGGGTTAACCCAACTTGTGCCCAGTCCTGTGTCCAGCTGTCGTGACACCATGTGTCATGAAAAATAACTCCCAAACCACAGGAACCTGAGGCATCAGAGTGCACCTGTAGCTCGGCCTCCAACAGGAGATACCTCCTCCATAGGGAGACCCCATTGAATTCCCGCAAAAAGGTAGACCACACTGCTAGGTTGGCTCTAAGAGTGGCTGTAACCCGCGTGTGGTGTTGGGGTCATGATAAGCCAGACATGGTGTCATATATGCACCGCAGAAATGTGCGCCTGGGCGCTACCACCCTACACGTAAAGTTCATATGGCCCGCCAGCTCCTGAAGAGTGGATAACATCACCTTCTTGGACTTGACGACTTCAGATATTTTCTTGCTAATGGCCACCAGCTGGTCCCGAGAGAGTCTACAGCACTGGGCCAAGGTGTCAATCTCAATGCCCAGAAAAGTGAGAGCGATGGATGAGCCCTCGATTTTCACAGCTGCGAGGGGGACCCTGGGTTCCTCTGCCAGCACTGCAAAATGGGCCATAAAGGCCTTACAGGTGCCAGAGTCTGCAGGGCCTGCAAACAGGAAGTCATCTAAATAGTGCACCACTGATTGCAGGCCTGCCAGTCCCCTGACTGCCCACTCCAGGAAAAAGCTGAAGCGCTTGAAGACCAAACATGAAATTGAGCAGCCCATAGGCAATGCCCTATCCACATGATATTAGTCCCCGAAAGTAAAGCCCAACAGTTCAAAGTCCCATGAGTGAACAGGGAGGAGACGGAAGGCTGACTTGATGTCACATTTTCCCATGAGGGCCCCAATCAAGTAGTCCCTAACCATCCGCACCACAAAGTCAAATGATGTGTAGCAGACAGAATATAGGTCCGGTGGGATGAAGTCATTGACAGACTCACCATGAGGGAAGGACAGGTGGTGTATGAGGCAAAATTTGCCTGGCGCCTTCTTGGGAATGAGGCCCAGCAGAGAAACTCTGAGGGAGGGGATGGGTGGCACTGGAAAGGGGCCCAACACTCTGCCTGCCTTAATTTCTTTGTCTGTTTTTTCCTGCACAACCAATTCCATGCCCACCACCGATTTAAAATTGCAGGACATAAAGGCCCACCTGAGACCCGAGTTGGGGATCCTAAAACCCATTGTGAAGCCTTCCAGCAAAAACTGTGCATCTTGGACTAGTGGGTAAAGACTGAGCAAGTGTTGGAGCTCTGCGAGCTTAACTGGGCTGGGGCCCTTTTCCTTGAGCTGTGCCTGCAGCTCCTGGCTTTCTCAGGCTGGTGGCATCCCTACTCCCACCCCTGAAGGGCCAGCCCCTGGGGCAGCTTAAGCAGGAATGCCCCCCCGCATATCACACACTCATGTCTGAATCTGAAGAGGCTCCGACCACAGGAGCTGTGGGAGCTGAACTCCCAGCAAAGCAGGCCCAGGGGAGGAGCTGCTGCTACCTGCCGAGCTAAGAGGTGGCCGCTATCTGTCCTGTCGCTGGCCATGGGCTTGGAGTGTGACATAAAATGCAGCCACAGGTCACCCTCCTTTTGGCCCAGGGGAGGGAAGTATCAAAAGCTGCCCTCAAACGGAACTCTTCATCATAGGTGAGCCAGGCAGCCCCCTGGAACTCAGAATAACCTTGATATATGATGTCGGGGTATTTAACTAGTACTGAGCCCTTCTGTGGGTGTTTCTGCATCACTACCCCCCATGTATGTTAGGAATGCTAGCAACCAGTTAGCCCAAGTGTGCTCTATGTGTCGCCACTTGGGTTTATCCAGTTCCAAGTCATCACCCTTGTCCTTGTCCTTTTTTACTGGTTCCCTGTATAAAAGTGATAATAGGTCCACGTATTCCCCCCTCCATATTTTTTCTTTGGTGGTGGGTAGTAGGTGAAAGCCTAATGGGGCTGATGTCTCCCCAAAAGGTATAGCCCCATCTCTTACCGAGCCCAGAGGGTCAGCAGCTTCTGCAAGAGGGGTGGCGGATGAGGGTGGCAGAGCCCCCTCCCATCAATGTCCCCGCAGGGGACTACCACAACTGCTCACAGGCCTCCACTAGCTGTTGCTGTGGCATACTATCTCCATCCCCCGTGGAAATCCCTCATTGCCTGTACCCTGCCATCCCAGCTGGCAGAGAAAAGGGCCAGTAAGGAAACCCCCATGGGGGCCAGCTCCACTTCGGCTGACACTGTTGGTGTGCTGCAAAAGGAGACTCACCCAGTGCGCCATAAGGTGTGGGCCCCCAGAAGACCTGCAAAGTGGGAGCTGTTCCAGTTTCTGTGCTGGTTGTCTTCACATCGGCCCTGCTGGGCCCGGCCTCGAGCACATCCAGCTGAGCTAGGATGGCATCAATAGCAACCTTGTTAGCCCCGCTCATTGCGCACTGCATTTTCCTGTGGGACCTCTTAGCCGGTGGCTCCTTTGCCCTCCCTAGCACAGATTGAGCCTGAGGTGCATCAGGCTGGAGTGGGCCGCGCTCTAGAGCTTCAAACCTGGCCAGGATGGCTGCCCAGGGTGGCCCACCCTCCATCCCCCCATATAAAGCCGCAGGAGGTGGGTGCCCACCCTCTGCTTTGGGAGTCTTGCTTTAGCTTTCGGCCCACCTTGTCCTCTTTTGGGTGGCATCTTTAGCTGACTGAAGCAAACAGAGGCCACCCACCTATCCAAACACTTATGCCTTTCAGAAGGGAGAGGTGGAAATAAACCAGAGCTGGCTTTACTGGTGCTACTACAGCCTAAGGAGCCTGGGCTGATGTAAGCGCTGAGCACTAGCCTCGACTGCCATGGCTTGACCAGCCCTCACAGGCCACCCAGTGGCCCAGTATTGGGGGTGTGTGAAAGGCCTGCCGCCCGAAGATGGTGCTGGGTGTTGGCTCACTCCATGTGTCAGCGCACTAGCTGCAGTGGAGGGGTTAATATGGTGCCTGGTGCTGGCTCCCCATGAGTGAGGTTAGCGTGCCCGCCACCAGGCAGTGGGGGGCTCAAAGGTAGCCGCAGAGGCCCACCGTGACTGGATCAGCCCTCCTCTATCCCTTCCATGCAAAGGACTGGAGGTGATAACAGGGAAAAGCACCCCCACGCAAGGATGGCATCCCGCGCTAGCCTCCCGCCCACCAAAACCAAGAAAGAAACTGAAAATCCTGGTCAGAAGGCGGCCTTGCCTGAGCCTCCTGCTGCTGCGCCGCTCTGAAGTCCATGGAGAAGCTGCGGATCAATGCTTGTCGCTGCGAGAGTCAAGGCTCACCGCTCCCAGTGCCGCCAAATTCAAAAGAGGGCAGGAAGCCAGTGGTGTGGGGTTAAATACCCTTGGCTGCCCCACCCCCTTGCTGCATGCCACATCAGTGCCCCACATGCACCCCCCCAAGATGGAAGCTCAGGCTTCGCCTGCCACTGGAATGCTCACCCCTTTGCCCTGGTAAGTACTGGGTGCGGAGCAGGATTAAGAATAAATGGGGTTGCTTTAATAGTGAGAAGTGAGGTAGCAAAAGCAATTAGGAGCTACAATGCGAGGTCTGAGCGAGTGATACCAATGAGATTAAACGGGAAACCTATTAATATAACCATCATCCAAGTCTATGCTCCAACAGCAAACACAGAAGAAGAGGAACTGGAGATATTTACGCAGAAGTACAGGAAGAAATTGATCACACATCAAAACAAGATGTGCTGATAATCATGGGGGACTGGAATGCAAAAGTAGGGAACAGAGAAGAACTAGGAATTGTGGGGAAATGGGACTTAGGAGACAGAAATGGAGCAGGAGAAGGACTTATTGAATTCTGTGAAGCCAATAATTTGTTTCTTGCAAACACATTTTTTGAGCAACCGAAAAGACTGTACACGTGGACATCACCAAATGGTCAATACAGGAATCAAAATGATTATATAATTGGTAGCAGAAGATGGAGAAGTTCCATACTTTCTGCGAAAACAAGACCAGGAGCAGACTGCGGTACAGATCATGAACTGGTACTATCGAAAATCAGAGTAAAGCTAAAGAAGAACAACAAAGCAATCATAATACCAAAATACAATTTAAACAACATCCCAGAAGCATATCAAGATCAAATAAGGAATGGATTTGAGGCTTTAAACTTAGTTGACAAAGAACCAGAGGACCAAGGAATGAAGTCAGAGACATTATCAGGGAAGAATGCAAAAAGACAATACCTCTAGTTAAAAAGAGAGAAAGACACCAATGGATGACGGAAGAAACTCTTAAAATGGTTAAAGAGAGAAGGAAAGCAAAAGCAAGAGGAGATAGAAACATGGTCAGAACCCTAAATGCAACAATACAGTGACTAGTACATAGGGACAAAGAGAACTATTACAATAGCTACTGTATAGAAATAGAAGAAGACAACAAAAAGGGTAGAACAAGACCCCTATTCCAAAAGATTAGAGAAATGAAAGGGAAATTTAAACCAAGTGTAGGGATGTTGAATAATCAACAGAGGAATACACTGACTGACCGAGATGAAATAAAAGGAAGATGGAAGCAATACACTGAAGAACTCTATAAAAGAGATAACAGGATGACGGATTCATTCATGGAGGAACCATATGACGAAGAACCAGAAATTTTAGAAAGTGAGGTGAAAGCTGCTCTTAAAATACTTGGAAGAAACAAATCACCAGGAATAGATGGCATACCAATAGAATTGCTACAAGCTACTGAGACTGAATCTGTCCAAATTTTGACAAAAATTTGTCAAGAAATATGGAAAACTAAACAATGGCCCACAGACTGGAAGTGTTCAATATACATCCCAATTCCAAAGAAAGGGGATTCCAGGGAATGCAGTAATTATCGAACTATTGCCTTAATATCCCATGAAAGTAAAGTAATGCTCAAGATTCTACAACAAAGGCTCTTGCCATATATGGAGCAAGAAATGCCAGACATCCAAGCTGGATTTAGAAAGGGAAGAGGTACCAGAGATCAGATCGCAAACATACGTTGGATAATGGAAAGGAGCAAGGAATTTCAGAAGAAAATCACCCTGTGCTTTATAGATTACAGCAAAGCCTTAGACTGTGTAGATCATGAAAAACTATGGAATGCTTTAAAAGAAATGGGGGTGACACAGCATTGATTGTCCTGATGTGCAACCTATACTCTGGACAAGAGGCTACTGTAAGGACAGAATATGGAGACACCAATTGGTTCCCAATAGGAAAGGGTGTGAGACAGGGGTGTATCTTATCACTCTATTTGTTTAATCTATACAGAGAACATATCATACGGAAAGCGGGATTGGACCAAGATGAAGGAGGTGTGAAAACTGGAGGGAGAAATATCAATGATTTAAGATATGCAGACACTACCATACTACTAGCAGAAACCAGTACTGATTTGAAACGAATGCTGTTGAAAGTTAAAGAGGAAAGCACAAAAGCAGGACTACAGCTGAACTAAAGACTAAAGTAATGATAACAGAAGATTTATGTAACTTTAAAGTTGACAATGAGGACATTGATCTTGTCAACAGTTATCAATACCTCAGCACAGTCATTAACCAAAATGGAGACAATAGTCAAAAAATCAGAAGAAGGATAGGACTGGGGTGGGCAGCTATGAGAGAAATAGAAAAGGTCCTCAAGTGCAATGACATATCACTGAACACTAAAGTCAGGATAATTCAGCCCATGGTATTCCCAATCTCTATGTATGGATGTGAGAGTTGGACAGTGAAAAAAGCAGGTAACAGAAAAATCAACTCATTTGAAATGTGGTGTTGGAGGAGAGTTTGCATATACCATGGACTGCAACAAAGACAAATAATTGGGTGTTAGATCAAATTAAACCAGAACTATCACTAGAAGCAAAAATGATGAAACTGAGGTTATCATACTTTGGACATATCATGAGAAGACATGATTCACTAGAAAAGACAATAATGCTGGGAAAAACAGAAGGGAGTAGAAAAAGAGGAAGAACAAACAAGAGATGGATTGACTCCATAAAGGAAGCCACAGACCTGAACTTACAAGATCTGAACAGGGTGGCTCATGACAGATGCTCTTGGATGTCACTGATTCATAGAGTCGCCATAAGTCGTAATCAGCTTGAAGGCAAATAACAACAACAAAGTTATCAAATGCAGGAAAAGTCATAAATAAAAACAGAAATTTAGGAAGAACAATAATCTGAATAGATGAGATGTTGCTAACCAAGATCAATTCAATTTAGAAAGTTTTTTCCAGAAAAATAATTAAATGCTAGGGATTTATCCAATGCTGCAGCTCCACTGGCACAACCATCTTCTGAGCGTGCAAGAGCCCCCTGTCCACCCCCTGGAGCAGATATTGGGGGCATGTGGGGATGGGGAGAGAAAACAGAAGTCTGTCATCCAAGCAAAACTCCACTCATGCAGGATTTGATAAGAACATAAGAACCGGCAGTGCTGGATCAGGCCAGTGCCCATCTAGTCCAGCATCCTGTTCTCACAGTGGACAGCCAGATGCCTCTGGGAAGCCCTTAAGCAAAACCTGAGTGCATGAGCCTTCTCCCCTCCTCTGGTTTCCAGCAATTGGTATTCAGAAGCATACTGCCTCTGATAGTTGAGGTGGAACATATTCATCAGGGTTAGTAGCCATTGATAGCATCATCCATGAATTTGTCTGATTCTGTTTTAAAGCATCTTTAAGGTGCTCCAAGACTCTTTGCTGTTCCTGGTGTTGTTTTGTAAGCAGAACGTATTTGCATTTAGTTCCCCTGTTCTATTGTTCTAGTGCAATGTGTAAAACAAATGAAAGATGCCTTTTACATACAAAAAGGCAGTTTTGAATCCAGTCTGTTATTTGTACATTTGGATTTTACCATGTTCTTCCTCTTCACCAGTTCGCCAGGTCAAATTGCAAACTATGTTTTAAACTTCTCAAGGTCTTCATTGCATTTGCTGATAGAAGAGGAGGCTCCCAACCAATTGAATATGCTGTGTGGCCACACAGAAATTGGAAAGGGGTGTGGCTGTGAGGTTCCTGGAGGAACGCTGCACTTCTGAATTTGCCAGTATACCACTGCTTAGGACTCTTACATAATGAAAACCTCCAAAGGAATCATATCAAAAGAACTTACTCAGCAGATATTCTCAATCTCTTAGAGCAGTTTACCAAAATCTGAGCAAGTACATGAACCTCACCTTCTGCAGCAGAATGCAGATCTGAGGCCACCTCTCTTGTGGACTGTAGTGTTCTTCCTTCTGAAATCTTCAGAGTTATTTGATGGTATTTCGAAGACAATACTATTTGAACCATCTTGCTGAATAATTTGCCCTGTTGACATATGACCCGCTCGGCAAATGTATAGTACTCCTGGCCCATAACCTCATGCTGAGTATTCAAACATTTAAGTCACATTCATAATTGACAATTTGGAGTTCTCCTTCCACACCATATCACCTTCCCCACACATTATAGTTCTGTGACTGCTACTTTTGAGAAAAAAAGTTAAAGAAAACTGAAATGCAATGAGACATTTCTCATCACATCTGGCTTGGTTTTGAGTCCAATTCCATCTCTGCACTTTCTTTAAATATATTTATTCATACCTGACTTTTCAAGGGTAAAATTTAGAAACAGGATTGGAGTAATGGAAAAATATAGTATATAAATATCATGGTTTGCAAATGTTTGATGAGACAGTGGAAGAGATCCCACCCAATAGGTGGTATACTCCATGCACCAATTAAATATTTCAATTAACTGGTCAAATTTTTAGGGGTTGCCTCTCCCCGTTAATTTTCTTATCATGGGGATGTGCTGTTACTGATCACACATACAATACTTACTCCAAAGAAAAGTAGAAAAATACCTGAAAGTTGATTAAGGTTAGTGAAGTTAGAACATCTTCCCATTTGTTGTATGAGAGCCAGAACTATTCTCCTTTGCTTCTGCATTTTCTCTCAGGACTTCTCACTTGTATCATTAGAGGTGCCTCTTATGGAATGTATTTATTTATTTTGGCAGCAAGCTCTGGAAAAGAGCCACTTGTCAGCATTCTAAGCACAAAGTGCACAGCTACAGGTGTTAAAGCAGCAGGTATACAAAGCCAGAAGCTAGAATAAAGATGTGGATCTTTGAACCTTCAAAAATGTCTAAAGTAAGCAACCACCACTATTTAATAAGCAACATCAAACCCTATAAATAACATGGAACCATAATTATACTACTGGTCCTTTGAGTAATTCTGACGCCAACTTTTCATCTTTGTACCACTTCGTGTCCCTCCCTGTCATGCATTTAGTTGTTTCGATACAGAAGCTCACTTGCCATACAGCTATATTTACCATCAATGTCTCATGAGATGGATGCAGGCAAAGTCTTTTTGATAAGTATTTGTAACATGGCCTTATAAGTAGTGGCACCCCAGCTCTGAAATGCTCTCACTGTGATTAGATAGTCGTAGACACTGGGTGTATTCCAAGGACAGGTGAAGACATTTCTTTTTCATTTGGCCTGTGCCCAACAGTAGCTAATTTTTGAGGACCTGTCCATATGACTGTATAATCTGCAATGTTACAGCTTTATGTCCTCAGTAATTCACCATTGTCCATATGACATTGCAAGCTAGTACGGATTTTCGCATTCACAAATCCACATTAGAAATACCACTGAAAAACAGATATGTTTTCCTAAACCGATAATTGCATTAACATCCATGTGCTCAGATGCAATGCTGTGGATTTTACTGCAATTGGAGGTCCATGGACATTCCTCCATCGTATGCCAAGTCCCTTGTCTTCTTCCCACTCAATAGCACATCCACAAACCTATGCATGCGTGGGAATTAAAAAAAAGATATCTGTTTCTATGCTCTTCCAATAAAGCACACAAAAAGCAAACTACTGTTATGGATCAATCAGACTTAGGGGAGTGGTGAATGCTAAAACAATTTAGATTTTTTTTAAAAAGCCCACACATATGGATGATTGATAATTGGGTTTTCACAATAATCCAACCACAAATAGAAAGTGTATGGATCTTGAGGCCACCAACTGAATATGGAAAATGTGGATTTTGTGGTTAGGTACGGATGGGCCCCGAGTGTCAGACCAAGGAATTGCAGATTCTGATTTCTTTTAAATTGTATATCTTGTTTCTCTATACTGTTGTTGTATTGTATCTTACTTGAATGAGACCATTAGGTGAAGTGTGGGATATAAATACTCCAAATAAATCAATGGATCAAGTTAGACTAATTTCTCTAGCCTTGCCTGCTTCTAACTTTCAGCAAGGGTCACAGCTGATGAGGCTGCCCTGACCTAGAAAACTGTCCCATCCACTTGGCTCTTCTTATCTATGCTCCCTCTGGGGGACTTTATTAAAAGCAAAATGCTGCCAGCTTCTCATCTCTCTCAGTGCAGGTATCCTCTATCAAGGTAGAAGTTGTGGGAGAATGTCTCCCATTGCTCACCTTGGTTGGGTGACCCACTCTGAGCTGGGCTTAGCTAAGCTACCAGGGTCTTACTCTTCTTTGCCCTTGCAGAATTTTGCAGCCACGCAAAACACAAAACAAAACAAAAGACAAAAAAGGAACAGAGCAAAGACAAAGGCTGAACTGACTGATATGGTTCCTGATATGTTTCAAATAAACTCTTAATGAAGGGGGAAATTGTTTTTTTCCCTGCTGCATCACACCTAAAGACACCCTAATTGTGTGCTGAGACAGGTCTGCCAAGATCATCACCTTCCAAGCCAGTGGGCTCTAGGTAGGAATGATGTCATCAGTACAGCATTGCCAAGATGCCTCCTGTCCAAGGTTCTCTGAAGTCAGTAAACATTTATACTTTTTAAGTCGTTTGGGGAGGAGAAACTTTTGGATGCGGGTGGGCTTACTGGTAAAACTGAGGTGTCTGAGGTTTCTCTTTTTATTAAAAATGTTTGGCTGTGGGTAGGGATGAGGGAGAACTCCACTGAAGTCAGATTTGGCAATGGATTGTTCATAGTTTGCATTTTCATTATCTATGTGAAGCAATCTTGTTTGCTGTAAGCATTTGCAACTTTTCCCAACACAGGATATTTTTTTAAAAAAACCTTGTTGAATACATCAGTATTGTTATTGTTGAAAACATTTTACCTCACAACACAGCAATCATTTAATACAGTTAGTGCACCCATTGGCACTCTCCCCCCCCTTCAACTGGAATAATCCAAGCGGGGAGGAAGCCAAGGAGGTTGCACAGACTCCCCCACCCAAATGGAAAGGATGGCAGAAGAGACCTCTGCCTTGGAGATGCAGCAGAACTATTAAATGTTACTGCTTCCAGTTGTTTTCCGGGCCCAATTCAAGGTGTTGGTATTAACCTTTAAATCCCTACATGGTCTTGGCCCAGCTTATCTGATGGAGCGCCTCCAACGCCACCAATTATGCCACCCAACAAGATCAGCCACACAGGGCCTTCTCTCAGTCCCGCCAACTAAAACAGCTAGGTTGGTGGGGACTAGAGAGAGGGCATTCTCAGTGGCGGCCCCCACTCTCTGGAACTCCCTCCCGTATGATCTCCGGCATGCCCCTTCCCTGAATGTATTCCGCCAGGCCTTGAAGACCTGGCTTTTCAGACAGGCCTTCGGGACTTCCGGGGAGGGTTAATCTCTATGACTAATTGCCTATTACTCTGAACTGTCATTGTTTTATAATTTTTATCGTTTGTATTGTATTATTGTGATGTATTTTATTGTAACTGAGTTGTACGTCGCCTAGAGTGGCCACTGGCCAGATAGGCGACACATAAATTAAATTATTATTATTATTATTATTATTATTATTATTATTATTATTATTATTATTATTATTATTATTATAGAGATTATTAGGGGGAAGGGCAGAGCTGCTACCTTGTCCATTTGTCTGACTCAATGGCCAAGTTGAGAAGACTTGCGTTCTAATCTCTGTAGCATTAGCCCTTATGGAAGTCACTCAAGTTGTTTAGGAAGCAGCACAGACAAATATCTTCATTCCTCCTCTCCCCATCTTATTTGCAATCCTCTCTCTGTCTCTCTCTCTCTCTGTCTCTCTCTGTCTCTGTCTCTCTCTCTCTCTCTCTCTCTCTCTCTCACACACACACACACACACACACACAGAGACTTGCCCCTCTTTTCCTTTCAGCAGCAGCCAGCAGGGTGAAAGGTGCTCATCTCCTCCGTCACCTTATTTGCACTTCCTCCCCCTCCCGCTGCCATTACTGTCACTAGAAGATAGTGGAAAACAAGCAAATATGGAACAGAACCACCTGCCAGTTCGATGGAATGCAATTGGACAGGGACTAGCAAGTGGATACCATCCCTAGCCGTGGGTTTTGCACATGAGTGCTACATCTTCTCATTGCCATGGCTCCTCACTCCTCACTCCCCCACCTGCTCTTGAGACTGCTTCTTTCTTTCCCTTTGCATGGCAGTTGGGAGTGAGTACCCATTACTTGACCATGCTGTCTTTGCTGGAGTGAGAGAAGGAGAAGCGGCAGCAGCCACTGTCAGCTTCTCTGCTCTCTACCTTGATCTTCAAGGGAGGAAGGAGAACTGGGCAGAGGAGCAACAGAAGGGAGGTGGAGCCATTGAAGGCCTCTGGCCCAAAGGCTCCTCAAAACCTAGACTGAGGTCTACTGAAATACATTTTCTTTGGTTATTGTTAGAAAATAAAGGTAAAGTAATGGGTGTTGTCACAAGGGAGGGGACTATGGACTTTTTCTGCTAGGTCCCACATCTTCTGTCACTTCCCCTCCTTTTTTTAATTATGTGCTTACAGGGTGGCTGAACACACTACAAAGCACAGGATTGGTGAGACTCCAAGCCATAAAAACACAAGGAGAGCCTTCTGGATCAGGCCAGCAGCCCATCTAGTCCAACATCCTGTTCTCACAGCGGCCAACCAGATGCTATGGGAAGCCTGCAAGCCCAACATGAGCACAAGAGCACTCTCCTCCCTGCAGTTTCCAGGAACTGGTATTCAGAAGCATACTGTCTTTGACTGTGGAAGCAAAGCACAACCATCATGGCTAGTAGCCTTTGATACTGTTACCCTCCATGAATTTGTCTAATATTCATTTAAATCCGTCCAAGTGGTGGCCATCGATTCCTCCTCTGGGAGCGAGTTCCATAGCTTAACAATGTGCTGTGTGAAGAAATACTTTCTTTTATCTGTCCTCAATCTTCCAGCATTCATTCATTGGATGTCCACTAGTTCTAGTGTTATGAGAGGGAGAAAAAGTTCTCTCTATCCACTCTCTCCATACCATGCATAATTTTATAAACTTGTTTCATGTCACTTCTTACTGATTTGTAGAATGGGAGTCTTTATTTATTAAGTTTTGGAACAACAAGATTCAATATAGTATCTTCCCATACTTTTTATATACGTTATTATAAAAGGGAAAGGAAAATACTATGAAAATAATATGAACAAGAGAAATAATATCTCAATAAAAATTGTATGATTCATTTCTTCTTTCTCTGTTGAAACATATACAAATTTAATACAATTTTTCCCTTCTACTTTCTGAATGTATTTTCAATTATTACTATGTTATGGAAAATTAAGTTTATTTTGTCAATAAAATAAAAGTAGCTGGGGAAAACAGCCTCAAATGCTGCAACCTTTTCTCATAGTCGTCCTTGATCATCTGGATTGCACCTTTTTGAACATTTCCAATTCTACAATATCCTTTTTGAGGGGAGGCAACCAGAACTGTACACAGTATTCCAAATGCAGTCACATCATAGATTTGTATAATGGCATTATGATATCAACAGTTTTATTTTCAGTTCCTTTTCTAATGATCCCTAGCATGGAATTTGTCTTTTTCACAGCTCCATGCATTGGGTCAACATCTTCATCAAGTTATACACTACAACCCCAAGATGTCATTCCCAGTCAGTTACTGACAGTTCAGACCCCAAGAGTGTATATGTTAAATTAAGATTTTTTGACCCAACATGCATCACTTTACATGCATCATTCACTCCATTTGGAGAGGTTCTTTTGGAGCTCTTCACAATTTTTTTGTTTTAATGACCCTGAACAACTTAGTATCATCAGCAAACCTGGCCACCTTACTACTCATCCCTAACTCTGTATCATTTATGAACAAGTAATAAACCACAGGTCCCAATACTGACTCCTCTTTCTACATCCCTCCATTGGGAGAACTGTCCATTTATTCCTACTTTCTGCTTAACCAGTTCCTGATCCACAAGAGAACCTCTTCTCTTATTCCATGACTGCTAAGCTTACTTACAAGTACACTATGTCAGCCAGATAACCTCTATCTATATGCTTGTTGACATTCTCAAAGAACTCCAAGGCAAGACATACCCTTGCAGAAGCCATGCTGGCTCTGCTTCAGCAAGGCTTGTTCTTCTATATGCTTGGTTATTTTACCTTTACTAATATTTTCTACCAGTTTTCCCAGGACAGACATTCAGGTAACTGGCTTGTAATTTCTGGGATCCCTTCCGGGATCCCTTTTTAAAGATTGATGTTACATTACCCACTCTCCAGACCTCAGGGTTGGAGGCAGATCTGAGAAACAAGTTACATGTTTTTGCTAGGAGATCAGCTATCCCACATTCGAATTCTTTGAGAACTCTTGGGTGGATGCCATGCAGACCTGGCAATTCGTCAGTTTTTATTTTGTCTATTTAGCCTAAGACTTCATCTCTCATCACCACTATTAGCCTTACTTCCTCAGACTCTCTTTCTGCAAAAGTTATTTCAGGCACAGGGTTCTGCCCTATACCCTCCACTGTGAAGGCAGATGCAAAGAATTCATTTAGCTTCTCTGCAATCTTCTTATTCTGCTTTAGCACACCTTTGATTCCCTTGTCATTCAAGGGTCCAACCGTCTCCCTATATGGTCTCCCACTTTGAATGTATGTAAAGCTTTTGTTGTTGGTGGTGGTTTTTATGTTTTTAGCAATGTGCTCCTCAAATTCTTTTTTTTTTTACCATCCCTATTTGTCTTGTTGCATTTCTTTTATCAGAGTTTGTGTTCCTTGTTTATTTTCCTCATTTGGACAAGACTTACCTTTTTTAAAGGAAGCCTTCTTGCCTGTAATAGCTTCTTTGACTCTTCTCATTAACCACGCTGACATGCTCTTGGTCCTGATGGTACCTTTCCTGTTCTGTGGTTTACACCCCAGTTAAGCATCTAATATTGTGTTTTTTTAACAACTCCCAACATCTTTGAGTGATTTGTCTCTCTTGACTGTATTTCAACTTTCTTTTTACCAATCCCCTCATTTTGGGGAAGTTTCCTCCTTTGAAGTCAAATGTGACTGTGTTGGATTTTCTTGGTAATTAACCATTTGCATGTATGTTTAATATAATTGCACTATGGTCACTGCTCCCCATTGGTTTGACAACACTTGCATCTTGCACCGGGTCCTGGACACCACTTAAGATTAAGTCTAAGGTCGCTGCCCCTCTAGTAGGTTCCATGACCCACTGTTCTAGGGCACAGTCACTTAGGGTATCTAGAAATTTTATTTCTTTGTCATGACTGGAACACATACATGTAGCCATGTTATATGTATGGTAGTTATGTATAGTAGTATGGTACATGGTAGTTGGTCACGTTACTATAACATTTCCTAGTTTGGATACTTCCTCAGTTTCATTTTTCATCTCAAGATCTCCCTGAGCATTTTGATCAGGGGGACAGTTGAACGTCCCCAGTACTAAATTATTCTTGGGGCCCAGTATCACCACCCACAATCATTCTGTGGGGGAGTCTGCTTCTTAATTTCGCTAGAGGCACCCATACATATAAATTAGCATATGCACATTTTATACAAATTTGTGTAATGGGCATATGTCCTAAGTACTTAGCAATGGGTTACTTAAGTACAAATGGTCTGGCATGAGTTCCTTGACCTCTACACTGAAAGCATTATGAACAAATTGTTAAAACAATTAAGTCCCACAGACTTTTAGTACTATTTGCTATGCTAGACTGCTACAAAGAGGCACAGAGGTAAGTACTGCTTGTGGCAAAATGGTTATATAAACCAGTTGTCAAATTATGAATGATGAACAAATCTGTAAAATAAAAACCAAAGCTTCATTGTTGACAATTCACGAACAGAAAAGTGGGCTAAATTGGTTGTTTGAATAGCTACCCTTTCCTACCTTTAGTGACAAGCTGGGTATTGATTTGGATCTATGCTGCAGACTATTATAATTCTGTAGTCTGGGCTGCTTCACCTATTGAATATGGATACAATTTAAAGAAGCTTTTAGATACCCTTACAGCAATTGCACACAACACAAGTCAATTACTGACTGCTATAAAGTTTTTTTCATTATTAAGAATGCTGTAAGTGTGTGTGCCTGGCATAATGATGTAAACTCAGGATATGGTTTGAAAAATAACATAGAAAATAAAAATACCAGAATGAAACAATAACAAAAAACTGGGTGGTTAAGAGATCAGAATTTTAACAGATCATGTGGAACACTTATAATCAGGGACGTCACTAGGGCAGTGCGGCAGGTGCAGACCGCACCGGGTGACACCACCAGATGGGGGTGACACCCAGAGCTGCCCCCCAGTAGCCCCAACGATGAGGCAGCATCCGAGTAAGAAGCCCCGTCTCCAAAGACCACTATGCTCTCCCGCCAAAAAAGTTTAGTTGAAAAATAACATTCCCTTTTCAGCCACTCCGAGGCATGGGGAGGCTCCTGCGCAGAAGTTACCCACCCCTCCCCCCTTGCCTGCAGCCCGCAAGTCGCCCCTGCGGTGGATGGTGATCAGAGTGCGCTGAGGTGTAGCGCAAGCGGCACAGGGCTTTGCAGGCGCGGCGGCTTCTCGGGGTTGCTCCAGTGAGTGCCCCGGCGGAGGGGGGCCCCTGCAGCCGCCCACCCCTGTGTCCAAGCGGGCAGAGTTTTGCACCCAGTGGGGAGAGGATCAAAGCAGCGTGCTAGCGGGACAGGGAGGGGAAAAGAGAATGAGAGGAGAGCAGGCGCCCCATCGTTCCTCCACTCCCAGAGCAGAGAGCTCCTTGGGCACCTTGGAAAGCGGGATCTGGGGCCTGTGCTGGAGGAGTCGGTGCACCAGGCAAGGGAGGGGGAGGGGCCCACTCCGGTGGTGCTGGGGGGGCATCGAGAGATTCGGGGGGGTCTGATATGCAAACAGGTTAGTGGGGGGCACTGCGAGTCAGTGCAGACCCAAGGGAGTGACTGAATCTGGGCATTTCTGCAGGGAGAGCACAGCAGGAGCCTTGCTGGAAAGAAAGGAAAGGAGCCCATCATGTTTCTCCCCTGGCCTCCCTCTGCATTCAGCCATGCAGGAGGGCTCCCCTATTTTATTTTATTTTGGTTTTTGCTCAAGCTGAAAGAGCCACGATTGCTAGAGAGGGACCAAAATTCAGTGGTTGGGGTGTGTGTGAGGAAGACGCGGTCTCCTGCAGGTCTGGAAGAGAAAGCTGGAAAAGAAGCAAAGCAGAAAAGACAGAATCGCAGTGGTAAAACCAGCATATTTGCAGTTGAGGCAATCCCACACATCCACATCCACACAAGGATGGAATTGTAGTGATATTTTGTGCAAATGTCCAGCAGCCTGAATAAAAATAGCTGCATTTTCTGGAACTGGCTTCATTCATTCACTTGGGCTGCAATCCAAACCCCACTGGAAGTAAGCTCCATCGAATTCAACAGGACTGATGTTTGAGTAGACATGGTCAGGATTGTGCTGTTGGTTATGATGGCGAATCCAGAATATGTCTCTGCCAACTAGTTGCATTTCAGTGTTTTTGGTAGTTTCTATTCCCCAACCCACCAAACCTGAGTTGTGGCCATTCCCCCCCCCCAAATTGGGGTGCAATTGCAGCGCTGGCTGGTGTTGCTGGTCCAGGGCTATGCAGATGCCTCGCAGACTGAAATGCACAGGATTGCACAAAGTCCCAAAATCTCCATATGAAAAATGCTGCTTTCTTGGATTCCTGCCTGACCCAGCTTAATGGCATCTCCCTCCTTTGTGTTTCCCACCTGGCTGCCTCTGCTCATTTCATCAGGAGAAGCCAGAGACTGAATCCGGGCATTTCTGCAGGGAAAATGGGTGAGTCAGTGGGTGGCTCGAAGTAAATTTGCAAAATTTACACACAAAAACCCTCCAAAAACAAAAAAGATCTCAAAGCGGTTTACAATAGAATATGCCTTCATGACACTCCCAGCCACACCCACACCCTTTTTGCTGCTGGGTTGAGAATGAGATCCTTGTTAATACCTTCTCCCACAACAACATACGTCCCTAGGTGCCAGTAAGCATGAAAGGGGGAAGTGTTGGCTACTCAGAAGAGTCTTCTCAGTGGCTGACTCATCTCATTTCACTCTGCTTGGCTTCAATCAGGAAAGGACAAGGAGGCATGTTAAGAGACTGTTCTCAGTAATTTACACTCCTTTCAGGCTGATTGGCTTATAGGGTGCTGGAGACATGGGGACCCTGCTTCCAAAAATCAACGGGTCTAACCCCCCCTAGACCAATGGATGACTACATCCCTTGGTTTAGGGGTACAAAGCTAGCAAGCACCCGTGAGCTTTGGCACTTTTTTTTTTCAGAAATTTACCATTGCTGTTAGACTTGGTGCAATATGATCCCCAGTGCTTAATTTCTCAAAAACAAGATAGGTTTCAGTTCAATTCTGTGCGGAAATGACATTGCCTCTTCTGTCCCTGTAATCCTTGATTTGGAGATCCTCTGAAGCCAAAACAAAACTGTGCAGACTTGGGAAGGGGACCTATTGAATCAGGATTTCTGCACCCCCTGCCCTGCTTCACTTGTGGCTGCTCATTAGAATGGGCGGGGGGGGATAGCTCAGGCCCAGAGACCAAATGTGGCCCTCCAAGCCTCTCTAACTGGCCCTCAGAATTATCCCCAGGCCAGCAGAACAGTGAGTGCTTTTCTACCCTATATCTCAGTGGTAGGCTGAGCATGTGCTTTGCATGCAGAAGGTCCTGGGTTCAATCTTTTGCATGTCCTTGTGAAAGGGAAAAAATGTTCTAGGTTGTTTGTGTGATGATCCCACAGTTCGCTCTGTGTGTGTGTGTGTGTGTGTGTGTGCTATTACATTCAGTGATATATGGGAATTACAATTTACGAGTAACATTAGTACAAAAAACATTACTAAGGATTCTGTATGGTCTGGTACGGGAGGAGGTCCATGGGGGTGACACCATGAGTTACCGCACCGGGTGACACCAACCCTAGTGACACCACTGCTTATAATATAGCATGGCACTTGTTCAAATTGTTGCTTTTCAATGGAGTCAGGGCTACACCTACATGAAACATATTGGAGAATCTATTGAAATCTAAAATGTGCTATATGGTCGTTGGAACTCTACTTTATTGAAGTAACTGAAAAGAGATTAAATACAGATCCCATGCTCAGCCCTGTGCCCTTATCTTTTGCAGAATCACATCAATATGATGCCTGGCCTCTGGAGCTACAATTTCATTGGAAGTAATAATACTATTCGCCCTGCCCACCATGTTCAAACACCACATCAGTGTTGAAAGGATTCAAAGGCAAACAACTTTCGCAATATTAGATACAAGTGTCAATAGTGCCACAGAAGAAATCAACAATGGAGAAGTCACATCAGATGCTCTTCAACTTTTTTCCTTGTCATGAACATAAGTTGAGTTTAGACTGCACACACTTGCATTGTGTTAGAATTCAGCACTTGGTGGATTCTGCTTCACAGTGATAGTCTTGCATAAGTTTCATACAACTGTTTTGGTGAATGATAGTTATTGGAGCTAAACAACCCTATCTTGCATTTTGCATTTGCTATTCTCCAAACCTTGCTCCATCTTGGTTGCAGTGTCCCCACAGTCTGAACATCAGTGGATTATTTACACTCTCTTTTATGGGATTATTATTATACAGAATGAAATAAGTATTTCTCCCATTCTATGTAAAGATTGTAAAGCAACTCTTATGTTAATCAGACATGAAAATAACTCAGAAATAAATGCCCCTTTTGATGTATTACTTTGATTAATAAGAAGTAATTAAGTTAACAATAAATGAGATTTCCTAATGAATCTAAGAAACAGCAATGAAGTGCATATAAAGAACTGAAATATCTCTCTTAGGCATAAAAAGAAGGCAGTTCAAGGAAACATCTTCAAATCAGAATTACTGTATATTGTAAATACCTTACTGATTTGAGTTTCCTCGGTTAAAAAAACTTTATTTCTTTGATCCACAGCAGGTAGGAATGCAGAATATGCTGCACCTCCATCTATTTTTGCCTCTGTCTACTTTCTGGGAAACAAAAATGAAGATTTATATTTGAATAAGCTTGTATTCAAGTCCATCGAGAACATCAGACAAACATTCAGTATGCTCTGTGGTACTTTGGTTCTCCACAAATAAGAGACTCTTTCCTCAGAAAGCTCTGAACTGCATGATTTTTCCAAATACTTGAGAAGTTAGCTCTTGTTGAGGCATTGAGCCAGTAACCATGAAATCAAGAGGCAAGACACAGTTGAAGTTGGGCCACGTTTATTAAATTTATTAAACTTAATAAACTTTAATAAACTTTATTCAAAGTAACCCACCATCTGCAGTGTGACTGTGCAGGAACATTAACTCTCAATCTTTGGGCTAGACCCACCCTGCTGCATGAAAACTCCACCCCTTTCCCCCAGGACCACCCAACCTGGGTGATTAGGGAGGCCTTCCTGACTCACCCCCTCCCAGTGCCCCACAACTCCAAGTGGGTAGCCCAGGTTGGCCCCAAAGATGAACCCTATGTATCCCGCAAGTCCCCACAAACTCATGGGCAAGTCTTGGGTGCCACCTTTCACCTGAAAAGGTGCCTAAGGGTGCTCACCAATACCCTCACCTGTGCCAGTTCCTGCACATATCCGCCACAGAAGAAGACAAACCTCTGCTTAGTCCTTGTTCACCCACTTGTGCTGAATGACCTCAGCAGGACACACTGCAGGTCAGACAAGAAAATATTCTTGCCCAAGTTAGATAAATGAACTCCATCTGGCCAGTAGAGTTCCATCCCTGATGACAAGACCCCGGGGTGATGAACCACCTCACCCTACAAATCAGACAGGGCAAGGTGGATCTCAATATTTATTTTGTTCATGCCCTGTTAAGGCACCTAGGGTTCCCCTCTCCCCTCCAGGCCCACCAGGGAAGCATATCGTACCAAACTAAAAGGGCCCAAGGCCACGTCTGCCTAATGCCCCCAAAATCCAAACTTGCCTGAATGACCAAGGCCTTGCCCTTCAAGAGTCCTAAATCATTACCCCCTAGATGAACAACCAGAACATGTGGATGGTGCTGCACCAGTGCAGGATCAAACAAGGTAGGCAGGAGCCAATCCCATCTCATGCTCTGCCTACGCAACCATTGGACTTCAGCAGATTGACTAAGTCCTAGCTGGGTCCCCATCACAGTCTGCGACACTCTCTGGCTGGCCCAAAATACCATGATATACCCCCAAATGAGCACTCTGATCCACTCCAGCACCCTCTAACAACCTGTCAAAACAACAGAAATGAATAACAGAAAAACAGTCTACTCCCAGCCTCCCTTAAATGGCCAAACATAAGTCCTAAACACCCCCAATTTCCAATGGCCTCCTGCCCAAAACCAAGCCCGGCAACAGTAGATGCTGCCCCTATGTGGATGGAGTGTGTATCAAAACAGGCCGTATGAACCCCAATCTATGCAAGAGCATGCTTGGTGACAGTCCAGAACTGGTAATGTGTAAGCAGTATGCCATCATGATGACAGAAAAAGAGGCCCACCTGAGACCCACGCATCTGGAAAAAACTGCACAATGCCCTGACCAGGCACAATTCCCTAACTGGGGATGAAGTCTATTTGATCAACACACCCCTTCTGCATTGATCAGTTTTGGACTGATACAAACAAATCTGTACTATACCGATCCCTAATGTGACGTATTGCACCTTGAGGGCATATCTAGACATATCATGGTGGGAAGCAGACAGCTACGTCCCTATACTAAATGTCCCTCAAAACCACTGTTAACACCACAACATGAAACAGTGTGGCCTCAAACTCTGAGGCACATACAGATGCCCAAACACCATGCAGACTAACTAACACATCAGGTGAAATTGGGTACTGTGAATCAGGAACCGGTGGCTGTGCCCTGTTCCACCTTTCCAACATTTCCAAAGCCTAAAGTCCCCTGCACTATTGTAAACACCTTGAACCTTTGCCCCAAAACTTAGGCCAGCCAACTTACTCCTTATAGTACATACCGATAACCCCAGTTGGTGTAAATGAAAACAAAACTCCATCAACTGTGTAACCAGAATGGGGCAAAGACTCGGATACCCATGGCTCCTCAGAAACTTGTGGAAATCCCTACCTGCTCTCATAAAGCAGGACCTGGTGCTGGGTGTGAGGGACCGCATAATAGCCTTCTCCACCTCTGACTGCCAAGCTCCCACAGTGCCACTGGCATTGACTCTGGGTGAGTCCTGGCCAAAGTGGCCAACTCCCAAAAACACACCATCTACCGGCATGAAAGAGCACCAGCAATGCCATTATCAAACCCAGGGACATGTTGGGCAAGGAACAAAACATTAAATTGGAGGCAGTGAGTGACAAACGCATGTCCCAAAACCATGACCAGAGGATTCCTTGAGCTCAGGAAGTTGATAACCCGCACCGTGGCTTGGTTGTCACACCAAAAATGAACCACGGAGTTGGCAAAATTGTCAGCCCAAAGGTGAACAGCCACCACTATTGGGAAAAACTCAAGGAAGGTACGATCCCTGGTCATCACATCCTCTACTCATGCTACAGGCCACGTGGCTGCACACCATCTGTCCCTGAAAATAACTCCAAAACCAACAGAACCAGAAGCATCAGAGCTAACCTGGAGCTCTGCCTCCAGGAGGAGGTCACTCATCCAAAATGAAACTCTGTTAAACTGAGTGAGGAATCCCGACCAAACCAAGAGGTCTTCCCACATCTCACTGATGACCCTTACCCTATGATGTGGCTGGCGAAGGCCCTTGGTAAGGTCACAGATCCTGCACAAAAATGCTGTCCCAGGTGCCACAAATCTACATGCAAAATTCAGGCATTCTAAAATTCCCTGAAGTTGTCTAGGGTGACCTTCTTGAGCCCCAGGATCTCCCCAATCCTAGCTCTAAGCGCTGTGATCTTTTCCACTGACAACCTACACAAGTTAGCCTTGGAATCCAGCTCAATGCCAAGAAATGTTAAAATATCAGAAGGCCCCTCAGTCTTTTCCTCAAAGAAAGAACACCCAGGTGTTTAGCCAAATGGGTAAGCTGAAGCATAAACTCCTGGCATTGACCTGCATTTCCCAGACCAGCAAACAAAAAGTCATCCAAATGATGGACCACAGAGGATGACACAGACTGCCACCAAAAGGCCCACTCTAAAAATGTGCTAAAGCACTCAAATGCACTGCAAGACACCAAACAACCCATTGGTAAAGCACGATCAACATAAAAACTCCCCTGAAAACAGAAACCCAACAAGTCAAAATCCAAGGGGTGAACTGGGAGGAGGTGGAAAGCCAAATCAATGTCACACTTCCCCACGAGAGCACCCAGTCTGCAACATCAATCCATGGCCATAGCACAGTCAAAGAAGTGTACTGAATGGAACACAGTTGGTCAGGAATAGCCAGAGCTTGGAAAAGTTACTTTTTTGAACTACAGCTCCCATCAGCCCAATCCAGTGGCCATGCTGGCTGGGGCTGATGGGAGTTGTAGTTTAAAAAAGTAACTTTTCCAAGCTCTGGGAATAGCATCATTGACCGACTGCCCTTTAGAATAGGACAGATGGTGAATGAGGAGGTACTGCCCTGCCACCTTCTTAGGTACTATCCCCAAAGGTGAAATCCTCAGCGTGGGTACTGGTGGGGTGAGGAAAGGACCCAGGACCCTACCTTCTCTAACCTCCTTGTCTATTTTCTCTTGCACCACCTCCTCCAAAACCCAATACTGACTTCAAATTCTGAGAGAAAAAAACAATGATTCCCAATAACAGGGATTCTAAAACCAAAAGTAAAACCATCCTCAATGTAACTAGCATCCTTCTGATTAGGGTAAAAGTACAACAGTTGGCTAAGCTCCAGCAGTTTAATTGGACTGGACCCCTTTACCCATTCCTTGGGCACCCACACCGGGCTTTTTACCACACTTTGGAGTTTGGAATCCCTGACCCCAGGCACAGCTCGAAAAGGAATGTGGCCCTCTGCAAATGGAGCACTCATGCCTAAACTTATAAGGGTTTCTCCCACAGAAACCTTTGGCACTGAATTCCCAGCAAAGCAGGTGGGGTTGAACCCCCTGCCCCGTGACACCACGGGAAGGTATGCCAGCTGAGGGCTTCAAAACCAAATACCTGCTGTCGGCCGTATCTCCTTGAATAGGCCTAGCTGCAGTCATGAATTGGAACCAGAGCTCAGGCTCCTTTCTATCCCATTTCAATCCAGGGTCTACTGCCGCCCACATACAAAATAATTCATCATAGCTGAGCCATGTGGGACCCATACATTCGGTGTAAGCCTGAAATATAATATCAAGATACTTGATGAGAGTGCTAGCCCTACTTGGTTCCTTTTGCAAAACCACCCCTAAAAACATTAGAAAACCAGCCAGCCAGTTAGCCCAGGTTCTCTTCACCTTCTTTTTCTTAATCTTATCATTGTCCTTGCCCTCCGCCTTATCACCTTCTTTCTGCTCTGGCTCCTGGTACAAAGTGAAAAGACATCTACGTATTACTCTTTCCAGATACAATCTCTGGTACTCGAGAGCAAGTGTATACCCAAAGGAGATGACATCTCACCAAAAGACATAGTACCCTCCTTCACTGATGCTACGGGTTCTGCCACCTGCTGACTAACTCCACTAGCCTGCATAGCAGGCTGCCCTGAGGCAGACTGCCAGACCTGCCTACAGGTCTCACCAGTGGGTTTCTGAGCAGGGGAATCTCCCTGCTCAATGCCATAAGGACCTGGAAATGCAAAAAATAGTGACCCATATGGCTATCCCTGCCTTAAACCCCAAGACACACCATATGCAGTTGCAGACTGTGATGTTCCTGTATTAGTGTAAATAGGGTAAGTGCTGTTTGTATAGGAGATACATGGTAAGTAGAATGAAAGAGGAAGGGGGAGTGAATGGGCAGTAGAATGCTGGATGATTGGCTGAATGTTTAAAATGGCTGACAGTATAAAAGGAAGAATGGCAGGTAAATCTGGGTGGACGTTGGTGGACTTGAGAGGGTTGTTTTGGTGGGTTTTGAGAGGAGATTGTGTGGAGAGTTGGTGGATGTGAGGAGAGGGTGGAATTCGGATTAATACTAAGACCAGTACCTCAGGAATAGATGAAACCATATGCTTAAGTGCCTTTTAAAGTAATCTTGTTATCTTTGTTATATTTAATAATACTTTTGGTTTACCAAAGGCCTGATCCTTGGCTGGGGTTTCACAGACCAGAAGGGAGGGTAAGGTAAATACCAAGGCTGAAGAGTGACAAATGGTGGCAGCGGGGAAGGGAAGAATATAACACCACAAGTATTCAGAGCAAACCAGAATTATAAGCAGTCTGAGTAAATCAAAGTGATTGGGACAGTTTAAGCACGCAGTCACAGAGGTAACCTAATTGAGGGAGACTCAGGCAGAGTCTCTGGGAATACTGGTTATAGGACGTGACTGGTGGTGCTGCCTAGCAGGGGGATCTGTTGAGATCTATGCTAGAGTGGGGAGAGAAACCATAAAAAGGACAGTCCAGACTGGTGGAGTCCCTGGTGGTGCCTAGAGACAGGCAGTAACCACGAGCAGGTAGGAACCTGACAGGGAGAGCCAGGGAAGGGCATCACATGTGGTGGCAGTAGCGGTGGGATATGAACCAAAGAGAGTCCCAAAGACACATGGTGACAAAGGAGACTATGACACAGGTGTTGGCTGTAGCGGTGGTACGAATACTACAGAATCCCTAACAGTGGTGTGGCTAACAGAAATAACAAAACAAGATTATTTGTGAGAGTGACTGGCAAAGAGTGTGTGGCAAAGAGTGAGTGACCATGGCTGAATATATAAAAATGAAAAGAGAGGAGCTGGTGGAGAAGTGTATAACATTCAATTTACCTCACGAGGGTAAAGGGTTAGATGAATTGAGGGTAGCACTTATAGGATTTGCAACTGCCCAGCAAAAACAACCTGTCAGGGAAGAGACCCCAGAAGGATACTTAAGCAATCTCGCTTATATAGAGTACTTGAGAGAGAAGTTAAGATGGGAGGCTGAGGAAAAAGACAAGCAGAGGGAGTTGGAAACTGAGAGATTGAGGATGGAAGGTGCAGAGAAGGAAAAACAGAGAGAGTTAGAAACTGAGAAGTTGAAGATGGAAAGAGAGATTGAGGATGGAAACTGAGAGAATGAGAGTGGATGCCGAGATACAAGGGGAAAGATTAAAATTGGATAGAGAGAAATTTCACTCTGAGGAGACAATAAAGACAGAGATGGAGCAAAAATAAAAATTACTCCAAAGGACTTTGCTGTCTATGAGCCTGGTCAAGATCCTCAAATTTATCTCACAACCTTTGAAAAGGCAGCTCAGTTGTGGGGGCTACCTGAAGATAAATACATGCAGTATTTATCAAACCTGATCAAAGGGGAATTGGCTGAAGTATACCAATATTTCCCCTCAGACAGGCCCGTCACCTATGCTGAGTTTAAAGAGGCAGTATACAAAAGGTTCAGACTGGGACCTGACTACTTTAGAAAATTATTCTGAAACTGTCAGATCCAAGCAGGGACGTCTTTTGTTGAACTGGGAGCAAAGCTGATGGATATATTTGGAAAGTGGATGAGTAGTGCCAAAGCTCAATCAGTGGAAGAGGTGAAAAGCCTCATGATACTGGATCAATTATACCATCAGTTACCACCAGAAATAAGGCTTCTGGTCAAAGACCGTTCCCCTACATCGGTGCAGGAGGCTGCAGAGATGGCGGATCACTTTGCCTCCAACAGAACTGGCTGGGTGGGGAAAACATCAAGAGAGTTTAAACCCAGACCATATAATGCTGGCAGAAGGGATGTGGTACCACAGCGAGTGAGTCCTCCAGTAAAATCTGAAGGGCACAGGACACCCCAGAGTGGATCTGTGTACCCTAAAACAGAGGAGAAATTATGCTACAAATGTGGTAGACCGGGGCACCTACATTTTCAATGTGAGGTTGCCAACCCCATTAGTAATCCTGCTCAGACAAGGGCAATGAAAACAGAGCCCAAGGCTTTAGAAACAGCGAAAAAGGTTCAGTTTTGCCAGATAAACTGGACAGAAGTAACAGACCTTGATTCAAGTCTGAGAGAGGAAGTGAGTGTACAAGGGGCAAATTATTGGGCATTGCTTGACACTGGTGCCGCTCAGACGTTACTGAGGCCAGATTTAATAAAATCTGAAGAAATATTACCTCAGGAAACGGTGAATATCCAAGGAGTGAGGGGTCAACCAGAAAGCTTGCCTGTGGCCCTGGTGAAAATGGCGTGGAGAGGCCGAGAGGGCAGATATAAAGTAGGCATTAATGCCCAGCAACAAGAACCAAACTGAGTGAATGGGCAGAAAAATGGCAAATGCAATTCAATATCAACAAGTGTAAAATTATGCATATTGGAGCAAAAAATCTTAATTTCACATATACCCTCCTGGGGTCTGAACTGGCGGTGACCGACCAGGAGAGAGACCTCGGGGTTGTAGCGGACAGCACGATGAAAATGTCAACCCAGTGTGCGGCAGCTGTGAAAAAGGCAAATTCCATGCTAGTGATAATTAGGAAAGGTATTGAAAATAAAACAGCCGATATCATAATGCCGTTGTATAAATCTATGGTGCGGCCGCATTTGGAATACTGTGTACAGTTCTGGTCGCCTCATCTCAAAAAGGATATTATAGAGTTGGAAAAGGTTCAGAAGAGGGCAACCAGAATGATCAAGGGGATGGAGCGACTCCCTTACGAGGAAAGGTTGTAGCATTTGGGGCTTTTTAGTTTAGAGAAAAGGCGGGTCAGAGGAGACATGATAGAAGTGTATAAAATTATGCATGCCATTGAGAAAGTGGATAGAGAAAAGTTCTTCTCCCTCTCTCATAATACTAGAACTCGTGGACATTCAAAGAAGCTGAATGTTGGAAGATTCAGGACAGACAAAAGGAAGTACTTCTTTACTCAGCGCATAGTTAAACTATGGAATTTGCTCCCACAAGATGCAGTAATGGCCACCAGCTTGGACGGCTTTAAAAGAAGATTAGACAAATTCATGGAGGACAGGGCTATCAATGGCTACTAGCCGTGATGGCTGTGCTCTGCCACCCTAGTCAGAGGCAGCATGCTTCTGAAAACCAGTTGCCGGAAGCCTCAGGAGGGGAGAGTGTTCTTGCACTCGGGTCCTGCTTGCGGGCTTCCCCCAGGCACCTGGTTGGCCACTGTGAGAACAGGATGCTGGACTAGATGGGCCACTGGCCTGATCCAGCAGGCTCTTCTTATGTTCTTATGTTCTTATGTTCTTAACCAGTAATACTGGGAAGAGATGTTATGGGGGCACAAGGGAAAATATATGTGGTGACCAGACAGCAACTTGGCAGAGAAACAGAAGCCATGTTAAGGGGGGCTGAAGGAAACAGGGTGGAATCTGTTTGCGAGCCTCAGGTTCCCATAGCAACCTTTGGCAGGCCTGCTGAAGGAGACAAACTGTATCAACTGGTCTCTGGGGAAGAGACAGAGCATTTCAGAGAAGAACTGAATAAGGATACCAGTTTGAATCAAATAAAGGAGCAAGCCCTGACCCAACAGATTCCTTTCACTGACAAACTGAGGAATCAAGTTGTGTGTGAGAATGGGATTTTATATAGACTGTGGATGCCTGCTGAGAGAAAGGATGAATGTGAACCAGTGAAGCAATTGATAGTACCTAGCAAATACAGAACCAGATTGCTAGAGGTAGCCCACCATGTCCCATGTGCAGGACATCTGGGAATAAAAAAGACCAAGAGGAGATTGGCAGCACACTATTATTGGCCAAACATCTCCAAAGATGTAAAACAACATTGTCTATCTTGTGGTATATGCCAGAAGGCAGGAAAAAGTGGAGTAACGACTAAGGCACCCTTAAAGCCCCTTCCTATAATTGGACAACCCTTTTATAGAGTGGGAATAGATTTGGTGGGCCCTTTTTCCAAACCCACAAGGCATGGCAAGAAATATCTAGTGGTGGTGGTGGATTTTGCCACCAGGTACCCAGACGCAGAAGCACTGAGATCTGTAGAAGCCCCTGTAGTGGCAGAGGCTTTATTAAAAATCTTTATGAGGCTGGGTTTCCCTCATGAAGTGCTGACGGATCAAGGCAGTGTATTCATGGGAGAAGTGATGCAATGTATGTGGAAATGTTGTGGTCTAAAACATCTAAAGACCACTACTTACCATCCCACCACTAATGGGTTAACAGAGAGATTCAATGGCGTTTTGAAGGGCATGATAAGAAGCTATGTTCAAGATCACCCACAACACTGGGATGAACGTTTGGGATGCTTCTTATTTGCATACAGAGAAGTCCCTCAGGAGTCAACAGGCTTCTCACCCTTTGAACTCATGTTCACTAGAAAAGTGAGGGGACCTTTGGAACTGTTAAAAAATTCATGGGAAGGAACCCTGGGAGAGTACAAAACATCTGTAGTAGATTTTGTATTGGAATTCCGCAATAAATTAACCTCAATGATGGAGATGGTGAAAAAGAATTTGAGTCAAGCACAGGAGAAGCAACGTTACTGGTATGACAGAACAGCCAGGGAACGTGTGTATGATGTGGGAGATGTGGTTATGGCGTTCATACCCAGGAAACATGACAAATTACAGGCTAACTGGGAAGGACCATATACCATCAGAGAAAGGCTTGACACAGTGGCGTATGTTGCAGTTGATGGGTGAAATAAAACGCAGACACATCAGCTTGGGTTGAACAAGGGCCACTTTATTTAAATTACAGTAAAGAAAGAAACCCCAATTTAAAGTGACCTGCAGAGGGAAACCTAGGTGCAGGAACTGTCTATAAGCAAGTAGCTTAGCACACAGCTCTCGGGCGACCAGCCCATGCTGGGACAAGGGCAAGCCCTTCTGCTTACCCTTTACCCTAGCCACACCTTGCAGGTGAGTAGGGGGGCCTTCCCACGTCATCCCCACCCGGGACTGTATAGCCCCTGGGTAGATGAGGATAAGTTGGCCCCAGAAGCAGCCCATATCCCGCTCTAGAGCCGTAAAGCCCTGAGAGACAGGCCCTCCGGAACTGCCAATCACCTCCAAAGGTGCCTAAGGGGGCCACCTAGCTGTCCTTACCTATTTTCCTTCCCGCACCTTCCCGCCACAAAGGGGGACAAATCTCTATTTAGTCCCCCTTTACCCCACTGCCGAAAAGCACCTCTCGCAGACATCTCTGCAGGTCTCCCAAAAATAAGTCGTTACCTGCGTCTGACAGGTGAACGCCATCGGCCCTGTACAGTTCACCCTTCTGTTGCTGAATTTGGGGATGCGGAATGACCAACCCCCCGTGTCCAAGAAGAGCCAACCGAATCTGCCGGTTGACCTTCTTCCGTGCTCGATCAATCGCCACTGGATCCCAAACATCACGCCACACCTGGCGTGGAAGCAGGTCTGACCACATCAGACGCACGCAAGGCCAATGCTGCCTTATCACTTGCATGTCCTTACATGCCTGCACACTGAGGGCCTTGCACTTCACCAAGCCAAGGTCATTACCACCCAGATGGATGACCAGCACTTGCGGAATTGTCCGCACCAAACCTTGCCGGAACAGAGCAGGTAGGAGCCCCTCCCAATGCATTCCTCGCCAGCCAAACCACTGTACTGCAGCCCATCTACTGAGGCCCAACTGCAAACCCATGCTCGACTTCACTGCCCTCCGGGCTGCCCAGAAGATCATGCTGTGGCCGCATATAAGGATCTGCGTCCGCTCCGTTCCCGTCCAGCAACCTGCCAAAACAAATGAAAAATGTTAGGCTTCCGCATTCCCCGCATTCTAGAAGGGGCGAATGTAGCCCTTATACGCGTCAGAGGACCAGCATCCCACAGCCTGTACTGTCGCCTGGGGAAAACCAAAACCTACTGCCGTAGAAGCAGCTCCTATTCTAAATGAATGTGTTCCAAATTGTGAGGCATCATAACCCATCCTATGTAATGCTAGCTTTGTTAAGGCCCAGAATTGGTAAATAGAAAGAGGGGTCAAGTTCACATGCGTAAATAAATAGCCTTCGGCTGATCCCCTTGTTCTTAGGAAACCATTTAAAGCCCGTACTGGGCAGAGGTGAGGCTCTGATGATGGGGCCAAGCTCACCTGTCTCCCTTTATATGTTTGGTCCGTTTTAGACCATCTCAAAGTTATGCAAGCGCAGCCTCCTTCTATGGAGACATCCGAAAACTGGAGGGCACGTCGAGACGTATCATGTTTAGAGCCAGCCACCACCTCACTGATCCGAAAGGCTCCAAAAAATAGTGTAAAGGCTACTGCCCGGAATAGCTTGGCCTCATAACTAGTATTACAGACCATTTTCCACTGGTGAACCATCCCTAGTATCATGTCCAGTGAGAAAGGTCGACGGGAATCAGGTGTGGCGGGGTGTTCCTTAGCCCATCCAGCCAACATGCGTCGGACCCTGAAGTCCCCGCCAAGATCCAGAAAACCACCTGCCTTCGCCAAAAATGCAAGCCCCGCCAGCTTACCTTGCAGTGTTCGGACTAACAGGCCCCGTTTCCTGCCTTCCACCAGGAATTCAAGCAGGTGACTTACCGGAATAGGCCACTCCGGCGCATAGCCTTTGGAGGCCCAGAAGTCCTGCATGTCCCTACCTGCTCTCTGGTAACTGGTGAGCGTACTGGGGGCAATGGAAAGGCTTATGGCCCTCTCCGACTCTGTTCTCCAATCTCCCATAGCGCAGGGGGCACGGCTTCCGGCTGAGCCCTGGCCAGCGGCACCAGCTGACGGAAACGGTCCATCTGGTTCCGTGACAGAGCATCAGCAACACTATTGTCAATGCCAGGAACATGCCGTGCCCGGAAAAGAACATTAAAACGCAGGCACTGGAGAACAAAAGAACGGACAAGACCCATAACCCTGGCATTCCTGGATGTGAGGGAATTGATAACATGTACTGTAGCCATGTTATCACACCAGAAGTGGACTGCGGAGTTCTGCAACTCCGCAGCCCACAAATAGACTGCTACCACTATAGGGAAAAATTCCAAAAAGGTCAGATCCTTGTCTAGACCCTCTTGAACCCATGTCTGTGGCCATTGTCCCTTACACCAGGAAGACCCAAAGACTACCCCAAAGCCATAACCCCCAGAGGCATCAGAATGGACCTGTAGCTCGGCCTCCAGGAGTCGGTCCTGCCTCCAAAAGGATGTACCATTGAAATCCTGTAGAAAGGAGGACCACACAGCCAGGTCGGCGCGTAAAGCCGCTGTAACCCGAAATCGATGGTGGGGTCGTGAGAGTCCCACCATGGCCTCATATACACGCCTCAAAAATGCTCTGCCAGGCGCTATGACCCGGCACGCAAAATTAAGATGCCCTGCTAGCTCCTGGAGGGTGGAGAGGAAAACTTTCCTCGCCCTTATAACTTCATTTATCCTGTTGTGGAGGATTAGCAGCTTATTCTGGGGTAGCCTACAGCATTGCTGCTCAGAATCAATTTCGATGCCTAAAAAGGTCAAAACTGGAGCAGGTCCCTCCGTCTTTTCTAAGGCTAGAGGAACCCCCAGTTCTTCGGTCAAATCCTGAAACTGGGCCATTAAGTGTAGGCATTCGCCTGTACCGGCCCCACCCGCAAATAGAAAATCATCCAGATAATGAACGACAGAAGTCCTGCCCGCCTTATGTTTCATTGCCCATTCTAAAAAAGTGCTGAAGCGCTCAAAGACTGCGCAAGAGATTGAGCATCCCATAGGCAAGGCGCGGTCCACATAAAATTTGTTGGCGAAACTAAAGCCCAGCAGGTCAAAATCTGCTGGGTGGACGGGCAGTAGTCGGAAAGCGGACTTAATGTCACACTTGCCCATTAATGCTCCTATACCGCAGGCCCGAACCATGCGCACAGCAGAGTCGAATGATGTGTAGTGGACCGTACATAGACTGTCAGGAATGAAGTCATTAACTGAGTGTGCACGCGGGTGGGACAAGTGGTGAATAAGCCTATACTCCCCTGCCGCCTTCTTGGGTACGATCCCTAATGGGGATACTCGAAGGTTAGGGAGAGGGGGTGATTGGAACGGGCCAAGCACCCGTCCTGCTTGCACTTCTTTGTCGATTTTCATTCACACTATTGCCTCCCTGCCTATGACAGATTTTAAATTTTGGGACATGTAAGAAACCCTAGGACCGTTGTAGGGAATTCGAAAGCCTGACAAAAAACCATTAAAAAGAAAACAGGCGACTCCAGCTACTGGATAACCGGCTAACAAGCCCTGTAAAACATGTAACTTAATTGGGGAGGGGCCCTTTTCCTTGATTGGCCCCAGGTGGGGGCTGTTTTCTGCCCCACTGCTGGTCCCTGCCGCCTCCCCTATACGACCTGCCTTTGCTGCAGGCGGTGGAAGGGTGTGAGGCTCCACAAATCGCACACTCGTGTCGGAAACGACACGGGTTGCGATTGCAGGTTCCCCGGGCATTGAACTCCCAGCATAGCAGCCGTTGTTGAACCCCTTGCCCCGCATTAAAGCGGGGAAGGGTGGCAGTCGACTGCCTGCTGATAAGATGCCCACTATCGCACCTATCTCCAGTCATGGCACGGGCCGCAGTCATAAACTGCAGCCATAGCTCGGGTTCCTTCTTGTCCCATGGAAGGGTCACATTGGCCGCCGCCCGCCAAGCCAGCCCAGAGAATTCTACATACGCCCTATATATTATGTCCAGATACTTAAAGAGAGACAATGCCCTTTGAGGCTGTCTCTCAATCAGCACTCCTGCGTATATCAAATACGCTGGTAGCCAATTAGCCCAGGTGCGGTCGATCCTCCTGCGCCTGGGCCTGTCTATGTCAGTCTCCGTCTCCTTATCCTTGTCTCTTTTGGGGTGTTCCCTATAAAGTAGCGAAAAGACATCCACATACTCTCCCCTCCAAATTTTTTCTTTTGTGGAAGGGAGCAGGTGGAAACCCAAGGTGACAGATGTATTCCCAAAAGGAATAGCACTACTTGCCACCAACCCCAAAGGGTCTGAAGTAGTACAGGGACTTGCAGTCATGGTTGGCTGCATCTGCGTAGCATCTAAAACGGCTGTTGGAGCCGGCTCCCCAGATGACACAGCTGATGTCATCACCTGTCCAATGCCTGCCTGCTGCCAAATTTGGCTGCATGCAGCCTGGAGCGACGGTTACAACGCACGCTGAGGAGGCCACCCCATACCTGTAGGTCCAGAAGCCTGAGCAGACCAGGCAGACTCACCCGCTCCTACCAGCTGCCTATTCAGAGATGATATCATGCCATCTTGGGGTGTAGTCATCTCGCTGCCACTCCCCACCGCCGCTGTTGGAGCAGGAGGAGCCACCAGCCCATCAGGATGGTTTTCAAGTGCCTCGAGCCTCGCTAAAACCAATGCAAGGACATCACAGTTAGACCCTTGCTGATGACCCTTATGTGTGCCACCCTGAGCCTTAGCAGTAGCTCGCTTTGGCCTGGTAACCCCCCCCATTGGAAGTTCCAGGAGTGGCAGCTTCGTTGGAAGCGGTTGGTGTAGACGCAGGCACAGGGGCTGGCATCACCCTCCCTCGTTGTTCCAAGGCTTCAAGTCGCGCTAGGATGGCAGCACATGGTGGTGCCTCATCCTCATCCGAGGATCCAGGCACCGGGGGAGGGCATTTTTGTGGAGGCCTGTAGGCTCTCCCCCCTTTACCTTTTTTGGATGGCATGACAAATTGTCTTGGTTAATAAACAATTCCAAAATTATTATTATTATTATTATTGTTGTTATACAATGTTCTTACTGGAGAGTAAGAGTAATATTATGAGCGATCTATGATATAGGCAATGTGTATTATAAGCAATGTGAAGGTGATCTTGCTTAACTGGCTGTCAAAAGGAACTTTGAATTTTCAAAGCCCAGCAGCCCTTGTTTAACTAGCTGTAAAAAACAGCCTTAAAAAACAGAAGTGTGCTCTTATTTAACAGGCTATAGTAAGCCTTTGAAGCGGCGCTCCTCCCTCCCTTTTCCCCAGTGGGGGGGGGCAACCATGTTCGGCTCTGCAAGCCTTTGTGAAGGCCTGCTCCAGCTGCAGCCGCTTCTCTGGCCCCTGCTCTGTGGAATCACGGGCCTAAACGGCCCACCGGAGGCAGCCAGAGTCACAAGCCAGCGCCTAATGGCACTGAGGCCGACAACACAGCCTGTGTTGCCACAGATCAGCACCTCGAAATGGCGCCGATCTCGCGAATCACGCGGCTTTCAAAATGGCTGCCGCTGTTCTCCTCGCCGCTCGTCTCTGCTCTGCCTCATCTGTCCCTCGCCGTTGACGTCGCGCAGCAAAGAGAGGAAGGTATGAGGGGTGGTGGGACTTAAATAGTCCTGCCAGCCCCGCCCCTCACGCTACGCATCGTGCTTTTGTCATAAGCGCGACGTGCGACACTGCCTTCATTAAAGATGGAGGCAGCGTCTTCACCCCCACCTGCAACCTTGCCCCGCTCGTCAGCTGCACGGCGAGCGGGGCGCCATTAATCACCACAGACCAATTAAACAAAAGCAAAGTGGTTCATGTAAATATGTTAAAGCCTTACCATACCAGGGATGCAAAGGTGTTGCAAGTTACCTTATTCCCTGAGGGAAGTGGGCCTGAACTTCCATATTTGATACAGGAAAGCAAAGACAAAGGAGGGGTAGATCAAGTGGAATGGTCAGAGGAGGTGGAGGAGGAAGTAAAGGAAGAGATTCTGAGAGTTTTGAAAAACTATGGGAATCTCTTCAGCAATAGACCTGGCCGAACCAGTATAGCCAGACATTCCATTGATACTGGAGAGCATGCCCCAATCAGATCTGTACCATGCTGTGTGAATGGGAAAGTTGTGAGTGAAGTAATCTGTGTAGGACATGGGGTGGGGAGTGGGAAAGTCACCCCCTTATGGAGCAAGGTAGAGGCAGTGCAATCGTGGCCTATCCCCTTGCATGAATTGACAAAGAAAAAGTGTTCTGAGCGTGTGGTATGGATGGATGAATGTCAGACGGCTTTTGATCTGCTGAAGCAAGCCTTGTGCCAGCGACCTATATTAATAGCACCAGACTATGAGCAACCATTCATCGTGGCTACAGATGCGTCAGACCTCGCGCTGGGAGTCATCTTGCTGCAGGAGAGAGAAGGCACCAGACATCCAGTGGCGTATCGGAGTCGCAAGCTGACGCCGAGGGAGAAAAACTATTCGTCTGTCCAAAAGGAGTGCCTAGCGGTCGTGTGGGGACTGAACAAGTTGCGCCCATACGTGTGGGGACGAAGATTCACGGTAACAACGGATCATTGGGCCTTGTTATGGTTGCAGACTATGAAAAACCATAACACTATGCTGCAGAGGTGGTCCTGGGCCCTACAGGACTATCAAGTGGACTTCCAGTTCATACAAGGCAAGGACAATGTATTGGCTGATGGACTGTCAAGGCAGGTGGCTGGGACTGCAGTGACGTGACCGGACGGAGGAACAAAGAAAGACATTTTCCCCAGAGAGACTTGTTTATATTGTTAACGCGACGTATAAATCCTGGAACAGGAATAATACTCTGCCGTTGTTTTAAGGGGGGGGAATGTGATGTTCCTGTATTAGTGTAAATAGGGTAAGTGCTGTTTGTATAGGAGATACATGGTAAGTAGAATGAAAGAGGAAGGGGGAGTGAATGGGCAGTAGAATGCTGGATGATTGGCTGAATGTTTAAAATGGCTGACAGTATAAAAGGAAGAATGGCAGGTAAATCTGGGTGGATGTTGGTGGACTTGAGAGGGTTGTTTTGGTGGGTTTTGAGAGGAGATTGTTTGGAGAGTTGGTGGATGTGAGGAGAGGGTGGAGTTCGGATTAATACTAAGACCAGTACCTCAGGAATAGATGAAACCATATGCTTAAGTGCCTTTTAAAGTAATCTTGTTATCTTTGTTATATTTAATAATACTTTTGGTTTACCAAAGGCCTGATCCTTGGCTGGGGTTTCACAGACCAGAAGGGAGGGTAAGGTAAATACCAAGGCTGAAGAGTGACAAATGGTGGCAGCGGGGAAGGGAAGAATATAACACCACAAGTATTCAGAGCAAACCAGAATTATAAGCAGTCTGAGTAAATCAAAGGGATTGGGACAGTTTAAGCACGCAGTCACAGAGGTAACCTAATTGAGGGAGACTCAGGCAGAGTCTCTGGGAATACTGGTTATAGGACGTGACTGGTGGTGCTGCCTAGCAGGGGGATCTGTTGAGATCTATGCTAGAGCGGGGAGAGAAACCATAAAAAAGAACAGTCCAGACTGGTGGAGTCCCTGGTGGTGCCTAGAGACAGGCAGTAACCATGAGCAGGTAGGAACCTGACAGGGAGAGCCAGGGAAGGGCGTCACACAGACCACCCTGTCAACCCAAAATATGTGTTGGATGCACATACTCACCAGAAACCCAATCCAGCAAAGTTGCTGGTTTCTCAACAGGCACAGGTAAAGACTCCTCCACTTCCACAACAGGTGCCCCCACCACCGCAGAAGCAGAAGATCCCTTGAGAGCTGCAAGGCAATCCAAAATATCATGCAAAGCATTACCATTTGATCCCTTATGCTCACCTTTCTTTGCAACTCCCTTTGCTTTTTTCTTAGACACAGGCTCCCTCTCTTTTCTCTGCCACTGAAGGGACTCAAGCCTAGCCAATCAGGACCTTCCCCATCAGAAGAATCAGAATCAACAGGCGGGGGGTGGAGCGTTTGGAAGCAGCTTTACCCTTGCCCTTAGGGCCACCCCTGCCTTTCTTGGGAGGCATTATTGAAATAAATATATATGCAAGTAAAGGAATACCTGTAACCAAACCTGTAACCAATTTAGATTAACTCCAAGAAGACAAAAGAGGGGGAGAGAAGTCCCTACAACAAATGTCAGCTAGACTGCCAAGAGAAAAGAGTGGGAAAATAGGCCCTGCCTCCACAGTCAGTTAGAATCCCTAGAAGAAAGAGCGGGAAAAATAGGCCCCACTGAATCCCACTCCAACTAGGCCTGACAGGTAGGTTTGCCAGGTTCATGTCCTGAGACTGATTCCGTATCTTTAGGAGAAGAGAAAGTCAGCCAAGTGCAGGTGTTCTTGCTACATTGTAATGAGAAAAACCACAAGGTGGAATTCTCCCTTGTGAGAAGGCTTGAAGCACCCGGGGTGGGGGGAGACCATGAATACCACCCCCATCCTTTAGGATTGCCAGGCTCAGGGGCCTGAGAATGATTCTGTATCTTTACGAGAATGAATGAATGAAACTTTGAAACTTTATTTTTACCCCGCCCTTTTTCCAAACTGGAACTCAGGGCGGCTTACAAATAAAACTACATGTAGTTAAAAACATAGAAAAACATACAATTAAAATACAATTAAACAATGCACAACCTTAAAACCTTAAAAGGCACTTAAAAATCTAAAAACAATTTAAAATAATACAAATAATAATATAAAACAATAAAACAAGCCTTGTAAAGCCCAATCCTAAGCACTTTCTATCCCAAAAGCCTGTCGGAATAAAAAAGTATTTACTTGCCAACAGAAGGATGGCAAGGAGGGGGCCATTTGTGCCTCCCTAAGAAGGGAGTTCCAGAACCTAGGAGCAGCCACTGAGAAGGTCCTATCTCGCGTCCCCACCAATCGCACTTGCGAGAGAATGGCCTCTCCTGAAGATCTCAGGGCCCGGGCAGGCTCATACAGAGAGATACGGTCTGACAAATAGCCTGGACCTGGACCGTATACGGCTTTAAAGGTCAAAACCAGCACTTTGAATTGTGACCAGAAACAAACTGGCAGCCAGTGGAGCTGTTGTAACAAGGGAGTTGTATGGTCCCTGTAACCAGCCCCTGTTAACACTCTGGCTGCAGCTCTTTGTACCAGTTTAAGTTTCCGAACAGTTTTCAAAGGCAGCCCCACGTAGAGCGTGTTACAGTAGTCTAAACGGGATGTAACTAAGGCATGCATCACCATAGTCAAATCAGGCATTTCCAGGAATGGGCGCAGCTGGCACACCAGTCTTAAATGGGCAAAGGCATTCCTGGCCATGGCCGAGACCTGGGCCTCCAAGTTCAGAGCTGAGTCCAGGAGCACACCCAAACTGCGAACCTGTGTCTTCAGGGGGAGTGTAACCCCATCCAGCACAGGTTGAATCCCTATTCCCTGATCTGCCCTTCGACTGACCAGGAGCACCTCTGTCTTGTCTGGATTTAGTTTCAATTTGTTCGCCCTCATCCAGTCCATCACTGATGCCAGGCACTGGTTGAGGACCAGGACAGCTTCCTTGGCTTTAGGTGGAAAGGAGAAATAGAATTGAGTGTCATCCGCATACTGATGGCACCGAACCCCAAACCCCCGGACAACCTCTCCCAGCGGTTTCATATAGATGTTGAATAACATGGGGGACAAAACTGAACCCTGAGGGACCCCATAGGTCAATGGCCAAGGAGTCGAACAGGAGCCCCCCAGCACCACCTTCTGAGTTTGTCCCTCCAGAAAGGAATGGAGCCATCGTAACACGGTGCCCCCAAGTCCCATCCCAGCAAGGCGGTCCAGAAGGATACCATGGTTGATGGTATCGAAAGCCATTGAGAGGTCCAGTAGAACTAACAGGGACACACTCCCCCTGTCCAGCTGTCTGCAAAGGTCATCCACCAAGGCGACCAAAGCTGTCTCTGTCCCATAACCAGGCCTGAAACCAGACTGAAATGGATCCAGATAATCCATTTCATCCAAGAATCTCTGGAGCTGGGCAGCCACCACATGCTCTATTACCTTGCCCAGAAACGGAATGTTGGAGACTGGCCGATAATTTCCCATTATAGAGGGATCCAGGGAGGGCTTTTTCAACAAAGGTCGTACAACTGCTTTTTTTAGGCGTGATGGAATTCTGCCTTGTTGTAAAGAGGCATTAACTACTCCCCTCACCCACTCGGCCAGTCCCCCTTGGGCACTTTTGATAAGCCAGGAAGGGCAAGGATCCAGCAGACATGTGGTGGCTCTCGCCTCTCCAAGGATCTTGTCCACATCCTCGGGCTGTACAAATTGAAAGGAATCCATTATTATTGGACAAGCAGGGGCCAAAGTTACATCCCCTGAGACTGTATCAATTTTAGCATCCAAGTCGGAGCGAATCTGAGTGACTTTATCTGCAAAGTGCCATGCATATTCTTGACAGCGGGCTGTTGAGTGGTCTATATTACCCTCCTGTGGGCCAGAGTTTAAAAAACCCCTGACCACTCAAAACAGCTCCGCTGGACGGCTCCCAGCAGACGCAATGGTGGCAGAAAAGTTTCTTCTTAGCCCGCACTGCCACGGAGTAGGCCTTCAGATAGGCTCTAGCCCATGTTTGGTCAGACTTGCACCGAGTCTTCCGCCAACGTCGCTCAAGTCCCCGTCTTATTCGTTTCATGGCCGCCAGCTTCCTGGTAAACCAGGGAGCTGGTTTGGCTCCACTCCGTAAGAGGGGACGCTCAGGAGCAATTGTGTCCACCGCCCCGGTCATTTCCCCATTCCAGAGGTCAACCAGGGCTTCGACAGAATCACCTGCCACAGTGACAGGAAAATCCCCAAGAGCCATCCGAAAACCATCCGGATCCATCAGCCTCCTGGGGCGGACCATCCTAATCGGTCCCCCACCCCTGCAGAGGTTCTGAGTCCCAGTAAGTCTAAACCCAACCGGGTAGTGATCTGTCCATGACAACGGAACTATAGAAAGTTCCTCCACACCAAGATCACCATCATCCCATCCAACACAGAAAACAAGGTCCAAAGTGTGACCAGCGACATGAGTGGGGCCAGATAATACTTGGGACAGACCCATGGTTGCCATGGAGGCCATGAAATCCTGAGCCACTCCCGACAGAGCAGTCTCGGCATGAATGTTGAAGTCACCCAATACCACAAGCCGAGGGGTCTCCAACACCAACCCCGAGACTACCCCAGCTAGCTCAGGAAGGGAGACTGTTGAGCAGCGGGATGGGCAGTACACCAACAGAATCCCTATTCTGTCCTGGCCACCCAACTTCAAATATACACATTCAAACCCCGAAGACTGTGGGAGAGGGCACCTGGTCAGGGGGATGGCATCACGATAGACTACTGCAACTCCACCTCCCCGTCCCCCCAGTCTTGCCTGCTGCTGCACAGAGAAACCTGGTGGGCAAAGCTGGGAGAGATTAACCCCCCCAGCTTCATCCAACCAGGTCTCCGTGATACAAGCCAGGTCGGCATGCTCATCCAGGATCAAATCCTGAATGGCCATCATTTTGCCATTCACTGACCTGGCATTCACAAGCAGCATTTTCAACCCGGGGGAGCTGACACCGTGGCTATCCAGACTATTTGAATGGGGAGACAATTTGGGGGCAGCCAACACCCTGTTGCACTTCCATCTCCCCCAATGACATAATTGCCTCCCCACTCCATATCTCCCTCTGCCCTCCAAAACATTAATGGCAGCCCCTTGGTTCCCTTCCCCTACTCACTTATGTTGAAAGCACATCCTTCCTATATAGCAGGCAAGCTATACTCTTAAAACCAACACACTACACCAACAGGCAGGTGTCAAACACATAAAAAAAAAACCTTCCCACCGCACTAACTTCCCAAAAAAAGAAAATATAATAATAATAATAATAATAATAAAATAAAAATAAAAATAACAATAAAAATAAAAACAAACCCTCCCCTCGTACACCTCCAAGATAGCTCCCCCAAAGGCAACCCTCCTTTAATATTGCCCCATTAAGAGACGAACAGTCATCAGATAGATAGATGGTAAAGGGACAAAGCAACAGAGTCAGGCCTCGGTCCTAGTCCTGCCAGGAGCAGGAAAACCTGATAAAGAGCCGAGGTCCAGGCAGCAATAACACAATACCCCGGGGGCTAAAATCCTTGTCCGAAGCTCCAATTGTCGCAGCCAAGCACAGCACTTGCTAGAAGAATCTCAAGTTGGACAAAGCAGGACTCTTGACGGACGGTTCAATAGAGTGTTGTAAAGGTGGGATAAATGCTCTTCCGTGAAAGTGTTCCTGGGGGAGAATGCCTCACCCCGACTAATGTATCAAAATAACCTGGAACTTTGCTCCAGTCCTAGATATCCCTTCCCTAGCTCTCGACTAGGGTTGTCGCTGGTCTTAAAATGCTCGTCAAGCTGGAAAAGACACTTGACCCTGCAACTACTAGGTTGTTAAACTGTTGAACACGTAGCTGCTGAGGTCGCAAACGGTTAAGCCAGCTGTAAATCTGGCCGGCAATACTAGCTGGCAGGCTCATTGAGATACTGCAAGGGCGTGAGTCTGCAAAGATGTAAGTCTGAGTCTGAATCTTCACTGATGTCATCACATAACCAGTTTACCTTGGTCAACATAGTGTCGTGGTATTCACCTACATAATCCCTGAATGGGAGAGATCACTGGAGTGACTAATCCAGAAAAGAGGAAGACTTAACAGAAGAGAAAATTCAGCCAAGTGCAGGTTTTCTTGCAACACTGTAATGGGAAAAACCACAAGGTGGAATTCTCCCTCCCCCATGCACAACTTGGAAGCAGCTGGAGGTTGCCAGGCCCAACCTCCAAGAGGTCTTCTGTATCTTTAAAGTTGTGCAGGGGGAAGGGAGAATTTCACCTTGTGGTTTTTCCCATTATAGTATTGCAAGAAAACCTGCACTTGGCTGAATTTTCTTTTCTCTTAAAGATACAGAATCATTCTCAGGCCCTGAGCCTGGCAACCCTATTGACCACTGAAGCCTACTCCCTGCCTTAGGCCTCACAGGCCCTATAGTCGACTCCCTTGCCGACTGTCCCTCAAGGCCAGAGAGGCCAGAGCAGAGCCAGCACCACCGCTATTGCAGTCAAACTACCACCGCTATTGCAGTCAAATTGTGAATGTGGCTGCCGCTGTCTACAGCAACCGTGCCAACTGCTGGCCACCACTGCCACCTCCAGCTGCTTCCAAGCTGCTGGCCACAGCCTCCGTGCAATCCCGTGCCACTGTTCACTGTTCTCGCTCCTGCCACCTCCTCCAAATGCTCTTTCACTGCTTTCTCTCTCTTGCCCATTGCTCTCTCACCGCGAGTCTCTCACCGCAAGTTGAAAGACGCCAGAAAGGGGGCAGAGTGGGCTTAAAAGGGGCTTGCAATCCATCCCTGCCCACCAGAGCAACATAGCATATGCGCTAAGTACACCACGTGATTGAGGCCATGCCAGGTTTTGTTATGGCCTGGCTGCAAAGCCAGCTGCCCCCGGAGCTCTTTCAGAGCCTGGGGCTGAACGGGGAATATAGTAAACATGTTTATATGAAGTGACCCTTAAAGGGAAAATTAGTTTTCAAAGGGACACCTCTGATTTTTCCATAGTTATAAATGCATCCATCTCCACATGATGAACCCGAGATACAGTCACAGAAAGACATGCCATTAAAAACAGACTGCTTTTTTCATGGTCATAGTGGTAGCATTCACTTGTAAACATGAACTGTATAAAGTAATTCTATGATGATATGAATATGTATGGAATTTAAAATACATCTATGGAGACGTACTGGTGTATTTCACTCTGTTCAGATTTTAAGAATATCTGCTTCTTATGCTGGTGGCTTAAGTGTTCACATGAACCAAGAACTTCTAGAGTGCACATCACCAGAGACTTCTATAGCTCTGCATTGAATTGTCCTTCTTGTGATAGGTGAACTTCAAGGTCTAGCACATTAAGGAAATATAGTGAGCTGTTCAGGGATCTTAGAGAGTGAGTAGAATGGAAACCGTACATGCTACAGAATACAGAAGAATAACAAAATAGGTAGTTGAGTGGCACTGTACTTAAAAGAAGGCACCTAATCTAAATGAAGCTAACTTTCCTATAGAACTACTTAAATTCCATGTTATAATAGAAAATGTATATTTCTTAGGTTTTACCATTGACCACCTGATGTGACATTTAACTATAATACTAAATCAAGTTCAGTTTGAGTGAATAAACCAGAGCTTATTTAATACAATCTGGTCAACATGTGAAACTCTTTTCCCCCCAGGAGTGATGAAGAGCTTTATTTAACTGTCCAAAGTAATACTAAATTTCTTGATGCATTACAATCAAGAAAAGTGCAGAGACAGAGAGGGAGGGAACGAGGAGGGGGAGAGAGCATGGTCTGTCACTTTCTTTGCTGTGGTGTTAGTTCTTTTGAATTCAAACAGATGTAATTTGCGACAAGTTACAATTACCAGGTTCCTCCCTTTCTGCACATACCTCTTTACAATTTCTCTCTATAATGCAGCAATAAATGCCTCTTGTCAAAGGAGGAGATAACACTGCACTTGACACATTCCCCCAACCTTGCTTCAGAAGTCTTTCATTGCTACTTGATGGGGTTTAGTAGATGGAAAGGTACTATTTTTTGTATCACTAAGGAGAACAGATGGCAGAATTCAAAGCAATAGTTACATCAAGAATGAGAAACAGTTAGACTCTCTGTAGCCCTGTTCAGACAAGAAATGTGTGGTGGTGACATGCATGGGGATGAACTCCACATCTCCATCATAATGTCTGAATGGAATATTTGCACCTGTGTAAGTTCTGTACCTGCAATAAGTACTCCAAATTTTTTTTGCAAAGAAAAACAATGTGATAACAACTCAAATACATTTGGGGCCCAGTCAGAAGTTACATGAATGCATAAAGATCAGAGGTGGAGGTATTTGGCAGAATTACATATCCATGCATATATTCAGTCACTATTAGGGTTGCCAGGTCAGAAGCATCCCAAAACCTGAGATTTTAGGGGTGGGCCTGAGTGATGTCACGGGGCGGGCCTGAGTGATGTCACAGAGTGGGTCCGAGTGATGTCATTAAGCATGCATTAAACATCAATCACAGTTGCTTGGAGCGTACAATTAAAAAAAAATCTGATCGGAAATTAAGCTAGAAATCTTAGCTAAAAGATGGAGCCTGGGTAGGGAACATTTAATCTAGCCTACTTGCTTTCGGCAAGAAGGGTTTAAATGTCTTCAGGCCAGGCCATTCACCAGAAGGCCACTGTAGGAAGAAAGGAGCTTAGTGTTGTGGAGATGTTAGATGGGAGCATTCGGGAGTAAAGATGAATGCCCCTGAAGGCTGGAATTCTATTTATTTATTTATTTATTAAATTTATTAGTTGCCCATCTGGCTGGTTGTCCAGCCACTCTGGGCGACGTACAAGATAAAAAACAATACATTAAAACGTTAAAATTTAAAACCATAACAATAAAAACCTAACCCACCCCAAAAGCCTGCCTGAAGAGCCAGGTCTTCAAGGTCTGGCGGAAGCTCATCATAGAAGGGGCATGGCGGAGATCATTAGGGAGAGAGTTCCACAGGGTGGGGGCCACTATTGAAAAAGCCCTCTCTCTAGTCCTCACCAGTCTAGCTGTTTTAACCGGTGGGATCGAGAGAAAGTCTTCTGAGGCTGATCTTGTTGAGCGGCATCCCTGACGATGCTGGAGGCGCTCCTTCAGATAGACTGGGCTAAAACTGTGTAGGGTTTTAAAGGTCAAAACCAACACCTTGAATTGGGCCCGGTAAACAACCGGTAGCCAGTGCAACTCCTTCAGCACTGGAGTGATATGATCTTGCCGGCGGCTGCCTTTAATCAGACGAGCCGCCACATTCTGTACTGGTTGCAGCTTCCGGACCATTTTCAAGGGTAACCCCACGTAGAGAGCATTACAGTAGTCTAGGCGAGAGGTGACCAGGGCATGTACCACTGGAGGGAGCAGATGGTTGGGAAGGTAGGGGCGCAGCCTCCGTATCAGATGGAATTGATACAGCGTCGCCCGGCTCACAGCCGAGACTTGAGCCTCCATGGACAGCTGGGAGTCAAGAATGACCCCCAGGCTGCGGACCTGGACTTTCAGGGGCAATCATACCCCATTGAGCACCAGGTCCACATCCCCCAGCCTTCCCTTGTCTCCCACAAACAGTACCTCGGTTTTGTCAGGGTTCAGCTTCAGCTTATTCCTTCCCATCCAGCCACTCACCGACTCCAGGCACTTGGACAGGGTTTCTAAACACGTACTAAGGGACTAAGCCCCCATAGAACTCAACAGGACTTACTTCTGAGTAGATATAGTTTGGATTGTGCTGTTGGTAAAGCTTGACTAGTGAACCTCTGCAAAGACATCCATATCCAACAGGGTTGGCAACCCCCTGCCTGGAATGCCCTGCCCTTATCTTTAAATGTGGCTGCTCCAAACTTCTTTACAGATTTGACCCTTCACTTCAGAAAGAGGTCTGAGAAATGAGTAAGAGTAAGAAGATTCGCTACCTTTTCTGTCTCCCCTGTGGGGTGCTATAAACTCACTTTGACAGCCAACCCAATTCCAGTGAGTAACAACTGACAGAGAGAAAACACACATGGTTTGGTCTACCTTCACATGCAGCAGCTTGGGAACAACAACTGCAGCCACACTTTCAAATATGTGAATTCTCTTTTACCACTATTGGGCAAGAAACAAAATGCCGTGCATCCAACAAGGTGCATCATCAATGGGTTTTAGAGGGTTGAGCTGAGCACATGCAACCACTGCTGTTGCTGCTATGGATGTAAGAGAGTGAGGTTAAAGGTAAATGAAATGCAAACAGAAAATGAAAAACAAAATACAATGATGCTTTCCTAAATGCAATACTATACCAAACACAACAAGATTCCTATGAGTAAAGCAGACAACTTAGCATCCCACAACCAGTCAGGATTCGTAACGGAAAACCAAAACTAAAAAAATCCTTGCAGCCAGTCAGTTAATGCAGAATGCTGCGGCATGATTGCTGACATGAGTGAGATCCTATCAGCACATAATACCTCTGCTCTGAAATCTGCATTGGTTGCTGATTTGCTACCTGGCCAAATTCAAGTTGTGCTTTCCATGTTATGGGTGCCACATAGTACTTGTTCTGCTCTTGTAAGAACTCAGTCCTGTAAAGTGGCAGCATTTTGGATACTCTGTTCATAGGGTTTCCGTGGCAAGAGGTATTCAGAGGTGGTTTACCATTGCCTTCCTCTGACTTTGGATACATATCATACTTTGGAAACATAATGAGAAGACCTGATTCATTAGAAAAGACAATACAGAAAAACAGAAGGGAGTAGAAAAAGAGGAAGACCAAACAAGAGATGGATTGATTCCATAAAGGAAGCCACAGACCTGAACTTATAAGATCTGAGCAGGGTGGTTCATGACAGATCCTATTAGAGGTCACTGATTCATAGGGTCGCCATAAGTCGTAATCGACTTGAAGGCACATAACAACAACAACAAAGTGGCAGCACCTACGCTTTGGAACTCCTTGCCTATTGACATTAGGCAGACGCCTCTTTTCAGCACCTGCTAAAATCATTTTTGTTTAGGCAAGCCTATCCACACATGTAGAAGCTATTGTGTTTTTAAATCTGTTTTTAACTCATTGTTAGTTTTATTAATTTGAATGTTTTTCAATACATGTCTAACTCTTTTTGCCAATAATTTTGTTTTAATTCTTTCTGTAAACCGCTTTGAGATTTTTTTACAATAAAGCAGTATATAACTGTTGTAAATAAAATACATAAATAATTTTTGGAGTCACAGCTTTTAAATTTTTTTTAAAGATGTTTTCTTTTAATATATTTTAATGTCTGTTTTTATGATTTTAAAAGTGTTTTTAGTGCTTTTGTTTGCCGCCCTGGGCTCCTACTGAGAGGAAGGGCGAGACATAAATCAAATAATAAATAAAAATAAATAAATAAACTTCATTTACCCAACCCAAAATTCAGAATCATGCCACTTTAAGGTGTTTTGCAACTGTTTATACTTGTTTTATGGTTATTGGTTTTTGAAGGGATTTATTTCTTATTGTGAGCTGCCTTGGTTTCCAATCACCAACCCGACCTCACAGGGTTGTTGGAAAGACTCCATACACACACACTTGTAAAAATACACCGCATATAATAGTTTATTGTCAAACCAGTTGGTCATTGCAGAACTTTTTTTAAAAATCAGTATTAGTTTCCTACATAATAAAAAATGTGATAGGTAAACCCTGCCTAATTGCTTTAAAAATAGGATTGGAGAGAGAGGGAAAGATTTACAACACAAACACAATTCTTTGTTATGTTTACTCAAAAGTCCCATTAATTTACAGCACAATCCTAACCATGTCTACTGAAAAGTCAGTCCTAATGAATTCAATGGGGTTTACTCCATGGAAAATGGGATTAGCATTGCTTTACTCACAGAAAAGCAAGTATTGGATTAAATACTTCCATATTGCCAAGGTTTTCAAAGCACTGCCCTTTCCAACAGCCCAGGGTCTGACTCTTGCACACAAGAGAAAAAAATCTTTAAGCCATATTCTTACTTACTCAAACTGAAGATCTCAAAGCCAACATTTCCTGACGTTGCAATGAAGTCTGGGTCAACAAATCACAACCCTGGCTTCACTTATTGGCAGAGCTTGGAAAAATTACTTTTTTTGAACTACAAGTCCCATCAGCCCCAGCCAGCATGTCCACTGAATTGGGCTGATGGGAGTTGTAGTTCAAAAAAGTAACTTTTCCAAGCTCTGCTTATTGGCTACAATCCCAAAAGGGTGGGGTTAGAGCTAGGAGCTGCTATACAGATCAATTAAAGAGATTTAACAGTTGCGGGGAGGGCAGCTGACGTTTTGGTGTATATCTCGGGAACCAGACCACCTAGAAACTTATTTTTTTTAAAATTGAAGCGGAGAGTCCGGAGATAAAGGTTAGTTAGCTGGAGACCTGGACGGGACCCCCAGAAACCAGAAACTCTGGCTGAAAACCGGACATCTGGTAGCCCTAGTCACTATGCATATATTTTGATTGATTTAAATATTTATAAACTGCACTTCCTTTGAAAATATAAGGTGGTGTACAAGATAACAACTGTAAAAACATCAAGAACATATCAATAAAAACTGGTTGATTAAAATAATCATATTCCAAAGGTCTGTCCGTGCAATACAGTATTTAAAAGACCTCTGAAAGAAAGCAGGGATAACTTCTGTTGAGCTTCTATTGATAAGGAGTTTCACAGGGCAGGGCCTGCCACATTTGGTCCCTGGTAAAGGCTGGCCAAATGTCAGGGGCATGGGGGATCACCAAAAGTGCCTTATCAGAATATCTCCATGATCAAGATGAAGCATAAGAAATTAAGCAATTGTTAAGGTTCTTTGGGCCCAAGTTACTTAAGACTTTGTAAATTAACACATGCACCTTGAACCTGGCCCAGTAGCAAATCAGCAAGCAGTGCAATTTCTCAACAAGAAAACATTCATCACTGCCCCACTGCCCCAACCAAAGTATTTTGGTGATAAATTGCTACCATTTCAGATACCATCAGCATATATGATTTTTGTTGTTGCAAAGTACATCACTTTACATTTACTTACACTGAACTTCCTTCCCCATTTTAATGCACATTCTTCCAGTTTGGGAAAATCTCTTTGGAGCTCCTAACAATCATTTTGTTGTTGTTGTTACTACCCTGAACAGTTTGATGTTATCAGCAGATATAGGCACCTCACTTAACAGTCAAAAAGCAGAGGTCCAAATACAGATATGTACTTGGGTGTCTATCTATCCGCAGTGATAAAGAAGCAAGAGTGGTAGAGTGTATGAACCCAAAAAGTTTGAAAGACCCTTATCTAACCAAGACACCACACTGTCCATAACTAAAGGAATCAGCATTGCACATAACAAACAGTAGGTTCTCCCTCTGTGGACATTCTAGACAAGGTAAAGCATTTACTTCAAAAATCAATCTGTGCATGCCTTGCCTTATTTTGCCAGTCACAGACTTTTATGGGGCACTTTTGAACCAATGAACCAAACCATTGAAGGATGGCTTTCCTCAATAAAGTGCAACAGTAGTTTTCACCAAAATTGGAAAGAAATATATGATATAACGATTTGAAAATTGGAGTAAAAGGGACCAAGGTGTTAATTTTCAGCAGTTTTTATTGCTGCACCTGTGACAGTTTTTGAAATTTGGTTTGAAATTTGGCACATTGATAAACCCCACCAGGTACATCGTGCATGACAAATTTCAAGATATTAGCTCTACAGATGCAATTTTTTATAAGTTAGAGAATTTTGAGGTTTAAAATAGAACTTTTTTTGCCATGCACCTTACCTAAAAGGGCACTCTTGTCCGCCTTTAATATTATTTCTGTATGCCTTTATCATCTGAAATTTCTCTATACCTTTATCATTTGACATATTTGAGTATGAAATGTGTTCTGTAATGGATGTTATTAAATCTGTGGAAGACAGAGAACTCTTAAAATAAGTGTACTTCAAAGAGACAGGAAATGAAATAAATGGGATTTTTTTCTTTTTTCTTTTTTCTATTTTAACTGCTAAACAAATATTTCAATCTTCCTTGCAAAGGATTGTCTATTTTTTAATTTGATTTCACACACACACGCACACACACACACACAAATCTTTATTGGCAAATTAAAATCAATTCACTAATAGGCAAAAAAAGCTTGCAGTTTAAGAATATACCTATAGCCAACAGATATTTCTATCAAACTTTAAAAAGCAGGGAAATTGGGCAGCTATAGTGAATGCACCAGGGGAGCAGGAGACCTGACCTCCTCTCTGAGACATTGGACAGCCGTACAAATTTGTAAAATTGCAAACACAATTTGGGCTGGTCTTTCTGAGTGCAATCCACTTCCTGTGTAGCTTGGGAGAATTTGGTAACATGTGCCTCTGAGCATATGCAAGGGGAGGTGGAGGGGAGGAAGGGGGAGGGGAGGGGAAGAAATTGGGTGGGTGGGCACTGGGCAGAGGGGAAGCCCCTTTCCTTTCCAAAAAGAAAACATTGTGAATAGTATCATTCTTTTTCAGCATTTCCCTCACTTTTTTGTTCTACAGTAGGCACATGTAGCTTGCCACCCAAATTTAAACTAAAGCTGTCCCTGGCCACATCCACACCAGACCTTTATTTCACTTTAGACAGTCATGGCTTCTCCCAAAGAATCCTGGTAAATGTAGTAAGTAAAGGGTGCTGAGAGTTGCCAGGAGATGCCTGTCCCCCTCACAGAGGTTCAATCAGAGTGGTTGACTGTTAAACCACTCTGGCCACTGGAGCTCTGTCAGGGGAATAGGAGTCTCCTCTCAGCACCCTTCACAAATTACACTTCCCAGTATTCTTTGGGGAAAGTCATGTCTGTCTAAAGTGGAAAAAAGGTCTGGTGTGGGTGTGGCCCCCTGATTAGCCAAGCCCAGCAGCTAGGACTCTGGCTTTTAGAACACTGACAGTTGGTTCTTACTGAGCATGCCTGGCCTTACCACTGAGTTCAATGATAATTTTCTTAATTTAATTAAAAATCAGCCAGGCATTTTTTAAATTTTTAAACCACAGAAGATGAAGGTCAGAGTATGGGGCAAGGTCAGTAATAGGATATACAGGTACTCTGTGAACATGGCTGATTTTTAATGAATTTCAACAAATTATAAGAGCTCAGACAGAAAATAGTCCAAAAGAGGTCTGTTTTTTTACTCTCTTTTTTTACACTTTGAACTCTCAATTGTCTCTGTTTTGTGCATCGTCATGAAAATTTAGACGGTTGTGAAGCAAGTGTTTCTGAGTTCAGGACTATAAGTTTTGTAAGGTTTTGTTTTGAAATGAGAAAGGGATGCATCAGAATGGCATGGGGGTATTTTCAATTTAACATTGTGGAATGCGAAAAATCCATGCAGACCATAGTATCAGCAACTCTCGTGGCTGTATAATAACAAGGTTCAATCAACTTTTACATCCATTTATCATGGCAGGAGTATATGAAGTCCAACAAAACAATCTTCATAACAGGAGTACATAAAGTCAAATAAAACAATCTTAAATCTATTTAGCAGGTACGTTGTCTTTCATCCATAAAGTGCTAAATGTGGGGGGGGGAATGTTATTCTATTCATTTTCCCCTTTTCATAATGACTATATGAATTTTGTATAATTATTACCTTCTCAGTAACTTAAAGGCTCCCCTGTAGTCTACATACTGCAGCATGCGGATGGCTAGTCTCTACTTCTTGGGCAAGCTGCTTAAATGTGTGGTGGCCTCTGAGGTTCAGTTTTCCTGGTTGAGACAGATTATTGATATCCATTTCAGTGTGGATTTATTTCCAGTTTTGGGACTGCTTTGGTTACCTTTGTGGATGACCTACTCTGGTAATTAGACAGGGAGAGTGTGTCCCTGTGGGTTCTCCTGGGCCTTAGCCTTTTTCAAAACCATCAGCTTTAGTATCCATTTGGACTAGCTCATTGGGATGAGGCTTTGGGGCATGGTGCTACAGTCTTCCTTGGGGGTGGGGGGACTCATTTCAGAAGATGGTGCTGAGGCTCTCCTATGTAACATCTTGACGTATGGCCTGAAGAATTCCATTTTGCTTTCCATTCTGTTTAAGATCTACATGAAATTGCAGGGTGAGGCTTCTTCTCTTGTCAAAAATTTGTTAAAATCTATTAAAATGAAGAGTTTAATACAACAAACAAAACTCAACTCAGAGCAAGTGGCACCAATTCTACACTTGTTTCACTGGTTGCTGGGACAATTCCAGGCCTAATTCAAAGTGTTGGTTTGAATCTTTAACGCCTGAAAACAGTTTGCAGATGTCCCTCTTTCAAAGGTGCATATGGATTGCAGACACTGCTGGTTTTAATGTTACTGGCCTCATCAGTTTTAGACTGTTTGCATTTATTTTACTTTTATAATATTGTGAGCCATCTTGAGTGGGCTTATTATAAATAAAATAAATCTCTACTTTCAATGTATTGTTGGATTCCTAATTGTATTAAGTAAGCTGGCTTGAAAGAGTTGCACTCAAGCCTTCCTAAACATTTAGGGAGTGAGGAAATCTGGCTTTCCAAAGCTATCTTCCCCCCCCCCAGTTTGTGATTGACATCCAAGCTTACCTACCCATCCTGTTGTGGTTATGTCTTGACCTTGCCAGTCTCCTCTCTCATCCTCAGTGCATCTTTATGAATTTGTTTCCTGTACTCTTGCTAGTTGGTCTAGCATAGCTTGTAAACCCTCTAAATGTGCTTCATCATATCACTTCTGGTTTCTGTAAATAGCAGTAGCAAATCCCTAGTGTACTTATCCTACTCTAGAATAAGTGGGTTCAATTTTGTAGCTATTATGTGACTGTTATTATACACCATAATACTAGTAATCTCTTCTTGGTGCCTGAATTTTCCATTTTTGTTAGTCTTTAATATATTTTTTGTGCAAAATATATTTTCTTTCTCCTTTTCTATCTTGCAGTTCAAAAATCACTATAATACTAATCCGCCTTATATTCTCCGGCCATCATTTTATTGACTCTCTTACTGATCTAACTTTTCTGTCTTTCCCGACAATCTGTCTCTGCCTTACAAATGGTTTCTCTCTGACTGATGAAATTCTTATTGTCAAAACAACAGTACAAGATTGTGTTTCAGGCCATGATATTTCAGCTATCTGATTGGATTGCTAAACTCATAGGTTTTCTTTGTTCAGTTATTTCATAGTGTAGTTTCTTCCAATAACATTTTTACTCTTTCAGGAAACTATACCAAACCAAACTGAGTTAAATGTTCAGGAAGTATTCCCAGAAAAGAAGTAGCAAGTGTCACAGGCTAGTAGTCAATAACAGATGGTGATCAAAAAAGTCACAGAGAAAAAGCAAACAGGACAAAATCTTCTTATACATACATTCATGTGCATGAAATAGCTCCTGCTGGCGAGCAGTCAGCCCCTTTTAATCAGCACATTTGTAAAACAAGTTGGAGTGATCCTGACCCTAATCCCAGTACATTAAAATATTATTTATTTATTAAACTTAAATCCTGCCCTTCCTCCCAGAAGGAACCCAGGGTGGCAAACAAGAACACTAAAAGCACTTTAAAACATCTTAAATATAAAAGACTTTAAAACATTAAAACAAAACAAATTTAAATAAAACATCCAAAAAACACTTAAAAATCTTTAAAAAGCAATTCCAACACAGACACAGGTTGGGATAAGGTCTCTACTTAAAAGGCTTGTTGAAAGAGGAAGGTCTTGAAAAGGTGCCGAAAAGATAAAGATGGTGCCTGTCTAATATTTAAGGGAAGGGAATTCCAAAATGTCAGTGCCACGGTACTAAAAGTCTGCTTCCTATGTTTTTTGGAAAGGACCTCCTGATAAGATGGTATCTGCAGTAGGCCTTCACCTGCAGAGCGCAGTAATCGACTAGGTATATAAGGGATAAGATGGTCTTCCAGGTATGCTGGTGCCAAGCTAATATTAAGATGCCGTGTGCATTTTCATTTCCTCTCTAACTGCAGCTGCAGTCAGAAAAGGGCAGAGCTTGGAAAAGTTACTTTTTTGAACTACAACTCCCATCAGCCCCAGCCAGCATGGCCACTGGATTGGGCTGATGGGAGTTGTAGTTCAAAAAAGTAACTTTTCCAAGCTCTGGAAAAGGGGGAGGGACACAGGAGAATGTCACAACTAGGGATGCATGAGGAATTTGATTTTTATGAAAGCAGTTTGAAATGACCTAATATGCACCTCCTACATTATTATGGTCCCAGATCCTCCTTGATTGGAAGGTACTTATCCTTCTGATTTTGCAATACTTTCAAACTTGTGGTGCAGTTCTTGGCTAAAAACCCCCCAATCAAAATGCATTACAAATGCATTCAGGAAAAATAAACTGAGAAACGCATACACTGAGATAAAATGCATAAATATGCATTTTGTGACAAAACACATAATGCAATTTCTATTTAAATAGGTATCTCAATCTGGATTTTTGTATGTTTTTTATGATTGAACACAAATGATGAAACAGGACTGAACAGTCTTATGAATAAACACATATGAAATTGACACAGACCAGAAAGAGACTGATCTATCCATCCATAATCACCACATGGTTAAGGGTGCCTAAGCATAATTGTGAGGAGGGGCAAACGTGGTGTGGGTTTGCAGTAACCTTATGTGTGTTTTGTTTTGAGCAGTGCAGAGGTGAGGTGAGGTGAGGTGAGGTAAGACTTCAATGTAGCCTGAGCAGATCCATGTCAGGCAGGAGCCTCTATGAAAGTAGAGCTCAGGTGTTGCTTCTGTCATCTTCAGTCTGAGCCTTAATTAAGAACTGCACCTGTATGTCAGTTGTTAGCTCTGCCTTGAGTGGGTTCAGGCCTAGTTATGGGACTAAATTGGCCACAATCTCTGTGATGGAGACCTTCAGGTAACAAGCAACTAATAAATAAATAAATAAATAAATAAATAAATAAATAAATAAATAAATGAGGATCTTTACAGGAGAAGGCCAGGGGGAGTACCCTATACCCCAATGGTTTGTGACAACTACTGCCCAGTCGCAAATACCCCTTTTTTAAAGAGAAGGTTATTGAGAGGGTTGTGGCACAGTAATTGCATGTACTCTTGGATGACACATATTATTTTGACCCATTGCTATCTGGGTTCAGGCCTGGTTATGGAATTGAATCAGCCTTGGTTGCCCTGGTGGATGACCTTTATCAGGAGAAGAATAGCGGGAGTGCAACCCTGTTATCCTTACTTAATCTTTCAGTGGCTTTTGATACCGTTGACCATGGTATCCTTCTGAGCCAACTTGGTGAGATGGCAATCAGAGGCACCGTTTTACATTGGTTCTGATATTACCTCCAGGTCATTTTCACAGAATAACATTGGGTGATTGTCTTTCGGGCCTCTGGCAGTTGTGCTGTAGGGTATCATATTGTCTCCAATGCTGTTTAACATGTATATGAAGCCATTGAGAGCAGTCATGAACAATTTTGTGGTGAGGTATCCAGGTCATGATACCCAGCTTTTCTTCTCAGTAACATCTGAATTGGGAGCGGCCATGCAAGCCCTGGACTGGTGCCTGGACTCTGTGGTGGGCTGGATGAGGGCCACTAAACTGAGTCTGAATCCTGGCATGATAGAGGCACTGTGGGTATGCAGTTCTCGAGTGCAGTTAATTGGTCAATTGCCTGTTTTGGATGGGGTTGTACTCCCTCTGAAAGAGCAGGTTCATAGTCTGGGGGTTCTCCTGGATCCATCTTTGTTGCTAGAAGCCCAGGTGACCTCAGTGGCTAGGAGTGCCTGTTACTAGCTTCAGCTGGTAATACAACTGCTGCCATTTCTGGACTGAGATAGCCTGACCACTGTCGCCATGTGCTGTTAACCTTCATGTTGGATTCCTGCAATGTGCTGTGTGTGGGGCTGCCCTTAAGGTTAGTCTGAAGGCTACAGCTGCTGCAAAATGTGGTGGCATGACTACTCAATGGGACAGGATATTGCCAACACATTACCCAACTGCTGAAAGAATTGGATTGACTGCCAATTAGCCACTGGGCTATGTTCAGGGTGCTGGATTTGGTGTATCAAGTCCTATACAATTTGGGATAAAGATACCTGAAAGATCATCTCACCCCTTATATACCCAGTTCATCAGTGCAGGTGAGGGTCTCCTGCAGATTGTGGTTGTTATGTGCCTTCAAGTCGATTATGACTTATGGCGACCCTATGAATCAGTGACCTCCAAGAGCATCTGTCATGAACCACCCTGCTCAGATCTTGTAAGTTCAGGTCTGTGACTTCCTTTATGGAATCAATCCATCTCGTTTGGCCTTTCTCTTTTTCTACTTCCTTCTGTTTTTCCCAGCATTATTGTCTTTTCTAGTGAATCAGGTCTTCTCATGATGTGTCCAAAGTATGATAATCTCAGTTTCATCATTTTAGCTTCTAGTGATCGTTCTGGTTTAATTTGTTCTAGCACCCAATTATTTGTCTTGGTTGCAGTCCATGGTATGCACAGAGCTCTCCTCCAACACCACATTTCAAATGAGTTGATTTTTCTCTTATCCACTTTTTTCACTGTCCAACTCTCACATCCATACATAGAGATCGGGAATACCATGGTCTGAATGATCCTGACTTCAGTGTTCAGTGATACATCTTTGCATTTCAGGACCTTTTCTAATTCTGTCATAGCTGCCCTCCCCGGTCCTAGCCTTCTTCTGATTTTTTGACTATTGTCTCCATTTTGGTTAATGACTGTGCCGAGGTATTGATAATCCTTGACAAGTTCAATGTCCTCATTGTCAACTACAAAGTTACATAAATATTCTGTTGTCATTACTTTAGTTTTCTTGACATTCAGCTGTAGTCCTGCTTTTGTGCTTTCCTCTTTAACTTTCATCAGCATTTGTTTCAAATCATTACTGGTTTCTGCTAGTAGTATGGTATCGTCTGCATATCTTAAATTATTGATATTTCTCCCTCCAATTTTCACACTTCCTTCATCTTGGTCCATTCCCGCTTTCCGTATATGTTCTGCATATAGATTAAACAAATAGGGTAATAAAATACACCAGTCTCACACCCTTTCCTATTGGGAACCAATCTGTTTCTCCATATTCTATCCTTACAGTAGCCTCTTGTCCAGGGTATAGGTTGAGCATCAGGACAATCAGACGCTGTGTCACCCCCATTTCTTTTAAAGCATTCCATAGTTTTTCATGATCTACACAGTCAAAGGCTTTGCTGTAATCTATAAAACACAGGGTGTTTTTCTTCTGAAATTCCTTGGTCCGTTCCATTATCCAAATTATGTTTGTGATATGATCTTTGGTGTCTCTTCCCTTTCTAAATCCAGCTTGGATGTCTGGCATTACGTCCTGCAGATACCAGCTCATAAAGAGATCCGTTCCACACAACATAGGAAGAGTATTTTTAGTGTTGTGGCACTTACCCTTTGGAATTCCCTCCCCTTAAACATTAGACAGGTGCAATTTCTATTGTCTTTTTGGCACCCACTGAAAACCTTCTACTTTCAACAAGCCTTTTAAGTAGATAACTTATCCCAGTCTGCATCTGTACTGTAATTATTTTAAAGATGATTTTAAGGATGTCTCATTTTTAAGATGTTTGTTTATAAGCTTTTTTTAAAAGATGTTTTTAGTGTTTTATCACTTGTTGTTTGCCACCCTGGGCTCCCTTTGGGAGGAAGGCTGGGATATAAATAAATGAAATGAAATGAAATAGTGTGCAGCACCTGTAGTTTGGAACTCCCTGCATATTGACATTAGGCAGGCATAATCACTGTGCTGTTTTAGATATCTGCTGAAAATCTTTCTGTTTTGGTAGACCTATCCAGAGACGTGATTTAGTTACATCTGTTCTTAAATGCATTTTATTGTTTTTATATATTTTTGTCAGTTTTTAAATATGCTGTAATTTTATATTTAATTGTTTTTTTTATCACAGAACTGTTTGCCACCCTGGGCTCCTGGGAGGAAGGGCAGGATATAAATTTAATATATAAATATATTGTGTATACTTTCAAGGTTTGCATAAGAAATGTCATAGAATGTGCCTCTTGCATTTCATGGCCTTTTTGCTGCATCGTTCACATTTTTTTCCCTTTTAGCTGCACGTTTACATTTATTTTTTATCCATTGATATGGATTCTAGTCCACAATAGCTTATGCCACAACCAGTCTGCTAGCCGAAGTTATTGCAAAATTCTTTTTTTGCTATAACCAACTAACATAGCTACCTGCCATCTTATTGTATTATAACAGCTTTTTCAGAAATCAAACTGCATGCACATTCTGAAGAATACAGCTGTAGTGGCAGCATGCAGGCAAGCCATAGGTAATATGTTACCAATAACAATGAGCATAGATGGCTTCACTAATTTGTTAATCTGTATCACAGATGCCAGTGAAGATGTAGGGCCTGTTCCCAGCTGAGGATCAACAGGAGAGAGACCTCACAGGCACCAGGTTGAAACCCTGCAGGATTGTTTTTTCTTCCCATTGTTCTGTTCAACCAAGTTAAGAGTCAGTTCTTGAGAACTGGTTGGGGCAGTTCCATGCTATGTGGTCAACCATAGGCTGGGATCTAAACCACAATAGCACTGGTCAGGAAAAATAGGAGTCTGAAAAACACCAACAACCAGTTCTTAGGTGAAGCTGAGATGAAAACATCATAAAATAATCGAGAATCAAGCCAAGGCCAAAGAAATTGAGTAGAGGTCAACATCCCTCTAGGATGCATACCTTAACGTAGTGAGGGGGTTTGAGAGTGTTGAAGAAGCTGAGAACAATGCCGTCAGGAGGAGTCTAGACCAAGAGGCTAGACTCCTAGCAGGGGCACTCAAGGTGGAATGGTCAAAGATGAAACACCAGACTAAGATGCATCCAAACTCAGAGGAAGGCAATGGTAAATCACCTCTGAATATCTCTTACCACGAAAACCCTATGAACAGAATATCCAAAATGCAGCATGAGATAGTGCTGGAAGATGAGACCTCCAGGTCAGAAGGCACTCACCGAGCTACTGGGGAAGAACAAAGGACAAGTACGAGTAGCACTGTGACAAACGACACAGCTGGGTCAAAGCCAAAAGGAAGCCCAGAGACTGATGCGCACAGACGCAAAAAGAGAGTCTGGAGTTGTATGAGGCACACAAAAAGAACATGGAATGTGAGAAGCATGAACCAGGGAAAGTTAGAAATTGTCAAGCAAGAAATGGAACGTATAAACATTACAATACTTGGTGTGAGCGAACTAAAATGGATGGGAATGGGACATTTCCAATCAGGCAACTACAAAATATTTTATGCAGGAAATGAGAAATTAAGAAAGGATTGCCCACCCCTGCAGGTTGTCCAGCTTAGCCCCCCCTGATGATATACACAGGTTGGTTCTTTATTATATTATTACAGGGTGGATGCATGATGTGATGGCAGAGCCCTTTCGTGAGGCTTATGACTTCTTGCTAGGCCCAGGCATAGGTACAATTTCTTGCTAGGCCTGGGCATGTATGAGGTTTGAAGTACTTAATTATATGATTATTATACTACATACTAGTATATTGGTGGGGCCTAGTGAGCCTTTTTAGCCTTTGGGCCTTTCATAGTTATATAATAATAAGGGAGGAGATAACAGTTTGCTAGAAAATGTCTAAATGGCTGTATCTTAAGTGAGCGATCCTTTTGCATTCCAAGTGTTAAATTCAGGCTATTTGTTCACTCTGAGACAGAAGAGGCATTTACCTGAATTTAGTTAGGAATGGAAAGTTTAGCAGATGGTAATCATATTGATTGGGGAATAGGAATAAAGGAGAAAGCCCGATTTGCCTAAAAGAGATCCCTCATATCACAGGATCTTAGACTCTTATTGACATGGGGCTGCCTTTTAAGGTCCAGGCAGACTCTTTCCCCCTTTACTGAGGATTGTGGCACCAACAACGAAACATCATTACCTGAAATTACATTTTAGTTAGGACTTCTGATATCATTACCTGGAATTACATATAGCGTGCAACTGTTGCATTGGCTCATCTATTTTGATATGTGCTGGAAAACCTGCTATAGTGCAGCCACATATTGGTGACAGCAACACATCTTCAGCATCTGCTGCTCTTGGATTTATGATATCATTTACTAGAAAGGGATATAGGATGTTAATTTTGCATTTTGGACATCTATTATGATAGGTGTTTGGAAGCCTACAAGGGGGAGGCCGCTGTATTGGGCCAAATATGGGTGGCAGCGCCATATCCCCAGTGTCTGTGCTTTGGGGAACTGGGTTAGCTGCACTAAAATGGTGGCTGGGAAAGTGTGCTTACTCATAAATTATTTCCTTTCTTTATGTGAAACAGGGAAATATGAGGCCAGTGGCCCTCACAGTAGTGAGGAGAAGCACCCAGCAGTAGCTGCTCAAGGAAAGCGTTCCTCCCCTGTTAAGCTCGAGGTACTGGGACCTTGCTTGCAGACTGCCCAGTTCCTGGGGAGGTTTGTTTTGTTATGGGGTTTTCTTTCAGTTTCTGGATCCCATATTGTAGTCTCAGGGCTTGCCTTAAGGGCCTGCACTCTTAAATTTGTCTTGGGCATAGACGCAATGGCAATCAGTAATGGCTTCCTACCAGTTAGTTAATGCACTGCCTATGGGAAAGTATGACATCTAATCTGTTTTTTCATCTACTGTGGGGATACAAGGGGACTTATAGCTGCTGGGCTTTTGCCTTTTCAGTCAATTCTATGAGGTAGAGCATTACATATAGGCTGCTCTATTCTCGGACGGAGCGCTTCAGCTCCTTCCTTGAAGGGGCTGTCGGGACGAGAGGGTAAAATATTTGGGTGCATGTTAACACCTGATGTCACAGATTATGGAATGGCTATGTAACTGGTTCATCTTAATGGCTGTGTCAATGGACCATCCTGCCCAGTGTTAACCTTCCTGGGCATACCACCTAATTCACCACTAGTCATACTCATGTGGTCAGTCAGTAATCTTCATGCCAGTTAGGCCAAGAAAGTGTTTCTTATCTGCCCTCCAGGTATTAGAGGTCTTTTCCAGTGGTTTATGAGGTCGTAGCAGGGCTTTCACAGCCTTACTACAGGTTCAGGGTTGTGGCTGTATAATAATTTAATGCTTATTGTGATCAAATATTGATCAAGAAATTAGAGCCAAACTGCAGGTTACATTTTATATTCTGGCCCAAATCATTTGGTCTAGTTTTCCCACATTCCTGGGGAAGAACTAACTAACTTGCTGTAGAATTACGTGACATAGCTCAGGGCTAGAGCCTCTGAACTGCAGGCGGAAGGTCCATAGCATCTCTAGGTAGGGCTGGGAGGTAGAACTGGAAGTCTGTGGATGCATCAGGGTTTTTGTGCTGTCTGCAGGCTTGGACTTATAGGCAGTGAGGCTTGGGAACTCTCCCATCCATTTTAGTGGGATAACATGGTCATGGGACAGGTCTGTGACTTCGTTCTATTTCGGAACAGTAGGGTTATGGCCCTTGTCTGTTCCTTTGTTCTCTAGTGCCCAGATTTTAATGTTTTCTTTTGGGGCATGGTAAGGTAGAATATTGACACTGTTTTATTGAGGTGCTGTCATGGACTCAGGTGGAGCGGTTCATCTGTGCTGTGCAACTGCACATTGGGAGATTGGGGAGCGGAGTCAAAGATGGCCATAAGCCGGTCTGTTGCCCCAGCATGCTCAACAGCTATCAGAATGCAGGAGGGGTTTTTCCCAGGACTTCTAGGCCTGCAAGGGCTATGCGCCAGAGTGGCCTATTCGATGAGTCACCTGCTGGGATTGCCTAGTGAATGGCTGGAGACTGGGCCTGAGAGTCCAAGCACTTCGAGGTAAAGGCTGATGATTTTTTCACTTATTCCAGGGACTTTAGAGTCCGCCGTATGTTAGCTGGGTGGGCTAGAGAACACCCTGCCACCCTTGATCCCCGTTGCCCTTTCTCATGGGACATTTTATTGAGTATGGTGGGCCAATGAAAAACAGTATGCTCCTCAAGCTATGAAGCCAGACTATTCCAGGCAGCAGCCCTTATGCTGGTTTTTGGAGCTTTTAGGATAGGTGAGGTGGTGGCCAGATCCAAGGGAGATTTGTCTCGACAGGCCCTCCAGCAATCAGATGTCTCCATGGAAGGGAGTTGTACCTGTATAACATTGATGGACCGGCAATGTTGCTGGACAGGGATGGAGCAGCTGCACACCCTATCCTGGGCTTACAGTTAGGCCTCAGTCAATGTGCTGCTGTGTGGTGGCTTGGCTGGCGAGGAATACTTTGGGACGGGCTCCTACCCACTTTGTTCCAGCTTGGTTCAGTGCGGACATTTCCGCATGTGGTGGTCATTCCCCGAGTTGGGAATGACCTCAGTATTTGAGGCAAGGCCCTCAGGTGGCGGGCATGTGCAGACATGCAGTTCGGGACGCAATGATGGCCTCGGTTACCTAAGGGCATGGCCCTCAGTTGCAGGCATGTGTGGACATGCACTTGGCGAGGCACAAGAAGGGCATGGCCCTCAGTTTGGCAGGCATGTGCGGACATGCAGTTGGCGAGGCACAAGAAGGGCATGGCCCTCAGTTTGGCAGGCATGTGCGGACATGCAGTTGGCGAGGCAACAGAAGGGCATGGCCCTCAGTTTGGCAGGCATGTGCAGACATGCAGTTCAGGAGGCAACGATGGCCTTGGTTACTTAAGGGCATGGCCCTCAGTTGGAACAAAAGGGCATGGGCCTCAGTTTGGCAGGCATGCATGGCACGCAGTTAATAAGGCAATGTTGGCCTTGGGTATGTCTGCTTTGGTCAGACATACTCCCGTGAAGGGTTTGGCGTGGTGTCTGGAGCCCGATAGGGATGGACCAAGCATGAAAGAAGGCCAACTGGCAAATTCGGTTGGCTATTTTGGGGCGGGGGGGTTGGCTATTTCACACCCTGCATTCAGCATTGGATGGGTGAACTGTACAGGGCCAACGGCGTCCACCTGTCTGATGCAGGTAACGTCTTTTTGGCAGACCTGCAGAGGTGTCTGTGAGAGGTGCTTCTCGGCAGTGGGTAAAAGGGGACTAAATAGAGATTTGTCCCCTTTTTGTGGCGGGAAGGTGCGGAAAGGGAAATAGGTAAGGACAGCTTGGTGGCCCCCTTAGGCACCTTTGGAGGTGATTGGCGGTTCCAGAGGCCTGTCTGTCAGAGCTTTGCGGCTTGAGGGCAGGATATGGGCTGCTTCTGGGGCCAACTTAACTCATCCACCCGAGGGTTGTGCGGCCCCGTGGGGTGGTGACCTGAGAAGGCCCCCCTAATCACCTACTGGGTGTGGCTGGTGGAAGGGGTAAGCAGATGGGGCTTGCCCTTGTCCCCAGCAGGGGCTGGTCGCCCATGAGCTGTATGGCAAGATGCTTCCTTATAGATAGTTCCGCACCTAGGTTTCCCTCTGCAGGTCACTTTAAAAGGTGTTTTTGTATAGTTTAATAAAGTGGCCCTTGTTAACCCAAGCTGATGTGTCCTTGTCTTATTTTGCCCCTTCACTCGCAAATTGCTAATTGCACCAAAATTTTATGGTAATTTGTAGCATCCCTATTGGTGTAATGGATTAGATCATCTTTTCTTTTGTACTTCCTAACATGACATTTTAAACTTAAGATTGCAGGGGAACTGTAGGTCATGCTAATGACAGGGACCCAAAAAAGCCTATGAAAACTAAAGACAGGGAAATCAAGGTAAAGGAGGAAGGAAAAGTCCAAGAACTCATGGAGGAGACACAGTTTAGAGTTGACCAGGAGTGTAGTAATCCAGGGTCCCAGGGGGTCTTAGGAGATTTACTTTTTGGGGAGCAAGGTCCCAGAGTGTCCCTATGTCTCCAGCATCCTTTCCTGCTGATTGGAGCCAAGCAGAGTGAAAGGAGACAAGTCAGCTGCTGAGAAGATTCTTCTCAGTAGCTAATACACTCCTTTTACATGTTGATTGGCGTCTAGGGAGAAGGTGCACGCGGGAAGGACTGAGGAGTGAGGAAACAATAATGGAGAACAAGCAAGGGAAAGTGGAATAGGAGAGGGGAGAAGTTAGTCTCAAGAGGTTCTCTCTCTCTCTGTGCTGCATGACTTCTAGTTTGTTTGTTAACAAAGATCTTATTCACAACCCAGCAGCAAAAACAAGGGAGACAGGGGAAGATGTATGGTTTTATTCAAAACCAAATCCAGGAGTAGTAAGAGAGAAGGAGGGAAAGAGAGAAAAAATAAGTTTGGGAGAGGGGAGACTCTGTGTGTGGGGTGTGTGGGTGTGCGTGGTGTAGCCAATACCAGAAGCTAGAATCAGGCATTTCCTCCTAAAATTCATAAGTTCTGCCCAAATGCAGTAACTCTGAGTCATAGTATGACAATCAAAAAGAGAAACTCAGCAAAGGAAGTTCCTTATCTTACAGCATCATAGTACATTTGCCCATGGACCTGCACAGAAAACAGTAGATCTAGCTGAAAGGCAACACATTGAGAGCTGCATTGACTGTTGCAGTGCATTAGTAAGGGAAAGCAAACAAAATAAAAGACTGAAAGCTCCTTTATTGTATAATCTTAGAAGGTTGTATAATTTTAGAAGCGGGCTTGGCATGACTATCATGAAGGGACCCTGCACTTCTGAATTTGCCACTACTGTACTGGAGAAGACACCTCAGTTTCCTCAGCTGCAAATGTGAATAGCACCCTGAAAGGAGGGCTGACTGAGAAGTGTGTGTGTGGGGGAAAGGCATTTCATAGTTCATAGGTGTACAGATGGGAGCAGCAGCGTCATGCCTGGCTCTTGATTTATGGACATTCAGCTGAAAGTTAGGAGTCTATATGTATATAGCTGCATATATACAATCTCTCCATGTTATCATTTCAGGATTTCTGATAGTATGGAGAATTGTGTGTGCATAGACTCTGCACTAGGCTGTACAATCCTTTACCTGCTTTGGCTGGTAAAACAGCTGTGGCCATTTCTGGACTGGGATAGCCTGACCACTGGTTCATGCACTGGGAACCTCCAGGATGGATTACTGTAATGCACTCTATGTGGGGCTGCCCTTGAGGGTGGTCTGGAAGCTGCAGCTGGTGCAAAATGAGGTGGTGTGACTGCTCACTGGGGCAGGATATTGCCAGCACATCACCCTGCTGTTGAAAGAATTGCACTGGCTGCCTATTAGGTACGAGGCTAAGTTCAAGGTTCTGGTTTCGATATACAAAGCCCTAGAGAACTTAGGACCAGGATACCTGAAATATTGTCTTACATCTTATATACCCAGTTGATCACTATGCGCTGCAGATGAGGGCTTCCTGCAGATACCATCTTATCAGGAGGTCCGTTAAGCACAACATAGAAAGTGGACCTTTAGTGTAGTGGCACCTACCCTTTGGAGTTCCCTCCCCATAAATATTAGACAGGTGCCATCTCTGTTACGTTTTCAGCACCTACTGAAGGCCTTCATCTTTCAGCAAGGCTTTTAATCAGAGACCTTAACCCATTCTGCGTCTGTGTTGGAATTTTTAATATGTTTTTAAACCTTTTTTTTAAAAAAGAAAATGTGTTTTAAAGGTGTTTTAATATGTTTTTAAAGTTATTTTGTTGTAATATATTTTAAAGTCTGCTTTTATGAGGTTGTAGAGTGTTTTTAGTGCTTTTGTTTTCCACCCTGGGCTCCTACTAGGAGGAAGGGTGGGATATAAATCTAAATACTACTACTACTACTAATAATAATCCTGACCACTCTCAATATGCATTCAGATATTTTCTTACATGAGCTAAGGCAGCCCACTTTATGACACCGTCGGAGGGCCCCCCCCTGCTATAGTGAGTGAGAAAATGTTCCCTGAATGTGCTTAACAGATATAGAATTCAGTATAGCCCAGACACCTGTGTGATTAGACAAAGTGGACAGGAAAAGATGATCCTGCACCTATAGACCTGTAGACCAGTATGCTCATTCTAAATGCATTTAGCTGCAATTCCATACACACTTACCTGGGAGTAAATCCCATTGGTATTTATTGTATTTATATATTGTCCTTGCTTTTACCTTTTATGTACACCGCCCAGAGAGCCTTCGGGCTTCAGGCGGTATATAAATAAAATAAATAAATAAATAAATTGAAAACAATGGCACTTGCTTCTGAGTAATCATGCATAAGCTTGCACTGTTAGAGTGCTATTTCATTTCCCTGTGTTCATAAATGAAATGAAAACCACACTGACCAGAATACAGATCTGATTTTGAAATGGAAACGGCTATGCTTCACTTTCTGCAGCTCATTAACAGCATTCAGAAGTGACTCATTGAAGAGACTAAAAGGTGTTCCTGCTGTCATTTGTGAAAATGCCCCAAGGATATTTTACTGGAACATTTTAGAATGATAGGAATGTTAATAATTATTAACAATGCATTAAATGAAGATTAAGACTGCACACGTCCTTAAGAGTAAGTATCACTGATTTATTTCCAAGTAAATGTGCAGAAGACTGACCTGAAAGTTTATTTTGTCAGCTCCTTTCAATATGTAATGGGATAAGTAGTAGTAGTAGTAGTAGTAGTAGTAGTAGTAGTAGTAGTAGTAGTAGTAGTGGTGGTGGTGATGCCTGTGCAAGACGGGAGAAACGCTGACCAAAGAAAAGAGAAATTTTTGAACGGTTGCCCTTTAGCTTCTATCTGTCTTATTTTCTTTTACATTTTGGTGGCATCTTATGACTTCATCCTTTCAGATATATATAAAAATATATAATTACACACACACCTTTCTTTTATTGCTGCTTCATAGCCTGAAAGTAGCAGTATACACAGTCAGCCCTCCTGGCTGCAAAGCTTTGTATCAGTTGTTGACACAATGCCTGTGTTCACATGATGCTTCAGATTCAATATAAACACCAAACTACAAGACACATTAAAACCATCCTGGTGAGATAATTCCAAAAGAAGACAAAGTAGCAGAGAACATTGTGGACACTTACTGAGATGGAAACTTTGCTCCTCCCCCCACTATCATCTCAACCAAGAAATAGCTTACATATATGATATACCAAGGATAAACTAAAATAGGTATTAGAGAGAGGGGCAACATAGTGATCTTCAAAATTCGATGCTCCCAAACAATCCACTAACGTAAGAGGGTGGAACCTTTTTCAACCCAATGGTTGCATTCCTTCATTGACATTCTTCTCAGAATAGCATGTTATGAGGGACAAGGCTATCAATGACTACTAGCCATGATGGCTATGTTCTACTTCCAATACCAGTTCCTTGGGATCACATGAGAGGAGAGCGCTGTTACGCTAGGTCCTGCCTACAAGGTTCCCATGGCCACTGTAAGAGCAGGATGCTAGATTAGATGGTTCTTCAGACTGATCCAGTAAAGCTCTTCTTATGTTCTTATGGTTGGCAAGGCCAGAGCCAAAAGATGGGGCCAGAAGCACAAGTGGGCAGAGCAATAGATGTGACTTTGTACAGTAGGATACATTCCATCCATGTAAAAGTCAGAGGCCTCTTCTCCACAACATTTCCTCAATCTTTCAGGCAGGCACAAGCATGATCACAGTCAAGGACACATTCCAGCCAGGCAAAAACACATAACACAAGACTGATGAGAAGTATGGCCTGGGAAAAGAGGGTTCTTATTCACCCTCATATTGTGCTTCTGGCTGGAGACTCCATAAAGGTTCATAGATCTATTTAGGGATTTTTTTATCCATCATATCTGAGTACCAACATCATTACACATTATTAAAGCCTTGACTAAATATAGTAACTTGGTTACACGTGTATGTCTGAACCCCAATGCAGGTCCACCCTGCACAAGACTTAAACGTACCTCCAAGAGCGTAGCAGAACCTTTCGCTGGAATCGAAACCTGCACATTTGCTCTAAGTATGTGATAACCACAAGAAAGCACACACAAAAGATATAGTAAAGGTTGATTTATTAAAAGAAGAAAAGAAAAAATACAGCATTTAGTTTACAGTTAAAACATGGGCAGCATCTATGATAGCTCTATGAGAGTAAAGAGATGTTCCACCCCCATTTACACCCAAACTAGTGAGCACATAGACTCACAAGAAAAAAAAGCAAGAAAAAGAAAGAAGTCAGGAGCAAGACTTCTGCTTCTGGTGAGAGTTAAGTTCTTATATCTGAAATAGCCAACAACCAGACACAAAAGATCTCACCTTTATTTTTTCTGATGTCCAGCACAAAGGGTTGGTATCCCTAGAGGACAATATAAAGTGTCCAGGAAACCATTGCAGTCATGTGCTGATTTATCTATTTTATTAAATTTATATCTCACTCTTCCTCCGAAAAGGAGCCCAAGGAGGCAAAACTTTTACCTTAAATGTGTTTGTGGATTGCATAGAATTGCATGTAGACTGAGACGGGGTACAGGTGAGTGTTCTTTTGATATTAAAGTATTTCCTTTGGAATATTTGGTAAGAATATTTGTCTTACCTAGGTGAAGTTAAAGATCACTGCCATCTCTGGTGCCATATATGAGTACAAATTCCTATTTCTGGGAAGAACTTACTTAGAATCATATAATTGTAGAGTTGGAAGGGGCCTATAATGCCATTGGGTCAAACCCCCTTCTCAATGCAAGAATCCAAATTAAAGTATAACCGACAGGTGGCTGTCCATCTGCCTCTTGCAGGCCTCCAGTGTTGGAGAGCCTACCACCTCCCTAAGTAATTGGTTCCATTATCATACCGCTCTAAAAGTTAAGTTTTTCCTGATGTTCACTTGAAATCTGGCTTCCTGTAACTTGAGCCCATTATTCCATGTCCTGCACTCTAGGATGATTGAGAAGAGATCCTGGCACTCCTTTGAGTGACAACCTTTCAACTACTTGAACAGTGCTATCATATCTCTCCTCAGTCTTCCCTTCTCAAGGCTAAACATGCCCAGTTCTTTCAGTCTCTCCTCATAAGGCTTTGTTTCCAGTCCCCTGATGATACTCGTTGCCCTCCTCTGAACCCATTCCAATCTGTCTGCATCCTCCTTAAAGTGTGGTGTCCAGAACGGGAAGCAGTACTCAAAATGAGGACTAATCAGTGCCGAACCAATACTTCACACAATTTGGAAATTATACTTCTGTTAATGCAGCCTAAAATAGCATTTGCCTTTTTTTGCAGTCACATCAACTGTTGGCTCATTTTCAGCTTGTGATCAACAACAATCTCAAGATCCTTCTCCCATGTAGTATTGCTGAGTATTGCCCCCATCCAATAACTGTGCATTTGGTTTCTTTTTCCTAGGTGTGAGAGCCAGTGTTAGAGTGTTGGACTAGGACCTGGGAGACCAGGGTTCAAATCCCCACACAGCCATGAAGCTCACTGGGTGACCTTGGGCCAGTCACTGCCTCTCAGCCTCAGGGGAAGGCAATGGTAAACCACCTCTGAATACCGCTTACCATGAAAACCCTATTCATAGGGTTGCCATAAGTTGGAATTGACTTGAAGGCAGTCCATTTCCATTTTTCCTAGGTGTAGAACTTTGCACTTATCCCTGTTTAATTTCACTCTGCTGTTTTCAACCCAATGCTCCAGCCTTTCAAGATCACTTTGAATTTTGTTTCTGTCTTCCAAGGTATTAGATATCCCTTCCAATTTTGTATCATCTGCAGATTTGATAAACATTCCCTGCACCTCCCCATCTAAGTCATTAATAAAAATGTTGAAGAACACTGAGCCCAGGACAGAGTCCTGTGGTACTCTACTCATTACCTCCCCTCAGTTTGAGAAGAAACCATTGATAAGCACACTTTTAGTATAATTCTGTAGCTAGCTGTGGATCCACCTGATAGTTGTTCCATCCAGCCCACATTTGGCTAGCTTGCTAATCAGAATATCATGGGGCACTTTGCCAAAAACTTTGCTGAAGTCAAAATATATTATGTCCACAGCATTCCCATAGTCTACCCAATCAAAAAATGATATAAGGTTAGTCTGGCAGGATTTGTTCTTGATAAATCCATGTTGGCTTTTAATAATCACAACATTGTTTTCAAGGTGCTTAAAGATTGAACACTTTATAATCTGCTCCAGACTTTTCCCAGGGATTGATGTCAGGCTGACTGGTCTGTAGTTCCCAGGTTCCTCCTTTTTGCCCTTTTTGAAGATAGGGACAACATTAGGCCCTCCTCCAGTCATCTGGCACTTTATGTATCCTCCACGATTTTGCAAAGATAACAGGCAGTGGTTCTGAGAGTTCTTCAGCCAGTTCCTTCAATACTCTAGGATGCAGTTCATCAGGCCCTGGAGATTTGAACTACTAATCTTGTGTTACATTAACCTGAACTCTGCATTAGGTTGGAGACCATTGTTCAGTTAAAGGAATTAATTCCTTAGGCAAATCTTCAATTTGGAACCTTCCTTATTATTCACTGACTAGTCAATATGTGTCTTCCTGAGGTCAGGAAACCAGTTCTGGTCATCCTGAAGGTCATCATGAGGGCTGTTTCCCAAAGTTCACTATAGCTTGAGCTCCTGTGCTCTGATTCGTTAACATCAAACAAAGAATGAAAAAAAAACCCAAATGTGCATACTCCCTTTATAATTTGGTATCACTTTTTGAAAATACTCAGATTTAAATTCTACCAGCCTTCTGGTTGGGAGGTTTTTTTTTAGTTGAGACTACTGAAAATGTCTCTGTTTATGGTGAATAGTTCCAGATGTGGACAGTGCTCCTCAATCCATAGCTTGTCATGCAAAAGGGAGGAGAACATTATTTGCCAAAGCTGCTCCTTGTATTACGGGCAATTGTGTGTTGTCCCTAACAGAATAACTAGCTGCTTAAGATATCAGATTTACATCAGCAAAACAGTGCTAGTCTCACATAATAATACTCCTATAGTTACCTCCTACAGCTGAAGGAGACAAAATATCCCTTCATGGATTCCCAACAACTTGTCTCATTTGGCTCTTAAAACCATATGTGAGCAATCCTTAGTAGGGCAGAATGGGGTGCGTGGACCAGAATGGGTTGGTGGCGCAGTTTATTTTTTCTTTTGTTGTGCTGCAGGAGAGGAACCCAGATTAGATTTCCTCATGAGGAAAGGGGTCAACTTTAGATCCAGCAGTTCCATCCCTAGCCCCGTTCTGCCCCTGCCTAGAAAACAGCATATTTCAGAGCCTTATATCTTCATTTTCAGTGGGCTCTGTAGCAGCAGTGTCCCCACCAGTAGCAGATCATGGTGGAGGAACATCTCCACTACATATTAACCCCACCAGCGCATGGATCAAAGGTTTGGATTACTCTGTAAGACTTGTAACCATTTGTTAATCCTGCTGTTGATTAATGTAACATTTGTGTAACGAAACCACTTGTTGCAAACAGTTATTAAATATGTTACGGGTTTGAAGGAGTTAATGGAATGCCTGGGAGTATGAGTGATGGAAGATTGCCAAGTGGGAGGGGGTGAGCGAGTGAGAGTTCTAAGGGGGGTTGAATTAAAGACAGTTGGCTTTGACAATTAGGAGTTTTTGTTGTTGGGATCTGGAGTGGAAGGAGGGAGGTTATGTTGTGGGAGTGAGCTGGGTGGAAAAGAGTGGATTACATATTAGTTAGAGAGGGCAGGACAGGTAGGGAGGATAGGGACTATACATCAATACACTATTTAACATCTTGTATTTTAATAAAGTTATTTTGTTCATTTAAATGCCTGCATGTCTGCCTGGTCACATGTGCTACCATATCAGGGTCCTATTCAGTTCCTGTACCTACAGCCTATTGTGCAAACAGGGCACACCAGTGGTCGCCTTTTGGGTGGAACAAAAGGTGGAAGATCTGAAGCTTGTGGTACAGAAGCATATCTGACCCAGGCTGAGGCAAGCATCCCGCTGGGTGGGGATTTCCTGAACCAAGCAGGAGGGATAACCTCTGGTGAAGAGCAGTTTTATGACAATCTGCTACATATGTTTTTTCAATGCAATTTATCTTACATGATCAAAAATAAGGGGAAAGGCTGTAGCTCAGTGGTAGATCTGTCTTCCATGCAGGTCTCAAGTTCAATCCCAGGCATCTCCAGGTAGGACTGGGAGAGATCAGTCAGTGCAGACTATACTGAGCTAGATGGACAAATGGTCTGACTCAGTATAAGGCAGCTTCCTATGTTCCTATAATATTACACAAAATACTTTTCCGACATAGACACAATGTAGAGGGAACAATGGGAACAGAGCTGAGTGGAGACTGCAGTGTAATGCACACACATCTCATCAATGCGTGCGGAATTCTGTGCCATGTGTGGTTCTGTGATGTTTTATTTTCAAGGCATTTCTATCAGAAAAAGAACCACAAAGCATCATGTTTCTGACCACTGTAAAAAAGAGGGGATTTCAGCTACATCTCTGCTTTTTCTCCTGCTCAAAATATCCTGAGCTTCATTCTCTTGCAATTTTTGTTACCTTGATGAAATATTGGCATTTAAATGCTTCATTTGTTCTGTGAACTACACTAGTAACATGTACCATTATGACCTTTTCAGAATTTTGTAGTTTAATTGGATGGCTGTTTTTCACTCATCTTCCTCTTAACAACCTCTCTGATGTCTAAGTGAGAAGGCAGTGCCTGACAAATCAAGGTGAACTTTATTGAAATGAGTACAACAGAATAAAATAAAGATTTCCCACCCTCTCTCAAAATACCACCTCAATTTTTAGACTGCCAAAGCACAATACTTTTCTTTATCATTGTCAGATTCACAGTGTAATCCTTGTATTGTGCCCCCCCCTTTTCCCCTATGAGGTTGTGGAAAGCAGCTGCAAGAAGGAGAGGGGGAGTGGTTTGAAGAAGAAGAATAGGATCTATTATGGCAGTTCTTTTAGATGGTGCTATTTGTTGCTGCCGAAATGAGGTAAGAAGACAGCTGTTTATGCAAATAAAATGTCTCACAAATCCACATGAGAAGGTGTGCACAATACTTATAAGAAAAGAAATGTTCCCTCATGACCACACTGCGTCTGTTTCTTGAATAAATCCCATACCCTCCTAAATTCCTATCTGCCAACTTGTCTTAATGAATATGGAACTCTCTGAAAAGCCACAGTATAATGAATAAAAAGGCTAAACTTTGCTTTTACTTTGGAAACAATGTGTGACTAATCTAAAGTAGATCTAGAGCTCTGGCTACTTCAAAGGGCAGGCATTCTTTCTGTGAGTAAAATTATTGTTTATTCATTATTACTGGTTTGGTGGTTCTTATTAACTATGAAATTACATTAAAATTACTATGCTACAATGAATTAAAGGGCAAGGGAATGTTAATGTGGACTCACACTTCTCTAACAACTTATTTCCTTTTTATTTATAGAAGTATTTATATACTGTCAATTCATCAAAAATAATATGGTGCTGTAAGACAATATATGCAATAAAATACAAAACACCATAAAAACAGTAAAAGAATATCACTATAATGATTGGTTGATTGGAAATTTTAGTTACGTAGGTCTGTCTACATAAAAAGCTCTTCAAGAGATGCCTGCAGGTTGAAACTGAGGTTGCTTGCTGAATCTCTGCTGGAAGAGTGTTCCATGGCATGGGGCCAGTGACCCTAAACACCCTACTTCTAGTGGAGGCCAGTTGAGCTTTTGTAACATAGGGAACAACTAACAGCACTCCTCTAGTATGATCTCAGTGATAGAGCTGGGATACAAAAACTTACGATGCCATACACTCATTTGTTCACTTTTTGTATACAAAGTTGATATGTGCTAGATTTTTACTTAATACTGAACCCTTATTGGTCAACTTAACTGTATATATTTGTTTGGCTGACTAATATTTGTCTTGCATGCTGCCCTGGGCTCCTTCTGGGAGGAAGGGCGGGATATAGATCTAATAAATAAATAAAATGAATAAAATAAATATCAGTGATAAAACCACATGCTTGGAACGAAGCAAGATGGACCAATGGTTTGACGGTATGAGTCAACTTCCTATGTTCCCAAGTCTCATAGATTTACCCCTACTTCCAATTTATGCCACATCTGAACTATGCATTTAAGGTAGTATTATAGAACTTTAAACAGTCGTGGCTTCCCCTAAAGGATCCTGGGAACTGTAGTTTGTTAAGGATGCTGAGAGTTGTTGGCAGACCTGTATTCCCCTTGCAAAGCTACAATTCCCAGAGTGGTTTAAAAATAAATCCCCCTTCCCTGGGAATTGTAGCTCTGTGAAGGGAATAAAGGTCTCCCAAGAACTCTTAGCACCCTTAATGCATAATGGTTGCCATTTAAAATGGTACCGAATATTCTGAGAAAAATCTGTAAAAATAATTTGTCTAGGAAAGTTAGAAAAAGTCTGAAAAATGGTAATTGTAGGGTGCTGGACTAGACTCTTATGTTAAACACCTTTGCAATATTCCCTGACATATAATCCTTTCTAAACTGAAGAGTTCTGATCCTCATTAACTTTCAGCTTCAGAACCTGAGTTTCCTTCTTGCATATAGGTGTAAGGGAAAGACTATAACTGTGCACAGTCCTCAAGAAACATCAGTCAGTTTAGCAGTCAGGTACATTGCACACAAAGGGGGCTCATGTGGTTACTTAAATCTTTTAGAATGTGAACTCTGAAGGTTAGCCTTGCATACTGAAAAGTGCATTTAAGGTGCCTAATGAATAAAAATGATGATACAGACCAAGCTGGTAGATTTTCTTGAAAATTGCTGGTAAAGTGGGAGATTAAAGGGATGTTTATGGCAAGAAGTTAAAAAGATAACAGATTGAATAAGTATTATATGTATGCACATAGCACAATTGTTTTGTGCTAGCTCTTAAAATGATGTTTAGAGAGTGAGGAATTTTGCTGGGTCTATGAGGGCCCAGGTTTTCCTGTTTCGTAACTGTGGGCAAATACTATGCAACAGGTTAGTGAACAACCTGTGAGAGAAATGAATAGCCTAAACACTAGCTGTTATGCATCTCAGGGTAAACCTTAAAAGAAGATTACACTGTACATTTTAAAGGAAGATATGGTAACAACTTGACTCTGGATTTACATCTGAATGTTCAGTTTCAGGAACATCTTTGATGTATTTTCTTTTAAATTATTAGTGTCCATGAAAGGTACATATCTTAAAGCAGTGAGAAGCGGAGGCTCATATCATTACAATTCCACTAACTTCAATGCTATACTAGCACATGTGAAAAAAGGATCAAATCAGATTTGGGTGTTGTTTTTATTTAGAAAACTGAGATCAGCAGCAGAATAAAATTCTAAAGGCCCACATCTACAAAACACTTGAAAAGGAGTAATTGTATTTAAACCAAGCGAGTCCCATTGAATCTGGATGAAATAGCACAGGCAATGCCTTGTGCTGTTGAAGCTGATGTGTCATGCTAGGAAAAAATTACCAGATCTCTACCACCCTGTTTTACTTGTCTTCAGGAGGCCCTTAAAAACACCCTATCACACTATTTGGCATTGAACTAGTATTAGAGACATATGCATACTTCTGTGGCCTTTTGCTTTCAACACATTACAAAAAACCCTTGCATGTTATCGCTGCACCAGTCAATAGCATGGAACTAGGTCCCAGCAATCAATCAAGTTGTCCTCTTGAGCTTAATAAAAGTATAACTGCATAATGAAGGCAGCTCTTTGGTATGGTTCTAAAGGACAACTTGAAACAAACAACTATTTAATTCATTTGGAGTTTTTCACCAATCTCATTCTTTTGTCATATTTATTTTCAGTGATGAACACATGGTAGTGAGACAGCTAATAACTGGATTCAGAAACTAATTTAATTTAAGCCATAGAACTTGGACAGCATAAGAATGGGTCTTAAGGGTGGCTCAACTGGAGGGAGTCTGGGTGGGCCGTTGTCAGGCCCAGGATGTGACTCAGGAACCAGACCAGCGGTTGTAGTTAATTCGTGTTTTATTAGGGTAATGTCCAAACAAAGACTGCGTTTTCTCATGAAGCAATACAGGGATACAGGTCCTGCGGCATTGGGAGAAAGTTGACAGAGCAAGGGACTTCTTCCCGCCTGTTCTTTAAGAAGGGGCCAAACGGGCGCGCAATCTTTCCCTCCTCCTTAACTGCCCCTCAGGTACTGCCCGCCTTCCCCCCTTCTCTCCTGTCTTTTCAGCTGTCTGCGTGTGCGCGGTGAGGGGGGAAGCATCACCCCCTCCTCTTCTGAAGTTTCCGATTCCAGGATGGGGGATAGGGGAGGGGCTGATGGTAAACTGCCTCCCCGCTTTTCGGCTGTGAGCAGCCCTCCCTCTTTCCCCTCTTGCTCTGAGCCTGAAAGAGGGGGAGGCGTGAGAATGTCCAGGGAGGGCTCAGGCTCCCCGTTGCTAAGCGACCTTATCACTGGCAGTTCCTCTGTTTCGTCTTCGCTCCAAAGGGGGGAAGTTCCTCCCCCTTCCCTCTGCCATCCATCCGAATACTCTTCTCCCAACTCTCCGGGATCCAGCTCCCTGGGATTGGGACCCCAGCTCTGCCTTCCGACAGCCGTGAAGCATTTATTAAGGGGCCCCACCTTTTTTCTTAGTATTTGAGCATTATAATGGATGTATTGCATTGGTTTTCTGTATAACCAGAAAGAATATTAGCTAATAACTTGCTTTACTTAAAGTTACTACTGATACTATTTTCATAATGTATTTTTAGTATGGTTTGTGTACTTCTGATGTCTTTCATTTAGCTGGCATGTGACCATAGAAACAGTGGCGTCACTAGGGTTGGTGTCACCCGGTGCGGTAACTCATGGTGTCACCCCCATGGACCTCCTCCCGTGTCAGACCATACAGAATCCTTAGTAATGTTTTTTGTACTAATGTTACTTGTAAATCGTAATTCCCATATATCACTGAATGTAATGGCAATAGTAGTGACATAAACAGCTAGCAAAATTAAAATTACACCTTTAAATTACAATATCATACCCACAGCTCAAATTCTTGCTCTTATTACTAATGGGAGTTAATTATCTTGCATATGCCCATAGTGAATTTTCAGATACTTTCAGACCCTCAGCAATTTTCAAGTGGTCTATGTAGAAGAAAGGTTTGGGAACCCCTGGAATAAGACACCTGCATATGTCCCTATGCTGCTCTCTCCCCTCATTTAGGTGCCTGGGATGCATGCGTGTGGACACACCTCCTTACAATTATGGAACGTGATTCTTAATAATAAGTCTCCAGACACAAAGTTACATAGGTATTTATCAGTTGTTTAGTAGAAAATTCAGAGCTGCAGGGTCCCTTCATGATAGTTACAGCCACATACATCCTTTTTTGCTCCTGGATTAAGAATGAGATCTTTGTTAATGCATTCTCTCACAACAACAAACATCTCTAGGAGCCAATCAGCATGAAAGTGGAGTGCGTTAGCAACTGAGAAGAGTCTTCTCAGTGGCTGACTCACCTCCTTTCACTCTGATTGGCTCCAATCTGCAGAAAAGGCAAGGAAGCATATTAGAAGACTCTTCTCAGTGACTAACACACTCCCTTTTCATGCTGACTGTAGGATGCTTGGAGACATAGGGACCCTGCTCCCAAAAAAGCAGAGGGACTAAGATCCCCTGGGCAACTAACCTCCTGGTGCTTATGGACATGACCGTAATATATTTTGTGACGTGCAAGTTCAACATTATTTATTAAGTGTGTTTAGGATTACACTGATGGCATTCCCAAATATGTACTTTCACACAGACTTTGGTTTTCCATAACACAATGTTTGTCCAAGACCCCACACTGGGGGGGGCACTACTTGCACACCCCTTCCATAAGCACATCAAAGTTGGATACACACCTGAACCAAGACCCAGACAAAAGGGCACTCAAAACAAAAAGGTAATTACAGTGGCTGAGTAGATCTTGTACAGTGGTTATACTGACTGGGCAGCCACTGTCCTTCACATTTTACAAAATACTTTTTCCTATACAAAGATTAAATTTCTGTGTATGAAAAAGTAATATATGAAATGGTCTCAATAGTGAGAAAAGTAAACAAGTGAATGGTGATCCAAATGTTTTTCATTCTCTCGTTATGAAGCTAGCTGCCAGATGATTTATCACCTTCTCTACGCATGCAGTGTAGACTGAAAAAACAGCACCCAAGCCACCATTCAATACGTGCACGTGTTCTTTCCAACATGAATCTACAGGTCTCAAAAAGTTATGTGTGACAAAGTCCTCAAACACTTTATAACATGCCTCAAACATGGTCTCTTGTTCTACCAGCATGCCTTCACACCATCACTTTGCCAAAACATAAGGATAGGTAAGTTGCTTTTAGGGAGGTTCACAATTATGATTTCCTATTTATTTAATCTAAAAATATTTAAAATACATAAAAACAGCCAGGGGAAGATATTTGAGAAATATAAAATAAATACAAATTAAAAAAAGGGGGGGAGGTGAAAAGACCTTAAATGTGCTACTCACCATCTCTCAGCCTATCCTCCCCTCAGGATGAAAACAACGGAGAACCATGACCACCCCCAGGAAGAACGGCACACTTAAAATGTAGAGGAAAAAATCATCTACAACCACAGTGTGAAATTGGAAGGGGGAAGTTGGCCTCAAAGCTGTGAAGGTAGGAAAAACGGAGCTCCCTGATAAAATAAACTAACTACTGCTACATAAGACAAGCCGAACCTGCAGTAAGTTAATTTTGATCGTTAACAACTTAATTTAGTATAAGAAGCTTCCATCTTCCCACAAAAGTCGACCTTGACTCTGGCATAACATTAAGTCATTTGCTGGAAAGCTGCCAACCTTTTTTGGCTTGGGAGATATTTACAAGCTGTAATCTCTTGATAACTCAGCCGAAGACAAACTTTTAAATAAATAAATGGACTTCTCATAAAACTCCTTTGTTTTTAACTCTAACAGTCATTATAATCCAAATACATGGAAATTTATCAGCTTTTAATTATTATACGATGATATCGAAGGAACGGATATTCCCAAGCCTTCGGTCTACTTTAAAATTTAAAGCAACAGCGTGAAAAATAACAAATCTCAAAAATGGTCCTTACGAGGAAAAACTATAAGGAATTAGGACTCCAACCAATCTCTGATGCTACTATCCCTTGTAAAATGAAACAACTAAAAATAACAAATTACTATCAGCCAAATGAAACAACAAACCATCAGGGAGTTACCTCGATGACTGAGCAAACTCCTAAAAATGATACATCTAACATAGATGTAAATGTAAATGAATGGACAATAAATAACCAGTATATCTTTTCACCTCACAACATTAACGGAACTACTCCTAATTTAGCGCAAGAGATGGCAGACATATTAGGAGGAGATGCAGTGATAGAATTACTCTATCCTGATCACAACCCAACTGGACCACTCTCAAAGGACCTAAATTCAACTCCACCGCGGGAATCTGCAGAGAAGTCTGAGCTAGAATTGTTTCCTTTGATCTCCCCAATAGACTTTAATTCAATGCCATCTCTGGAGTCCTCATTTTACCTAGAAGACAGCATTCAAAGAGATCAAAGCTATGAAATTGATGACCAAGGAACAAAAGCCTCGACGGCCTCTAGCACAAGATCACCCCCGATGACCCAAGAATGGACACTAGCGCTGATGCAATCTTTAAGCCAATTATTTAAAGTTGCGGAAGAATCCAACTGTTTACTGACAACATTAACAAACTTCATTGTCAATATGGATTGCCATCTTAAAACTGAACTAAACAATAAAACATCATCTACTAATAAAAAAATCTCTCAAGGAACCCAGACAACCCATCTTCGTGTGTTGGGGAAAAGAAAACAAACAGACATGGTCAACAAACCTAAACAAAAAAACCCCAAAAATCTCAAATCTTCTAAGATTCATTCAAAAAAACAGATGAATTTCAACAAACTCTTTAAGCTCATAGAACCAGCTAACTCTACTGCACCTAAGAAGAAGGCGAAAAAGAAAAAAAAAGAAAAAGAAAAAAATGGGATGTAAGATAAAAGATTCTTCTAATGTCACCTTAAACTAGTACATACTACCAAAGACAGACCTTCCTCTGGCACAGATAGATGAGAACTTTCATTCACTTGACCAACCCACTAATCCCCAACTTACCGACATTACTTTAAATCAGCTACCATCGAATCAATTAGGAAATATAAACCATTCTCCTAGGAAAACAACAAAGCTATGGGAGCTGGTTTTAAATTCGAAAAAGGTGGCCATTACAAACTATCCTAAAATAAAAGGTATGCTCACTCAAAAAGAAGGAAGCTCCCATCTACTGGAAATTGTATCTAAAATAGCACCTCGAAGTATACATTATTTGGACATTATTAACATTGAATATTTATTTTATAATTATATAAATGCCAGAGCGATAGTAACGTTTCAAAATGAAGATATGACAAAAGCATTTTTTGCACTAAAAGAACGGCTACTAACTCTTAATCTTTCGATCTCACACGTCTTTGAAAATACAGCAGATCCCATAAAACTTGAGCCGAGCTTAAAGAATAAACTAAGCCCTCCATCCCTGCAAATAATTAAATCGAACAATTCTTCCAATTTATCAATTCCTCAAAACTATCCTACAATAATGTCCTTACATCCAAAACTCAACAAAAACCAATTAATACTGATGAAGCAAGAAATGAAATAACTAGCGATGAAATCCAATTCCTGCCTGAGGAATGCATGCTCCTCGATACGTTTACTACACTTACCATAGAAGCTCAGGATGAAATTATAGCAAAATTGGATATACTAAGAGCTACTCTAAAGGATTGAAAAAACACAAGAGGTATACTAAGAAGGACTGTGTATAATCCAATAGAGGATGCAGAAAATATGATCCATACGGCCTCCAATCCATCAACTTCTGAGAATATTGTGGAAAGCTGTTCGAAGAATGTGTGTCAGCAATCCTGTGCATTGAAGAGGGATACAAATGTGCCCCAAACCAATTACTTGTCTAAATCTATATGCTACTCACAAAATAATTGACAAAGATCAATTAAACCTATCTATATACTAAAGTTTCTCTCCTGGAATATTGCAGGATGGAGAAACCGAGTGGCTGATCCCTCTTATGTCTCCTTTCTAAAACAACACCATATATTATTTTTACAAGAAACATGGTCAATAAATGAGTTGAGTTTAGATGGCTTTGCGGTGTACCACATTAAGGCGACACCTAGTAAATCAGGTGGTCGACCAAAAGGTGGCATTTGCACCATGATCTCTACTGAGCTATATTTTACAATCACTTCTATTGAACCCTTAGATGACTTAGCTCTTACTGGCAGTATAAAATCAAAGTTCCAACATCTTTTGCTGATTAATGTATATTTACCTCCAAAGAAGGATAAACAATCGAGTGGCAATAATATTATTAAATTAAATAAATATTTATCAAATTTAACATATGCCGGCTTCCGGCTTGCCCAAACGATTGCAGAATTAAATCTAATCTTATTGAATGGTAGAACCATTGATGATAGAGAGGGGGAATACACATTTTTAACATGTAGAGGGGCTTCAGTTATAGATCTAGCTATTGTATCCCAGGACTTATATCCCAAAATTAACACCTTTAAATGCCTTGATAGACCAGAAAGCGACCACTCTCCTATTATGATATCACTGAACTGTCGCTTGTCAACCCGAGCCTACCCTCATGTATTTCCTAAAGAAACATGTGAGGTAAATAAAGGTAGAATTAAGTGGATTCCCAAAATTATGATCAAAATAAACGAAAGGCTGGCTTCTTCAGACTTACTGGCTTTAAAAGATTCAATACAAAATTCTTCTCAACCTTTAAAAGCCCTAAATTGCTTTCATCAATTAATGGCGTCACTTCAAATATTAATAATATCAAATGTTAATTGTAAATCAAACAAAGTATTTTCAAACTCTAAATCATGGTTTGATAAAGAATGCGTTCAAAAAACAACAACAATTGATATCTAAATACAAAGCATATAAAGCGAAACAAGACCAACACACATTACAAACGTATTGTATAGAGCGAAAACAATTTAAATATCTAATAAAAGCAAAAAAGAAATTGGGACTTCATCAAACCTGGCAACGTCTCCTATATGCTTCCCAATTAAAAAATTCCAATCTGTTTTGGAAATTAGTGACAAACCACTGGCCAAGATCAGGCCCAAATATGGATTGCCATATACCACCTAAGGAATGGGAGAATTACTTTGCCAAAGTGTACAAACAGGATAGTAACCACAGGGAGCTTGATGTGCCCATAGATGATATTCCGAAATGGGACCCTGTCAGCACTAATGAAATAGTAGAACTTATTAACAATTTAAAATCAAATAAAGCACCTGGTTCGGATAACATCCCAGCCTAACTATTCAAATCAAATTTAGATTGGTGGGCACCTTTGCTTGCTGCCTTATTTACACATATCGATTATTCAATACAAGTACCGAATGATTGGGGTATAGCAATAATTGTTCCAATACATAAAAAGGGTTCGACATACGATCCGATAAATTTCCGTCCCATTAGTCTTCTAAATATCGTCAGTAAATTGTACTCAGCCCATCTTTTAGATAAACTAGTTCTATGGACAGAACAAAATGAAATACTGGCCCCTGAACAAGCTGGCTTTCGGACAGGTCGTTCAACTATAGATCATGCGATAGTTCTCCAACACTTTATCAACAAATACAAAAGTGAAACAAGGAGAGGGCTATATACAGCATTCATTGACTTAAAAACAGCATTTGACTCTATCTCCAGAGAGAGACTTTGGAATAAGCTCGCCAAAACTAATATCGACATACGATTACTCTCTCTTATACGAGCTTTACACAAAAATACATCTCTAAGAGTCAGATGCAATAATAATGGCCAATTAACAAACCTCATTCCCACCTATAAAGGGGTTAAGCAGGGATGTCTCCTTGCTCCATTATTATTTAACATATACATAAATCCTATAGTTCATAGACTGTCATCAATAGCATCGCACCCTCCGAAACTAATCGAAACTCCTAGACCTATTTTACTTTATGCTGATGACATTGTACTAATTTCTAGAACCCTTGTTGGCCTGAGGAGACTGTTATCTGCAGTAGCCCTATTTTGTAAAGAGGAGTCTTTATTAATAAATTATGAAAAATCAAAGGTGATGATATTCTCTGATAAAAGAACTAAACATATTTGGCGCATAAATGACCATCAAATAGAGCAAGTTAAAGTATATAAATATTTAGGAATGACCTTCCAAGCCTCTGGATCGTGGGCTTCGCATGTGAAACAAGCAGTTTCTAATGCGAAAAGAACCAGCAAGGCTTTACTATCCTTTTATTATAATAAAGGAGGCCAAATCCTAACTGCAGCCATAAAAATATTCAAAGCGAAAATAATTCCTCAATTATTATATGGCTCCCAAGTATCAATTAGTGAGAAATTCATGCCTTTAGAAATAGTTCAAAACAGATTTCTCAGATCTATACTTGCAGTGCCGTCTTGTGTCCCCAGCTTCATGTTAAGACTGGAAGTTGGTATTCCGTCCATAGAGTCTCGTATATGGACATTGAGAATAAATACATGGCTTAAATTGATGTTTAACCCAATTGGTTTAGCACCCCAGGTATTACAAGATAAATTCCAATCACAATGGAATAAGATGATTATTAATAAATTGACCCACCTGGGTTTTTCAATCCTTGAAGTCCTAAATATGGGATATATTAAAGCTAAGGACCTCATTCAACAAAGAATCAAAGATATAGATCTCCAACATCACTGGATGCTCATTAAGAAACATATTTACAATATGGACTTCCCAGGAGGATCCCTACGCCTGTGCAGCCTCTGAGACGGGCTCCCGTCTTGGATGAAACTTATCCAGTTTAAATTCTGTCAGAAGGCTCTTTTCTGACTGGGAATAATTTCTTCCGGCTAAAGAAGAAACGTGAGATTTCCCACATAGCTTTGTTTTGATTGTTGGAGTCTGGAATTCGTCAGAATTGTCTGTCTTCCAGCAGCTCAGACAGAGCGAGGATTTTTACGCTAGCTCAGCTGGATAAGTGACCCGTTTTTTTTTATACGGATTAACAGGCAAACATCCTCCTGTCTACATTCATCATTTTCTTATCTATACAGCTAAAGAGATTTGTCAAAGTAACAGCAATTGAGATAACCTAGGTGAGGTAAGACTTCCCTTTTTTTGTTCGCGGAGCGAGGGGGGAAGAAAATATAAATAGCTTATCTTTTTTTTTATTGCAAAAAGCTGACATGGAAAATGGCATTCTAAAGATTACAACGGGCGAGAGATTTCTGATTGGAGGTGATAAGAAATCTTTTTGATCTATGGCTGGGACTATTTTTTCTGATCTACTTTTTTTTTTGACGAATCTGCTCATTCTCTCTGCTACTAGCTATTTCGATGCTGTGAACTAAAGCTGTTCTTACACTTTCAGGCAGATAAGAGATAAGGGCTGTCTAGCGTGTGACATTGGTTTGTTGGAAAAATTAACTCCTTTGTAACTGGTTAAAGAAATAAGCTGCTCTTTGTTTGGGACATTGAAAATTGAAGGAGTTTTGTTCCTTTGGCTTTAAGAATGACAATTAAGAAGACCATGGATGTACAAGAAGGCACTTTATCTCTAGACATGTTTCAGAAAATAATGAATGGGATTAACTCAATAAAACAAGAACTGAGAAATAATAGACAAGCGTGGAGAATTGAATTTTACGAAATGAGACAGGAGCTGAAAGAAACTCAGGATTCTATGAGAAAGGAGAATAAAGATAGATCTGGAAAACAAAAAAAAGATGAAAGAGAAATTAAAGGCAAGGTTCAAACTATGGAGATTGGCTTAATTATGGACATGAAAAAAGATTTGGATTTCCTGGCTGTGATGGATCCTGGAGACAAATATTACAGTTTGGAATTCAGCGCTGTCTCTGAAGGAATTGAAGAGATTGGAGATAAAGATATTATCGGTTCAAAAAAATTCTTGGACTGGAAGGATCTGATGGAACTTGAAATGGAGAAAGTTAACAGAATTAATCCCTGTCTTGTGTCAATGGAAAAACCTTCAAGAGATGTACTAGTGTATGATGTGGAAAAGAGGAACAGAGATGTGGCTTTGCAACAATACTTCAGTGATATGTTTGGATTTGATGGCAAGAAAATATCTGTGATGGAGGAAATTCCTATCAGACTTTTATTATATGACTATGACAGCAAGATTTTTGGGTGCGTAAAGATGGAAGATGGAAGATGGACCCAATATGGATAATGACAGAAGAGCGATTTAAAATCACTGGACTTAGTAGATTTGATGAGTTGGATTAATTGGCATGTTTATTTAGAAAAAAAAATTGATTGACATATATCTCAAGGATTGGAAACTTCTCTTTGACTTTTTGTGGAAGATTAAAATGATATGATGTTAATGAGATTTGAAACCAACTAAGACAACTGTTGGAGGAAGGTGATTTTATAATCTATTAAGAGATAGGTCTGTTACATATTATAGATTTATAGTTGAATTATAGTGTTTTGAAATTACTGGATTTAGTAAATTTGATGAGCTGGATTAATTGGCATGTTTATTTAGAAAAAAATTGATTGATATATATCTCAAGGATTGGAAACTTCTCTTTGACTTTTTGTGGAATATTAAAATGATATGATGTTAATGAGATTTGAAACCAACTAAGATAACCGCTGGAGGAAGGTGATTTTATAATCTATTAAGAGATAGGTTTGTTATATATTATAGATTTATAGCTGAACTATGACAAATCGGAAGTCAATATTTTTATATATATGTATTTTTTTTGTATTGTATTAGTTATTGATTTGTGTTGTTTTCTTTTTGTATTATTTTGGTTTTGAAAATTAGAATAAAAATTAATTAAAAAAAAAAGAAACATATTTACAATACTAACTCCCAGATTGCCATGCCATATCTAACCAATCTATTTTTACCAAAACTTCATAAGGCATTTACAATGGCAAGACTAAACTGCCTTCCATCTGCAATTTTAGAAGGCAGATTTAATAAAACACCTTACTCTGCCAGAAAGTGTCCTTGTGGTAATAATGTGATTGAGACACTAACCCATGTTTTTTTCCATTGTCCGTTTTATTGTGAACCCAGGCAACAATTAATCAAACCTTTGATCTTGCTCTTACCTGGCAGAAGTGAAACCTTTTATATAAATTACTTGCTTGCTGATCAATCACCAGATATAACCAAAAAGGTTGCCAAATACTGTGCCATTGCTATACATTTAAGAAAATCATGAATTTTAGATAACCATATTGCCTGATAATCTTTTTAAAAAATTATATTTTTGTATGTACTAATGTATTTTATATGTCTATTTTTGGTCAATGACCGCAATAAAGACTGACTGACTGACATAGTGTGAAATCAAATACTTATTGGGACACAGTATGAAGAAATATTTATATAAACATGACTATCAAATATGTTTATGAATTACACAATTTTTAAATATATTTATAGTGCAATCCAATGTTTGTTTACTCAGAAGCAAGTCCCAATGTATTCAATGGGGCTTACTCAAACTGGGAAGTGTGCAGAGAACTACAGCCTCAAGTGATAAGAAACTTGTTCTTTCAACTTGTTCTTTTAAGTTGAGACCATATCAAAGTCTGAGTCTGTGTTGGAATTGCTTTTTAATATGTTTTAAAGCCTTTTCTTTGTTTTTTTAAAAAATGTCTTTTTAAAACTTTTAAAAAATATTTTCAAAGATGTTTTAATATATTTTAAAGTCTGTTTTTATGATGTTTTAAAGTGCTTTTAGTGCTTTTGTTTGCTGCCCTCGGCTCCTACAGGGAGGAAGGGCGGGATATAAATAAAATAATAAATAAATAAACTTCATTCACCCAACCCAAAATTCAGAATCATGCCTCTTTAGGCTGTTTTCCAACTGTTTATTCTTGCTTTATGGTTATTGGATTTTAAATGGCTTTATTTCTTGTTGTGAGCTGCCTTGGTTTCCAACCCTACCTCACAGGGTTGTTGGAAAGACTACACACACACACTGCAGATGTATAAATACATACAGCCCATATAATAGTTTATTGTCAAACCAGTTGGTCATTGCAGAAAAATCAGTATTAGTTTTTAAAAAAATCAGTATTCGTTTCCTACAGAATAAAAACTGTAATACCTAAGTAAGCCCTGCCTACTTGCTTTAAAATAGGACTGGAGGAGGGGGGAAAAGAAAGACAACACAAACACAATTCTTTTTTACATTCACTCCAAAGTCCCATTGATTTTCAGCACATTCATAACCATGTCTACTCAAAAGTAAATCCTATTGAATTCAATGGGATTTACTCTGGAGATATGGGATTAGCAATGCTTTTACCCCCACAAAAGCAAGTAATGGGAAGGTTTTGAAAACACTGCCCAGGATCTGACTCCTACACACAAGAGGGGAAAAAACTGAAATATATATACTTACCCAATTTATGAGATTTTCAGATAAACGGGGGGGGGGGAACCACCATTTTCTGGCCTTGCAATGAGGTTTACTAGACACTGCCACAGGTCAAACAAACACTTCACTGATTGGCTGCAATCCTGAACGGGCAGGGTTATAGCTACGAAGTGCTATACAGTAGTTTAAAAAAAGATTTAACGGGGTGGCTGATGTTTTTATGTATATCTCGAGAACTTGACCACCTAGAAACTTTTTTTAAAAAAAATTAAAGCTGAGAGTCACCCCCCTCTGATGGTGTCACCTGGTGTGGTCCACACACCACGCACCCCCTAGTGACGCCCCTGCATAGAAACCAAAAACAGTTGTCTTCAACATACAGATATACTTTTATTTTCTAAAGCAGACTCTCACTGCCTTGTGCTATACCAGCACTCAGAACAAATCAAACTGTAAACAACTATAACTAATGTGGAAGAAGAAAACAAAAATCAAACAAATAAAACACTAACAAGCCAAAGTAAGCCAACAATATTGCAAGAGTACAGGTGAGCACAGGAAATCATACACATACAATTTTACACTCTTTCAAATCCCATCTGTAAGCCTTGTTTATATTGTGATGCCTATAAAATCCTTCTCCAGAGATCGTACTGAGTAGCTGTCAAACATTACCAGTTACAGTCTCACATTATTTTAGGAGGTCCTCATGGATGGCAAAAAAACAAAAATTCTTTTAGGTCATTCCATGATCATATTGTGATGGCAGAAACAAAATACGGGAGATCCCTTACCTGAGCTGTGGGATCATATATTCCCTTTTGTCTCCCAGTTTATTCCCCTCTGCACTCTCCACACTGGTCTTTACCATAAGTAGACATTTATTTGGATTGATGGTAACTAATTACAATTAATGGTAACCAGATTCCGTCTTGTCCAGGGTTTCCATTTCTAAACACTAGTTCCATGAATCATGAATGGAAGACTGGAGTGCACTCTCCTTAGTATGTGTGTGATCTATCTATCTCCAAGCACAGCTTCATGTTTTTTAACCACCCAGAGAACATCAGTTATTGGATGGCATACAAATATTGTAAGTAAGTAAATCTTAGTTTAAAAGCCAAACTACACATAATGTGAAATGTGTGGCTAAAATGTTCAAGGTTTTTAAAAATGTGAATAGTAGCCTCACGGCCACATAAGCAGCATTGAGACCATGCAGGGACTGGGAAGGGGGTTTGACTTATTTTCCTTTGCTGCGTACCTTACAAAAATTATCCCTAGCTGCTATTTACATTGGGAGGGAAGCCTCCATGAATGTCACTGGAGTTGATTTTAATGGCAGGAAATAGTTAAATTTCCCTTCCCTGCCTCCCATGATCTTGATGCTGCTCAAATCTCCTCCCCCCTCCCCGGCTGCTATTTAAATTTATAAAAGTGTATGTTAATTGAGTCCAATGGGAAATTTACTCCAATGCAAATAGCAGATTCCAATGAGCTATTTTTAGCTTGATCGCAGCAGGGCAGCAAAGGAGAAGAGGATTAAACACATTCTCTGTGCCTCTTGCAATCCTGACAATTATCTGGCAATTGCTGTTTGTAGGCTGTTTTTTTAAAGAACATACCCCACATCAAATGCAAAGAAGTCATGTAATGTCACTTCCAGTTTGGCCCTTGAAAAGAAAATCATTCTAGGCAGCACCTGACCTTATTTTAGACAGAGTAGACAGTAAGCCAGGTAGTTAATAGCAGAGAAATGCCCTGTTGCTAAACAGCATGCAGTGCAGTTTGCCCTGCGGGTATATACTGGAATGCTGCTCATTGTGCCATATATGCAAGGCAGTATAGTACACATTTACACCCCCTGCCCTTTCATTTCTGAGCCTAACTACTGCACAGAGGCTTGCTGATTTTGTTGCAACTGTGACAGGGGAAGAGGTTAAAGCTCACCACACACTGTGTTCTCAGTGAACATTGTCCCCCACTTTTGTAATTAAAGAAAGGGTGCAAAATGCAATGATTGCAACTGATGCAGCATCACATATAGTTAGGACCTTAGCGTGCATGAAAAGGGAGAAAAAATGAAGGCCTATCTTTTTGGATGTCTAAGGCTGCAATAAATAGTTCTGTCAGGCTTATGCAAGCAATTAAGAAGATGCTTTTTTTTTACAACAGTTGACCTTTGTTTTTATTGTATTTTTAATAGCTTTATTCTATAGTTGTTTTAAAGTGTGGTAAACTGATGTGATGTTTTTAATGAAACAGCAGTATACAACTATTTTTATAAATAAATAAATAAATAAAATAAAGAATTTCAAAGACACTTGCTGAGAAATAGACCACACTGAATTTAGTGGGCCTTACTTCTGACTAAAACATGCTTAGGATTATGCAGCACATTAGTCAATGGAAATTTCCCAGTGGAGATCATTTAATCATACCAACAGTGAGATCTTAACGTTCTTTTTCCATACTGACCTAGAGGGAAAACAACAATACAATTCCAAGCCAATTGCTTAACAATTTTAGAGGACATGTTCGTTTTTCTGGATTAATATGAACATTTCTCTAAACCAGATGGAGAAATAGAATAGCGTATTGTGACCAGAGCTCGGAAGTAACTCGTTATTTTTAACGAGTTACTTGTAATTCGTTACAATTTTAAATAACGAGTGGGTAATTCCATTACATTTGGCAAGAAATGGAACAACTAGTAATTTCCCTACTTTTCAGCTGCGACTTTAACGTTTCCATGTTAGGTTGGACATTACTTGGGGGCGGGAACAAGGGGAAGTCAGCTCCTGGCTGTGATTGGTGAACACAAGACATGTGCCTCACACTGATTGGATCTCTGCGCAGACTCGTGATCTCCGGTGAATAGGCAGGGCCTGCTAGCGTCTGAGAGGAAAATATAGACACTGGAGGAAAAAGCCAGGGCAAGAACAACGGAGGAGAAGGCAGCAGCAGAATGGCAAAGAGCTGTGGAGGTGAGTGACGATGATTTGTGTGTGTGTGTGTGTGTGTGTGTGCCTCTCCTTACCTCGCTGCTGCCTCCACGGCACCTTCTGCCCCCCCACGGCCTACTTCTCTTCCTTCCCCCCTTTTTGAACTCTCCCCCTTGTTCCCATGCATACCTGTGTGCTGTATTTATCCAGACAGAGCACTCCTGCCATTTAAAATGCTGGCTAGCTTTTTATTGTATATTTATTTGAACTCCATCTTTCTTTTTATTTGTATTTTTGTCCTGTTTAATCACAAGACTGAATTGTATGTGGGACAAAAACTGTCTCAGTAATAATAATAATAAAAATAAAAAATCATTAGGCGTATAATAAATGGCTTAAGGCTGATTTTTTTTGTTCTTGGCAGAGATGAGGTGAGAAGTAGGGTCCTTGCAGCTCCTCCTCTCAGTCCCCCAGCTCTCAAACTCATGTTCTGTGAGAAACAGAGAGATTCCCAGTCCCAGAGAGAGACAACTCCTGTAAACCCCATTCTCTCCAACAGCATCCCCAGGTGGGGTACCTGTGAAGATCACCTCTTGTTGAAAAAAATCCATTTATTGCAGCTGAATATCTGGGCAATGTAAAATTAAAATGTTTAACTGATTAATCCTCTCCCTTTCAATAAACTGATCAATTACATTTCAATTGATTTGCTTATCACCAAGACTTCAAATCTATGAGAATTTCCAGAATATAATAATTAAAAGGAGTGCAAGACAATGAAGAATTCAATACAGAAGCTCTAGGGCACACAGTTAAAAAAAATCAAGGCTTATCTTTGTTATTGTTTCATGCATTCCCCGGTACAGTAACACACAAAATTACTCTAAAAACAATAAACAAGTGTCTCATATTAAAACTCATTCTTACCAATAAAAATAGGCCCCACTGATTAATCAACTCTACTTTTAGTTAATTAATCTGCTGAAAATTAAAGCTTGTAGCCCTAGAGTTGATTTTTTTTAAAAAAAAATCATTTGACCAGGAAGACAAGTACCATTCAGTTCGCATACAGTGAATTTCAGAGTTGAGATTAATCTGTTCTCATCACAGCCCAGGCTTGTGTATTTATGTGCAAGCCCTTTCTTGATGACATTGCCATGTGGTGACCAAAGCAAGGAGGAGAGAAGTCTCAGGCTGTGTGGTGCAGTCACTGCAACACAATTACTGCCTAGAAAAGAATGTGCAGGTGCAAAAAGCAGAAGCTCAAGTAAGCTTCAATAAGATGAACAGTGCCAAAGCTGCACAGGCTGCAATAGGCAATGTTGAGGGGTTTCATCATTACTGCTTTTTAGGAAGTGAAGGTCAACCACTGTCAGTGCCGCCCTGGGCTCCTACTGCGAGGAAGGGCGGGATATATATATATATATATATATATATATACAGAAAGAAAGAAAGGAGAGATGTAAAGGGGAGTATTTCTTTAGATGTTACCCTACTTTCCATTTTTGCTTTCTATTTGCTTCTAGCCCTATTCTGTCACTCTCCAGTACACATGAAGGAAGGGGCAGTGAGGGCAACTCCCAAACCTGGGTGTTGCGCCTCCAAGTTAGTTACTTAGAACTAGGTATGCCTTTCCTATCTACGATGTATTTCTATAAATGAAATAGCTTTTCTTATTTTACTAAGTCTTAAGTCTCAGTGATCTCAGTGCAGGGTAAAAGCCTGCCACAAACACACACATTGGCACACACAAGCATCATAGACTGTTGACAATCTCTGCTAATATCTATACAAATGTACATAACATGCATCACCTGAACTCACATGATCTAGAGTTACCTTAGATCTTGCAAGATTTGCAAATGAGAAGCAATAGGGTTTTATATTAGTTCTGATTGTCTATTGGGCTATCATAGGTTATATGTTTTTTTCATTTTCTATGGCAACAACTCCAACTTCAGTGGAATTTATGTGATGTGTTCTACTCATTTGAATTTGGCTAATGAATGCTTTATTCTTTCATCAGAACTTTAGCAGTAGTACTAAAATATTAATAAAAAAGAAAAGGGAAATAAAAAAATACTTTACATACATCATTCAGCTGTATTGCTAATTATAGATATAGATATAAAAGATAAATGTCATTTTGTCAAAAGTATTCTTGTCTACATTTTATACCTCATCCTTGGTTTTCCAAGCTTGGCATGGAATGCTTCTCATACAGAATTAATTTGAAATGCTGCATATTTATTATCATAATCATCATATTCAAAATAAAAAATATATGTACCGCCTTCAAGTTGATTCCAACTTATGGTGACCCTATGAATAGGGTTTTCATCAGGCTGAGAGGCAGTGACTGGCCCAAGGTCACCCAGTGTCAGGCCCAGGATGTGACTCAGGAACCAGACCAACGGCTGTAGTTAATTCGTGTTTTATTAGGGTAATGTCCAAACAAAGACTGCGTTTTCTCATGAAGCAATACAGGGGTACAGGTCCTGTGGCATTGGGAGAAAGTTGACAGAGCAAGGGACTTCTTCCCGCCTGTTCTTTAAGAAGGGGCCAAACGGGTGCGCAATCTTTCGCTCCTCCTTAACTGCCCCTCAGGTACTGCCCGTCTTCCCCCCCTTCTCTCCTGTCTTTTCAGCTGTCTGTGTGTGCGCGGTGAGGGGGGAAGCATCACCCCCTCCTCTTCTGAAGTTTCCGATTCCAGGATGGGGGATAGGGGAGGGGCTGATGGTAAATTGCCTCCCTCCTTTTCGGCTGTGAGCAGCCCTCCCTCTTTCCCCTCTTGCTCTGAGCCTGAAAGAGGGGGAGGCGTGAGAATGTCTAGGGAGGGCTCTGGCTCCCCGTTGCTAAGCGACCTTATCACTGGCAGTTCCTCTGTTTCGTCTTCGCTCCAAAGGGGGGAAGTTCCTCCCCCTTCCCTCTGCCATCCATCTGCATACTCTTCTCCCAACTCTCCGAGATCCAGCTCCCTGGGATTGGGACCCAAGCTCTGCCTTCCGACACCATCCCCCATCCCACGCTGTGCCCCCCTCCCCTTGTCTGGCTTGGGACGGTGGGGAAAACGTTGATGGAAAAGTTTTACCAATTCTGGAGCATGCACATCAGCTGCATCTTCCCATGATCTGTCAGCCACCCCATAGCCTTTCCAGTGAATCAAGTACTGCAGGTTGTGGCATCTGATCCTGGAATCTAAGATCTCCTCAACTTCAAACTCAAGCTGCTCATTTACCAGGAGTGGAGCTCCGGGAGGTTCCTCCGGCCGTAACTCACTGGGAGGGGCGGCTTTCGTTAAGAGGGATCGATGGAACACAGGATGTATTTTAAACGTGTCAGGCAGCTTCAGTCAGTACGCCATGGGATTGATTTGAGTTTCTATTTTGAAAGGACCCACCCTCTTGTCTTGTAATTTTCTACATTTGCCCGGCATCTGGAGGAAGCAGGTGGACAGCCATACCTGGTCTCCCGGTTGAAGGGGGGGGGCTCCTTCCTGTGCAGGTCAGCAACTTGCTTGTACTCTGTTTTGGCTTCGTTTAACTGCTGTTTCAGTGTCTGTTGCGGTGCTTGCAATTCCTTAAGGAAGTTCTCAGCTGCCGGTACCAGCATTCCTTCTGAGCTGCTTGGAAAGACTTTAGGATGGAATCCATAATTAGCGAAGAACGGGGTTTGTTGAGTGCTGGAGTGCAGAGAATTGTTGTAGGCGAACTCTGCAAAATGCAAATATGATACCCAGTCAGTCTGTTGATAGGACACATAACTTCGTAAATATCTTTCCAAAACGGCGTTCAAGCGTTCCGTCTGCCCATCTGTCTGGGGGTGATGGGCGGAGGAGAGTTTTAATTCCGTCTGCAACTGTTTCCACATTGCTCTCCAAAATTTGGCTGTGAACTGAGTTCCTCGGTCTGAGACTACGGTCTTTGGCAATCCATGCAGCCGGTAGACTTCTTTTATGAATAACTTGGCCGTTTCTTTAGCCTCTAAGGCCCCTGCACAAGGAAGAAAGTGTGCCATTTTGGTAAGTAGATCCACCACTACTAAGATGGCTGTCATTCCTTGGGACTTGGGTAGATCAGTTATAAAATCCATGGAGAGGTCCTTCCAGGGTTCGTGTGGGACAGGCAACGGTTGTAACAGTCCTGCTGGTGTCCCTGTTTGTGTTTTTGTCCGCAGACAGACAGAGCAGGACTTTACATAACTCTCAATATCCCGACGCATTTTAGGCCACCAGAAGTCCTTGGCCACGTTCTGAATGGTCTTGTAAATCCCAAAGTGTCCCGCTGTGATGGAATCATGACACTGGCGTAGGATTCTGAGCCTTAATTCCCCTTCTGGCACATATCTGGCGGTTTTGAACCATAACAGTCCATTTCTCCAGTGAAAGGTTACTTCTGAGTCTTGATCTTGTCCCGTCTCCTGCTGATATTTTAGCATGTCTGCATCTTCTTGTTGTGCCTTTTTGAGTTCCTCTTCCCATGAAGGCTGGCATACTCCCAACGTTAATTTCTCTGGCGGGATTATGTACTGAGGCTTGTCCTCGGATTCACTTTCTTTGTATTGTGGCTGTCTGGATAAGGCATCCGCTCTCTGGTTTTTGGCTTGGGCATGGTAAGTAATCTGGAAGTTAAACCTAGTGAAGAACTGGGACCATCTTATCTGTCTCTGGTTCAGCTTTCTGGCTGTTTGGAGGCTTTCAAGATTCTTGTGTTCGGAGCGCACTTCAATTCGATGAGAGGTCCCCTCTAGGTATTGTCTCCAGTTTTCAAAAGAGTCCTTGATGGCCAGCAGCTCCTTCTCCCAAACTGTGTAGTTCTTCTCTGCAGGCTTTAACTTCTGAGAGAAGTACGCACAGGGGTGCAGCTCCTTCCCTTCTTGGTCTAATTGTAGCACGACCCCCCGATGGCAAAATCTGAAGCATCTGCTTCCACTACGAAAGGGCGGTTCGGATCAGCAAAGCGCAGAATGGGCTCAGTAGCAAACCTTCTCTTCAGCTCCTCAAAGGCCTCGGTGGCGTTCTCTGTCCATTGAAACTTCTTCTTCCCCCTTAAACAGTCAGTCAGAGGAGCTGTTAATTTGGAAAACCCTGGAATGAACTTTCTGTAATAATTGGCAAACCCCAAAAACCGTTGTACATCCTTTTTGGTGACAGGTTGGCCCCAGTCCAATATGCAGCTTACTTTCCCTGGGTCCATCTCCACGCCTTCCGCTGAGATTCGATATCCAAGGAAGTCTAGAGACTTGAGGTCAAATCCACATTTCTCTAATTTAGCATACAGGTGATTTTCTCTCAGTCTCTTCAACACCGTCTTCACATGCTGGTCGTGGTCTTCCTGGTTCTTTGAGAACACCAGGATATCATCTAAGTAACAGATTACATACGTGTCCAACAAGTCTCTAAACACGTCGTTCATGAATTTTTGAAAAATTCCTGGGATCCACAAAGCCCGAACGGCATGACCAGGTATTCATACTGTCCGTAAGCGGTCAAGAATCCTGTTTTCCATTCATCTCCCTCCTTCATTCTGATCAGATTGTACGCTCCTCTCAAATCCAACTTCGTGAAGATTTTTGCAGAGCGCAGTCGGTCCAGCAACTCTGAGATCAGAGGCAGCGGGTAGCTGTTGGGGACGGTGATCTGGTTCAATGTGCGATAGTCGTTACAGGGTCTGAGTTCCCCCCCTTCTTTTTGTCAGGCCCAGGATGTGACTCAGGAACCAGACCAGCGGCTGTAGTTAATTCGTGTTTTATTAGGGTAATGTCCAAACAAAGACTGCATTTTCTCATGAAGCAATACAGGGATACAGGTCCTGCGGCATTGGGAGAAAGTTGACAGAGCAAGGGACTTCTTACCGCCTGTTCTTTAAGAAGGGGCCAAACGGGCGCGCAATCTTTCGCTCCTCCTTAACTGCCCCTCAGGTACTGCCCGCCTTCCCCCCTTCTCTCCTGTCTTTTCAGCTGTCTGTGTGTGCGCGGTGAGGGGGGAAGCATCACCCCCTCCTCTTCTGAAGTTTCCAATTCCAGGATGGGGGATAGGGGAGGAGCTGATGGTAAACTGCCTCCCTCCTTTTCGGCTGTGAGCAGCCCTCCCTCTTTCCCCTCTTGCTCTGAGCCTGAAAGAGGGGGAGGCGTGAGAATGTCTAGGGAGGGCTCTGGCTCCCCGTTGCTAAGCGACCTTATCACTGGCAGTTCCTCTGTTTCGTCTTCGCTCCAAAGGGGGGAAGTTCCTCCCCCTTCCCTCTGCCATCCATCTGCATACTCTTCTCCCAACTCTCCGGGATCCAGCTCCCCGGGATTGGGACCCCAGCTCTGCCTTCCGACACCATCCCCCCTCCCAGGCTGTGCCCCCCTCCCCTTGTCTGGCTTGGGATGGTGGGGAAAACGTTGATGGAAAGTTTTACCAATTCTGGAGCATGCACATCAGCTGCATCTTCCCATGATCTGTCAGCCACCCCATAGCCTTTCCAGTGAATCAAGTACTGCAGGTTGTGGCATCTGATCCTGGAATCTAAGATCTCCTCAACTTCAAACTCAAGCTGCTCATTTACCAGGAGTGGAGCTCCGGGAGGTTCCTCCGGCCGTAACTCACTGGGAGGGGCGGCTTTCGTTAAGAGGGATCGATGGAACACAGGATGTATTTTAAACGTGTCAGGCAGCTTCAGTCAGTACGCCACGGGATTGATTTGAGTTTCTATTTTGAAAGGACCCACCCTCTTGTCTTGTAATTTTCTACATTTGCCCGGCATCTGGAGGAAGCAGGTGGACAGCCATACCTGGTCTCCCGGTTGAAGGGGGGGGGCTCCTTCCTGTGCAGGTCAGCAACTCGCTTGTACTCCGTTTTGGCTTCGTTTAACTGCTGTTTCAGTGTCTGTTGCGCCGCTTGCAATTCCTTAAGGAAGTTCTCAGCTGCCGGTACCAGCATTCCTTCTGAGCTGCTTGGAAAGACTTTAGGATGGAATCCATAATTAGCGAAGAACGGGGTTTGTTGAGTGCTGGAGTGCAGAGAATTGTTGTAGGCGAACTCTGCAAAATGCAAATATGATACCCAGTCAGTCTGTTGATAGGACACATAACTTCGTAAATATCTTTCCAAAACGGCGTTCAAGCGTTCCGTCTGCCCATCTGTCTGGGGGTGATGGGCGGAGGAGAGTTTTAATTCCGTCTGCAACTGTTTCCACATTGCTCTCCAAAATTTGGCTGTGAACTGAGTTCCTCGGTCTGAGACTACGGTCTTTGGCAATCCATGCAGCCGGTAGACTTCTTTTATGAATAACTTGGCCGTTTCTTTAGCCTCTAAGGCCCCTGCACAAGGAAGAAAGTGTGCCATTTTGGTAAGTAGATCCACCACTACTAAGATGGCTGTCATTCCTTGGGACTTGGGTAGATCAGTTATAAAATCCATGGAGAGGTCCTTCCAGGGTTCGTGTGGGACAGGCAACAGTTGTAACAGTCCTGCTGGTGTCCCTGTTTGTGTTTTTGTCCGCAGACAGACAGAGCAGGACTTTACATAACTCTCAATATCCCGACGCATTTTAGGCCACCAGAAGTCCTTGGCCACGTTCTGAATGGTCTTGTAAATCCCAAACTGTCCCGCTGTGATGGAATCATTACACTGGCGTAGGATTCTGAGCCTTAATTCCCCTTCTGGCACATATCTGGCGGTTTTGAACCGTAACAGTCCATTCCTCCAGTGAAAGGTTACTTCTGAGTCTTGACCTTGTCCCGTCTCCTGCTGATATTTTAGCATGTCTGCATCTTCTTGTTGTGCCTTTTTGAGTTCCTCTTCCCATGAAGGCTGGCATACTCCCAACGTTAATTTCTCTGGCGGGATTATGTACTGAGGCTGGTCCTCGGATTCACTTTCTTTGTATTGTGGCTGTCTGGATAAGGCATCCACTCTCTGGTTTTTGGCTTGGGCATGGTAAGTAATCTGGAAGTTAAACCTAGTGAAGAACTGGGACCATCTTATCTGTCTCTGGTTCAGCTTTCTGGCTGTTTGGAGGCTTTCAAGATTCTTGTGTTCGGAGCGCACTTCAATTCGATGAGAGGTCCCCTCTAGGTATTGTCTCCAGTTTTCAAAAGAGTCCTTGATGGCCAGCAGCTCCTTCTCCCAAACTGTGTAGTTCTTCTCTGCAGGCTTTAACTTCTGAGAGAAGTACGCACAGGGGTGCAGCTGCTTCCTTTCTTGGTCTAATTGTAGCAGGACCCCCCCGATGGCAAAATCTGAACCATCTGCTTCCACTACGAAAGGGCGGTTCGGATCAGCAAAGCGCAGAATGGGCTCAGTAGCAAACCTTCTCTTCAGCTCCTCAAAGGCCTCGGTGGTGTTCTCTGTCCATTGAAACTTCTTCTTCCCCCTTAAACAGTCAGTCAGAGCAGCTGTTAATTTGGAAAACCCTGGAATGAACTTTCTGTAATAATTGGCAAACCCCAAAAACCTTTGTACATCCTTTTTGTGACAGGTTGGCCCCAGTCCAATATGCAGCTTACTTTCCCTGGGTCCATCTCCACGCCTTCCGCTGAGATTCGATATCCAAGGAAGTCTAGAGACTTGAGGTCAAATCCACATTTCTCTAATTTAGCATACAGGTGATTTTCTCTCAGTCTCTTCAACACCGTCTTCACATGCTGGTCGTGGTCTTCCTGGTTCTTTGAGAACACCAGGATATCATCTAAGTAACAGATTACATACGTGTCCAACAAGTCTCTAAACACGTCGTTCATGAATTTTTGAAAAATTCCTGGACTTCCACAAAGCCCGAACGGCATGACCAGGTATTCATACTGTCCGTAAGCGGTCAAGAATCCTGTTTTCCATTCATCTCCCTCCTTCATTCTGATCAGATTGTACGCTCCTCTCAAATCCAACTTCGTGAAGATTTTTGCAGAGCGCAGTCAGTCCAGCAACTCTGAGATCAGGGGCAGCGGTGATCTGGTTCAATGTGCGATAGTCGTTACAGGGTCTGAGTTCCCCCCCTTCTTTTTCACAAACAATAGTGGTGCTCCAGCAGGGGATTGTGAGGGGCGTATGAATCCTCGCCTCAGGTTTTTATCCAGGAATTCCTTCAGGGCCTCCCTGTCATTCTCTGTGAGAGAGTAGATTCTCCCTGATGGGATGCTGGCTCCTGGCACTAGGTCAATCGCACAGTCGTAAGGGCGGTGGGGGGGTAAAGTCTCTGCCTCTTTTTCATCAAACACATCTTTGAATTCTTCATACTTTGGCGGCAGGGTCACTTGCTCGATCTCTTGCACTGCCCCCGCTAAGGTGTTCTTGATTCCTTCAGGTTGACAGTTCTCCTGGCAATACTGTGAGGTGAACCACACCACCGCCTCCTTCCAACTTATTTTGGGTTCATGCTTTGCTAGCCAGGGCATTCCCAGAATCACCTCAAAGTTCGAGAGATCTGACACGTATAGCGAAATGAACTCTTCGTGCCCAGGGATTTGAAGTTTCACTTCCTCTGTGGCTTGTGTCACCCCTCCTGACTTCAGGGGTCTCCCATCGATAGTCTCCACAGCTAGGGGAGCGTCCAGTTTCCACCGGGAAATTCCATTACGCTTGACTAACTTTGCATCAATAAAATTTGTGGAGGCTCCACTGTCAATTAAGGCAGTGGAATTAAACACCACTCCTCTGGAAGTTGTAATCCGAATAGGCAAGACCAACACCCCCTTTGAGGGAGGTTGGATCATTGGGGGGCCTTTATACAACGCTGCTCCCAGTCCACCGGCCTGCACGTGGACTGGGTGTTCTAGTTTCCCGACGGCTCGGCTTTCCCCCCTTTCAGTCCACAGTCTCTGGCCACATGGCCCGGCTTTGGACAATAAAAGCATAAACGTTTCTGGCGTCGTCTTTCCTTTTCTTCTTCCGACAGTCTTGACCTAGCCCCTCCCTGTCCCTCAGTTGCATTACCTGCCATCCCTGCAGCAGGAAGGGTCTTGCTGCGGGATGCCGAGGCTGAGTATCTCGGGACCTCCTGCTTCCTTTCCAGGCGCCTTCCTTCCATCTGGTGATCTATCTGTAGGCATAGCCGGATGAGCCCTGGTAGGTCAGCGGGGGGGGGAGGTCCTGGCCAACTCATCCAGGATTTCAGCATTTAATCCACTCCGGTACATAAACATCAGGGCGGCGTCATTGTAACCAGTTTCCTGGGACAGAATTTTAAAAGCGTTAGTGTACTCGGAAACAGTCCCTTTAGCTTGCTTCAGAGCACCTAGTTGCCGCGCTACTGTTTCAGCCTTTTGCGGGTCTTGAAACATCTCGGTCATCTCCTGTATAAATCCTCTGTACCTTCCTAAGACAGTATCCTTTCTCACGAGATACAGAGTCACCCATTTTGCAGCTTCTCCCTCCAGGAGGCTAATCACAAAAGCTACTTTAGCCCCATCGTCTGGAAATTCCATGTGCCTGACATCCAGATATAACTCACATTGAGCCACATGGACCCCAGCTCTGCCTTCCGACACCCAGTGAGCTTCATGGCTATGTGGGGATTTGAACCCTAGTCTCATTTTGTTCTCACAACAACTCTGTGAGATAGTAGGGTAGACTGGCCCAGGCAGAGTTATTCAGTGAGCAAAAATGATGCAAATAGGATCTCTTTTAATTGTGCTATCGACCTGCTTACTTCCACTCTGACTGGAGGATCTTGCAGCATGGGGAAGTGATGGGGGCACATCACAGCTGAAGTTCACCCATATAGGAGCATTATCTCTTGTTTATTACAGAGACGCCTGTTGCAGGTTTTGCTGCTGAGAGCAGCAGTCAGTTAGTGTGGCCACTTGAGTCACAGCTTGTTGTTCCTGAGGAGGCAAAACTAGAAAGTGAGGTTCAGAAAGGAGGCCTTGTGCATGAGGAGGAGGAGGGCATGAAGCAGTGCCAGTTGACCACAGCCACATCTGCAGAAAAGCAAGTAACTTGGTTTGGCTTTGAGAAAGCTTGTACATTTGTGAGCCAGAGTGGGAAAAATGTTATTGTATGATGCAATTACTGCCTTCCAAGGATCAAAAATCTGAGATCAGCTGTTTCCTCCTCATCCAATGTGAAGAAACATTTTGAGGTAAGCCTTTGTCATGCTGGTCCTCAAAGAGTGTCCATTGTCTATTTATGTTTAAATTGTGAAGTTCCTCTTCCATTTTTTCTTGGATTCATGCTGTGTTCTTCTTCCTCAGAGGGCACACCCTGAGAAGCTGAGAGCAATTGAAGAAGCAATAAAGGCAAGGAGACGTGGCCTTCCTGAACCAATGCATGACACCCCTCCTCCCAAAATGCTGAAGCAGCAGCAGACAACCCTTGAGAGGTGGGGATCTGGCAGGGAGCCTGTCACCCAGAGCAATCTCGACAGGAGAATCATTGATTTCATTGTAGAGGAGACATTACCACTTCAGACTGTGGACAAACCATCATTCATTAATCTGGTTCGCATTGGACTCCCCAAAGATCTCACCATCATATGTGCCAAGACTCTGAGAGACAGAATTGAGAAGAGAGCATGCCACATGAGAGAAACTCTTGCAAACCGAATGGGTGCTGTGGCATATATAGCAACCACTGCAGATTGTTGGACCAATGGCAAGAAGAGTTACTTTGGGGTAACAGCGCACTGGATCAACCCAACTACCCTGAAACGTGAGGTTGGGGCCTTGGCTTGTAAGCGTCTGAAGGGGCGCCATACATACGATGTCCTTTCAAAAGCACTGCATGATGTACATGTGCAGTACAGGATCCACAACAAAGTTATGTGCACTACTACAGACAATGGCTCCAACTTCGTGAAAGCGTTCAGAGTTTTCATGGCCAAAGAACCAGTGGAAGCTGCAGGCACCAGTGACGATGATGGTGATAACCAGGAGGAGGAGGAGGCTGAGGTGGAGTTTGTGCCTATCTGTGAGATCCTGGACACAGGACCTGAGGCAGAGGAAGAAGCTGCAGACTCAGGAGAGGATTTTGTTTTACCACCACACCAGAGATGTGCTAGTCACACCCTCAACCTTGTGGCAACATGCTTTCTGACTCCTCCAAAAGTAGTCTTCTTGGTCCTCTCAAGAAACAGTTTCGTTCCTTGATGGGAAAGTGCAGCAAGTTGTGGTCCAAGCAGAACCAGTCAGCACAGATTGCTGAGTATATCCATGCGCAATGTGGTGTGTATCTGAAGGTACCGAATTCCACCTTTGATGCGTTGAAGCAACTACATGAGCTCCTGTCAACTGTGCCACTAAAAATGCATGCCATAATGGACCGCTGCTCCTTGTCCAGGATCACAGCTGCTGAGATTGAAGTGGTACAGGAATACACAGAGATTGTGGAGCCACTAGCCCAGTCCCTAGATATCCTGCAATGGGAGAACGGCATGTTCATGGGGTATTTGCTACCAACGCTCTGCAATCTGGACCGCAAGTTAGAAGGACTGGAAAACAAACCTGAGAGGTACACATACTGTTTTCAGCTGCTGAGAGGTGTGCGCAAAGCCCTAAGAAAGTGGTTTGCAGCTATCTGGGAGGACAAGAGGCTTCTTCTGGCAGCCTGCCTACACCCTCGCTTCAAACTAGATTGGCTGGAATCGTGTCAGGCCACCACCCATACCAACAAGTAAGTACAATAGGGAAGCCCTTTGGGTGGATTACTCCAAGGGAAATGTCTCAAGGGAGGCATCAGAGGGCTTAAGGTGGTAGGCAGGGACTGGGCCTTTTCTTCCTGGGGCTCCTCATCACAACCTTGGGTTGCTGCAGGTAATCCTTAAGGGTCTGCTGTGCTGCCCCATGAGTGTGGTGACTTGGTCACCTTTCTACCTTCCATGTCATCATCCACAGGCTCAGGCTGGACCCTGAACCAGGGGACATGACAAGCATCAGGAAATGAAGAGCAGATGATGGTTTCCTAACACATATGTGTTAACATATCCTCTCTCTTTCTTAGATACACAATGGAAGCCTTGTTGAAAGCTGAAATAAAGATGGGTGTACTTAATGAGGACAGTGATCAGTCTTCAGATAAAGACCAGGAAGGAGATGACTTAGAAGATGACTTCTTTAACTTTCTCCCCCAGGGCAAGAAGTCAGCAGTGGACACTGCTGAGGAGGAACTGGTGAGGTACCTGAGGTCTCCCAGCAGGGAAGTGTCATCACTCCATGGCTTTCCATGTGTGCTGCGGTGTTTTTTGCAGCACAACACAGGCATGCCTTCAAGCGCCGCAGTAGAACGCCTGTTCAGTACTGGTGGCAACGTAATGACTGTAAAAAGACATTCCTTGTCTGACATGCTCTTTGAGCATCTTGATCTTTTGAGACATAACAGAAACATATAAAAGCATTTCAAGTGTAAAATTTGATTTCAAGAGTTGGGGTATCTTCATTGCTTGGGGGGATGTGAGATTCTGTTATGCCATTATGTTAATCTTACAGATAAAATTTTTTATTCTACTACCCCCTGTGTGTGTGTGTTTATTTTTAATATTGTTTTAGGCTTCTTAGATGTGCAGCAGCCAAGGCCAGCACCTTGTAGGAGTTTTTTTAAGAAAGTAACTGAAATGTAATTGTAGTGATTACTTTTGAGAAAAAGTAAAGTAATCAGTTACTTTCAGAGCAATTGTAATTGTAACAGTAATTACTACTTTTTTGGGCCAAGTAATTGTAACTGTAATTTATTACTTTTTGAAAGTAATATTCCAAGCTCTGATTGTGACTAAGTATGACATAAACAGTCTTAATGTCTCAAGAATGGGTTCAGTGGCAGGTGAAAGATACAATGTTAAAGAGATGGCTTCTCCCTATCCCATCCCTTCATCACTGAAGCCAAAACTAAGATAAAAGAGAGAATGCTGAAGGAAAAAGCAATACAAGTGTAGCAAATATGATCTAATCATGCACAACACCTGTCTCAGTGTAATGGGAGGAGGAAGCATCTTTTTTTGTTTTGTTTAGCATAAGGTCAATAAAGTCCCAGTCCTTTAATAATCATCACCAAGAAAACCAATGCAAATCTTATACACGTGTACTTGGTGGATAACCAGAAATTGAATTGGCTACATAATAAATCACCTGATAAAACTTTATAATTCACACATTAGTCCTCTCAAATTATTGAATAGTGTTTTAAATAAATCTTCTGATTTTTTAGGGTTTAGGGTTTTTTAAAAAACCAATGGGTTAGGTATTTATTTATTTAAAATCCTATCTAAAATTCTCCTACACATGTCAATTTCAGAATTATGCCATGGTAGTATTTCCTTTCATAACCTAATAATCTGCTGATAAGCTATGACTGCACTTAATTTAACAAGAAAGGTACTACCATTGTCTTGAAAACAAACTCTTTTTTTCTTCGATGTAGCTCTTTTGAATGCTGGTATAGAGTATGCATACGAGAATGCATAGGTCTAGTCTGCCTTGTCTAAAGCCAGATGCATTTTTGAGATGTTTAGCAGGATGAGAAGGAATGCCAAATAGAAATAGGACTTTGTTCTGAGATACCTCAACTTAAAACCTTTTGACTCCTATGCAAGTCTGTTGTGAAAAAAGCACAGGTGTCAGAATGCCACATTGATGAGCTATTTTGTGGAGTACAGGTGGCCTGGATAGAAGTGCCACCTAGACCAGTGTGACAGGAAGTGAGAAACTGGCACAACTGACTGAGCCAGAAGGAACACCAAATGGGTGATTTTGGGTTGGAAGGGAATTATGGCAATTGGCCAGTCTGGCATCATTCAGGATAATGACTATTTATATGGTGATGGGATCCACCTGCCAGTTTTATTTGATTAAGTTGGTTAGAATCAGTGACTTCTAGTCAAGAAAGCTATGCTATCCAGAAGCAGTAGGCTTTGAAAACCAGTTGTTGGGAATCACAAGTGAGGAGAGTGCTATCCCACTCAAATCCTGCTTACGGATTACCCATGCGCATCTGGTTGGCCACTGTGAGGACAGATTGTTGGGCTAGATGGGCCTTTGGCCTGATCCAGCAGGGGTCTTCTTATGTTCTTATGATCTGGGGTGTTTGTCAAAAGATTTTTGGGGAATGAAGGGAGACATGCAGGGATAACCTCTTCTTATGGCAGGTGGCAGTGTGAATGGGATGAAGGCCCATGAGGTGGGGAAGCTTGAGCAAGGCGCCTGGAAGATTTCATTCCCCTATAACAACAGTGCCAATTATCTCAAAGGGCTTTTGATAACAGCTGCAGCATGAGGGGACTGAAGAAGACCTGCCCTGGGAGTGAGTATCTGAATATTTGGGTGCTTGCTGCTCACTCCTTTGGGTTGCTGTCTCTCAAGACAGCTGAAGTCCCTGGTAAGTGCTGCAAGGATTGGGACCTCCTGCCTGACCCTTGCTCCAGAGAGAGGCTGCAGTTAATCTTGCAGCCTCTTGCAACAGCTGCTGGCTGGGTCAGGAGGCATAAAAGCCCAGCTGCCCTTGGGCAGAGGGTCTACCACTGGCGGGGTCGCCACCGAAGGGATGTCACTCTTTTCTTTTTAAAAATTGTTTTCTGTTAAGCCAGTCTAGAGGAGATCGGTGGTGGAGAGGGCTTGTGGTGCATGTATAGTTCCTGCACAGGGTGGGAGCCTGTGCAGTGAAATGAATGATAGGAGAAAGTCAACAGATACCTTCAGAGTGAGAGTCTGTAACTGGCAGAAGGCTGGCCCTCCCTGGGTGTGAGACAGGAGGAGGAGTAGATGGGCCCTGTGTGAAAAAGTTTGAATGGGTATGACTATTCCCAATCCTCACAGAGTCCTGCTGGGATAATGTGCTCCAGCAGGTTTTGTTGGTGGGCTCTTGTTGGGCCCATGTCAGGTGTTTAGGAGGAGTCTTAGTATGGTGGAACATGGGTGATGCCACCCCAATTTCAGTTTTTACGGGCAGAGGGAATATAGTCATGGGGGTGTGGTGAATTACCAAAGAAGACGAGGGCAAGGCTATCTGTGCCTTGTTCCTAGCTGCCACTCCTCTCATGGATGGGTTCCTCGTTGCTCATTTACTATGTAAATGGCCTGTGTGTGTTGTTTTATGCCAGATCGGTACACAATAAGATCACTCTCATCCATGATTTGATTGTGGATGAAGGTGCTGATTTGGTGTGCATTACCGAGACCTGGGTGGGTGAGCTTGGAGGAATTGATCTGACCCAAATTTGCCCATCTGGATACTCAGTGCTACACCAGCATAGGCTGCAGGGACGGGGGGGCAGTTGCTGTGGTCTACAGAACTTCCATCTCTGTCAACAGGAAACCACACTGTCTTGGAGCTGGCTGTGAGGGCCTGCACCTGGTGTTGGGCTGAGGAGACTGTAAACTAGGGTTGCTGCTGGTGTATCGTCCACCCTGCTGCCCAGCAGCTTCTCTGACCGAGCTCACGGAGGCCGTCTTGGCTGTGGTGTTGGAGGAGCCCAGAACGATAGTTCTGGGTGATTTCGATGACTATGCTGAGGCTGCCTCTAGTGTTCCAGCTTGGGACTTCATGGCCTCCATGACAACCATGGGGCTGTCTAAACTTGTTACTGGCCCAACACATAGGGCAGGGTACACCCTCGACTTGGTTTTTGCTGCACATGAAGGGGTGGTCTGGAGATAGGGGGTGGATGTCACCCCATTGTCATGGTCAGATCACTTCTTGGTGAAATTTAGACTTATGGTTCTGATCCTTCCCTGCAGGGGTGGTGGACAGATTAAGATGGTCCGCCAACACAGACTAATGGAATCCACTGGATTTCTGAATGCCTTGGGGGGGTTCCCAGTAGATAGAGAAGGTGACCCTGTTGAAGCCCTTCTCATGCTGTGGAACAGCAAGGAGCATTGGGCTCTTGACACGGTTGCCCCCGAGTGCCTTCTCCGGCATCGTGGAGCCCAGTTTGCACCTTGGTATACCAGTGAGCTAAGGGCAATGAGACAAGTTGGACAACAGCTAGAGTGCAAGTAGTGAACGATGTGCTGTAAGGCTGATTGGGCACAAGTAAAACATCATAGTGGTGCCTACTGTGTGGCAGTGAGGGTGGCGAAGACGTCCCACTTCTCTGCCTCCATTGCATCCTCAGGTAGCCATCTGGTTGAGCTTTTCCGTACTGTCAGGTGTCTGTTGACATCAACTCCAGGAAATGGAGTTTTAGACCCTTTGGAGGCCCACTGTGAATTGTTTGCAAGGCACTTTGAGGGTAAAGTAGTCTTGATGACCCATCCACATCTACTGTAGTCCCCAATGAGGTATCCAGTGCAACGTCTGCTGCAACGTCTTGGGAACGGTTTCAGTTGATGCACCCTGATGACGTAGACAAGGTGCTTGCAATGATGCAGTCAGCAACGTATCCTCTCGACCCCTGCCCTTCTTGGCTTATTAAAGCTTGCCGATGGGGTCTGACCAAGTGGATCCAGGGTGTGGTCAACGTATCATTGTGGGAGGGAGTGGTTCCAGCTGCCTTGAAAGAGGCAGTGATCTGACCACTCCTGAAAAAGCCCACTCTAGAACAATTGGTTTCTGACAACTATCAACCGGTTGCAAATACCCCCTTTTTAGGAAAGGTGATTGAGAGGGTTGTGGTGCAGCAATTGCAAGTACTCTTGGATGAAACAGATTATCTTGACCCATTCCATTCTGGATTCAAGCATGGTTATGGGACTGAATCGGCCTTGGTCGTCCTGATGGATGACCTTTATTGGGAGGAGGACAGGGAGAGTGTGCCCCTGTTATTCTTATTTGATCTCTCAGCGGCTTTTGATACCATTAACTATGGTATCCTTCTGGGCCGACTTGGTGAGATGGGTATTGGAGGCACTATTTTACAGTGGTTCCGATCCTCTCTCCAGGGTCACTCTCAGAGAACAGCATTGGGTGACTGTCTTTGGCCCCCTGGCAGTTGTGCTGTGGGGTGCCGCAGGGTACCATCTTATCTCCCATGCTGTTTAACATCTATATGAAGCCCTTGGGAGCGGTCATCAGGAGCTTTGGGGTGAGGTGTCAGCAGTATGCTGATGATACACAGCTCTATTTCTTCATAATATCTGAATCAGGAGAGGGTGTGCAAGACCTGAACAGTTGCGTGGACTCAGTGGTGGGTTGGATGAGGGCCAATAAACTGAGTCTGAATCCTAGCAAGACAGAAGCACTGTGGGTTGGTGGTTCCCGAGTTCAGATAATTGGTCAGTTGCCTGCTTTGGATGGGGTCATACTCCCTCTGAAAGAGCAGGTCCGTAGTCTGGGGGTGCTCCTGGATCCACCTTTGTTGCTAGAGGCCTAGGTGACCTCAGTGGCTAGGAGTGCCTTTTACCAGCTTCAGCTGGTAAGACAGCTGCGGCCATTTCTGGACCGGGATAGCCTGACCACTGTTGTCCATGTACTGGTAACCTCCAGGCAGGATTACTGTAATGTGCTCTATGTGGGGCTGTCCTTGAGGTTGGTCCAGAAGCTGCAGCTGGTGAAAAATGTGGCAGCAAGACTGCACAGTGGTATCGACAACATGTCACCCTGCTGCTGAAAGAATTGCACTGGCTGCCCATTTGCTACTGAGCCAAGTTCAAGGTTCTAGTTTTGGTGTACAAAGCCCTATACAGCTCGGGACCAGGATACCTGAAAGACTGTATTATCCCTTATATACCCAGTCGATCACTGCACTCTGCAGGTGAGGGCCTCCTGCAGATACCATCTTATCAGGAGGTTCGTTCTGCACAATATAGGAAATAGACCTTTGGTGTGGTGGCGTCTTTGCTATCCTTTCGGCACCTTTTGAAGATTTATCTCTTTCAACAAGCCTTTTAAGTTGAGACCAAGTCTGTGTCTGTGTTAGAATTGCTTGTTAATATGTTTTTTTAATAATGTTTTTAACCCTTTTAAAAGATGTTTTTAAAGCTTTTTTAAAAATGTTTTTAACATTGTTTTGTTTTAATGTATTTTAAGGTATGTTTTTATGATGTTTTAAAGTGTTTTTAGTGCTTCTGCTTGCCGCCCTGGGCTCCTACTGGGAGGAAGGGTGGGATATAAATCAAACAAATAAATAAATAAATAAAGGGAAGGGACAAGTGCTGGGTGGCCTCCATACATAGGGATAGGGCTATCGTTTGGTTAGGGAAGGGCTCAGGCTTGATCCTGGTGCAACAGGAGAACATGCTTTCCTTTACACTGGTCTCTAGTTAAAGTCTTTCCTTGTGGTTTATGTCCTCTGTCTATTCATTAACTTCCCTTTCTGCAAAATGAACTGCTAGCCATGAGATTCTCTCTCTCTCTCTCTCTCTCTCTCTCTCTCTCTCTCTCTCTCTCTCTCTCTCTCTCTCTCTATCATCTCTCTATCTATCTAATCTACTCTCATCTAGTTATCTGGGACAAACTACAAATTATACATAAAGGTGTATATAGGGCTGCAGCAGTGGTGTTTTTCAATGAACAGCAGCTTTGCGACACTGTGATTTTGAGGGGAGAAACTTCAAGAAGGAGATGTTGAAGGAGGAAGGATGCCTAACCATTTCATTAGCTGCTGAGCTGTTTTACTTCTAGATGAGATCCAGCCATGTGTTTAGAGTCAAGTTGGGTGAAAAACAGTTTCAAGTAGAAAAATCAGCAGCAAAGAAAAGGTTAAGTCTCCCCTATCAAACTCTTTGGGGGGAAAACACTTTATGTAACATGTTGTTTGACACTCTCAGTGATTTGATTATTGTAGATGCTTCCCCACTTTATTTGAAGAAATGCATATACACAACAAAGACCCTTTTGGAAATGTAATTATTAATTAGGCCACATCTACACCAGACACTAGAATCTTGGGAAGTGTAGTTTGTGAAGGATGCTGAGAGAATTTTGGGACTGGGAGCTCTGTCTGGGGAATAATGGTTTCCTAATAACTCTCAGCACTCTTTACACTAGACAGTCACATATTGAAGTATGTGAAAGACCAGAATGGTAATCACATTGTGTACAAGTGCACAAGTGTGTAGCCTAAATCATTGCAGTTCATAATTGATGCATTTAAGGGTTATGTGTTTGGCTTGCCTACCCATTCACATGACTGCCGTGTCATTCAGAGGATCACTGAGCACTGTCTACCTGAACAGAACTTCACCAACATGCAGAGCAGCTTGTGCAGGATCAATACGGGAACTATATTATCCAACACAGACTTGAACAGGGGCAGCCTAAAGACTGTGGCTGAAATTAGAGGCAATGTGCTTGTACTGAGTCAGTATAAATTTGCCAGCAATGTTGTGGAAAAATGTGTTATGCATGCTTCCCACACTAAGAGTGCCATGTTGATTGACGAGGTGTGTGTGTACTATGAATGATGGCCCTCACAGTGCCTTATACACCATGATTTATTATTTATTTTATTTAATTACGCTTTTAAACCGCCCTATAGCAACATGAAAGATGAAAGATCAGTACACCAACCAAGTGGTTTAGAAAATGATTGATGTTCTGGAGCTGGCCCAAAGAAAGATTGTCCTGCACAAGATCCGGCCACACACTGACACTCTCCCCAAATACACCTATGGAAAACACATCTTGGCGAAGCTGGAGAAGTATTACATGACAAATTGAGTTGACCTTGGGCCCATTTGTGGACTACCAATTAGTATCATTTGAATCAATGGGCTAAAGAAGAGAGCCAGTGACCACTTCGGATTTACAACTATAATTGCTCCTATTCCAGTATATCCTTTGAAATCATTCATGGTGGCTCAACGTAGACATGAGAATGTAGCCATGAGAACTACAAAGAAAGAAAGAAAGAAAGAAAGAAAGAAAGAAAGAAAGAAAGAAAGAAAGAAAGAAAGAAAGAAAGAAAGAAAGAAAGAAAGAAAGAAAGAAAGAAAGAAAGAAAGAAAGAAAGAAAAGCAAATTTGTAAATTTCTTTAATTTGATTCTGCACAATGTGTACTAATTATTTTTTTAATACATAATTAACCTGCTGTTTCAGTGGTGCATAGAATTCTTGTACAAAAGCAATACATGTACATGGAAAGCCACATTTTTGTTCACTGATGTAACTATTTAAAATATGGAAACTTTCAGGGTGGCTAATATGAATTTAAACAACATGCCATTTTTAACTCCTCTACCTTAAAGGAGAGCTTTTTGGGAAATGCTTGTTTTGTTCTCTTCTAGTTAGAACTCAAATAGAAGTTTAACTTTTTAGTTAAATTGCACAAATCTGCATTTAACAGTTTATAAATTTAAAAAATCAATTTGCTAAAGCTGCAGTTACGATAAGCTTTTAAGTTCCAGAAATTTTTTTATTTTTTTCCTTAGTATTAAACAATTAAGCTTAGCAGTCAATAGTGGGTGAGAAGACACACCAAAAAAGTTATTATAGTATGGTGGATATGTGGTTACTGCCTACTCCAATTTCTTCTGTTAACACAGAGGCAATTTATTATAGTTATTGTTATTATTTAGCTTGTAGGGGAAAAATCCAACTCATCTTTGGTCTTGCTTCTGTAAATATATAGTGCAGGCTTGGTGTAGACTTTGCATATATAAAAATGTGTAGCATTTTCTTGTTTTGATGTCTAATCTGCATCTGTAATGGACCCTAATAGTGGAACATATTTTTGATTGTACAATTGTACATTTGTAAACCCTTGTAATGTAAGTATGGAGAAGTTTGAATCAACATAAACTCTATGCATTTCAGCATATATTCACCCCTTTTATGGTCATAGCATATAGTGTTGTGCATTGTAAACTGTGATTTCAACCAGAAATAATTTCTTCCTTTTGAAGGAAATGTTCTCTTTATACAGCCTACTTAATGTTTGAAAGAATGCTTTTCTTTTTATCACCTAGTCAAGAGAGCAGTGATCCTTTTTAAATGTTCTACACAAATGGTTCACTTCAAAAATAGTGTTTGATGCTTTTAAAAAAGTTGTGTTTTACTTATTTTGTGGCAGTAAAAAAGTGCAGAAAAGTACACCCCCTAGTATTCCTTTACAATCAGGGTTTTCCTTTCACCTTGTAAAGTGTGAATCATTTTGCCTTTTTGTACAGAAGTTAAAACTGTATTTTGCATTTTGTCTACTTGTAAATGTAACCTACCTTTTCCTTATTTTAATATGTAATTGTAACAACACACTGGGTAACATTTACAGAGCCTTGTGTATATTTTCAATGAACCTTTTTGCAAACACACTTGGAACCATATATGTATAATTCACTAATAGGCAAAAACCTTGTGGTTTAATAATGTACCTATAGCCAACAGATATTTCTTTCAAACTTTAAAAAGCAGGGAAATTGGGCAGCTATAGTGAATACACCGGGGAGCAGGAGACCGGACTCCTCTCTGAAATATTGTACTGCCCTACAAATTTGTAAAAATGCAAGCACAATTTAGGTTGATCTTTCACAGTCCAAACCACTTCCTGTGTAGCTTGGAAGAATTTGGTAACATGTGCCTCTGAGCATATGGTGAGTGGTGGCAACACCTGCCATCTCCAAAAATGGAGAATTACATTTTTGTATGTTTGTGGGTGCTCTTCTTACTTTGCTACTTTCCTGTGTTCCTACTGTTTCTACAGAGAATCTAACCTAGAAAATTATATTTCTTTCATTACAGGGGCTGACAGTTAAACCACTCTGGCCACTGGAGCTCTGTCAGGGGAATAGGAGTCCCCTAACAACTCTCAGCACCCTTCACAAACTACACTTCCCAGAATTCTTTGAGGGAAGCCATGACTGTTTAAAGTAAAATATATGTTTGGCTACCTGATTAGCGAAGCCAAACAGCTGTGAGTCTGACTTTTAGAACACACTGACAATTCGTTCTTACTGAGTATGTCCAGGTTTATCATTGACTCCAATGATACATTTCTTAAATTTATTAAAAATTGGCCAGGCATTTTTTTTTAACTTTTAAACTACAGAAGATGAAGGTCAGGGTATGGGGCAAGGTCAGTAATAGAATTACAGATACTCTGTGAACATGGCTGATTTTTAATTAATTTCAACAAATTATGTGAACACTGACAGAAAAAAACTCCAGTAGGGGTCTGGATTTTTTGCTCTCTTTTTACACCTTGAACTCTCAATTCTCTCTATTTTGTCAGAAAAAAACTTAGAGGGTTGTTAAGCAAGCATTTCTGAGTTTAGGACTATATGTTTTGTAATGTTTTGTTTTGAAATGAGCTTATAGAAGCATCAGAATGGCATGGGGGTATTTTCAATTTAACATTGCTGAATTTGAAAAATCCATGCTGGCTATAGTATATAGCCACTCTTGTGGCTGTATAATTAACTAATCTGTGTGTGCTTATGCCTGGGCATAACTCTTGCATAGATTGTGATCTTTATTTTGAAAAATACAGAACTTTGGAATCTGGGTTTGTGCTTCATTTGATTATTTTCAATATAGTGCACCAAAACAAAAAACAAACAGCCAAAAACCCCTCTAGTATGTCCTTCCCCCACTTACTCACCCTTTCTCTAAACTAAAAAAGTCCCCAATGTTGTAACCGTATAGGGGAGTTTTTCCATCTCCTTGATCATTTTGGTTGCCTTTTTCTGAACCTTTACTAGCTCTATAATATCTTTTTTGAGGAGAGGAAACCAGAACTGTACACGGTAGTCCAAGTATGGTCACAGTATAGATTTATATATCAAACATCATTATATTGGCAGGCCTTTTCCTAATGATCCTTAACATGGAATTTGCCTTTTCACAGGTGCCACACATTGGACTGAGATCTTTCTCAAGCTATCTACTATGAATCCAACAACTCATTCCTGGTCAGTCATTTGCCAGTTCAGACTCCATTACAATATATGTCAAATCAAGATTTTTGCGTTTGCTATTTTATTGCCTATTCAACCTGTTTGGAGAGATCCAATTCAATTTAAGTAGTGGTGAATCCTCCGCTCTGCCACCTCCGCCCAAATTTGGATTTCTCAGTTAAGTTCTATTTTGTATATGTTCTCTATTTAAACTGCTAAGAACTGAATTGCAATATTCAGGGAAGTGTGAAATCTCGTGAATTGCTAGATTCTGATCCACACATTACTCTCGCTCAGGGTGTTTAGATCAAGTCATTTTTTATTAGAATTCATAGATCAAATTCCTTAAGCCTTCCAAATCCAATTTACACTTTCAGTGTCTCATTTTGCTGGAACTGATCGTTTTAATAAGCGATAAGATAGTTAAAGATTTTTGCATAGAGAGGAAATGTCAGTGTTTCTTCAAAGGGGTAGGACTATTACCCAACATGCTTGCATTTACAGGTGTTGATTACATTTGTATTCCTTAGGAGCAAGTGTGCTGTGATAATAAACCTTCTGTTGTTTATTTCAGCTAAGCTGTAGAATGGTAGATGGTAAATTGGTAGACAAAATCAATGTAATTTTTGTACTGAAATAAAGATAAATAAAAAAAAATCCTAAATGCATTTCCCCCCCAAAATCCTAAATGTATATTAACTGAAAAGGTGTCTGAGAACATGTCTATAAGATGTTCTGTCCCTCCAGAGCAAAGACCTAATGCTCCTAGATAGGCAAAGTGTTTTCTGGATTTAATTGGCTTTACTGCGGTTAGTGTTAACTGAGGCACTAACTTTGTGCTAGGTACTGAGCAATTTTTTAAAGAAGTGCAAACTGCTGCTTAAGTCAAAAGAAAAGGTTGATGGCTATTTTGAAGAGGCCAGACATCATATTTTCATCAACCTATGACACAGAATTCACCTTGACACAACCTCCTAACTTTGTATCTCCAAGAAATAATCAAAGATGCAACCTGTTATTTTTTGAAGGCCCACTTCCGAATGTATTGCACCCATTCAACTCTTAGCAGCCTGTAGTCCAGACAAAGTAGGAACAGAAGGAGCAGGCTATGCCTGGAGCAACTGGGAGGAGGTTTTTTTTTTTCCCCTTCTGCTGCTTTTATAATATCAAGCCGAAATGGCAACACTGACAATTCTTAAGCCTTTATCACAATTTTTATTTGTACAGATATTCCCCTAAAGGCATGAGATACTGTATTGTGGGAAAGCATTTAACCCATGTGGTTTAGAATTATCTGGTTGGAAAATAAGGCTTGTCTAAAGTTCAGTTGTGTGTTTGCTTTTTAATAGACATGGACTGGATTTTTTTTTAAAAGGTTTTACTCTTTGAGGGGTGGGGGACAGACCAGGGATGGTAGTGGTGCTGAAAAGCAGAGACAGGGCAAATAGATTGGGGACAGGTGAAGAAGAAATTCTAGGAATTCTGTAGAGCAGCGGGCTGTTTGGAAGGCAGCAGCAACACTTGTTTTCCCAGGGAGCTCTACCATTAGGCAGAGTGAGGCAGCTACCTCAGGTGACAGATTTGGGAATATATATATATATATATATGGTGTAGTGGTTAAGGTGTTGGACTATGATCTGGGAAACCAGGGTTCGAATCCCCATATATCCATGAAGCTCACTGGGTGACCTTGGGCCAGTCACTGTCTCTCAGCCTCATGAAAACCCTATTCATAGGGTTGCCATAAGTTGGAATTGACTTGAAAGCAGTACATTTACATTTTATGTATGTACACACACACACACACACACACACACACACACAACATAATTGTGATTAACAAAACAGAGGTTTTTTATTGTTCTACCAAAACATTTTGGCTTCTGCCTTTATCAAATGCTAACATACAAATGCTTTTACCAAGGTGGCAGTTATAGAGCTTTCAGGATGGAATGCTCAGAGAGGCTTCATTTGCAGAAGTTAAGTAATGCTTGTACAGTCCTCCAGGTTAAGGCCATATGGTGTCAATGTGTCCAGAAAGTATATCTAAACATTCTCTCTCTCAGTCAGTGCTGCTGGATCTGTTGGCATCTCTATAGCTGTTATAGAAAAGTCCAACAGGCTGTGGCCCTCAGTGTTGAAATGTTTTGCAACTGGTTGCTTTATTTTTTTGGGTCAAGATTGCCAATTTGTGGTTTCTGAAGCGTGTGTGTAGGTCAGTTGTAGTTTTTCCTACATATTGGATATGACACCCTGGTCTTTTGCATTCAATGACATCAACTATATTGCAGGACGTGCAGGTGATGTTCAGTTTGATGTAATATGTTCTGCCTGTCCTAGTGCTTTTGAAAGTACCTGTCTCCCTGAGATGCACACAGGTGACACAGTGTTTGGAGTGACAAGGATGAGACCCAGGATTGGTGATCGGTGGTTTAAGCACAGCTCTCACTGTCTGTGTAAATTAGGAGGCTGGCAAAATGCAACAACAGGAGGCTTGTTGATGGCTCTAGCAAGATGTTCAGTTTGCTAGCAATGGGTAGCTCTCCCCGATTGCTCGGTGCTGGTTAGGAGATACTGGATGGAAATCTGCCATAAATGGAATCCGTTGTTCTTTGTTCTTTGACACCTCATTATGATGGAAGAGGTTTCCTCTGGACAGAATGGAGCCTTGCTGGATGTTGCAATCAATAATATATGGAGGATATCCTTTCAGAAGAAGGTGTTCTTTAAGTTCACTGATCCTTCTCTGTTATTTATCCTCATTGTTCCAAATAAGTTTGATTCTCAGGCCTAAGCTATACACAATGGTTTTTTATGCTTAGGATGGTTGGATTTCCAGTTAAGATAGGTGTGGGCATGAGTGGGTTTGCTGTAGAGATCAGTGGTTACTTTGTTGTTTTCAATGGTGAGAAGGACATAAAGAAAAGGGATGTGTGGATTATCATTTGTACTATTAAATGTAAATTTAATTCACTAATAGGCAAAAAACCTTGCAATTTAATAATGTACCTATAGCCAACATATATTTCTATCAAACGTGCTCTCTGAGATGGTATACTGTCCTACAAATTTGTAAAAATGCAAACACAATTTGGGTTGGTCTTTCACAGTCAATTCCACTTCCTGTGCAGCTTGGAAGAATCTCATAACATGTGCCACTGTGTATATGGTGAGTGGTGGCAACATCTGCCATCTCCAAAGATGGAGAATTACATTTTTGTATGTTTGTTGGTGTTCTTCTTACTTTGCTTTTTTCCTGTGTTACTAATGTTTCTACAGAGAATCTAAACTAGAAAATTATTTCTCTCATTATTCATCATAGAAATCTGTGTCAAATTTATTTTTATTAACTTCAGTCTGATGATGAAGACAGCCTTTTGTGTTTCAAACCGGAGGTTATGCTCTATTTCTGTTTTGCGCACATTAACGGTTGAATCTGAAATTGCAGTTTGATGTAAAATCAGACTGATAAAAATATGTTGCTACTTAAGCAATGACTCTAGCTGTTGGGGGAAAATTGCCTTCCCAAGATGCATGTTTTCAGCCTGCTATGCTTAAAGTACTCTACTTAAGGAAAGGTGTGCGTGGTCAGTTAAAAACATAGAGCACACCTAGAATTTTGCTAGAATACATTTCAATTCCCACTGTTTTATTTTGAGCAAACTGAGACACTACTCATGTCCATTGGAAACTATTCTGCAGAATAGTCAGTGCCATTATTCCAGAATTGTATTTGGAGCTTTTTTTAGTGTTGCAAAATGTTGCTGTATTTCACAATATTCACAGAAACAGAAGCAAAAGAGAATGATTTACTATAGGAAACTTCACTAAAATTGCAAAGTAAATCAAACATATTTAAAGTGACTATCTGAACTATATCAACTGTTTTAATATTGTTGCTTCCTCCCTGCTAAAACAAGATCAGCATGGCACGTCTTGTTTCTGTTATTTGGGCTGATTGCAGGTGTTGCTACCACTCACCATATGCTCAGAGGCACATGTTACCAAATTCTTCCAAGCTACACAGGAAGTGGATAGGACTATGAAAGACCAACCCAAATTGTGTTTGCATTTTGACAAATTTGTAGAGCAGTATAATATCTCAGAGAGGAGGTCAGTACTGCTGCTCTCCTGGTGCATTCACTATAGCTGCCCAATTTCCCTGCTTTTTAAAGTTTGATAGAAAGATCTGTGGGCTATAGGTATGTTTATAAACCACAAGGTTTTTTGCCTATTAATAAATTTCTCGGCTTTTTAATCTGGGAAGTAAGAAATCGGATCCTGTACAAGTTTGCTGAGAATGGATTGGTCATTTGCATGATTTTTGAGTTCAGTGGGATTTACTCCCCTGCAATCATGCTTGGGATAGGTAAAACTGACTATGGGGAGGGAGGGCTGGAGTGGGAGGGGGAAAGGAAGAAGGAAGAGGGGAGGAGAAAAGAAGGGAGGAGGGAGGTAGAGGAGAGTGGAAGGAGGAGAAAGGCAGGTCTGATCATTTGCATGGTTATTGAGTTCAGTGGGATTTCCTCCTGTGTAATCATGGCTAGGATAGTTAAAACTGACCATGGGGAAGGAGGAGGGGGAGGGGAGAGTAGAGTGAAGGAGGAAGGGGGGACAGGGCAGCAGAAGAAGGAAGAGGGGGAAGGAGGGGATTGGGAGGGGAAGGTGTGAAACAAGGGGAGGGAGGACAGAAAGGGGGAGGTGATGGGAGGGAGAAGGAGGAGGGGAAGTCAGGTTTGATCATTTGCATGCTTATTGAGTTCAATGGGATTTACTCCAATGTAATCATGCGTAGGATAGGTAAAACTGACCATGGGGGATGGGAGAGGGAGAGGGTGGGAATGGGGAGGGGAAGGGAAGGGAGGGGGAAGGGAGGACAAGAGGGAGGAGATAGGGGGAAGGAGGAGGGGATGGCAGGTTCGATCATTTGCGTGCTTTTTTAGTTCAGTGGGATTTACTCCTGTGCAATTATGCTTGAAATGGAAATGCACTGCCTTCAAGTCAGTTCCGACTTATGGCAACCCTATGAATAAGGTTCTCATGGTAAATGGTATTCAGAGGTGGTTTTACCATTGCATTCCTCTGAAGCTGAGAGGCAGTGACTGGCCCGAGGTCACCCAGTGTGCTTCATGGCTATGTGGGAATAAGAACTGTGGTCTCCCAGGTTGTAGTACAATACTCTAACCGCTACACTACACTGGCTCTCTACAATCATGCTTAGGATAGGTAAAACTGACCTGGTGGAGAGGCAGGGAGGGAAGGGTGGGGGAGCAGATTGTATGGATCGCAGTTGACAGGGGGGAAGCCCCTTTCCTTTCCAAAAGGAAAACATTGTGAACAGTATCATTCTTTTTCAGCATTTCCCCACCTTTTTATTCTACAGCAGGCACATGTAGCCTCCCACCCAAATTTAAACAAAAGCTATCCTTGGCCATATCCACAACAGACCTTTATTCCAGTTTAGACAGTCATGGGTTCTGCCAAAGAATCCTGGGAAGTGTAGTTAGTGAAGGGTGTTGAAAGTTGCTAGGAGAGGGCCTGTTCCCCTCACAGAACTTCAGTCAGAGCAGCTGACTGTTAAACAACTCTGGCCACTGAAGCTCTTTCATGGGAATAGGAGCCTCCTCTCAGCACCCTTCACAAACTACACTTCCCAGGATTCTTTGGGGGAAGCCATGACTGTCTAAAGTGAAATAAAGGGCTGGTGTGGGTGTGGCCATCTGATTAGCCAAGCCAAGCAGCTGTGAGTCTGGCTTTTAGAACACTGACAGCTGGTTCTTACTGAACATGCCTGACATTATCATTGACTTCAATGCAAAATTACTTAAATTAATTAAAAATCGGCCAGGCATTTTTTTTACTTGTAAACAGCAGAAGATGAAGGTCAGGGTATGGGGCAAGGTCAGTAATAGGATTACAGGTACTCTGTGAACATGGATGATTTTTAATTAATTTCAACAGATTATGAGAACTCTGACAGAAAAAAGTCCAAAAGGGGTCTGGTTTTTTTCTCTCTTTTTACACTTTGAACTCACAATTCTCTCTGTTTTGTGCATCACCATGAAAATTTAGAGGGTTATTAAGCAAGCATTTCTGAGTTCAGGACTATAAGTTTTACAACTTTTTTTGGAAATGAGCTTATGGGAAGCATCAGAATGGCATGGGGGGTATTTTCAGTTTTCAGTTTAACATTGTGGAATGTGAAATCCATGCTGAGTGTAGTATACAGCCACTCTCATGGCTGTATAACAGATGGATGGATAGAGTTGATGTAATTTTTAAATTGTTCTCAACTGTGTTTACCATTTGTCCAGACCATAAAGATGTCATCAATATATCACCACCATATAAGTGGTTTGTTAATGGTCTTTTTGAGGATGTCTTGTTCCAGTTTACACATAAATAGATTTGCCTATGATGGAGCCATGCAAGTTCCGATAGCTGTGCCTTATAGTTGCAGGTAGTGTTCTCCATTGAATGTAAAGTTGTTGCAAGTCAGGACTAGTGTAACTAAAGTTGTGATAACCTCTATTGGAGGATTGTTCATATCTCTGGTGTTAAGGAACTCATTTAAAGCCTGAATCCCATCATTATGTGGTATATTGGTGTAAAGAGATGTGACATCTAACGTAGCTAGTATAGTATTGTTGTGGAATTGATACTGCTTGTTTAAAGACTCAATTTTAAGTAAGAAGTCATTGGTGTCTTTGATATATGTATATATGTATGTATGTATGTATTTTACAATACATATATATATCTATATATCCCCAAATCTGCCGCATGAGGCAGCTGCCTCACTCTGCCTAATGGTAGGGCTGTCCCTGGGAAAACAAGTGTTGCTGCTGCCTTACCAGTGAACCCACTGCCCCAATCTATTTCCCCTGCCTCTGCATTTCAGCACCACTATCACCTCTGGTCTGTCCCCCACCCCTCAAAGAGTGCCTGATTGTCATTCTTTGGTGCTGGCAATGAATGGTAGAATAATTAAGTAGGTGAACTGTTAAAACTTGCAAATGTTTTGCATTTATGACAACCAACTTGTTGTACTGTGGTTAGACAATTATTGGAGCAGCATACCGGCCAAAACTAAGCCTAGAATAAAATGGATATCCCCCATTTCCCATCCCATTTGCAGGAGGCAAACCTGCCAAAGGAACAGAAAGGTTGTTTTGTTTTTTTGGTCAGTCTGAGGAAGGTGGTGAAAATTTTTAAAGTGGTTCAGCTCGGAGGGAATGCTTTTCATTTACTGTAGTTAAGTGTACGTAGAATAGTAAACTGCATGATGGGGATCATTAGGAAAGGTATGGGAAATACAACTGCCAATATCATAATAGCATTACAAAATATTTGGAATAAAATTATGCATGGCATGCAAAATATAGATAAAGAAAAGTTCTCTCTCTCTCTCTCTCTCAACACTAGAACTCATGGACATCTCATGAAGCTAAATGTTGGAAGATTCAGGACAGACAAAAAAAAGTACTTCTTCATGTAGCATATATTTAAACTGTGGAATTCATTCCCACAGGAGGCAGTCATGGCCACCAACTCGGATGGCTTTAAAGGAGGATTAGATAAATTCGTAAGTGATAAGGCTATCAATGGCTACTAGCCATGATGGCTATGCTCTCCCTCAAAGTTCAGAAGCAGTATGTTTCTGAATACTAGTTGCTGGAAACCACAAGAGAGGAATGTGCTCTTGCACTCAGGTTTTGCTTGTGGGCTTCCCATGGGCATCTGGTTGACCACTGTGAGAACAGGATGATGGACTAGATGGGCCATTGGCCTGATCCATCAAGCTGTTCTAATGTTCTTATATGTTATTTAACTGCCCCCATGACACATCCACCTATCTAAGTCAGTGGGGAGGACCCTGTGGCCCTCCAGATGTTACTGGACTACAGCTCTCACCATCCTTGACCATTAGCCATTCTGGATGCAGCTGAGGAGCTGGAGTTCCAATAACATGTTCAGTGCCAAAGTTTCTTCACCTAAGGCAGCCTTTCCCAACCTTTGGGTCTCCAGATGTTGCTGAACTACAACTCCCATGAGCCCTAGCCAGCATAGCCAATGGTCAGGAATGATGGGAACTGTAGTCCAGGAACATCTGGGGACCAAAAGTTTGGGAAAGGCTGATCTGAGGTAAACTCCCCTGCTTCCAACCAGTGTGGTTATTTCTTCATTGAGAAACCACCGCTATCTTTTAGAGGACCAGTTTTACAAACCCTATTCCACAAACTGCCAAAACAAAATCTTTTAATCAAGTATTTATGCTTCAAAAAAACATATTCTTACTGATACACAGACAGGACTATATGCATGTATCATTTTTATTGCACTTACCGTGAGAAATGTAGCACAATGTTTATTTAAAGCATCTGTTTCTTTCCAGTTTTTTAACTATATGTTTATTTCAAAGGGTTCCACTCGAACAGGATATGCAGAGTCAATAACAGGATTATTTCTTCTATCAGGTTTATATTAGATTTTTTCAGTATAGAGATTTCTACCCTGCATTATTCCCTACTGTTAATTTAGTGCAAGCACACCAAGTTCATGTTGAAAATTTGCCTTGGTAGGCAAGGAAAGGATTGACTCTGATATACTACTGTTACCCTTAGGTGTAAGATAATGCTGTGCTGTAGACAAGGGAAATCGCAAATCCAAAATATATTTCTCAGAACAATGTATTTGCTTTCTACTTTCTGAAAACAGGATTTGAGCAAGATCTACCTTAAGGACTAAAGTTCTGCCTGCAGATGCCATATTTGATCTCTTGGATTTACTCTTTTTACCTGGAAAAGTTATCAATTATTTCGGATGGGAAATTGGCAGAAAAGAGCATAGTATAATTTGGGCAACTGTAGTGGAGACTAAAGGGTCAATTTAATTCAGCATTTACATATGTGCATTCTGCAGTTCCATAATCACCTCATGCAAGCAAGGCTCTTGATGTGTATATTCAGTACTGTATATGAAGAAACCCAAGCTTTGATAAAAAAGAGAAAAAAACCTCCCAAATGGATCCAAATACTTTTTGAAAGTGTTTTTTAAAAAAATCAAAAGTTTGTATTTAAATTTTTCTTCCATCTTTCTTCCAAGGAGCATAGATTGGACTGTATATCCACTCCCCATTTTATCCTCACAGCATCTATGTGAGGTAGGTTAGACTGAGTTAGGATGTGTACACATAGCTTGAAACACAGCTCAGTTGTTCTTTTTCTCAAATTCGGATCAAAGTTTGTTTGGGTGAAAAACCATCAAAACACAGTATTTCATAAGAAACCACAGGATAGGTACTGGATAAATATGGATTGTGACTAACATCATGTTTACACCGCTTCCTAAATAAGCAGTTGGAGTGCACTGGATGCAGATAAACTGGGAGTGTGTACACAGCCTCCCCAGTCCTAGCCTAACAACAGTACAACAATACTGGCAATGTCAAAGGCCCGGGGGGGGGATGGCTGAGCATAATCTAAAGCGGCCAGGGAGCTGGGGACCCAGCATGTTTGCTGAGGATGGTGGGAGTTGTAGTTCAAAACATATGGAGGACAGCATGGTAAGGTATAGGGATTTCCTCCTTGAAACGGAGGTGTCGTTATTGAGGGGATGGGCCAAAATGCTTCAAGGGGAAGGGGATACTTAAGGGGCTTATAAAGGTGATAGTGGCTACAGGTTCTTTTTTCTTTTTTTAATCTTACAAGCCAGCATATACACACCACACATGTAAAGCAGATTTAAAGCACACATTTTCCTCCAGAGAATCCTGGGAACTGTCATTTGTTAAGGGTGCTGGGAATTGTAGCTCAGAGAGGGATAAACTATCGTTCCCAGGAGTCCTTAGAGGAAGTCATGTTCTTTAAATGTATGCCATATACACAGCCTAGTTAATCATACTGCTTTGGCAGTGGACCATCGCTTTTTTAAAAAACAAAAATCTTTAAAAGATGCAGCTTGAGCAGAGCTTGGCTTTCACCAGTAACTTTCCACCGAAGGCTGTAGTTTTCTGGAAGGGGAATGGCAAGCCACTATGAGTGACATTCTTAAAATGTTTTTTAAAGTGGGAGGGGAGATCTGCTTCTGCTACCACAATCCCCCCTTTCTTCTGTCCCCAAAACAAGTTGCAGTATTTACCTACCTCCAAAAATGGTCAAAAGACCCCACCCCAAATTCTCCACCAGCAAATGGGGGGGCAGCATTTGGGGGTGGGGGTGTGCACATGTGTGTGGTGGGTAAACTCTAGCATAAATAGGCATGAATGTATTCTTCATATATATAGGAATTATTTTCATTATTTTCAAACACTATTGTTGCTGTTTAAATTTATATGACTGGGCCCTTGGGCACCAGACTGGCCCGGGTCCACACCACCTGCCTGCACCTACCTCTCCTACTGTGGTAAATGCTGGTCGTGCTGAGCATGCATGCCTACCATCTACCAAGATGGCAGCTGAGGATTCCCTAAGGGGCTGATGTCTCCACCACCATCTTGGTTGATGGCGTGCATGAGCACTACATAGCACAGCCAGCATTCACCACAATGGGAGAGGTAGGTGGGGCATGCAGGCAGGTGTCACAGGTCTGCATAGTTTTAAGGGGGTGCCTGGGAGCTCTCTCTCTGAGATCCATGGCAGGGTCGGGAGCCAACACTGCTGCGGATCATGGAATGGGAGAGCTATCCACCCACCCTAAGGAGAGGGCCTTCAGGGGCCCTCTGCCAGGGCCCGACCTGGCCGACTTCTGGTGCCAGCCCTGCCTGTGAGCTGAACCCCAAATTGCAGGTGATGGAGATACTCTGCTTGCATTCAGCAAGCTTCCCTTCTACAAATGCGCTTCAGTTTGTGACAGCATGGGGCTTGGGTTGGCTGGGAATGTGACTGTGGAGGTGGGGCCAGCATGCACTGCCCCAGTCTGGTTATAGTGGCTAAGGCTACAATCCTATACACACTTATCTGGGAGGAACTCATATTGAACATGAAACAAGTTTCTTGTTTCTCCACATTCAGTTCTCCACATTTCCGCAGCAATTTGCTTAAAAAAAAAATCCTCATGAACATTCTCCAGCATTTTAGTGAGAATTTATCCTAATAAACACATGTATTAAAAAGATTATTGAAACAGTGTTATGTCAAGAGTTTTGAACGCTCTGAATTGCTGTATCGATGTTATTTATTATACTTATGGGTCAAAGTTGATTCACATTCAAATTTGTTTTTATGGAGTCCTGCTAACGCAGTGTGTTCACACAATAGAGTAAAACTGCCCCACCCCCCACCAATGTAGAAGCTGAAGTTGAAAAATGGTTTTGTATGGCAGCAGCTCCACTGGGAGCATTTGGTGTAGAAGTGGCTCCATGGTAATACTGGTAAGCTGTTTATCCATGGATCAGCCTGATAATCTGGACATTCTCCATGTCAGTTTACAGTGGCCCCATAAATGTGAAATACTGCTTTACAGTCTTTTTATATCTGTTGCTTAGTCCTCATAGTGAGCAGATGATACGATTACTGTATGATGCCGTTACCACAAGGAATAATTTCTCAGTGGTATTCATGCAGGTAATGTAAAACCTGAAGAGGCCCCCAGATTAACATTATTTTCAGTCTTCATATAAATCAGCAGTAGGGAAGCTCTGGCCCACGGGCCAACATAGGCCTGATGGGGTCCTAATTTGGCTCATGAGCTCATTTTCTCAAAGCCATGCTTGTTGCTGTTAAATTCTTTTGTTTGCCACTCAGGGCTCCTTCAGGAGGAAGGAGAGGATAGAAATATAATAAATAAATAAATAATTCCCACCTTCCCCACATCTGACATCATTGTGTTGGAACTCCCAAGTGGAACTAATCCCTGCTGAAAGTAGCGCTTGCACCCACCACCAGTCAGCTGAATGGTGGCTGCAAACCCTGTTTCCTTGCCCATTGCAGTTTGATTTCAAATGGAGTGAACAAAGGATGCTTGAAGGGAAATATCCCTTACCACCCCTGTGCTGGTTGACACTGGTGCCAGTTAGTCCAACAACATCTGGAGTACCAGAGGTTCCCCATCATGTTATAGACCCATATGACATTTTAAGGATGCACAAATGTCCTCTAATTTAATGAATTTGGAATCTTGCTTTGAGCAGGGGGTTGGACTTGATGGCCTTGTAGGCCCCTTCCAACTCTACTATGCTATGATTCTATGAATCGGTCCATTGATTGATACCAACCTGCATGGTACCACAGCTATGTTGGTTTCCTACTCATACACAAGACTGACAGGTCAGTCCAGGCAGTTCACACAATTCATAAATCAAATCATATCAAATAATAAATAAATAATTTTATTTATGCAAAAGCTCTCCATTTTGATACAGCAAATCTGGCAGAGGGCTGTAGCTTCATGGTAAGCCCATACTTTACATGCCAAAAGTCCCAGGTTCAATCCCCAGCATCTTCAAGCAAGGCTTAGAAATTTTGAAAGTCTGGAGAGCCACTACTAGTCAGTGTCGAACAGCCTTCCACAACCTTGTACCCTCAGATGTTTTGGATTATAACTCTCATCAGACCTAGCTAGTATGGTCTATGGTTAGGGATGATGGGAGGCATCTTTCAATTATAAGGTGATGTAGTCCAGAACATCTAGACGACAACATGTTGGGGAAGTCTGGTGTAAGCAATACTAAACTAAAAGGCCTCATGGCCTGATTTTGTATAAGGCAGTTTCCTGTGTTCAATTTTATAGACCAATTTCTGCCTACGGTGAGATGATCACTCCATCTGGGAGATCCAGAATCCAGCTGCCCTGATCACTTGATTCACATTGTTGAACCTGCGCATGGGCTCTAGAGGCTTTCCTTTCTCAATGGTCCCTTTAAAAGACTTTCCAGTATGTTTTGGGTATTTTGTAACATGGATACTGAAAGGATGAAGGACACTGAAACTATTCTGGGGAAAATATCTGACTAGAAGATTTTGAAATCTAATTTAGCCCCATTGTTAAAGTTAATTAAGGTCTCAGTTATGATTCCCCAGGTTTGGCAGCAGTGAAACATTTTTCTCCTGGACCAGCAGTCTGTATAGCAGAGAGTAAGTTGGTTAGTCTTGCTTTGTAATAGGGGTTAGCAGCGACTCTTTTTATATTTTTAAAACTGTTTTTGTCAAGGGATGCAATCCGCTGACTGTTAGCAAAGCACCCCTGAAATGAACAGTGACACCAGGAACAATTCATAGTGGTGGATCAGATCCGACCTCTGCAATTCTTCAAGCTGCTCTGGCAAAAATCTCAGCAACATCAGCGTCCCCTCCCCCATCTATCTTGCTCCCCCTTTTCTTTTTTGCAAGCTTGCTAGGCACTCTAATCCTATTATTGCAAAAATAGATAGACATTTTTCCAAACAGCAGGTGCAAGAAAATAAACTGGCCAGGAGCAAGGAATAGCTTTTGCAATAATATATTGCTTTAACCAGTGCTTCACCTCTCTAAATCTCTGAACATAAATCTTTCTAAGTAAGTGTATGAAAAAAGCTTCATGAATTAGCTTTAAAATAATAACAAAACTCCATTGCAGTGAATCCTATGTCAGGTTTTTCTTTCTTCTACAGCATAAACTCTTTCATTAAAATGGAAAATCTCTTATAGTGAGCAAATCCCACATTTGGGTGAAAACTCTTTGAGCAGCATAGGTTATTTTAATGGGTGATCCATTTTAAATCTAGTCTTCACCACCTGTTCTATCCTCTTCTCAGTTGGTGATGGTGATGTGTGTGTGTGTGTGTGTGTGGTGTATCATAAATAGGTAAGATGCAAATGATCTATGTGTGTGTGTTTGTTCAATTAAGTATGCATCTGTTATATTTTCATTCTGAACTGGAATTTGAGGAAGAAGGGATATTCAACACACCATTAAATTCCTTTTAAAACATTCTGATAAGGAAAGCATGAGATTCTGTGAAACTGGGTGCTGAGCTGTTCATTTTAATGGAATGTGGATTAAAAACCCATGGCCCTGTAGAAGTTATTTCTTATAAAATGTTCCAAGTATATACAGAGCAGGAAATGATGTTGCATGTATATATAACAGGGAAAGGGGGAAAAATCTGCTCCAAAGCCTCCTGAATATGCCTCAGTGTTCTCTCTAGGCAAAATGTCTTAAGTGTAATAGGATAGATTTACGTTATATCCCCACATTCCTTTGTCTGGAAGGAATTCAATAAGCAACAATTGTGGAGTTAGCACCTGCATACAAAGTGGCATACAGTTGCTCCTCTGCCCTCCCCCCCTCTCCAGGCCAGAACATCACTGCTAGTTTAGGCCAGATTCAAACTGTTGTTTTAGAATAGTCCGTATCACATCTGCTATATTTTTACAAGGCCAAAATTAGTTCTGGATTAGGTGAATATGAGGCCATGCCAGATCTAATTTTGTGCCATGTGTTTTCAATAAAAATGAGGACAACTTGTAGCAAAATAAACACTGCACAGCAGGGCTGGATTAACTATGAGGCCAAATACAGTATACAGCAAGGCCCAAGTCTAACTGCCCTGTAAGGGTTCCTTCTGAAATATTCCTCATATGAATTTCTTAGATTTTGCAGTTTTGCATTACCTGGGCTTGTTCCCAGTGTGAAACCAGTGCATTGCCCTCCTTGCTTTTTCTGTGTTTTGCATAGGCTGTAGTTTACTGCACATTTTGATATCCCTCTTTCTACATTACTGACGCACATGTGCAGATTGATGCAACATGAAACACTGCAAAATTTAAGTGTTTGTATATATAATTACATCAAGAGCATTTTGATGTGGTGTCTTTTGGTGATGCCCATGTGAACTCTCATATATTGGTAAACCACTACTTTAAAACAAAAATCTTTATATAACTACCATTACATTCATATCAAGATTGCTATTTTGCATTCATGCTCATTGGCAATGTAGAGTGGCAGAAAGATGCAAATGAACTGAAGAAACAGAATGCAATTGCAGAACTCACATGAACCTTTTCAGGAGTTATTTTTTCAAAAAAAATATCAAAGTTAAAATAGAATTCAGAATCAGTAGAATCCAGGCCAGAGTAAGCCTGAGGAACAAGAAAGAAAAAGAATGTGGAAAACTGAACCCTTTTCACCTTTAGAGGTAAGCATTGTGACAGGAGTTGCAGGACCACATGTTAATGGCCCTCCATATCTCCACACACCCCTGCTGTTGCCATGACTTTTGCAGTGGAGAGACATCTCTACTTGGGATGGACTGAGCAGCCTAATTCTGTTCTGTAGGTTCATCACCCTGGACAGCTCCTTGGAAGTTTGGACCAAAACCCAGAGTGGATTCCACTGCACTATTAACATGGAGCCATTACTTGCCAGTGATTGGTGCTCCATTATAGGTCCTTTCTGTTCCATATTAGGTGATTTTGAAAGAAAACATGGAAAATCCACATTTAAATTGTATGCTTTTTGTACAGATTTTTTACATTAAAAATCACCTTTATGTAAAATATGCATTTCTCAATTTCTTTCAGTTTCATTTTTCTGTAAAATATGTATTTTGTATGCATTTTATGTAAGATACATATTTTGTGCCTTTTTTGCTTAAGGAAATGACATCACAAAATAGAGGGAAGTATGCAATCTGGCTGGAAGTTGAGTTCTAATCTGCAAGCGCACAGTGTCCATATGTAAATGGCTGGCTAAACACTTTGATAAAGTCACTCAGCTCCCGAGTGATTTAGATGCTACTATTGTGGCCGTGCCAGCCGAGGTGTCCAATGTAACTTTGAACCCAGTGTTGTGGGATCAATTCCAGTTAATACGGCTTGCCGATCTGGACAAGATGCTCGTAGTGATGCTCATTATATCCTACTCATTAGATCCTTGTCCATCTTGGCTTATTAAAGCTAGCTGGAGTGGGATGACTGAATGAGTGATAGGTGTAGTAAACACATCTTTGTGTAATGGTGTGATGCCCACTGCCCTTGAAGAGACGGTGGTGCATCCACTTCTTTAAAAGCTTACACTGGACCCAATGGACTGTAACAACTATAAACCAGTCACCAACACCCCTTTCTTGGTAAAGGTGGTGGAGAAGGTGGTTGTGGAGCAATTGCAGGTATTTCTGGATGAGACAGATTATCTAGACCCATCACAATCTGAATTCAGACCCTGTTTTGGAACAGAATCAGCCTTGGTCGCCTTGATGGATGTATGAGACAGGGGGAATGTGACCCTATTACTTCTGCTCGATCTCTCAGTGACATTTGATAACATTGACCATGGTGCCCTCCTAGACCAACTCAGTGGGATGAAGGCAATGTATTGCAGTGGTTCCACTCTTATCTTCAGGGTTGCGTTCAGATAGTAACACTGGGTGAGTGTTCCTCAGCCCCCTGGCACTTAGGCTATAGGGTTCCGCAGAGTACTATTGTCTCCCCAGTGCTCTTCAACATCTATATGAAGCCATTGGGAGCAGTCATTAGGATTTTTGGAGCAAGGTGTCAGCAGTATGCCAATGACACACAGCTCTATTTCTCCATAACATCTGAATCAGGAGAGGCTGTGAATGCTCTGGGTTGTTGTCTGAATGCTGTAGTGGACTGAATGAGGGCCAATAAACTGTGCTTGAATCCTGGGAAGATGGAGGCTCTTTGGGTAGGTGGTTACCATGTCCGGGAGATAGGCAGGATACCTGTTCTGGATGGGGTCACGCTCCCTCTGAAGGACCATGTCCATAGCTTAGGGGTACTTCTGGATTCCTTTGTCACTAGAGGTCCAAGTATCCTCTATGGCTAGGAGTGCCTTTTACCAGCTCATGCGTTAGAACCTCAAGGCTGGATTGCTGCAATGTGCTCTATGTGGGGCTGCCCTCGGCCTTGGTTCGCAAGCTCTAGCTGGTGCAAAATGCGATGGCCAGATTGCTGATGGGACCATATGGCCGACAACATGTGACACCACTTTTAAAATATCTGCACTGGCTGCCCATCTGCTACTGAGCCAGGTTCAAGGTCCTTGTATTAATTTACAGAGCTCTAAATAACTTAGGTCAATGATATTTTAGGGACCGCCTGAACCCTTATATCCCAGCTCGATCACTGAGATATTCTGCAGGAGTGGCTCTGGTTATCCCCCGAATTGGCAAGGCTCATTTAATATCAACACAAAATTGAACCTTCAGTGTCATCAGCCCAATTCTCTGGAATGCTCCATCAACAGAGATTCAGAAGGCACCTCTGTTTTAACTTTTACGTGCGTGCTGAAAACCTTTCTGTTTTGCCAGGCTTATGCAGGCAATTAAGAACATGCTTTTTTGCCACAGTTTACCTTTGTTGTTATTGTATTTTTATGTTTTAATTAATTCTATGGCTGTCGTTTTAAACATGTTGTAAACCACTTTGATGTTTTGATCAAAACAGGGGTATACAAATATTGCTGTAAATAAATAAATAAGATCAGGAGTGTCAGAATGGGATAGTCTGCTACGAAAAGTAGACCAAGAATTTCTTCCCATCCCTATTCTCTACATGTTATCTGGAACAAACGAAGGATGATTGAACAGGGCTGACCCAAGACATTTTGTTGCCTAAGGTGAACAAAAAGATGGTGCCTTCCCCCATGTACAAAAGCTGTCCTGACTGGCAGCTGAAAGTTCCTTTGACAATGGAAACAGCGCATCCTTCTCCAAGGCAATTGACAGCAGCAGGCTAACATGGGGGGAGGTACAAGGCAGGCCACGTGCCACAAACAGCTCTGTCCATTCTCCACCACTCAACATCTGCCACCTCCCTTCTGGCTGCCTCCTTCTGTCTTATGGTAGGGCTGTTCCTGGGATCAAAGAAGAAAGTCATCTAACACACATTAAGTTTCTCTTCACAGGGATATTTAGAGCTCAGTTAAAAGCTAAAGACAAGTTCCATGTGCAAATTGAATAAGAAGCCTCTGGCAGCAGCAGTCTCCCTGAGGTACTAACATCTTCTGTGTACAAACCTGTGTGTGAGTTTTCTAGCCTTTACTAATGCTAGTGATTGTTGGTAACATTACCAGTGAAGGCAGTATCCTTTGAAAAGTGATTTTGGTTTTACCAGAGCTATTGAATGGACAACTAGAGGTGTGTGCTTGTGTTCCCTGTGTACAAAATGTGTCAGGTGTACAGTAAACAATAAGAGTAAATCAGATCCCTTACTCCTTGTAGACAATGGCAGAAAGGCAAATTACAATAGGAGATGACAGCTAGGTGACTGTTCACTTTCTTGGCCATGATTGCTTAAGCTCTTCCTTTACACAGTTACTTGCAAAGCAGAGCTTCAGGAGTAAAAACACTAACACTGATACATACGAAGGGTGAGTCAGGATACTAAGGATGACAATCAGAATCAGAGTGAGGCTGAGCATATTGGTAATATAGGGAAAACACCTTGCCCTTTCCACATTGTCCCTTTGAACATGTATTAAGATGGGAAGGATTGTGCCCAGTGACTCCAACCTCCACACATCCAGTGGAAAGTGTGAAAGAGGCTTCTCTAAGCACATAATAATAATCCAGGTGTATGCTCATAGAGCTTTCCATTTGGTCAGGAACTCTGAGTGAACAGAACTGTGCCTTCAGAACCTTTTCCCCTTCCACTGAATATGTAGAACAGGGGTGGCTAACCCACACTTCATGGGCTTAATACTGCCTACCAAGTAGGGATGGGACCCATTGGCTGGTGCTGCTCCAAAAGCATTGCATCAACCAAACAGCATCGATTTGAATTCATTGTTTGTCTGCTAGCTGTTGCTTTTACCAATCCATTTTCCCCTCTGCAAAAATATTGCTATTAATACTGATATTTTCTTTCAAACTTTCAATATTTTCTTTTAAATTATCGATATTTTCTTTCAATATATTTTGAAAGGCTATATCGATATGTGAAAGGAAATATCAATATTTTGAAAGAATATTTTCCAAGCAAGTGGAAGCAAGCTAAGTCTCACCCATGTTAAGAACTCCAGGCTTGCTAAGAAAGAGATGGGGTGGGGGCACTGAAAGCTGCTTCCCTACTTTCCTTTCCAAAAAGAAAACAACCAGTCTCTATCTGCTTGCTAGCATGAAAGTTGACCAGCCTCAGTCACAGCAGAGGAAGAGACGGCAAAGCCACTTTCCTTTTCTTTGTCAATATTTTCTTTCAAATTAAAATATTGATAAAGGAAAGGAAAGCAGCTTCACCTCCTCCTCCTCCTCCAGTGTGACTGAGGCTGGTCAGCTTTCATGTTAGCAAGCCAAAGGGGACCGACTGTTTTCCTTTTGGAAAGGAAAAGAGGGAAGTAGCTTTCAGTGCCTCCCACACCACCTCCACCTCCTCAGCAAGCCTAGAGTCCTTGACACAGGCAAAACTTGGTAGCTTCCTCCTACTTGGAGCTTGCTTTATTCAAGTAGAGAGGGTAGCACAGAAAGAGAAACTTGTACTGCTGTGCTGTGTGTAAAATCAATAAAATAATATATTTGGGGAATATTCCAGGGAGACAAATCCAATGTTGGGGAAAAGACATTGAAGTTTAGAGCATACAAGATTGCTCTGCATAGACAGAGAATATGCTGACAACTGAAAAATCCAGTGCTAAGTCTGAATTCAGCTAAATTCTCACCCATCCCTACCATCAAGTAATCCCCCCCCACACACAAATTTTGTTTGCAGGAGCAAAATGAAAGCATTTTTGAACTAGACACACTGTGCTGGATTATAACTCCCAGGCTTGTGTGCTTGTGTGTATGTATGCGAGAGAGTGTGGGATGACTACACCCATCACTGTTATATGGTTTCTGGGGGGTCTGGCCAAGAGTGAATGTGGTCCTCAGGCCAAAAAGGATTAGCCACTACTGGTATACACATTGGAGGGTGGAGCCAACAGCATGGAGGGAAAGGAAGAAAGAGCCTCCCTAAATCTGAAGAGTGCATGGAATCTATAAATGAAGGTAAACTACTTCAACAAAGTTCATAGTAAGTGGATTACTAATTATAAAATGAATATGTGGTAGGGATGCATGCAGGCAGAGAAACAAAAAAGTAGACTAGGAAGTAGAATGTCAGTTGCTGAGGAAGATGAGTGGGAAGAGTGCTGTTGCACTCATGTCCTGCTTGCAAGCTTCCCATAGGCATCTGGTTGACTACTGTGAGAGAGGCAGGAAAAGATGGGCCTCAATCCAGCAGAGCTCTTCTTATTCACTGCGAGGTGAAAATATTACCTGTGAACAAGTACTCTGTAGCTCTAAGGTCATTTTATCGTGTTTAATGCTGAATTTACTTAGATCTGCGCAATTACATGTATGTGCCTGTCTTGAATAAAAAGCTAATTGCAGCACATTTTATTAGAACAGGGGCATCACTACCAGGGTGCGGACCGCACCCAGGTGACACCATGAGGGGGGGGAACCCAGAGCCGCCCCGCCCCATGCCGTTGCCTGGCAAAGGAGCTGAGAAGCGCTTTGGGTTGGCGTCGGAGCAGCCAACTCCTCGGAGGTGGGCGGGCGAGACCAAAAGCAGGCGCCCGCTTGCTGGCGGTGAAGCCGGGACAGGCCTTCCACTGTCAGCCTGGAGCATGGTGACTGCGCGCGTGTGCACGCACACAAGACCAGCCACCCCCCTCCATGCACCTGGGAGGGCACACGCCGGAGGTCCGTGCCCCCCCGCACTCCCGCTAGTGACGCCGCTGTATCAGAACAAGCAACCAAAGCAAATTGTCATTCAAAATAACAAAATATTAATCGAGCATTTCAGCGGCAGATTCTAAATGCTTTGTTGTGTCAAAGACATTTTGAAGTCTGCACTATTTTCCAATAGACATTCCAGATTTCCGTGTAACAGGCCCACTTTCTCTTAAATACACACATGTATATTTCCAATAGGTAGTGTAAACAAATCCAATACCTACACAGCAAACATTTTGCATGCAGAGAAGCACTTGTTGAAATATGCCCTTGTGTCGGAAGGCAGAGCTGGGGTCCCAATCCCGGGGAGCTGGATCCCGGAGAGTTGGGAGAAGAGTATTCGGATGGATGGCAGAGGGAAGGGGGAGGAACTTCCCCCCTTTGGAGCGAAGACGAAACAGAGGAACTGCCAGTGATAAGGTCGCTTAGCGACGGGGAGCCTGAGCCCTCCCTGGACATTCTCACGCCTCCCCCTCTTTCAGGCTCAGAGCAAGAGGGGAAAGAGGGAGGGCTGCTCACAGCCGAAAAGCGGGAAGGCAGTTTACCATCAGCTCCTCCCCTATCCCCCATCCTGGAATCGGAAACTTCAGAAGAGGAGGGGGTGATGCTTCCCCCCTCACCGTGCACACGCAGACAGCTGAAAAGACAGGAGAGAAGGGGGGAAGGCAGGCAGTACCTGAGGGGCAGTTAAGGAGGAGGAAAAGATTGCGCGCCCGTTTGGCCCCTTCTTAAAGAACAGGCGGGAAGAAGTCCCTTGCTCTGTCAACTTTCTCCCAATGCCGCAGGACCTTTATCCCTGTATTGCTTCATGAGAAAACGCAGTCTTTGTTTGGACATTACCCTAATAAAACACGAATTAACTACAGCCGTTGGTCTGGTTCCTGAGTCACATCCTGGGCCTGACAGCTTGACAGAGCCACCTAAATCACCCCCAACGCTCTCTTCACTTGACTGGGACAAGATGTCAAAGGGAGCAGCGGGGGGGACAAACCCCACTTCTGAGACAGAAGAAGTGGAACTTTTGAGGACTAAGGTAGCTGATTTGCAGACGGATGTTCAAGCCCTGCTAGCAGCAGTCAAGGCGCTGAAGACGGATAATCAAACCTTGAAGGCCACGATAGACCAGATGCGAACAGCCCCTCCAGCTGCCGTAGTAAAGGTTCCCATTGGATTGCCCCCAAAATACGCGGGACAAAGTGATCAGTTGGCAACCTTCGTGGCTCAATGTGAGTTATATCTGGATGTCAGGCACACGGAATTTCCAGACGATGGGGCTAAAGTAGCTTTCGTGATTAGCCTCCTGGAGGGAGAAGCTGCAAAATGGGTGACTCCGTATCTCGTGAGAAAGGATACTGTCTTAGGAAGGTACAGAGGATTTATACAGGAGATGACCGAGATGTTTCAAGACCCGCAAAGGGCTGAAACAGTAGCGCGGCAAATAGGCGCTCTGAAGCAAGCTAAAGGGACTGTTTCCGAGTACACTAACGCTTTTAAAATTCTGTCCCAGGAAACTGGTTACAATGACACCGCCCTGATGTTTATGTACCGGAGTGGATTAAATGCTGAAATCCTGGATGAGTTGGCCAGGACCTCCCCCCCCGCTGACCTACCAGGGCTCATCCGGCTATGCCTACATATAGATCACCGGATGGAAGGAAGGCACCTGGAAAGGAAGCAGGAGGTCCCGAGATACTCAGCCTCGGCATCCCGCAGCAAGACCCTTCCCACTGCAGGGATGGCAGGTAATGCAACTGAGGGACAGGGAGGGGCTAGGCCAAGACTGTCGGAAGAAGAAAAGGAAAGATGACGCCGGGAACATTTATGCTTTTATTGTTCAAAGCCGGGCCATGTGGCCAGAGACTGTGGACTGAAAGGGGGGAAAGCCGAGCCGTCGGGAAACTAGAACACCCAGTCCACGTGCAGGCCGGTGGACTGGGGGCAGCGTTGTATAAAGGCCCCCCAACGATCGAACCTCCCTCAAAGGGGGTGTTGGTCTTGCCTATTCGGATTACAACTTCCAGAGGAGTGGTGTTTAATTCCACTGCCTTAATTGACAGTGGAGCCTCCACAAATTTTATTGATGCAAAGTTAGTCAAGCGTCATGGAATTTTCCGGTGGAAACTGGACGCCCCCCTAGCTGTGGAGACTATCGATGGGAGACCCCTGAAGTCAGGAGGGGTGACACAAGCCATGGAGGAAGTGAAACTTCAAATCCCTGGGCACGAAGAGTTCATTTCGCTATACGTGTCAGATCTCTCGAACTTTGAGGTGATTCTGGGAATGCCCTGGCTAGCAAAGCATGAACCCAAAATAAGTTGGAAGCAGGCGGTGGTGTGGTTCACCTCACAGTATTGCCAGGAGAACTGTCAACCTGAAGGAATCAAGAACACCTTAGCGGGGGCAGTGCAAGAGATCGAGCAAGTGACCCTGCCGCCAAAGTATGAAGAATTCAAAGATGTGTTTGATGAAAAAGAGGCAGAGACTTTACCCTCCCACCGCCCTTATGACTCCTTGTGCCAGGAGCCAGCATCCCATCAGGGAGAATCTACTCTCTCACAGAGAATGACAGGGAGGCCCTGAAGGAATTCCTGGATAAAAACCTGAGGCGAGGATTCATACGCCCCTCACAATCCCCTGCTGGAGCGCCACTATTGTTTGTGAAAAAGAAGGGGGGGAACTCAGACCCTGTAACGACTATCGCGCATTGAACCAGATCACCATCCCCAACAGCTACCCGCTGCCCCTGATCTCAGAGTTGCTGGACTGACTGCGCTCTGCAAAAATCTTCACGAAGTTGGATTTGAGAGGAGCGTACAATCTGATCAGAATGAAGGAGGGAGATGAATGGAAAACAGGATTCTTGACCGCTTACGGACAGTATGAATACCTGGTCATGCCGTTCGGGCTTTGTGGAAGTCCAGGAATTTTTCAAAAATTCATGAACGACGTGTTTAGAGACTTGTTGGACACGTATGTAATCTGTTACTTAGATGATATCCTGGTGTTCTCAAAGAACCAGGAAGACCACGACCAGCATGTGAAGACGGTGTTGAAGAGACTGAGAGAAAATCACCTGTATGCTAAATTAGAGAAATATGGATTTGACCTCAAGTCTCTAGACTTCCTTGGATATCAAATCTCAGCGGAAGGCATGGAGATGGACCCAGGGAAAGTAAGCTGCATATTGGACTGGGGCCAACCTGTCACCAAAAAGGATGTACAAAGGTTTTTGGGGTTTGCCAATTATTACAGAAAGTTCATTCCAGGGTTTTCCAAATTAACAGCTGCTCTGACTGACTGTTTAAGGGGGAAGAAGAAGTTTCAATGGATAGAGGACGCCACTGAGGCCTTTGAGGAGCTGAAGAGAAGGTTTGCTACTGAGCCCATTCTGCGCTTTGCTGATCCGAACCGCCCTTTCATAGTGGAAGCAGATGCTTCAGATTTTGCCATCGGGGGGGTCCTGCTACAATTAGACCAAGAAGGGAAGCAGCTGCACCCCTGTGCGTACTTCTCTCGGAAGTTAAAGCCTGCAGAGAAGAACTACACAGTTTGGGAGAAGGAGCTGCTGGCCATCAAGGACTCTTTTGAAAACTGGAGACAATACCTAGAGGGGACCTCTCATCGAATTGAAGTGTGCTCCGACCACAAGAATCTTGAAAGCCTCCAAACAGCCAGAAAGCTGAACCAGAGACAGATAAGATGGTCCCAGTTCTTCACTAGGTTTAACTTCCAGATTACTTACCATGCCCAAGCCAAAAACCAGAGAGCGGATGCCTTATCCAGACAGCCACAATACAAAGAAAGTGAATCCGAGGACCAGCCTCAGTACGTAATCCTGCCAGAGAAATTAACGTTGGGAGTATGCCAGCCTTCATGGGAAGAGGAACTCAAAAAGGCACAACAAGAAGATGCAGACATGCTAAAATATCAGCAGGAGACGGGACAAGGTCAAGACTCAGAAGTAACCTTTCACTGGAGAAATGGACTGTTATGGTTCAAAACCGCCAGATATGTGCCAGAAGGGGAATTAAGGCTCAGAATCCTACGCCAGTGTCATGATTCCATCACAGCAGGACACTTTGGGATTTACAAGACCATTCAGAACGTGGCCAAGGACTTCTGGTGGCCTAAAATGCGTCGGGATATTGAGAGTTATGTAAAGTCCTGCTCTTTCTGTCTGCGGACAAAAACACAAACAGGGACACCAGCAGGACTGTTACAACCGTTGCCTGTCCTACACGAACCCTGGAAGGACCTCTCCATGGATTTTATAACTGATCTACCCAAGTCCCAAGGAATGACAGCCATCTTAGTAGTGGTGGATCTACTTACCAAAATGGCACACTTTCTTCCTTGTGCAGGGGCCTTAGAGGCTAAAGAAACGGCCAAGTTATTCATAAAAGAAGTCTACCGGCTGCATGGATTGCCAAAGACCGTAGTCTCAGACCGAGGAACTCAGTTCACAGCCAAATTTTGGAGAGCAATGTGGAAACAGTTGCAGACGGAATTAAAACTCTCCTCCGCCCATCACCCCCAGACAGATGGGCAGACGGAACGCTTGAATGCCGTTTTGGAAAGATATTTACGAAGTTATGTGTCCTATCAACAGACTGACTGGGTATCATATTTGCATTTTGCAGAGTTCACCTACAACAATTCTCTGCACTCCAGCACTCAACAAACCCCGTTCTTCGCTAATTATGGATTCCATCCTAAAGTCTTTCCAAGCAGCTCAGAAGGAATGCTGGTACTGGCAGCTGAGAACTTCCTTAAGGAATTGCAAGCGGCGCAACAGACACTGAAACAGCAGTTAAACGAAGCCAAAACGGAGTACAAGCGAGTTGCTGACCTGCACAGGAAGGAGCCCCCCCTTCAACCGGGAGACCAGGTATGGCTGTCCACCCGCTTCCTCCAGATGCCGGGCAAATGTAGAAAATTACAAGACAAGAGGGTGGGTCCTTTTGAAATAGAAACTCAAATCAATCCCGTGGCGTACCGACTGAAGCTGCCTGACACGTTTAAAATACATCCTGTGTTCCATCAATCCCTCTTAACGAAAGCCGCCCCTCCCAGTGAGTTACGGTCGGAGGAACCTCCCGGAGCTCCACTCCTGGTAAATGAGCAGCTTGAGTTTGAAGTTGAGGAGATCTTAGATTCCAGGATCAGACGCCACAAGCTGCAGTACTTGATTCACTGGAAAGGCTATGGGGTGGCTGACAGATCATGGGAAGATGCAGCTGATGTGCATGCTCCAGAATTGGTAAAACTTTTCCATCAAAGTTTTCCCCACCGTCCCAAGCCAGACAAGGGGAGGGGGGCACAGCCTGGGAGGGGGGATGGTGTCGGAAGGCAGAGCTGGGGTCCCAATCCCGGGGAGCTGGATCCCGGAAAGTTGGGAGAAGAGTATTCGGATGGATGGCAGAGGGAAGGGGGAGGAACTTCCCCCCTTTGGAGCGAAGACGAAACAGAGGAACTGCCAGTGATAAGGTCGCTTAGCAACGGGGAGCCTGAGCCCTCCCTGGACATTCTCACGCCTCCCCCTCTTTCAGGCTCAGAGCAAGAGGGGAAAGAGGGAGGGCTGCTCACAGCCGAAAAGCGGGGAGGCAGTTTACCATCAGCCTCTCCCCTATCCCCCATCCTGGAATCGGAAACTTCAGAAGAGGAGGGGGTGATGCTTCCCCCCTCACCGCGCACACGCAGACAGCTGAAAAGACAGGAGAGAAGGGGGGGAAGGCGGGCAGTACCTGAGGGGCAGTTAAGGAGGAGCAAAAGATTGCGCGCCCGTTTGGCCCCTTCTTAAAGAACAGGCGGGAAGAAGTCCCTTGCTCTGTCAACTTTCTCCCAATGCCGCAGGACCTGTATCCCTGTATTGCTTCATGAGAAAACGCAGTCTTTGTTTGGACATTACCCTAATAAAACACGAATTAACTACAGCCGTTGGTCTGGTTCCTGAGTCACATCCTGGGCCTGACACCTTGGGAACAAGATTAAATTTCATTTGTAGTTCTGCTATTAGTATTTGCTCTGAAAAGCAAAGAATGAAGGAAGAGAAAAAGCTAAAGAGAATTTTAACTGTGCCCAGTTGGATGTGATCTGATTTACCCAAGAGCAAGACTCAAGTTGCTATTTAAGATTAATAGGGGGAAGCATAAGGTTCTAAACTAGCAGCCTGCAGGGTAAGAAAGAATACAGAAAGCTGACTTTTATCCAGTCAGCCTCTGTTCATCTTATGCAATACAGTTCACACTGACTGGCAGCAGCTCTTCCTATTCTCAGGCAGAAATGTCCCCCGCTGCTACCTGATCCTTTTAAACTGGAGGTTGAATCTGAGCCCTTCTTCGTGCAAAGCATGTGATCTACCACTGTACAACGGTCCTTCCCCATAAACAATTTCAGAGGTACCACGGTCTCCATGTCCTAGTCCTAAGCAACTTCTGGTTCAGGTGCTAGAGCCAGATGCACACAGTCACCAAGGCTTCTTCCTTTTGAGGCAGCCAAAGGGGGGGATATAGGAACACAGGAAGCTGCCTTATACCCACTCTGGCCATTGAAAACCCACCAATAAAAATATCATTAGAAATAATGATAAAAGCATCAATAATACTGTATTGGCTAGTGGGGGAAATCATGTTAAAAGGCCTGTCTAATAAGTTTCGTTTTTAAAAGATGCCTGAAAGAAAGGATAGTTCCTGCCAAACCTCTATTAGTAGGGAGTTCCACAGGGCAGGGCGTGCCACACTAAAGGCTCAGTCCCTGGTGAAAGCCAACTGAGTCTCAGGGGTGTGGGGAACCACGAAGAGTGCCCCATCAGAAGATCTCAGTGATCAAGATGGAACATAGGTAAGGTGCTGTTGAAACTACTTTAATTTTCTTTTACTCTTGCAATATTGATTAGACGTGTAATGCAGCCTCCTATAATATGTTATGTTATACTTAACATAAGAAGAGCCTGCTGGATCAGGCCAGTGGCCCATCTAGTCCAGCATCCTGTTCTCACAGTGGCCAACCAGGTGCCTGGGGGAAGCCCGCAAGCAGGACCCGAGTGCAAGAACACTCTCCCCTCCTGAGCTTTCCGGCAACTGGTTTTCAGAAGCATGCTGCCTCTGACTAGGGTGGCAGAGCACAGCCATCACGGCTAGTAGCCATTGATAGCCCTGTCCTCCATGAATTTGTCTAATCTTTTAAAGCCATCCAAGCTGGTGGCCATTACTGCACCTTGTGGGAGCAAATTCCATAGTTTGACTATGCGCTGAGTAAAGAAGTACTTCCTTTTGTCTGTCCTGAATCTTCCAACATTCAGCTTCCTTGAATGTCCACGAGTTCTAGTATTATGAGAGAGGGAGAAGAACTTTTCTCTATCCACTTTCTCAATGCCATGCATAATTTTATACACTTCTATCATGTCTCCTCTGACTCGCCTTTTCTCTAAACTAAAAAGCCCCAAATGCTGCAACCTTTCCTCGTAAGGGAGTCACTCCATCCCCTTGATCATTCTGGTTGCCCTCTTCTGAACCTTTTCCAACTCTAGAATAACCTTTTTGAGATGAGGCGACCAGAACTGTACACAGTAACTTATAATGTGGAAATAGTTTTTGTGTTGTAATATTTGCTATTTCTTATTTTTTCTATTATGGTTGTATTATTTTGCTTGAAATTGTTTTGTAATTGTTTGCTTTTGTTGCAAGCTATTTCAATTATTGTGTTCTTGCTTCCTTTTCTTAAGTCGCTTTGAGTTCTATTGTTGGAAAAAAGCAACTAATAAATACTACTAATAAATAAATAAATAAATAAACATAGGGAGTCAGGCTGTTCTTAAGGTACTTTGAGCTCAAGTTGTTTGGGGCTTTGTGAATTAACGCAAGCACCTTGAGCCTGGCCTAGTAGCTGATTGGCAACTAGTGAGGCTCTTTCAGCAGTGGGGTAGCATGCTGCCAGCAATCTGTTCCTGTGAGCAGTCTGGCCGCTGCATTCTGGACTAGTTGCAGCTTCCAGACCACATACAAGGGCAACCCCACAAAGTGTGTTACAGTAATCGAGTCTTGAAGTTACCAATGCGTAGACCACTATGGTTAGGCTGTCACAGACCAAGAATGGTGCCATTGGCACATCGTTCAGTATGGTCTACACTAACTGGCACTGGCTCTTCAGAGTTTCAGGCAGATTTCTTTCTCAGCCCTACCTGGATACGCCAGGGATTGAACTTGGGACCTTTTCTATGTAAAGCACATCCTCCGTCACTGACCTACAGCCCTTCCCAAATCATAGGGGGCAGAGAGGATCAGGTAGGTGCAGGACAACAGGGGGGAGGAAGGCAAAGAAACACTTCAGTATTAATGTTCAGTCTTATAGGAAGGCCATCAAGGCAGCTACCCAGGGCCTGCAGGAGAAAGAAAGCATCGCCCCAAGGGAAGGAGAGGCTGCTGCTGCTGTGCTGCTGCTGCTACTGTGGGACCACCATCTCCACCACCCTTCCCTGAGGGACTTCTGCCTGGCAGGACCAGGCCCCAGGTACCCAGCCAGCCAGGACTGATTCTTACCACCTGTCCCTCTTTGGAGGGATACATAAGCCGGCTGGCTGAGGTGGCCTGGGAGACCCAGGGCCTGCAGGAGAAAGAAAGCATTGCCCCAAGGGAAGGAGAGGCTGCTGCTGCTGTGCTGCTCCTTTCTTTTTCTTTTTCTTTTTCTTTTTCTTTTTCTTTTTCTTTTTCTTTTTCTTTTTCTTTTTCTTTTTCTTTTTCTTTTCTTTTCTTTTCTTTTCTTTTGTGTGTGTGTGTGTGTGTGTGTGTGTGTGTGTGTGTGTGTGTGTGTGTGTGTGTGTGTGTGTGTGTGTGTGTGTGTGTGTGTGTGTGTGTGTGTGTGTGTGTGTGTGTGTGTGTGTGTGTTGATGCAATTTGAGATGAATGGGTGCCTGATTATATGAATGTATGTCTGAGTGAGTGTGTATGTTTATATGCTGTATATATGGCTTATATATAGCTGTTTTTATACGTTTAATTGTTGTATATTTTAGTTGTATTATGTGCTTCGGAGAGAGTTTATCCATCAGGCGGGGAGACTTGAGGGGGCCCCAATTGCCGTAGTGACGGGCAAAGGAAGGTATGGCGCTGTGAGAAGGACGTGCCAGGTAAGGGGAACGCGGTCCAGACATGTTGTGGCTGTGCCTTGTTCCGGTCCTTCCCACACCCGCAAGGTCGTTGGTAGTCCTATCAGCCAACTCTCAGATCTCCAGTTGCTGTTATTAAATGCCAGATCGGTATATAATAAAACCTCCCTCGTCCACGATTTGATTGTGGATGAGGCAGCCGATCTGGCATGTATAACCGAGACCTGGGTGGGTGAGCAGGGAGGAGTTGGTCTCTCTCAGCTCTGCCCACCGGGGTACTTGGTTCAGCATCATGGTAGATCTGAGGGTCGGGGAGGTGGGGTTGCTGTCGTCTATAAGAGTTCCATCTCACTCACCAAGCACCATGTTCATTCAGTTACTGGCCTGGAGTGTTTGCACCTTGTGTTGGGCCAGAGGGACAGGCTGGGAATCCTTTTGGTGTACCGCCCACCTTGCTGCCCAATGGCTTTCCTAACTGAGCTGGCGGAAGTGGTCTCGGATATATTGTTGAGGTCCCCCAGACTAATAGTACTGGGGGATTTCAACATTCAGGCCGAGACCACTTTGTCTGGCGCGGCTCAGGACTTCATGGCTTCCATGACAGCCATGGGGCTGTCTCAATATGTTAGTGGTCCAACACATGTATCGGGGCACGCTCTAGACCTTGTTTTTGCTACTGAGCATGGGGAAAGTGATCTGGATGTGGGGAGTTTTACAACACTCCCTTTGTCATGGACAGACCACTGCTTGCTGAAGTTTAGACTTTCAGTAACCTCTTCCCTCTGCAAGGGTGGGGGACTTATTAAAATGGTCCGCCCCCGGAGACTAATGGATCCTGAAGGTTTTCAAAGGGCTCTGGGGGATTTTCCGGCTGATAGGACTGGCGCTCCTGCTGAAGCCCTGGTCGCTCTGTGGAATACGGAGATGACCCGGGCTGTAAACACGATCGCTCCTGCACGCCCTCTCCTGTGTAGAGCTCATACAGCTCCATGGTATACTCCGGAGCTGAGAGCGATGAAGCAAGATAGGAGGAGGCTTGAGCGGAAATGGAGACGAACTCCCGACGGATACAATTATGCGCTGGTTAGTGCTTCGACTAAGCTCTATGTAGGAGCAGTGAAGGCAGCTAAAAAACATCATTTTGCTGCCACTATTAAATCATCTCTTTGCCGCCCAGCGGAGCTCTTTCCAGTTGTCCGGGGGCTTCTCCATTCAAACCCTCCGGACACGGTGGAATCATCGGAGGCCCGCTGTAATCAGTTTGCCGATCACTTCCAGAATAAGATCTCATGTATCCGTCGGGACCTAGACTCTCAAGTTATAGCAGTAGATCCTAGTGAGATGTCCGGAGCACAGTCTTGTCCTGTTTTGTTGGATGAGCTTCAGTTGGTTCAACTCGAGGACGTTGACAAGGTGCTTGGACAGGTACGTGCAACCACTTCGGTACTGGATCCTTGCCCCTCCTGGCTGATAAAAACTAGTAGGAATGGAACAGGTAGCTGGGCCAAGGAAGTGATAAATGCCTCTTTACGAGAGGGAGTGGTCCCGGGCTGTCTGAAAGAGGCAGTGGTGAGACCACTCCTGAAAAAGCCTTCCTTGGACCCAGACAATTTTAACAGCTACAGGCCAGTGGCGAATGTTCCATTCCTGGGCAAGGTCTTGGAACGGGTGGTTGCTGGCCAGCTCCAGGCGCTATTGGATGAAACTGATTATCTAGATCCATTTCAATCGGGTTTTAGGCCCGGTTTTGGCACTGAGACAGCCTTGGTCGCCCTGTACGATGACCTATGTCGGGAAAGAGACAGAGGGAGTGTAACTCTGTTGATTCTCCTTGATCTCTCAGCGGCTTTTGATACCATTGACCATGGTATCCTTCTGGAGAGGCTCGCGGAGTTGGGAGTTGGAGGTACTGCTTGGCAGTGGTTCCGCTCCTACTTGGCGGGTCGTCTCCAGAAGGTAGTGCTTGGGGAACATTGCTCGACACCGCGGGCTCTCCAATATGGGGTCCCGCAGGGGTCAGTTTTGTCCCCCCTGCTTTTTAATATCTACATGAAGCCGTTGGGAGAGGTCATCAGGAGTTTTGGAGTGCGTTGTCATCAGTATGCTGATGACACGCAGCTCTACTTCTCCTTTTCATCTTCTTCAGGTGAGGCTGTCGATTTGCTGAACCGTTGCCTGGCCTCGACAATGGACTGGATGAGAGTTAACAAACTGAAGCTCAATCCAGACAAGACTGAGATGCTGTTGGTGGACGGGTTCTCTGATCGGATGGTGGATATATACCCTGTCCTGGACGGGGTTACACTCCCCCTAAAGGACCGGGTTCGTAGTCTGGGAGTCTTTTTAGACTCTTCCCTCTCACTTGAGGCTCAAGTAGCCTCGGTGGTTAGGAATGCGTTTTACCAACTTCGGTTGGTAGCCCAGCTACGTCCCTATTTGAGTAAAGAGGACCTTACATCAGTGGTACATGCTCTGGTAACCTCACGTTTGGATTACTGTAATGCGCTTTACGTAGGGCTACCTTTGAAGACAGTTCGGAAGCTACAACTAGTGCAAAATGCGGCGGCCAGATTGCTGACAAGGACCAAGCGGTCCGAGCATATAACACCTGTTCTGGCCAGCTTGCACTGGTTGCCAATATGTTTCCGGGCTAGATTCAAAGTGTTGGTATTAACCTATAAAGCCTTATACGGTGCGGGACCACGATACCTTGCGGAACGCCTCTTCCGATATGAACCGGCCCGTGCACTACGTTCTACTATGAAGGCCCTCCTCCGGGTTCCAACTCACAGGGAGGCCCGGAGGGTGATGACAAGATCTAGGGCCTTCTCAGTGGTGGCCCCCGAACTATGGAACAGTCTCCCTGAGGAAGTACGCCTGGCGCCGACTCTGCTCTCCTTTCGGCGCCAGGTCAAAACCTTCCTATTCTCTGAAGCATTTTAAATTACACTGATTTAATTTTAAAAATGTTTATTGTGTTGGATTGTTGCTTGTATTTTAGTATTGTTTTGTTATTTATTGTATTTTTATGCTGTTTTATGTTCACCGCCCAGAGAGCTATTGCTAGTCGGGCGGTATATAAATTTAATAAATAAATAAATAAATACTTAACAAGAAGCAGATTCTTTTTATGTAATTCTTAGCTCATTTTTCTGCCCCAAGGCTTTCTGCTAGCTAGCTTGCAGTTCCATGTACTGACCAACTGATTCAACTGAGCAGGGAACTGTTGCTTAATTTTGAAGTTCCTGGTTTGAACATAAAAGAGCCTGCTGGATCAGGCCAGTGGTCCATCTAGTCCAGCATCCTATTCTCACAGTGGCCAACCAGATGCCCATGGGAAGCCTGCAAGCAGGACCTGAGTGCAAGAGCACTCTTCCTTCCTGTGGTTTCTGGCAACTGATTTTCAGAAGCATGCTGCCTCTGACTATGGAGGTAGAGCACAGCCTGGCTTGTAGCCACTGATGGACTTATCCTCCATGAATTTGTCTACTCTTCTTTTAAAGCCATCCAAGTTGGTGGCCAGCACAGCCTCTTGTGTCAGCAAATTCCACAGTTTAACTATGTGCTGTGTGAAGAACACTGTGACATTTGATTGAAAGGGACAACAATATTAAAACAAAATATGACTTATTTATCTATTTATTTGCTATATTTATCGTATACCCAACAACTGTCATTCTCTAGGTATCCAGAAGGCCTAAACACGTCTGGGATGTATACATGAAGCTACAAAAGAGATGTGATTTCCTAGAGAGTAGAAAAGTGGCAGCCTAAATATATTTACTCTGAGGTAAATCCGCTGAGTTTATTGGAATTCCCTTCCCTACAAAAGTATTTTGGAAAGTGTCTCATTTATGCAAGGAAAGGGGAAAGTTGTACAATCTGACAGTAATTATAGTATACAGGGGGGCAGTAAAGTAGAGTTACATGCAATTACTCCAGGAAATATAAGAAATGTGTACCTAATGTACTACTGGTAGGAAATAATATTTGTGACAGGCTACATGGAATTATGGAGGCAGCCATGTATTTTTCCAGTACAATTCCCCATCAGAGCAACTGCATATCATCTAGTCCCATCACTCCCAGGGGGACTTGCAACAGTATTTTCAATGTGCATGGTGCAAGAACCCCCACTCGCTAGCTAACTGCTTGTGTAGATGAATGAAATCTTTTTAAGAATTACAAGAGGAGAGAAAGGCAGCCCTCAGACCAGCATGCCCATCTGCCACTGGTACAGACAAACATTTAAGACTGTACATGGGATAGCTGCCTATGGTCTTCTGCTGCTACTACATTGTAAAATGCATACTTCACATCTCCGTGTATATAAACATGCAAGGTAGCTAATATATCAAAAACACAGAATTTAGAAATTCATACAAAAATATTTTAAAGCATCAGCTTCAACCACCAAAAGGAGAAGGAGCCATTTACAGAGGGTCTAATCAAAAGACAATCCATAATGACACTTCCTCAAAGGCCTTTGTACATAGAATAGTTTCAACGTGATGTCAAAAAGAAATCAGTAGAAATATGACAGAATGTGTACAATGTACTTATAGAAACCCACTGAACTTCCAGAGATGTATGCCTTTGGATGATGGCTTCAGCAGATGATCAACAAGGAAGCAGATTGATACAGGAGAAGGTGGTCATTAGCAAAAAACAGCATTAGAAATAGAAACATCATGCTCACGTCTAACATTTCATTGGTGGGAACTGAAAAGAACTGAGGGCCTGAAATAAAATCAAAGATTTCTTGCAGACATCCCTGCCTTCCAAATGTACAAATTAGTTATCCAAAACCTGATACTACTGTGTTAAAATAATATTTTTAGATGTGTTGGAAAAATCTTGGCACTGTTCCAGTTCTACAGTCCAACATACAGCAGATGGATTGATGAGCCCAGTAAATTCTTTTATATAAGAATTGTCCCAGGAGACTAGCCTTTTATGTACTCCCCAAGGTGCATAAATCAGTGTTAAATCTACTTGGCAAGCCTGCTAAAGAATTGATTTACTAACTTAGCCAATTTAACAGTTTATGGACTTTTCCACATACAACCTGATACAGATGCTCCATTCTTATATTCAAAGCACCACAGATGTTGAGCAAAAACAGTGTCGGAGAGGAACAAAAAGTATAGGCTACCTGTCAAATTTATGTTCAATGATGTGTCTTAAAGTAGATGTGCAAATATCCAGGCACTTGCTTGCATAGAGCAATTTTTGTTTTGCAGCTTAAATAATACATTTTCTTATTTTAAAAAGAACTTTGTGCAATGTGACCAAACTTACATTTGCCATATTTAATCACTGTAGGGCCTATATAATGGTTGTTCTGCACAAATTTGAAGTGTTTTCTTTAACATGTACAGAGTATGTTTTTAGTTTACTTTCCAGCACCACAAGCCATTGGCAGTAAACACATTGCAATTAGTATATATATGAATATAGTCCCAGGAAGCTTGCCAAGCCTATAGTGTGAATTCACACATGCATGCTCTCTCTTCATAACTACAATATCAAGACACAATTTCTTTTTCTATCTACAAAATGGAGTCTTAGCCTCTGAGATTAATTGCTTGGTTGAGAATAAGAATACTGATGATCTTGTTACCCATCTTGAATTTTATGGGCAGCACATGTTGCAAATCCAAATCAATAATAAATTAGTGTGGGTAATTTATGTGGAGGAACCTTCACACTTTGTATCATGTCCCTTTCCAGTAAGTCAGAACACCAACTCAGAGGAGAAGGAAACAACCTATTTGATTCCCCAGCATGGGAATATTTACTGACCCTGAAGGCACGTTTTTTAAGAATCCATGAAGCCGTGGGTGAACCTGCAGCAGCAGCTTGGTCTGAAAAAAAGACCAGGAAGGAAGTGGCACTATACCATATGTACAAGCAGGCAGTCATCCGATGATGCACCCAATCAGTTTCCTGGGAATCTTTCCCAAGGGTATGAAAAGGCCCATCAAAAGATACGACAAAGTGCTGAAGGAGTACTAACCTATGGCTCCTTCAGACTTCATGGCCTGTAGCAGTATATAGATATGGCAGAGGACCATTGTTTAATATTAGCCCCTCTCCCCAGTCATCTGCTACCACAAAAGTGTTATATTGAATCCACAGAAACCATTGGCTGGTAGGATCCCTCTTTCCTTAGACTAGGGGTTGCCAGTGTGATGTCCACAGCCACACAGCACACATATGCCTGCAGAAGTCTTCCCTGATGCCTGCACGGTCCCTTCATTTGTCCTTTACCCTAATTTGGTTTGCTAGAACCATTACGTTGTAGCCAATATACTAGTATTTGGCATGTACATGGTTGCAGAGTGTTATGTTGTACCCACAACAGTTTCTCCAGTTTACAAATGTGCCCATCAGCAGCAGCAGCAACAAAAGGTTCCTGATCCCTGCCTTAAACTTATTATATTATGTGTGGAGGGATATTTCAACTGAACTTGCCTCTTTTGGTGTTATATCACTAGGATTATGACAAGAGTGAGAGTCTTTTGACACACACACACCTAAAAAAATTGAGGATTCACACTGAGAAGATGGGTCATCTCAGTAGGTGCATTCTATGTTTGGCCTACAGCACTAGATAATTGTGTAGGATCTCACTAAAGGTAAAGGTGTCCCCGCACTTGTAGTGCGAGTCGTTTCCGACTCTTAGGGTGACGTCTTGCGACGTTTACTAGGCAGACCGTATATATATGGAGTGGGATTGCCAGTTCCTTCCCCGGCCTTTCTTTACCACCCAGCATATGCCGGGTACTCATTTTACCAACCACGGATGGATGGAAGGCTGAGTGGACCTCGACCCCTTTTACCGGAGATTCGACTTTCTCCTTTCGTTGGAATCGAACTCCGTCCGTGAGCAGAGCTTCGTCTGCGTTACCGCCGCTTACCACTCTGCACCACGGATCTCACTAGAGTAAGATAATTGGGAGGAGGGGGATTTGTTTCCCACAGTCCATCAGGTTCACAGGTAAAAAAATCCTCATCAGTTCCAGAACAACCACTCTTACCTATCTCTTTCTTAGAAACTTGTCTCACAGCTTGCATGAGTACACAGCATGCATCTACAATGCCCTATCTCCATCTCAAGCAGATGTAAAACTGCAACCTTTCCAGGGGTGTAACATACACATCCTATTCAGGATGCAGGAGAAATGGGAAAACTCTTATATTAATTGCTTATATTATATTGTTGTTACACTGATTGGAATTTAAATGTTCAATGATATGATTTGTTGTCTAAAATATTTTCTCTCTCTGCGTATGAGGGGGAATGCAGTGTGAACTGCTTTAGTGCAATTGTCTCCGGATAAGCAGCATCTAAATTAAAATCTAATGTAAATGAGGGCTCAGTTTAGCTGTGGCAGTTGTTGGAACAAATTGCCTGCCCTGGCTAACCTTTTGTCCTGATGCCTGCTTTCTACAGTTGCCCTGCACCAATTCTCCTTCAGTCTTCTACCAGCTATTTGAAGTGGCACAGACAGGCAAAAGGTAGCAGCAGAGGACTGTCACCGATGGAATTGTTCCTGCTGTCCAGTTCTCCCCAGGTTCCTCAGGAGGCAGGAGATTTCCTGCACTAATACGGCTGAGGGCAACACCAAGGCAGCATCCAGGGCCACTCCAAAGTCACAGTCCCAACAGAAGCCACAACAACAAAGGGTTCAGGCAAGGAGCAAGGTCCAAGGTCACAAGCCAGGCAGTCCTTGAGCGGCACAGGGCAAGGGTAGAGACAGATCCAGAGTATTCCAAAGTCAGCTCTGGAGTCAACAAGCAAGCAGCAGACAGGACAGATACAGTGCTGATGCAGATACATTGTTCCAGCAGCTCTTCCAGTCTAGCACTGGGGTTTTTATGCTGGAGCTGCTGGAACCACACCCCAAACCTCAGCTGACTCTTATTAAACACCTGCAGCCAGGCATTTACTCCCAGGAGTCCAGGCCTGCAGTCGAGCACTCCTCTGGGTAGGCCGGGTCTCCATCTGACATTTGAAGCGATGCCTCTCCCTTGGGACCACAACCCATTCAGCCTCAATGTCAGAGGCTGAACTTGCCCTGGGTGCAGACAGGCAACCTCATCGTAGGACCCTCGTTCCTAACCCTCAGAATGAACCTAAGCCAGGACTGGGTGCAAGACTGGAGCCTCCTGGTCTTCCTCCGATTGAGGATTTCTCTGATGAGGACTCCTGTGGGTGGGACCTGACACTGCCCTGAAGGGCTGTGACCAAAGCAGGCCACAACTTAAAGCAAGTTTTTTTAAAATATAAAAATAGTAGGCCTTTCTCCTTAAAAGTCTGTGCGAAACTGAACTGCTCCCTCCTGCTGTCCATAGAGACATCCATTGATACATTCACAACACTTTTAAACAACGATGATTTAGACTATGGAAACACTTAGCTTCCATGTTGGTTAAAATGCTGCAAGATTTTTTCTTTTTCTGCAAAAGGGCAATGCTGCATTTCTGCTATACAAAAACAAGCACAACTGAGCCAGATCAATGTACTTGACTGTGTATGTATGTGTGTTTGTGCATGTCTTGGTTGTGCTGACTCATCTGCAGTATTTGTAGCTTGCCAACAGCTTTAGCTGGGGAGCATCTGGAAGGTGAGCCATTTGGAAGAGTGTCTACAAAATGAAGGGACATGTTCCAAGTTTTCCACCTTTTCTTTTATCTTTGCTATTCTGTTCTTTTTATGTCTAGCTTATAACACACCAGTGGAGAAGATGAAATGGCATTGGGTTGAATATCTTTTTCCTTCTCCCATTTGTGTTTGTTGTGATTTTTGTACACATCCTTCACTGTTAATCAGACAATTTTTTCACATTACAATGTAGCATCTGCTGAGAGATGGGAGAAGAAAATAAGGCTCTTTTGAGGTTTGTACTCTTTTTGGGGGAGGTTGTCAGCGGTTATTTTCTTGAGCTCCTAGCTTAGGAGGGATGGAAAACTGTAGATGAATTGCCTTGGACCAATGCAGATAATTTAAATAGTTTTGAGGTACTGCAATAAAAATGCACACATTCACATGCATGCACACACACACACGCACACAGACAATGACATACATAGATATGTTAAGGTATGCACATATCACTTGCACATATTTTCTTTTGCTCCTTTGACTACACATGTGCATGCATATGGAGACAGGGAAAATGTTACAGAAAGCTGAAATGAAGCTTGATAAGGAATGTTCACATGTTACATTCAACGAGTATACAATCTGTGTATAAATGTACACTATTTCACACAAACAACTTATATCTGCTCATAGTTATAAAATTCTTGCGGGTTTGTGGGGTTCAAGCCCCTGGATTTCCCCAGAGGGGCTCAGCACCCACCCACCCCCCGCAACCAGTGCCAGGCAGTATTGACAGGCTCACATGATGGAGTCACTTACAACAGCAACTGCAGCAAAGGACTGCCCCATCTCCTTGTTGTGTCATATTATAATTTCCATGCTTCTTTGGGGCTTTGTTCCTGTTTACCATTATTTGTTTGTATGCATGTTTGTTAATTAAGAATTTATACCCTGCCTTAGGGCCTATGGCCCTCACAAGGTGGCTTAGCCCTTAACCTTGGCTCCACCCACTTTCTTTGGAGCAACAGACTGCTGGGCTCAACAGGCTACAAAGCTGTAAAGACTGAACTAGATAAATCAAGAGCCTCCATAATATTAAATATAAATAAAATTTCAACATATCTTACAGGGACAATAACCATTTGACATTTGACAGCAGGGGGCGGGTCTCTCAATCACCATGAAAAACAACAACAACAACAAATAGTCTGCGGGACTTTAATGACTGTTTTTATTTTAGCATAAGCTTTTGTAGACCAGAGCCTATATATATGGGGGCAAAGCCTCCCTGCTTGCTTCGTTCACCAACCTCCCCAAACACACACATGCCCCAGGCACCCCCAAACACACACACACAAACACCCCATTACATAATTTCATTACATAATTTCATTACATAATTTAAGTGTTAAGAATGTTTTGCTTATAGGACGAGTTTGCTTTTCAAATCCATCTGAGTGATTTCCTAGCTGAGGGTTTACAAAATTTGGCTGTTTGTTTTAAGATATGAAATTTGCCAATGTAGAATCTTGAAGCATTCCATTAGACTATGAGCTCGCTGATCTCCAATATTTACTTTCTCACCCTGTTATAGAAAAAGTTAGAAGTAGTGAAATACTTAGGAGAGCAAGCTACACTTCAGATAATATAGATGGTAGCAGAGGATGGTGAGATTCCCTGTTTGGCTGGGGAGAGGACGCCAAAGGAGGTTTAGCCCTTATAATGCACCCCATTGTGGTGATTTTGATGTTTCAAATAATTCTGGCCTTTGTCTTAATGGCCCTTGTAATATGGATCCGATCCCAAATGGCACAGATATACCAGAGAGAAGTAAGCATTAGAGCCAAGGGCAAGACTAAGAAGTCTAAGGTGTGAAAAGACATCTGAATAAGTATATGCAGATGTTTTCCAACGGGGGGATTGTTACGAGGCAGGGTCATGGAGCCTGCTAAACTACAATTCCCACCCCCCACCCCCACCTAATGGTATGGCTGGTTATGCTTTCCCAAGAGGTTTTGTGTGAAGAGTAACAAGGGCAGAAATTAAGTTACAAAACTAAAGCTATAGCATAAATGTTCTGCATAAATCTTATCTTGTTCTTTGGCAAATTTCCCTCACCCACAGTGAATCCCATTGTTTGTTAGGAGCCTTAGTTTTCAGGGTCAGTTAGAGATATACACACACACATACACAACATCACCAGACTTTCATACCCTCCTTGGCAGGAGGGGGAGAGAGGCAAAAGTCTTTTAAAACCGAGGCTTGAAAAAGAGGAAAGGAGAAAGAGGAAGGGGGGCCGAGGAACATCAGAGCTCCCACACACATGTACGACGCTCTCAAGGAACGCATCAAGGACTGCAGGGACAGAACCGGGGAGACTCTGGGTCTCGGTGCAAAACCTTGAGACAAACAGATGCCTTCCTGGTTTTGGATCAGAGCTCTTTCACATAGCTTCAGCTGTATTCAGTTGCCCACTCAGGGCTTAGAAGAGGTAATCTTTCTCTCTTACCTGTCACTCTTTAGGGTTCTTTGATCTCTTTAGTTTAAAGTTATGAATGGGTTAGGATTAATGATTAATGCTGCCATGCACCCAGTAATTTTGTAATGCTATTCTTCTCTTTTTTCTTTTCTTCACCAAATACTTTAGGATAATAAATAAAAATAATGTGATATTGTGTGAAGCTAGTATTCTAGCTAGCTTCAGAGGAGGGAGATGATGTGGAAATTTATATATACATACATGTACAGCTAATGGAGAATTCAATATACATAAATAATAATTCAAAGGCATGTGTTGCTTTAATCTAACAGACAATTCACATCAGATTGAATTAAAAATTACTAGGTTAAGGGACATTATATCTGGAATCAGTGAAAGTAACATTGCTCTCTTCTCCTGGCTCACTTCCTTGTTACTCAACTGGGGGTGGGTGAAATATTTGCTGTTTGGTTTTTCATGTTTTGCCATAATATCTCTAGCAATGTGCTGTTTCACCTACTGCTTTCCTCTAATATCTTCATGCTTTACTATTCTATGTAAACCTCAGGCTAAGGTTAAGGCGAACCCAGCCTATACTATGGATGCGCTGGAATGCCTCACTTTCAGGGAAGCAGTAAACGAAGCCTATGGTCTGCATAAGTTGTAAGGATGGTGCAGATTGGCTCTCTGTGGTCGCAATAAGCACCAAAAGGCGGATTGTTGGCGTGGAAAATATGAGTACCTCAGAAACAACCCCACTGGATCTAATCTATCCCCTTCTTGGCTTGTGTTTGTTGTAAAGTGTATCTCTCCCTAGCCTTTCAGACTTGTGCAAATTCTTGTGTTAATTCTTAGTAAAGCACTGGCATCTAGAATCTGTTGACATTGCTGTGCTGTATCTAAGGCAAAGGCAAAGGATGTGTTCCCTGCAAGAGACACATTTAACCCTGAAAAGAACAAAATATGTTTGTTCTTTTCCAGTGTACTGATCACAAAGGGTCTGTTTGAAGGGGGTGACAACTTTAAGATAGGATCTGTCAGAAGGACAGGAAGACAGGAAGGATGAAAACGCACCTTCTGTTCTTTTCATTGCGTCTGTTTACAGCTTTGTTTTATGACTCTGTCTTTCATCTCTTTACTGTTTACCGTGCTCTGGTGGTCTATAAATTCTTGGCGCTTCCTAAATAAAGTGGTCCATCTGACCATTGCTGTCGCTCGGTTGGACTGAGGGCTGCTTTGTGCGGTTGGATCCTTTAGCCAAAGATCCATTGTGTGAAAATGTGTTTTCCTTCCTAGCCTGGTTCAGGGTCCAGTCCAGCTCCGTGCCTTACCTGGGGAAGGAGGCACGGTGAGATTGAGATTGAATCTCACTCATCACCCACACTCCCAAACACAACACTACCCACTTGCCATAGCTGTTGCACCGCTGCCACCAGCCTCCCACCCAGGCTGAGGCTGCTGCCTGGCTGAGACAGGAAGTGGTCTCTCTGTGTTAGTATGTCTGATTTGGAGTTGGAAGCTGGAAAGACAGAGAAAGGCTATGCTGAAACCCAAGCTATGACTTTGGGGACCCCCCTAGAAATCTAATGGGGAAGCAAAGTGTTAATCCTGCTAGCCCCTCCATCTTAAGTTCAGGTTGTATATATGTGTAAATAAACCATATATCATAAAAACACCACATCTCCACTGACCTTCATTCCAATGAAACCAAACCTGGATAAGGGCAGGAACCCCAGGAAGTCTTGCACAGCTTGGAGATTGGTGTGTGTGCAAGACTATATATTCACCCTGCCTGATCCTTCACTCATGCATCTGAGGAAGTAGGTGCTGGCCTAAGAAAGCTTATGCTTTTTTTAAAAAAAATACAGTTAGTCTTAAAAGTGCCACAGACTCTTTGTTTTTTTCTGATACTATGAACTAACATGGCTACCCCTCTCCTATTTTTTAACATGAAATTTAGACAAAAAGAAACAATGTCAAACTGCTTTAAAGAGTGGGTATGAGAGAGGGTTTTTGTCAGCTAACATGAGCTTGTTTAGTTGGCCAGCTTGAACCAACATTAACCCTGGTCTTAAACTGGCAGGTGTTTGGGGGTTTTTTATCAATGACTATTCTGGAGTCTAGAGTGGTTGTAACAGCAGCTCTCCTCCTGCAGAATTCTGATATTTTCCTTTGAATTGTGTTCAGTCCACCATTCTCACCACTTTGCCACGGATATATTTGTTATTAGAAAGCACAAAGCTCATTCTGAAGCTGATGCTTCCTTCCACTTGTGAAAGTACACCTACAACATCCTACAATGGAGACCTGAATGCAGGGCCAGGAGGAATCTCCACTGCTTCTTCCTTGGCAGGAAACTCAGCTAAGAGTCTTCAAGGATGAGAGCTCCTAATGTGAGGGGAAAGCCAGGATGACAGTGCTATGATACTTGGAAAAATACCAATGAGAGGCTCCCGTATGATTAGGTAACGCACAAAGCATATTGTGACATCTGCTGCTCAGCATCAAATGCCATATTAGCCAGATGTGTTTTACAAGTTGAACCTATACTGAATTAGTGCGTTCTCCCAGGTAACTATGCGCTGAATTGCAGTCATACCCTGTAAACTTAATAATGAGTTTTTGTTTTAAATGTTTTTTTTAAGGTGGCGTTTTTAAATAGTGCGTTAAAAGAGCAAGATATATCAAGTCCCAGTGGCATGACTCTGGATTTTCCTTGGGGTTATGGCTATGAGGTCAGTCATGATGCAGATGCACTTTACAGTTCTTAGAAATTGCCCCCAAATATGCTTGGACTCACTTATGGTATATTTGGTTAAGAGTATGAAGTGAAAAGAAGATTGCCACTACTTTGAACTCTGCACTTTGCTCACAAACTGAGTTAGTGTGCAGCAGCTGTTTTGCACTCTGCACTGGCTCAGAGACCACAACCATGCCTTTACCAAATACAGGCACCCATGTTGCTATAATTTAGTCAATTTCATATTGTTAAATCACCCTTCTGAATGAAGGAGAAACAAGACTCCTGCAACTGAATGGTCAGGAAGATTAAAATGTTCTCCTACAGCAGTGATTCCCAAACTATTTTTTGCCATCAACCACTTGAAAATTGCTGATGGTCTTGGTGGATCACTTAATGTTTTTTCTGTCTGTTGCAACAATTGTAATGGCCTGTGCTAGATGTTGTATGATTTTTCATTGTATTTTTATTGCTTCCTTTATTTCTTATAGTTTAGTTAATAGTATTACAATTTACTTCCCATATAATTCAATTTGTAATACAATAAAATACAATATAAGAAATAAAAGAAGCAATAAAAATACCATTATTATTATTTTAATAGCCTGTCCTTCCTCCTCAAGGGAGCCCAGGATGGCAAACAAGATGTGATAAAACACTAAAAACATATTTTAAAAAACCACTTTTTTTCTTAATCTTAAAGACCATTCCAATGCAGATGCAGACAGAAATCAATCAATTATTTAATGTGGATATGCTGCAACCCTCTTGAATGAAACTCATGGATGTTATGGAAATATATATGCAGAGATACTCAGCGGTCTGAGCTGTGTGTGTGCCAGTGTGTATTTATCTACATAGCAGGCATTTACCCTGCATTCAGATCACTGAGACTTAAGACTTAGTAAAAATAAGAAAAGCTACTTTGTTTATAGAAATATACAGTAGATAGGAAAGGCATACCTAGTTCTAACTAACTAGGTTGGAGGTGCAATGCCCAGACTTGGGTGTTGCCCTCACGGCTCAGGAAAGAGAACAAAGACAAAGATGTTTCTTCTCTCCTTGGACAGTCGAAGAAGAAGACAAAGGAAGGAGGGGCAGATAAGCTTCCCTGAGCATATCAGTTTACAGCGGAAGGAAGTTAGGTAGAGAAAAGCATAGGTAAAGGTAGGCAAGCCTAGCCAGCTGGAGGATCCTAACTCTATCTTCCTTCTGGAATACAAACAAAAGAACCCAAACAGGAGTTGTTCTTGCCCCACTTCCAACCATGGACCACTGGTGGTTCACACACCACAGTTTGGGAACACCTGCACTATAGGCTTTTCTGTGTTATATTTCTTAATGTCAAATCAGACATCAGACAGAGGGAGTGCATCCCTGCTGGTGCTGCTGGACCTCTTGGCAGCTTTTGATACCATCAACCATGGTATCATCCTGGGCTGTCTAGCTGGGATAGGATTGGGAGGCACGATTTTTCAGTGGCTCCGGTCCTACCTGGAGGACAGGTCCCAGAAAGTGGTGCTGGGAGACTACAACTCGACCCGGTGGCCTATGGGGTCCCACAGGGTTCCATTCTGTCTCCCATACTCTTTACCATCTACATTATTGAAACTGGTAGAAGTCATCCGCAGATTTGGAGTACAATGTCATCAATATGCTGATGACACACAGCTCTCGCTATCTCCCTACCACCTGATTGCAGGGAGGGAGTGCTCATCCTAAACCAGTGCCTGAAGGTTGTGAAGGACTGGATGAAGGCTAACTAAAACTTAATCCAGACAAGACAGAGGTGTTGCTGGTGAAGAGGAAAGCTGTGCCAGGGATAAGGCTGCAACTTGTTCTGGATGGGGTCACCCTCCTCTCAAAGGAGCAGATCCAGGAGCATACCTGGTTCCTGCCCTGCTGTTTGAATATCAGGTGGCTGCAGTAGCCAGGAGTGCTTTTGGCGAACTCAGACTGGTCTACCAGCTGCCCCCATTCCTGGAAGCAGTTGACTTGGCCACAGTGATGCATGCATTGGTGACATGGAAGCTTGATTACTGTAGTGCATGCTACGCTGGGCTGCCTTTGAAAAAGGTTCGGAAATTGCAGTTGGTTCAAAATGCGGCAGCAAGAATGTTAACTGGATCATGGCATGGGCATTATATCACCCCTGTTCTTTATCAATTCCATTGGCTCCCAATTCATTTCCGGAACCAATTCAAAGTGCCGGTTTTGACCTTTAAAGCCCTAAATGACTTTAAGGGACTGCTTAGGCCCATATGATTTAAGATTGACTCCTCTAGTCTCCTCTGTGTGCCGGGAACGAAAGATGTTGGACTGGCAGGCACATGGGAGGCAGCCTTTTCAGCCATGGCCCCCCAAGCCCTGAAATACACTGTCCCAAGAAGCCTACTCTGCTCCCTTCCTAACGGTGTTCCAGAGACTTATGAAAACCATCTTGTTCAGGAGAGCTTTTGGGAAGGACTAAGGGTATAGACTGAAAAGGTATAGCCTTTTTAGTTTTACCTCTTTAGTCCCCTTTTAATATCACTCCCCTAGATTTTGTAATTGTATTTTATGTATTTTTATCTATTTTAATTTTTTTGTGTTTTTTATTGTGTATAGTTTTATTGTGAGCTGCCCTGAGTGCCCCACTGAAGGGTAGAAGGGCAGGATATAAATATTTTGAATAAATAAATAGATAATATATTTGTGTCCATTTATGCTCTTGCATAGAAACTGTCCAGTTTGCCCTACATACATGCTTGCATATTTGCAGATCTTAAAGTGACCTAAAAGCAAATTTCAAAGATGGGACACAGTGGGAGATCACTGAATTACCACTATAACCACTGGTTTGCACCCACCTTTTCCTAGGTTTGCCCCCCCCCTGGAAATTGGAAAGTCTATGCCCCTGTACCTGCTTCTACCTGTGTTCAGTGTTGTTGTTGTTGTTACTATTATTAGTTAAATTTATATCCCACCCTTCCTCCCAGTAATGTGTGAACAAACCTAATAGTTGAGCTGTACAGTTATTCACGTGTAATATTTAATGGATGTAGAGTCTGTACCTCTGCATACAATAGCTGAAATGTACAAATCAATGAGTGTACGTGTTTCACACAAACACTTGTACATGTGTAGACATAGCTTATCCATATGTTCACTGTAATGTGAATAAGGTTATAGAGTCATTGCCTTGGATCCAACAATAAGTTAACTGAAGGAAATTCATGGATGGAATGCCCCATTCTTGCTTCCCCCTGCAGCCACCTGTAACCCTCAAAGAACCTCTCTGAAGGGTCAGGAGGCCATTGGGGTTGCTGAGGGAAAGGAGAGGAGAATTGACCTAAATAAAGCTTAGATCCATGTCTCCACCCTGGAAGGGAAAAATGTACACTTTACCAGGACCTGAAGATCCAGGACTCCCCATTCCTAGTATGATATTCTAACTGTCACACCTCAGTGGCAGGTAGGAAGAGATGACATGCTTGTTCCATGTGGACCAGCACTTCAAGATATTGTCTGAACCAGCCAAAAATACAGCATTCTCCCTATTTGTTATGGAAACAGAGAGATATCTGGTGAACTCCTGGGTGAACAACAGAAGATCTCAGAAAGTAATATTGATAATAACATTAAGTATTGTGTTGATTTATAACTTATACTCTAATAGATAAACATCACAATTTGTTTTATTTATTAACATTTATGAAAGATAAGTGTAGACTTACATAATGTATATTCCGGGCCCTCATCCTATGTTTTGCAACTGCAAAATACCAGAAATGAAATTTCAATCAATATAATCATTCCAATACTTTTCTATTGGAATCCATTGTCAGCAGTTCTGCTCATAGGAGTCCTATAGCATATGAAAACATCACAATCAAACAAACCTTTAAGTAATAATGATTGCCTGCTCTCACTGAAGATTTTTGTTAAAGATACCATCTGACCTTTTATTTACTCACAAGATAACCCCAAGTATACAAGCAGATGAGGATAATGATGTTATTTCAAAGATATCTTGAACCCTGATCTATCTTTTTATATGCATGTGTCTTTTAAAGTGTCCAGAAACCAATGACTAAATCAAAGTCTTGGATTAAATCAGGAGCACAGGGGGAAAAGATGTTAGTTTTGTGTGAGCCCCATGAAACCAGTACTCCAAAATGATTATTTACTGCCTGGGCCAAATCTTATGCTTACACTATGTTTAACAGTGCCAGCATGCCACTTCTATAATGCATCTCCATCAGTTGCTAAAGATGGAAGAAAAGAATTTATCAGAATAAAAGACAGCTATCAGGAACTTCTGAGAGATTTCTTTTCTGGCTCAGCCAACTTTCCTCAGTTGGATTCCGCTCTGCTATCTTGTTGTCATAAACAGCTGTATAATTCTTTCAGCTTGTGCATTAGTTTACTGTTAACTCAAGTCTTTGAGCTGTCTGTCAGGGAAGGGACATAGCTCAGTGGTAAAGCATCTGCCTTACATGCAGAAATTTCCAGGTTCAATCCCTGGCATCTCCAGGCATATGCCTGGAACCCTGGAGAGCTGCTGCCAGTCAATGCAAGCAATACTGAGCTGCATGGACCATTGGTCTGACTTGGTATAAGGCAGCTTCCTATATTCCTAACTTATTGCCATTCCAAATCGTATGCAGTTGGTAGCCATTAACGTTTCCTTCCTGACTTGTCTTCCATGTTAATACTTTGACTAAACTTTCTCCTGACAACTAATTTAGAAATATTTTGGCATTTGTCTATGTATCAAAAATTCTAACATGAGAATTAAATCATATAGGGCTTTTTTAGGTTGATTTAAAAAAATAAAAACAACCCACAACCAGGGCCGGCACCAGGCATACCTGGGCCCTTGGGCACCAGCCCACCCTGGGTCCATGGTGCTGTAGCCCAACCCTTCCATACCAGCAGCGTGAGGCTAATAAACCTGCCCACATGCCCCACCTACCTTTATAATCCCTGTAAATGACACGTGTGCTGTGTGCGCATGCCTACCATCAACCAAGATGACAGCAGGGGCATCAGCCCCTTAGGGAAGCTTCCATCGCCATCTTGGTTGGTGGCAGGCATGCGCGCTGCATTCATAGGGATGAGAGAGGTAGGTGGGGTGTGTGTGTAGGCTTATTGAAGCCCACACTGACTATTTGGGGTAGGAGGTGTCTGGGAGCTCCCTCTCCATGATCTGCAGCAGGATCGGGAGCTGATGCTGCTGTGGATTGCAGAACAGGAGTTCTACCCACCAGAGCTTGGAAAAGTTACTTTTTTGAACTACAACTCCGATCAGCCCAATCCAGTGGCCATGCTGGCTGGGACTGATGGGAGCTGTAGTTCAAAAAAGTAACTTTTCCAAGCTCTACTACCCACCCACTGGCACCTCAGGGGCCCCTCTGGGCCACAGGAGCCCTTGGCCAGGCCCAACCTGGATGTCCCCTGGTGCCAGCCCTGCTCACAACCCTCTGATTTTTGTCCTAGTCTCATGATAGACCCAAACTAACACCCCCTAGTCAGAAAGGGGTAGTTAATACACAATTACCTAACTAGTGTATGTTTATTTTGCACTTAGGTATCTGAACTTCAATACAAAATGAAGCACAAGGCATTGTCCTTAGTCTAATGTCTCTGGGAGAGGCGCTGAGTCAGTAGAGTCTGTGAGTTTCCAGTTCTGGAGAAATATATTAGTTGTTGACTCATCCTCATTTCAAGGAACGGCAGATTAACAAGCATGCTATTGTTAACAAGCATTTAAACAGAAAGGCGAAAATTATTTGGGCCTACTGCTTATTATATGCCCAGGAACAAGACTGTGTTGGCAAATGTGAGGCGTCCTTCCCTGGCTCTCCCTGTCAGGTTCCTACCTGCGCGTGGCTACTGCCTGTCACTAGGCACCACCAGGGACTCCACCAGTCCGGACCGCTCTCTCTTATGGTTTCTCTCCCCGCTCTAGCACAGATCTCAACAGATCCCCCTGCTAGGCAACCACCAGTAACGTCCCAATACTAGTATTCCCAGAGACTCTGAATACTGGTATTGTTATTCTCTTCACCGCTGCCACCATTTGTTACAGTTCCCCTTCAGCCTTGGTCATTACCTTACCCTCCCTTCTGGTTTGTGAAACCCCAGCCAAGGATCAGGCCTTTGGTAAACCAAATTAAGTATTTATTACAGATAACAAAGCTAACAAGATTAACAAGATTTCTTCTTAAGGCACATAAGCATATGGTTTTACTCAATACTAATCCGAACTCCACCTCCCTCCTGGCAAACAACTCTCTAAACCCCACCAAGCAACCCACTCAGTTCTCTTCTCCCCCCAGATTCCACTCTCACTCTTCCTTTTATACATTCAGCCATTTTAAACACTCAGCCAATCATCTCGCATTCTACTGCCCATTCACTCCCCCTCCTCTTTCACTCCACTTACCATGTATCTTCTAAAACAACAACACTTACCATATATACATTAATATAGGAACATCACATTTCCCCCCCCTTAAACAACAGCAGAGTATTATTCCTGTTCCAGGATTTATATGTCGCGTTAACAAATAAAAGTCTCTATGGGGAAAATGTCTTTCTTTGTTCCTCTGTCTGGTCACGTCACTGCAGTCCCAGCCACTTGCCTGGAAAGTCCATCGGCCAGTACATTGTCCTTGCCTTTTATGAACTGGAAGTCCACTTGATAGTCCTGTAGGGCCCAGGACCACCTCTGCAGCATAGTGTTATGGTTTTTCATAGTCTGCAACCATAACAAGGCCCGATGATTCGTAGTCACTGTGAATCTTCGTCCCCACACGTATGGGCGCAACTTGTTCAGTCCCCACACGACTGCTAGGCACTCCTTCTGGACCGACGAATAGTTTTTCTCCCTTGGCGTCAGCTTGCGACTCAGGTACGCCACTGGATGTCTGGTGCCTTCTCTCTTCTGCAGCAAGTCGACTCCCAGCGCCAGGTCCGACGCATCTGTAGCCACGATGAATGGTTTCTCATAGTCTGGTGCTATTAATATGGGTCCTTGGCACAAGGCTTGCTTCAGTAGATCAAAAGCCTTCTGACATTCATCCGTCCATACCACACGCTCAGAACACTTCTTCTTTGTTAATTCATGCAAGGGGGTTGCTATTTCCCCAAAATTTCTCACAAACTTCCTATAAAATCCAGCCACACCCAGAAATGCCCTTACTTGTTTTTTGGTTAAGGGGATCGGCCACACTTGTATTGCCTCCACCTTGCTCCATAAGGGGGTGATTTTCCCACTCCACTTACCATGTATCTTCTAAAACAACAACACTTACCATATATACATTAATATAGGAACATCACAGCAAACAATTGCACAATGCAACCAGCAGAGATTATCAGTCTGGATTCAGAGTCATTTGCGACTACAGGATCCAGGATCTTTTTAGAATGGATCTAGATTATGCCCTTTCAGGTCCTAAGTATGTGTTAATGCAATCATTATATACTGGAAGTTGGGGGCCTCAGGCTTAGACAAGGCATTCACAGGAGCCTTCCCCTCTACTCCCCTTCGTATGAATACTATAAGTGAGAGGTTTCAATTCATTTAGGGTTGCTAGGTCAGAAGCATCCCCAACCCTGAGATTTTTGGGGGCGGACTGTAGTGATGTCATTGGGTATGCCTGAAAGAGGTCCAAGTGACATAATGGGACAGGTCTGAGTGAAGTTATAGGGTGGGCCTGAGTGACATCATTAAGCATGATACATTAAGCATCAACCACAGTTGTCTGGAGCATGCAATTCATACAAAAACATTTATCTGATTAGAAATTAAGATAGAAATCTTAGATGGAGCCTGGGTAGGGAAAATTTAATCTAGCCAACTTGCTTCTGGCAAGAAGGGTTTAAGTGCCTTCAGGCCAGGCCAGTCACTAGAAGGCCATTGTAGGAAGACAGGAGCCTAGTGTTGTGGATATGTTAAATGGGAACACTCAGTAGTTAAGATGGATGAACCAGAAGGCTGCAATTCTAAACACACTTACTGACTAAGCCCCATAGAACTCAAAAGGACTTGCTTCTCAGTAGATATGGTTTGGACTGTGTTGTTGGTAAAGCTTGACAAGGGATCCTCTGCAAAGATATCCATATTCAAGTAGGGTTGGCAGCCCCCTGCCTGGAATGCCCTGCCCCTACCTTTTTTACATCCAAATTTATTTACAGATTTCACCCTTCACTTCAGAAAGAGGTCTGAGAAATGAGTAAGAAGATTCTCTACCCTTTCTGTCTCCCCTGTGGGCTTCTATAAACTCACTTTGGCAGCCAACCCAATTCCAGTGACTATAATTGACAGACAGAAAGCACACATGATTTGGTCTACCTTAATAGGCAGCAGCTTGGGAACAACAATTGCAGCCACGCTGCCCAGCATGTGAATTATCTTTTACCACTATTGGGCAAGAAACAAACAACAAGGTCCATCATCAGTGGGTTTAAGAAGGTTGAGTGGAGTGCATGGAACCACTGTTGTTGCTTCTATGGATGAAAGAGAGTGAGGATAAAGGTAAATAAAGTACAAACAGAAAAATAACAATAAAGGACAGTGATGATTTCCTAAATGCAATACTATGCCAACCACAACAAGATTCCTATGAGTAAGGTGGAAAACTAAGCATCCCACAACCAGTCAGGATTCCTAACCAAAAACCAAAACTAAAACAATCCTGGCAGCCAGTTGGCCAAGGTCACAGAAATCCCCATGCAGCACAACCAGACCCAGGGGCTGTAGTTAGTGCAGAATGCTGTGGCATGATTGCTGACATGAGTGAAACACTACCAGCACATAATACCTCTGCTCTGAAATCTGCACTGGTTGCTGATTTGCTACCAGGCCAAGTTCAAGGTGTGCTTTCCATGTTACGGGTGTCATATAGTACTTGTTCTGATTTTGTAAGAAATCAATCCTTTAGTGTGGCAGTACCTACGTGTTGGACCTCCCTGCCTATTGACATTAGCAGGTGCCTTCATTGTACTGTTTTTGGCACCTTCTAAAAATATTTTTGTTTAGGTAAGCCTACCCAGGCATGTAGGAGCTATTATTTTTATCTATATTTAACTCATAGTTGGTTTTATTATTTTGAATGTTTTTAAATACCTGTCTTTAACTGTTTTGCCAATAATTTCATTGTTTTAATTCCTGCTATGAACAACTTTGAACTGTTTTACAATAAAGCAGTATATAAATGTAAATAAAATACATAACTAAATTTTGGAGTCACTGTGGCCCGTGGGTCTCTTTCCTCTTTTGTACTGAGTCAGGCCATTTGGTATCATCTAGCTCAGTACTGATGACATGGACTAGCATTGGCTCTCCAGGATTCTAGGAAATACTCTCTTCCAGAGATTGAATTTTGGACCTTTGCATGCAAAGCATGTGCACTACCACTGAGCTACAGCCTTTTAAAAATGTAAATTTTAAAATTGTTCTTTTCAATTCACTAATGAATGCACAGCATACTAGGGCAGATCCACACCATGCATTTAAAGCACATTTAACATACATTTGAAGCACATGAATCCCACTACAGAATCCTGAGAACTGTAGTTTGTTAAGGGGGTGGGAACTATAACTGTGAGGGAAACTTCACTTCCCAGGATTCCTTAGGGGAAGTCATGTGCTATAAATGGGAGTTGGATGTGCTTTAAATGTATCATGTGGTTCTGCATAAACTTTGCCTGCATATAAATCATTTTAATTAAATTTTAAAATGGAAATAAGCTATAAAGTTTACTTGGTGACCATGGGCTACACAGCATCTCTCAACCTAACCTGCCCCTCAGGGTGAAAAGAACAGAGGGGGACCATAACCAGCCCCAGGAAGAAGGGCACACTTAAAATGTAGAGGAAATAATCATTTGTATATAATAATTTACAACCATAGTGTGAAATCAGATACTGTACAGATCAACACATATGAAGAAATATATAAGCATGAATGTCAAAGATGTTTATTATTTACACAACCTATAAAGATATTTATAGTGCAATCCTATGCATGTTTACTCAGAAGCAAGTCCCAATGTATTCAATGGGGCTTACTCGGATATGGAAGCATGCAGGGGACTGCAATTCAATGATAAGGAACTTCACTCACCCAATCCAAAATTCAGAATCATGCCACTTTAAGCTGTTTTGCAACTTTTATATTTGTTTTACAGTTATTGGATTTTAAATGGCTTTATTACTTGTTGTGAGCTGTCCTGGTTTCCAACCCTTACCTCACAGGGTTGTTGGAAAGATTCCATATACACACACTGGAGATGTAAAACTACATACACCCCGTATAATTATTGTCAGAACCAGTTGGTCATTACAGAACATTTTAAATAAAATAAAATAAAATCAGTATTAGTTACCTATAAAATAAAAGCAGTGACACCTAGGTAAGCCCTGCCTAATTGCTTTAAAAATAGGATTCGAGGGGGAAATATTTACAACACAATACTTTCCTATGTTCACTCAAAAGTCCCATTGATTTTCAGCACAATCCTAACCATGTCTACTCAAAAGTAAGTCCTACTGAATTCAATGAGGTTATCTCCCAGGTATGTGGAATTAGCATTGAAGTTTTACTCCCAGAAAAAATTCATATTGGGAAAGTTTTCAAAACAGGTTATGAATAAGACAAATAAGCTGCCCTCTTCCACAGTCCTGTAAAAATTAAACTTTGTTTGACTCTTTAATTATAAAAATATAACACTGAAACATGTACACTTTTGAAAACTTGTTCAAAAATTATTTGAAAAATAAAAAGTATAATATACCATTTTGCAAGTAATTAAAAAACTTACATCTACACTTTTATGCCTACCAAGATCCTTCTGTGATCTTCTGTTGTAGTGAAATCCTATGCATGTTCCCTCAGAAGGAAGTCCCAATCCTGTACAGAAAAAGTACTCTATGCTGCTGAAAGCTATATATTTACTGAATTCTTGATGTGAAAGGAAACAGGAAAAGGAAACCGTTCTCAGAACCTGAAATGAGGTTTAGCTCATCAATCACAACCCTGACTTCTTATTAGCTAAAAACTTGAAAGGGCCAGGATTGGAGCAGAACTTAGAGAAACTAATAGAAGTTGTGGGAGGGGGTGGTGGCTGACGTTTTGGTGTATATCTCGGGAACCAGACCAACTGGAATCTTAATTTTTTTTAATGAAAGCTGAAAGTCCAGAGATTAAAGTGCGTCACCTGGAGACCCAGAGAGGATCCCCAAAAACCAGAGTTTCTGGACAAAAGCCGGAGGTCTGGTAACCCTAATGATGATGAAAGCTGTAACAAGAATGAAGGCTGTATGTTGCCTTGTGGGATGTGTGGGATGTATGTTGCCTTGACCTTCTTGGGAAAAGGCACTATACATAGCATAAATGCCATAGAAGGAACTAAGGCTTCTAGGCTCTGGTTGATGGTGATATCTTTGAACACTCCGGACCTAATATGAATTCTGGAGTGATTTTTCTGGTTATCCATCCCAGAATGCATTCTCTGTGACTGACAGAAACAATAAATAAGCAGTTGATGAGGGAGTCTAAGCTGAATTTACTTAAGGAAAGCAGGTGTCTGCTAAGCCTCTGAACTGACAAAACCAAAAAACTAAGATAATGTCTGAATCAGAAGGTAACAAGTTTTGTAGTTAACAAACAAAACAGCTATATCCACAACAGAATTTGGGCAATACTGTCATTTAGATCATCACCACAAAGTGTCTGTTCACATTTACAGCAAAACATATCTACCCAAAAGCACTTCTGCTTTAGTACTGACATGTATTATGATCAAATTGCGTTGATTATGTACCCTGGGCAAATGTTATCTATGGACAGGCTGAACATATGCATGGCACAGCAATATTATGTCTGCTAGCCCCTCACATCTACAACGACTTAGCATAATTTTGGAACATGTATTTATTTCCCATCCTTCCTCCCAGTGGGAGCCAAGTATGGCTAACAAAACAAATAACAATAGCAACAATCAACTTAGTCAAAGGGCATACAAAGGCCATAGGATAGGTATACTGATTAGGGACCATGCTGTTCCTATAGCGTGGAAAATGGCAGATAGAGGAAATACTTTCACCACTTTTTCAGGTGCTATCATTAGATAGCCACTAATATGTCGGAGGCACTGGAAACACCTCTTTAGTTGTCTGAAGTCACACTCCTTAAGTGTACCTGGCTATAGCATACAACTGGCCCTAGGTGATGCTGAGCATAATTGGAGTAAGTAAATATGATCCTGCCGGTCACACCCAGATGGTACCTATAGCCTTTGCTTGAGGGAAACTCTAAAACTGAAATAAAATATACCTAAATTGTAAAGGGAGCATTGGGTATTAGTTTAAGGATAGCAGAATTTCATGAATGTCTATTTGGTAGATTTAAATTATCTATGCTCCATAAGTCAATCGTGAAAATCCTGAGACCCAAGACAATTCCTGCTCTAGTACCACGTATAACACATATTGTTGTTGTTATGTCCCTTCAAGTCGATTCAAGTGACCTCCATGAGCATCTGTTGTGAACCACACTGTTCAGATCTTGTAAGTTCAGGTCTGTGGCTTCCTTTATGGAATCAATCCATCTCTTGTTTGGTCTTCCTCTTTTTCTATTCCCTTCTGTTTTCCCCGGCATTATTGTCTTTTCTAGTTAATCATGTCTTCTCATTTATGTGTCCAAAGTATGATAACCTCAGTTTCATCATTTTAGCTTCTACTGATAGTTCTGGTTTAATTTGTTCTAACACCCAATTATTTGTCCTTTTCTCAGTCCATGGTATGCACAAAGCTCTCCTCCAACACCACATTTCAAATAAATTGATTTTTCTCTTATCTGCTTTTTTCACTGTTCAACTTTCACATCCATACATAGAGATTGGGAATACCATGGTTTGAATGATCCTGACTTTGGTGTTCAGTGATACATCTTTGTATTTGAGGACCTTTTCTAGCTCTCTCATAGCTGCTCTCCCCAGTCTCACCCTTCTTCTGATTTCTTGACTATTGTCTACAATTTGGTTAATGACTGTGCCGACGTATTGATAATTCTTGACAAGTTCAATGTCCTCATTGTCAACTTTAAAGTTCCATAAATCTTCTGTTGTCATTCTTGACGTTCAGCTGTAGTCCTGATTTTGTGCTTTCCTCTTTAACTTTCTTCAGCATTCGTTTCAAATCATTACTGGTTTCTGCTAAGAGTATGGTATCATCTGCATATCTTAAATTATTGATATTTCTCCCTCCAATTTTCACACCTCCTTCATCTTGATCCAATCCTGCTTTTGTATGATATGTTCTGCATATGGATTAAACAAATAGGGTGATAAAATACACCTGTCTCACACCCTTTCCGATGGGGAACCAATTGGCTTCTCCATATTCTGTCCTTACAGTAGTCTTGACCAGAGTATAGGTTGAACATCGGGACAATCAGATGCTGTGGCACCCCCATTTCTTTTTAGAGCATTCCATAATTTTTCATGATCTACACAATCAAAGGCTTTGCTATAATCTATAAAGCACAGGGTGATTTTCTTCTGAAATTCCTTGGTCTGTTCCATTCGCCAACATATGTTTGCAATATGATCTCTGGTACCTCTTCCCTTTCTAAATCCAGCTTGGACGTCTGGCATTTCTCGCTCCATATGTGGTAAGAGCCTTTGTTGTAGAATCTTGAGCATTACTTTACTTGCATGGGATATTAAGGCAATAGTTCGATAATTACTGCATTCCCTGGGATCCCCTTTCTTTGGAATTGGGATGTATATTGAACGCTTCCAGTCTGTGGGCCATTGTTTAGTTTTCCATATTTCTTGATATTTTTTTGTCAAAATTTGGACAGATTCAGTCTCAGTAGCTTATAGCAACTCTGTGGTATGCCGTCTATTTCTGGTGATTTGTTTATTCCAAGTATTTTAAGAGCAGCTTTCACCTCGCATTCTAAAATTTCTGGTCCTTCACTATACGGTTCCTACATGAATGAATCTGTCATCCTTGCATCTCTTTTACAGAGTTCTTCAGTGTATTGCTCCATCTTCCTTTCATTTCATCTCCGTCAGTCAATGTGTTCCCCTGTTGATTATTCAACATCCCTACTCTTGGTTTAAAATTTCCTTTCATTTCTCTAATCTTTTGGAATAGTGCTCTTGTTCTACCCTTTTTGTCTATTTCTGTACAATAACTATTGTAATAGTTCTCTTTGTTCCTACATTCTATTTGCTGTATTGTTGCATTTAGGGTTCTAACCGTGTTTCTATCTCCTTTTGCTTTTGCTTTCCTTCTCTCTTTAACCATTTTAAGAGTTTCATCCATCATCCATTGAGGTCTTTCTCTCTTTTTAACTAGAGGTATTATCTTTTTGCATTCTTCCCTGATAATGCCTCTGACATCACTCCATAGTTCTTCTGGTTCTCTGTCAACTAAGTTTAAAGCCTCAAATCTGTTCCTTATTTGATCTTTATATTCTTCTGGGATGTTATTTAAATTGTATTTTAGCATCATGATTGCTTTGTTGTTGTTCTTTAGCTTTACTCTGATTTTTTATATGACCAGTTCATGATCTGTACCGCATTCTGCTCCCGGTCTTCTTTTTGCAGAAAGTATGCAACTTCTCCATCTTCTACTGCCAATTATATAATCAGTTTTATTCCTATATTGACCGTTTGGTGATGTCCACGTGTAAAGTTGTGTTTTCGGTTGCTCAAAAAATGTGTTTGCAAGAAACAAATTATTGGCTTCACAGAATTCAATAAGTCTTTCTCCTGCTTCATTTCCATCTCCTAAGCCCCATTTCCCCACAATTCCTAGTTCTTCTCTGTTCCCTACTTTTTCATTCCAGTCCCCCATGATTATCAGCACATCTTGTTTTGGTGTGTTATCAATTTCTTCCTGTACTTCTGCATAAAATCACTCCAATTCCTCATCTTCTGCATTTGCCATTGGAGCATAGACTTGGATGATGTTTATAGGTTTCCCGTTATAGGTTTCCCATTAAATCTCATTAATACAACTCGCTCAGACCTTGCACTATAGCTCTTAATTGTTTTTGCTACATCACTTCTCACTCTGTTTCTTCTTAATTTCTCATTTCCTGCATAAAATATTTTGTAGTTCCCTGATTGAAAATGTCCCATTCCTGTCTATCTAAATTCACTCACGCCAAGTATTGTAATGTTGATACTTTCCATTTCCTGCTTGACCATTTTTAACTTTCCCTGTTTCATGCTTCTCACATTCCATGTTCCTATTGTGTGTGTTGTACAACTTTGGCCTCTCCTTTCGCATCTGTGCGCATCAGCCTCTGGGCTTCCTTTTAGCTTTGACCCAGCTGTGTCATTAGTCACAGCACTACTCGTACTTGTCCTTTGTTCCACATGTTACCAAATTCTTCCAAGCTACACAGAAAGTGGATTTGACTGTGAAAGACCAACCCAAATTGTCTTTGCATTTTTACAAATTTGTAGGGCAGTACAATATCTCAGAGAGGAGATCAGGTCTCCTGCTCCCCTGGTGCATTCACTATAGGTGCCCAATTTCCTTGCTTTTTAAAGTTTGAAAGAAATATCTTTTGGCTATAGGTACATTATTAAACTGCAAGGTTTTTTGCCTATTAGTGAATATAGTGTCAAGTTTTATGTCTGTTATGCCTCCTGTAAACTATTTTCCTCTCAGAAGACCAGATGTAGATTTTGATGGATTTTCAGCTACAAGAATATTTTGCATACATATAATGGTAGTGGCACCATAAGGGCAGGAATTTTTGGCATAAAGAACAGGGCCTGACTCAGCAAAATGAGGAGAGTGCCCCCCTCCAAAAAACAGAAGGACTAGCATACCACATTTTGAAGAGTAAGTAAAGTAATTCACTTTGCCATCTCAAGACAGGGGGGTAATAAGACCATTAAATCCAGAGTTTAAAATTACATAACTGCAATACTCCTCACATGCTGAAAGTCAAGTCTTGTTATATGGTTTCTGGGTACAGTCTTCTAACTAATTAATGCTTATGCTCAGATATTTAAATTCCAAATTTTTGAAATGAACACATTTTGTTTTAGAAAATTCAACTTTAATTTATGCAGATTTGTTTCAACTGTATATGACACTTCATCTTTGGCATGGCAACATTTTAAAGAAATAAGCTGGAAAACTAAAGGCACTTTAATGCATTTTTTTTTAAAAAGTGCATTTGTTAATTTAGTCTTTGTATTGGTGTCAGCATAAAATAAAAGTGGAAGATAGGTGGTGTTCTTGAGTGAAAGTGGGAAAAGATTATTTAAACATCTGCTCATCCCTGTCTATCACTTGTCCAGCTTGAGAGAACTCCTTTTTGTCAATGTTTAATAAAAAAAACACCCAGGAATTATAGATTCAACTAATTAAAAAGCAAATACATGTCCAGTTGATTAGTTCCCATGGTATCAGGATTCAACAGTTCTTGAAAGATGTTTGCAAATTATTGATTTTTGTAAAGTTGGGACATGCCAAGGAAAGCACAGCCTCTAAAATGTGCTGAAATTTAAAAATAATGCAAAAGCAGTGGGGAATTGGATTAATAACTGTAGGTGTGATAAATGTAGCAGCGAAACTTAGAGCAAGGCCCCTAATATGGGCAGCTCCTGCGGACCAATCATTGTTTCCTTCAGCCCCCTGCTCTCGGCTTGAATTTACCCTCAACAGTAGGAAGCCACCATTTTGTTATTCCCACAATGCTCTGGAATGATGCTACACTGGGACATCATGGGAACATCAAAATGATGTGCAGCTCAAAGACACTCATAGGTGACCTCTGCAGATTACGACAGTACTGTTGCCTGCTGCCAATCAGGTTGTGGGATGGGGAACACCCACACAGGGTTTAAAGGTCTACCAGGTAACATTTTACTGGGGTGTCATCCACTGGGGTGGTGAGGGCTTACATGTGGGATTAATCATTTTTTCTCATACAATACGTTGGGATATCTCAGTTAATCTGTTCCAGTAAGATATTGCTTACATAGTCACATTATTTGGCTGAAGTAAATAGGATTTCTTCCTACATGGACAGGTTCGTGCAACCACTTCTGTGCTGGATCCTTGCCCTTCTTGGCTAATAAAAGCTAGCAGAGATGGAACATCCAGCTGGGCCAGGGAGGTGATTAATGCCTCTCTGTGAGAGGGGGTGGTCCCTGGCTGCCTGAAAGAGGCAGTAGTGAGACCACTCCTGAAGAGACCCTCCCTGGACCCAGAAAATCTTAATAACTATAGGCTGGTAGCAAATGTTCCATTCCTGGGCAAGGTCCTTCAACGAGTGGTTGCAGGCCAGCTCCAGACACTCTTGGATGAGACCGATGATCTGGATCCATTTCAGTCGGGTTTCAGGCCTGGTTTTGGCACAGAAACAGCCTTGGTCGGGAGAGAGAGAGGGGGAGTGTGATTCTCCTTGATCTCTGAGCGGCTTTCGATACCATCGACCATGGTATCCTTCTCAGAAGACTGGCTGAGTTTGGAGTGGGAGGTACTGCATGGTGGTGGTTCCACTTCTACTTGGCGGGTCCGCTCCAGAAAGTGGTGCTTGGGGAACATTGCTCAGCACCCTGGACTCTCCAGTATGGGGTTCTGCAGGGGTCAGTTCTGTCCCCCATGCTGTTCAATATCTACATGAAACCATTGGGTGCGGTCATCTGGAGCTTTGGAGTGTGTTGCCATCAGTATGCTGATGACACGCAGCTCTATTTCTCCTTTTCATCAGGTGAGGCTGTCAATGTGCTGAACCGGTGCCTGGCTGCGACAATGGACTGGATGAGGGCTAATAAACTGAGGCTCAATCCAGACAAGACTGAGATACTGCTAGCGGGTGGTTCTTCTGACCAGATGGTGAACGTCCAACCTGTCCTGGATGCGGTTGCACTCCCCTTGAAGGAGCAGGTTCATAGCTTGGGGGTTCTCCTAGAACCATCTCTGTCACTTGAGGCTCAGGTAGCCTCGGAGCACGGAGTGCCTTCTACCAACTTCAGTTGGTGGCCCAACTATGTCCCTATCTGGACAAGGATAACCTGGCTTCAGTTGTCCATGCTCTGGTAACCTCTAAATTAGATTACTACAATGCACTCTATGTGGGGCTGCCTTTGAAGATGTTTCGGAAGCTGCAGATTGTGCAAAATGCAGTGGCCAGATTGGTAAAAGGGACCAGACGGTCTGAACATATAAAACCGATTCTGGCCCACTTGCATTGGCTGCCTGTATGTTTCTGAGCTCGATTCAAGGTGCTGGTTTTGACCTATAAATCCTTACACGGCTTGGGACCACAATACCTGATGGAACACCTCTCCTGATATGAACCCACCCATAAACTACATTCAAGATCAAAGGCTCTCCTCCAGGTGCCTACTCCGAGGGAACCTGGGAGTCTGGCAACAAGGGAGAGGGCCTTCTCAGTGGTGGCCCCCAAATTATGGGATGATCCTGTCACGAGGTGCGTGTGGCGCCAACACTGTTATCTTTTCAGCACCAGGTCAAAACTTTTCTCTTCTCCCAGGCATTTTAGCATGTGTTTTAAATTGTTTTTAAAAGATGTCATTTTAAATTTGTATATTTGTTTTAATGTTTTTAGTCACTGTAAACTGCCCAGAGAGCTTCAGCTATGGGGCGGTATAGAAGTACAATAAATAAATAAATAAATACATGGTCACAGTAAGAAGATTTGTATGATGCAGTGAATGGACAACATAAAGAAACATGCCTCGAAGAATAGCTGTCGGACAAAATGTAAATCTGCAATCTCTTGTCCCTTTTTCCTTCATATCAGATTTCATTACTCTTCTGTTGCTTCATTTCATTGCTGCTTGAGCCTAACCATTATTTGCTTCTCCCCCAAATGCAAACATCCACACCATTTTCCCTGATCCCTTTGCATCCTACCACACGTGGATTCCTTGCCCATCCCCTTTTCCCACTCAAAACAGCAGTAGGGTTTAAGCCCCTCACCCCTTCTCTTACTGTGTTCAGGAGATGCACAGGAACCAATATAGTGCTGGCAAATAAAGTTTATTCCATCCACTGCCATCATCCCACTAAGTTCTCCCTGAGGTCACCACCTTGAACTGTCTAATGGTAAAGGCAGTCCTAAACTCACTGCATACCTTCTAGGATACCCATTAAACATTTAAGATATATGTGTGCTTTCCTGCCACCATCATGCACATATCCTGAGGTATGAGAGGTGCTTTAGCACTTACCTGCACTGAAGGGATATATATGTGAATATTGGGACTATGCTACAGCAGCTCCCCTGCATGCAAAAGATGTCTTGTGCTCCATAACCTAAGAGGAGTGTCATTCTAATCACCCAGTGATAGGTGAATGGCTCTTTCATGGTTGTATAAAGCTGTGAATCATGCATCTATAACTCACACAATATGGAAGTGCACAGTCCCCTACTTCCCATGTTTTGGAAAAGTGATGAATAAGACAATGCACACAACACTAGCACATCCTTTCTTGGAACTTTCTTCTTAGGTTCAAATCCACACTACAAGTCATGGAAGCTGGGCAGCTGTAGCACAGTTAGGGATATAAAAAGACATCAGTTTCCATCACAACCTGCATTTGTAGAATGCAGCATTGCTTCCGTTTCGCTTCCAACAAAAACTACATTGCTCATCTCACTGTACATGATGCAGAATTTTATGTAATTAATTATGCGAATCTTACATTATCCAACACCATTCATTTAAATGCAAAGGAAACACAATGCAAATAGGGGGAAAGTAATAAATTACATATCATTTATAGACTAAAACCAACAACAAATACTGATCACATTTGCAGGATTGATTTCCATTCTGGACATGGGCCAATAAGCAATCAGTAATTTCTGCTCCTGTTTCCTTTTCCATCCGAATGCTCTGCAAACCTCCAAGCATAGTAAATACCTAAGCTAAGACAGAACTACCCCCATGCACATATCTAAAGCATGGTAGCTTCTCAAAAATAGGATGGTCCTTAGCAATAATCTGAAAAATCTCTCTCTTTTATCCTGAAATATACAAATATTTCTACTCTATCCCTTAAATAGTATTCTTTTTGAGCAGGAACAAATTGAGAACACTATTACACGGGGAGGTCCCTGCTTGTAAGCAGTTCTATACATGTGTCAAAGAACAGAACTGCACAGACCTTTGGATCAAATGTATTTACATGTATATATCAGTGAGTACTCTGCAAAATGTTCCTAAGAATTAGTCCCCCCCCCTATTAGCTTGACATATACTAAAAATGGGAATCATTAGCTTCACTTATGGTAACAAATAAATTAATGTAACTGTAATAGTCAAAACATGATGAGGCCTGCTGATAAATAAAACATGTGTCCAAAGGTAAAATAGTGTAAAACATTTTTTTAATTGTCAAAATAATGTCTTGTGTTTAAAATAGTTCTTTGCTACCAAGAGGTATAAGATGCTGCTTCAATTTATACAGCCTTCGTTTAGTAGATAGTTCAGCCTCCCCCTCCATAACATTTTCTACTTAACCTTAAATCTTTTCTTTTTCCTGTCTCCTTCAAGTTGAACCATATTCCTCTATAAAAACAAGAACATGTAAAGTAGTGCTTCATCTCATTTTTCAAATTTCTGGATTTTACCTTGTTCTCACTTGATCTCATGTGCACTTTCAAAATGTTTCAGAAATGATTTGCAGGAGAGAAATAGAATAACAGGAAAGAGAAACAGGTTACATGACAGTGCAGAGGGCCTGAGGTGTGGGCAGTGAGATTAGATCATAAAGATAGGCATAGCAAGCAAAAGATAGCAAGTAAAAGTAATTAGAACAGAACAAAGGCCTAGCTACTTTGAGAACAGCTGCAGCACTGGGGGATTGGAGAAAACCTGCCCTTAGAGTGAGTGCTTGAGCATCTGGGTGCTTGCTTGCTCACTCCTTTGGGTTGCTGTCTCACTTGGGTACTGCAAGGACTGGGACCCCCTGCCTGATCCTGAATCCAGAGAGAGGCTACAGTCAGTTTTGCAGCCTCTTGCATCAACTCCTGACTGGGTCAGGGGGCATAAAAGCCTGGCTACCCTTGGGCAGTGAGTTTGCTGCCAGTGGGGTTGCCACCAAAGGGGTGACACCAAAGGGAAGCAACCCTTAGGGAGTCCTGAGGGCAAGGGTGCTACCCCTTCTGTTTTTAAACAAAACCAAACTAGAGGAGATTGGTATTGGGGAGGGCATAATTCAATTGTGTTGTTCAGGTGCAGGATGAGAGCCTGTGCGAGAACTGAATGATAGGAGAAAGTCACCAGATGCCTTCAGAGTGAGTCTGTAATGGGCAGAAGGCTGGCCCTCCCTGGGTGTGAGAGGGGGCAAGTAGATGTGCCCTGTGGAAAAGATATTGACCATACTCAGAGGCCTACTCGGACAATTGGTTCAGGTAGGTTTTGTTGATGTGCTCTTGTTGGGTCTATATCAGATGTTTAGGAGGAGTCTTAGTAAGGAGGGACAGGGGTGATGCCACCTCAGTTTCAGTGATCATGTGTAGAGGGAGGTATAGTCATGGGGAGGTGGTGAGCTACAATAGATGTTGATGGCAAAACTATATATGCCTTGATCTTCACTCCCACTCCTCCCATGGATGGGTTTCTCGTTGCTCATCTGCTGTACCCACTGGTCTGTGTGTGCTGTTTAATGCCAGATCGGTACACAATCAGACCACACTCATCCACAATTTGATCATGGATGAGGATGCCAATTTGGTGTGCATTACCGAGACGTAGGTGGTTGAGCTGGGAGAAGTTGATCCGACCCAGCTTTGCCCACCTGGATACTCAGTGCACCACCAGCACAAGCTGCAGGGACAGGGGGAAGGGGTTGCTGTGGTCTATAGAACTTATATCTCTGTCACCAGGAAGCTACTTTGTCTTGGAGCTGGCTGTGAGGGCCTGCACCTGGTGTTGGGCCAAGGAGAGAGCAAACTAGAGTTGCTGATGATGTACCATCCACCCTGCAGCTTCTCTGACTGAGCTGGCAAAGGCCATCTCGGTTGTGGTATTGAAGGAGCCCAGAACAATAGTCCTGGGTTATTTCAATGTCCATGCTGAGGCTGCCTCTAGTGTTCCAGCTCCATGATGACCATGGGGCTGTCTCAAGTTGTCACTGGCCCTATACATAGGACAGGCCACACCCTTGACTTGGTTTTTGCTCCAGATGGAGGAAGGGGGGTGGATGTCATCCCATTGTCATGGTCCGACCACTTTCTGGTGAATTTTAGACTTATGGCTCTGATTCTCCCCTACAGGGATGGTAGACAGATTAAGATGGTCTGCCCCCAGAGACTAATGGAATCCACTGGATTCCTGAATGCCCTGGGGAAGTTCCCAGTAGATAGAGCAGGTGACCCTACTGAAGTCCTTGTCATTCTGTGGAACAATGAGACACGTCAGGCTCTTGACACGGTTGCTCCTAAGTGCCCTCTCTGGCATTGTAGAGCCCTGTTTGCACCTTGGTACAACAGTGAGCTAAGGGTAATGAAACAGTCTGGACAACAGCTAGAGCGCAAGTGGTGAAAAATGTGTTGTGAGGCTGAATGGGCATGAATAAAACATTGTAACTGTGCCTACTGTGTGGCAGTGAGGGCTGCAAAGTGTTGGAAGTGGGACAAGAGCAACTCCTGTTTGAGTTCTTTTGTTTGTATTCCAGAAGAAAGATAGAGTTAGGGTCCTGCAGCTAGCTGGGCTTGCCTACCTTTACTGTTGCTGTTCTCTACCGACCTTCCATTGTAAATTGATATGCTCCAGGAAGCTTATCTGCCCCTCCTTCCTTTGTGTTCTTCGACTGTCTGAGGAAAGAGGAAACGTCTCTGTCTTTGTTCTCTTTCCTGAGCCATGAGGGCAATACCCAAGTCAGGGCATTGCACCACCAGCTTAGTTATTTAGAACTAGGTATGCCTTTCCTATCTACTATGTATTGTATGTACTATGTATTGTACTATGTACTGAAAATCATATTTGACCCTCTTATATGGAAGCTCTTCCTTTGTGTATCGATTGTGTATTGATGTGCAGAGAATTGATATATTTTAGTGAGGAGACAGTGGTATACTGCACATGTGTAATTGTATACTTTCCTAAACAAGTGCTGTACTATTGTGATGAAAACAGTAAGGTTAAAAATTGCAGCCCTACCAAGTTAAAGTGTTACCAGCCTCCACTGCCTGCAGGCAATTTGTGTTTTTTTTACTTACTTTGTATTGCATGCTGTGGGGGATAGGGATGTAGGCAGTGGGTGTGGCTAAACCGGTTAATTTGGTCACATTTTTGCAGGTAGGTGCTGGAGATGGAAGGATTGTAAGATGAACAGGTGAGCACCCTTAGGCACCTTTGGAAGCCGGGGGCTTATTTGGAAGCCAGCCTCTCCAGGCTGTGCAACTTGTAGGGCTGGACACAAAACACATTTGGGGCTGCCCAGTCTCACCTGCCAGGAGTTGTGTGGGCCTAGGCTGGTGGTGGGGTTGGGAATTCTCTCTACTCACCTTAAGAATGGCACTCAGGTAACGGTTTATGATTAAATCATGTGTTTGCCCTGAGCATGGTGACTTGTCCAAGATGGGGTGAGTTATGGTTACTCCCACATAGCATTTACTCCCTGCTGAGTTCTGTACTTAATAAAATGTGGCTCTAGTTTAACCCCAGATACTTGTGTCTTGTTTCTTCTTCACCTGATTCTCTTTGGTCTTTACATATCTCCCCTTCAGTCATGCTATCTGGCACTGTGACTAGTGGAAACTGTCACCACTGCTCTTGGTAGCCACATCTTTTGCCGGGACCACTAACTCACTCCTCCATACTTTTCAATTAGTCTAAACCCAAAAACATTTATCACCTATCTGTTCTCTTTGTTTATGGCATGGACTCCCCTTTGGCATGAAGACAACCACCTTGCTTCACTGCATGTCCATGATTAGTGTCTATCATGATTAGTGTCCATCAGGTATTAGGTTTAGACTCTTATTTGGAGGACTGGAGACTTATTTATTAAGTTACTTCAAATATTTCTTACTAGCTCTTATTGTCAAGGCAATCCCAGAGCTGGTTACATTAAAATCAGTACAAAACACACATTAACAATAACAGATGAACAAGTAAAAATCAATAGAGAGGGGAAAATGGAAATGGACTGCCTTTAAGTCAATTCCAACTTATGGCAACCCTATGAATAGAGTTTTCATGGTAAGTGGTATTCAGAGGGGGTTTACCATTGCCTTCCTCTGAGGCTGAGAGGTAGTGACTGGCCCAAGGTCACCCAGTGAGCTTCATGGCTGTATGGAGATTCGAATCCTGGTCTCCCAGGTCGTAGTCCAGCACCTGGGATTTCCTAATTGAGCAATCAATACCAAGTTGGTTCTGTTCCACATTGCCACATACCACACTGGAATAATCAAGAAGGCCTCTTCCAAGATCTTGATGTCTATGCCAATCTATATGGGAGTTCTTGTCACATGGAAGAACCCCACATATATTTGTGACCCAGGGGTGAAATAAGACGCAGACACAATATGATGGGTTAAACAACGGGCCACTTTATTAAACCAAATTCATATTATGATAATGAACCTGCAAAGGGGAACATAAGTGCGGGATTCAACTGGTGAGTCAGGCAAAGCCTGCTTGCAGCTATTCGGGCGACCCAAACACCTGTCGGGCAAAGGGGTGCAATCTGTCAACCCCTTGCCCTGACCACACTCCAATTGTGCGTAGGGAGGCCAACCTGCGTCACCGCCCCCCGGTGCCCTGAAACTCCGGGTGGATGAGACCTGTTGGCCCCAAAGGCGACCGGTATCCTGCCCTCGGGCCGTAAAACCCGGAGCTGCAGGCCTCCGGAACCGCCTATCACCTCCAAAGGTGCCTAAAGGTGTCACCTAGCTGCCCTTCACCTTCAACCTTTCCCGCACTTCCTCGCCACAGAAAGGGGACAAACCTCTGTTTAGTCACCCTTTACCCCACATTCAAACAAGATGTCCTTCAAGCCCCTCTGCAGGTCCTCTAAAAGGATATTATTACCTACATCGGTCATATGGACGCCATCTGACTGATATAGCTCAACCTTACTGCGCCTTATCTCTGGATGGTGAATGACAAAACCACCAGAGTCCAATAGAGCGAGACGGAGCTGCCTATTTACTTTTTTTGCGGGTCCTATTTATCCCCCTAGGGTCACCCATACAATTCCAGTGTCTATGGGGTAAAATATCAGACCAAATCAAGTGTACCCCCGGCCAACGTTGTATAATGGCCCGGAAGTCAGCAGTCGCCTGTTCAATAAGGGCTCTGCCCTTCAACATGCCAAGGTCATTCCCCCCCAGGTGAATGACCAAAAACTGTGGTGCATTCCGCACTACTGCCGTCTGGAAGAGCAGTCCATGATTAGTGTCTATCATGATTAGTGTCCATCAGGTATTAGGTTTAGACTCTTATTTGGAGGACTGGAGACTTATTTATTAAGTTACTTCAAATATTTCTTACTAGCTCTTATTGTCAAGGCAATCCCAGAGCTGGTTACATTAAAATCAGTACAAAACACACATTAACAATAACAGATGAACAAGTAAAAGTCAATAGAATGAACTACAATTCAGTAGATTCATCCAAACGTCTGGGTGAGAAATCATGTTTTCAACTGGTGCCAAAAATTCAGCAACAATTGTATCTGAGAGGGGAAAATGGAAATGGACTGTCTTTAAGTCAATTCCAACTTATGGCAACCCTATGAATAGAGTTTTCATGGTAAGCGGTATTCAGAGGGGGTTTACCATTGCCTTCCTCTGAGGCTGAGAGGTAGTGACTGGCCCAAGGTCACCCAGTGAGCTTCATGGCTGTATGGAGATTCGAATCCTGGTCTCCCAGGTCGTAGTCCAGCACCTGGGATTTCCTAATTGAGCAATCAATACCAAGTTGGTTCTGTTCCACATTGCCACATACCACACTGGAATAATCAAGAAGGCCTCTTCCAAGATCTTGATGTCTATGCCAATCTATATGGGAGTTCTTGTCACATGGAAGAACCCCACATATATTTGTGGCTAGCCTAAACTAGATATATTACGATCCCATACCACTGACTATCCTGGGTTTCAGTTCAAGAGAAAGTATTTCTGGAATGGGATCACAATTGACCCCATTGCAATGGGTCCTGGTTGCATACTGGAAACCTGGAGAGCCTCAAGGTGCACCCAGTTCAGGCCAGGTAGATGTCACTGTGTTCTTTTCTAAAACATTTGGAAACAGAACCAAGTAGCTATAGAGATTTCTAATCCAGACATGTAGGGTCTGTTGGTTTGTTTTGCTTGATCAGCTGCAACTTGGTATTCTTATAAGATGAAGAGACAGTGCACTCTCCATGGTTTGTGCTTTTCTGGGAGTGGGGAACGGTGGAGAGACAGCTTTGCATAAAATGATTTCTATGTACCTAATAGGTCTTTGTGATTGTGTCTCTTCAAAACTAACCTCCATGACAAGGTGATTTTTTGAAACTGAGAGGGCTTTTAAAAGCAGTTTGGTACATGGTGAGTCTGCCATCCAATGTGTGTGTGTGTGGTATCAAAAATCCTAGTGGACCTGCCCAGATCCTTGGACCCCTGTCACTGTTCTGTCACTACTGTTCCTGATCAGAATCCTGCCTCCCCCTCTCTGATATACTTTTGAAGTTTAACTACTGAGTTCTTTCAGGAGAAGGTAAGTGTCACAGTCCTGGAGTCTAGCTAATCCATGATGCCATCTGAAATGACTGCCCCTTCCTACACTCTCTCTAGCCTTCTGCCAGAGTTGATCAACTTTATATGCATATGAATGTAAAAAAAAACCCTGAATCAAAAAGAATAAAAATCCTGGCAAAAGAAAACATTATGTATGGAGAAAAGGAATACTCCCCACCGCACCCAGGAGACAAACTAAATTGAATTGAAATGTGGCAGGAGTGTTGGTCTGGGTATACTTTAAATAGAGTGAGCCTATTCACATTTACTCATAAATAGTCCTGTTGATTTCAAGGAGACTTACTTTAGGGTAAGTATGCTTAGCACTGCAACTCTAGTGACTCATTCTGAGATGCTGAATGGACCACTATGTATATAACAACAACACATGCATCTTCTAGGGTTTCATAGAAGATAAAAATGTAATACAAGGCCTTGAAAACTTGCCCATTGTTCAGGAATTCATTCTTTGCTGTTCACAAGGTTTTTGCATTATATTTTATGCTTTACTAAGAAGAAAATGAATTTGTGGTACCAACTGCATACACTCTGAAGATTATCTGGGTAATCTTTTGTGTGTCCCCCCCCCGCCTAATTTCTACCAGGAAATTTCTTCCTTTTTACCTCTGTACTTTGTTTTATTATTGTTCTTCCAAAATTCGGAAAATGTAGGTAGGTGAATAACGGCTTTTGCATGGCGTATGTATGCGAAGAGAATGCTGAAAATATTTTTCTCATAAACACTTTTCTATGAATACTTCTTTGGTGTAACTGTTCCAACTAGTTACATCTAAGTTCCTGTGTCCTAATGTGCCTGAATTCAATAGATTCCAATATTGTATACACTTTCACTAAAGAGTGACATTGGCAACATGGCATACATTCAGTCTCTATTTATTGAGTAACATTTTAAAGAGGCTTACTGAATTGCTTTAATAATGTGTGTTTGATATTCTTAATGTTTTTAGTGTATTTGCTATTAGAGCATGTGGCTGGAACTTGGCATTTGTGTCGATTTTTTTTTCCTGTCACTGTGCTGCTTCTGAATACTGATTCTGTAGCATTGTACCTCCCTCATTTTCATATCTGGAAGCAGCAGAGTGAAAGGGTATATAGAAGAATAAGAAGTGGAAGTGTTGAACAGGTTTAAAATTATACAGCATCTATTTTAACAACTCCATTCTTACCATATTGATAGAAAGCCTAAGCATTGTTCACTTTCCAAAAAAGAAAAATAGAAATGTAATATTATAAAATTCTTTAATGAGCACCGACTTCACTTCTCATGGCTCAGACTTCAATGTAAGTTCAATCATATACCTAAAATGAAATGCTTTAAGAAAAAGATAATTGTAGATAAATGTGAAGTAATCTGCGTTGTGCCTAAAGTCACTTGAGGCAATGAGAAAAGTTACAGAAATATACCTCTTTTACATAAAACTAAAGGTATAATTCACTAATACGCAAAAAACCTTGCGGTTTAAGAATGTACCTATAGCCCACAGATATTTCTACCAAACTTTAAAAAGCAGGGAAATTGGGCAGCTATAGTGAATGCACCAGGGGAGCAGGAGGCACATGTTACCAAATTCTTCCAAGCTACACAGCAAGTGGATTGGATTGTGAAAGACCAACCCAAATTGTGTTTGTATTTTGACAACTTTGTAGGGCAGTCCAATATCTCAGAGAGGAAGTCAGGTCTCCTGCTCCCCTGGTACATTCACTATAGCTGCCCAATTTCCTTGCTTTTTATTATTTATTATTTTATTTATTTATTTAATTGCATTTCTAAACCGCCCTATAGCTAACAGCTCCCAGGGCGGTGTACAACACGATAAAACCACAATATTTAAAATACAAGCAAGTGTGTATTGCGCATACAATTATAAAACATATTTAAAGTTTGGTAGAAATATCTGTGGGCTATAGGTACATTCTTAAACCGCAAGGTTTTTTGCGTATTAGTGAATTTCCTTGCTTTTTAATCTGGGAGGTAAGAAATGGGGTCCTGCGCAAGTTTGCTGAGAATGGATTGATCATTTGCATGCTTATTGAGTTAAGTAGGAGTTACACACACACACACAGCAATCATACTTAAGATAGCTGAAACTGACCACAGGGGATGGGGAAGGGAGGAGGGGGAGGAGGGAGGGGTGGCAAGGGAGAGGGGAGGACTGGGATGGGAGCAGGAAGGAGGGGGAGGGGAGAAGAAGGACAGATGTGGTCATTTGCATGTTTATTGAGTTCAGTGGGATTTACTCCTGTGCAATAATGCTTAGGATAGGTAAAACTGACCATGGGGAGGGAAGCCTGAAGTGGACAGGGGAGGAGGCAGAAGGAAGAGGGGAGGGGAGGAGGCAGGGAGAGGAAAGGGGAAGGAGGGAAAAGGTAGGTCTGATCATTTGTATGATTATTATTGAGTTGAATCGGATATACTCCTATGAAATCATGATTAGGATAGGTAAAACTGACCAGGCTGGGCCTGCCAACCAAGACGACTTCTGTATCTTTAAAAGCTGTGCAGGGGGAAGGGAGAATTCCACCTTGTGGTTTTTCCCATTACATTGTTGCAAGAACACCTGCACTTGGCTGACTTTCTCTTCTACTAAACATACAAGATCAGTCTCAGGCCCTGAACCTGGCAACCCTACCTCCCACCAAAACAAAGCTGTCCCTGGCCACATCCACACCAGGCCTCTATTACACTTTGGACAATCATTATTTATTTATCTATTTATTTAGTGTATTTATATACTGCCCCATAGCCGAAGCTCTCTGGGCAGTTTACAATAACTAAAAACATTAAAATCAAATATACAAATTTAAAAACACATCTTTTAAAAACAATGTAAAAGAATTTATCATGGCTTATCTCAAAGCCATGGCTCAAAGCCAATCATGGCTTCTCTCAAAGAATCCTGGGAAGTGTAGTTAGTGAAGGGTGCTAAGAGTTGCTAGGAGACGCCCTGTTCCTTTCACAGACCTTCAGTCAGAGTGGCTGGCTGTTAACCATTCTCTCAGTGGAATAGGAGTCTCCTGTCAGCACCCTTCACAAACTACACTTCCCAGGATTCTTTGAGGGAAGCCATGACTGTCTCAAGTGAAATCAAGTCTGGTGTGGGTGTGGCCCTCTGATTAGCCAAGCCCAGCAGCTGTGAGGCTTTTAGAACACTGACAGTTGGTCCTTACTGAGCATGCCCCGCATTATAATAGGCTTCCAGCCAAAATTTCTTAAATTAATTAAAAATCAACCAGGCACTTTTTTAACTTTTAAACTGCAGTAGATGAAGGTCAGAGTATGGGGCAAGGTCAGTATTAGGATTACAGGTACTCTGTGAACATGGCTGATTTTTAATGAATTTCAACAGATTATGAGAACTCTGGCAGAAAAAAGTCCAAAAGGGTTCTGAGGTTTTTCTCTCTCTTTTTAGACTTTGAACTCTCGATTCTCTCTGACTGTTTTGTGTATCGCCATGAAAATTGACAGGGTTGTTAAGCAAGCATTTCTGAGTTCAGAACTATAAGTTTTGTAAGGTTTTGTTTTGAAATGAGCTTATGGGAAGCATCAGAATGGCATGTGGGGGTATTTTCCATTTAACATTGCGGAATGTGAAAAATCCATGCTGGCTATAGTATACAGCCACTCTTGTGGCTGTATAATATCTATGCTACAAACCCAAGCCAGTTAACCTGTTGGGGCAAAGCCAACAAGAGCTGAGGAGTGTCAGGAGAAACCACTCCAAGGTATAATGGTGAAAATATTTATAGTTGTCCAAACGGGAGCAGGATAGAACTAAGCAATGACAGTGCAGGGGAGACATAATAACAATTCAAAGAGGTCAAAGTGCTAGAAGGTAAAATGCATGTGCCAAAGATATTTCAAGAGAGACAGGATGTGTAGGTGTTTCCATGCTAATGCTAGTAACCTCTGGAACAAGATGGATGATCTGGAGTGCTCGGTTTTAAATGGGAGAATTATACAGCCAGAAGAGTGGCTGTATACTATAGCCAGCACGGATATTTAGCATTCCGCAATGTTAAATTGAAAATACCCCCATGCCATTCTGATCCTTCCCATAAGCTCTTTTCAAAACAAAACTTTACAAAATTTTACAAAACTTAACATGATTTAACATGACTTATAGTCATTTACTCAGAAATGCTTCCTTAACAACCCTTTAAATTTCCATGGCGATACACAAAACAGTCAGAATTGAGAGTTCAAAGTGTAAAAAGAGAGGGGAAAAACAGACCCCTTTGGGACTTTTTTCTGAGAGTTCTCATAATCTGTTGAAATTAATTAAAAATCAGCCATGTCCACAGAGAACCTGGAATCCTATTACTGGCCTTGCCCCATACGCTGACCTGCATCATCTGCTGTTTAAAAGTTTTAAAAATTCCTAGCTGATTTTTATTAATTTAAGAAATTTAACATTAAAGTCAATGATTAGCCCAGGGATGCTCAGTAAGAACTGTCAGTGTTCTAAAAGCCAGACTCACAGCTGCTGGGCTTCGCTAATTGGGCTTCGCTAATTGGGCCACACCCACACCAGACCTATATTTCACTTTAGACAGTCATGTCTTCCCCCAAAGAATCCTGAGAAGTGTAGTTTTTGGAGGATGCTGAGAGGAGACTCCTATTCCCCTGACAGAGCTCCACTGGCCAGAGTGATTTAATAGCCGCTCTGACTGAAGCTCTGTGAGGAGAACAGGGTGTCTCCTAGCAACTCTCAGCACCCTTCACTAACTACACTTTCCAGGATTCTTTGGGGAAATTCATGACTGTCTAAAGTGAAATAAAGGTCTGGTGTGGATGTGGCCAAGGACAGCTCTGGTTTAAATTTGGGTGGGAGACTACATGTGCCTGCTGTAGAATAAAAAGATGCGGGAAACCCTGAAAAAGAATGATGCTGTTCACAATGTTTTCCTTTTGGAAGTAAAGGGGCTTCCCCTCTGCCCATTGCCTATCCACCCAATCTCTTCCCCTCCCCTCTTCCCCCTCCCTGCCCCCCAGGTCAGTTTCACCTATCCTAAACAAGATTGCACAGGAGTAAATTCCATTGAATTCAATAAGCATGCAAATATTCAAACCTACCCTCCCCTCCTCCTCCCTCCCATCACCTCTTTTGCTCCTTCCCTCCCCCTTGCTTCCTCCCTCCCCCTTCCCTTCCAATCACCTCCTTCCCCCCCCTCCTCCTCCTGCTGCCCTCTCCCTTCCCCTCCCCCTCCCCCATGGTCAGCTGTACCTAGCCTAACCATGACTGCGTGGGAGTAAATCCCATTGAACTCAATAAGCATTCAAATAATCAATACATTCTCAGCAAATAATAATAATAATAATAAACTTTAATTTATAAGCCGCCTATCTGGCCGATGGCCACTCTAGGCGGTGAACAATAAAACACGATAAAATACAATAATAAATATAGTCAGTACAGTACAATACAAAGTTTACAATATGATAGATTTATCAACATTTTAGTTCAAGGCTGATTCACCTTAGAGGTCTCAAAGGTTGCGAAGGCCTGATTGAAAAGCCAAGTCTTCAGGCCCCGGCGAAATATATCCAGGGAAGGGGCATGACAAAGATCTATTGGGAGGGAGTTCCAGATCGAGGGGGCCACAGAAAAAGCTCTCTCTCGAGTCCTCACCAACCTAGCCACTTTAGTTGGTGGGACTGAGAGAAGGCCCTGTGTGGCAGATCTTGTAGGGTGGCTCAATTTGTGATGGTGGAGGCGCTCCATCAGATATACTGGGCCGACACCGTACAGGGCTTTAAAGGTTAATACCAACACCTTGAATTGAGCCCGGAAAGCAACTGGAAGCCAGTGTAGATTATAGAGCACTGGAGTAATATGATCATAACAGCGGCTATTCGTAAGTAAACGAGCCGCCGTATTTTGTACCAGCTGTAATTTCCGGACTGTTTTCAAGGATAACCCCACGTAGAGTGCATTGCAGTAATCTAAACGAGAGGTGACCAGAGCGTGTACTACCAGTGGGAGCTGATGTACAGGAAGGTAGGGTTGCAGCCTTCGTATGAGACGCAATTGACCCCAAGCTGCTCGGCACACCGATGAAATCTGGGCCTCCATAGTCAGCCCAGAGTCAAGGATCACCCCAAGACTGCGGACCTGGTCTTTCAGGGGTAATCTTACCCCATTAAGTATCAGGTCGATGTTTTCCAACATTCCCTTGTCTCCCACGAGCAGTACTTCAGTTTTAGCAGGATTCAGCTTTAGCCTGTTTCTTCCCATCCATCCATTCACGGATTCCAGGCACTTGGACATGGTTTCCACAGCCGACTCTAGTGAGGACTTAAATGAGAGGTAGAGCTGAGTGTCATCCGCATATTGGTGGCACTGCAGCCCAAACCTCCTGATAATGGCTCCCAGCGGCTTTACATAAATGTTAAATAGCATGGGAGAGAGGATAGAGCCCTGTGGCACACCACAATTGAGAGGCCAAGGGTCTGAAACCACCTCTCCCAATGCCACCTGCTGTTGTCTATCGGAGAGAAAGGAACGGAACCAGTTTAATACTGTGCCTCCTATTCCTAATCCCTCCAGATGGTCCAGCAAGATACCGTGGTCGACGGTATCAAAAGCCGCTGAGAGATCCAGGAGGACAAGAAAGGTGAATTCTCCCCTATCTAATCCCCTCCTCATATCATCCACTAGAGCGACCAAAGCTGTTTCAGTTCCGTGTCCAGTCCTGAAACCCGATTGGTATGGATCTAAATAATCCGTTTCATCCAAATGCGCTGACAGCTGATTGGCCACCACTCGTTCAATGACCTTGCCCAGGAATGGTAGATTTGAAATTGGGCGAAAGTTGTTTAAGTCTTGGGGATCCAAGGAGGGCTTTTTCAAAATAGGTTTTATAATTGCCTCCTTGAGGGCTAATGGCAATACACCCTCGTTCAAGGATGCATTTACCACCGCCTTGATCCCCTCGCCCAATTTCTCTTTACAGCTCATTAAGAGCCATGACGGGCAAGGATCAAGGAGACAGGTGGTAGGTTTCACAGTTGACAGTACCTTGTCCACATCATCAGAAGAAAGAGGCCAAAACCGATCCCATTTGATCACATTATGACTGGTCAACTCTGGTCCATTATCTGCATTCACGGTATGCGAAATCGAGCTTCTTAGCAAACTTGCACAGGATCCCATTTCTTACTTCCAGGGCTAAAAAACAGAGAAATTCACTCATAGGCCAAAAAAACCCCCAAAAAACACCAACTCTGCATTTTCATAGAGGGAAAGGCTATCAGTGGCTACTAGCCATGATGGCTATGCTCCGCTATCATGACTAATATGCTTCCCAATACCAGATGCTGGAAATCACAGGAGGGGAGAGTGCTCTTTGCACTCATGTCCTGCTTGCAGGTTCCCTATGGACAACTAGTTGGCCACTGTGAGAACAGGATGCTAGACTAGATTGGCCATGTGCCTGATCTAGCAGGCTCTTTTCGTTCATTCGGCCAGATAGGCGGCCTAAAAATAAAATTTTATTTTATTATATTATTATTATTATATGTTCTTATGCTTGCAGGGATGCCTGTGACATGGTGGCTGAAGCTAGTGCAAATCTCCCACAATTTTCTGGGTTCCCAAGCATGTACAACGGATTATTTCTGGAATAATTTATCATGGAAATGAGTGCTAAACTTCCAAAACATTCTACTAGATTTCCAGTACTAGCTTTTATGTCGTGTGAAAGATCAAATAAAATGTGCAAACTACCAGGTTAGAAATCATTGGAATAATGGAATAAAGTGCAATGTGAAAGCAGCCTGTGTCATGAAACCAACCACAGAGGAAGGGACCATGGAAAGTTGTGCCTAAGATCTGTTGTGAGATGTTACTGCTATTGAACCTATTGGAATAATGACCACAGTGCTGTCAAATTCAACAAACATACATAAGTGGTCTTTTGTCAAGAAAGTCCGACACAATTAATTTGACTTTAAAAGAGGAAATTTCTAAAAATGATAGGATTGATAAAAACGTTGAAAGGGAAAGTCAAGGGTCATCTTTTTAGAATGCATGTGGATTGTGCAAAAGTGCAATAATAGATGGTCAGTGAGAATATACAATACATTTCAAGAAGGGTACTACCAAGACCAAGACGAAGCTAGTGTGGTTAATGAGCAGAATCAAGAAAGCTGTCACAAAACTGCCCTTCACCAGAGGTTATCCTTTCTGCTTGGTTCAGGAATTCCCCACCCAACAGGATGCTTGCCTCAGCCTGGGTCAGATATGCTTCTGTAACAAGCTTCAGATCTTCCACCTTTTGTTCCACCCAAAAGGCGACCACTGGTGTGCCCTGTTTGCACAATAGGCTGTAGGTACAGGAACTGAATAGGACCCTGATATGGTAGCACACATGACCAGGCAGACACGCAAGCATTTAAATGAACAAAATAACTTTATTAAAATACAAGATGTTAAATAGTGTATTGATGTATAGTCCCTATCCTCCCTACCTGTCCTACCCCGTCTAACTAATATGTAATCCACTGTTTTCCACCCAGCTCACTCCTACAACATAACCTCCCTCCTTCCACTCCAGATCCCATCATCCCAACAACAAAAACTCCTGTCAAAGCCAACTGTCTTTTATTCACCCCTCCCCTTAGAACTCTCACTCACACACACCCCTCCCAACTGGCAGTCTTCCATCACTCATACTCCCAGGCATCTCATTAACTCCTTCAAACCCATAACACATTTAATAACAGTTCCCAACAAGTGGTTTCATTACAGAAGCTTTTAGCAGCAAAATGCTTCATGTTTCTGACATATGCTGAAAACACGCCTTAATTGTATGTTAACTTTTTTTATTTACCTGTTTGCTGCTATTGCTTCCCTGAACTATTGCTTCCTTGGTGCCATTTTAAATAAAAATAAAAATGGTGCTTCTTCCTAGGATTAGTCCTATTGACAGTCCCAGACTTCACAGATTGCAAATTAAGCAGAATTCAGGAAGCACTGGCTTCACTGTAAATGGATGAATACTTTTGCTGTCTTTCAAAGCAATGAAATCTCTCTCTCTCTCTCTCTCTCTCTCTCTCTCTCTCTCTCTCTGTATTATGATATGAAAAGTGTGCACAGAAGTACCCTCTTTTAAACAAACAAAAATGATGGCTGAAATCCTATACACTAGTGATGGGCAACCTGTGGCCCTCCAGATGTTGTTGGACCACAGTTCCCATCATCCCTGACCATTGGCCATGCTGGATGGGGCTGATAGGAATCTATTCCTGTGATCTTGGCGGTGGCTAGCTAAAAGTACCACTGCAAGTATGCAAGTTGCTGCTGGTCATAGCAGTTGTCACACAGGTCTCAATGTTAAATGGTTACACCAGAAAACCATATTAACATATTTAAATTCAGACATCATTTATACTCAGCACATTGACTTTTGTGAGCTATAGTTAGTTGCCAACTTGCATCAAACCCCTGGTAAACCCATTTATGTTACCTTTTTATTTTCTACCTACATTCCTCTGCCAAGAAAAAGTAGAGGACCACTTGAGAGCTGAGAAAAAGAATGAAGGGACTTGTAGCAGGTGATACATAGCACTTGTGCTTATCTTAGAATAGCTCAAGCAAGCTACATCTGAATTAGCCTGATACTGAGCACTTCCAAGTCCAAATTGGAGGAGTAAGGCTCTGGCTCTTGCTCCAAGCCCATTATGCAGGATTATTATTATAATTAGTGTCAATGGATGTGGACAACACTATCTCTGTAAAACAACTGTAGGGGAATCCACAATAGATCTGGCAACAGCTGGCTTGTTGAAAAGTGCAAAAACACTTTGCATATGACTTGTATGTGTCCATGAGCCAAGAAGAAAACATGCCAGTTTCTTTACTTTGGGGAAGAAGAGAGATGGAGTTAGGTAAGTCTTTCTCCCTCTCATTACAGTGCTATGAAACGATCTGTGTCATTCATCACTAAAAGGACTGGAGGACAAAGTGACTGCAAGAATCAAGCCGTGTGTGTGTGTGTAATTGAAAATGACGGTCCTGCCCATTTGGTAGGGGCGGGTTTGCCTACACCCTATTTCTAGGAAGGCTCGGGAAGGTTCCAGAAATTGTGTAAGAGGTCAGGTGGGGTATCTTGACCAATGGGGTAAGGGTTTTGAGCGGCTATATATAGCCTGCTCCGCTGTAAGAGTGCGCCTTTTTTGCCTTGCGGCACGTTAAGAAAAGGCTCCTTGGGTCTTCTGCTGCTGACCGTCTTTGGTGAATTTTCCTTGTAGAGGTTTCCTGCTTTCTACTGCCGGTACCCTCGTGCCTTGTTTAACTTTGCTTTCTCATCAGCTGAGAGGCGGGTGTGGGGCTTGCCTATTGGCGTTAGTGCCTCGTCTTACCTACTTCCCAGGTGTTCTTTCTGTTTGTTGCAGCCTTCCTCTTTTTCCCGCGTGTCAGCTGGGCAGCGGTGTTTGACCGGCTGCCTCGGCTTGCCGGCTGGCTCTGGTGCTGCGGCGCTGAGCCTGCACGTGGCTGCTTCCTGGAGTTCTCCCTCATCGCCTTCCTTTTGTTGGGCCCCCTTTTCCCACGCGTCAGTTGTGCAGCGGTTGCAGTGTTGCTTGCTAGCTCTACTGCTGCTGCGCTGAGCCTACACGTGGCTTTCTATAGGACTTCTCACACTTTGCCTTCTGTTGTTGGCCCCTTTCCGTTTGTCAGCTCTTCCTGGAGCTGGCTGTTTGCAGGTGCGTTCCAGCACCAATCCCACCCCATTTATTTCAGGGCCCTTCCTTGCACCCTATTGGGGCCTTGCTAGAGTGGGTTTTAAGCAAGTGCTTTGCACAAGCAACCCCCCTTTGTGGATGGTAACCTTCATTAACCCCCCCTCCATTCAGCCTGCTACATAATTCTTCCACCCCTTTTTGGATTGTGGGGAGTTGGGTTGTTTACCCCTTATTCCTTTTGCCTCTTTCATGGGGGAGGTGTGAGTTGCTCACAAGGGTGGGGGGTGTCTGCTTGTTTTGTCTTATTAATTAATTATATATAATATTATTTTATTATTAAATATATAAATAAATAGATACGTACATGAATTAATTTTCAGATATTTCTAGATATATAATATCATTTTATTATTATTAAATAAATAAGTACATGAATTCATTTTAATATTTATAGATATGTATTTAGATTCCCCCCGTTCCTTTTGCTTTTTTCGCGTAGGAGGGGTGAGTAGCTTGGAAGGGGGGGGTCTGCTTGTTTTGATTTCTTAAATTCTTTATTATATATGGAATGATTTTATCATTATTATATGAATAAATACTTTGATAATATATAAATTAATTTTAAAATCTTTATAGATATATGCATAATCATATATAGATATATGAAGCTTATTCTGGCGGGTAGCATTGCGGATGTAGGTTTTAGATTGATCTTCGTTGTTGCTTATCCCCATATCATTTATTTTATATACTTAGTTCTGTTTGTATTCCTGCATGCATGTTTTGTATTTTAAAATGATGTTCTCGATCACGTAGCTTCATAATTTGTTGCATTTCTTATGCATGGAGGAAAAGTATAGATGCTTCTACAATAGCGTCTCTAAAGGGCAATAGTTTATTTTAAGGTGAGTATAGAAAAATCCCACATCTCATATTTCTTTTGCGGTTTTTTTTTAAAATATGTGAATAGGTGTGATTCCAAGAAAGGTAATCTATGCTATGTAAGCTTATAGGAAATGCTCTGCAGCCAGGTGAACTCATTGTTGTGGCGTTCTGAGCCAAGCAGAAAGGAAATGCCCTACAGCCAGGTAAACTCATAGTTGTGGCTTTCTGGGAGCCAATATGTTTAAGGTTAATATATATCTTTCCTGTAGTTTTAAATGCTCTGTTTTATCCCTGAAATATCTAAAATGAAACATTATGCTTAATTTGAGATTGACAGTTTATTGGTCCTTGATTAAAGTGCTCCTCTAGCATTAGGTAAATCTTTATTATGACGCTTTTCCATGGAATTTTAAATCAATTTAACTTTATTCCACAAATATGAATTGTATACTGCTTGTTTCACAAGATACAGGTACCCTCTTCAATCGCATCTATTTCATGGCAGTCTCGTGTACACTGGGAACTGCTACCAATTTTCTTCAGCGGCCGTTCTTTCTTCAAAGAACAGAGGACTTCCTCCTGTAGCCTGAACTGCAGGTAAGTTTTGATACAGGCTGTAGTGGATAATTTGGTGTCAATTCAGGAGCTTGGGCGTGCCAAATAATGGCTGGCTGCCTTTAGGTGCCTGGGGGCTCACTATAGAATTTATTTTCTTGGATTATCTTCCTACAGTGCCAGCGGTACATATGTGGCCTTCTGCCCTTCAGATCTGCATGATACGTTCAGTGCAGCACTTGGCTATGGTTATGGGGTAAATCCCCAGACCCTCAACGCTATTTGAGCTATGCGCTTTGTGCATGCGTTTATTCTGCAAAGTATAATACAATATCTATTCATCACTTGGTATGTCTGGGTTTACGTGCAGTCAGGAACCCATTTTATGAATATCATAAAGGGGTTGGTTGCATTTCACTCTAATGCCACCTGATCTTATGAGGCCATTTCCCCCCCCCAATGAACGAATGATGTACACCATGTTGCAGTTTATTATCTACTAAAGAGGGCAGGACGTTACCATTGGGAGTATATCTTGCCTCCTTTCTGCCTTTGTCATTAATTTTCTGGCCAAGTGCATTAGGGAACCCATTTCATGAAAACCAAAGGGTGTTAGTTGCATTCCACCCTGAGACCGCCTGGTCCTATGTGGCCATTTGCCCCGGATGTGCTATCGATACTCCTGCCTTCGATGATTCTTAGTTCCCCCCCCCTACAGGACAGTTGTCCTGGGCAGTGGCCTTAATATTTTCAGTGAGCCTTTTGCCCTGGAAAAATTAGCTTTCTGGGCAAGTCATTGTAAAATTTGACCCCTGCGCTTATATTGCCGTGCTGTTTGGTTTTTTTTAGCGCATATGCTTAATATGGACCAGTGGGCTAGTGACTGAGTGGTTAAGCTGAGGGGCTGCCCATTGCCCACTCTGTCTCTGGTTTCCCTCGGATAGAGCTTTTTCTCTGTTAGGCCAGTGGGCCAGTACTATCTTTTCATATTCATTAATGGCTACGTATTGATTTAATTTTGATTATTGCTATGTTGTTCGTATGGCCATTATGTTTAGAGGTTGCATTTCTTTCATACAGGAGTGGCTGCGACAACTGCCCTAGCGGGCATGCATTCTGGAAGTATTCTAATATTTATGCTATATTCAAAAGGGCAAAATTAATTCTGTCATAATTATCACTTGACACTCTCTGCGCTGGCCTTTAATCCAAGGCAAGAGGAATGCAGGATCATTCTGTAGATTTAGGGTCAGAAAGGTCCTTGAGGGTTGGTTGTGTTCCGCTCCCAAGGCCACTGACCGGAGGAGGCTAATCACACCCGATGTCCTCCTTCAGATCCTGCCTTTATTTAGGTCAATGTGCTCATCTCTGTATGAGTCGCACCTGTTCGCTGAAGTAACTCTGACGATGTTCTATGGTGCTTTTCGCCCTAGTGAAGTATTGGTTTCCTCAAAGCGCGATGTGTCCTGTAGTGCTTTATGCTGGCGATTGCACGTTAGGTGCAGATTTAATGAGGTTTTCCTTAAATGTCTTTAAGACTGATCAATGGAGCCGTGGCAGTTCTGTATCTTTATTTAGTTGCCAGGTACCTGAACTATGCCCAGTTTCCGCTATGCGGCAATTTTGTGTGTGTGTGTGTGTGTGTGTTTCAGGCCAGCGGGCCAGCGTTATCTCTTATACATGCAGATAGTTCTGCCCTGACTCAGTTTCAATTTTGGGCCGTTGTTCGGCGGGCCTTGTTGGCCAGTGGTTGCGATGCTGGAGTCTTTGGGCTGCATTCCTTTCACATTGGAGTGGCTACGGCCGCTGCCCTCGTGGGCATGAGCATCGAGGACGTCCAGACGATTGGCAGGTGGCGTTCTTCAGCTATAACTTCTGCTCTTGCTCCCAGCTCTCAGAGGGCATACCAGCGTGCCTTGGGAACGTTCAGGCGTTCCATGCCAGTAGTGCTTTGCCTCCTGTATGGCCTATCCCTGTTTCACATTTGCTGCAGTTTAAGTTACATCTGAAAGGGCAATCTCATTCTGTTTCTACCATCACCGGACACCTCTCTGCGCTGGCCTTTATTTCCAAGGCAAGAGGATTGCAGGATCATTCTGTAGATTTTAGGGTCAGAAAGGTCCTTCAGGGTTGGTCGCGTTCCGCTCACAGGCCCGCTGACCGAAGGAGGCCAATCACGCCCGATGTACTCCTTCAGATCCTGCCTTTATTTAGGTCTCTGTGCTCATCTCAGTATGAGTCGCACCTGTTCGCCGCAGTAACACTGACGATGTTCTATGGTGCTTTTCGCCCTAGCGAAGTATTGGCTTCCTCAAAGCGCGATGTGTCCTACCGAGCCTTTTGCTTTGGCGATTGCACGCTAGGTGCAGAGATAGTTAGGCTTTCCCTTCGAGTCTCTAAGACTGATCAAAAGGGCCGTGGCAGTATTATTTCATTGAGAGTTTGCCAGGTCCCTGAATTGTGCCCAGTGGCTGCAGTGCGTTTATTTCTGTCAATGAAGCCAGCAGGCCAGCGTTACCTCTTTATACATGCGGATGGTTCTGCCCTGACTCAATTTCAATTTTGGGCCGTTGTTCAGCGGGTCTTGTTGGCCAGTGGTCACGATGCTGGAGTCTATGGGCTGCATTCCTTTCGGATTGGGGCGGCTATGGCCGCCGCCCTCGTGGGCATGAGCGTTCAGGACATTCAGGCGATTGGAAGGTGGTGTTCTTCCACTTTCAAGTCTTATGTCAGGTATTGATTCTGATGTATTGTTTTTTCTTTTCTTAGGTGTGCTGAGCCTTTCTGTGCCTGCGAGGGTCGTCATGTGTGGCCACTCTATTTTATTTTGGGCACATTGGAGAGCCTTCTCTACGCTTGCTGGGACACAGCTGCAGCTTTCCGCTAGAGCAACAGTTGGCTGGGAGGCTCAGAGGGGCATGCTTTGGGATGCGCTCATGTCTTTGGTGTGTCGCCTTATGCCATCGTTTAACCGGCCACATGTGTTGGTGGTTCATTTAGGGGAAAACAACTTGGTGCAGCGGCCAGGTATGGATCTGCTGCTTAGGATCACCCAGGATTTTAATGCTCTCATCCAGTCATACCCGGACCTTGTTATAGTGTGGTCCGACATGCTGGTGCGACATGTTTGGAGGGGTGCAATGCACCCCAACAGGATCGACAGATCCAGAAAGTGGGTAAATAGGAAAGTTAGGAGTTTAGTTTTGTCATTGGGTGGGGCATATATTCCTCATGACAGAATCCGTTTTCATGCACCGCATCTGTTTCGAGATGATGGTGTCCATCTTTTGGATATTGGGTGTGATTTGCTATTGGAGGATTTTAGGTTGGGTTTGGGGGCTTTGTTTTCTTTGGGTTGAGGGGACCAAGCTTCAGCTGATCCCCTCTTGTGGCATTGGATTCGGGCAGATGAGGTAATTGGGGTTAAAAATGGAGGTGGATGAGGCATTTGGGTAAAGGGCACTCCCTGGTGAAACATCAAGGCGTAATGCCTGGTGTGGATCCGGGGGTGTCCACGTGGGACCGGCTTGCGCGTCATGGTGAACGCCTGTACGGTGGGGCCAGGATGTGGAGGTTGGAACCACAAACCTGACTCCGATTGCAAGGAGGGAGAAGTTTTCCCACATCCTTGTCTGGGGAGTTGCAGTACGATGTGATTGACTTGCCTCCTGGTTTGGAGGGTCTAGACCCTCATAGATAGGTTGAGCCTCACCTGCCCAAAGGATTTGAGATTATTAATTGGCGGATTGGAATTTGATTATGTGTTATATTTTAATAAATATAACATTTCAACCATACATGTATCACGAGTCTTCCTTGGTGTGTTGGCAATGACGGTCCTGCCCATTTGGTAGGGGCGGGTTTGCCTACACCCTATTTCTAGGAAGGCTTGGGAAGGTTCCAGAAATTGTGTAAGAGGTCAGGTGGGGTATCTTGACCAATGGGGTAAGGGTTTTGAGCAGCTATATATAGCCTGCTCCGCTTTAAGAGCGTGCCTTTTTTGCCTTGCGGCACCCACCCACCCCTTCCTTGTCAGTATGGGCTCAGCTAGTCGCCTGCGGGGGCTGAGTAGGAATTTTTTTTTGGAGATTCTGATTTCAGAATCTCTTTGGTTTTGCCTACTCCATACTGCTTGGGTTTGATTCATTTGGCTTGTTCCGGGTGGGTTGTGGTGATTCCGGTTTGGCTGGCATTGGATTCGGGCAGGTGAGGTAATTGGGGTTAAAAATGGAGGTGGATGAGGCATTTGGGTAAAGGGCACTCCCTGGTGAAACATCAAGGCGTAATGCCTGGTGTGGATCCGGGGGTGTCCACGTGGGACCGGCTTGCGCGTCATGGTGAACGCCTGTACGGTGGGGCCAGGATGCGGAGGTTGGAACCACAAACCTGACTCCGATTGCAAGGAGGGAGAAGTTTTCCCACATCCTTGTCTGGGGAGTTGCAGTATGATGTGACTGACTTGCCTCCTGGTTTGGAGGGTCTAGACCCTCATAGATAGGTTGAGCCTCACCTGCCCAAAGGATTTGAGATTATTAATTGGTGGATTGGAATTTGATTGATTATGTGTTATATTTTAATAAATATAACATTTCAACCATACATATGTCACGAGTCTTCCTTGGTGTGTTGGCAAATGCATTTAAGAAAAGAAACTCTAAATGGGTGTTAATATAAAAAAAGTATACAGGCACAAACACACACACTTTTGCTAAAGGATCTTTGTTAAGATTGGTTGTACTAGGGTTGTATGCAAAGCAGCACTAAATCATGGTCCCATCAGCGCAAGGATTTCCGCTTCTGCAAAGAACTTCCCCCTCTCCTTTCCCCCTCTGGCCCTTGTGTGGGGAGGAGAGGTGGGGAAGGCCTATTGCACAAGTGTAAATCCTTGTGCTTAACAGGACATGTTAGTTGGATACCGCCCAGTGACGAGGAAACCATACTGCACAATGCAAGGAAAATGTAGGGTTTCTTAAAACAAAGCAGGAATGTTGTGCTTTAAGTAGATTTGAATATATTTTGGTGATTTGCTAGTCCTATGGATTTGGAACCTGAAAGGGACAGCTGAGTTCATCCCATGGGTGACTGGGAAGCAAAGGACCATTGCTACCTGTAAACACAGTCCACTCATTGAGCAAGGGGCCAGGCACCAAAATAAGATCAGGCAGTAGAAACAGAATCAGTATCTACAGACCAAGGATAGCTCCATGATAGCAGACCACATTAAAATAATAGGTTCCAAACCCAAACTGAGCCCTTCTATTCCAGACATATGAGACTTATTGCCTATCATGCTCCACATCCTTTTTGAGGAGTGGAGGTCTGAAAAAGATAGCACCATAGCCTGGAGTGTTGTACTTTGACATTATTGAGTGGTTTCTAAAAGGCATCTTGTGGTGAGACTAGATGGGAAATTTGGGTAGGAGGTATAGATGATCAGTTGTCAACTCATCTGCAAATGGGATTTTGGCCTTTAGGATGCTAGTTTTATTTGATTATGGCTGTTTTATTCATACCTGATAGATCTACAAAATGAGTCGCATGACCATATGGCTTCCAAAAACTTTCTGGTCCCCCCTGGGCTCTCCTTACAATGGGGCCAGATCACTCTTTGAGCCTAGGGTCATGACAGCTATACGCATGGAGCCTTTTTCAAGAATTAGATTAGACATTGTGATCATTAGATGTTAGATTAGATTAGATATTGTGATTTGCTGCCCTGGGCTCCTACTGGGAGGAAGGGCAGGATATAAATCAAATAAATAATAAATAAATCATTCAGTATACTTAATACTTCAAAGCATGCAGAGCTTAGTGTTTCATGGAGCACTGCACTTGTTCATCTTACTGAAACTACTTTTGTTCCCCTTGAAATTCTTCAGATATTTCTCTTATGCACCTTCCAAATTTTCCTCAATTTCCTCACTTTCTGCTATTGTTACTAAGGTTTTCAATAATATGCACAATGTGGAAAACAATGGCAAGTATTCCTGGGTATGGTCTAAAACAGGTGTGGGGAATCTCTGGCCCTCCAGGTGTTGTTGAACTACAACTCCCACTACCCCCAGCAAGCATGACCAATGGCCAAGGATGATGGGAGTTCAGCAACATCTAGAGGGCCAAAGGTTCCCCATACCTCATCTAAATGATCACTTGTGTTCTGTAGGAAAGTGCCATGGAAAGCATAGAAATATGACTTTCTTGCATGTCCTCTATTGCAGGGGTGGGGAACTTTTGGCCCTCCAGATGTTGCTGATCTACACCTCTCATCAGCCCCAGCAAGCATGGCCAATGGCCAGGGATGATGGGAATTGTAGTTCAGCAACATCTGGAGGGCCAATGTTTCCCCATGACTGATCTAAACATGCATGAAGCCACCACCTTGCTGAAGCTAAGCAGGTCTGGGTCTGGTTAGTGCCTGGATGGGTGACTGTATGGGTGACATGTACACCGCCGTAGGATTTATAATTGAAAAAAGGCAGGGCATAAATGTAATAAAATAATGACAAAATAAAAAGTATAGCAAATTCCAGTAGCAAAGCCAACACTGTCTAGTCATGCTTTGCTTTCTATGTGGTTTCTTCACTAGCACTGAACTACCAACAAAACATCCAGTGCTCCTGAGAGATACATGGAACTAACAGCCTGCAGTAATGCTTTCATCCAAGGTGTGGATGTTCCCTCACCACCTCCAAATTTTTGCTAGTCATATTTGAAATATGATTGAAATTTCATATGTTTTATGATATATAATGCATAAAGTTCAGTTCTCACACTGTGATTATTTATGATTCTACTCACTAAGGACAGTTACTTTTTATCCAACTGAGAAATGCTATCCTACCCAGGAACAACAAACTCTTCCTTACAGAGGTGTGGACATTTATTCTGATCCTATGAACATTTGCTCAGAAGTATGCCTACCTAAGTGTACATATGATTGGACCTTCTGCCTTCAAGAAAATTAGCTTGCCTAGAATCCTTGTATGCATACACAACCCAACAAAAATCTGCCTGTTAACTCTAAGCAAATAGGCTTTGGATTATGTTCCTGGGTGATAAAATTGTTCTAATTAGTTGCAAACCAATGTATTTTAATTGCTATAGCAATCAGTTAGTATGTGTGTGTGGGTTCTCCCAGAAAATATATGTATTTGTGAAATTTGGCTTAGCATTAGTTTTCCATGGAGTTTTAAATAATGACTTAAATAATCATGATTTACACTAATCCACCCAGTATCGGGAATATGCCATACAGTATATATATATGACCATGGGCTTCACATAAATAAAGGTAGGTTTATTGAACTCCTAATGATTTCAGGGAGAATGATAAATATGAAGTTAACTATTTCCCATTAAAAGCAATGGGCCTGAAAAGTATTTAACATTGTTTATATCCCATCGTATCTCATGAAATAATAAGAAATCATGTATACAATATTGTAAAGAAACTGTTTTTCAGTGTGTTGTGTTTCTTAAGGATTCTGTTCAAACAAAGGGTTCACAATAAGATGGCACAAGTAAGGAAGAATACCAGAGAAAAAGCTGTCATTTAATCTTTCTGAGGCTTTATGATTAGCTATCCAGGAGTCTTGGCCTTCCTGGAAGCAGCACTTGACCCATTTCAGAATTGCTATAAAGCTCAGTGGGGAGGACAGGAAAGTACAAGTAAATTTCCTCTTGTGTGTTCTGGGGAAAAAAGAGCAAATATTTAAAGCCATCTCTTTTAACATTAAGCATGATTATGAAATAGTAATAGAGAATTTTGATGAATATTTTATCTTCAAATGGAACACAGTTTATGAGGACACATCTCTTCTAAAAGCCTGGGGAAATAGCAGGTCTTTGAATTAGCAGGATATTGAATGTGTAGTAATGATAAACAAGAACATATCAAGGACAAATGTGTCACTGAGATCTTGCTGCCCTCTGAAGTACTACGCTCAAGTGGCATTGCAAAGGCCGCTGTTACCAATTCTCTTGAACCAACATGGAGGCACAGCCCTAGTGCCAATGCTGACACAGGAACAACCATTTGAACTATGCAGCAACACCCCCACCTTTGCCCTGCATGGCACAGCTATGCTGTGCATATGGCTTTTGAGCTGGGCTGGCAGGACTGACCTCTGGCATCTGTCAAGTGGTAGGTTCAACTTGCACTGTTTTCTCATAAGTATGGGTTACCCAGAGGTGGCACAAGCCTTTACAGAATAAGGATATTATGTGAGTAGGATGAAAATGGGCCCAAAGGAAAGCAATGATTGCATTTTAGAAGGACAAGACTAACCAAGGCAAATTCAAGCTCCCAGACCTCATTTTGGGGGGATTCTATGAAATTGGTGGTAATAGTGCTGACCCCAGCATCTAATCTCATGTCTTGACAGATGTCTACTCTCTTTACCCCCACATTATATGATTTTGACTGTTTTATGTGATCCAATGTTGTTTGTTGATTATTTCGTTCACATTTTTTGAAAAAGGGATGATGATTAATAGTCTCAAGATATTCAATTCTAGGGAGGTCAGCCAAATGAACAATGTTGGGTCAGGCACAGGAACAAAAAGCTAAGGTGATTGTGCTGCAGGAGGAAATAAAGCAAAAAAAAATACACAGCAAGTTCAAAGATGACTCCAGAGCTTATTCCATAGATATAAACATTAGATAGGAAGGAATTATTTAGGATCAAGTGACAACAGAAGGTTGGGGTGGATCCAATTAACAACATGAAGATAGAGCAAGGTAGGAATTATAGGTTCTGGGGCTAAGGACAAAGTTTTGCAGCTGCAATAAACATCTGCATTAGAAGGCAAGGTTTCTGGATTGTCTCGAGAAAAGCTGGGTATGAGGTCCTGTGATAGATTGTGTGTGTGTATGAGTGTATGGGCTTTCCCTATGGATAGACTCTCTTGTTGTATGAGTTGTCTGTGATGTTCCTGTATTAATGTATATATGGTAAGTGCTGTTTGTATAGGAGATACATGGTAAGTGGAATGAAAGAGGAGGGGGGAGTAAATGGGCAGTAGAATGCTGGATGATTGGCTGAGTGTTTAGAATGGTTGAGAGTATAAATGGAAGGATGACAGTTAAATCTGGGTGGACGTGAGTGGGTTGTTTTGGTGGGTTTTTGAGAGGAGATTGTGTGGAGAGTTGGTGGATGTGAGGACAGTGTGGAGTTCGGATTAATACTAAGACAAGTACCAGAAATAGATGAAACCATATGCTTATGTGCCTTTATAAAGTAATCTTGTTATCTCTGTTATTTAATAAAAACTATATTTGGTTTACCGAAGGCCTGATCCTTGGCTGGGGTTATACAGACCAGAAGGGAGGGCAAGGTGCTTACCAAGGCTGAAGGGAAACTGTAACAATTGGTGGCAGCGGTGAAGGGAAGAATATAACACCACAAGTATTCAGAGCAAACCAGGATCGTATCCTTTATATATAAAGATCAAAGGGATTGGGGACAGCTTAAGCACTCAGTCACAGAGGTAACCTGATAGAGAGACTCAGGCAGAGTCTCTGGGAATACTGGATATAGGACGTGACTGGTGGTGCTGCCTAGCAGGGGGATCTGTTGAGATCTGTGCTAGAGCAGGGAGAGAAACCATAAAAAAGGACAGTCCGGACTGGTGGAGTCCCTGGTGGTGCCTAGTGACAGGCAGTAACCACGAGCAGGTAGGAACCTGACAGTGAGAGCCAGGGAAGGGCATCACATTGTCCCCCCCCAAAAAAAAATTACAATAGAGTGTCACCAGACAGGATGACCCTCTTGCCACACCCTAGGCTGCCCAGCTGTTTGGGAAGTTACCCACAGCCCTTCTCTTCAGCCGAGCTCCAGGAATAAAAATTATGACAGGAGCTTTGTATTTACTTTCTCAAAGCCCAGAGAACACAAAACATAACAAAACCTTTATGGGATGGGAAATGGGAAACAAGGGAAAAGGGAAGACAACCATTTCTCTCTCTCTCTCTCTCTCTCTCTCTCTCTCTGTCTCTCTCTCTCTCTCTCTCTCTCTCTCTCTCTCTCACACACACACACACACAGCAAGCTAACTTACTAGCTACATGTTCTTTGCTCTTAAGGAGAGACCAGAGCATTTGCAGAAGAGAGATTGTGAGACAGCACATTTTCGAACTCCTGATTAGGTGTGTACAGAATGACAAGACTCAGAGTGAAGTCTCACATGTTTTGAGGAATCTGACCCCAGTAAAAGCTATCCCCTTAGCTGGAAAGATGGAACAGATTATTGTTTGGCCCAGTCTTGAAATCTGTTCCATCTCTGATATCAGTGGTTTTTGTGGCCAATTAGAAATTTAATTAGAGACTACTTCCACCTTCCGGCTAGCACTTTTGATTCAGCACTTATACATAAAAAGCTACTCAGTTCTGCATAGTTAACCTAGCATAAATATATTCAAAAACAAAACAATAGATACCTGTTTATTCAGGCTTCACTATAGGACATTTGAAATTGCATACATTCTAGGTGGCACTGTTGAGCTACATCAAAATACAGGGATGAGTGCCAGGTCCCTTGTCACCAGAGATCAAACAGTGCCAAATCATTGGAGCATCAGGACTGATAGCCAGAGGTATTTGATTGGCAAACAGGATAGAGCTACAATGTTGTCTTCTACTTGTACTTCGAATGCTAGTTCACCTCTCTGGTGCAAATCTTTGTTTGTGCTGCAGCAATTAAACAGCTTCTCAGGATCAACACACTAGACATGTTCCTACTAGGATTCCCACCTTCCTGTTTTTAATATGGACAGTTTGGGATTTGAAGATCTTTGCCTGGTGTTCAGATTTAGATCTTCAAAATCCAAGACAGTTTGAACAGGGAGCATAGCACATAGGCTATGACAGGGTTTTCCCCTTTCTACCAAGCCCTCCTCTGCTGCTACTTGACCATCCTCCCAGAAAGGAACTAGCGGGACTCATGCTTGTGATGATCTGCTCAAGTTCAGACAGAGTGAGTGAGTGAGTGAGTGAGAGAGAGAGAGAGAGAGAGAGAGAGAGAGAGAGAGAGAGAGAGAGAGAGAGAGAGAGAGATGGCTGGGGCAGAACACTGTACATTAGTGTTACCAGGTCAGAAGCATCCCAAACCCTAAGATTTCATGGATGTGCCCTAGTGATGTCATACATAGTGATACATTAAGCATCAACCACATTTGCTTGAAGCATACAATTCAAACAACAACATTTTCTGATTGGAAATTAAGAAATCTTAGCTAAAAGATGGATCCTGGGTAGGGAACATTTAATCTAAGTGTCCTCAGGTCACACTAGTTACCAGAAGGCCATTGTAGGAAGAAAGGAGCCTAGTGTTGTGGAGATGTTAGATGGGAGCACTCAAAGAGTAACAATGGATGCCCTTGAAGACTGCAATTCTAAACACACTTACTAAGCTCCATAGAACCCAATAGAACTTGCTTCTGAGTAGATATGATATGAAATGTGCTGTTGGTAAAGCTTGACAAGGGATCGTCTGCAAAGATATCCATATCCAAGCAGGGTTGGCAACCCCCTGACTGGAATGTCCTGCCCCTACCTTCTAACATGGCTGCTCCAAACATCTTTACATATTTGACTCTGCACTTCAGAAAGGGGTTTGAGAAATGAAGAAGAGTGAGAAGATTCTCTACCTTTTCCTGTCTACACTGTGGGCTGCTATAAACTCAGTGACAGCCAACCCAATTCTAGTGAACAATGATTGACAAAGAAAAAACACACATGGTTTGGTCTACCTTCACAAGCAGCAGCTTGGGAACAACAAGAATTGCAGCCATGCTGCCCAGTATGTGAATTCTCTTTTACCACTATTGGGCCAAAAACAAACCATCATGCAACCAACAAGAGGTATCATCAGTGGGTTTGAGGGGGTTGAGCTGAGCGCATGGAACCGCTGTTGTTGCTTCTATGGATGTAAAGAGTGAGGGTAAAGGTAAATGAAATGCAAATAACAAAAGAAAAAGAAAAGACAGTGATGATTTCCTAAATGCAATACCATACCAACCACAACAAAATTCCTATGAGTAAGGCAGAAAACTCAACATCCCACAACCAGTCAGGATCCCTAACCAAAAACCAAAACTAAAAAAATCCTGGCAGCCAGTCAGCCAAGGTAACAAAAATCCCCATGCAGCACAACCTGATCCAGGGGCTGCAGTTAGTGCAGAATGCTGCGGCACGATTGCTGACATGAGTGAGACCCTGTCAGCACATAATACCTCTGCTCTGAAATCAGCACTGGTTGCCAATTTGCTACCAAGCCAAGTTCAAGATGTGCTTTCCATGTTACAGGTGCCACACAGTACTTGTTCTGCTCTTGTAAGAAATCAGTCGTTTAGTGTGGCAGCACGTATGCTTTGTAACTCCCTGCCTATTGACATTAGGCAGACACCTTCATTCTACTCTTTTCAGCACCTGAAATTTTGGAGACACTGTGGCCCTTGGGTTTCTTTCCACTTTTAAGAACAAAGGAATTTGCCTTATAGTGACTCAGGCCATTTGGTACCATCTAGTTCAGTACTGATGACATGGACTAGCATTGGCTCTCCAGGATTCCAGGCAATAGTCTTTTCCAGAGACTGAATGTTGGACCTTTGCATGCAAAACATAGACTGTACCAGTGAGGACAGCCCTTTCCCTGTTTTTAAAAAAGTATCTTTTAAAATTGTTCTTTTTAATTGACTAATGAATGCACATCATACCTAGGGCAGCTACACACCATTCATTTAAAGCACACCCAACACACATTTGAAGCACATGAATCCCACCACAGAATCATGGGAACTGTAGTTTGTTAAGCATGGTGGGAACTATAACTGTGAGGGGGAAACTACACTTTCCAGGATTCTTTAGGGGAAGTCACATGCTTTAAATGAAGAAATATTTATATAAGCATGACTGTCAAAGTTGTTTATTTTTTACACAACATGTAAAGATATTTGTTGTGCAAGCCTATAATAATAATAATAATAATAATAATAATAATAATAATAATAATTAATTTGTGTGTCGCCTATCTGGCAGATAGCCACTCTAGGCGACGTACATTAAAATGAGATAAAATACAATAATATCAAATGCAGTCACATTAGTCTCAATAAATAAAATACTGGACAGTCATCAATACATTTATAAAATATTTACATTTGCAGCATATAATAGATGACAAAATCATGGAGATTAACCCATCCCAAGGATCTCAAAGGCCTGTTGAAATAGCCACGTCTTCAGGGCCTTGCGGAATACATCCAGAGAAGGGGCGTGTCGAAGATCAAACAGGAGGGAGTTCCAGAGAGTGGGGGCCACCACAGAAAAAGCCCTCTCCCTAGTACCCACCAACCTAGCTGTTTTGGTTGGTGGGATTGAGAGAAGGCCTTGCGTGGCTGATCTGGTCAGGCGGCATAATTGGTGGCGGTGGAGGCGCTCTTTCAGGTAAACTGGGCCAAAACCGTACAGGGTTTTAAAGGTTAATACCAACACCTTGAATCGGGCCCGGAAAACAACCGGCAGCCAGTGTAGATCAAATAACACCGGCGTAATGTGATCACGGCGGCGGCTGTTGGTAAGTAAGCATGCATTCTGTATAAGTTGCAATTTCCGGGTCGTTTTCAAGGGTAACCCCACGTAGAGCGCATTACAGTAGTCCAATCGAGAGGTGACCAGGGCATGTACCACAAGTGGGAGCTGTTGAACAGGGAGGTGGGGTTGCAGCCTACGTATAAGATGTAATTGATACCAAGCTGCCCGGCTCACAGCCGAAATCTGAGCCTCCATGGACAGCTTGGAATCAAGAATGATTGTTTACTCAGAAGCAAGTCCCAATGTATTCAGTGGGGCTTACTCAAACAGGGAAGCGTGCACAGAACTGCAATCTCAAGTCATAAGAAACTTCATTTACCCATCCCAAAATTCAGAATCATGCCACTTTAAGCTGTTTTGCAACTGTTTATACTTGTTTTTATGGTTATTGGATTTTAAAAGGATTTATTCCTTGTTGTGAGATGCCTTGGTTTCCAATCACCGACCCTACCTCCCAGAGTTGTTGGGAAGACTCCATATATGCACACACACTGGAGATATAAAAATACATACATCCCATATAATAGTTTATTGTCGAAGCAGTTGGTCACTGCAGAGCATTTTTTTTAAAGAAATCAGTATTAGTTTCCTCGTAATAAAAGCAGTGACACTTAAGTAAGCCCTGCGTATTGCTTTAAAAAAATAGGATTGGAAGGGGAGAGACAGATTTACAATACAAAGACAATTCTTTGCTATGTTCACTCCAAAGTCCCATTAATTTACAGCACAGTCCTAACCATGTTTACTCAAAAGAAAGTCCTATTGAATTCAATGGGGTTTACTCCCTGTACGTTTGATTAGCATTACAGCTTTACTCCCAGAAACGTGAGTATTGGATTAAAGCTTCATATTGGAAAGGTTTTCAAAACCCTGCCCCCTCTTCAACAGCCCAGGAAAATTTAAACTTGTTTGACTTCTGCACACAAGAGAGAAAAAGACTGAAAACTATATATTTACTTAATTTATGAAACAACAGTTTTCTGGCCTTGCAATGTGGTCTTGGTACTGCCTGGAAGTCAACACTTATTGGCTGCAAACCTGAAACGGTGGGGTTAGAGTAGCCAGCTAGGAGCTCATTTAACAGACTTGTGGGGGTGGCTAATGTTTTCGAGTATATCTTGAGAACCAGACCACCTAGAAACTTATTTTTTAAAAAAATGAAAGCTGAAACTCTGAAGAGATTAAGGTGACTTACCTGGAGAGGAATCCAAAAATCCAGAGTCTCCAGGAGAAAACTGGACAGCTGGATACCCTACTATTCATTAATTTTGCCAATGTTTCTCCTCTCCCTTCCCACCTTTATGATATAACTTCACTCACTCAGAGTTTATGTCCATGCCCTTTGGGAGACTAAAGCTAGGGTCAGAGAGAGAAAGATAAACATGCCAGCAGAAGACCCAGGTGACAGGAACAGCAGAGAAGAAAATGCTGGCCAAGCCCATGTTCTCTCTTTTCACAGGCATGCCTGTTTGTCCTCCAAGCCCAGTTGCAAACCTAAAAGCTCTCTTTAGTCCAATTTTATTTTAGGATCCACTGCTTGGCTACCCCTACATGGTATACAGAGTTATACTACATCTAGTCTTGGAGGTTCCATTTAGCTATCATATCTAATAGCCAAAGACAGAACACCAGCTCTCTTTAGTTGTATTTCAGTGTAAGAACACTTCAGAATTGACTCTGAAGCTTGATGGCATACCCCTAGCAATCTCTTGGCAGTGATGAAAGTGGAACAAATGTTTTGCTGGAGCTGCTGTATTCAGAGTTTGCTTCTATAAAAAAAAGTGTCACAACTGAAAGTTCATATGAAATAGGTGGGAGAATCTAGTGGAATATGTGGAGCTGTCACTGTTTCAAAATTTCTCATGGTTATGCAGTACATAACATCAGTGCCTGCAAGCAACAGCTGTATTCACCATGACTTCTCTACACTTGGCAGTATTTCGGGTAAAAAAATGAATGAAACTGTCTTCCTATTTATGTAGTAAAAGGAAGAACATCAGTGCAAATTAACTTCTGACATCTCTTCGTGGTGATTTTCATGATTATGTAAGCCAGAAGTCAGAGTTAAACAGATAGGAATGAAAATGGAAATGAAAAAATTCACAGTGTGTGAAATTATGTAATTTGGCAGTTATTTATTTATTCTTACTTTGAAAATAAGTGTATTTAAAAAATGGGAGGTAGGATCCAGATTCCCTAGTACAGTGTTGTGTTGTAAAACCTTTCCAGCTCCCCAATGCTGAAGTGGCCCAGCCACTACCAACAGGAATCCCATGGGATAATCTTCCCGAAAGAGATCAAGGGCTGCAGGGGAGAAGTTATGAAGTAATATGTCTCCATGGTCCTCTCTGTCTGCACCCCAACAAGCCTTTTAAGTTGAGACTTATCCCAGTCTGTGTCTGTGTTAGAATTGCTTGTTAATATGTTTTAATAATGTTTTTAACCTTTTTAAAAGATGTTTTTAAAGCTTTTTTAAAAAAATGTTTTTGATATTTTGTTTTAATGTATTTTTAAGGTGTTTTTATGATGTTTTAAAGTGTTTTTATCATTTCTGTCTGCTGCCCTGGGCTCCTGCTGGGAGGAAGAGCAGGATATAAATCAAATAATAAATAAATAAACCAAAAGAGAAGAGGTGGCAGCTTTCCACCTGGGAGGCAGCTGTTGGTTGGTGGAAGAGAGCATGGTTTACCCTTTCCCCAAGAATCTGTTTGGTTTTGTAGAACAAGAGGCAAGGACATGTTTTGAAACAGCTGACCTTGGCCTACCCATTGCTCTTACAATGGGAACCCCAAAAAGGAACTGGAAATATTTATTATTCCAATGTATTTTGGATCTCTCTTGTCCTTCTTCAGGGGTATTCAGAGAAACAAAGATTCAACATTTAGATGTGCAGCCTCTTTTTTCTTATGCTATGTTAGCATAAGAAAAGAAGAGGCAGCACATCTAAATGTTAACACAGTATAAATGCTAACATAGCACAAGAAAAAAGAGGTAGCACATCTAAATGTTGAATATTTATTTCTGTGAATTTCCTGAACAAGAACCAGCAGGGTCTAAACTGTGTCGGAGTAATAACTATCTCTTTTATCTACACCTCTTACACTACCCATTGTTCAGCTTTAGAAGATGGCCTCAGAAATAGATAGGGATGGACAAGAAATTTGATTTAGTTCACTTCTTAATGTGAATTTAGTTAATTTACACTTTCCAAAATAATGCAAGAACTGAAACAACGCTTATACTTCAAAATTCACATTTCTCTGAAAGTTTTCCAGGAAAAAAAGAGCACAAAAATGTGTGTATTAGGAGAAAGTTTGCATAAAATGCATGTTAGTGAAAACAACATTCAAAATTGCATTTTACCAGTAAAAATTGCTTGCAAAAAATGTGTATATTAAGAGAAAACCACACTGAAATGCTAATGAAGACTTAACAAATGTGTTTGTGGTGGACTGTATTGAAGATTAGAAAAATGAGAAACTGAAATTGACAGAATTGTCCCTCCCTAGTGATGGAAGGAAGGGTGGGGAGCCTTTCTGTGTGTGCGGAGGGGGAGGGATAGGAGTACAGGAATGAGGCTGGAGGAAGAAGTAGGACTCGATTACGCTTCTTCTCAGCCTGTCAAGCTTGATGCATTTTTGGTATTTTAATATAAAGGAATGCACTTCATTATTCATTGCAAATCAGCTTCTCACTACAGTAGCAAGTGTTTTTAACAAGATGTTAACACTTCAGCCTGCTTCTGGCACAGGTGTAACCAGTTTTGGTTTTTCACACATGGACAGTGACTCAGCGATCTATGTTCTATTTCTAGAATTCTGTACAGTTTGAGCTTATATTAACAAATTCAACATGTACTAAATTGGGATAAAGGCTAAGAGATCAAAGCCAGTGTAGCAATGGTTGGAAGATTTGCTCACTCACAATGATAGGCCATTTTTAACCCCCACTACCAACAATAAGAGACCAATGAGCCACAAGCATACTGTTGCTGCTGCTGAGGAAAATTTGAGGGATTAATAGAGGAAAGGCAACTCGATCCAACACATAGTCAAGCTATACAATGATTGAGAAACTTTAAAGTAATAAAGTGGACACATGAGAAGACATGATTCACTAGAAAAGACAATAATGCTGGGAAAACCAGAAGGGAGTAGAACAAGAGGAAGGCAAAACAAGAGATGGTTTGATTCCATAAAGGAAACCACAGACCTGAACTTGCAAGATCTGAACAGGGTGGTTCACGACAGATGATATTGGAGGTCGCTGATTCATAGGGTAGCCATAAGTCATGATCGACTTGAAGGCACATAACAACAACAACAACAACAAAGTAATACAAGTGCAATAAATAAATAAATAAATAAATAAAGTAATACAGTAATTACTGTAGATCTGACTCCTGAGTTAACATTGTAAAATGGGAATAACAATTCATAAATAGATTAAAGAAAAGTATGGCTTACAAGCTGCAGATACATGACGATGAGAAGGTAAACTTAAATATTTTACCAGCTCCCTTAATGATTTCTATTCTTGGAATGTGAGAAAAAAATGATAGAGGTTATCTGGTTTGTCTAATAAAATAACATAACATACAGAGGATAAGCAAGCAAAAATGTATAATAATTCAGTCCAGAAACACCACCTCTGTGAAGCAAATGTTGCCTACTGCTTTGAAGAATTAGGTGGATTTACACAGCTTATTGATGACTGTTTATTTAGTTCCAAGCTCATCATAGGCAAACCCTCTTTCATTGACAGTTGCCACCCACACATTTTGAAAAACCTGTTACTGGGACAGCTAGGCAACCATCTCATCCTTTGCATGTGAAAAACAGGGTTGTATGAAGTACTCTAATCTGTTCTATCTAGAGGTCAAACTACATCCGATGTTAATCACAAGATTTCCCTTTTTTTACTGCAGGATTTTTACTGTAGAATAGCCAGCACGGGCAGCTGATCCATATTTTGACCATGGCAGTAGGGGGCTTTAGTGGTTGCAGCATGCATTGAAGGCCCCAAACCCTGCAGATTCCATGGGGAATAAGGCTCCTTTTGGGGCCAATTGGAACTTTTTCCAATGCAAATTGACCACAGGGGTGAGTGGAGGATCAAGGGACCAACACTGGCTGTTTGTTGCAAGAAAAATCCTACACTCATGCTAGGGATGTGCTAGAATTCTGCCCAATCTGGATTTGGTACTAAATTTTCCATTAATTCACTTGTTCTCAGTTGTTGAGGATCTGGTTTTAATGTAGCAGATTTCCATGGCTAATTTTGAAAACAGACTTTTTAAAAATAATCTGCCTCTAAAATCTCAGTTTTAAGAATTATAATTTATCAATATTTCCTTTATCAATATTTCTTTCAAAATATCAATAGTTGTAAAGGAAATATATATATCGGTAAGAGCGGTGGTTAGTGGATACAGAATGAACTCAAATTGATGCCCCTCTTTTATGTCCACGGAATATTTTCAAACCAGCACCAGCCAATGGATCTCATCCCTAACTCATGGTCAAAGGATGTGGCTAAAGTCATATGTGGTTTGGTCCTTAGTCTTTCTGGCCCAAGCACAATATTCTATCCAAAATGCTCTATGTTATGCCAGTAGCACCAAAGAAAGGGATGCCTATTTTGGATTTGGCTATTTATTAAAAAAGGGGAGGAGTTAAGCAAGTGATATGGCATATGATAGCTGGATATCTTTATGGTTTCACTTCATTTTGTTTGTCTTAGACATTTCTATACCGCTCTTCAATCAATGGTTCCCAGAATGTTTCACAATAAGATCACACAATGAAATCACACAATAAAGGGTAAAAGAATCCAAATATAAAGGGAGTGGGTAGGGAGGGGATGATTTTTTAAAAAATTGGATTTAAAGCAGCAGATCAGAAAGAGCCAGAGCTCAAAATGTTAACAGCCTGGGAAAATAAAAACATATTTGTCTGTGATAGGGATTTCCCCTGGGTTCCTCGGCCTCACTTCTTGTAAAACAGGCTTTCTTAACTCTTTCACTACCACAATTCCCACAGAATACATCTTTAAACCCTCCTAGTAGCATGTACGGAAGGCTTTTGGCATGAGATGACACCACCACTGAGAGATAGTATGAATATTAAACTATGTTTGCAGGTTAATTAAAGGGATATTATTTACAAAAGGGAATTCTGTTACTTTTGGGACCTTACAGATGCTTGCTGATGGGTTCTGAAAACCCCAGAGACACTGTTACTGTCACCAACCTTTAAGTGGCTCTCTCTTCAGGCCAATTTCTTCCACAGCCTAGTACAACTACTGGGGCCAACCTGCCTCTGAACCCCAAAGCTCCTCTGGTTGTGCCCCTGGCTGTTGGACAGTTTATCCAGTGTTTTACATGCCCCCCCTTGAGTCACTTCCCTCGGTCACTGGCTCCTTTCTGATCTTCTCCCGAGAGGTATAAATGACACCCTGGGTAATAACATATATGCCTCAGCTCTTCCCTCAGCTATTCTCACCAACCTTTCCAATACCAACTCCAACGGCTGTCTCTAACTGCTAACCCTGATTGACAGTTAACTTCCTAATGGAATCTCCAGCCAGAAAGAATTTACCTGATCAGGCCCCATCTACTAGAATCTTAAAGTGATTGTGGCCCTGTCCTCTCAGAACCTGTTACAAGCAATCACTGCCAAACAAAAATATACCATAACAAGGCCTCATGGCAATCACAGAGGTTATATAAAATCTCTTCAAAGACATTTATATTTTATTTATTTATTTATTTATTTGTTTGTTTGTTAAATTTTTATACCGCCCCACTAGCATAGCTCTCTGGGCGGTGTACAACAAGAATACAAATACATAACAATAAAATTCCATAATATAATACAACAAAAACATAAATAAAAATAATAAATCAAAATCAATTACAACAAACTTAAGAACTAAATTAAAATTAGATTAAAATGCCTTAGAAAAGAGGAAGGTTTTAACTTGGCGCCGAAAAGATAGCAATGTCGGCGCCAAGCACACCTCATCGGGAAGACTATTCCACAGTTCATTATAGCATTTCCCCATGGTCTGGCATCTTAAAAACAAAACAAACAAACTCACCGAAGTAGGCACCATGCTTATCTCTTCAGGAAAGGAATTTCATAAATGGGACACCAACACCAAGAAGGACCTATGCAAACCAGGATCAATTGAGCCTGCAGAGTGCAAACATAGCACATTGTGTGATCTGATGGTTTTAACACACCTGTTTGTGGTCCAAGTTGTAATTGTGTCCCAAGCCACATGGAGAAACTTCTATGGATGACTACCTAAGGATGGAATGGTGACTAAGAAGTATTGTTTCTTCACCACCATCACCACCACAGAATGAGCATAATAATACTCCCTTACTTGCACTTCATTGTTATCTCATCTCACCTATACCTTTCTAGTTTTCTACCATTTGTGTTCTAGCTGCTTCATTGCCACCAGCTCCCCAGTAAACAAGAGAACTGACTCAGCCCTAAGTCATGGGGGCAATACTGTCAATTCCTGGCCATTTCGATATTCCAGAGAGTGCCCAGGCTTTTGATATGCCAGCTGAAAATTCCCAATGCCAGAGTTCTCAGGAATTCATCAGTCTGCAAGGGCCAACTCTGAACAGCCTAGAAGTAGCTGTTCTGTTCACCAGGAAATTGTCTGATCATGACAGTGGAGTTGTAGAAAACTATTCCACTTCTTCATTTGTTGTACAATGAATGAAATAGAAATGGTGATCAGTGAGTCATGTGAATAAGCCTTGAGTTATAGGGAAGTTTACAGACATTTGCTTGCCCATGCATCTTGAAGTATTACAATATTACAATTTTGCAGGATTTTCCCAGAAATATATTTTGCCTCAAATATATTTGTACAAATGAAAGCCCCACATTACTTGTCAAAGATAATGATTACAGTACTTGTCAGAGATAATGACCTTGCTGCAACAGAATGCATGTAATGGCTAATATCTATATTTTAATAGTACTATAAATCAAATGTCTATTGTTCAGAGGACAGCCAGCAGAAGAAAAGGCTGCCCAAAGTGTAGGGCAGTGTCAAACGGAAGAAGATGGATTTTCAACTTTTCTAAATAATGTAACATCTTGAGTAAATATAAGAGATGCAGCCTGTTGAACTTGTTGAATTTTTTATTAGAGTAAGCCAACTCTTATCATCAATAAACATTTAAAAAATAGGTTAAAATGAGCAAAATATTTTTATGGCCCCTTTGTGAACACATACCTTTTGACAGTAATATGTGGACAGTTAGCCATGTCACAGAAATTGATTTATATTTTTAGCAGGCATAACCTGTGGATATGCAGAAAATATTACATTGGAGACACCTGGTTTCCAAGATCCAAAAACATTTCCCTCAACCATAGCACTGGAACTGAAGTTACCATAAACATTTCTGAACTGATTGGTACCCTCCTCCCCATCTAGGACTTGCTGAGTTGTGACAGCAGGAAATGCTGGTATGATAAAGCTTTCATACCCCTCCCACTCTCTTAAGTCTTGCCTGCCAAATCTAGCAGTACTGATTAATGCTAGCCTATCTTTAATGCTTAGAGCCTATGAAAACAGGACAGCAGAGGAAGCCTGGGCTCTGAAGCCAAAATCCCCTTTGGCAAATTTAACTTCTCAAGGGTAGTATTAGAGCATGTTCTTAGGTTAAAAATTCCATCTTTTCTTCCCTGCTCTATGGAGGAGAGTTCTGGACTCTGTAGCTTATAATGCCCTTAAGAAAATAAGAACAGTCCTGCCTAAAAAGATTAAGGACCCATCTAGTCTGGCATCCTATTTCCCACAGTGGCCAATCAGATGTTTGTGGGAAATCTACAAGCAAGGACATGAGGGTAAAGGCTCCGTCCCACTGTTCTCTAGTGACTGGTATTCAGAGGTATGCTACCTCTAATCCTGGAGGCAGCATATAACCATTATTGCTAATAGGAAATGATAGCCTTGTCCACTGAGAGCTATGAACTTGTGTAATCCCCCTTTAAAGCCACTAAGTTAGTGACTGTTGTCAGATATGTTGGTAGTGCATTCTGCACTTTAACTATATCCGATGTATATAAATACTTCTTTTTATCTGTCATGAAATCCTAGGTTCTAGTAGCCTGAGAAGGGAGAGGATTTATCTAACCACTTTCTTCAAATCAAGCAAAATGTTCTATACTTTATCACATACTCCCTTGCTCATTTTTTATACAGCCAAAAGCCCAAATGGTTGCAATACTTTCTCATCGGGAAGTTGTTCCAGCACCTGGATCATTTGGCTGCCCTTTCCTGCACTGTTCCCCACCTCTACAGTATCCTTTTTTGAGATGTAGCAATCAGAACTAGAAGCGGTATTTGAAGTGTGGTCACATCATACCTATGTATAAAGTCATCATTAGGGATAAAGGAAGAATCTATTGTAAATGGATTTATACCCAGAATTTGCATCAAATTGCCTTTTGTATTGAGGGCCCAATCATATTGAGCCGTTCATGCTCAAAAAGCCCAACTAATTATATGCAAACTTTTTTACAAAAGTATGGATTTTATATGTATAATACATATGAAAGAGTCAAGCTCCATATATTTCTGAAGCATAATTTTATATTTATACATATGTATTCGTATACAGTTCTTTGCATTTTTGTATGTATCTATTTATATTCTGGTTTCTTTGGAAAAAGAGTGTATATGTGCATATAATATGTATAATAATGTGTAAAATAGTTTGTATAATAATGCATATAAGTGGTTTGTATTTTCAGCAGAACTGTGGGGGGGAACCTCATTTGTTGTAGAAATTAAGGAGCAAGATGTGAATTAAATTAAAAAAAAGTCCATGAGGATAAGCTCAGCATTGAGATTTCCAAAAAATCCAACTGTAGTCATCACAGTACTAGCTATTTTATTTCTGATTCCTTCCCAAACCATTCCTAACATGTAATTCAGTTTTCCTTTTTTCTTTTCTTTATTTATTTTTTTCTTTAGCTGTTGCACTTTTATAGCCCCTGAGAGTTCCTTTATTTTGATGAGATTTATATAAAATACATCAAATGTTTGGGTAGGATCCAGACTAAGTCACATTTAAAGCAGAACTACAGAAATAAATGATGCAGGACTAAAAAGTCCCTTTTATTTTCACTAAGCATAACTAGCCTGTCTGGATCCAGTTCATTAGCTATTAATAATAATAAAATAATAATAAAATTTTATTTGTGAGTCGCCTATCCGGCCGAATTAACGACCACTCTAGGCGACATACAGTGACACAATAAAAATACAATATATAAATCAAAACAACAATCAATAATTAATCTAAAACCAACTTTCCAATTAATAACATCATAGAAACTAATCCACCCCAGAAATCTTGTAGGCCTGCCTGAATAGCCAGGTCTTCAAGGCTCGGCGGAAACCCATCAGGGAGGGGGCATGTCGAAGGTCAAAAGGAAGGGAATTCCAGAGGGTGGGGGCCACAATCAAAAATGCCCTCTCTCTGGTCCATACCAGCCTAGCTGTTTTGACTGGAGGGACCGAGAGGAGGTCTTGTGCGGCTGATCTCGTCAGGCGGCATAATTGGTGATGCTGGAGGTGCTCCTTCAGATAAACTGGAGGCGCTCCTTCAGATAAATTTGCTTTGTTGATTAGAACTCTGGATTCTGAAGCATAATTAATTTCAGAGTCCAGACTTTCCTCATTCTCTCAGTTCCCACAGACAAAACTTAAACCTTAATGGACAATCTAAGAAAAAGGTTTACAATTTTGTGGGCTAACACTTTTATTCAGGTGTGTATTCGTGATGGGAGGCAATCCTGTTACATTTTTTTTTGATAGTGCTGGAAGATGACACCCCCAGGTCAGAAGGCACTCACTGAGCTACTGGGGAAGAACAAAGGACAAGTACGAGTAGCACTGTGACTAATGACGCAGCTGGGTCAAAGCCAAAAGGAAGCCCAGAGGCTGATGCACACAGATGCAAAAGGAGAGTCCAGAGTTGTACAACGCACACAATAGGAACATGGAATGTGAGAAGCATGAACCAGGGAAAGTTAGAAATTGTCAAGCAAGAAATGGAACATATCAACATTACAATGCTTGGCGTGAATGAATTAAAATGGACTGGAATGGGACATTTTCAATCATGCAACTACAAAATATTTTATGCAGGAAATGAGAAATCAAGAGGAAACGGGGTTGCTTTAATAGTGAGAAGTGATGTAGCAAGAGCAATTAGGAGCTACAATGCAAGGTCTGAGCGAGTGATATCAATGAGATTAAATGGGAAACCTATTAACATAACCATCATCCAAGTCTACGCTCCAACATCAAATGCAGAAGAAGAAGAAGAAATGGAGAGATTTTACACAGAAGTACAGGGGGAAATTGATCACACACCAAAACAAGATATGATGATTATCATGGGGGACTGGAATGCATAAGTAGGGAACAGAGAAGAACTAGGAATTGTGGGGAAATGGGGCTTAGGTGACAGAAATGAAACAGGAGAAAGACTTATTGAATTCTGTGAAGCCAATGATTTCTTTCTTGCCAACACATTTGAGCAACCAAAAAGACGACTGTACACGTGGACATCACCAGATGGTCAGTATAGGAATCAAATTGATTATATAATTGGAAACAGAAGATGGAGAAGTTCCATACTTTCTGCAAAAACAAGACCAGGAGCAGACTGCGATACAGATCATGAAATGATCGTATCAAAAATCAGAGTAAAGCTAAAGAACAACAACAAAGCAATCATAATGCCAAAATACAATTTAAATAACATCCTAGAAGAATATAAAGATCAAATAAGGAACAGGTTTGAGGCTTTAAACTTAGTTGACAGAGAACCAGAAAAACTATGGACTGAAGTCAGGGACATTATCAGGAAAGAATGCAAAAAGACAATACCTCTAGTTAAAAAGAGAGAAAGAGCTCAATGGATGACTGCAGAAACTCTTAAAATGGTTAAAGAGAGGAGGAAAGCAAAAGCAAAAGGAGATACAAACACAGTCAGAAGCCTAAATGCAACTATACAATGACTAGTACGTAGGGACAAAGAAAACTATTACAATCGTTACTGTATAGAAATAGAAGAGGACAACAAAAAGGGAAGAAGAAGAGCCCTATTCCAAAAGATTAGAGAAATGAAAGGGAAATTTAAACCAAGAGTAGGGATGTTGAATAATCAACAGAGGAACACATTGACTGACCGAGATAAAATAAAAGGAAGATGGAAGCAATACACTGAAGAACTCTATAAAAGAGATGACAGGATGACAGATTCATTCACGGAAGAACCATATGATGAAGAACCAGACATTTTAGAATGCGAGGTGAAAGCTGCTCTTAAAATACTTGGAATAAACAAATCACCAGGAATAGACTGCATACCAATAGAGTTGCTACAAGCTACTGAGACTGAATCTGTACAAATTTTGACAAAAATTTGTCAAGAAATATGGAAAACTAAACAATGGCCCACAGACTGGAAGCGTTCAATATATATCCCAATTCCAAAGAAAGGGGATCCCAGAGAATGCAGCAATTACCGAACTATTGCCTTAATATCCCATGCAAGTAAAGTAATGCTCAAGATTCTACAGCAAAGGCTCTTGCCATATATGGAGCGAGAAATGCCAGACGTCCAAGCTGGATTTAGAAAGGGAAGAGGCACTAGAGATCATATCGCAAACATATGTTGGATAATGGAACGGAGCAAGGAATTTCAGAAGAAAATCACCCTGTGCTTTATAGACTACAGCAAAGCCTTTGACTGTGTAGATCATGAAAAACTATGGAATGCTTTAAAAGAAATGGGGGTGCCATAACATCTGATTGTCCTGATGCGCAACCTATACTCTGCACAAGAGGCTACTGTAAGCACAGAATATGGAGAAACCGATTGGTTCCCCATCGGAAAGGGTGTGAGACAAAGTTGTATTTTATCACCCTATTTGTTTAATCTGTACACAGAACATATCATATGGAAAGAGAGATTGGACCACAATGAAGGAGGTGTGAAAATTGGAGGGAGAAACATCAATAATTTAAGATATGCAGATGATACCATACTCTTAGCAGAAACCAGTAATGATTTGAAATGAATGCTGATGAAAGTTAAAGAGGAAAGCACAAAAGCAGGACTACAGCTGAACGTCAAGAAGACTAAAGTAATAACAACAGAAGATTTATGTAACTTTACAGTTGACAATGAGGACATTCAACTTGTCAAGGATCAATACCTCAGCACAGTCATTAACCAAAATGGAGAGAATAGTCAAGAAATCAGAAGAAGGCTAGGATTGGGGAGGGCAGCTGTGAGAGAACTAGAAAAGGTCCTCAAATGCAAACATGTATCACTGAACACCAAAGACAGGATTATTCATACCATGGTATTCCCAATCTCTATGTATGGATGTGAAAGTTGGACAGTGAAAAAGGCGGATAAGAGAAAAATCAACTCATTTGAAATGTGGTACTGGAGGAGAGCTTTGCGCATACCATGGACTGCGAAAAAGACAAATAATTGGGTGTTAGAACAAATTAAACCAGAACTGTCACTAGGAGCTAAAATGATGAAACTGAGGTTATCATACTTTTGACACATCATGAGAAGACATGATTCACTAGAAAAGACAATAATGCTGGGAAAAACAGAAGGGAGTAGAAAAAGAGGAAGGCCAAGCAAGAGATGGATTGATTCCATATAGGAAGCCACACACCTGAACTTACAAGATCTGAGCAGGGTGGTTCATGACAGATGCTCTTGGAGGTTGCTGATTCATAGGGTCACCATAAGTCGTAATCGACTTGAAGGCACATAACAACAACAACAACAACAACAACAACACCTTCCTCCCAAGTGTCAAGCCACAGTTTAAAAGCTACTCCCTTTCCTCATTGCCTTGGGAGAGAGGGCCCTTGAATCCAGTGAGCTGAGCAGTCACTATTGAGCAGTCAATAGGAAGTCAGCATGGATCCCTTGAAGAACATAAGAACATAAGAAGAGCCTGCTGTATCAGGCCAGTGGCTCATCTAGTCCAGCATCCTGTTCTCACAGTGGCCAACCAGGTGCCTGGGGGAAGCCCGCAAGCAGGACCCGAGAGCAAGAACACTCTCCCCTCCTGAGGCTTCCGGCAACTGGTTTTCAGAAGCATGCTGCCTCTGACTAGGATGGCAGAGCATAGCCATCATGGCTAGTAGCCATTGATAGCCCTGTCCTCCATGAATTTGTCTAATCTTCTTTTAAAGCCATCCAAGCTGGTGGCCATTACTGCATCTTGTGGGAGCAAATTCCATAGTTTAACTATGCGCTGAGTAAAGAAGTACTTCCTTTTGTCTGTCCTGAATCTTCCAACATTCAGCTTCTTTCAATGTCCACGAGTTCTAGTATTATGAGAGAGGGAGAAGAACTTTTCTCTATCTACTTTCTCAATGCCATGCATAACACAGATTGGCTCCCACTGTTTGTTGTTGTGGGGAGGAGTCATGAGGAGCTGAGAGATAGAAATTTAGAGAGGGGAGGGTGGCTAGCCAAGCCCAGGTATTTACTTTCTTATGGTCACTACAAGCTTAGGATGCCAGTCAGTAGCAGATTTGGGGGGAAAGACTGCGGCTTGCTTTTAAAACAAAGGTGTGAAGGGAAGGATGAAGCAGTTGATAAGTCCCTGCATGCTAAAGATGCTGTTGTTTGCCAGCAGGTGCGTCCTTTCCATTGCCCCAAGAATAGGGTTGCCATATTACCTGGTTAGCCAGGTTTTACCCAGATCATAGCCCTACTACCCAGCACCTGCTTAGCCCATTAGGTGGCCCGGATTTTCCGGGTGGGCACCGAGCTGCAGAGACTGGTGAGGAGAAAAGAAGAGAGGCATGTGGGGAGGGCAAGGTGGGCAGTGCTCAGGGTCGGCACCAGCCTGCCCCGGACCCCAGCACACACACACACATACACTCACTTTGCAACTTCCTACCTTTCCCTTGACATAAATGCTGGTCGTGCTTTGGTTGCAACCCTGCCATCAACCAAGATGGCGGCTGAGGCTTCCTGAGGGGGCTGATGTATCTGCCGCCATCTTGCTTGATGGCACATGAGTGTGCTATGCAGGAGGATGTCGCAGGCCTGCACAGTGGGGGAGGTGCCTAGGAGCTCCCTCTTGCAATCCGTGGCAGGGTTGGGAGCCAGGATTTGTGGGAATGGAATATGCGAACCCTATCCAAGGAAGAGCTTTTCTGAAGGGGAGGTGTTCAAGTTGTGTGTGAGAGCGAGAGGGGGGCATTATGTATGCAGATGTGCTTACCTACTGAAGGGGTAGTTGCTTAAGTAGAAGGTATCTGTGTGTGTGAGAGAGAGCTTTTGTTCAATGGGGATTTACTTCTAAGTAAATGTTCCTTGGATTGCAGCCTTACAGCCCATTCCTATTCATGCTTTCTCAGAAGTAAGTCCCACTGCGTTTAATGGGGCTTACTACCAGGTAAATGGGTATATCAATAAGCTCCCTCGGTGGTCTTGGGCCAATCCCTATCACATGCTTGTTGTGAAGATATGGAAGGAGGTGTAAAATGGCTGCAAAGGGAGACTTAGTGCTTGTATCATAGGCATCAAATTTTGCTTCTTTTAGCCAAAGTAATGCTTCTTTATAAAGGAAGGGACATTATTTTTTCTCCACCCCATAACCCTGCTTAGTATACTTCCAGGCTTCAACTAATTTGGCATGATTATTGTGTGTTTAGATCAGGGCTTGGAAAAGTTATTTTTTGGAACTACAACTCCCATCAGCCAAATCCACTGGCCATGCTGGCTGGGGCTGATGGGAGTTGTAGTTCACAAAAGTAACTTTTCCAAGCTCTGATTTAGATGCATGCATAGGTCCCAGTTAGTTCTTGGCCTGAGACTGATCCTGTATCTTTAGGAGAAGAGAAAGTCAGCCAAGTGCAACACCACAAGGTGGAATTCTCCCTTCCCTCTGCACAATTTTTAAAGATACAGAAGACCTCTTGGTTGCCAGGCCCAGCCTCCAAGAGGTCTTCTGTATCTTTAAAAGTTGTGCAGGGGGAAGGGAGAATTCCACCTTGTGGTTTTTCCCATTACAGAGTTGTAAGAACACCTGCACTTGGCTGACTTTCTCTTCTCCTAAAGATACAAGTCTCAGGCCATGGACCTGGCAACCCTAGTCCCAATTGTATTCAAGTGTGCTTACTGCCAGATTAGTAAGGGGCCCTCTCACCATGAACCCTTTTCTGCCCCTTTCTCACAAGAAAGTGTAGGCTATAATCCTGCACTCACTTACCTGGAAGTAAGCCCCATTAAACACAGAGAGACTTACTTCTGAGCAGACATGTATATCATGGAGTTTTTTAAACATATACCCACACTTACTGTGTAGTAGAATTAGGGTTGCCAGGCTCAGGGCCTGAGAATGATTCTGTATCTTTAAGAGAAGAGAAAATTCAGCCAAGTGCAGGTGTTCTTGCAACATTGTAAGACAGGTTCGTGCAACCACTTCTGTGCTGGATCCTTGCCCTTCTTGGCTAATAAAAGCTAGCAGGGATGGAACAGCTGGCTGGGCCAGGGAGGTGATTAATGCCTCTCTGTGAGAGGGGGTGGTCCCTGGCTGCCTGAAAGAGGTGATAGTGGGGACACTCCTGAAGAGACCCTCCCTGGACCCAGAAAATCTTAATAACTATAGGCTGGTAGCAAATGTTCCATTCCTGGGCAAGGTCCTTGAACGAGTGGTTGCGGGCCAGCTCCAGACAGTCTTGGATGAGACCGATTATCTGGATCCATTTCAGTTGGGTTTCAGGCCTGGTTTTGGCACAGAAACAGCCTTGGTCGCCCTGTATGATGACCTTTGTCGGGAGAGAGACAGTGGGAGTGTGACTCTGTTGATTCTCCTTGATCTCTCAGCGGCTTTCGATAGCATCGACCATGGTATCCTTCTGGGGAGACTGGCTGAGTTGGGAGTGGGAGGGACTGCATTGCAGTGGTTTTGCTCCTACCTGGCAGGTCACCTCCAGAAAGTGGTGCTTGGGGAACATTGCTCGGCACCCTAGACTCTCCAGTATAGGGTTGTGCAGGGGTCAGTTCTGTCCCCCATGCTGTTCAACATCTACATGAAACTGTTGGGTGCGGTCATCCGGAGCTTTGGAGTGCATTGGCATCAGTATGCTGATGACACGCAGCTCTATTTCTCCTTTTCATCTTCTTCAGGTGAGGCTGTCAATGTGCTGAACCGGTGCCTGGCTGCGACGATAGCCTGGATGAGGGCTAATAAACTGAGGCTCAATCCAGACAAGACTGAGATGCTGCTAGTGGGTGGTTCTTCTGACTGGATGGTGGATGTCCAACCTGTCCTGGATGGGGTTGCACTCCCCCTGAAGAAGCAGGTTCGTAGCTTGGGGTTCTCCTAGAATCATTTCTGTCACTTGAGGCTCAGGTAGCCTCAGTGGCACGGAGTGCCTTCTACCAACTTTGGTTGGTGCCCGACTACGTCCCTATCTGGACAGGGATAGCCTGGCTTCAGTTGTCCATGCTCTGGTAACCTCTAAATTAGATTACTGCAATGCACTCTATGTGGGGCTGCCTTTGAAGAAGGTTTGGAAACTGTAGCTTGTGCAAAATGCAGCAGCCAGATTGGTAACAGGGATCAGATGGTCCGAACATATAAAACCGATTCTGGCCCGCTTGCACTGGCTGCCTTTATGTTTCCGAGCTCGATTCAAGTTGCTGGTATTTACCTATAAAGCCTTACTCGGCTTGGGACCACAATACCTGATGGAATACCTCTCCCGATATGAACCTACCCGTACACTACGTTCAAGATCAAAGTCCCTCCTCCGGGTGCCTACTCCGAGGGAAGCTCGGAGAATGGCAACAAGGGAGAGGGCCTTCTCAGTGGTGACCCCCAAATTATGGAATGATCTTCCTGATGAGGTGAGACTGGCGCCAACACTGTTATCTTTTCGGCACCAGGTCAAGACTTTCCTCTTCTCCCAGGCATTTTAGCATGTGTTCTATATTGTTTTAAATTTTTAAATTGTGTTTTAAATTGTTTTTAAAAGATGTATTTTAAATTGTATTTGTTTTTAGTTATTGTAAACCACAGAGATCTTTGGTTATGGGGCGGTATAGAAGTTTAATAAATAAATAAATAAATTGTAATAAGAACAAACACAAGGTAAAATTCTGCTTTCCCCCTGCACAACTTTTAAAGATACAGAAGACCTCTTGGTTGCCAGGCCCAGCCTCCAAGCGGTGTTCTGTATATTTAAAAGTAGTGCAGGGGGAAGGAAGAATTCCACCTTGTGGTTTTTCCCATTAGAGTGTTGCAAGAAAACCTGCACTTGGCTGAATTTTCTCTTCTCTTAAAGATACAGAATCACGTTCAGGCAACCCTAAGCAGAATCTACAGACGATAATTTATAAGGAGTACATGATCTCAAATGTAGATTAAAAGGAAACAAAAGCTGCACAGAGGAGGGGGAAACAACAGCTATTTAGGACCCCAGAGATTTCTGATGTCCAAAAACCTCACTTATCAGTCGCAGAGACTGAAAGATTATTTTTCTGAATAAATCACAGTTTTATCGTATTGCTGCCCTGGACTCTTTTGGAAGGAAGGGGAGGATATAAATTAAATTAACAAATAATCTTAGAAGGGGAAGTGGCTGTATGAGGTGTGAGGGAACATGGCATGACTATCATGAATTTGCCATTACAGTACTGCTTGTACTATTTCTGTTTCCTGTTCCTGAGTCCTAACTGAGCAGAGGACAGGGAGCTGTCTCAGGTGGTCCACAGGAGAGGAGATACAAGCAAGCCAGATTTCAGAGAGCGAACAAATAGAGAGAGCAAACAAGAGTTTGACAAAGGAGCTGCAGCAAGGAAAAGAAAAAGGCCACGAGGGGTGTGAAGCCATGTGCTCTGAAGGGCTCCATGGCAGCTTGATTGGAAGGGGTGTGGCCTGATAGCTATTCGCTTAAGGGCATAGCCTGAGAACTGCTGAGGGCAACAAGCAGCAGCTGTGTGTGCTGGGACTTTCATTCTGTTTCCTGACTCCTAACTGAGCAGAGCAGAGGGAGCTGTTTCAGCTGGTCCACAGGAGAGGAGATACAAGCAAGCCAGCTTTCAGAGAGAGAGAGAGTGAACAGAGCGAGCGAGAGAACAGAGCAAACAAACAGGGACAGCAAACAGGAGTTTGACAAAGGAGGTTGACGGGAGGTCAAGGGGGAGGTCCCTAAAAAAAATAAAAAGTTACTAATTCTTCTTGAACAGTGCACCACATACCAGTGGGACTCTCAAATTTACCCTGAAGTAGGACAGGACAAAGCACAGGACAAAACAAGTAGTCAGAAAGAAACAAAAGGTAGAAGAGAGTATGAATGGGAAGGTGTGTGCCATGTTCGTTTTCTTGCCTGAGAACAACATGGCGTACATGTGCAACAAGTGCAAGCTCATGGCACTGTTGGAAGAAAAGGTGAGAGGCCTGGAATGGCAGGTGGCCACACTGAGGACCATAAGAGAAGATGAAGAGTTCTTAGACAGAATGCTGGAACAACAACAGCAAAGAGAAGTGGAGGTAGAGGAACAACAGCATGTGGTAGCAGAAGAGGAGAATGCTTTGGAGAGGAACAAGGAAGTGGAGGAAACTCCATGGGAAAGGGTGACAGGAGCAGAAGAGCTAGAAGACACCCTTCACCAGAGGAACTATGGAGCCGCTTTCAACCACTCAAGGATGAGACTGGAGGACAGGCTGTGGTGGAAGAATTACAGGAGACCCTGTGCGACAACGAGCAAGAGGCTGAAGCTCAATCAAGCAGGGGCAATGAAACCACGCCCCACCAGAAGAAGAGAAGAGTACTAGTAGTGAGAGACTCCCTACTGCGTGGGATTGAAACCCAAGTATGCCAAGAAGATCCGTGGTATGATGTCTACCAGGAGGATGGATTGGAGTTGTGATGGAAGGTTGCCATCACTCATCAACCCACCAACAGGTATCCCTTTCTCTTCATCCATGTAGGAACAAATGATACTGCCAAACGGAGCTATGAAGAAATCACATGAAACTTTGAAGCTCTAGGAAAGAAACTCAAGGACTTTGGGGCCCAGGTAGTTTTTTCATCCATCCTTCCACTACTTAAAAGAGCAGTAGAAAGGGAAAATACTCTGTGTGAATAAATGGCTACGAAGGTGGTGCCGATGTGAGAGATTTGGATTCTGGGACTACGGGATATGCTTCCTGGAAGAAAGACTGGTGGCAAGTGATGGGTTGCATCTCACAAGGACTGGAAACAATGTGTTTGGCCACAGCATGGAAAAGTTCATCAGGAGGGCTTTAAACTGAATCCTAAGGGGGAGGGAGACGTAAACTTGGTGGTAACAACTGATGACGGCTTGTGCACAGTAATGGGAACAGAGAGCTCAGCTCTAATAGGGCCAAGTAACAGTCCTCAGAAAAATGTAGTAAGGAAGCCAAGCCATAAATCACATGGTCTTCGATGTCTGTATACTAATGCCAGAGCATGGGAAACAAGCAGGACAAATTGAACTCTTAATACAGGAGGGCAATTACAACTTGATAGGTGTAACTGAAACTTGGTGAGATGACTTCCATGACTGGAATACCGCAACTGAAGGATATAACTTGTTCAAAAAGAACAGAAGGAATAAAAAGGGAAGTGGAGTCGTGCACAGAAATACAGGAAGATGAGCTTGGTAGCTCCACCGAGAGTATCTGGATTAAAATTAATGGGGCAAGTAATAAACGGAATGTGGTGTTTGGAGTCTACTACCGACCACCCAATTAAGGAGAAGATGAGAATGTAACTTTTGAAAAGCCAATTGCCAATGTTTTGAGGAGGCATGATGTAGTAGTAGTGGGGGGTTTCAGTTATCCCGATATCTGTTGGGAGACATTCTGCACAAAAAGGCCCCTCCAAGAAATTTCTGACTTATGTTGGAGATAACTTTCTTCTACAGAAAGTGGAGGAAGCAACAGAGGATCAGCTATCCTGGACTTGATTCTAACCAATAGAGATGATTTGGTGGATGAAGTGGCAGTTACGGGAACTCTGGGGGAAAGTGACCACACCATTCTTGATTTTAACAGAAGCAAAAGCTGAGAGTAGCCATACGCACACCCTGGACTACAGGAAAGCTGATTTTAATAAATGCAGAACAATTGTAAGTATGGTTCCATGGCAAGCGACCCTAATGAGAAAAGGAGTCCAAGATGGGTGGGAGTTTCTAAAAAAGGAAATTCTAAAAGCGCAATGGCAAGCAATTCCAATGAGGAAACAAGGGGGGGGGGGACAGCAGAAGAAGCCAATGTGGCTTCACAAAAAGCTTAGAGATGACCTGAAAACAAAAAAGGACACATACAGGAAGTGGAAAGAAGTCCAGGCCACAAAGGCAGAGTACAGGCAGGTGTCATACAATTGCAGGGATGGTGTCAAGAAGGCTAAAACTGAGAATGAGCTGAGGTTAGCGAGAGATGCTAAAAGCAACAGAAAAGCTTTCTTCAGGTACGTCCATAGTAAAAAACAGAGAAAAGAAATGGAGGCACAGCTGCTCAATCAGGATGGCAAAATGATAACAGATGACAAAGAAAAGGCAGAAAGGCTCAATTCCTACTTTGGAAAAAAAAAGGGTCTATGACCCTCCCGGGAAACATGAAGTAGAAGGGGCAGGACTGGAGCTTGAGACTGACAGACAAACAGTCAAGGAATACCTAATCACTTTGAACATGTTCAAATCAGCAGGGCCCGATAAACTGCATTCTGGAAAAACTCTGGAGCAGATTATAAAGCAGTCAAACTGTAAGCATCTTGAAAACAGTGCAGTGATTACTAGAAGCCAACATGGATTTATGAAGAACAAATCCTGCCAAACTAATCTTACCTCATTTTTTGATCGGGTAACCTCCCTTGTAGACTGTGGGAATGCTGTGGACATAATATATCTCGACTTCAGCAAAGCTTTTGACAAAGTATCCCATGATATTCTGATTAACAAGCTAGCTAAATGTGGGCTGGATGGAACAAGTATCAGATGGATCCACAGTTGGCTCCAGAATCGAACTCAAAGACTGCTTATCAATGGTCCTTCTCAAACTGGGTGGAAATAATGAGCGGGGTACCACAGGGCTTGGTCCTGGGCCCAGTGCTCTTCAATATTTTTATTAATGACTTGGATGAGGTGGTACAGAGCATGCTTATCAAATTTGCAGATGATACAAAATTGGTGGGCATAGCTAATACCGTGGAAGACAGAAACAAAATTCAAAGGGACCTTGATAGGCTGGAGCACTGGGCTGAAAACAGTATGCGATTCAACAGGGATAAATGCAAAGTTCTACACTTAGGAACAAGAAACCAAATGCACAGTTATAAGATGGGGGATACTTGGCTCAGCAATACGGCATGTGAGAAGGATCTTGGAATTTTTGTTGATCACAAGCTGAATATGAGCCAACAGGGTGATGTAGCTGGAAAAAAGGCAAATACTATATTAGGCTGCATTCACAGAAGTATAGTTTCCAAATCAGGTGAAGTATTAGTTCCCCTCTATTCAGCCCTGATTAGGCCTCATCTTGAGTACTGCATCCAGCTCTGGTCTCCACACTTCAAGAAGGATGTAGACAAACTGGAACAGTTTCAGAGGAGGGCAGCAAGGATGATCAGGGGACTGGAGACAAAGCGCTATGAGGAGAGACTGAAAGAACTGGGCATGTTTAGCTTGGAGAAGAGAAGACTAAGGGGAGATATGATAGCACTCTTCAAGTACATGAAAGGTTGTTACACAGAGGAAGGCCAGGATTTCTTCTCGATCTTCCCAGAGTGCAGCACATGGAATAATGGGCTCAAGTTGCAGGAAGCCAGATTTCAACTGAACATCAGGAAAAACTTCCTAACTGTTAGAGCCATATGACAATGGAAGCAATTGTTGAAAGCGGGGAAAGAGCAAGTCCTGTTTTGTTCTTTTGTTTATGTTCCGGAAGGGAGATAGAGTTAGGGTCCTCCAGATAGATAGGCTTGACTACCTTTACCTGTGATGCTCTGACTGACTTACTTCTGTCAGACAAATGTGCTTAGGGAAACTTATTTGCCCCTCCTCCTTCTGCCCTTTCCCTTCTTCAACTGTCCGAGACAGAGGAGACATCCCTTTGCCTCTGCTCTCTTTCTCCTGAGCCACGAGGGCAACTCCCAGACATGTTAGTTAGAACTAGGTACGCATTTCTATCTAATATGTATTTCTATAAATAAAGTAGCTTTTCTTACTTTACTAAGTCTTGGGTCTCAGTGATCTCAATGCAGGGTAAAAACCTGCTACTTAGGTAAATGCACATACTGGCACACACACATTTCAGACCGTTGATGTTCTCTGCTAATACCTATACAAATTTACACAACACCAATTACCTACAGAGGTAGTGTGCTCTCCAACACTGGAGGCATTTAAGAGGCAGCTGGACAGCCATCTGTCAGGAATGCTTTGATTTGGATTCCTGCATTGAGCAGGGGGTTGGACTTGATGGCCTTATAGGCCCCTTCCAACAATACTATTCTATGTTTCTATGATTCTATGACTCTATGATTTATTGTTCCCGATGGTTTTTAAAAACAATGTTTTGGTACATAACATCCTGACCATTTCAAATATTCATGTAAATAAATCAGGTTTTGCCAGATTTGAAGCTTGCTTTCTTAGACATCCAAGTAAAGTAATTTTAACTAAACTATCACTTCCTGCTGTTTTCTATGAGAACAAAGATGAATAACATTCTCTTTCCATGATAAAATGTCTCAGAGAGAATATATCAAAGGTAAATAAAATGTTCACCTTACAAAACTCTAGAAGAAGATGGTCCCCCCATTGAGTTTTGCACAATCTATGACTTAAATAGAATTCATTTTATCAAAAAGGAGTTAGGGAAGATAAGACAAATGGGTCTTCTTCATCAGTGCAATGTAGAGAGAGAGCTAATAGTGGGGATCCTTAGATAGTAACTATAGGCTAAATTCACAGAACATAGATTAAAAACCTTCTTTCAATAAAGAATGAATGGAAGCAATGTTGCTACAAATAATGTATCTACACAAAACGAATGGAAGCGCTCAAGCACTTGGCCCTGCCACATGGTGCAACAACCTCCACAAATGCAAATGGATTTGGGGAGGAAAGTATTCAGTGTTGGCAGCACATCTGGACACAGCCCTTAGGTTAGCGCTAATATGGGTTCTCACCTTGCCATGACACAAATCTGCAGAAGGGATCTAGCCACTAAGTCTCTCACTGACCTTCACACACGGATTGTCTATACTCTGACTATGGAGGATTCACCTAGAGCAGAGTGTATGGAGATACCTAGAATTGAAAAATTCCATGTTTGTTTATTCATATTATTGCTGAGGGTTACTGATCACCAGACTGCATAAGGACATGAGCCATGCTGGATCAGGTCAAAGGTCCATCTTTCCCAGCATCTTGTTCTCATAGGGGCCAACCCGATGCCTATAGGAACTATGCAAGGACAAACCTTTTCCAACTCTACAATATCCCAATGCTTCAATTAATTAATTAAATGAGTGGTATTTACCCTAGTCACTAAGCTGTTTATCTTGCTTGTTACTTTGACACTTTGTTACTGTGGCTGAGGTGCTTTGCCAGCTAGGGCTCACTTCTTACTCATGTGCATCCCACAGGCCAATGCAATAGAACTGGAAAGAGCCAGTTAGGAATCTCTTCCTGGGTTCTGTCACAAGCTGGTTGTTGAATCTGGATGTCCATTATAATTGGCTTACTGAAACCCACCTAGTCCATAGGGTGTGGTGGTGAATCATTGACCACAAGGGCTGCAGCAGAAATGCCCTGTTTGGCTGCTTCCATAGACAGGCCTAGATCATGTCCTTTATTCTTAACAGAAAGGATTTGGAAATGGATATATGACTGAAAAGCGAAATATTCCACAACCCTGTTAATGCTAGGCCATGATCTTGCAAACTCTGTGTGTGTTTGTTATTATTAAGTATGGTTCCATTGGGACATTCTTTGTGAGAGCAAGGAAAATAATCTATTTATATTTTCAGCAGTTAAAAGCAAAGCCTATGGTGGTGGAGAATGCAGTAAATACAGTACTTGAAAGTCTTTCTTCTGCCATAACAGTGAACCTGGGGCTTTAAGTTTAAAGCAAAATATAATTGATCGAATCAATAATGAACATATCTCTTTTCTCATCCACCTCATTCATTGTTATCACGGATGCTATGGGTTTATTGTTGCTATTCAAAATGTGCTACAGTCTATGGCCAGAGGAGAAGACAAATATAAGAGAGGTGTGGCCTCGGTGTCTAATGAATTCACCAGCTGCACTCTGTGTAAACCATACTAATAGAAACTTTTCAAAACCATTTCCCAACAGAAGAAAGCTAATATCTTACTATTGTAAATTCTTATCCTAAAAATTAAATCTCATTTTCCTTTCCACAAAGGAGCTGCCTAAACCAGCTTACAAACGAAGAGTAAACATAAAAACAACAATAATCAATTCTTTAAAACTAAGTTTATCATATTAAAAACAATAGCATGAAGAGGAAAGAAAAGACAATGAGCAGCACCATCAATCAATATATTAAGCAGCAAGAGAATCAAAAGCATCTTTACTTTGAGTTCATTTTTGAAAAAAAGTGATGATGACGATGATTAATCATAATTTTAAAAGGAAAGTTTTCAATTGCCAGAGGAACACAAAGACCTAATCTCTTGGGCAGGGAATTCTACATAGGGGACATCACCACAGAAAAATCCCTCTTGCATGTTGCCACCAACTTTGCCTCAGACTAGTTGTTATCCACAATATACATTTGTCCACATTTATAGGGTCCCCCCAAGCTTATTCACTATTACAGAAAAGTGCAAGTCTTGTATCTTTATTTATTTATTATTTACTCACCAGATGCCTTCAAGGTTGCTTCCATGCATTGGGAGGAAAGTGTTCAGACAGTTTTTGAGATTTCCCACACATAGAGCCATTTGTATTGTGATAGTCAGTGTAACACATAGTGATGGGGATATTAGGCCTTACCAATGAACATAAAGCCTCTCCTGGGTGATCAGGCTAGAAGTGAATGGGAATGAGCAGAGGGAGTTGTGAGACCACACCAGTATAAAAGTTGTAAAAGGTTTATTGAAGATACCCAATTTTAACATAGCCACGAGTGCTGTTGTGAGTCACCCACTGTGGGAATGGTAAAATGCAATATTAGAAATGCCCAATAGTCTTGATCTTTGAACACAATCACACAAGTAGTGGCCAACCAGTTGCTGTAGTGAGGAAGAAGAGACTTGGAGAAGGAGACATGCATGCAGTCTTGGGTGCTGGCTGTGAGAGAAACTTCAAGAATCTTCTTGTGAAACTCAGGTGTCTTCATAGTCCTGATAATCCTTGATTTCACTGAATCCTTGGTATCTCATCCATCAATCGGGCAATTGGCACTTTGTGATGTCAGTTTTCTGCTACATCTCCTCTCTCAGGATTGTGTCTCCTTTTTTCCATACCAGTTTGGCACCTAGCTGAGGTCACTTGCTGATCACGGGATCTCCTTTGGGTACTCAGATTTACTTTGAAATATGTAACATTTGTTTATGTTTCAGGTCCAGATTACCATCTCCTTTATGACCTTCGGCGCCTCCAAGCCTCCTACCAATCTTAGCCAAAAACCCTAGAAAGAGAAATTTATTCGTACTTCACACCCACACATCCACTACATGTTATCATAACATAGACCACTCTGTTACCCGTGGCCTTGGGCAATTAGCTGGTTCTGTAGCTCATACAAGCAACATAACAGACACTGCACTTTGTTTTACAAATAAGATGGATAAAATTATAAACATTCCTGGCTTTATCTCAAGTGTTTCTAAATAACAAGAGACTGTCCTATATACTATTAGATTCTAAGATATATGGCTATGGGGTTAAAACTATACATCTGCTAATGTCCTGACCTCCTTTTAATTCTGGTAGTGTTTCTTAAATGCATTTTTTAAAGATGCAATTATAAATGTAAATACAGAAGTAGAGTAATACATGTGGTAAATGGATAACAGTGTAAAAGCATATAATAACAATATCAATGATAATGGTGTGGATATGTGGGTGCATGGAAGTATTTTAGTGTTGATACACATAGGAAAAGGAAAATATTCAGCAGATATACTTTAATTCATGTCAAGTAACCATTTCGAAATCCCTTCCTAATCTTGATTGTTGTTGGTTCTTCCCACAAGTATTTTGTCACTGCACTGGTGGACTGTTCACTAACCGCAGCTTGAGGCAGAAAGAGTAAGCATCAGTTTCCTTGAAGAGCACAAACCAACTTTCCAGCTGCTGCTAGGTTTCCCAGCATAAATTACCTGGTTGCTCATTTTCTCCCGAACATAACTGTCTCCTAATTTCAGACATGGTCTTTTCTTCCTTGGTTATGTATCCATTCTAATTAGTTACATTTCCTGTAGATTTCCAGTCTGTAAAAATGTGCAGTCTTATTACTTCATTACAGACAGCCAAGTCCACCACACTTCCTAAAGTATATATTTAGAGTTCATTTACCGTTTTAAGAGCAAATAAACTTGAGCCTATAGCCACTGATATTCTGGAAATCCTTCATAGTAAAGGTATGTAGGTGTTGATCTTTCCTAGGATGGCATGATCGAAGTGAATTGCATTTGAATGCCTGGACTGGACCAGATAAAACCTCTTTTGCTGGCTTATAAACAATCTCCAAGAAGAACATTAAGAATGAGAAAGGTTAAGGATCGATGGTCTCAAGAAATAAGCATTACTCGTCAATCTCCTTGCAGTTTTACAGACGTCTAAGAGGCTGTTTTAATTTTAAAACAGCTAACTTTTTTACTTTAAAAAAACCCAACCTTATTGCATTAACAGGACAGTGCTTGTGCCATTGTAATCTATGGTGAGAACAGGTTTACTGTAAATGAGCAACTTCAGATCAAATCTGGCAGTTTTGACAGCAACTTCTTTTGAATTTAATGAGGCACTTGCCAGCCTTTGCCAAACTGATGTTTTCTGCATGTTTAGGTCTGTAACTATCATCAGCCCTAGCCAACATGGCTGGGGCTTATGGAAGTGATAGTCCAAAACATCTGGAGGGCAAAGGCTGAATTAAGCCATTTCATTAGTTTTGTGCAATATAGTATAGCTCCAGCACTGAATATCTCCCTAAATTAATTTCATTGCAATTCTCCTACAAAGAGTTTATCTCTTTAAAGTCCTAGGTCTGCCCTGTCTGGCACAAAAATGCAATTTATACTATCTTTTGATCCCCCGTCTATTTAGTTAGTGATGCATGGGATCCATTGACCATTGTCAACCCTTGAGGGGGGCAGCATATGCCAAAGTGGCCATGGCTGAAGTGAAAAACTGGGTGCGGTCAAAGGCAAAAAGTGGCATGGCCAATTTTTAAAATGTAAAATGAAAGACAATTAGGGGGCTCACAAATATCATTTAGGACCACAGAATCATAGCATGAGATCTGAGAGATGGAGTCCAATAATTTAGTTATCCACTGTGGTGAGCAATTAGTCTCTTGCACCTACTACTTGATACAGTCCTGGGTTAGAATGCATCGGTGTCACTCCCTGGCTCTGAAATAAAGCATGGAACAACTATTGTTCGTCAGCAACTGTTCCTCAGAAGCAGATGTGATCACCTATTTGTTCCTTGTCATGTTTGATAAGGTCATCAAAAAAAAAGTTACTTATACCCCCCTTTTTTGAGTTAGGTCAAGTGAAGCTCATATTGGGATAAAGCTTTGTTTTGATAGAAATTAGCTTTACAGGCACAGTAGATTAGCATGATCCATTTGACTTGGCTATGAGTCACTTGAGTAGCAGATATTTGTTTTCAAAGGAGCAAATATTTTCTGATAACCATAGTTGTCAAGGCAAAGGAAATGTTCTGACAAAAAGTGTGTTCTGGCTCCCAACCAAAGAAGCAGACTCAGGAGTCGAAGACTGGGTTTCAATAAGCTTTATTCCAGAAGTCACTACAGAAACACATTATTACACTATCTGGGTGAACTTGGGTCAGTCACTGCCTCTCAGCCTCAGAGGAAGGCAACGGTAAACCCCCTCTGAATACCGCTTACCATGAAACCCCTATTCATAGGGTCACCATAAGTTGGGATTGACTTGAAGGCAGTCCATTTCCATTTTCTAGGCACAGAACAGGAGCAGGCTAGGTATATCTCATAATATAGAACCGGAAAAGTCTAGACATGTCTCAGGAACAGGCTAGACATGTGGAGACAAACAGCAGACGTGTTCGCAATGACCTTAACACACCCAGCTACTCTAAATGTAAGAGAGGTGGGTGGGCACTCTACTTGCACTAGTTACTCTGGCACTTTATGGCTTCTGCTGTAAGATGGGGATCCTAGGAGCAGAAAGAAATCTACCTGTAAACATCTTTTCTCCAGCCGTCACAATCTTGGAGATTTGTCAGCTCTCCCTCTGAACTCATCTTATCACTCTGCCCTGGCTGTACTTGCTCATCAGTTAGGTCTGAGCTGAGTGCCAAGGAGGATTCCTCCTCAGTCAGCAGAGATGGGGGTGGGGAGCTGGCAACATTAACCCCACTAGACATGGAGCTTCCAGAGGGTTCTGGAAGTGTCTCACCCAGGATTTTCCCAGCACTTTCCCCAACATCTGCAACCCACTCTCCATCCTCCCAATCTTGCCAAGTTTCTCCTTGGGGCCCATGACAAAGTGGGGAAGTGTGTTGGTCCAAGTGTTATTGGAAAGGCTATTTCATCCTTATAACCCATTGCAATCTGAAAAATAAACCTATTATGATGAGTATGCCAAGAGGCTTTTTTGTAAAACTCTCTCCACCACCATCACTGCATATTGATATAAACATCTTCTATGGCCTTTTAATATTGGTTACTGTTTAGTGTCCGAGGTTAAATATGTCCTGGGAGATTTTGGTCAGCATATTTAAAAGCTTTAAATGTTGTTACTCACCCTCTGGGATGGTTCAAACTGAAAATCTAATAAATAACAATCCTATAAATGTTAAACAAAACATAGAAAGGTTCCCGCAGTATTAAATTGTATTGTGTTATTTTTGTCCCTGAAAATTGTTTGTGAGGATGCATTATAAAAATAGTCTAATGGAATGGCTTTAGCATTTTACTCAAAGACTGCACTTATGACAGGGGAATGTCATTAATGGGGCAACTGCTGAATAGTATGATTTGAGGAGTATTTGATTTCATGCTTTCAAGCTTTTGTGGAATTTAACCACCCTCTTCGCTCTCTATTGTTTTCTAGAGGAAACATTTAATCAGTACTTCCATACTTTGGAACAATTAAAAAAAAGACACTATATACTGAATTCTGTTATAGGCAAGAGCAGGGATATGCAAAGCAATTAGCAATCTTAGCCATAAATTTTGTTTAATTAATTACACTTTTGAAGGGTCTTTATGAGCTAGGGAAGCAACCTTTGCCAGGCCAGATGATGCACCATTGTTTTATTTATTGATTGCATTTATATCTTGCCTTTCCTCCAATAATCTCAAGGCATCATTGGTGGTCCTCTGCTGATTTTCTTCTTCACAAGAAGCCTGAGATCAGTTAGGCTGTGAGATATACTACCAAGCAGCATATCTGAATGAGGATTTTAATCTGGTCTTCTCAGTCATAGTCCAACACTCTAAGCACTTCACCACTGGCTTTCATATAGGCATCCACTGTGATCCAGAGAAGTAACCTGCAGGTCATATGTAGTACCTTGTTGGTCCATCTAGATCACCATTCATTTTCCAGCAACAACTGCACAAATGCTTCTGGGTGCTTACCAGCAGGAAAAGAAGTTGAAGATCCGAATTCCTCATCCACCAGTCCACAGACCTAGCCATATACACATAGATCAGCAGTGGAGAACCTCTGGCTTGAAATGAAGATTATTTGATGCCACAGTTTAAATTAAGATCAGGCTGCAAAAGAATAAAGAAAGAATCAGGAGCACTCCTGATTTTTCTTTTAAAAGCGGTGGGTTCAAAGGAGATTTGCTTGATGTCATCTGATGACAGGAGACTGGATTGACAGGTGGGTGGTCCCACCCACCTGTCAAAGTGACCCACAAAGGGTGGGGGAGTTCTGGATCTGGCCCACCACCAGTCAAATCCAGTTCCCCACCCCTGACCTAGATGCACTTGGTTACATACGGAGGCCTGTGAAACAGCGCAGTGGTTTCCAATTAGAAAATGCTGGGAGGAATTTTCACACACAAGCATACCAGGGGACCAAATTACATGAGATGGCTGAAGTCTCATGACTGGATTTCCAACATGTTTTTTAAAATCTACATGCAGCCACTGATCTTCCCAATTCAGACCAGAGCTGGAAGTCACAATCCCAGTTGAGGAAAAATTCTTTACAGAGTTGTGAATGTTTCAGAATCCACTTAGGTGAATGAAACATCAACCAACAATACCTTTATCTTGTCTGTACAATCTCAGTTTATATGTTCTCAACCAGTCCATTACTGCACCCAAGCACTAGTTTAGTACAGTCACAGTCTATACATCTTATAAAATGAGAGCATAACCTGCATATCATACCTATTCCTTTGGTTCAGCTAAAATATTCTCTCAGTTTGCATAGATTTAATCCAATCATTGTGGCATGTGTAACTGAATTCCAGACTGAAATGCTTTGCCTGGGGATCTCCGTATTATTCAATACAAAAATAAATGTTAGTAAGAGGTTTCAATCCAACATTGAAAGCAAGTAAATTACATCCCAATATTATGTCAATGGAAGGTTATTTTCTTGTTTTGTGTAGCAGTACTATAAAAACAACATAGGCATTGAACACACAAACCTGAAATAATGCTAAATGTCAGAGCACATATTATACTTACAAATGACAGAAGATTTTGATTTGAGGCTGCAGTTCAGCTTGCATTTAACTGAGTGGCACACTGCCCCCATGCACTCCATGGTACAACAGTGGGCACCATAAGGCATCTGTGGGCAAACAATTATTTCTTAAAGGTTGGCTGAATATGTCAAAAGGATATAAATGGCTTTTTCATAAGCTAAAGTGTTATTTAAGCGATAATGAGAGAGCTACCCCATGGTGATAAGTAGTAAGTCTTAGTAAGTCTCACTAGCTCAGGAACTTGGAATGTCAGCACACTCATGTAAAATTGCTTCTAAAATGCAACCATTTGCTGGCTATGCAGTGCAAATAATAATTCAGATTATTGGGCTGTATTTTCAGTTTGATCACACTGAGAGCAGTAGGTAAAATTAATAATATGACATATTCTAATAATGAATTTAGAAATTGAAGAGCACGTAAGTTCAAGTCTTGCTCACATTTATTTGGGAGCAAATCCCATTGAATAATGTGAGGGTTGAAGACTGGGACAAATAGGGCCTCACAGTGAAATGCTGTGTTGTATCCCTAGTGAGTGTGTGTTACCGGTGCCTAAGAGACCTGAAAACACAAGTTATAATCAACGACAAGAGCCTCTTCTTTACCTTGTGCCTTACTTCACATGCAAAATTTATCTAAGTCATTTGCTTTTCAACGCTTAAAAGTACAAGCAGTCTGCATACAAGTCAATGGAGACTGAGAGCTGGATTTAACCTGGGAGGGAACAGGAGCCACCAGCATGAGCAGGTGCTGCTGCAGAGCCACCTTCCTGATAGTGGCATCACTGCCTCTTAGCTGGGCATTTTGTGGTTAGGGCAAGAAGGCAGTGAGGTCAGGGCTGCATGAGCACACCAGCAGAGCCCATCTGTCACTCCTGGCAGTGCATCTATACAGCCCCAACTTTACCACTGCCCTGTGCTGCCCTTACACTACCCGTGTAGGTGGCAGCAGTGCCAGCTGCTCTTGGGAGGGGGTCTGATGACGCACATTTAGTAGGTTAACCTTTACTACAACATGAGCGGGATATTTCGCTGGGAAACCAACCCAGCTTCAGCCTTACCTCTGACCTGTAATAGTAATGGATTATACTGCAAGACTGCCATTTGTTTTAAAGGGTTTTGTGCAAGCCGCTTTGTAGACTGTCTCCTGGAATATCACACAAAACTATGTTAGCAAACACCCCACCCCATGCAGTATCTATGCAATTTACACTAGAGTGCTTTCTACTTCAGCATTTACCACTATGCATGATATGAAAAGGGATCAATGGATAAAATTGATGGACATGAGTGCAGCAGACTCATTCCAAAATATGTCACACAGCCCAGGATAGTCTTGAAGGAATACAGGATTGCCACCACACCAAAGAAGACTTGTGACACATATATGGAATAATGTTATATTTATTAAAATATAACACATAATCAAATTCAAATCAACCAATTAATTGATTTCAAATACTTGGGGCAGGTGAAGCTCAACCTAGCTGTGAGGGAATAAACCCTCCAATACAGAAGACAAGTCAGTCACATCAGACTGTAACTCCCAGTCAAGGATGTGGAAAAACTTATCCCTCCTTGCTATTGGAGTCAGGTATGTGATTCCAACCTCTGCATTCTGGCCCCGCCATACAGGCGTTCACCATGATGCACAAGCCGGTCCCACGTGGACACTCCCCAGATCCCCACCAGACATTAAGCCCTGATGGTTCCCTAGGGAGTGCCCTTTACCAGAATGCCTCAACCGCCTCAAATTTATCTCCAATTACCTCACCTGCCCGAATTCCATGCCAGCCAAACCAGAATAACCACAACCCTTCCCGGCAAGCCAATTGAATCAAACCTAGCAGTATGGAGTAGGCAAAACCAACGAGATTCTGAAATCAGGATCTCCAAAAAATAAATTCCTACTCAGCCCCACTTGGCGACTATCAGAGCCCATACTGAAAAGGGAGGGAGGGTGGGTGCCACAAGGCAAAAAAGGCAAGTTGTTAGGGAGGAGCGGACTTATTTATAGCTGCTCAATCCCTGCACCTAATTGGTCAAAAGACCCCACTTGACCACTTGAAAAACCTTCGGGAACCTTCCCAAGCCTTCTCAATAATGGGGTGGCAGCAAACACGCCCCCACACAAGGCGGGAACGCCATTACACTGGGCTGTGGAGTACATTAGTTCCTAGATTAGTTATCCTCTATGCACATGTCAATACATAGCCAAAAACATAGCTTTGCCACAAAAGCAGTTCTGTAATAGAGCAGTTCCTCTGTTTAGCTCACAATCAGTATGCAATAATAGTGCTTCTGCAGTTAAAATGTAACCTTAGGTTTGCGCAGGTAGCATATGTGAAGGCTCTTAACTATAAATGGAGCATTCATAATATATTAGTTAGTTAAAAGATACACTACTATGCTGCCAGTATTATATACGGAATATAAGGCAAGGCAGTGGAGAATTGGCTTCAGGAAATTAAATGAAGAACAAAATATATCTGTATCAGACTCGCCTCTGGATGTGTCATCCTCAAACTGGCACACATATTTTAATGTACACCAGACTCCCACTCTGATCATACTAAAATGGTACGTTATTTATGTTTGCATGGCATGTCTACATGTGAAGTTGGAATGCTAATTGACATTACTTATTGTTAATACTGAAGCAGATATTTCAGATTAATTAAGGCAACAGTGCAAGATTTTATTCTCTACAGGTGGGATTAAAAAGCCATTAACTTTCATATGATAGGCCATTGATAGTTAAAACTTTCTATCTCTAGGGAAAATTGTCCACATTGAATGATCAGCTGAGGAACTTCTATGCATCTGTAACAAAACACTACATTACTGTAGAAAATTACCATGCCAATTTCTGAATCCACATTCATATTCTAAAGATCTGTTAGACCATACCATTGCCCTGCATGATCTAAGAATACATACAACACTAGGGATATTCAAATCAAACACTGAACAGCAGAGAAGGAGATCACTCCTCCAAGCTTGGTCTTCTTTAGTGACTCATTCTATAACTATATGAAGAGTGCCCTATGTGCATAGCGATGTATGCATATAGAGTTCCTGAACACGAGGAGAAATTGGTATATGTGTAAGTCCCTTCACAGAGCTACCAAATGTACAGCTGGCATGGAGGGGTCTGTTGGCATGACCCTGCAACCCTCTCACACATGACTTCAATGTGCCAGGAGGCTCATCTGAACTCCTGTACTGTCTTCCAGGAATATTATTGATATTCTTACCAAGAACCCTAGAATGCCTATCAGGCTGAAATGATAAAGCAAAAGGGAAAAAAAACTTACATTTCCAATGAGCAAAAAACAAACAAAGAAAAGTAATTTTGAGGCACCACAAGTATAATAGTTTTCATGTAACTTTGACTTAATTGGGTCTTGAGACCAGAAATAATTTGTTGCATTTTCTGGCCTCCTGAGTCAGCTACAGCTATTTATTATATCACATGTGTATCTCACTGTTGGGGTGTTATCAAGGTGCATATATCTCCCTGCTTCTTTATATTATCCACTCATATCTTTAATATGTGAATATGAAAAGATGATGTTCAAATCAGTACTAAATCTTGAAAGGATAAAAGAAGATGGAAGAGGGTTGGCTGGCAAGGATGGGTAGAGAACTGTGTTTTTAATATGAATTTTCAGGGAGTATAATGGGAAAAGTCTCACTTCTAATAAATCAACTTGCAAATATAAGAGAGAAGTGAACACAATGCAGTTAACTGTGCTTATTATTTACTTATTGGAAAACATTTCTAAACCACTTAATATTTTAAAAATCTCCATGTGGTGTACAATATAGAAACAAACATTATCATTAAAACAAAAATACAACCGAAAACCCAGCAGAACACCAGCATAAAAGCATATAAAACTAAATAGAACAGTAGTTTAGGGGACTGGAACGGATAATGAATATCCATTCAAAAAGTCCAGCTTAAAATCCTCAACAATAGAAAGACAGACAGGCAAGTCTGATTTGAGGTATGGACTGAAATAACTTCAGCTTCCAGGTGGAGGTAAATTTGCCCCCCCTTCCATTACCAGAGGAAGCACAAGACCTGAGTGCTGAAGTGTGTGGTCAGATTGGCTGGCCAGTTAAGCAGAAGAGTGTGGTCTGTCTTGAATGGCAAGCTGTGCCTCTCTGCCATGGCATTTTCACTACTACAGCAGTACCCATCCCTTGAGATCTTTCACTATAGCTTATCCTGTCAGAGACTAATAGGATGGAAGAATCAGTCAGCCACAGTTCTCTGTTTCTCATTTTTCCAATCTCAAATTCAGTCCTCATAGTTCTGCAGTAATTTGTGATTTTTCATCATGGAAATTCTTTTTTTTTGCAGTTTTGACTAATATGTACATTTTTGCAACCAATTTCTCCTAATATAATGCATTTTATGTTGTTTTCACTTATATGTTCATTTTTATGCACATTTCCCCCTAATATATGCATTTTTATAAAGGTTGGTTGGTTGGAGAACTGCTTCACAAAATTTGGATACATTTGGATTCTGAAGGACAGCTGTGTTTCACTTCTCATTGTTTTTGACAGATTCAGCTTTAAATATGAACTGAATTGAATTTCTCCCCTATCCCTAGGGCTAAGTAGTAATTTCTTGGGTTATTTATTCTGTAAACCATCCTGATAATTTGTTGTCATAAAGCAGCCTATAAAAGTAGGTAGGTAGGTAGGTAGGTAGGTAGGTAGGTAGGTAGGTAGATAGATAGATAGATAGATAGATAGATAGATAGATAGATAGATAGATAGATAGATAGATAGATAGACAGACAGACAGACAGACAGACAGACAGACAGACAGACAGACAGACAGACAGACAGACAGACAGACAGACAGAAAGATGATATTTCCCAAATCAGCACCTAGGAATGCTTTTTATGTTTTCCCTCTGCAGCAGAAGCTTTGAAGGGACATAACTTTTGTTGGTGGTCTCTTGTTGGGTCCATATCAGGTGTTTGGGAGGAATCTTAGTAGGGAGGGACATAGGTGATGCCACCCCAATTTCAGTGATCACAGGTAGAGGGAAGGTTAGCCATGGGGAGGTGGTGAATTACCACAGAAGACGAGGGCAAGGCTATCTATGCCTTGTGTACTTTTGAGTGACCATAGCAAAGGATTGTCTTTGTGTTGTAAATCTTTCTCTTCCCCTCCAATCCTATTTTTAAAGCAATTAGGTAGGGCTTTCCTAGGTATCACTGCTTTTATTTTATAGGAAACTAATACTGATTTTAGTTTTTTAAACACATGTTCTTCAATGACCAACTGGATTTGACAATAAACTATTATATGGGCTGTATGTACTTCTACATGTCCAGTGTGTGTATATGGAATCTTTCCAACAACCCTGTGAGGTAAGGCAGCTCACAACAAGAAATAAATCCAATTAAAATCCAATAACCATAAATCAAATATAAAACAGTTGCAAAACAGCTTAAAGTGGCATGATTCTGAATTTTGGGTTGGGTGAGTGAAGTTTCTTATCATTTGAGGTTGCAGTTCTGTGCATGCTTTCCTGTTTGAGTAAGCCCCATTGAATACATTGGGACTTGCTTTTGAGTAAACATGCACAGGATTGCACTATAAATATATTCCCAGGTTGCGTAAATAATAAACATCTTTGACAGTCATGCTTATATAAATATTTCTTCATGCTATGTTCCGATAACTATCTGATTTCACACTATAGTTGTACATTATTATTTCCTCTACATTTTAAGTGTGCCCTTTTTGCTTGGGGTAGTCATGGTCCCCTCTGTTGTTTTCATTCTGAGGGGCAGATTAGGCTGACAGATGGTGAGTAGCCTATGGTCACCCAGTACACTTTGTAGCTGATTTCAATTTTAAAAAATAATTAAAATGCTTTATATGTAGGCAAAGTTTATGACGTAATGCAGATCCACATAATACATTTAAAGCATACCCAACCCGCATTTAAAGTGCATGACTTCCCTCAGAGAATCCTGGGAAATGTAGTTTCTCCCTCACAGTTATAATTCCCAGCACCCTTAATGAACTACAATCCCCATGATTCTGTGGTGGAATTCATGTGCTTCAAATGTGTGTTGAATATGCTTTAAATGAATGGTGTGGATCTGCTCTAGGTACACTGTGCATTCATTGCTAAATTGAAAATAACAAATTGAAAAGATACTTGTTAAACAGGGGAAGGGCTGAAGCTCAGTGGTAGGGCACATGCTTTGCATGCAAAGGTCCAAAATTCAATCTCTGGAAAAGACTATTACCTGGAAGAGCCAATGTCATCAGTATTGAGCCAAATGGTACCAAATGGCCTGAGTGGCATAAGGCAGATTCCTTTGTTCCTAAAAGAGGGAAAAGACCCAAAGGCTACCGTGACTCTATAATGTATTTATGAATTTTGTTTAGAACATTTATATACCACTTTATTGTAAAAAAAAAAAACCCTTAAAGTGGTTTACAGAAGGAATTAAAACAATGAAATTATTGGCACAACCAGTTAAAAACAGGTATTTAAAAACATTCAAAATAATAAAATCAACAATGAGTTAAAAACAGATGAAAAGTATAGCAGCTTTTACATGCCTATGTAGGTGTCCCTAAACAAAAATGTTTTGGGAAGGTGCTGAAAAGAGTACAGTGAAGGCACCTGCCAAATGTCGATAGGAAGGGAGTTCCAAAGCCACACTAAAGGACTGATTTCTTACAAAAGCAGAGCAAGTACCATGTGGAACCCATAACATGGAAAGCATTCCTTGCACCTGGTCTGATAGCAAATCAGCAACCAGTACAGGTTTCAGAGCAGAGCTATTATGTGCTGATAGGGTCTTACTCATGTCAGCAATCGTGCTGCAGCATTCTGCTCTAATTGCAACCCCAGCGTCAGGTTGTGCTGCATGGGGATTTCTGTGACCTTGGCTAACGGGCTGCCAGGATTTTTTAAAAATTTTCTATTTGAATTTCATTTACCTCTATCCTCACTCCCTTATATCCATAGAAACAACAACAGTGTTTCCATGTGTTCAGCTCAACCCTTTTAAACCCACCAATGATGCACTGTGATGATGATGATGATGATGATGATGATGATGATGAATTAGATTTATATCCCATCCTTTATCCCAGTAAGAGTCCAGGGCGGCTGTTGTTTGCATTATGATTTGTTTCTTGCCCAATAGTGCTAAAAGAGAATTCACATACTGGCAAGTGTGGCTTCACTTGCTGTTGTTCCCAAGCTACTGCTTTTGAAGGCAGACCAAACCATGTGTGTTTTCTCTCTGTAAATTATTACTCACTGGAATTGGGTTGGCTGTCAACATGAATTTATAGTAGCCCACAGGGTAGGCAGAAAAGGATAGAGAATCTTCTTAACTCATTTCTCAGACCTCTCTCTGCAGTGAAATGTCAAGTCTGTAAAGAAGTTTGGAGCAGCCTCGTTAAAAGGCAGACAGGGTATTCCAGGCAGGGGATTGCTAACCCTGCTTTGATACTGATATCTTTGCAGAGGATCCCTAGTCAAGCCCTACCAATAGCACAATCCTAACCATACCTACTCAGAAGTAAGTCCTGTGGAGTTCTATGGGGTTTAGTCCCTTAGTAAGTGTGTTTAGAATTGCAGCCTTCATGGACATCCATCTTTACTCCTGAGTGCTCCATCTAACATCTCAACATTAGGCTCCATTCTTCCTACAATGGCTTTCTAGTGACTGGCCTGGCCTGAGGGCACTTAACCCCTTCTTGTCAGAAGCTAGTAAGCTAGGTTCAATGTTCCCTACCCAGGTTCCCTAAGCAGGTAAGAAAGGATGATCCTGTCACTTCAGCTGGTCCTGGGAACACCCTCATTTAGCTAAGATTTCTATCTTAATTTTCAATCTGAGAATTTTTTGTTTGTTTGAGTGGTATGCTCCAAGTAACTGTGGTTGATGCTTAATCACTAGGGCTTACCCCATGACATCACTGGGGCCCAATCCTTGTGACATCACTAGGGCCCACCTCTGAAATCTCAGGGTTTGGAATGCTTCTGACCTGGCAATCCTAGAAGGGAGCTATCCTTTGGGCCTGGTAGCCTCATCACATCTAATGCTGGCCATCTAAGATGAGACAAAACAGGCAAGTGCCTTCTTGGCACACCTTTGAGCTGCACGATTAAGAGCCCTTTTCAGGCATTCAGTATGATTGACATCAATCTGAAAGGAGCCCTAAACATGTGTGAATCCATGCTCATAAGGATCTCTCCATGGAGATGTGAACCCTGGGTGAATCCTATTCAGGGTCACTGAGGGGGGATACCAGGGGGACTACTGTATCAGGTCCAGAGCTACCTGGAGACCACAACTCTCATTTTAAAAAAATCTCTAGTCCCTTTCAAACAAGTTTATGGAGCAAAATGTGCAAGAAGAATGGGAAGAGATATGAATCTGCTTCCATCTTTCAGGGTTTTAGCCAATGAGTGAAGTCAGAGCTTTGATTGATGAGTGCTAGAGAGAAAATTGGTGACATACACACCCAATGAGAAAGTACTCCTTGATTCATTTTGAAAAGATTTTGGGGTTGTCCTTGGTCTATTGAGGACTAAGGTGCACCTCAGCACATCGTTGTGTTCTTTTAGGAAATAGGTGAAGAGTCACACTTCTTTTGGCAGGCTTTTGGAGGAGGGGGACATCATCTTGGATGAGGGCTGCTTGCATTCTGCAGAATAGCGTTCCTATCAAGATATGGCAGGCACCCACTATCTGCATTTTCCAGAAACTATTGAAGACATTTTTGTTCTCACAAGCATTCTCAGCTGGATAAATGGGTCTCTGCCATGTGGCCTACTTGGTATATATATTTTTAATCTGCAGCTGTTTACTGCATTGTTTTAAACTGTGTTTTAGTTGTTTTAATTGCAGTTTGTCCATTGCCTTAAGCTGGAAGGTGATTAATTAATAATACTAATAATAACTGTGACTGAAGTAACTTATGAATAGTTTGGCACTGCTGCTCTTTATTATGAGTTATATCAAAACAATTGTTTTACGTTTTTGTGTTGTATGGCTATTATTTTGTCTTTATGTTTTAAACTATCCTGTGGCCTTTTGATGAGGGGAGGTATATAAATTTCTTAATAAACAATAAACAAAATAAATGTGTAACTAGTTTTTTTCATTTTAATTTCAAACAATGTGGAAGAACTGCCTATTTCATTTTGAAGGGACTTCCTGGCTTATTTTGAAGGTCCTGTGAGAACAGGATGCTGGACTAGATGGGCCACTGGCCTGATCCAGCAGGCTCTTATGTTCTTATGTTCTTATGAAACTTTGGGTGTAATTGGGACTGGCCAGTAACATGTCCACACAAAGGCAGCAAAGATAGCAGCAAATACAGGAGTTTGTGCCCTTTCTCTCACAGGCTTAATTTCGTGCAATAAAATAAAATAAATGAAAAGTTCTTTTAAAATAAAACCTGTTAATGCAAATGCAAATAAAACCTATCATTCCTATATCAATAGTCTGTGTGTGGTTGTGGTACTGTGGCCCAGAAAGTGCAGGTTACATTAGCTCTGCAAAGTCGCCCAGTGTTGCTGTGCTAATATTCCTGGGAGGGGGATGCTGAGAAAGTTGAGAGTAACAAGTCTGCGGTGGAGTCCAGTATTGTTATCCAAGTGCTTGATGTGTTAGGTTTCTTTTATGGAAATGATGTGTGTGTGTGTGTTAGGTTGATTGTAGCAGCAACATAGGGGTGATTAATTGCTTTCCCACCCATGGGAGCAGAAAAAAGTGGGATTTGGGGGTGGGTGGGGGTGGGTTTTGTTGCTGGTATAAACACTTCAATTCATGCCAAAGACTCAAATTCCTTTTGCTCAAGAAGAGAGTGAGAGAGCGAGAGCGAGAGAGCTGGTTGTTCTGCCTGTGCAGACAACACTGCTGTAGTTATGAGATATAAATATCAAATAACTACAGCAAATGCTTTGCAACAAGGTTGTGGCGGCAGCTGAAGCGGAGCTGGTGTCGGCGCGAATCTCCTGAAAGTCCTGCAATGCTCGCAGGGACAACAAGACTCTCAAACCAGTTCTGATTCCGGGTACCAGGAGGAGGAGAAGAAGAAAAAAATCAAAGGGCCCGAAAGAAACTGGGAGCCGGGGGGGAAATTGTCTTTGATGCTGAGAATTAAGGCTCCTAACGATGAGATAAGAGAAACTGTCTGCAGTATTGCAGACATTTTTTGGTGGATAATGGAGTTTTTCACGGTATTCCAGGATCTTTTAGCCTCATGTCTTTTCTCATTGCGTGGAGTCACTCTCCAGCTGCTGTCCACTTGCATGTATTGTTTCCTGGATTTCTCACCTGCCTTCACCACAAGGTCCCAGTGGGTTACAACAATCTCTCTCTATAAAAATGGGTCAAGGGATAGAGCCAATTATCTGATGATATCTCCTGGAAATGACAGCTTGTCGTGTCCCTAAATCATCATACCTTAATTTGTGATATATTTTTAATGCCAAATGGAATGGTCGTGAAAGGATATCCTTTCAAATAAAGAGCAAAGATGGCCACCGAGGGGAGAGGAGTGTTTGTTCTATCCTCCCCTCTGTTAAATAATTAATGGGAATATCTGGCTTATTTCATCTGCTCCCGAATGACGAATGACGATACAAAGGACAATTTTTACAGCATTGACACCCAGCTGTGGACGAGGGGGAGGATGAGGCTGTACCTTTTTGGACCGGTCTGGGTCAGGCAGGTGGAAGGGCCTGCTGTTGGGTCGCGGGCTGTGTTGCGCCTCTGCTCCCCTTGTTCCCTTCGTGATTGCTGTTGTTCTCTTTTTTGGACTTTTGGATTTTGGCGCCGCTGGATTCCCCGCCTGGATTCCGTTGTCATCTGTGTCGTTTCTCTCAGTGCTGCGGCTTGTGGGGAGAGGGTGGCTGTGTGTGCATCGCTGCCCTTACATCTTTTGCGGCTGTTGCTTGCACGCTCGCACGCTTGCCTGCTACGCTTTCCTGTTCCACTCAAAACGCGCTGTGGGGAGACCCTAGGACGACGGAGATGCTGCTGCTGCTACTGCTGTTGCTGGGGGATAAAGCTGTGCAATTTATCTGTGATTGTGTTGCTGCTTTCTCGGAATCGTTATCATCAATATTTCCCTGGTCGGGCTGTTGTAGTCTGGCTGGTGTGGTGCTTTACAGGACTGAGCACTGGCCGCCCGCCAGCCGTGACTAATTCTCTACACCTGCTTGTCGGGAAGGGATATTATTATCTTCTGAGGAGGAAAAGCCGTGACTGTTGCTGGTTGTCGCTGCTGTTTGTTCTCTGGCTGTTAACATTGCCCAACTCATCTCTTTAGGAGAAGAATATTTAATAGGGTTTTGTCATCACGTATTTACAGCTTTGTTTCTGTGCGAGTGTGGTGGTATGAGTGTGTGATGAGAGTGTATGTGTATGAGAACTGTGTGTATGTTTAAGGTTTTACATTATGTGCCTGGGTGAGAGGTTTCAGGGCTGTGTGGGGAGATCTGACGGGGCCCCAATTGCTGTGGTGATGGGCAGAGGGAGATACGGCATTGTGAGGAAGTCTGGCCAGGTAAGGGGAACTCGGCCCAGGCAGCTAACGACTGTGCCTTGTTCCGGTCTTCCTCGCACCCACGGGTTTTGTGGTTGTCCTATTGGCCAGCCCTCAGGTCTTCGGATGCTAAATGCCAGATCAGTTCAAAATAAGACCACCCTCATCCACGATTTAATTGTGGATGAGGGAGCCGACCTAATGTGCATTACAGAGACCTGGGTGGGTGAGCAGGGAGGAGTTAGTCTCTCCCAGCTATGCCCACCAGGGTATCTGGTTCAGCATCAAGGTAGATCTGAGGGTCGGGGAGGGGGGTGGCTGTGGTCTATAGGAGTTCCATCTCCCTCTCCAGGCACCCTGTCCAAGTGGCTACTGGTTTGGAGTGCTTGCATATTGTGTTGGGTCAACGTGACAGATTGGGAATTCTGCTGGTGTACCGCCCACCCAGCTGCCCAACAGTCTCCCTAACTGAGCTGACGGAGGTGGTCTCGGATGTACTGCTGAGATCCCCTAGACTTTTGGTGCTGGGGGATGTCAACATTCATGCCGAGACCACCTTGTCTGGGGCGGCTCAGGACTTCATGGCTTCCATGACAACCACGGGGCTGTCTCAATACGCTGCTGGCCCAACACATATAGCGGGACACACTCTAGATCTAATTTTTGCCACTGGACTGGGGGATGGTGATCTGCATGTAGGGGATTTTACATCGGTCCCTTTGTCATGGACAGATCACCGCTTGTTGAGGTTTAGACTCACAGCAACTTCTTCCCTCTGCAAGGGTGGGGGACCCATTAAGATGGTCCGCCCCCAGAGACTAATGATTCCTGAGGATTTTCAAAAGGCTCTGGGGAGTTTTTCAGCTGATAAGGCTGGTGCTCCTGTCAAAGCCCTGGTGGAACTGTGGAATGCAGAAATGACCCGGGCGGTTGACACGATCACCCCTGTGCGCCCTCTTCAGTGTAGAGCTCATGCAGCTCCATGGTATACTTTGGAGCTGAGAGTGATGAAACAGCATAGAAGACGACTTGAGTGCAGATGGAGGCGAACTCCTCATGGATGCAATCATGCACTGGTAAGTGCCTATACTAAATTGTACTTAGGGGCAGTGAGGGCAGCAAAAAAGCAATATTTTGCTGCCACCATTAAATCATCGATCTGCCGTCCAGCGGAGCTTTTTAAAATAGTCTGAGGGCTATTACATTCTGGCCCTACGGACATGGTGGAGTCATCGCAGGCGCGCTGTAATGAATTCGCTAGGCAGTTCCAGGATAAAATCTCTTGCATCCGCCACGACTTAGACTCCAATGTTGTAGCAGTTGAATTGAATGAGGTGTCCAGCACACAGTCCTGTCCTCATTTTTTGTTTTGTTTTTTTCAATAATTTTTATTCAGATTTTCATAAAACATACAAGACGAAATCATAAAACATTCAAAGACAAAAAACAAAATCAAAAATAGTTAAACAAAAAGAAAAAAAGAAAAAAAAAACAAAAATAAAAAATAAAGAGTAAAATATTGACTTCCCATTTGTCAAAGATCAAATCAGTTATAAGTCTATAATATATAACAATCCTGTCTCTTAAGTCATATTATAAAATCACTTTCCTCCAGTAGTTATCTTACTTAATCATCAAATCTCATAAACATTACTTTATTCTTTCCACAAAAAGTCAAAGAGAGGTTTCAATTCTTTAAGAAATATATCTATCAATTTTTTTTCCAGATAAGCATATCGATTAATCCATCTCATTACTAATTATGATAATCTTATTGTCATAACCATAGTCAAAATAAACATTTCAATTAATCCATCACATCAGAATCTGTTAGGTTCAGTTATTTCAGTAGCCATTGTTCTATTATCCCTATTAGTTCCATTTTCCATCTTCCATCTTCAGTAGTCTTGTTAAGTCCAGTAATTTCAGTATCCAATCTTCCATTATCAGTATTCCATAATAATCTTGCTGTCAAAGCCATAGTCATATAGTAAGAGTCTGATGGGAATTACCTCTATCCCAAATATTTTCTTGCCATCCATTCTGAATAGGTTGCTGAAATACTGCTGTAAAATCATATCTCTGTTCTTTTTTTCAAAATACACTGGGTCATCTCTTGAAAGTTTTTCCATTGTCACATGGCTGCAGTTAATTCCATAGATTTTCTCTATATTGGGCTCCATCACATCATTCCAGTCCAGAAGATTATCCATGCCATTGATAACTTTATCTCTAGAATCTTCATTAATTTCTTCAGAGATAACATTGAGTTCCAAACAATAGATTTTATTTCTAAAGTCCATAGACTCCAAATCTTGTTCCTGTTCCACGTTTGTTCCAATCTCCGGGATCTCCTCTCTCACAGGGACCCCTGTTCCAGTCTCCAGGGTCTCCTCTCTCACAGGGACCCCTGTTCCAGTCTCCAGGGTCTCCTCTCTCACAAGGACCCCTATGTCTTTAATCTCCTGTGTCTCCAAACAATAGATTTTGTTTCTAAAGTCCATAGACTCCAAATCTTTTTCCTGTTCCACGTTTGTTCCAATCTCCGGGGTCTCCTCTCTCACAGGGACCTCTTCCAGGGTCACCTCTCTCACAGGGACCCCTATATCTTTAATCTCCTGCTTCATTTTACTCAATTCAATTTTCAGCTCCTTACAACCCTGTCGCAGGTTTTGTTTCGTTATCTCAATCTCATCCATTATTTTCTGAAACATAGTTATTTCCAGATTCTCAGCCACTTTCTTAATTGCCATTTTAAAAGAAAAATATAGGAAAACCACTTCTTATTTCAGCAACAATTGGGTTAATACTCCAAACTTGGTGACATCACAGTATAAACAGAGCAGACAGCCTTATCTCTCCATGCTTAAGTAAACAAAATGCAGTTCCCAGGATCGAAACAATTAATGGCGGTCGTCAGGAAACAGATTCGTCAAAATAAAATAGACCAAAAAGAGAGTAGTCTCAGACAATATAATATTCTTCAAAATAAAAATCTGGAATAGAAATCCCTCTTCTGTGTATATCTTTAGAATGCAAATCCAGGACAGCTTTTTGCAACAAAAACAGAGATAAGCTATTAATTAGTGAGTAGCAGAGAGAAGTTATGGCTCCCCAGTGAGATGTCAAAAACCGATCAATCTGGCAAATCTCTTTTAAACAGCAACAATTTAAGTCAAGTAAAAGAAAAATATAGAAAGAAGGGTGCTTGCCTGTTAGTGCGTTCTCTCTTAGAAGATAAGATGAACGTTCGCTTTATCAGATAGAGCTTGTTGTTGAAAATCCGTCCCACCTTCGTCGGCTGGACCTCGTCCCATAAATTAATGAGATCTGGTCGTCCCAACAAAAATAGGCTTTGAGGTTAATCTCTTCGTTTCTCCCTACCCGGGAGAAGTTTAATCAGTCAAAAAAAAAAAAAAAACTGACTGATATATCTGAATAAGCTTCTTTTGAGGCAGGAGCCCGTCTCAAAAGCAGGCACAGGCTAAGTCACCCTTCCCGGAAGTCCAGTCCTGTCCTCATTTTTTGGATGAGTTTCAGCTAGTACAGCTTGAGGACGTTGACAAGGTGCTTGGACTGGTGCGTGCGACCACCTCTAAGTTGGATCCTTGCCCTTCTTGCCTAATAAAAGCTAGCAGGAATGAAACAGCCGGCTGGGCCAGGGCAGTGATTAACACTTCATTGCGGGAGGGAGTGGTCCCTGGCCTCCTGAAAGAGGCGATAGTAAGACCACTTCTGAAGAAAACGTCCCTGGACCCGGAAAATCTTAACAACTATAGGCCGGTGGCTAACATGCCATTCCTCGGCAAGGTCCTGGAACGAGTGGTTGCCAACCAGCTCCAGACACTCTTGGATGACACCGATTATCTGGACCCATCTCAGTCGGGTTTTAGACCCGGTTTTGGCACGGAAACAGCCTTGGTCGCCCTGTATGATGACCTCTGTCGGGAGACAGACAGGGGGAGTGTGACTCTGTTGATTCTCCTTGATCTCTCAGCGGCTTTCGATACCATCGACCATGGTATCCTTCTGGGACGACTCACTGATTTGGGAGTGGGCGGTACTGTATGGCAATGGTTCCGCTCCTACCTGGTGGGTCGTCTCCAGAGGGTAGTGCTTGGGGAGCATTGCTCGGCACCCTGGGATCTCCAGTATGGGGTCCCGCAGGGGTCAGTTCTGTCCCCCATGCTTTTTAATATCTATATGAAGCTGCTGGGTGTGGTCATTAGGAGCTTTGGAGTGCGTTGCCATCAGTACGCTGATGACATGCAGCTCTATTTCTCCTTTTCATCTTCTCCAGGTGAGTCTGTCGGTGTGCTGAACCGATGTCTAGCTGCGACAATGGACTGTATGAGAGCTAACAAACTGAGGCTTAATCCAGACAAGACTGAGATGCTGCTGGTGGGTGGTTCTCCTGACAGGATGGGGGATGTTCGGCCTGTTCTGGAGGGGGTTGCACTCCCCCTGAAGGAACAGGTTCATAGTTTGGGAGTTCTTTTAGATCCATCCCTGTCACTCGAGGCTCAGATAGCCTCGGTGGCACTGGGTGCTTTTTACCAACTTCAGCTGGTGGCCCAGCTACTCCCCTATCTGGACAGAGAGAACCTCGCTTCAGTAGTTCATGCGCTGGTAACCTCGAAATTAGAATACTGCAATGTGCTCTACATGAGGCTGCCTATGAAGATGGTTCGGAAACTGCAGCTTGTGCAGAATGCAGCGGCCAGACTACTCACGGGGACCAGATGGTTCGACCACATAACACCGATTCTGGCCCGCTTGCACTGGCTGCCTATTTGTTTCCGGGCCCGGTTCAAAGTGCTGGTTCTGACCTACAAAGCCTTACATGGCACAAGACCACAATACCTGTTGGAACGCCTCCCCCTTTACGAACCTGCCCGTACACTACGCTCATCATCAAAGACCCTCCTCCGAGTTCCTACTTATAGGGAAGCTCGGAGGGTGGCAACGTGGAAAAAGGCTTTTTCTGTGGTGGCCCCCGAACTGTGGAACAATCTCCCAGAGGAGATACGCCTGGCGCCAACGTTACTATCTTTCCGGCGCCAGGTTAAAACTTTTCTCTTCACCCAGGCTTTTTAACATGTTTGTATGTGCTGATATTGTTTTTAATTTTTTAACATTTTAAACTTTTAATGTGTTTATATTGTTACATGTTTATTGTATTTTTGATGTTTCTTGTCTTGTGAACCGCCCAGAGAGCTTCGGCTATGGGGCGGTCTATAAGTTTAATGAAATAAATAAATAAATAAATAAATAAATAAATAAAACTGCTTGCTTTTTAACAATTTAGTTTTGATTTCATCCAAGCATGGGCATCTGAACTTGGTTGCTGTAAATCTTAAATCTCTTTCCACCCCACCATCTAAAATACCATGCTTGGTCTTGCATTGAATGCAGTATTTCCACCTAAGATCAATTGATTAAAGACTTACAGAAATGTGACTGGTTTATAACGAATGAAATTTGAACTTTGCATGATTTAGGGTTGTTGCTGGGGGGAAAGCATGCCTTTTGTGCTTTTAACAGCTGTGCGGCAGGCATAAGTTTAACAGGAAAGCCTGTTAAAATGGCAAAAACTTTACTTGTTGACATTCTATCTGTCAGACATCTTATTACTTGTGTCTGACCCCTGATTTATTTTGGGGTCCTGTACCCCACCCATGAAGGAAGATACAAATTTGTATATGATACAAAGCATTGGCAAATGTTATTATGCAAATGTATGTCCTCTTTTGTGCATGGGGTTGAGGGTGTAGTCTATCGACACTGTGCTGGATCCAGAAAATCCTGTTAGTATGCCTGACCCTGGTTGACCAGTGCCCCTTTAGAGGAGCTCTATATACTACATCTGTGTGTAGGCCCCATTCAGATTGATGCCAATTCTATATTGCCTAGGAGATATGGCTGGTACACAAACCCTGGCATCTGGAGATAGAGTTAGCCCACTTGTGCATGAGAGCACCTTTGCACATTCAGTATTGACTGGTTTCAGACATTGGAACAGGGCTAGTAAAAAGCACAGATCAGTTAAAATGTACTGTCATGGCTTGGAGCCACGGTGGAGTTGGCTATTATTTATTTATTTGTTTGTTTGTTTGTTTGTTTGTTTGTATGTATGTATGTATGTATGTATGTATGTATGTATGTATGTATGTATGTATTTGATTTATTTGATTTATATCCTGCCCTTCCTCCCAGTAGGAGCCCAGGGCAGCAAACAAAAGCACTAAAAAAAACCTCTGGAATATCATAAAAACAAACTTTAAAATATATTAAAACAAAACATCTTTAAAAACATATTAAAACAAAACATCTTAAACAATCTTTTCTTTTTAAAAAAAAGATTTTAAAACATCTTTTTTAAAAAAAAACACTTTAAAATGTTTTAAAAAGCAATTCCAACATAGATGCAGATTAAATAAATTTATTTAATTAATTTATATCCCACCTTTCCTCCCAAAATGAGCCCAGAGTGGCAAATAACAAGTGATGAAACAATAAGAAACAAATATGTAAAACATCCTTTAAAAATTCCAGTGCAGATGCATACTGGGATAAGGTCTCTATTTAAAGAGAAGAAGAAGGAAGAAGGTTGAAAGAAGAGTCTCCAGTAGGTGCCAAAAAGACAACAGAGACTGTGTCTGTCTAATATTTAAGGGAAGGGGATTCCAAAGGGTAGGTGCCACTACATGAAAAGTCTGCTTCCTACGTTGTGCGGAACAGACCTCCTGACAAGATAATATCTGCAGAAGGCCCTCGCCTGCAGAGTGTAGTGATCAACTGGTATATAAGGGGTAAGACAATCTTTCAGGTATCCTGGTCCCAAGGTGTATAGGGCTTTGTACACCAAAACCAACACTTTGCCTTTGCACAGTAGCTAACTGGAAGCCAGTGCAATTCTTTCAGCAGTGAGATAACATGTTGGCAATATCTTGACCCAGTGAGTAGTTAAGCTGCCATATTTTGCACCAGCTGCAGCTTCTGGACCAGCCTCAAGGGCAGCCCATCATCATCATCATCATCATCATCATCATCATCATCATCAATGTCTCAAGATGATGAACACAATATAATAAAAACAGCTACAAACACAGTTAAAACAACATAGAAAATAACAGCAAACGGCTTGAAGAACAATAAAAGGAGACCCCCATGGCAGAGACCTATTCATTTTGATCCCTGTAAATTAAATGAAGTTGTGGCCCTTTTTATTAATCCTATATGCTACAATGTGCTACCTTGTGTCTTCAGTTTGATGCATGTGGGGGGGGGAGTAAGCCAAATAATAAAAATATGATTGTGTGACTGCAAGATGCATTCACATCACATTTAACGTAACTCCCATTCTAATGCACCAACAAGAGTTCCACTGGAATGGTTGTTGCAAGCAAATGTGGGCAGGCAGGTGAGGGATTGGACAGAGGGAAAGGAAGACTTCATCTTGTTTGGGTTTGTCTTGCCTCCTCCCCCCCCACACACACACTCACCCCTTCTTAGTGTTCCAATGTGAGTGCAAGGGGCTTTAGGGAAAGCAAGATGTTACTATAGCAATGAACTATCGTAAATCCCTTCTCTTCCTCCTGATCTCCTCTAGCATTGCTTTTTGAATGAATACTGCTGAGCCGTAGTCTTTTCCCAGCTGTCTTCCTGCAAAACTATCACAGGGAAGCCTGTGAACCAAAAGACCCTGGCTGTTGTTCATGAGTTCTGCATATCATGCTGCCTATCAACACATAAGCATCTTTAGAATGAGACTGGGTGTTTTTTTCCCCCCAGGCCTGGTGAAATATGGATACTAGGGGGAAAAATATGTGTGCTTTGTGAAAACCAACGCTTTAAGACCTTTATTGCTATTATCTCTCTTCTTCTGTGATGGAGGAGTTAAAATATGGCTGGTGCACTCTGCAAATATATCTTTCTTCTCTTTAAGATTATCTTCATGTTTTGAAGATGCTGTAAACATGTCTAGAAATGACACACTCCCACAGTTTCTATACAGCAGAACATGATGAAACCAGCCACCAAAAAATATTACATTTTCCACTTGCATTCATATCAGCTAACGGAATAATATCCATGTGATTTAGAACTAGACATTTCAATAGTCCTTAAAGAACTAGGAAAGCAAATGAAAAAACCCCTAGATTCTTGTGAGCAACATAATTCTAATAATACTAGTTATTTATTTATTTATTTATTTTCCCACTTACCAGGTGAACCAAAGGGGTTTTAACAGATTTCCCTTCAAATGACGGATTGAATTGTTGACCCTCAAGGGCTCTGGGAATAAATGGTCTGGGGAACAACAGTGAGCAAGCCAAAGCAATGATAGCAACAGGAACATTAAAATGGAATCTGTTCAAGTATATGTAGAGCTGAATGGAAATGTGCTCCCTCCGATGAGTCACATGCATTTCTGAGTGGCCAATTGTGGAGAGGGGGGAGAGAGGTAGATTTTCATTATGGGGGACAGGCTGGGGGGTTCGAAAGGACTCACACTGCTTAGATTGGAGGGGGCAGGATGCTTGCTAGTGGTACCATATTCATTTCAACCCCAGGACAGGTGGCAGACAGGCTCTCTTCTCTCTCCCCTGACATTCATTAAAAGTAATGTCTGTGTGGCCAGAGCAAGAGCTTTGACCATGTCCATGTTTTCTCACCCATTGCCAGCATGCCTGCATTGAGCAGGGCATTGGACTCGATGGCCTTATAGGCTCTTTCCAACTCTACTATCTATGCTGGGAATACTCAAGGAAACATGCCCATGGGTGGCCACACAGGCTTTACTCTCTCAGTACGGAGGAGGGAAATGAGAGCCTATCTTTCTGCCTGCCTGCCCCTGCTCTCAAAAAGGAGGTATGACTCCATCACTTTTGTGAACCAAGGTGGTAGGGAAGAAGGATACCAAAATCTAGATATTTTTATTTGGAATTTATGAATTCCAGGCTGGATTCTAAAATCACAACTCCACAACTCACGTTGCATTTCTTTCTTTTTTTTACAGTACTGGTACTGGTGAAGTGCAGCGTTTGCCTTCTTCTCCCTGTGCACATGTTCAGAACGAAAGTGGTTAATGGTTCCCCCATGAGTAATCTGAAATTGCACACCAATGCCCCCTGTGAGCAGAATGCAAGTAGAATATTGTACTGAAATTTGGTACGCTTTCTTTCCTCTCTCTAATTTCATCATCTTCCATGTCCATTTGTGACTATGTTTTTGGGGGTGGGTGGATGGGATTAGTTATAGGGTCTTTTTTTTTTTAAAAAAAAGGTGATTGTATGATATATGCAAATAAATAATAAAAGGGGTTGGCGAATGATATTGCTGCCACCTGAAATAGTCCACGTCCTTTCGTCCCACTCCCAGCCCAAGGCCCAGCACTGTTCAATGCCCACACCCTTTTGCCGTCTTAAGCCCTCACACTTCTAAAGGGTAACAATAAACCTGTTAAAATTAAAAGGCTGCTTAGTGGTGACAAAGTGTTTTACCTATGTAACAATCTACATTTCTGCAACATTACATACTTAATATTTGGAAATAAACTTTTGAAAAATAATTGCAACTGGTAGAAAGGGGTGTCAAATATGCCACTTTTGGTTTTTCTGTTTCTTTTTTTTTTCAGTTTAAAATTCAGTTCTCCACATTTCCATGTCAATATTCATTTAAAAAAATCCTAATGAAAATCCATCTGCATTTTGGTGTGAATATCTCTAATGTACACATTTCTGTATATAGTCTTATACATTTTTGCAATGCAATTTCCCTAATATAATTCATTTTCATATGCTATTTATCACTATTATGCATTTTTATGCAGTTTAATATATGTATTTTTGTACACATTTCTTGACTGGAGAACTGCATTGTAAAATTTGTAGTAGTGCTAATTTTGAAGGGTGGTTGTGCTTTCGTTCACGGTTAGGTAGACTCACCTTTAAATGTGTACTGAATAAAATTTCCTCTCCCTTCCTACTAGCAGGTAGCATACCAAGTTAGGTATGCTGTTTTCCACAAGATCCAAAGAGAGCAAGCCACTTGATACATTTCTGCATTTAAACATGTAATTCTTAGTCCTTTATTTTTTAAAAAATGTAGAGTTAAAAATTCCCATATTAGCTCCAGTCCAGCTAAAGAAAAATGTGCATACACTGGAATTACAATAGGTTCACTCATGCCAAGCTGAATGAGGAATGCTATACACATATAGGAAGCCTCACTCACCGTGTAACTGATGAGTGGGGCCTAGTTGCAGTCGGAGGCAAAGCTGCTGCCTCCATCTTCTGTAAGGGCAAAGTCGCGCGTCACGTCTATTACGCACGTGTGACGTGCAGCGTGAGGGGGTGGGGCTTAAGGGCCTATTTAAGCCCAGCCGCCCTTTCCTACCCCCTCTTTGCTCGCGCGACGTGGACGGCAAGGGACAAAGCAGCTGGGAGATGGAGCTAATAATACACACAGCAGCCGAGGGTAGGAAGGTGGGGAGGGGGAGTGGCAGTCATCTATCGGGAGTCTTTAGTTTTTGCCAGACCTCCTCTTCATAGGACTAAGTTTGTTGACTGCATGTACTGGAGGTTGGGCCCGAAGGGCAGTTTGGGGATCCTGCTTGTGTACCGCCCACCCCACTGCACAGCAGACTCCCTGGCCAAGGTGCTGGAGGTGGTCTCGGCTGTACGGGCGTTGTCCCCAGAATTATTAGTGCTGGGTGACTTCAATGTACATGCCGAGACCGCTCTCATTGGAGCCCCTCGGGATTTCCTGGAAACCATGGCTCCCTGGGAACTGCACCTTAGTAATATTGGGCCCACCCATGTAGCCAGTCATGCTCTTGACCTTATGTTTGTCCTGGGAGGGGAGGGAAGTGCTCTGAAGTTGGGGGTAGTTTCTTCCACCCCTGTGTCATGGTCAGATCACTATCTGGTAAATATAGACTTCTCGATGCCACACTCCCTCCGCAGGGGAAAAGGACCTATTAGAATGGTCTGCCCCAGGCACCTGATGGATCCAGAAGGATTCCTGACTGTGCTTGGGGAATTGGAACCTGCTGAAGGCCGCCCGGTCGATGCGCTGGTGATAGAGTGGAACGAGGGAATCACCAGGGCATTGGACCGGGTGGCTCCGAAACGTCCTCTCCCTCTGAACAGAACTCAGTTAGCACCATGGTATACACCACGGTTGCGTAATCTGAGACAGGAGGTGAGACGACTAGAACGCCGGTGGCGGAAATCACGTTCCGAAGATGTCCGGACACAGGTTAGAGCAGCAATAGCTGCCTATCAAGTGGCAGTGAAGGCAGAAAAGAAGAAGTTCTTTGCTGCCTCCATTGCATCCGCAGAATGCTGTCCCACAAGGTTGTTCCAAGTGGTCCGAAGCCTGGTTGGTCCAGTTGCTCAGGGACCCTTGGAACAGTCAAAAGCCTCCTGTGACAAATTAGCAAAGCACTTTGCTGACAAAATCGAACACTTTCGGAACTTGATCCCGTACGCCGTGGATACAGTGAATGAACCAGAGTTGGCCAGTTGCAAGCCGGTCAAATGGGATCGGTTTTGGCCTCTCCCTTCTGAGGATGTGGACAAGGTGCTCTCAACTGTGAAGCCTACCACATGTCTAAATGATCCTTGCCCGTCGTGGCTCTTTGTGAGCTGCAAAGAGAAATTGGGCAAGGGGATTAAGGCGGTGGTTAATGCATCCCTGGAGGAGGGTGTAATGCCATTAGCCCTCAAGGAGGCAATTGTAAAGCCCATCTTAAAGAAGCCCTCCTTGGATCCCCAAGTTTTGAACAACTTTCACCCAATTTCAAATTTACCATTCTTGGGCAAGGTCATTGAGCGAGTGGTGGCCAATCAGCTGTTGGCACACTTGGATGAAACGGATTATTTAGATCCATACCAATCGGGTTTCAGGACTGGACATGGAACTGAAACAGCCTTGGTCGCTCTGGCGGATGATATGAGGAGGGCATTAGATAGGGGAGAATTCACCTTTCTTGAACTCCTCGATCTCTCAGCAGCTTTTGATACTGTTGACCACAGTATCCTTCTACATCGCCTGGAGGGATTGGGAATAGGAGGCACTGTACTGCAGTGGTTCCGCTCCTTTCTCTCCAATAGGCATCAACAAGTAGCATTGGGGGAAGAGGTTTCAGACCCTTGGCCTCTCAATTGTGGTGTGCCACAGGGCTCTATCCTCTCTCCCATGCTATTTAATATCTATATGAAGCCGCTGGGGACAATCATTAGGAGATTTGGGCTGCAGTGTCACCAATATGCGGATGACACTCAGCTCTATCTCTCGTTTAAATCCTCACCAGAGTTGGCTGTGGAGACCATGTCCAAGTGCCTGGAATCCGTGAGTGGATGGATGGGAAGGAACAGGTTGAAACTGAATCCCGATAAGACCGAGGTGCTACTCGTGGGGGACAAGGGAAGGTTGGGAGATATTGACTTGATGTTCAATGGGGTGAAACTGCCCCTAAAGAACCAGGTCTGCAGCCTTGGGGTTGTTCTGGATTCCAAGCTGTCCATGGAGGCTCAGATCTCGGCAGTGAGCCAGGCAGCTTGGTATCAATTACACCTCATACGTAGACTGCAACCCTACCTTCCTGTTCATCAGCTCCCATTGGTGGTACATGCCCTGGTCAGCTCTCGTTTGGATTACTGTAATGCACTCTACGTGGGGCTACCCTTGAAAACAGTCCGGAAACTACAACTTATACAAAATGCGGCGGCTCGACTACTTACAAATTGTCATCTCCGGGAGCACATCACTCCAGTGTTGTTCGATCTGCACTGGCTTCCAGTTGTTTTCCGGGCCCAATTCAAGGTGTTGGTATTAACCTTTAAATCCCTACACGGTCTCGGCCCAGCTTATCTGATGGAGCGCCTCCAACGCCACCAATTATGCCGCCCGACAAGATCAGCCACACAGGGCCTTCTTTCAGTCCCACCAACTAAAACAGCTAGGTTGGTGGGGACTAGAGAGAGGGCATTCTCAGTGGCAGCCCCCACTCTCTGGAACTCCCTCCCGTATGATCTCCGGCATGCCCCTTCCCTGAATGTATTCCGCCAGGCCTTGAAGACCTGGCTTTTCAGACAGGCCTTCGGGACTTCCGGGGAGGGTTAATCCTTATGACTAATTGCCTATTACTCTGAACTGTCATTGTTTTATAATTTTATCGTTTGTATTGAATTATTATGATGTATTTTATTGTAACTGGGTTGTACGTCGCCTAGAGTGGCCACTGGCCAGATAGGCGACACATAAATTAAATTAAATTATTATTATTATTATTACCTGAAGTCATATATAGCATGCAACTTTTACATTGGCATGTCTATTTTAATATGTAGGATATCAGTTACTTGAAATCAATATAGCGTGCAAATTTTGCAATTTGAACACCTATTCTGATTGGTGCTTTGGAAACCTGCTAGGAAAAAGCTTCAGTGGGTCCAACTATTGGTGACAGCAGCATATCCTCAGTCTCTGTGCTTTGGGGTAACTGGGTTAGCTGCAACAAAATAGTAATTTGTAAGGTGTACTTACTCATAAATGATTTCCTTCCCTTTGCAGAAGGATATGTGCAACAGTGAGATAAGAGGCAAGAGGCCTTCAAAGGGGTAAGAAGAAGCCACCAGCATAAGCTGCTCAGGTTAGACTCAAGTTAGACTCAAGGTACTACAAACTTTGTTTGCAGGCTACCCGGTTTAAGGGGAGGTTTGTCTGTGTTATGGTGTTTTCCCCTGTTGGTTTCACAATCCCATACTCGAATTCCCAGCTGGCCTTCATGGCCTTCAACTCCCGGCTGGCCTTCATGGCCCACAATCTACAATCTGTTTTAGTTATGGTGGTAATTGCCAGGGACAGAGTGTAACCTTTCTGGAATTCTTCCCTATAGTGATGGCTGTTTATTTATGGGCCGATAGGCTGAGAAACTCTATGGTCCATTTTTGGTGTGATAACATGGCCACGGTCCATGCTATCAACTCCCTTACATCTAGGAACCCCAAGGTTATTGAGCCTTGTCCAGGCTTTTGTTCTCCAGTGCCTGCGTTTCAATATGCTTTTTCGGGCACGGCATGTTCCTGGCATTGACAATAGTTAGACAGCCACAAAAACGCCCTCCCCCGGCACCTGGCTCCTCAGATGAGGAGACGGCGCCACCATGGGCTGCCATCTTGACGCGCCTGGAGGCTTTAGAACAGCTGACTCACTCGCTATCACTGATCAGCTCCAATCAGCAGGAAAGGTCAAGGAAGCAAGTTATAAGACTCTTCTCAGTGGCTAACACACTCCCCTTTCATGCTGTTTGGCTTATATGATGCTGGGGATAGGGATCCTGCTGGGAAAGAACTTCCCTGGACTGGTAACCCATGGTCCTCAAAAAGTCCACCCCCAGCCTGGCGACCCAGTGGCCAGAGCAGGCCTGGCAGACTCACCTGTTCCCACCAGCAGCGCAGCCAAACCAGCAACGGGGCAGTCCACCACAGCTGTTGATGTCAATCCAGTCTGGGGTGTCGCCACCTCTCCTCTAGTCCCTATCGCCGCTATTGGCACAGGGGGAGCCACTGGCCCATCACTCACCATCTGGGTAGAGTCAGGGCAGGTCTCAAGAGCGTCAAGCCTCGCTAAAATCAAAGCAAGAGCCGGGGTTGGTGTCACCCTCCCCCGCTGTCATTCTTAGCAAAGGCAGGTGGTTTTCAGGATTATGCAGGGGACTTTAGGGTCCGACGCTTGTTGGCAGGGTGGGCTAGGGAGCATCCTGCCACGCCTGATTCCCGTCGACCTATTTCAGTCGACATTTTAATAGCCTTGAGTGGCCAGTGGGACGAACTTTGCTCCTCCAACTATGAAGCCTTACTAGTTCAGGCAGTGGCCCTCACACTTTTGGTGCCTTTCGAATTGGAGAAGTGGTAGCTGGCTCCAAGCGAGACTTATCTCATCGTGCCCTTCAATTGGCAGATATTACCATGGAAGGGGGTTGTGCTTGCATAAATCTGAGAAGGTCTAAGATGGACCAGAAGTGTAAGGGACGATGCGTCAGGTTGGCCCCATCCACAGTGCCTACCCTCTGCCCAGTGCGGGCTTTACAAGCATTTTTGGCAGATAGGGGACCGGGGGATGGATATTTATTTACCCATGCAAGTGAGGTTCCCCTCACAAAATACCAGTTTTGGGCATTAACAAAGCAAGCATTGCATAAGCTGGGGTTTGACCCCTCACAGTTTGGAACCCATTCATTCAGAATTGGAGCTGCTTCTACGGCAGCAGGTCTTGGTTTTCCCCAAACAAGAGTACAGGCAGTTGGACGTTGGTCCTCTGGTGCCTTTAAGGGCTACATTCGCCCCTTTTAGAGGGCTTGGGAATGAGGAAGCCTAATAAGTTTTATTTGTTTTGACAGGTTGCTGGACGGGGAGGGAGCAGACGTGCATCCTCATATGCGAGGTCGAGCATGGGCTCGCAGCTGGGCCTCAGTCATTGGGCTACGGTACAGTGGCTTGGCCGGCAAGGAATGCATTGGGAGGGGCTTCTACCCACTCTGTTCCAGCAGGATGTAGTGCGGACAACCCCGCACGTGGTGGTCATTCACCTGGGTGGTAATGACCTTGGTTTGCTGCAGGGCAAGGCCCTCAGGGTTCAGGCATGTAAGGACATGCAGGTGATAAGGCAAAGGTGGCCTTCACTACGTCTGCTATGGTCAGACTTGCTCCCACATAGGGTGTGGCGTGGGGTATGGAATCCATGGGCGCTCGATAGAGCACAGAAGAAGGTCAACCGGCATATTTGGTTGGCTCTTCTTGGGCACGGGGATTTAGCCATTCTGAATCCCCATATTCAGCATTCAGAGGTTGAACTATACAGGGCCGATGGCGTTCACCTGTCTGATGCAGGTAACGACTTCTTCCTGAAAGACCTGCAGAGGTGTCTGCGAGAGGTTCTTCTCGGCAGTGGGGTAAAGGGGGACTAAATAGAGATTTGTCCCCCTTTTTGTGGCGGGAAGGTGCGGGAAGGGAAATAGGTAAGGACAGCTAGGTGGCCCCCTTAGGCACCTTTCGAGGTGATTGGCGGTTTTGGAGGCCTGTCTGTCAGAGCTTTCTGGCTTGAGGGCAGGATATGGGCTGCCTCTGGGGCCAACTTATCTCATCTACCCAAGGGTTATCCGGCCCCGGGTGGGGATGACGTAGGAAGGCCCCCCTACTCACCTACTAGGTGTGGCCTGGGTAAAGGGTAAGCAGATGGGCTTGCCATTGCCCCAGCAGGGGCTGGTCGCCCGAGAGCTTTGTGGCAAGATACTTGCTTATAGACAGTTCCCGCACCTAGGTTTTCCTTCTGCAGGTCACTTTAAATTGGGTTTTTGTTTAATATAATTTAATAAAGTGGCCCTTGTTCAACCCAAGCTGACGTCTCTGTGTTTTATTTCACCCCTCGACTGGAAGGGTGCTACATACGCTGTTCCTAACATATGACTTTGTAATGGCATGCTGTGCCCACATAGATTGAATCAGGACTGCTGATTTTAATTTATTTATTTATATTCACTAGGCAAAAACCTTGCAGTTTAAGAACGTACCAATACCCAACAGATATTTCTATCAAACTTTAAAAAGCAGGGAAATTGGGCAGCAATAGTGAATGCACCAGGGGAGCAGGAGACTTGACCTCCTCTCTGAGATATTGTACTGCCCTACAAATTGGTCAAAATGCAAACACAATTTGGGTTGGTCTTTCACAGTACATTCCACTTCCTGTGTAGCTTGGAAGAATTTGGCAACATGTGGATAAGGTGAGCGGTAGCAACACCTGCCTTCTCCAAAGATGGAGAATTACATTTTTGTATGTTTGCTGGTGTTCTTACGTTGCTTCTTTTATGTGTTACTCCAGTTTCTACAGAGAATCTAAACTAGAAAATTATATTTCTCTTATTATTCATCCTAGAAATCTGTGTCAAATTTATTTTTATTAATTTCAAAGCCTTTTTTTATCAATGTCATCTGATGATGAAGACAGTATTTTGTGTTTCAAACTAGAAGTTATGTTCTATTTCTATTTTGGGTGCATTAACAGTAGAATCTGAAACTGCAGTTTGATGTAAAATCAGACTGATAAAATATGTTGCTACTTAAGCAATGACTCTAGCTGTTGGAAAAAACAAACTTGGCTTGCCCAAGATGCATGTTTTCAGCCTGCTATGCTTAATCTACTCCACTTAATGAAAGGTGGACATGGTCAATTAAAAACACTGAGCACACGTAGAATTTTTCTAGAATATATTTCACCTCCCACTGTTTGATCTTGCGCAAACTGACACACTCCTCATGTCCATTGGAAACTATTCTGCAGAAGAGTCAATACCATTATTCCACAATTGTTTTTGGAGCTTTTTTTAATGTTGCAAAGTGTTGCTGTAGTTCACATATTCACAGAAACAGAAGCAAAAGAGAATGATTTACTATAGGAAACTTCACTAAAATTGCAAAGTAAATCAAACATATTTAAAGTGACTATCTGAACTATATCAACTGTCTTAATAATGTTGCTTCCTTCCTGCTAAAACAAGATCAGCACATCACATGTCCTGTTTCTGTTATTTGGGCTGATTGCAGCTGTTGCCAGCGCTCACCATATGCTCAGAGGGACATGTTACCAAATTCTTCCAAGCTACACAGGAAGTTGGTTGGACTGTGAAAGACCAATCCAAATTGTGTTTGCATTTTGACATATTTGTAGGGCAGAACAATATCTCAGAGAGGAGGTCTCTTGCTCTCCTGGTACATTCACTATAGCTGCCCAATTTCCCTGCTTTTTAAAGTTTGATAGAAATATCTGTTGGCTATAGGTACGTTCTGAAACCACAAGGTTTTTTTTGCCTATTAGTGAATTTCTCCGCTTTTTAATCCGGGAGGTAAGAAATGGGATCCTGTGCAAGTTTGCTGAGAATGGATTGATCATTTGTATGCTTATTGAGTTCAGTGGGATTTACACCCCTGCAATCATGCTTAGGATAGGTGAAACTGACAATGGGGAGAGAAGCCTGGAGTGGGCAGGGGATAAGACAGAAGGAAGTGGGAAAGAGAGGGAGAGGAAGGGAGAGGACAGAGGAAAGGCCAGTCTAATCATTTGCATGCGCATTGAGTTCACTGGGATTTACTCCTATGCAATCATAGCTAGGATAGGTAAAACTGAACATGGGGTGGAGGAGGGGGAGGGGAGAGTAGAGGGAAGAAAGAAGGAGCAGAAGGAGGGGATTGGAAGGGGAGGGGAGGGTGAAGGAAGGGAAAAAGGAAGGTGATAGGAGGGAGGAGGAGGGGAGGGCAGCTTTGATCCAATGTGATTTACTCCCATGCAATCATGCTTGTAAAAATAAATTGGATTGTCTTCAAGTTGATTCCAACTTATGACAACCCTATGATTAGGGCTTTCATGGTAAGTGGTATTCAGAGGTGGTTTACCATTGCCTTCCTCTGAGGCTGAGAGGCAGTGATTGGTCCAAGATCAAGTGAGCTTCATTGTTGTGTGGGGATTTGAACCCTGATCTTCCAGGTCATAGTCCTAGGGTAGGTAAAACTGACCATGGGGTAGGAGGAGGTTGCCGGGGGAATGGCGGAGGGGAGGGGTAGGAGGAGGAGGGGGAAGGAGGGGATGGGGAAGGGAAGGGAGGGGTGAAGAAAGGGGTATTGAAGGGGCAAGATGGAGGGGATAGGAGGGAAGGGGAGGGAGGGCAGGTTTGATCATTTGCATGCTTTTTGAGTTGAGTGGGATTTACTCCTCTCCAATCATGCTTAGGATAGGTGAAAGTGACTTTATTTATTTATTTATTTATTTATTAAATTTATATATCGCCCGACTAGCATAGCTCTCTGGGTGGTGAACAACAAATTAATACAAAATACAATAAAATCCAATAAAACGAACCACAAAGTACAGAGAATGGGAGATCTAAAAACAATTACAATACAATTTAAAACAGAATTAAGTTAGATTAAAAGCCCTGGAAAAGAGGAAGGTTTTAACCTGGTGCCGAAAAGACAGCAGCATCGGCGCCAGGCGTACCTCATCGGGGAGACTGTTCCACAGTTCGGGGGCCACCACCGAAAAGGCCCTAGTTCTTGTAACCACCCTCCGAGCCTCCCTGTGGGACGGAGCTCGGAGGAGGGCCTTCGATGAAGAGCGCAGTGTACGGGCAGGTTCATATCGGGAGAGGCGTTCCAACAGGTATTGTGGTCCCGCGCCGTATAAGGCTTTATAGATCAAAACCAGCACTTTGAATTTAGCCCGGAAGCAAATTGGAAGCCAGTGCAAGCGGGCCAGAACAGGTGTTATGTGTTCGGACTGCTTAGTTCTTGTTATCAGTCTGGCAGCCGCATTTTGCACTAGCTGAAGCTTCCGAACTGTCTTCAAAGGCAGCCCTATGTAGAGCGCATTGCAGTAGTCCAGTCGCGAGGTTACCAGAGCATGTACCACTGATGTAAGGTCCTCTCTGCTCAGATAGGGACATAGCTGGGCTACCAACCGAAGATGGTAGAACGCATTCCGTGCCTTGGGGGAGTGGAGGGGGAGGGGGAAGGAGGAAGGCAAAGGGAGGGGAGGAGATTGGGTGGGTGGGCACTGGGCAGAGGGGAAGCCCCTTTCCTTTCCAAAAGGAAAACATTGTGAACAGTATCATTCTTTTTCAGCATTTCCGCCACCTTTTTTATTCTACAGCAGGCACATGTAGCCTCTCACCCATATCTAAACCAAAGCTGTCCCTGGCCACATCCACATCAGGCCTTTATTTCACTTTAGACAGTCATAACTTCTCCCAAAGAATCATAGGAAGTGTAGTTAGTGAAGGGTGCTGAGAGTTGCTAGAAGATGCCCTGTTCTCCTCACAGAACTTCAGTCAGAGCAGCTGACTGTTAAACCAGTCTGGCCACTGGAGCTCTGTCAGTGGAATAGCTGTCTCCTCTCAGCACCCTTCACAAACTACACTTCCCAGGATTCTCTGGGGAAAGCCATGACTGTCTGATGTGAAATCACATTCTGGTGTGAGTGTGGCCCCCTGATTAGCCAAGCCCAGCAGCTGTGAATCTGGCTTTTAGAACATTGACAGATGCTTCTTACTGAGCATGCCTATCCTTATCATTGAGCTCAAGGCAAAATTTCTTAAATTAATTAAAACTCATCCAGGGATTTTTTTAAAAAAACTTTTAAACTGCAGAAGATGAAGGTCAGAGTATGAGGAAAGGTCTGTAAGAGGATTGCAGGTACTCTGTGAACATGACTGATTTTTAATAAATTTCAACAAATTATGAGAACTCTGAGAGAGAAAAAATCCAAAAGGGCTCTGGGTTTTCTCTCTCTCTTTTTACAGTTTGAATTCTCAATTCTTTCTGACAGTTTTGTGTATCACCATGAAAATTTAGAGGGCTGTTAAACAAGCATTTCTGAGTCCAGGACTATCAGTTTTGTAAGGTTTTGTTTTGAAATGAGCTTATTGGAAGCATCAGAATGGCACGGGGGTATTTTCAATTTGACATTGCGGAATGCAAAAAATCCATGCTGACTCATGTGGCTGTATAGTGTATAAAAGTATTTATATACCACCCTCTTTCAAAACATTGTGAACAGTATCATTCTTTTTCAGGGTTTCCCCCACCTTTTTATTCTACAGGAGGCACATGTAGCCTTCCACCCAAATTTAGACCAAAGCTTGACCTGGCCACATTCACACCAGGCCTTTATTTCACTTTGGACAGCCATGGCTTCTCTCAAAGAATTCTGGAAAGTGTAGCTAGTGAAGGGTGCTCAGAGTTTCTGGGAGACACCCTGTTCCCTTCACAGAGCTTCAATCAGCGTGGCTGACTGTTAAACCAATCTGGCCACTGGAGCTCTGTCAGGGGAATAAGAGTCTCCTCTCAGCACCCTTCAGAAACTACACTTCCCAGGAATCTTTGGGTGGAGATGGGCTATCTCAAATGAAATCAACGTCTAGTGTGGGTGTGGCCCACTGATTAGCCAAGCCCAGCAGCTGTGAGTCTGGCTTTTAGAACACTGACAGTTGGTTCTTACTGAGCATGCCTGAAATTATCATTCAATTAAATGCAAAATTTCTTAAATTAATTAAAAATCAGCCAGGCATTTTTTTAACTTTTAAACTGCAAAAGACTCAATTCTCTCTGCCTGTTTTGTGCCATGAAAATTGAGAGGGTTGTTAAGCAAGCGTTTCTGAGTTCAGGACTATAAGATTTGTAAGGTTTTATTTTGAAATGAGCTTATGGGAAGCATCAGAATGGTATGGGACTTATTTTCAATTTAACATTGCAGAATGTGAAAAATCCATGCTGGCTATAGTATACAGCCACTCTCATGGCTGTATAATGAGTCGCATTTAATAAAGTGACTGTGCTTCTTTCTGAAAAAGAGGGACCTGACATATCAATATTGCCAACTCCACCCATACCTTTGTAACTTTGAGAATCAATTATTGTAATGTATTGTAAATGGGGATGTCCCTAGGTTATAGCTAATGCAACATACCACAGCCTACCTCAGAGAGTTGGAAAGGCAAGAGTATGTCTAGCCAGCATTTGGGCAACTACACAACTCAAGGTACTGTTTTGTTTTGTTTAAGTCAATTACAAGCTACCTTTGTGCATCTTTGGGAATATTTCTCCCCATATGAGCCCCTCTACCTATTAAGGACAGGCCCTACACAAAATACTTCCAGTTAGAGATTACACTCTTTTCCTGCTGAGGAGTATAAATGCACCATTATATTAGTTTTTAGGTAGAAAGTCTGAGGCATATCTTGTTCAGCAAGCTTTGTGGAAAATATGTCATTACAAGGATGGAGGTAATGTCAGGAGGGACTGCAAAACTCCACCAAGAGGAATAATATCAGAGAGCAGACCATTCATTTGGGGTGAATAAGTTCCTTTCTCCTCTATTCTAAACTTTCCCCTTTCACCTTGTGTGTCTGTAACTATTAGATGGTAAGCCTGCAGGCAGAGACCCATGACAACTGATAACCACGAGGTTATATATATATTTGTTATCTTTTGAGCCTGGAGCAAAAACAAAACTAAACCCAAAATAATAAAGATCCCAGTATCCTCAGTTCAGTAGATTTGTACTGAACATAAATAAAGGAATAAACTGCATATACAAAGATGCAATATCTTTTCTATACAAATTTGAGAAATGAAAACTATAAACCTGGGGGGGCACAAAATCCACTATGAACTGGCATATTGTTGTTTACTTAAATAGTACATTTGTCATGGTGTTTGTACAACACAGGGCCAAAGACGATGTGGGTAAAGGTGCAGTGGCAACTCATGAACAAAGAATGATCAGTGGTAAAATATGTTTTTTTCCCCAATTTGAGAATGGAAACCATGATCACATCTGCTAAACTTTAGGAATATCTTTTAAGCTCTATTCACAGCTTCCCCAAGTGTAAAATAAACCTTTTATGGAAAAGCATAGTGGGAACCCAGCATTGGCACTACCTCCAATGGCACATGCCCTATTGCCCCCTCAAAAAAAATTCATATGCAGAGTTGAAAGTCTGCAAAGTGGCACTTATACACATTCACTTGCCTGCATTTGTAGGTGGTACATGTGGTTGGGAAATTTGTTCACACAGGTTTCTCAACTGAGTGGAGCACCTGTGACTTTATCCTGTGGGATTTAACTCTGTCCCACTTCCAACTGTAAACACCTGCATTGAAAAAGCTGCATTGGTTTCCAGTTTGTTTCCAGGGCAATTCAAAGATGATGATTCCAGCAGAGATTCAACTGACATCCTGTTTTGACTTTCAGCCATCTCCTGAAGGGATTTATGTCAACAGTTGTTTAAAATGCAGTTGTTTAAAATGTTTCTTGAGTAGCAAGTCATTTTAATGTTAGTTTTGTATTGCTTTTAAATGTTTTTATGTTGCTGTACAGCACCCAGATGTTTTGCAAGAGGGTGGTATATAAATACTTTTATACATTATACAGCCACAAGAGTCAGCATGGATTTTTTGCATTCCGCAATGTCAAATTGAAAATACCCCCGTGCCATTCTGATGCTTCCCATAAGCTCATTTCAAAACAAAACCTTACAAAACTGATAGTCCTGGACTCAGAAATGCTTGTTTAACAGCCCTCTAAATTTTCATGGTGATACACAAAACTGTCAGACAGAATTGAGTGTTCAAACTGTAAAAAGAGAGAGAGAAAACCCAGAGCCCTTTTGGATTTTTTCTCTCAGAGTTCTCATAATTTGTTGAAATTCATTAAAAATCAGTCATGTTCACAGAGTACCTGCAATCCTCTTACAGACCTTTCCTCATACTCTTCATCTTCTGCAGTTTAAAAGTTTTTTTAAAAAAATCCCTGGATGAGTTTTAATTAATTTAAGAAATTTTGCCTTGAGCTCAATGATAAGGATGGGCATGCTCAGTAAGAACCAACTGTCAATGTTCTAAAAGCCAGATTCACAGCTGCTGGGCTTGGCTAATCAGGGGGCCACACTCACACCAGAATGTGATTTCACATCAGACAGTCATGGCTTTCCCCAGAGAATCCTGGGAAGTGTAGTTTGTGAAGGGTGCTGAGAGGAGACAGCTATTCCACTGACAGAGCTCCAGTGGCCAGACTGGTTTAACAGTCAGCTGCTCTGACTGAAGTTCTGTGAGGAGAACAGGGCATCTTCTAGCAACTCTCAGCACCCTTCACTAACTACACTTCCTATGATTCTTTGGGAGAAGTTATGACTGTCTAAAGTGAAATAAAGGCCTGATGTGGATGTGGCCAGGGACAGCTTTGGTTTAGATATGGGTGGGAGGCTACATGTGCCTGCTGTAGAATAAAAAAGGTGGCGGAAATGCTGAAAAAGAATGATACTGTGCACAATGTTTTCCTTTTGGAAAGGAAAGGGGCTTCCCCTCTGCCCAGTGCCCACCCACCCAATCTCCTCCACTCCCCCTCCTCCTCCCCTCTGTGCCCCTCCCCCAGGTCAGTGTTGGACTATGACCTGGGAGACCAGGGTTCGAATCCCCACACAGCCATGAAGCTCACTGGGTGACCTTGGGTCAGTCACTGCCTCTCAGCCTCAGAGGAAGGCAATGGCAAAATCACCTCCGAATACCTTTTAGCATGAAAACCCTATACATAGGGTCACCATAAGTCTGGATTTCCATTTTCAAACATGATTGCACAGAAATAAATCCCATTGGACTGTCGTGGAATTTACGACTGGGTTCTTTTTGAAGGAGACTTAAGAATGTAGCCAAAGCCTGTTTTAAGGTTTTTATTTAGCTAAGCGCTTAGCCTGAGTAGAGTACAGGACTCAACTCTCTTCCTCAAAATGGTGGTTAGTTACAGACAGTTATATACCTTTACCTTTGTCACAATCATGGCAACAGTTACATTCCATTATTCTATGTTACAATGCTACAATGATGCTCTGCTCCCTGTACCATCCGTCCTCCTTCCATTCCTGCGATATCAGTGTCCTTGGCACATTTTCACTCTCTTATAACAGCACTATTCTCTATTGTCTACGTGACCCCTTGTCTAGGGGAAATGGCAGTCAGACTTGTTCATATTGATCAAGATCCTCCTCAGGACTCAAAAAGTATGCAAATGATCAAACCCATCCACCCTTCTCTTCCCTCCTATCCCCTCCCCCTTGCCCCTTCCCACCCCTTCCTTTGACCCTCCCTCCCCCTCCCCATCACCTTCCAATCCCCTCCTTCCCCTTCCCCCTTCTCCCCATCCCCTTCCTCCTCCTCTTGGCCTGTTTTACCTATCTTAAGCATGATTGCATGGGAGTAATTAACATTGAACTGCATAAGTATGTAAATTATTAAACCTGCCCTCCCCCTTTCTTTTGCCCCCCTTCAGTCTGCTCCTTCCCCTTCCCTCCTGATTCTCCCCCATGGTCAGTTTTACATGTTACCAAATGCTTCCAAGCTACACAGGAAGTGGATTGGACTGTGAAAAGACCAACACAAATTTTGTTGGCATTTTGACAAATTTTTAGAGGTTGATAGAAATATCTGTTGGGTATAGGTACGTTCTTAAACCACAAGGTTTTTTTTTTTGCCTATTAGTGAATTCGAGACATAGCTGTTACATGCTTCTCAAGTAGCAAACCTGAGTCCAGATCTAGAAGGGATCCAGGAGGGTATCAAGAGGGGCAACCTTGATAAATATTAGACAAAGTCTGTTCTCCAAGAGCACTCAGATTCTTCACCATCACTTCCATTTGGAAGATTCAGACATTAGTTCAACACAGATTCAAGCACTAGGGAGATGCTAAAGATTAACATATAATAATGTTCTTGACAAGTTCCAAGATCTCACTCTGATCCATAGCAAATCTCCCCCTGTTTTCTTGGGTCATCAGTACATACTTATTCATAAAAGATATGTAACTGTAATCTACAGATTACAGTAGATTTTCTTTTTAAAAAGGCAAAGGGCAAGTTACTATTTTTTGGTGTTGTATGAAATCCAAGTGTCATAGTCCTTGCCCAAAGGGACTGCAAGTGCTGGCAACAATTATGTGTCATTGTATCAGGGTAACTCTGAAACCTGGTGCTGAAGACAAATAAGAATGGCAAGCCATAATGTCCAATCCTTGTGTGTGAGCTTTAGTAAGAATCTGGATGACTGCTTTTGGAAAGAGACTGTTGGAACAGAGGGGCCATCCAGCAAGACAATTCTTAAGTGAGGAAAACCCATTTTAATTAGAGAGGGCCTTCTCAGTGGTGGCCCCCAAATTATGGAATGATTTTTTTCTGACGAGGTGCACCTGGCACCAACACTGTTTTTTTTGGCACCAGGTCAAGACCTTCCTCTTCTCCCAGGCATTTTAGCATGTGTTTTTAAATTGCTTTTTTAAAAATGTGTTTTTAAATTTGTATATTTGTTTTTGATGTTTTTAATTGTTGTAAACTGCCCAGAGAGCTTCGGCTATTACAAATGCAATAAATAAACAAATAAATATTTTATAGGAATATGGCTGATGAAGCTGAGTTTTGATGAAATATGCTGATGAAGCAGCATTAGCATCATCATCAAAGTTATACAGAATTCACAGGATGACTTCATGGGCTGAGGTAACAGAAACAAGATGAACTGTAATATTGCAAAATCCAAGACAGGTTATGGACTGGATGGGAGCTAATAAACTGAAACTCAATCCAGACAAGACTGAGATGCTGTTGGTGAGTGCCTTTTCCGCACAGATGGAGGATGTTCATCCGGTTCTGGATGGGGTTACACTCCCCCTGAAGGAACAGGTTTGTAGTTTGGGGGTTCTTTTCGATCCTTCCTTGTCACTTGAGGCTCAGGTAGCCTCGGTGGCTCGGAATGCGTTCTATCATCTTCGATTGGTAGCCCAACTATGCCCCTATCTGTGTGGTGATGACCTCGCCTCAGTTGTTCATGCTCTAGTGACCTCTAGACTGGATACTGTAATGCACTCTACGTGGGGCTGCCCTTGAAGACGGTTCGGAAGCTGCAGCTAGTGCAAAACGCAGCAGCCAGACTGTTGACGAGGACCAATCGGTCCTCACATATTACACCTGTTCTGGCCCGCTTGCACTGGTTGCCAATTTGTTTCCGGGCCAGATTCAAGGTGCTGGTATTGACCTATAAAGCCTTACACGGTGTGGGCCCGCAATACCTGATGGAACGCCTCTCCCGCTATGAACCTACCCGTGCACTTCGTTCGACATCTAAGGCCCTCCTCCGAGTACCGACTCATCAAGAAGCTCGGAGGGTAATGACAAGATCCAGGGCCTTTTCGGTGGTGGCCCCCAAATTGTGGAACAGTCTCCCCGAGGAGGTACGCCTGGCGCCTACGTTGTTATCCTTTCGGCACCAGGCTAAAACCTTCCTATTCTTCGAGGCATTTTAATGCATTTTATATGTTTTAATGTTTTAATGTTTTAGTTATCTCAATACTGTTTAGTGTTATTATGTATCTGTATTTTATATCTAGTGATTTTTGTTGATTTATTGTATTATTGTATGTTGTACACCACCCAGGGAGCCATTGGCTATGGGCGGTTTATAAATGAAATTAAATAAATAAATAAATAAATAAATAAATATGTCTGAGTAATGAGAACTCTTGTTATCTTTTGGGGCTTCATTAGCTGAAAACTGAGTGTCAAATTCTTGCACTGATCACCTTAATCAAAGTCTCAAATTCAGCAGTTTTAAGATGATGTTTCACAGCTCATGTCCAAGCTGTTAGAGAAGAACTAGAAGTAGAAGCAAAGCAGAGTGGGGTGGGGGAAGAGAATGATGGGGAGCAGGTATGGGATAAAATAGAACAGAAGCAGCACTGAAAAGTTTTTATATACAATAAGAAAGTGGTTAACTGAGCGATGAATGTGCCTCAATAACATTTATCTAAGTGCAAAATAGGCACACAAGATCTTATTCTCAGCTTAAATTGTGAGCAGAATATTTTCAGAGGCTAGGGCACTTGCTTCACAATACTTTCACATGTGATGAGCTAGCTAAATTCACATTCTGTTCCAGATATTATCAAACTTTGATGGGATCACACCATGGTGTTTCTTATTTCATATGCGATTGGAAGACTATAAATTACACAAGCCTAAGAGACCAGAGCATTATTTTTGTGCCTTATCAATTTATTACTGTTACTAAAAATGAAATCTTAATTTAAAGAACACATATGTTTGGGTAAGGTAGGCAAGAAATAGACCCACTCTCACTTGCAACAATGAATAGCAGCAAGTCCTCCTGACGTAAAGAAAGAGATTGTGTGTTTTGTGAATTTGTATTCATGAAAAATAACTGCTGGAGTTCTAAAATCCTAGACAGATTATCTTGCATTTTGCCTCAGCAGGTGACACATTGTCCAGATGCTATGAACATCTGCATCATGTTAAGCATGACATATTGCACACAAAATGGTGGATAGGCCACTTAGGAATGATTAAGCATTTCTGGCCACATAACAGAAAACACATATATCCTTTTTAAAAAAAGAAACCAGAAATGTAAAGGGTACAGCTAGTACCTAATTTCTAGTAAATTGTTACATGTTATGTAGGTGCAGTTTGGTAAGTCCTGTTTTTATGGGATGTTCCATTTTGAGGGAATGCATGGATATGCCCTGTAGAAAAGTTCCATATTGAATTTAACTAATAGTAGATGTCTCGTTTAAGAATCTGTGGACCGCAAATTTTTGAGTCACTATTAATAGTGTTATCAATGGAAACCTGCAGTCCTATACACATTACCAGGGTAAGGCCCAATAGATTCAATGCATCCACTTCTAAGTAGAGATACATGAAATTGTGTTGTCAGGTTACTTTTTAGTGACCCAAGAAATCTTAGGAAATTCACCCTCCCCTCACAAGTAGAAAGGAAATTGGAATGTATAAGTCTCCCACTCTTGATGTTTTCTTCATTTATGAAACATTTTGGTAAAGGCTACCTCTCAACTTTATGCTGCATTTCGTTTCACAGCTTTTAGTGAATATTGTATTTTAATATTTTTGTTTTTTATATTATAAGCTGCACAAGGAACTTTTTCTTATGGGACAGTGTATAAAGGTTGAAAATAAATAAATTAACAAATTAACAAATGCAATAAATACACTTTCCATAGTTTAGAAAATACAAAAATTGTGTTGCACAATTAAAATGTGGATACTGGATCAGAGAAGGGCAGGCAAGATGGATGGGTGATGAATGGAGCGCAAAGTAGTTTCAGATGCTAATTATATGTACAAATACAGCAAAATAGTGTCTCCTCTTTGAATATGACTTTATTAGTTGGGATTCAGATGCCTGTATGATTACTCCATCTCCAGGCTCCACTTGTATGTGGCTTCCAAATCAGATGGTGGTTTCATATTTGGCATCTCTAGTTAAATGATCTCCAGTAGCAAAGCGGAGAGATATCTGACAGAGGCTACACTACTGTTAATCCAGGGTTGACAGTATTGAATTGTAATGGACCTCTGGACTGACTCAGCATAAGAAAATCCATGTGTCCTTTCCCTGGCTGGCTGTTCAGTTCTGGTATATTGTATTATGTCCTTACTGCACAGGATCAACCTACTTAAAGTAGAGCTACAGAAAATGTACCATCCAATACAGATTTCTGAGCCTTTTAACACAATGGTCGCTATTCTGTTCTTAGTACGTGAGAATAGAATTTAGCTGAATGTATCACTTCAGACGTAGAGAAATGTGGCATTTGTGAATTAACTGTAGTGCTTAGAATTTTAATGCAACTTCTAAGACAAAGGCCTAAGTATTGTAGTCCTTTAGATTGAGAAGTCTTTCAAAAAAATAATTGGAAGGGACCACTCTAAACCAATGCTACCTTGTGCCAGCCTCCTAAAACTGGCAATTTGAAGTGTATGCCACTGTTATAATTGCAATACTATCTATTATATTTGCAAAATTCAAGCAGCAGCATTCGTGGCTTTCATTGCTGCTGAATTTCATAGTATCATAGAATCATAGAGTTGGAAGGGGCCTAAAAGGCCATCGAGTCCAACCCTCTGCTCAGTTCATGAATCCACATTAAAGCATACGGGACAGGTGGCTGTCCAGCTGCCTCTTGAATGCCTCCAGTGTTGGAGAGCCCACCACCTCCCTAAGTAATTGGTTCCATTGTCATACCACTCTAACAGTTAGGAAGGTTTTCCTGATGTTCAGTCAAAATCTGGCTTCCTGTATGTTGAGCCCATTATTCCGTGTCTTGCACTCCGGGACAATCCAGAAGAGATCCTGGACTTCCTCTGTGTGGCAAATTTTCAAGCACTCAAAAAGTGCTATCATATCTCAGTCCTCTACTCAAGGCTAAACACGCACAGTTCTTTCACTCTCCCCTTATAGGGCTTTGTTTCTAGTCCCCTGATCATTCTCGTTGCCTTCCCTTGAAGTCATTCCAGTTTGTCTGCATCCTTCTAAGTGTGGTGTCCAGAACTGGACACAGCACTCAAGATGAGGCCTAACCAGTGCTGAATAGAAGGGAACTAATGTTTCATGCGATTTGGAAACTATACTTCTGTTAATGCAGCATAAAATATCATTTGCCTTTTTTGCAGCCACATCACACTTGGTTTATATTCAACTTGTGATCAACAAGAATCCCAAAATCCTTATTGCATGTGGTATTGCTGAGCCAACATCCCCCATTCATAACTGTGCATTTGGTTTCTTTTTCCTAGGTGTAGGACTTTGCATTTATCCCTGTTAAATTTCATTCTGTTGTTTTCAGCCCAATGCTCCAGACTATCAAGATCCCTTTGAATTTTGTTTGTGTTTTCCAAGGTATTAGCTATCCCTCCCAATTTTTTTATCATCTGCAAATTTGATAAGCATTCCCTGCACCTCCACATTCAAGTCATTAATAAAAATGTTGAAGTATACTAGGCCCAGGACCTAGCCCTGCAGAATCCCACTCGTTACCTCTCCCCAGTTTGAGAATCAATTTCACGTTGCAAACAGAGATTTCAAATATATTGTTGTACAGCTTTGGTTGATGTGGGTATTCCGAGTCCTTTGCAGGATGCATTAATTGGATCATTTTATGCTTATCAAAACAGCTTGCCATTTTCCTCTGCTGTTTGCAACTGGTTTTGCAAATTTGAAATGAATTAGTTTTCGTCATGTTGTTCCATCATATTTTAAATTCATTGTTTATAATTCAAAATTGGTGTCCCAGCAGATAGTGAGTGAAAGCTATCTGGAATTCTTTTCTTTTTTTTTCTATGTTGAGCTCAGCATAATGTTTCCTTTACCCAATACAGAAAAATGTATCACAAAGTTCCACATAAGATACAGTCAAATCAAGCTAAATTAGGCATGGGGAACCTGAGGCCTTCCAGATGTTGCTGAACTACAACTCCCACCATCCCTGGCCATCACTCATGCTTGCTGGGGCTAATGGGAGTTTGAGTTTAACAATATCTGGAAGGCCAAAGGTTCCTTAATCCTGAGCTAAATATATGAATCCCAGATTAAAACCTCACCCTTGATCCAGTTCTAAAAATGCCATCCAAAGCAGCCAAGAAGTCATTATGATTTTTCTTTAGTTTGTTCACTTTGGCTAGAAGTAAGTCTTGCCTACAATAACGGTAAGTGCAGAGGATTCATCTGTTCTAACAAAAGAAGTTATGCTATGGGGTTAGAGTGCTTCTAGACAGGTAATTGATTGTGGGATCAGTGCTCCTCATCCATGCAAGTATTTTTGCAGCATTGACATCACCTGCGTAAAAATGATAGCCCAATTTTTTCCCATTTAAAAGGGGTTTACCCTTTCCATGAAAAATCTTATCTTAAAAACAAACCATTGCCAGCAATCCATCTGCAATATCAAAATGACCCTTGGCAAGATATTAAGCCTCCATCATAAGGGCTCCTGCTTTGTAATCTCCAAGAGCCTCTTCTGCCTTATTTAGTTAAATGAATTCCAGATCTACAGTCATCTGACTCCAAAGCCACTGTCCATCCAGTGTAATGTCTAGCCTGTCTGTGGTAATTCAGAGAGCAGGCCAGTGACTAGGAATTATCAAGGGATTTGATTACCTTCTATGTGAAGAAATGCTAAAGTATTTGGGGATTTATTTATTTTTTAGTTTAAGGGGAAAATGTTTAGAGGAAAAAAAGGAGCCATCACGTGCTCCCTCTACAATCCTCATGAAAATTCTTCAGCATTTTAGTCTTTGCTTGTGGCTATGAAATGAAAGAGCCAAGCTGTATAAGGCTAGGTATGGGCCAGCCAGGCTGAGAAAGGGATCCTAGCATGTAGGGGTGGAAGGATCTGTCCATTTTGGTTCTCTCACTTTCTCGTGTTTCCAGTCTTAAATTCTGTTATCATTTCTACATTTTTTTAAAAAAAATAATCCTCATGAAAATTCTTCAGCGTTTTAGACAGTTTTCCTAAGAAACCCATTTGTAGATGTAGTTTTGATTAATACACACATTTTTGAAAGCAATTTTTCCTAATATAATGCATTTTATGTGTTATTTTCATTTATATATTTTTGTTTATGCACATTTCTCCCTAAAATATGCATTTTTGTAAACATTGGTTGGTTGGGAAAGTGAATTACAAATTCAGATAAGTGTGAAGTTTGAAGAATGGCTGTGTTTTGGTTCTCATATTGTTTTGGAAATTTGATAGATTCAGCTTTAAATGCGAACTGAATTGATTTTCTCCCCTATTCCTACTATTTGAAGAACACGTTCTCCGTCTCTCTCATTTTGCATTTGCACATTTGAAACACACCCACCCAGCTTCTATTGCAGGGCAGGATTAGGTAGCTGCTGAAAGTAGCTGGGTAGGGATTTGTGCCCCATTGGCCTAGACTGATGGAGGGAACATGTAAGGGAGTGAGGTGGTAAAACAGCACAGTGATAATTTTTATATAATTAATGGGTCAGTGTTATCAGGGTCATGTGTGGTTAAAGATTCAAACAGGAATAAGAAATATGGGCAAGCATAATGAGGCATCAGTTAATACGGTGTTACAATTTGGTCTAGTTACTAGACCAAATAGTAACCCACACTTTGGGGTGTTGTGGAGTTAAGGTTAAATTGCTAAATTACTAGTTGTAGATCTCGTATGTATATAATGAAATTATGCCCCTTATTTTTGCCTCCTTATTTCTGGCATCAGGGGCAAAGGAGTAATATTATCAAAGTTAATAAAATGGAAACAACTTTCTATCTTGAAAAATAGTGGAACTTCGGATCATCCAATGGACCTGATAAGCAAACAATTCAGGATAGACAAAGCAGATTACTTCTTCACAGAATGTATAACTACTTCAATATACACTTGTATTGGTGGCCTATCTTTCCCTATGGATACCACACAGGTATCCTCATTAACCCAGATTCTCCTTGTATCATCCCAGACTAAAGGATAGAGATCCCATGTCACCTGGGCTCTTCAAGTGCTCTGACATGACAGAAGAATCCATTTTCTCATTTCCGAGTACCTTGACCCTAAACCAGAGATCTCCAGGGAGTAGTTGGTCCAATAATACCAGTCCTCTTGGATAACTTTATATAACCAAATGCTGAAAAGTCATTTTACACGGAAAAATGAATTGATACTACATCCTTGGGTTCTTGCTTTGGGTTCCTGTCTCCTACCTATCTATTTTCAGTGCCTCTCAATTATAAATACATATAACATCTATAATTTTTTGTAAACTGCTGGGGGGTGGCCAAAATATGCTAAGCAGTATATACATTGTCTAAATAAATAAATAAAATATGCAACCAGGTTAGCCAGCATCCATGAGACTATATTACCATCTTTCTTCCCTATGAGGGCTGATGTGTAAGGTCCAAGCATATCTTGAAGCAGCAGGTGAACCATACATTGAAACACCCTGAACAGTCTATATTGTAGCATACCAGGCTACGGTACTAATGCGTCTGCAGACCAAGAGGAAGCAGTAACTGGAGGAAATTGTTCCCTGTCATTCTTAGATTAATGCTGGACAGTAAATAATACTTCCCCCCCAGACCCCAAATATGTGAGACAAAGAAAAGAAAAGAAGAAGCACTGAGTTTTATGCATCCTGGCTTTCTTAAACACTCCCAGTCTTAAACCATTACCCAGTTGGTAAAAAGGAATGCATTTATTTCCATCAAGTTAAAGGGGCTCTGAGGTTTGAAAGAAGCATGTGACTACTGCAGGGGCCTTTTCCAGTGGTTGATTGCAAGCATTTTACCCCCACGCTGCTTAATATGTGTGATGAGTTGGGGATGATATTGCTGTCCTAGAGGAACACAAACTGCAATAAGAAACCTGAAAATAAAGCTTTCCCTAAGGTATCTGGAATTATATGAATAGCAGTTTATACAAAGATGTGATCAACTTGCACATCAGGCTCTGGTTTTAAATTCATGCAGCAACCAGCTGTAGGAACAAGATATATAGTTACCTTGACATTCACCTACGGAAACAGTAAAAGGCAAACAAATCTGTAAGCAAACAAATGCTGAACTGCTAGTAAGCATATGATCATTATTTCCTAGCATGGGGCAATGTATGAGGGTCATAATATGGCTGTCACTGGGCAGAATTCTCTGATTCTACTGAATGTTATTTCACTTAAAATGCACACACACACAGACACACACACACACACACACACACACACACACCAAAACAACATATCAATAGAACTCATTGCAATATTGACAACTATCAAGACACATAAATAGTTTAATCAAAGCCAGCATCTCACAATGAATCCAGCCCCTCTCTGACAGATGAGAGGATTACTCTGATGCTTATTTGACATGTCTGTACTTATAGTCAGTGACTATCTGACAACTTAGCCATTAGTATATTACATTGTCCTTGGCGGTACGTGATATTACAGGCTACACGGTCCAGTTATTCAGAGCCTCTCTTTAGCTTTTGCATGAATTGTCTAACAATGAATACTGTTTAATGGGCAGTTAAGGCATCAGATCTCCTCAGCCATTTGGAGAGCCAATGTACCCTCACCTGCAAAGTGGGAAGGCCATCTTCTTTAATCAAGATAGGGCTATTGAGTGCAATGCCCCACCTACAGCACTAGTTTGCCACACCTAAGTTTAAAAGAAAAAGAGGCCTTTTTATTTGTGATCTGACTGCTTCCATATAAATGTGATCTTGTTTTTAGAATATGAAATATACCATTTTGTTTTTTAAAACAACAAAACAGTAACAGCTGATGCCTTACTACTGCACAGACAAAATGACACTGCTAGTACCAAAAGTTCATTCCTTCATAATTTTGGTGGTTTGGGGAGGGGATTAAAACCCTCCCAAAGATCAAGGGTGGGAGCCTAAAATTTGGGTGAGGCTTTTACAGTTTTGACTGACATTCATATGAGGTGGTAAAGGGTTTTTTTCCCCATTCCACTTGGAAACAAAATCAAACCACAACTACAATAGACTTGGCACAGAGTATAATAGCCACTCTGCCATTGCCATGTAGTGTAGCTCCCATGGGGCACCCTGTGCCCTATTTGCAGAGGAACAGAGCCCTAATACAGCATTCGGTGGTAAGCCTATAACTAGCAGCAGTGGTTTGACTTTGTTTTGAAATGGAAGAAAAAAAACTCTTGCCATCTTGTAAACTTAAGTAGAAATTGTAACCCCAAACCTGAAATTGCTGCAATTTCACAGCATCCCACTTCCAAAACCACAGGATTTCTACCCACCCACCCCCACCTTTGGGGGACATGAAAGTCCTGTGAATATCTGGAGCAGAGTTTCGTTCATCAAGAAATATTACAAGCTTCATGAATCAGATTTTCCCTGCTATGTCCATCCATGATATCCTTGGTTCAAGGTGCATTTTCCAAGATTACTGTGCTGAGTATAATGGTTAAATAATCCTAGAAAGAAAATCTGTGCTTAGATATGACTGTGAGCTAATGACTTCATCTTTTCATCTGTCCATCTCCTTTACATACCCTGCAAAACTCACTGTAAGTGACTAAAAGCTCACTTAATGAGATAGTGATTTCAGTCTTTATCACTAATATACAAGCCCCTGTTTAGCAGCTATGAAGGTAGATATGGCAGTGTTCTTCAGCAGGGTAAGACATTAGCTACAATGCAGCCCTATACATGTCTACTCAATGTGAGTTCAATGGAATCTGCTCACAAGTAAGTGACTATAGGATAAAAACCTAAAAGTGATTATTTCACACTATCTGCCCTTAAGGTATACTGTTGGCAGTGCCAGATGTGTACCAATAGGGTAGGTCTTGGCTCAGCAACAGAAGACTGGCTCTTTGCACCTACTAACAAAGAATCTGGTTTGCATGGGCTGGGGTATCTTTCATGAACAATTGGCTCCTGCTTGGAATATGGAAAATCAAGGCCAGCTTGTGGTCTGTGTGCCATGACAGGTGACTCCTACAGCTCTTCCCTAGAGTTCTTTTGTCTCTCAGTGTGGTCTTTTACTTACTAGATTATATCCATGGAGAGAAATTTAGAAGGAGCAGGCAGAGTGCTGATGATATGGGACCAGCCAGGTTGTACACTCCTGGGGTAGCAGCATGGAGCCTAGAAAGAGATAGCTGGTTGCTTTAGAACAGCCTTTTTCAACCTTTGAGTCCCCAGATATTGTTGGACTACAACTCCCATCAGCCCCAGCCAGCATGGCCAATGGTCAAGAATTGTGGCAATCGTAGTCCAGCAACATCTGGGGATCCCAAGGCTGCTTTAGGCTATGATCAGCCTGTTAGGGAACCAATCAAGAACCAGTGGCTTGGAAGGCTAGGAGATAAAGGTAAGGCAGATCTGTGGGGTAGGGAAGACTCTTAGTGGGTGGAGAAATCAGTCTGGGTAAAGGGCTGTAGCTCAATGGCAGAGCACATGTTTTACATGCAGAAAGTCCCAGGTTCAATCTCAGGCATCTCCTGGAGAAGATTTCTGCCTGAAACTCTAGAAAGACACTGCAGTCAGTGTGGACAATACTGAGATAGATGAACCAATAGACTGATTCAGTATAAAGAAGCTTTCTACATTCCTATGATAAAAGAGAAGACTGAGAGAAGGAAAGGAAGGCCCTGCAGAGGCCCATAGCCAGACATCTAAGGGGACTGTGGAGGATCTTTCAGCAGAGCTCAGAAATGAGATCTTTAAGCTGTTACTGAGAGTACAAGGATTGAAAAGAAAGAGAGGAACTCTGTGGAGATGGCATCCACTCATTCCTTTCCAGGAGCAGAAGAAGCCTCAGTAGGTGAACTCTTAAGGATGCAAGGACATGAACCACTTTGTTGGCAAGTGCCTATGTGCACACCTCTTTGGGCTATGGACCTGGTAATTTCATTAGATGCTTTGAACACCCTCTCTCCAGGTCCCAGAGGCTCCTGCACTGGTACCTGCCTGCTCCTTCCCTACTTGGGAACATGGCCTGGTAAGTATAAGCAAGGATCTCCTTTCTTCCTCAAGTATGAAATACTTTCACAGAGAGGTGCATAGGCTGAAGTTGCTCAGCTGCACACATACACTTTCCACCTTGTGTGCAGCAAGGCTGGATCATGCCCTTTCCCATCAAGAACATGATCTATCAAGAGAAATAACTCTATTCCTACTCTGCAGGTAGCACATATAACCAGCTGGGAAGTAGCAATGGAGTTTGTGAATGAGTGCATAATTTATAATCTATCTTTGATTACTGTTTCTAGTCTCATTTACTGTTTATTATGCACTTCCCAGGTTTGTGAATTTGTCAATGGATCTTATTGTAATTCATCTTAATTGGCTATTTCTTGGCCTATCAGAATTTATTTTTCTTAATTGGCTTTATTGATTTAACTTTAGGCTTAGTTATTTTTTGATTAATTGCTTAATACATTGATATCATTTAGTGTCATGATATCCAAGCATTATTTCTTTATTATTATGAATTGTTTATTGTATTGTCTATATATTCTTTTATATATTTATCTAAATAGTATCTAAATAAAACTGACTTTGATAATAACCCAAACAGCCCTGTGATCCTAACTGGATGAAGAGTAATCTATAAATAAATAAAAGTTCAATAAATCTTCAAGATTTTTAAAACTTTGACTCAAATGCTTTAGCAAGCAGTTCTTCTTTCACAAGTGATCATCTCAGTAAACTGCAGGGGTACAGCTGCTGGGAAGCTTGCACCATGGAGACATCACTGCAAACTGGCCATTATTATTTACTGTAAACCAGACTTTAATGCAATTATATTTCTGGTATTACTGTTAAAAAGGAAGGGAAAAGTGAGCCAGAAAGAGCATTACGAGAAGCACACACTAAAGGATACCTAGCAGGTAGATCTGTTAAACTATGCCTATATTACTTGGCAGAATGGAATACATTTTCTAACGAACATTTGTGAGTGACAGAAACATATTTCATAGGTATCCTTACATGTTCCTGAGGTGATGTATCTTAGCCAAATGTGCTGATCTGGTGTTGGCAAAAAAAATATTGTGTGTGCACATAAATAAATAGATATATGTATTCAGAACTCATAAATTTCATCTTGTCCCAAATTACCGCAGCTACTTTAATGGTTTCAGGAAGATTGTAGATACTTATTTAGGAGCAAATTGAAAATAATTAAAATGCAAACATAAAACTGGACAAATTTTTCTTCAGCTAAAGAAACTCTGGATAGTGAAAAGAGAAAGAACTGAGATATTGTCTAAGCTTGCCTATTTATTTATTTATTTATATACTGCCCCACAGCCGAAGCTCTCTGGGGGTTTACAGTAACTAAAAACATTAAAAACAAATATACAAATTTAAAACACATCTTTTAAAAACAATTTAAAACACAATTTTAAAAAGTTAAAACAATTTAACAACAAGGTTATAATGTCCAAATAGCTGAATACAAGATTTCACTCATGATTATACTCTGTATTAAACTGCTCCTGAATCTCTACCACTCCCTGGTTTGTACCTGTAAGCGCTCAAATAGGTTAGAATTCATGATGAAGTTTCTCTGATGGATACAGCCAATGTGCAGACATATAAAGCTAGAATATGGATAAATGACAGTCTTTCTGAAGTATTTAATATTATTTATTTATTTATTACATTTCTATCACACCCTTCCTCCCAAAGGAGCGTAGGCTGGCAAACAACAATTAATAAAACAATACAACTAATATAAATAAAGCATACTTAAAGCAGTTAGGAACATTAAGAAAATATATAAATATATAAAAAGTATTCACATACCCTCACAGCTAATAATTTCATGGTTGCTGACAACAGTATCTTTCAGTTTTTCTGGGTGAACAGGAATGTTTTTATATTCTTCCTGAATAATAATAATGGAGACAGATGTACCACATCAGGGAGAGTATTTCACAAACAGGGAACTGCCACCCAGAAGGCCCTGTCATCAGTATTGTAGTGGCAAATTCAGAAGAGCAGGGTCCATTCCTGATAGCCACAGCCACACCCCTCCCTCTTTTTTTTTTGCTGCTGAGAATGAGATTCTTGTTAATGCTTTCTCCTACAACAGCAGATGTCCCTAGGAGCCAATAAGCACAAAAAGAGGAGATTAGCTACTGAAAAGAGTCTTCTCAGTGGGTTACTCACCTCCTTTGGCTCCAATCAGCAGGAAAGGACAAGAAAGCTTATTAGAGGGCTCTTCTTAGTGGCTAACATACTCTTTCATGCTGACTGGCTCATAGGATGCTGGAGACATAGGTACCCTACTAGGACCCTGTTCCCAAAAAGGTAAGGGGTCTAAGACCCCCTGAGACCCTGGATAACTACACCACTCCCTACAGCACCAATCATGCAACCCCCAGCAGTGACACCAACCACTGGCCCGAAGATGGTTGATATTGGGGAAGGCGCTCTTTTAGGTACTTGGTTCTCAAGCCATTTAGGGCTTTGTATACTAATACTAACAGCTTGAATTGGGCCTGGTGTGTGCAGTGCTTTCAGGACTGGTGACACAGGCTCTCATCAGGCTGTCCCACTCACCAACCTAGCAGCCACATTCTGCACTAGCTGTAGTTTCTAGACCACATTCAAGGGCAGCTCCACATATAGCTCATTGCTTTAGTTCAGGTGAGAGGTTATCAGAGCATGCACAACTGAGGCCAAACTATATTGGCTGAAGAACAGCCATAGCTGGTGAGCCAGCCTAAACAGGGCATAAGCACCCCGTGCCTAGGGTTGCCATATTCCAGTTCCACAAATCCAGGCAGGCTAATTTGCATATTATGCAAATTATTTGCATATGTTAATATTTGGATTGTCCAGTTGTTTTGTTTTTGTGCCTAGGAATTACCACCAAAAACTGGGGAAAGATCTGAGAAATCTTTTTTTAAAAAGCAACATTTTCAGCCTTAAATGCCTAGACTCTAGTTTCCAACACTATGGAATATTTATTGATTGATTAAGAGGATTTATATCCTGCCCTTCTGCTGTTAAAAACAGAGCTCAGCACAGCTTACAAATATAATAAAAACAATAAAAATACACAATCGATATAAAAACACAAAATAGCAACAAATATAAAGTAAGTCAGGGCAGCAGTATGGTTAACCTTTGCTGGTCATTGACCGAAATAAACTTATTTACGTTTTTTAGTATGGTTAACCATTACATATACAATATATTTCAGAGATGTGGTGGGTGGAGAAAAACAAGAAGCCAAAATGTTAGGAAAAGGAGTCTTTCACACCACATGCTCAGTTCTAAATACTGTTGCAGCAAGTTTTACAAGTTCCTCCAGTATTCCACTGGTGCAGGCACTCAGACATTCAAAGTATCTGTATGTTTCTTAGGTTTTATAAAAGCAGAGCTTTGCTTAACTCAAAATTTCTTCTCCCTTTGATCAACCACATCTACACAGGTTCCACCTCCATACTCAAAATGAAACTGGGCCTGGACGTGTGCAACAACCCCACACATACCTTGCTAATTAGATTACTAATGCCAGGATGTCTGTCTTATCGACTACTCTCCTGTTCCCCCCCCCCCCAGGCATCATGAAAGACCCAGTCCTGGGCTCAGAAAGAAAATAAATATCTGGTCCTCTTCAAAGTACTCATAAGCATCTTGTTTTAATTAAAATAATAATTATAAATTCTTGTTCTTATCACTAATGGGAGTTAATTATCTTGGATGTGCTGCTGTTGCTTCTATGGCTGTAACAGAGTGAGGTTAAAGGTAAGTGAAATGCAAATAGGAAAAAAACAACACAAAAGGCAGTAACACTTTCCTAAATGTAATACCATACCAACCACAACAAGTTTCCTATGAGTGAGGCAGAAAACTAAGCATCCCACAACCAGTCAGGATTCATAACCAAAAACCCAAACTAAAAAAATCCTAGCAGCCAGTCACCCAAGGTCACAGAAATCCCCATGCAGCACAACCTGACCTGGGGACTGCAGTTAATGCAGAATGCTGCAGCACAATTGCTGACATGAGTGAGATCCTATCAGCACATAATACCTCTGCTCTGAAATCTGCATTGGTTGCTGATTTGCTACCAGGCCAAGTTCAAGCTGTGCTTTCCATGTTATGGGTGCCACATAGTACAGTACTTGTTCTGCTCTTGTAAGAAATCAGTACTGTAAAATGGCAACACCTAAGCTTTGGAACTCCTTGCCTATTGACATTAGGCAGACGCCTCTTTTCAGCACCTGCTAAAATCAGTTTTCTTGAGGCAAGCCTCTCCAGGCATGTAGAAGCTATTGTGTTTTTAAATCTGTTTTTAACTCATTGTTGGTTTTATTATTTTGAATGTTTTTAAGTATCTGTCCTTAATGCTTTTGCCAATAATTTTATTGTTTTAATTCTTTCTGTAAACCGCTTTGAGATTTTTTACAATAAAGCGGTATATAAATGTTGTAAATAAAAATACATAAATAAATGTTGGAGTCACTGTGGCCCTTGAGTCTCATCCCACTTTTAGGAACCTAGGAATCTGCCTTACACTGATTCAGGCCATTTCGTACCATGATTTCTTAAATGCAACACCATACCAACCACAACAAGATTCCTATGAGTAAGGCAGAAAACTAAGCATCTCACAACGAGTCAGGATTCCTAACCAAAAACCAAAAATATGATAAATGAAGAAATATTTATATAAGCATGAACAATTGAATCTACTGTTCCAGTTAAACTAAACACTGTCCATGTTTGGTAAGATTATGATAACAAAAGCGATTGTTCTGACAATATTGTTTCTTTGGAATAACACACAACAATATTGGATACCTATACATTGGCAGGCTATGATAAAGAATGGCAAGATACATCTACTGGGATACCAGCATCCCCCTCATATAAACATAACATTATGGAAGTTACTGTATCTAATGCTGAATTGTACTAGGCTTCTGGGTTGGCTGCAATCAGTGACTGATTTTCATTAGAAAACACAATCTTAGGAGAATAACAGGGACTTTGTCTTAGTCCCAGCAGTTTGCTTTGAACAGTTATAATAGTCCACCATAAATAATGGCGGACTATTCTGCTCATCTGAGTGAGCCAGTAAAATGTGTAATGGTTAGGGTGTTGGATTATGATCTGGAAGATCAGGGTTCAAATCTCCACTTAGCCATGAAACTAACTGAGTGACCTTGGGCCAGTGACTGTCTTGTAGCCTAAACTATCTTACTGTTGGGCTGGTGACCAGTAGGCATTACTGTCTCTAGTTGTTTTCCATGAAGCCTGCAAGTGTGAAGACGTAACTGTGGTTAAGGGGGAGTTATGTCTATGCCCTGTCTGGGAACGGACTGCCAGGGCCATTGCTATGGTAGCCATCTGGTAGCGACTGGGAAAGTTCTAACAGAGTCTGTGTGTTGTCGTCTTCAGAATTATGCCTCTGAGCTGAGAGGCTGTCTTTTGTGTTCATCTATGGAGAGAGATGTACCAGAAGGGGGGTGACTGAAGAATCTCTACATGTATTTACTCTTAAGCCTCTGGCCTTAATGTCTTTCAATAAAGACTCTTAACATGCTCTGAAGAAGCTTCTTGCTCAACTTAACTCCAATTTAATGTATGCTGTTTCACACAACAACGCACACACGCCAACACTTACAGGGTTGTTGTGAAGATAAAATGGGGAGAGGAGAAACATGTACACCACTTTGAGCTCCTTAGAGGAAAGGTGGGATAAAAATGTAAGAAATGAGAGAGAGAGAGAGAGAGAGAGAGAGAGAGAGAGAGAGAGAGAGAGAGAAATTTCAGCATAAACTATCCCCAGTTTGAGAGAGCCAGTGTGGTTCGAATCCCCACACAGCCATGAAACTCAATGGGTGACCTTGGGCCACTCACTGCCTCTCAGCCTCATGAAAACCCTATTTACAGGGTCGCCATAAGTTGGAATCGACTTGAAGGCAGTACATACGTATATCCTCAGTTTGATTACTTTTCACTTCAGATTTTCATAAAGAACAAGTGGTAGGATTTGCTGGGTGATGCTTCTTCCTTGTGTCAGTTGCATTTGTTCACATGTCTCTATTTATACAATGAGTACATATATAGAAGGCAGTAAATAAGAGGATTTAGATCTCCCATTATCCAGGTTTTGCAGATTTAGGGTGGCGTTCAATTTTTACATCAGAAATTTTGCATAATATCTGGAGCAAACACACCTTGAAAATGTGATATATAGTATTTTGTTCTTGGGATCAACAGGATAAATTTGCTCCCTTCTGTTAAAGTTAGATGCAAACTTTAAATTTTATTGCAGAAATAGGAAGTTAATTTTGGGGTAAATATTTTGTTAATATCAATGGCTGTGGATATGGGGAAACTGAGAGTAGATCTGAAAGACTTATATAATATATTACAGTTCTACTGGTATTTGGCACCTACTTGCTTAAAATACATTTACAACATATAAAGTGATTTGAATTTGTGCTGGAGATGTCATAAGCCATACAGTAGGGCCCCGCTTCCCGGCGCTTCGCTTCCTGGCGTTCTGCTAATGCAGGGGCTCTCATTCCCCATTTTAAAGCTGCTTTTGCCGCTTTTGCAGCATTTTCGCGTCATTTTTGCATGACGCGCCCCATTATACTCAATGGGGTTCTGCTTTACGGTGATTTCCGCTTTATGGCGGGGGTCCAGAACGGAACCTGCCGTATAAGCGGGACCCGCCTGTATATAAACATTCATAGTTTCTGATCAACTACTTCCTCTGTGATATTTTTAGATAAATTCTTAAAAAGATCAAAGAGATGAGTGGTGATGATATCCCTCTCAGTCCAGAAATACTTCAGGATGTTCCCATAAACACTGGGCTGGCTACAGGTGTAACAGGGGCATCATTGGTCTTATTACTCTTTAAACTTAGCAGTACACAAATATTGAGGTTATACAAATATCATTCATATGTATTTTGAAAGGGTTTTTTTCTGTCAGTATAGCTTGGTGAAAGTTCGGGATAGGTTTACCAGCATTAGCCTTATAAAGAATTCATATAAAATGCTTTTACCTCTCAGTAATATCATGATGGATTGAAATGACTTTACTATAGTTTAATATATAGCAGTGATTCAACACACACACATACACACATCTAACTACACAAAAGAAATTTATGGCTGCTCTCAAACAATGAAATAAATTGGATCTTAATCTATGCCTATGTGCAACAATCACGATCAACTTGCCATTAATAAAGATAATTGGGTCATGATTAAATTGAACATAGCCTCCCTACAGTTTTTATACATATCGTATTTCTCTCTTCTTTCTACAACAGTTTCCTCCTTTTATACTTGCTGTTTGACTGTTAGTAAAATAAGGTGTATTTCACAGGATTTTAAAAAATTCTATTATTCTCCCAATCTTCTCTCTGAGCTTACTTTCCCTCCACCCTTTTATAACAACAACCCTACCCTATTTAGCCAAAGTCAACAAGGCTTTTTCATAAGGTCTGCATACTGGAATGTTACCTTTTATAGGCTAATTAATTGAATATGGTAATGAGGACATGATAACAAAGTCAAAGTAGAACCAGAGAACAAGTAAACAAGTACACAGACTATTTGTTAACTAGACCAGAAACAACAGGCACCAACTTAATAGAAGCTTTACAAAAGACGTTTCACAAATGTAATTTGGTTAGTGTGGTTGTTGAGGTTTTTTACCAGAGAAGGTCTTCAAATTGCAAGAAACAAGTGATGGGATACAATGCACTGTCTTCCTGCTCTGTCAACAGATTATGAGGATGGGTTCACACATTACAGAAATGCATTTTCTTTCTGGGTTTCTTGTGTCCCTTGGGGATAAGAGAAAAAAGAGCAGTGGTCCCATGCAAGATGTATGAGGTAAGCACATATTGAGATACCACAAATTGTGATTGGGGAGTTGTATGAGTTACCCTTTGGCATGTGACCCTAGAAGGATGGAAAGAACACTACTCCCTCAGTATCTAGGTTGTTCTTAAATTGTTTTTAATGTCATATTTTAAAATTGTTGTAAACCACCCTGGGGCCTTTGGATAAAGGGTATGTAATTAACAACAAAAACAACAATAATAATCCTCTGCAACAGCTTGTGTATCAGTATTTAAATACTAAAAATACTAAAACATGCTAAAATATAAAAACAGGCTTTAAAACATATTAAAACAAAACATCTTTAAAAACATCTTTTTAAAAAAGCTTTGTTAAGCTCTTAAAAAGCAACTGCAACACAGACACGGACTGGGATAAGGTCTTTACTTAAAGGGTTGTGGAAAGAGGAAAGTTTTCAGTAGGTGCTGAAAAGAAAACAGAGATTAAAGGTCTTTTGGCCAGCTCAAATGGTCTTTCAGCACAATCACATTTTTGCCCAATAAATGTGCATTTTTCATGTATTGGTTGTACACACTCCATCCTTAGCTCAAAACAGTGTTTTTGTTGAATGACTAAATCACCTGTTTTGCCAACCTGTATTTGCTAGTCCTTTGGTTGCATCTGGCTCCTTTGGACTTCAGCTGCTGTGTTTAGCCACAGCATGAAGAATTTCATTGAGAGAGCTTTAAACTGATTCCTAAGAGGGAGGGACATGTAAACTTGGGGGTGTCAACTAACAAAGGCTTGTGCACTGTAAGAGCAACTAAAGGAACAGCTCTAATGGGACCCAAAAATAGCCTTCATAAAAATGTAGGAAGGAAGCCAGGCCATAAATCACATGGACCTCGATGTCTGTATACTAATGACCAGAGTATGAAAACAAACAGGACAAACTTAAACTCTTAATATGGGAGAGTAAATACGACTTGATAGGTATAACTGAAACTTGGTGGGATGACTCCCATGACTGTAATACAGCAAATGAAGGATATAACTCATTGAACAGAAGGAATAGGAAGAGAGGCGGAGTCGCACTATATGTTAAAAATATATATCCGGCGGATCTGCGAGCAGGACTTCCCTGGAGGTGCACTAGCGCCATCGGCCACTCGATACCACTTGATGCCACTGCTTGAGATCGGGCCGCCTGGAAGAGCTAGGGTGGCGGCTGATGGAGATTGGCAGAGACTAAAGAGACTTTCTTTTGTTAGAAAGAATGAGACTGTGCATAACATCATGGTTGGGGTGCACTAGTAGCTAAGTTGAAACTGTTTTAATTTTCTTTTACTCTTGTAGTATTAATTAGACGTGTAATGCGGCCTCCTATAATATGTTATGTTATACTTAAAGTGTGGAAATAGTTTTTGTGTTGTAATATTTGCTATTTGCTATTTTTTCTATTATGGTTGTATTATTTGCTTGAAATTGTTTTGTAATCGTTTGCTTTTGTTGCAAGCTATTTCAATTATTGTGTTCTTGTTTCCTTTTTGTAAGTCACTTTGAGTTCTATTGTTGAAAAAAGTGACTAATAAATACTAGTAATATTAAATAAATAATAAATAAATATAAGGGCTAGGAACATGGCTGCCGAGGGGAGAGGACTGTTCGTTTTACCCTCCCCTCTGCTAAACAATTAATGGGAATATCTGGCTCATTTCATCTGCTCCCGAATGATGGTACAGAGGACAACTTTTACAGCATTGATACTCTAGCTGTGGACGAGGGTGAGGATGAGGGTGTACCTTTTTGGACCAGTCTGGACCGGGCAGGTGGATGGACCTCCTGCTGGAACGGTGGGCTGTGTTGTGCCTCTGCTCCCCTTCGCGACTGCCGCTGTTCTTTTTGTTCTTTTTTGGACGCCTGCGGGGGCTCGCCGCCCAGCTTCCGTTGTCGTTTGTTGTTGTCTCTCTCGGTGCTGTGGGGTGCGAGGAGAAGGTGGCTGTGTGTGTATCGTTGCCCTTACATCCTTTCGCGGCTGTTGCTTGCTCGCTTGCACGCTTGCCGGCTACGCTTTCCTGGTTTACCCGAAACGCACTGTAGTGAGATCCTAGGATGACGGAGACGCTGCTGCTGGAGGATAAAGCTGTGTGATTTATCTGGGATTGTGTTGCTGCTTTCTCGGAATTGTTTACTATCAATATTTCCTGGGTCGGGGTGCTGTAGTCTGGCTGGTGTGGTGCTTCACAGGACTGAGCCCTGGCCGCCTGCCAGCCTTGGCTAATCTTCTCCACCTGCTTGTCGGGAAGGGATATCATTATCATCTGAGGAGGAAGAGCCGTGACTGTTGTTGGTTGTCGCTGCTGTTGTTCTCTGGCTGTTAACATCGCTCTAACTTTTATTTTTGGGAGCAGAGTCATTAATTAGGGTTCTGTTAGCACGTGTTTACAGCTGTTTCTGTGTGAGTGTGGTGGTGTGAGTGTGTATGAGAGTGCATGTGTATGAGAATTGCGTGTACGTTTTAAGGTTTTACATTATGTGCCTGGGTGAGAGGTTTCAGGGCTGTGTGGGGAGATCTGAGGGGGCCTCAATTGCCATGGTGACGGGCAGAGGGAGATACGGCATTGTGAGGAAGTCTGGACAGGTAAGGGGAACTCGGCCCAGGCAGCTAACGACTGTGCCTTGTTCCGGTCTTCCTCGCACCCACAGGTTTTGTGGTTGTCCTATCGGCCAGCTCTCAGATCTTCAGATGCTGCTCTTAAATGCCAGATCGGTTCAAAATAAGATCTCCCTCATCCACGATTTAATTGTGGATGATGGAGCCGACCTGACTTGCATTACAGAGACCTGGGTGGGTGAACAGGGAGAAGTTAGTCTCTCCCAGCTATGCCCACCGGGGTATCTGGTTCAGCATCAAGGTAGATCTGAGGGTCGGGGAGGGGGGTGGCTGTGGTCTATAGGAGTTCCATTTCCCTCTCCAGGCACCCTGTCCAAGTGGCTACTGGTCTGGAGTGCTTGCATCTTGTGTTGGGTCAATGTTACAGATTGGGGATTCTGCTGGTGTACCGCCCACCCAGCTGCCCAACGGTCTCCCTAACTGAGCTGACGGAGGTGGTCTCGGATGTACTGTTGAGATCCCCTAGACTTTTGGTGCTGGGGGATGTCAACATCCATGCCGAGGCCACCTTGTCTGGGGCGGCTCAGGACTTCATGGCTTCCATGACAACCATGGGGCTGTCTCAATACGCTGCTGGCCCAACACATATAGCGGGACACACTCTAGATCTAATTTTTGCCACTGGACTGGGGGATGGTGATCTGCATGTAGGGGATTTTACATCGGTCCCTTTGTCATGGACAGATCACCGCTTGTTGAAGTTTAGACTCACAGCGACTTCTTCCCTCTGCAAGGGTGGGGGACCCATTAAGATGGTCCGCCCCCAGAGACTAATGATTCCTGAGGATTTTCAAAAGGCTCTGGGGAGTTTTTCAGCTGATAAGGCTGGTGCTCCTGTCAAAGCCCTGGTGGAACTGTGGAATGCAGAAATGACCCGGGCGGTTGACACGATCACCCCTGTGCGCCCTCTTCGGTGTAGAGCTCATGCAGCTCCATGGTATACTTTGGAGCTGAGAGCGATGAAACAGCATAGAAGACGACTTGAGTGCAGATGGAGGCGAACTCCTGATGGATGCAATTATGCACTGGTAAGTGCCTATACTAAGTTGTATTTAGGGGCAGTGAGGGCAGCAAAGAAGCAATATTTTGCTGCCACCATTAAATCATCGATCTGCCGTCCAGTGGAGCTTTTCAAAATAGTCCGAGGGCTATTACATTCTGGCCCTACGGACATAGTGGAGTCATTGCAGGTGCGCTGTAATGAATTCGCTAGGCAGTTCCAGGATAAAATCTCTTGCATCCGCCACGACTTAGACTCCAATGTTGTAGCAGTTGAATTGAATGAGGTGTCCAGCACACAGTCCTGTCCTCATTTTTTGGATGAGTTTCAGCTAGTACAGCTTGAGGACGTTGACAAGGTGCTTGGACTGGTACGTGCGACCACCTCTAAGTTGGATCCTTGCCCTTCTTGCCTAATAAAAGCTAGCAGGAATGAAACAGCCGGCTGGGCCAGGGCAGTGATTAACACTTCATTGCGGGAGGGAGTGGTCCCTGGCCTCCTGAAAGAGGCGATAGTAAGACCACTTCTGAAGAAAACGTCCCTGGACCCGGAAAATCTTAACAACTATAGGCCAGTGGCTAACGTGCCATTCCTCGGCAAGGTCCTCAAACGAGTGGTTGCCTAGCAGCTCCAGACACTCTTGGATGACACCGATTATCTGGATCCATTTCAGTCGGGTTTTAGACCCAGTTTTGGCATGGAAACAGCCTTGGTCGCCCTATATGATGACCTCTGTCGGGAGACAGACAGGGGGAGTGTGACCCTGCTGATTCTCCTTGATCTCTCAATGGCTTTTGATACCATTGACCACGGCATCCTTCTGGGATGACTCACTGATTTGGGAGTGGACGGTACCGCGTGGCAATGGTTCTGCTCCTACCTGGTGGGTCGTCTCCAGAGGGTAGTGCTTGGGGAGCATTGCTCGGCACCCTGGGATCTCCAGTATGGAGTCCTGCAGGGGTCAGTTCTGTCCCCCATGCTCTTTAATATCTATATGAAGCCGCTGGGTGTGGTCATCAGGAGTTTTGGAGTGCGTTGCCATCAGTACGCTGATGACACGCAGCTCTACTTCTCCTTTTCATCTTCTTCAGGTGAGTCTGTCGATGTGCTGAACCGATGTCTAGCTGCGACAATGGACTGTATGAGAGCTAACAAACTGAGGCTTAATCCAGACAAGACTGAGATGCTGCTGGGGGGTGGTTCTCCTGATGGGGGATGTTCGACCTGTTCTGGATGGGGTTGCACTCCCCCTGAAGGAACAGGTTTGTAGCTTGAGAGTTCTTTTAGATTCATCCCTGTCACTCGAGGCTCAGGTAGCCTCGGTGGCACGGGGTGCTTTTTACCAACTTCGGCTGGTGGCCCAGCTACGCCCCTATCTGGACAGAGAGAACGTCGCTTCAGTAGTTCATGCGCTGGTAACCTCGAAATTAGATTACTGCAATGTGCTCTACGTGGGGCTGCCTTTGAAGACGGTTCAGAAATTGCAGCTTGTGCAGAATGCAGCGGCCAGACTACTAACGGGGACCAGACTTTTCGACCATATAACACCGATTCTGGCCCACTTGCCCTGGCTGCCTATTTGTTTCCGGGCCCGGTTCAAAGTGCTGGTTTTGACCTATAAAGCCCTACACGGCACAGGACCACAATACCTGTTGGAACACCTCCCCCGTTATGAACCTGCCCGTACACTATGATCATCATCAAAGACCCTCCTCCGAGTTCCTACTCATAGGGAGGCTCGGAGGGTGGCAACGAGGAAGAGGGCTTTTTCTGTGGTGGCCCCCGAACTGTGGAACAATCTCCCAGAGGAGATACGCCTGGCGCCAACGTTACTATCTTTTCGGCGCCTGGTTAAAACTTTTCTCTTCACCCAGGCTTTTTAATATGTTTAGTATGCGTTTGACATTGTTTTAACTTTTTAACATTTTAAACTTTTAATCTGTTTTATATTGTTACATGTTTATTGTATTTTTGATGTTTCTTGTCTTGTGAACCGCCCAGAGAGCTTTGGCTATAGGGCAGTCTATAAGTTAAATGAAATAAATAAATAATATCTCTGCACAGAGATATAGGAGGATAAGCTTGGTAGTTTCACCAAGAGTATCTGGATTAAAATTAATGGGGCAAGGAATAAAAGGAACATGGTGGTTGGAGTCTACTACTGACCACCCAATCAATGAGAAGATGACAATGAAACTTTTGAAAAGCAAATTGCCAATGTTTCGAGGAGACATGATGTAGTAGTAATAGGGGATGTCAATTACCTCAATATCTGTTGGGAGACAAATTCTGCCAAATACGGCCCCTCCAATAAATTCCTGACTTGTGTTGGAGATAACGTTCTCCTAAAGAAAGTGGAGGAAGCAACTAGAGGATCAGTTATCCTTGCCTTGATTCTAACTAATAGAGCTGACTTGGTGGATGAAGTGGCAGTTATAGGAACTCTGGGGGAAACTGACCAAACTATACTTGAGGAAACAAAAGCTGAGAATAGCCATACATGTACCCTGGACTTCAGGAAAGCTGATTTTAATAAACTCAGAACAATGGTAAGCTTAGAGATTACCTGAAAACAAAAAAGGACACATACAGAAAGGAAGGCCAGGGCACAAAGGAAGAGTATAGACAAGTAGCATAGAATTGCAGGGATGGCGTCAGGAAGGCTAAAGCTGAGAATAAGCTGAGGTTAGCGAGAGATGCCAAAAGCACCAAAAAACTTTCTTCAGGTATATCCATAGTAAAAGACAGAGAAAGGATGCTCAGTGAGGATGACAAAATGATAACAGATGACAAAGGCAGAAGTGCTCAATTCCTACTTTAGCTCAGTCTTCTCCCAAAAGAGGATCTATGACCCTCCTTGGAAACGTGAAGTTGAAGGGGCAAGATTACAGCTTGAAATTGATAGACAAATGGTCAAGGAATATATAATCACTTTGAACAAGTTCAAATCTGCAGGGCCCAATGAACTGCATCCTAGAGTATTGAAGGAACTGGCTGAAGAACTCTCAGAACCGCTGTCTATTATTTTTGGGAAATCATGGAGGACTGGTGAAGTGCTGGATGACAGGAGGAGAGCTAATGTTGTCCCTATCTTCAAAACGGGCAAAAAGGAAGAACCTGGTAACTACAGACCAGTCAGTCTGACATTGATTCCTGGGAAAATTCTGGAGCCGGTTGTAAAGCAGTCAATCTGTAAGCACCTTGAAAACAATATGCAGTGATTACTAGAAGTCAACATGGATTTCTCAAGAACAAATCCTGCCAGACTAATCTTATCTCATATTTTGATTGATGCTTTTAAAGAAATGGGGGTGCCACAGCATCTGATTGTCCTGATGCACAACCTATACTCTGGACAAGAGGCTACTGTAAGGACAGAATATGGAGAAACTGATTGTTTCCCAATAGAAAAGGGTGTGAGACAGGGGTGTATTTTATCACCCTGTTGTTTAATCTGTACGCAGAACATATCATACGAAAAGCGGGATTGGACCAGGATGAAGGAGGTGTGAAAATTGGAGGGAGAAACATTAATAATTTAAGATATGCAGATGATACCATACTCTTAGCAGAAACCAGTAATGATTTCAAGGCTGATGCACACAGATGCAAAAGGAGAGTCCAGAGTTGTACAACGCACACAATAGGAACATGGAATGTGAGAAGCATGAACCAGGGAAAGTTAGAAATTGTCAAGCAAGAAATGGAACATATCAACATTACAATGCTTGGCGTGAATGAATTAAAATGGACTGGAATGGGACATTTTCAATCATGCAACTACAAAATATTTTATGCAGGAAATGAGAAATCAAGAGGAAACGGGGTTGCTTTAATAGTGAGAAGTGATGTAGCAAGAGCAATTAGGAGCTACAATGCAAGGTCTGAGCGAGTGATATCAATGAGATTAAATGGGAAACCTATTAACATAACCATCATCCAAGTCTACGCTCCAACATCAAATGCAGAAGAAGAAGAAGAAATGGAGAGATTTTACACAGAAGTACAGGGGGAAATTGATCACACACCAAAACAAGATATGATGATTATCATGGGGGACTGGAATGCATAAGTAGGGAACAGAGAAGAACTAGGAATTGTGGGGAAATGGGGCTTAGGTGACAGAAATGAAACAGGAGAAAGACTTATTGAATTCTGTGAAGCCAATGATTTCTTTCTTGCCAACACATTTGAGCAACCAAAAAGACGACTGTACACGTGGACATCACCAGATGGTCAGTATAGGAATCAAATTGATTATATAATTGGAAACAGAAGATGGAGAAGTTCCATACTTTCTGTAAAAACAAGACCAGGAGCAGACTGCGATACAGATCATGAAATGATCGTATCAAAAATCAGAGTAAAGCTAAAGAACAACAACAAAGCAATCATAATGCCAAAATACAATTTAAATAACATCCTAGAAGAATATAAAGATCAAATAAGGAACAGGTTTGAGGCTTTAAACTTAGTTGACAGAGAACCAGAAAAACTATGGACTGAAGTCAGGGACATTATCAGGAAAGAATGCAAAAAGACAATACCTCTAGTTAAAAAGAGAGAAAGAGCTCAATGGATGACTGCAGAAACTCTTAAAATGGTTAAAGAGAGGAGGAAAGCAAAAGCAAAAGGAGATACAAACACAGTCAGAAGCCTAAATGCAACTATACAACGACTAGTACGTAGGGACAAAGAAAACTATTACAATCGTTACTGTATAGAAATAGAAGAGGACAACAAAAAGGGAAGAAGAAGAGCCCTATTCCAAAAGATTAGAGAAATGAAAGGGAAATTTAAACCAAGAGTAGGGATGTTGAATAATCAACAGAGGAACACATTGACTGACCGAGATAAAATAAAAGGAAGATGGAAGCAATACACTGAAGAACTCTATAAAAGAGATGACAGGATGACAGATTCATTCACGGAAGAACCATATGATGAAGAACCAGACATTTTAGAATGCGAGGTGAAAGCTGCTCTTAAAATACTTGGAATAAACAAATCACCAGGAATAGACTGCATACCAATAGAGTTGCTACAAGCTACTGAGACTGAATCTGTACAAATTTTGACAAAAATTTGTCAAGAAATATGGAAAACTAAACAATGGCCCACAGACTGGAAGCGTTCAATATATATCCCAATTCCAAAGAAAGGGGATCCCAGAGAATGCAGCAATTACCGAACTATTGCCTTAATATCCCATGCAAGTAAAGTAATGCTCAAGATTCTACAGCAAAGGCTCTTGCCATATATGGAGCGAGAAATGCCAGACGTCCAAGCTGGATTTAGAAAGGGAAGAGGCACTAGAGATCATATCGCAAACATATGATGGATAATGGAACGGAGCAAGGAATTTCAGAAGAAAATCACCCTGTGCTTTATAGACTACAGCAAAGCCTTTGACTGTGTAGATCATGAAAAACTATGGAATGCTTTAAAAGAAATGGGGGTGCCATAACATCTGATTGTCCTGATGCGCAACCTATACTCTGCACAAGAGGCTACTGTAAGCACAGAATATGGAGAAACCGATTGGTTCCCCATCGGAAAGGGTGTGAGACAGAGTTGTATTTTATCACCCTATTTGTTTAATCTGTACACAGAACATATCATATGGAAAGAGGGATTGGACCACGATGAAGGAGGTGTGAAAATTGGAGGGAGAAACATCAATAATTTAAGATATGCAGATGATACCATACTCTTAGCAGAAACCAGTAATGATTTGAAATGAATGCTGATGAAAGTTAAAGAGGAAAGCACAAAAGCAGGACTACAGCTGAACGTCAAAAAGACTAAAGTAATGACAACAGAAGATTTATGTAACTTTACAGTTGACAATGAGGACATTGAAGTTGTCAAGGATTATCAATACCTCAGCACAGTCATTAAAAAAAAAAGGAGACCATAGTCAAGAAATCAGAAGAAGGCTAGGACTGAGTAGAGCAGCTGTGAGAGAACAAGGAAAGGTCCTCAAATGCAAAGATGTATCACTGAACAGTAAAGTCAGGATCATTCAGACCATGGTACTCCCGATCTCTATGTATGGGTGTGAAAGTTGGACATTGAAAAAGGCGGATAAGAGAAAAATCAACTCATTTGAAATGTGGTGTTGGAGGAGAGCTTTGCGCATACCATGGACTGCGAAAAATACAAATAATTGGGTGTTAAAACAAATTAAACCAGAACTGTTGCTAGAAGCTAATATGATGAAACTAAGGTTATCATACTTCGGACACATCATGAGAAGACATGATTCACTAGAAAAGACAATAATGCTGGGAAAAACAGAAGGGAGTAGAAAAAGAGGAAGGCCAAGCAAGAGATGGATTGATTCCATAAAGAAAGCTGCAGACCTGAACTTACAAGATCTGAACAAGGTGGTTCATGACAGATGTTCTTGGAGGTCGCTGATTCATAGGGTTGCCATAAGTTGTAATTGACTTGAAGGCACATAACAACAACAACAACAAAGTTTTTGGTAGATTGTGGGAATGCTGTGGACATAATATATCTCAAATTCAGCAACGCTTTTGACAAAGTGCCTCATGACATTCTGATTAGCAAGATAACTAAATGTGGGCTGAATGGAACAACCATCAGGTGAATCCACAGTTGGCTACAGAATCGTAGTCAAAGAGTGCTTATCAAGAATTCCTTCTCAAACTGGGGGGAGGTGGGGGAGGTAACAAGCAGGGTACCACAGGCTTGGTGCTGGGCCCAGTGCTGTTCAATATTTTTATTAATGGTTGGATGAGGAGATTCAGGGAATGCTTATCAAATTTGCACATGATTCAAAGTTGGGAGGGATAGCTAATACCGTGGAAGACTCAAACAAAATTAAAAGGGATCTTGGTGGTCTGGAGCATTGGCCTGAAAACAACAGAATGAAATGTAACAGGGATAAGTACAAAGTTCTACACCTAGAAAAAAGAAACCAAATGCACAGTTATAAGATGAGGGACACTTGGCTCAGCAATACTACATGGAAGAAGGATCTTGTGATTGTTGTGGATCACAAACTGAATATAAGCCAACAGTGTGATGTGGCTGCAAAAAAGGCAAATGCTATTTAGGCTCCATTAACAGAAGTATAGTTTCCAGATTGTGTGAAGAATTGGTTCCCCTCTATTCAGCACTTGTTAGGCCTCATCCTGAGTTCTGCGTCCACTTCTGGACACCACAGTTTAAGAAGGATGCAGGCAAACTGGAACAGGTTCAGAGGAGGGCAATGAGGATGGTCAGGGGATTAGAAACAAAGCCCTATAAAGAGAGACTGCAAGAACTGGGCATGTTTAGCCTTGAGAAGGGAAGACTGAGGGGAGATATGATAGCGCTCTTCACATACTCAAAAGGTTACTACACAGAGGAGGTCCAGGACCTCTTTTCGATCATCCCAGAAGAGACACCTGTTGGTATGCTTCAATTTGGATTCCTGCATTGAGCAAGGAGTTGCATTCAATGGCCCCTTCTAACTCTATGATTCTATGGTTCTATAAGGCCTTATCCTGATACTGCATATAGCTAGGTATGGAGAAGAAATCTGGTTTGATTCACATTTTAATACAAAATTACATAATTCACATTTTCTGAAACAATTCACAAACTAAAACTCAGCTATTTTTTGAAATTCATAGTTCTGCGAATTTTGTAATGCAGTTCTCCAACCAAGTAATATATGCAAAAATGTGTATATCAAGGGAAAATGTGTCTAAAATGCATATAGCTAAAATAATATACAAAATGCCTTTTATTAGGGAAATGTTTTTGCAAAAATGTTAGGACTGTGACAATGAAAGGCATTTAAAAACCCATGTAGTTTCAAGTAATTTGCATGCTGAATGAATGTACTGCCTTCAAGTCGATTCTGACTTATGGCGACCCTATGAATAGGATTTTCATGAGGCTGAGTGGCAGTGACTGGCCCAAGGTTACCCAGTGAGCTTCATGGATATATGGGGATTCGAACCCTGGTTTCCCAGATCATAGTCCAACACCTTAACCACTACACCACACTGGCTAGTTTGACAAAAAACACTGTCATAATAAATACAAATTTGAAAATGAAGAGTGGCTCAATAGTTTGCTCAGCTTTTCTCTTCTTTTTTAAAGTGGGAATAAATTTAGTATGTCCCTGGAATTATACAGAGTTTTAGTATGTTCCTGGGATATTTATGCAAGGCTCACAAGAACTATTCATGGAAATGATAAATAATACACAGATATGAGAATCAAGTCCAGTGTCTGTAGTTATATCATTTGCACACAAATTTATATAATAATAAGGAAAATGAATTTTGATCTGTCTAACCAGGTTTTGGCCTTCACAACCATTATGAAACAGTAGATGTTGATTCTAGCCATTCATTCAGGGTGGCTGACTTACTGTAAACTGGTATTGTTCAGTGTTTGAAGAATGTGAGATCAAAGTTGTCACATAATTTCTGGTTTTTAAAAAAGTAATATATGTCAGATTCTAGCTAGGACATTCTAGCTGGGGAAGAACATACACATAAAGAAGAGCAAGCTTTTTCTCAGGTCCTTTTGTACCTCAGTCATTTGGTACTATTCAGAATTACACATTTATATTTTTAAAGTTAACATGAATCGTTCTTTTGTAAATAAAAGAACTGATTGTGGTGCTTTAAACCTCATATAGCACTTTGTATGGCCATGTGTCTGTCACTTGTTATGGTTTATATGAAGAGGAAATAAAAACAAAAATTCTTTTTATTTTATATCTCACAGAGCCCTTTGATAAGCTTTTTAGTGGCCTCTTCCCACTTGCATTTGTGAATACTTTTTTAGATCTCAAACAGCACACTGTGTGCATGTGTCTGTGTGTGGGTCTCTCATATACCTTTGTGGAATGAAAACAAACACATTTTATAAGGCTGGCCTCCTTTGGAAAATCACCTTAACAAAATACTTTAGTCACCATTTAAAAGAGATGTTTTTAAAAGGAGAATATTAGTAGACAGCAAAAACGTAAGATTCATAGGCTGTTTGGCACTCCATGTCAGTCTGTGCCGCCTGGAAACAAATGAAACAAAATCACAAATGTAAGATGACTTTACAAGTTCAAGTAGATGCACTGCAGCGCTCTGGGAATTCTGTAGCGGTTTCTCATGAGAGGAAAAAGTGCTTAAGAAGCTGGTCTATATGACCAGCAGATGTAGTGGTAACACTGTTCCTGGACTGTGCCATTTCTGGATACAGGTACTACTGGTGGAGGCTGACTATTTGAAGAATCCCCTATGAAATTAAAAACACACACTATACACTGGCCCAGTTTGCACATCAGTAAACCAAAGTTAGTGGCTTTTGTGAATGTGTAATGGCTTCCTCTTTGCTCTTCTCCTAGCACAAGTAGCACAACCAACCATCACCTTTAGCTTAGTGTTATATCTGAACCAGGAATCATGGTTTGGTTTGTTCCAAACTATGATGTAAAGTAGTAGTAGTAGTATACTTTATTGCAAACCCGAAGGCCATCACATAACCAACACACAATCCTTTTTAGAAGGATAAACGCCAATAATACATATAAAACTAAAATTCCAATACAATCGATTTAAAATTAGCAAGACAATAAAACTTAATGGCCGGGGACCACAATTGGAATCATTTAAATGCTAAAAGGCCTGGTCTGTGTGAGGATAAAATAACCACCCAGAGTCCCCTCAACGATCAATCCTGAATATATTTTGCACGGATTTTTTGGGCTGCCAGAGCGAAAAGGGACACCCTATGCGTTATAGAGGTGTCCATGTCTGACATCAGATTGTGTATTTTTTCATAGTCTAGAGCCAGGTGCGAGTGTGACAACAGCTCTTTCAAGTACTTTGCATGAGGGTGCGAATAAATGGGGCAGGTCAACAGATAATGAGGTAGATCTTCTACCTTCGGAGCTCAGCAAATGCAAAGTCGCTGGGACCATGGCGTCTGAGAGTGGCGGCCATCCCTCACCGCGTTTGGCATGGTGTTAAAACGAAGTGCCGTGAATGCCAGCCTAAGGTTTACAGGGATAGGCTGGGCCAGGTATGTTGCTCTGGCGTGATCATGCTTAAAAACCCAGTACCATTTGGAGAATTTAGAATTAATTATAGTCAATCTATCTAAGTAGGCACAGTGTCGATAAATTGCATCACGAAGACTCATTTTGTTAGTTAAAGAGAAGAGGGCCTGTGGCGAGATGTGATAGAGTTGGTATAAACTATCAATTTGTGCGTTCCACGACCCAACACATGTGGCCTGGCCAAAACATAGATTGAGTATTAGCTTGGCTGGTGCATCGTTTATAGATCTCCAGAAGTTAATAAGGGTATAGTGTATACAGGCTCTGAGCCATGGAGTCTCTGCTCGTAGCAGCGCCGTTGGGGTGCCTGGAGGCAAAGACAGAAGTCTTCTCAGGAAGCTATTTTGTATAACCTGTAAACTGGCAATATGGGTTTCTTCCCAGCCCCACACCGCCGCACCATACATGATCTGAGGAATAACCTTACTTCAAAAATTTTTTAGGGCAGGGTCAATTAAATTGCCACCTGCAGTGCGATAGAATCTAAGTATGGCCCCGTTTGTTCTTAATGATGACGCTTTGGTTCTTTCTATATGCTTTTTCCAAGAAAGGTTGTCTGAAAAATATATGCCCAAGTATTTGAAGACTCTGCATTGTTCAAGTTGGTAACCGGCTATTGACCATTTATAGTTAAGATGCCTTTTACCGAAGACCAATACCTTTGTCTTACCATAGTTGATCTGCAAATTTTCTTTAGCACAATAGTCATCAAGTCTCTGTAATAACCTCCTTAAACCATTGCGGGTGATAGAGAGTAAAATCATATCGTCCACATATAGGAGTATAGAGGTTTTCCTACTTCCGATGGAGGGAGGAAAGAAGGCTGGACCGGATAATGCAGGGACTATACTGTTCAGGTAAAGATTAAAAAGTAGGGGAGCCAAAAGACATCCCTGTTTTACTCCTTTATTTACAGCAATGGGATCTGTTAATGAGCCAGAAATTCCTACCCTTACTCGGGCATTAGTGTTGGAGTGGAGTTCTCTTAGCAAAAACAAGAGACGCCTATCAATATTAGAGTTGGCCAACTTAGTCCACAAAAGATTTCTATCTATGGAATCAAATGCTGCTGCCAGGTCAACAAATGCAACATATAAATGTTTAGTGGGCCCAGAAATGCATTGTTTAGCTAAGTAGTGAAGAGTCAGGCAGTGATCGATGGGGCTCATGCCTTTCCTAAACCCAGCTTGTTCCGGGAAGATAATTTGATTTTCGAGTTCCCAGTCCTCTAGCTTGTGTAGGAGATATTTACTGTAAAGCTTAGCGCCAATGTTTAGGAGGCTAATTGGACGGTAGTTCATAGGGTCCCGCTTGTCTCCGTGTTTATAGATAGGGAGGACTATGCTCTGCCTCCAGCCTTCTGGGAGGACACCGGAACGATTTATTTGAGTAAATAGCTTAGCCAAAACAGGGGCCCACCAGTCAGGAAAGTTTTTAAATAGTTCAGGGGGCATCATGTCCTCCTCTGGGGCTTTGCCAGATCTTAGAGATGAAATAAGAGATTTAATTTGAATTGGCGTAACTGGGGGCCAATGGGGCATGTTCTTTACTTCAGTAGTAGAGAGGGACTCGTTATTTACTGGGAGGGATGTATAAAGATTACTGAAATGGGAATGCCAGGTGGCAGCTGGTATTTGGCCTAATATTAAATGCCTGGTTGCTCCCATGCCAGAAGCAACAAGGTCCCAAAACAAACCCTCCTTTCTTTCAACCACCGCCAAACCTAATTGTTGCCATTGAGATTCAGCAAATGCTGCCTTTTTTTGTTTTAATACTAATTTATATGTGGATCTCATGTTCACATAGAGGTCATGGTAGTGGTTCTCCGGGTTTCTAGATGCCTGTCGGCAGTAAGCCCTCATCTTTCTCTTGGCGGAGTTACATTCTTGGTCAAACCAAGTATTACCAAATTGCCGGTTGGCCGTGTGTAGTTTTTTCTGGACCAGCCTAGGTTTTAGGTGACACAGAATGATCTGATAGGCCTTCAAGGCATCTACCTCAGAGTTCATAACTCTTTGATGAAGGGATTGGAGGATATTACCATCAAGAAGTTGTGTAATAGAAAGACACAGGTCAATAGACCAGCGAATTCTCCGTTCCACCACTAGTGCCCTCTCTATGTTCAGCAAAGATTGGGGAGGAATTAGGAACAAAAGGTTCACATTGAGCAAGAGTGGAAAGTGATCGCTTTCCACCCTGTTATCGACATCAAACCCAAGGACATCTTGGAGCAAAACATGGGAAACTAGCATAAAATCAATTGTACTGGCACCCCGGTTGGTTAAGTAAGTAAAGGAGCCCTTAGACGCGTCAACAACAGAGCCATTCAAAATCTCAAGATGATGTAAATACAAAAGTTCAACCAAGCGCCTACCCTGCTTATTGGTCTTTTTGTCCTGAAAAACCCTATAGAACATAGGAGCCTGAGAGACAGGCCCCCAGTTTGTAGAGGCCTTGTCATTTGGCCATAAGTCACCCAATCTAGCATTAAAATCTCCACAAAGCAACAGTCTAGCATTGGGGAACTGGGACTCCAACTGCACCAGAATTACTGACAGCTGGTCCCATACGCTGTTATAGCCCAAGAACTTAGCTAGAGAGGGGGGGAAATATACATTAATGCAGATTAAGAGACCTGTGGGTTTGCCCGTGATCCTCAGGATCTGTATATATTGCGAAAAATTGTTAGGTAGCTGCTGAACCTCAACTAACAAGTCCACCGAGATAAAGATGGTAAGTCCCCCTCTACCACGGCCTTTTAATTTCTGTTTTACGGCTGGGCTGGAAAAAGCACGGTAACCACGTAAAAACGGTAATTCTGATTTAACAGCCCAAGTGTCTTGGAGACAAAGAATCTTAAATTTTTGAAGATAATCAACAAAGTCCGCATCATGTAGCTTGTTCTCCCAACCCATGATGTTCTACAATAGGATGGATAAATGTCAAGCTGGGGAAATTGAGTCGAAAGCTTTGGGATCACAGACACAGCCATTGGCATTGACAGGTGGCTCAATAGGGGTTGAGATGTGTGAGCTTTTCCCCCTTACTGCTAGCTCTGACTCCTGAAGGTTCGTAATGCAGTTTAATTGGGTCTTCGCAGAGACAGTAATTACCTCCAATGGAACCTGGGAAGTGGGTCTTGATGTACTTCTCTTCGGAGGGGAACTTTCACGCGAACCCAACTCTACCTCCTCAAGGAACCTCATCCTAAGCCAGTATCCGGCAGACGTAGGTTTCATGTTTCTAGCTATGTTGCTGTATGTATAAGTAGTCCTGAGATGTAAAGCCAAGGTTTGTTCTTGGCTCACCAATCATGGTTCCGGTGAAACAAAGTATATTCCCCAATGTGGATGTAACAATAAGCCAGGGACGAAATGGCACAATGGAAATGGTACAATCCAGCAAAGAGCATTGTTTGATAAAGTGACAGGCAGTCAAATCTTTTTTCTTAGCTTGCATTTACATTTTAAAGAGGAGAAGGTACCAAATGAGGGAATAAAATGGGAGAGAACCTCAAAATACACAGAAACCATTTTATTGTGTTTCAGGTATCATAACTCTCAGAGGTGACCTCATTCAGTAAAACCCTAAATTGTCTTCCATTCCATATCAGATTGTGTGGAAGACAGTTTCTCTTTCAGAACAAGAGCCCCCCCCGATATATTTATATACAGTATCTTCTTGCATCTGCATATATATTCTCACTTCTTCTTTCAAGGACATACTTGACTATTGAGGTATAATGTAAATACATTAGACCATTTTAACTCTGTTCTTTAGCTGAAAAGGCTCCAAGACTAGCTTACAAAGATCATTAATAAGGCAGCCTCTGATTTCAGACTTACAATCTAAAAGACATTCTAGAAAGGATGTAGAGGGAGGAGGGAAACAGCAAGTTCAGGAACTAGTTCTTAAAGGTACAGATCTTACAGTTACCAGCTCAAGTGGAAACAATTCAGATAGCCCAATGGAATGGCTGCTGCTAGGTGACAGTTTAAAATGTGGCAGAGGTAATGGAATAGCAATGATGATGATGATGATGATATACCACTTAATGCCAATATGGCTTCTAATCAGGTTACAAAACATAAAAACCAATTAAAAATACATAATAAAACAATCCCATTAAAACATTAAATTAGAAACATCCATGATTAAAACATGCAATAAAACAATCCCATTAAAACAGCACAGAAATTAAAACAGGAAACGCAGGTCAAGAGATCAAGGGAATGCCTGTGTATACAGGTGCATCTACAAAAGTTGGTGGAATGGCAATACAGATAGGGCTACTTGTATTTCAGCAGGGGGCACATTCCACAACACAGGTGCTACCAGTGAAAACCCTTGCCTCTAGCTCTTAGCAAGCCAATAATAATGATAAACTGTGTCTCATTATTTATCCATTTATATATATATATATACATATATATATATACATATACACACACACACACATATATGACTTTTCACCGCATCTCTCAAAGTGGATTATAGAAACAAGTAAAATTACAAAGTACCAAAACAGCCAGTGTGGTGAGACAGTTGGACTGGGACCTGGGAGACCAGGGTTCAAATTCCCACTCAGCCATGAAGATCTCTGGATGACCTTGGGACAGTCACTGTCTCTCAGCCAAACCTACCTCACACAGTTGTTTTGAGGATAAAATTGGGAGGGGAAGAACCATATTTGTATGCCACCTTGAGCTCCTTGGAGAAAGGTGGAACATAAATATAATAAATAAAATGAATGAATGAATGATTGACATAGATTGAAAGAACAGAGAGTAAAACAACAAAGCAACATTCATGGTGCAAAGACCTAAAATAAATCCATTTTGACCTGGTGTCTGAAATTTAGCAGGGATGATGCCTTGTTTTCTAATGGGAGGGATTTCCATAGAGTTGGGCCCACTACACTGAAGGCACACCTCCTCACAGATGTGAATGATGCTTCTGGTCCATGGGGGACCACTAATAGTACTCCCCCATAAGATCTCAGTGATTGACTTGGGACATACAGGTAAGACTGCCCTTAAGGATTCAATTTGTTGATCGTTATGCCCTCACTGGCAATGGAGAGGAAGCTGATCTTTCAGGTAACATAAAACACAATAAAAATTAAATGGGGGAAACAAGAAAACCTTGCACAGTGGTCAATAGGCAGTCATGCAGACTTTGCATTGGTATGATACGTGCCCAATGAGGGTCACCATTCACCACCTGGGCCACAGCATTCTGCACCAGCTGCAGGCTCTGAACTAGTCATAAGGAAGACCCCACATAGTGTGCATTACAGTAATCCCCAACCCTCAACTCAGTCCAGGAGAATACCGTGGACAATGGTATCAAAAGCTGGTGAGAGATCCGGAAGCAACAATAAGGTTGCACTTTCCTTGTCTGTCTCTCAGTTGAGATCATCCATCAGGACAACCAAGGCTGTTTCCATGCCAAAACCAGGCCTGAATCCATATTGGAATCAATCCAGATAATTAGTTCTTCTCCCTCTGCTCTGCAGTTTTATGAAATGGCTGCTAATATTTCTTTCTTTTTTAATCACTTTGCACAGGTAAACAGTGTCCCTGTGAATACTCGGTAATTCTATAATTTAATTTTGTACACTGCTTTTAACATTTATCTTCTGTAGTAGTATGTGCAACTAAACTGAAGTTAGAGAAGTTCCAGCTATTTATTAATTCTCATCCCTAGCATGTTTGATTCAAACATTTATCTTCAAAATATCTTAACACTGGAAATGTTAGTTTTAATAGATGAGAAAGTTTTTCAGGCCCATTTAGATATTATGGGGGGAGTGAAAAATCAAATCAAATGGTAAAACAAGTTAGGAAAAAGAAACACAGCTGAGCAGTAAAAACATGAATGAATGAAAGAAAGACTGTTGCATGAAGGATGGCATCCTGTGGAAATGAAAGAACAGCCTTTCCATCTGATGGCCACACACAATTTACATCAGCCCCAGCCAATTTGGCCAATGGGCAGGGGTGATGCAAGTTATAGTGTAAAAATATCTGGAGGTCACCAGGCAGGGGAAGGCTATGTTCATATAATGAACACAGGTAACGACGATGGACATAATGAATATTTATTGAAGGCAATACTCATATATTGAGCTCGTGTGTCTCTCAAGAGGCTATTATGTTATTTGTCTGTCCACAGTATAATATGTATGTTAAATTTATGTTGTCATTAAAATAATCTGATATCTCTTTGTAACACTTTGCAGATAATGTATGGCTCTTAGGGGTGTTCAACAAATTAAAGTTGTAAGCAGTGGACAGGCATGTACACAGACACACTGACCACAAGCATAGGGAGAACTTAATTAAAGATTTCCTATATACATAATCTGATTCTTAAAATAGTTTTAGAAGTGCTCTTTAGAGAGAAACCAATTCCCTTTATTCTCTTCAAACTCCCATGAGTTTTGAAGCAGTTTGGGAGTTTTATGTGAGATTCACTGCTACAAGAGAAATAGCCGCCAGTGAATGTGCACTATTTTTACTGTTGAACTACCTTTCATGCATCTCTCTCTCTCTCTCTCTTACATGTAGAAAAAAGAGGTTTTAAACTTGGTTGAAGTGAGGATTTTGGGGGGGAGGGGATGGTTGTCAGGTCAGAAGCATCCCAAATCCTGAGATTTCAGGGGCGAGCCCAAGTGATGTCACAGGGGTGGGTCCTAGTGATGTCATGGGGCAGGCCCCAGTGATGTCATGGGGCAAGCCTTAGTGATGTCATTAAGTATTAACAACAGTTGCTTAGAGCAAACCACTCAAAGAAAACAAAAATATCTGATTGGAAATTAAGATAGAAATCTTAGCTAAATAAGGGCGTTCCCAGGTCCAGCTGAAGTGAGGGGATCATTTCTTCTTACCTGCTTAGGCAGCATAGGTAGGGATCTTTAATCCAGCCTGCTTCCTTGCCAGGCCAGTCACTGGAAGGCCATTGTAGGAAGATGTTAGCCTAGTGTTGTGGAAATGTTAGCTGGAGCAGCCAGGAGTAAAGATGGATGCCCCTGAAGGCTGCAATTCAAAGCAGGGTTGGCAACCCCATGCCTGGAATGCCCTACCCCTACCTTTTAAAATGGCTGTTCCAAACTTCTTTACAAATTTGACCCTTCACTTCAGAAAGAGGTTTGAGAAATGAGTAAGAGTAAGAAGATTCTCTACCCTTTCCTGCCTACTCTGTGGGCTGCTATAAACGCACTTTGACAGCCAGCCCAATTCCAGTGAGTAATAATTGACAGAGAGAAAACACACCTGGTTTGGTCTACCTTCACAGGCAGCAGCTTGGGGACAACAAAATTGCAGCCACACTTCCCAATACATGAATTCCATTTTACCACTATTGGGCAAGAAACAAGCCATAATGCAACCAACAAGGTGCATCATCAGTGGTTTTAAGGGGGTTGAGCTGAGCACGTGGAATCACTGTTGTTGCTTCTATGGATGTAAGGCAGTAAGGGCAGAGGTAAATGAAATGCAAATAGAAAAATAAAAAGACAGTGATGATTTCCTAAATGCAATACCATACCAACAACAAGATTCCTATGAGTAAGGCAGAAAACTCAGCATCCCACAACCAGTCAGGGTTCCTAACCAAAACTAAAAAAAATCCTAGCAGCCAGTCAGCCAAGGTTACAAAAATACCCATGCATCAAAACCTGACCCGAGGGCTATAGTTAGTGCAGAATGCTGTCGCACGATTGCTGACATGAGTAAGACCCTATCAGCACATAATACCTCTGCTCTGAAATCAGCACTGGTTACCAATTTGCTATCAGGCCAAGTTCAAGGTGTGCTTTCCATGTTATGGGTTACACATAGTACTTGTTCTGCTCTTGTAAGAAATTGATCCTTTAGTGTGCCTTGGAAATCCCTGCCTATTGACATTAGGCAGGCACCATCATTGTACTCTTTTTGGCACCTGCTAAAACATTTTTCTTTAGGCAAGCCTACCCAGGCATGTAGAACCTACTATGCTTTTTATCTGTTTTTAACTCATTGTTGGTTTTATTATTTTGAATGTTTTTAAACACCTGTCTTTAACTGTTTTTGCCAATTATTCCATTGTTTTAATTCCTTCTGTAAACTGCTTTGAGGTTTTTTTTACCACAAAACAGTATATAAATGTTGTAAATAAAATACATAAATTTTAGAGTCACTGTGGCCCTTGGATCTTTCCCCTCTTTTAGGAACAAAGGAATCTGTCTTACATAGACACAGGCCATTTGGTACCATCTAGCTCAGAACTCGTGACATGAACTGGCATTGGCTCTCCAGGATTCCAGGCAAAAGCCTTTTCCAGAGATTGAATTTTGGACTTTTATATGCAAACCATATGCCCTACCACTGAGTTGCACCCCTTTGCCCTTTTTTTAAAAAAAGTATCTTTGAAAAATGTTCTTTTCAGTGCACTAATGTGTACACATCATTCAGCCTAGGGCAGATCCACACCATTCATTTAAAGCACATTCAACACACATTTGAAGCACATGAATGCCACCACTGAATCATGGGAAATGTGTTAGTTAAGGGTCATGGCGGGGGATACTGTGAGCGGGATACTACATTTCCCAGTATTCTATGGGGGAACAGATGCACTTTAAATGCAAGTTGGATGTGCTTTAAATTTATTATGTGGATCTGCATTACTTCATACACTTTGCCTGCAAATAAATAACTTTAATTAATTCACTAATAGGCAAAAAAACCTTGCTGTTAAAGAACCTACATATAGCTCACAGATATTTCTAATAAACTTTAAAAAGGAAGGAAATTGCACAACTCTAGTGAATGCACCAGTTTAGCAGGAGACCTGACCTCCTCTCTGAGATATTGTACTGCCCTACAAATTGGTCAAAATGTAAACACCATTTCGGTTGGTCTTTCACAGTCCAATCCACTTCGTGTGTAGCTTGGAAGAATTTGGTAACATGTGCCTCTGAGCATATGGCGAGTGGTGGCAACATCTGCAATCAGCCCAAAGAACAGAAACAAGACATGTGCTGTGCTGATCTTGTTTTAGCAGGGAGGAAGCAACATTATTAAGACAGTTGATAGACTTCAGATGGTCACTTTAAATATTACCGATTTACTTTGCAATTTTAGTGAAATTTCCTATAGGAAATCATTTTCTTTTGTTTCTGTTTCTGTGAATATGTGAAGTACAGCAACACTTTGCAAAATTTACACTAAAAAAAATCCAAAACTAATTGTGGAATAACGGCACCGACTATTCTACAGAATAGTCTCCAGTGGACATCAGGAGTGTCTCACTTTGCACGAGAAAAATGGTGGCACGTGAAATATATTCTAGCAAAATTCTAGGTGTGCTCTATGTTTTCAATTGACCATGCCCATCTTGCCTTAAATGAAGTGGTTTAAACATAGCAGGCTGAAAACATGCATCCTCTTTTTCCCAATAGCTAGTTATTGCTGAAGTAGCCAGATATTGTAATCAGTCTGATTTTACATCAAACTGCAGTTTCAGATTCAACTGTTAATGCACACAAAATAGAAATAGAACATAACCTCCAATTTGAAACACAAAAGGCTGTCTTCAGCATCATATGACATTGACCAATAAAAAGGCTTTGAAATTAATAAAAATAAATTTGACACAGATTTCTAGGATGAAAAATGAGGGAAATAAAATGTTCTAGTTTAGATTCTCTATAGAAACTTTAGTAACACAGGAAAGAAGTAAAGTAAGAAGAACACCAACAAACATACAAAAATGTAATTCTTCATTTTTGGAGATGGTAATAATAATAATAATAATAATAATAATAATAATAATAATAATAATAATAATAATAATAATAATAATAATAATAATAATAATAATAATAAAATTTTATTTCTAGGCCGCCTATCTGGCCGAATTAACGGCCACTCTAGGTGGCGTACATAGACTAAAATATAACATAGAATAAAATATAACATATTTTGCCACCACTCACCATATGCTTAGAGGGACATGTTACCAAATTCTTCCAAGCTACACAGGAAGTGGATTAGACTATGAAAGACCAACCCAAATGGTGCTTGCATTTTGACAAATTTGTGGGGCAGTACAATATCTCAGAGAGGAGGTCAGGTCTCCTGCTCCTCTGGTGCATTCACTTTAGCTGCCCAATTTCCCTGCTTTTTAAAGTTTGATAGAAAGATCTGTGGGCTATAAGTATGTTCTTAAACCGCAAGGGTTTTTGCCTATTAGTGAATTTCTCTGCTTTTTAATGCGGGAGGTAAGAAATGGGATTCTTGCAAGTTTGCTGAGAATGGATTGATCATTTGCATGCTTATTGAATTCAATGGGATTTACTCCTCTGAAATCATGCTTAGAGTAGGTGAAACTGACCACAGGGGATGGGGAGGGAAGGAGGAGGGAGGGGAGAAAGGGCAGAGGGGAGAACTGGGATGGGAGTAGTCAGGAGGGGGAGGGGAGGAGAAGGACAGTTCTGATCATTTGCATGTTTATTGAGTTCAGTGGGATTTTTTCCCGTGCAATCATGCTTAGGATAGGTAAACCTGACTGGGGGAAGGGAGGGATGGATGGAGTGGGAAGTGGCGGAGGAAGAAGGAAGAGGGGAGGGGAAGAGGAAGGGAGAGGAGGGGGAAGTAGGGGAAAGGCAGGTCTGATCATTTGCATGCTTATTGAGTTCAATGGGATTTACTGCTATGCAATCATGGTTAGCATCTGTAAAACTGATACTGGGGAGGAGGAGGGGGAAGGGGAAAGAGCAGATTGGAGGGGGGTAAAGGAAGGGGGAGGGGAAACAGGGAAGTGTGCATAGGACAGCAACCTCAAATGATAAGGAACTTCACTCTCCCAATCCAAAATTTAGAATCATGCCACATTAAGCTGTTTTGGAACTGTTTTATATTTCATTTGTGGTTATTGGATTTTAAATGGATTTATTTCTTGTTGTGAGCTGCCATGGTTTCCAAGCCTTACCTTACAAGGTTGTTGGAAAGATTCCATATACACACACTGGAGTTGTAAAACTACATACACCCCATATAATAGTTGATTGTCAAAACCAGTTGGTCATTGCAGAACATTTTTGTAAAAATAAAATAAAATAAATATTAGTTTCCTATAAAATAAAAGCAGTGACACCTAGGTGAGCCCTGCCTAATTGCTTTAAAAATAGGATTGGAGGGGGAGAGAAAGGTTTACAACAGAGTCCTTTGGTATGTTCACTCAAACATCCCATTGGTTTACAGCACAATCCTAACCATGTCCACTCAAAAGCAAATCCTATTGAATTCAGTTGGGTTTACTCCTGGTATGTGGGATTAGCATTGTAGCTTTACTCCATAAAGCGAGTATCAAATTAAAGGCTTCATACTGGGAAGGTTTTCAAAATAGGCTATGAATTAGACAAATAAACTGCCATCTTCAACAGCGTAGAAAAATGTAAACTTATTTGACTCCTCATAATTAGAAAAGTGTAACATATTTTAATCGTAATCTGCATGTACGCTTCTTCTAAATTTGTGTTCAAAAATCATTTGAAAGATAAAATGCATAATATGCTATTTTGCAAGTAATTAATAAAACCCTGCATCTACATCTTTATTATAATCATAACTGAAATTGTTTACAGTAAACAATTTGCTGCCCTGGGCTCCTACTGGGAGGAACGGGGGGATATAAATCTGGAAAATAAAGTAATAAACAATTGCCTACGAATATCCTGCTGTGACTTTTGTTCTCCATCTCCTGACCTTCACACAATTTATGAGATTTTCAGACAAGCAGGGAAACAAATGTTTTCTTGCAATCTGTTCTAGGTACTTCCTGGAGGTCAACAAATCCTTTGTCAATCACAACCCTGACTTCACTTATTGGCTACAAACTTGAAAGAGTGGGCTTAGAGCAGCCAGCTACGAGCTCATTTAACAGTAGTTGTTGGGCAGGTGGCAGCTGATGTTTTGGTGTATACCTCTTTAACTAGACCACCTAGAAACTTAATTTTTTAAAAAAATGAAAGCTGAGAGTCTGGTGATTGGGGTGACTCACCCAGAGACCCAGAGAGGATGCCAAAATGTGGAGTCTCAAGGTGAATCTGGAGGCCTGGAAACCCTAGAGGGGGGAATTGTTGATGGGAAACCTGCAAAACAAGTGGGCATGCAATGAATGGAAAAAAATAAACTGCCTTTAAGTCAATTCCGACTTATGGCAACCCTACAAATAGGGTTTTCATGGTAAGCAGTATTCAGAGGGGGTTTATCATTGCCTTCCTCTGAGGCTGAGAGGCAGTGACTGGCCCAAGATCACCCAGTGAGCTTCATGGCTGTGTGGGGATTCAAACCCTGTTCTCCCAGGTCGTAGTCCAACACTCTAACTACTATGCCACTCTAGCCTCAAAATAGCTGTGGGTGTTCTGATAGCATGGATACAAAAATCATGTTTCTTAGTTAGATGTCTATAACATTTTAACTCTGCTCTCTCCCTCTCCTCGCTCTCACTACATGATTTTATTCGTATTATGTCATTGAAACATGCGGTTTCCTGATTCAGCAATCAGGCTGCAAGTAAGGAAGTACTGCAGGCTGCGACCAGGAAATAAGCCTTATTGAACTCAGTGGGCCTTACTTCTGAGTAGATATGTATATGATTTCACCATTAGGCTTGATCAGTGTTCTGCATGCATAAAACCCACACAGGATCTACTCAGTTTCATTTGTAGATTTCCTCTATTGTATCCCATGTCTACCTGCCATGATCTAATTGCTAAACTGGATCTAACTGCTAAACTGGACCTGCCATGATCTAATTGCTAGATTATGAGATGTGAATATAACCTTTTCATGAAGCATGTTTTGACATCGCAATCTATCCACTGCTGTTTGTATCTCTCACACACCAAGTTGTGTGTTTTTGCACATGCCTTTTATATGCTAGGATACACAACAGAAGAGATTTGGAAATCCCAGAAGGAGTGTATTATAAGTACCCACATTCCCAAGGCTCCTCCTTTATTGGCCATTGAACTGGGCACAATGGCAACCCCCAAACTATGTGCAACAGTTTTTTTTAAAAAAAAAACTCAGCCGGTGAAGGGAATAAAGACACATAAAGTAAGCAAACTAAAAAAGCTACTACCTTGCAATATCCCTCTTCTCTCCCCTCTCTTGACCCTGTGAGGTAGGTTAGTCTGAGAGATAGTGACTGGCTCAAGGTCACCCAGATTCTAGACCAATACTGTTACCACTATGCCACACTGGTCTTCCTCTTACCATTTGTTGCAGAAACCAATAGAACCCGAGAAGGGGGAAATGATGGCTGAGTTTAAGCAACTGCATCTAATCACTTGGCTATGCACAGGGCAGCTCATGGAGGCCACTTCTGTTAGTATCTGGCAGAAGCTCTCACTCTTTTGGCTGATAGGTTGTTTCACTTAACATGGAATTAAGTTTTACTTATCATGGAGTTAAGTCCATGGAGATTTGTGGTGCCAAATGAAATTTTAGGTTCCATCTTGTACTTGTGATGAATGAATCAGATCTAACTACAGGAAGAAGGAAGTGGTCATAGATAGATAGATAGATAGATAGATAGATAGATAGATAGATAGATAGATAGATAGATAGATAGATAGATAGATAGATAGATAGATAGATAGATAGATAGATAGATAGATCAGTTCTGCCTTCTTTTGTATATCAGCACAGATTTTATTGCTTTTTAACACAAGGAAAAATACAAGATGTCAAGATGTAAGATTCAGCTAACAAAACCTAGGAAGTGCAAAAACTGATCATCAAGGGGAAAGCAAAAATTAATTAACTTGGAAACACTCAGTAAAAAAAAGATGGCATTCAATCTTAAAGTAAAATATTATTATCTATTAATTGCGGTCAAGGACCCATATATAGAAGTACATAAAATAGGTTACAGTCAGGTTAAAAAGAAGAAGAAGAAAAAAGAGGATAAAATCTGTGATACATAGGAAATACACAAAACTCAAATTGGGTAAAACATTACATTTTGTCAACATTAGATGGAAGCACATATCAGCTGGGCCACATAGACAAACTTGGCAACTCGGATGGTGATTCCTTTATCTAAGCTAGAAAGAATATTAGCAACCATGGCGTCGGGAGGTTTATGTTTGTATTGCGGATTCAGCATTATGGGTTTGAGAAACTTGTTACGAATCTGGGAATATAGGGGACAGAAAAGTAAACAGTGATGGAGGGTTTCAAGATTACCAGAGCCACAAGGGCAGATTCGATGTTCGTAAGGAACCCCCCTAAATCTCCCTTCAAGGATCGCAGAGTTTAAAGAATTGAACCTAGCTTTGGAAAAGGCTTGACGTAATTTGGGAACAGTAAGTAAAGACAAATAAGGAGCAATCTTACCAAATTCAAAATTTAATTTTAAGTGCAGAGGGGAGCATGATTTCGAAGCCTTGCTAATTGAAGTCTGGTAATCAATGTCCTTAAGGCGGGAGCGAATTGAGACTAACACTTCTCTTGTCGAATGAGAGACTAAATATTCTTTGGACAGACCCATACTCAGCAGTTTTAATTCTATTTTTTTATTCCAAATGGAGGGGCAGGTGTCTTTCCAATATAGAGATAGAAGGTCTGGAGGAAAGTTAGATGAAATTTTGACCCAATAATTGACAGTCATTAACCAAGCCTGGCATTCCATTGATATAAGCCCACATTCTAGCCTAAGCGCTGCTGATGGTGCGCATCTCGGGAGACCTAGAAGACGACATAACAAGATAGAAAGGACCGCTTCAATTGTGGGGTCCATAGAGTGAATCCAAATAGGGACTCCATATAAGAGTTGGGGAATGATCTTATATTTAAATATCTTAATAATTGCTGGGACAAAGCGACCCCCTTTATAATAGAAGAAACGAAGCAAACTCTTTATAGAGTACCTTGCTCTTGTTACCGCCTTTCTTATATGATTCGACCAGTTCAGAGAAGAATGGAAGATAATACCAAGGTATTTATATTGGGCAACTTGGGCAATTTGATGGCCATTAATTGTCCAGACTGGCAAGGTTCTTCGTTTTGAGAAAACTAGAATTTTAGTTTTATCATAATTTATGGTTAATTGGTTCTCATTGCAATAGGTCATGAACGCCTTTATCATACGTTTAAGGCCAATCTTCGAAAAGGACAGGAGCACGGCATCATCGGCATATAGCAGCAATGGACAGCGCTCAGCCGCAATCTTGGGTATATGGAAATCTTGGGAAAGACAGTGATCATTCAGATTGTTTAAATATAGGTTGAAAAGGAGAGGAGCTAAAATACAGCCTTGTCTCACCCGTCTTAAAGTAAAATATAGATTCTAAAGTCTGGTAGAAAGAAAACAAGAATGAGACTTGAATGATAATAACAATACACAGAATGGGAGATGCAAAGTAGAGAGCGGCAGGCATGATGTATGGAAAACAGACGAGGAAGAAGCTGGAGGAAAGAAAAACATGAAGATGAAAGGAGAAGATGAATGCGGTTTATGTGGTTTATGCTGTGCAAAGCTTAACCACTTAAAAGTAAAACCTGCTGAGATTAGTACAAACACTTATCTGCCCACCACTTTCTTTTGCAGGGAAAGGGGTGTTTCTATATGATAGAATGAGTGGTTGCTTCTACATTATCTATTGGCTTTCATCCCTTCCATGAGAAAAGGACTTATCAGCAAATGGGTCCAAGTGGCAGTAGATTAATGTGGTAGACGATAACCTCACAGGACTTCAGAAGCTGGACATTTCATAATATAATGAGCTTAAATCTACTGGACAAATGACCATAGACACATAATTGTCATTTAAACTCACCACAGGATCCCTTACATTTCTCTTTAAATACCAAGTTCAAAAAATTTGGGCACGAGGTATTCAGGAAAAGTGTGATAAATGCTTATGTATGACTTTCTCCATGGGTTTCCTTTAAGAAGGTTTAATAAGGAACAAAATATTGGAGATTTTTAACCATTGATTCACCTCAGTGAACCAGAGTTTGGAAAATGTACATTAGCAAAGATTCCTGGGAAACAGCCTCTCCATGATCTCTGAGTAGCTACATATCTTGAAAGCCTGAGGGTATGGATTTCCTGACTCCTATGAAAATTTGGGGAATATTGCCCAGTAAGAATCAGGCGCTCCTTTCAAAGAAACTGTTTGCATAAGGATTATGATAATCTTAACCTTTAGGAGAAGACAGGATAATGATTCTGAAACATCAGGAATTTACAGCAGAGAGATCACAGCTATTATCTGGGAACTTATCAGGGAATGGTTTCTGGAAAAAACCAGATTCCTTCACCAATACTCCTGAACTCTTATCTGTCACGTCCACATCTTCCTGGTCACATTTACATTGGGTTTACATTGGGGTCAGTTTAGTTAGAAAAAGGTATAAAACATGAAGGGTTCTAAGGGGTCAGCTGCTTTTCTTACAGTCGCTCTCCAGCATCTTTGGGACAATTTGCAGAACTTCAGAGCTAAGGATTTGGGTGAGATCTTTCAAATCTAGCACTGGTTAAGCGAAGGCAGAGTTTTGGCTCATTGGGCTAGATATGAAAGTATCCCTCTCAGCCTTAGACTCATAGCAACTCTCCAGTAAAGGTATACACAACTTCCGGGTTTCTTTCTTTCCTTTTCCTTCTGTGTGGGTGAGCTTGATGTGAAAGTGTGCATATGTTTAGTCTCTTTGCTTTAGTCTATCTAGCACTACAATACGTATGAATGAGTAACAGACATTGTTTACATATTAATTGTAATTGTACACAGCAATATTTTCCTTGTTTCTTCTCTTAATAAAACCACTCTTTATTTTTACTTTCTCTGTGTGTGCCATTAGGATAAGAGTAGATTTATACATGCTTTGTGGGTGACGTGTGGGTAACTCCAGCAAAAGATCCTGTTGCACTCACAATAGAGGAACTTGCATTTCTAGTGAGCTATGCTCATGAGGAAGTTCAAGGTCCATTCATAACAACTGTTCTGTAGAATAAACATTTGAGATGGAGCTTGATGCTTATCCAGTTGTTGGATTTGTATGTATAGTATGTACCTCATGTGCAAATGAACCATCATTCACCAACTAGAATACATGCAAACTGCATTGCAAGATGAAAATAAATGTAAATTTTGAAGGATGGCTGTGTTTTGGTTTCCATATTGGAAATTGTGAATGTGATGGATTCTGCTTGAAATGTGAACTGAATCACATTTCTCACCCATCCTACTCAGCACTTCATAATTTAAATGATAGCTCATAGTATTTCTTGCAGTTATTTAACTGTATTATATTTTATTAATGATAACTTCTGAAGAAATCGTCCCTGGACCCAGAAAACCTTAATAATTACAGGCCGGTAGCGAATGTCCCATTTCTGGGCAAGGTCCTAGAACGAGTGGTTGCCGGCCAGCTCCAGACACTCTTGGATGACACCGATTATCTGGATCCATTTCAGTCGGGTTTTAGGCCCGGTTTTGGCATGGAGACAGCCTTGGTTGCCCTGTATGATGACCTTTGTCGGGAAAAAGACAGGGGGAGTGTGACTCTGGTGATTCTCCTTGATCTCTCAGCGGCTTTTGATACCATCGACCATGGTATCCTTCTGGGGAGACTCGCTGATTTGGGAGTTGGCGGTACTGCTTGGAAGTGGTTCCGCTCCTACTTGGCGGGTCGTCTCCAGAAGGTAGCATTTGGGGAACACTGCTCAGCACCCTGGGTCCTCCAGTATGGAGTTCCGCAGGGGTCAGTTCTGTCCCCCAAGCTTTTTAACATCTATATGAAGCCCCTGGGTGTGGTCATCAGGAGTTTTGGAGTGTGTTGCCATCAGTATGCTGATGACACTCAGCTCTATTTCTCCTTTACATCTTTTTCAGGTGAGGCTGTCAATGTGCTGAACCGTTGCCTAGCTGCGACAATGGACTGGATGAGAGCTAATAAACTGAGGCTCAATCCAGACAAGACTGAGATGCTGTTAGTGGGTGGTTCTCCCGACCGGATGGTGGATGTTCAACCTGTTCTGGATGGGGTTACACTCCCCCTGAAGGAACAGGTTCATAGTTTGGGAGTTCTTTTAGAACCATCCCTGTCACTTGAGGCTCAGGTAGCCTCGGTGGCACGGAGTGCCTTTTACCAACTTCATTTGGTGGCCCAACTACACCCCTATCTGGATAGGGAGAACCTCGCTTCAGTTGTCCATGCTCTGGTAACCTCTAAATTAGATTACTGCAATGCGCTCTATGTGGGGCTGCCTTTGAAGACGGTCCGGAAACTGCAGCTCGTGCAAAATGCAGCGGCCAGACTGATAACGGGGACCAGGCGGTCCGAACATATAACACCGATTCTGGCCCGCTTGCATTGGCTGCCTATATGTTTCCAGGCCCGGTTCAAGGTGCTGGTTTTAACCTATAAAGCCTTATACGGCGTGGGACCACAATATCTGGTGGAACGCATCTCCTCATATGAACCTACCCATACACTACGCTCAACATCGAAGACCCTCTTCCGGGTGCCTACTCAAAGGGAAGCTCGGAGGGTGGCAACAAGAAAAAGGGCCTTCTCAGTGGTGGCCCCCGAATTGTGGAATAGTCTTCCTGATGAGGTACGCCTGGTGCCAACATTACTATCTTTTCGGTGCCAGGTTAAAACCTTCCTCTTCTCCCAGGCATTTTAATAAGTGTTTTAATATGTGTTTAATATGTGTTATAAACGTTTTAAATTTAAAATTTTTTAAGGAAGCCCATTTTAATGCTGTTTGAATTGTTTTAAATATGTGTTTTATTGTATTTTGATATTGTCTGTTGTGAACCGCCCAGGGAGCTTCGGCTATGGGGTGGTATATAAATTTAATAAATAAATAAATAAACTGCACTTCTTGTTGGTTTTGGTAACACAGGTGTTGGTGGGGTTTTTGTGTTTTGTTGTTGTTGTGTGTTTGTTTTGCTTTTTAATGTTGGACCAAAATTTTTGACTCTGTTTTTTTGTGTCAGTTTCATAGATTGGACAAAAGTGGCTCCTGGTGACAAGGCTGTGGCTAGCCAGTGTGGCCTCACTCCTCTTTCATGTGTTCCATGAACAAGTCAGCACTCTTTCTGAAGAGGCCTTAAGAGAGGAAGCTATGGGTTAGAACTTTAAAGGGGAGAAAAAAAGAGTAAATTTGGAGTAAAGAGAGAGTATGGAGGGGGGAAAGGAGAAAGTTAAGACTGATAGGATGCAGAGAAACACAGAAAGAAAAAGGAAGGTTAAGAAAGAGTAGTTTAAGAAATGTATTAAACTGTATTAAATGTGTTCATAATTATTTTCTTTTATTTACATAGCAGTGTGGCCCTTTCAAGGTACTTAAGTACAAAAGTATTCCTTAGGTGAACTGAGTCGTGTATCCTGGTCTAAGTTAATACAGCTGTCATGTTGAATGAAGACCTTGACCTCAAATTGTTGAATGAAACATTGTGATCCATGTTATTGGCAAAACCTGGATAGCAAAACCTGGATCCTTGATTCTTTTTTACAGTTTTAATGTCTGTCATATATCAAATCTCTTATTCTATATTCCAGCCATACTGCTGCATAGAGGACTGTGCATAGAGGACTGCTAATTTATTTATTTTTAAATACAAAACTATCAAATATCTGAAATAATGGGCAATGAGGACAAATGAAGTGGTAAAGTTCTGAGGTGGTAGGATGGACTGTATTACTTCAGAATACAGGCAAAGGATCACATTTTTAATGTTGCCTTCAGTAAAACGCTTCTTCCAAATAGAAAATCATCATAGCAAGATCTGGACTAGAATCTTTCTATCTGATATGCTAGGGTTTGAGGTTTTATTTAACCATGACATTTTCACATGGGGGAGCATTCAAGAATAGTTACTCAGCTGCAGTCTGAAGTAGTATAGTTTACTCTACCACCTTATCACTTTCCACTGCATGTAGAGCCCACAAGGCTTCATAATCACTTACCTCAGAGGCCCATGTATTTTGGGGGGGGGGTGTATGTGAATGGAAAACCTTGCAAGTTAGTGAATTTACACACAAAGGTCATCAGGGTGGTGCTGTGGGCACCAGCTATGGTTTTCCTTAACAAACAAAGTCAAAACACATTATTCAAAAATCAGTATTGGCTCCAGTTACAATGTAACCATACTGGCCCTGCTCTAGAGATCCTGAGTAGTCTGGAACATAGTCCACCACTTTCACTGGAAAGGTAACTGACATGATTCTTTCTGATTGCTGTGCTTGTCTATTAAAGGGTGACAGGGTCCTGGGATGCTGTGATTGAAGGCCAAAGTAAATGACATAAAATGTGCTGCTTTGTGTAAATCTTTTAAAAACTGCAGATAGCAACCAATATGGCCCCCAACAGGACTGTGGCATGTGGGAATGGGGGAACTGAACATTTTACTTTCCTGTCATAATTCTGACAAAAATCCCTGGCCCCAAATCTGCTTTTGAATCAGTGGGGGAAATCTTGTCAGAAATAAGCTCAACATTGTACCAAAATATTTAGCACATTGCATATCGAAACGGTTCAACCACAGAATGAAATCTTTATTCTCTGCAATATGGCTTGGGAAGAGAGATAAAGAGTGAAATAGTAAGGGCTTCAGAATTAAAGAGGTTCCTACACCCCACAGTCCTCTTCTAAAGTATTCCATTTTCTTATCACTAAAGTGCACATTTTCCATCTATTATACGAATTCTTAAATCAGATACAGCCAATGAGTATTGCTATTTCTGATAGCATATGCCAATTGGACACCTTGAAAAGATTTGAGGATATTGATCCATAGAAACCAAGTGAATTAGCTTGTTTTCCCTGAGAATGGAAAACCAATAATATTATCCAATAGGTAGAAAGTAGTGTCAACTTTTATTTGAAAACCACATGAACCTACAACAAGATGTCCTACTTCATAGATAGAAACTCCTAATTCTTATCTCAGGGCTGAGCTTATGACTCCCATTGCCTTCACTATAAATTGCACATACTTATCTCTGTCCTTAATCATGTCTTTAGGAGTATTATCAACATTTTGCTATAATCCTTCTATTGGCTTTTTTAACTGCTGTAAGAAAATAATTTCTTCCACCCCCAATCTTGCCCTCTAGCAGACCAGTAAAGGGCACTTTCTGTCACCCATGAACCAAGTACAAACATTCAGTATATGTAATATATGGTTATAGCATTGAAGAAAAACTATGTCCATAAGGCCTTTTCCAAAGCAGGATTCATAACAGCATGATTCTGGACAGACTCTGCAGAATGGGTATTGTAGGCACTGTGTTGTAGTGGCTGCATTCTTACCTGCATGGTCATGTTGGGAGAGTAGCATTGGGAGAGTGCTCTTCAGCCCACTGGTGTTTATGCTCTGGGGTGCCACACGGCACTATTTTGTACTCAATGCTATTCAATATTAAATCTCACTGAACTCAATAAGCATGCAAATGATCAGACCTCTCTTTCCCCTCCTTCCCCTCTCCTCTCCCTTCCTTCTCCATTATTCCTCCCCTCCCCTCTTCCTTCTTCCTGCTCCTCCTGCCCACTCCAGGCCTCCCTCCCTGTGGTCAGTTTCACCTATCCTAAGCATGATTGCAGGGGAGTAAATCCCACTGAACTCAATAAGCATGCAAATCATCAATCCATTCTCAGCAAACTTGTACAGGATCCCATGTCTTACCTCCCACATTAAAAAGCAGAGAAATTCACTAATAGGCAAAAAACCTTGCAGTTTAAGAATGTACATATTGCCAACATATATTTCTATCAAACTTTAAAAAGCAGGGAAATTGGGCAGCTCTAGTGAATGCACCAAGGCAGTAGGAGACCTGACCTCTGAGATATTGTACTGCCCTACAAATTTGTCAAAATGCAAACACAATTTGGGTTGGTCTTTCACAGTCCAATCCACTTCCTGTGTAGCTTGGAAGAATTTGGTGATGTGTCTCTGAGCATATGGTGAGTGGTGGCAACATCTGCAGTCATCCCAAATAACAGAAACAAGACATGTGCTGTGCTGATCTTGTTTCAGCAGAGAGGAAGAAACATTATTAAAACAGTCGATATAGTTCAGATAGTCACTTTAGATATGTTTGATTTACTTTGCAGTTTTAGTGTTGATTCCTATAGTAAATCATATTCTTTTGCTTCTGTTTCTGTGAATATGTGAAGTACAGCAACACTGCAACACTTTAAAAAAGCTCCAAAAACAACTGTGGAATAATGGCACTGACTGTTCTGCAGAATAGTTTCCAATGGATATGAGGAGCATCTCAGTTTGCACAAGATAAAACAGTGGGAGGTGAATTATATTCTAGCAAAATTCTAGGCGTGCTCTATATTTTTAATTGACCATGCCCACCTTTCCTTAAGTGGAGTAGTTTAAGCACAGCAGGCTGAAAACATGCATCTTGGGAAGGCCAAGTATGTCACAACATATTGTAATCAGTCTGATTTTACATCAAACTGAAGTTTCACATTCAACTGTTAATGTGCCCAAAATAGAAACAGTTTGGAACACAAAAGGCTGTCTTCACTATCATATGACATTGACCAATAAAAAGACTTTGAAAATAATAAAAATAAATTTGACACAGATTTCTAGGATGAATAATGAGAGAAATATAATTTTCTAGGTTAGATTCTCTATTAACACAGTAGTAGTAACACAGAAAAGAAGCAAAGTAAGAAGAACACCAACAAACATACAAAAATATAATTCTCCATCTTTGGAGTTGGGAGGTGTTGCCGCCACTCACCCTATGTTACCAAATTCTTCCAAGCTACACAGCAAGTGGATTGGACTGTGAAAGACCAACCCAAATTGTCTTTACATTTTTAGAAATTTGTAGGGCAGTCCAATATCTCAGAGAGGAGGTCAGTTCTCCTGCTCCCCTGGTGCATTCACTACAGCTGCCCAATTTCCCTGCTTGTTAAAGTTTGATAGAAATATCTGTTGGCTATAAGTACAATCTTAAATTGCAAAGTTTTTTGCCTATTAGTGAATCTATATGAAGCGGTTGGGAGTAGTCATTAGGAATTTTGGAACAAGGAGTCAACAGTTTGCTGATGATACCCAACTCTATTTTGCCATTGCATCTGAGTCAGGTGAGACTGTGCTAGCCCTGGATAGATGTCTGGATGCAATGGTGGAATGGATAAAGGTCAGTAAACTGAGCATGAATCCTGGAAAGATGAAGGCTTTGTGTGTGGGTGGTTCCCATGTCCCGGTTCCCATGTCAATTTCCTGTTCTGGATGGGGTTGCATTCCCTCTGAAGGAGCAGGTATGTAGTCTGGAGGAACTCCTTGATCCACCTTTGTCACTAGAGGCCCAAGTGACATTTGTGGCTAGAACCAGTATGTGGCCATACAGTTTCAGCTGGTATGCCAGTGTGACCATTCCTGGACCATAACAGCCTGACCACAATGGCCCATGCATTGGTAACCTCAAGATATGGTTACTGTAATGTGCTGTATTTGGAGCTGGAAGCTCCAGCTAGTACATTATTATCATTAATTATTGTTGTTAGAATTTGTGTCCTATTCTTCCTCCCAAAGGAGCCCAGGGTGAAAAACATATCAACAAAAAGAAAAGCAATCTAAAAACAGTTTAAAACATTCTAAAGCACGAGTACAATTAAAATATTCTAAAAACAAAATTATAATTAAAACATTTTTTTCATCTAGTGATCTCCAGGTTGCTAGAAACAGTTTTCTTAAGCCATCAAATGCCTGGGTAAAGAGGATTTTTTTAAAAAAAATTCCCCCTGAAAGTCAATACTGACAAAGACAGGTACACCTCACTGGGGACCCAAATGGGGAGCCACCACTGAAAAGGCTGTGTCATGGGTCAACAGCAGCTGGACAGCCCCTAGTGGCAGCACCACCAAGAAATCTCCACCTGCTGAACATAGGGTCTGATATGGTTGAAACAGAGGAAGGTACTCTTTAGATACTTGAGTCCCAAGCCATTTAGGGCTACGTATGTTAATACTAATATCAGTAGTTCACTGGCAGCCAGTGCAGAGCTTTCAGGATTGGTACACATGGTCGTATCAGGCTGCCCCACTTACCAGCCTAGCAGCCACATTCTACACTAACTGCAGCCTCTGGACCTTCTTCAAGGGCAGCCTAATATACTGTGTGTTACCATAGTCCAGAACATGAACAACTGAGGCCATGCTATCCCAATCCAGGAACAGCCATAGCTGGCCAATCAACCTCAACTAGGCATAAGCACTCCTAGCCACAGAAGATACTTGGGATTCTAGTGACAAGTTGCTATACACAGAGCTTGGAAAAGTTACTTTTCTGAACTACAACTCCCATCAGCCCAATCCAGTGGCCATGCTAGCTGGGGCTGATGGGAGTTGTAATTCAAAAAAGTAACTTTTCCAAGTTCTGGCTATACAGTACCTGCAACTCCAGCCTCCTTCAGTTACTACAAACACCATGCTCAAAGGTGTCAAAAACCACTGAGAAGGAGAACCAAAAGGGTCACATTGCCCCTGACTCTCTCCCAATAAAGAATGCAGTGGTCAGACTGTTCACAGGAGCAGATTACTCACAAGATGTCACCCAACTGCTGAGAGAGCTGCAGTGGTTGCCCATTTGCTACCAATGTACTTGTGTTAACTCACAAAGTACAATATACTTGTGTTAACTCACAAAGCCCTAAACAAATTGGGCCCAAAATATCTTAAGGACCATCTGATTCCTTATGCTTCACTTCAGTGAGATGCTCTGATGGGGAAATTTTGCTGGTTACCCACACCCCTGAGGTTTGGTTGGCCTTCAATAGGGACTGAAACTTTAGTGTGGCAGACCTGCCCTATGGCATTCCCTACCAGCAGAGGTTTGGCAGGAACCTTCTTTTAGACCCTGCCTTCTTTTAGACATCATCTGAAAAGTGTATTGTTTAGATAGACCTTTGCAATATGATTTTTTATTTTACCCAACCAGTATTTAGTGATATTTTAAAAGATGTTTTTATGGATAACATGCTGATTTTATTATAACTTTCTATGTTGTATGCTACCTTAACATAGCTTTATGAAAATGCAGATCATAAATACTTAAATAAATAAATAACATATCGTGACATACTATTATTATTCATTTAGTCAGAGCATGTATACCCTACTCTTGCCCTATTGCAGTTTTCAAAACACTGCATGAGATTCAGGTTTGACATTTAACTTTTTTTTATAGTTCTTCCATTTTTTCCCCCTTACCCAGTAACCAGTGAAGTACCATGCACGGATGTTCTTTCCCATTGATGTCATGGAGCACTGAGCCATATCACCCAGATTTTACATTTGAAAAAGAAACCTGCTGTAATCAGTTTGGCAAATATTCTCTAATATCTCAACAGTGTCCATTCAACGTGCAATTTATTTCAACTGGCAGGGGAACAGTTTGAGAAAAGCAATTAAAATATGACTGCCCACAAACCATTCATAGATGTAAACAGTAGCACCCTGGCATAGTTCTACTCTGTAAAGAACCCAATCTGAATTATTACTAACATGGCCAGACTATGACTAGATGCTTACTGACCCATACAAACCAGGGCAGCAACTTCATTATCTTGCAGAAGACCAGACTAGACTTATAATGACCTGCAAAGACCCAAATTAGACTTTGTTTTCCAGATTCAGGCAGCACATCACATTTCCAAGTCCTATGGACTGCAGTAAATTCATTTGTGAGAAGTGTTAATGGTGTATGTGATTTCTTTGCTTACCCAAATTCTGTTGGCATTTTGTCCCACATTTTATATGCTCTTCATTCTTTCTTCCTGTTTGGACTCACACTTATGTTTCCTAGGTTTCCTAATAGGCATGAAGAACAGACAAAGTATTTTTCAGCTAAAATTCCTTTTTGCATTTAAAATGGGAAATACTCTGGTTTGTATCCAACAAAGTCATTTCATGGGCAGAAGACTTCTGCTTGTGCAAAAGAGCTTTCCCTCCTTCTTCTAAATAAATAAATAAAATAAAATATTGTGACATTTTACCCACCCAAATATGTTCTGGGGTTTTCCCCAATCCTCCATACCTGATTTTGGGGGGTGCAGGGGGCACACAGGGAGAGGAGATGGAGGGGAAGTTCCACTGCAGAAGCTGAAGTCATTTCCATGACTTTATTGGTGCCAATCCTCTGCTGACAACTTAAACACTAATGTTAGTTTGTGGCATGAATTTTCATAGGCCAGTCATGTTGAGACAAATTTGTTCATTTTTAAGATGGCACAGGGCAACTTGGTTGTTTCCCTCTACCAGACTCTTCATTTTTGTATACAAGGAGAGTAAAGCCTTTGAATGAAATTTGTGCTGAATTAGCTGAAGGAGAGTAGAAAGAACAGGAGGAGGAGAAAGTAGTTTAATGATCACAGGGCATGCCTATATTTTTGTCAGACCATTTATGATTTCATTCAGTATGTTTAGTCACTTTAGGAATGTCGACTCCTGTGTTGATATCTGGATAATCACATTGGGAAAACAGAAGAATTGGTGCATTAGCCCATGGGGTACATTTGACACTGGTATTGTCACTCCAAACTCTATCTTATCTTACTAGATCTGGTGGTAAACCAGGAGATTCAGGGGGACTACAAGTGCAATTGTATACAAAGCAAATATGATTAGAATACTGGGATCCTGCTTCCCATTAATTCAGGTAACCTTTAAAGCAGCAAATGTACAGAATGGAAAGTTTCCTTGGGATGAAGTCAGTGTGAGAACAGATTTATCTGGTTTGAAAGTGGCAAGGTAGAACCTTTTTCTTTTTGTCTGTCCCACTTTTATCTTGGGTGAAACATGTTTTGCAGTGCTTCAAGAAGCTGTGACCACATAGATACTAAGCACACCAGGGGGAGGGTGTCTCAGTCATACTTCCTTCAACACAACTCAGAATGTATTGTGTGTTTTCAGTCTTGAAACAGAACTAGATATAAAGAAGAACCAGGGAGGGGGATGGCCCCCATAAATGCAATCACCTTGTCAAGATTTCCCCACTTTTTCTACAATGCATGATAATGAAAAAGTATCATTCCATAATTATTTTAGATTACTACTCATCATGGGGAGAAATTGGCATTGAATAGCCATTCTCATCTTCTTCATCACATCTAGTTCTGGCCTTAGACTACTTTTTAGACACAATCAAATTAGATTGTGCTTATTATGCTATTTTGAACACAGCCATACTGGATACTTTGCTTATGTGCAATTATTTCTCATATGAAGTGTTTAAAGTCACAATCAAAAGATCTGAGAGAATGGGAAAGGGAAGAACATGAAATAATATTTTGTTCCTGGCAAATCACACACTCTATAGGCTATGCATTACATCCTTTTTCATTTGGTTGTTTATAATGCTACTATATTCAGTTCATCAGGGCTATCACTTTCACATGATACATACCAACATGGATTTCTTATCAAGTGCACACTCAGCAGAGAGCCACTATGAAGTGTGATGCCTCAGAGATGACAGCAAGTCTCAATGCTAATCAAATTAAGTTCTGATCCCTATAATTATTTAAGAATTGCCACTGAAATTTCAGTGTTTCAAAATGTGAGAGAACTTTGGAGGTTCCACCTTAGTCAAAAACACTGAAGCAAGTTTGAGAACAGACCTATCTGGATTTACAGGACAAAAACAATTTGACTCTTTCAAAACATGTAGAATGTCACATACAGGGTAGAAAGCACAAGAAAATTGTAAAGAGCTCTAGATGGCTGCATATCTATTAAATGACAGAAACAGCCCACTTTACTATTGTATATGAAACCCATCCAGATATAATAAGAATTCTGAAAGCAGAGTAAAACAAGACAGGATTAAGTTTCAGAACAGTAAAAGTTCACATTACCGCATCACCTCACACCCCACAAGGCAAGACAAAGGAAATCCATCATTGTTTGCTTTAAACCAGGGATGAGAATCCAATGGCCCTCTGAATGCAGTTTTATAAACCACTTCCTGGCAGGGCCACCAACATATGGGTAAAAAGGGTCCATTTCTACCGGGCCCAGGGCCAGCAGGGGCCCCAGGCAGTTAGCTTTCATTTTTTTTAAAAAAAAAGTTTCTAAATGCTCCAGATCAAAAATTATACACCAAAATATGAGCTGCTATCCCCACCTTTTCAGGTTTTTAGCCAATGAGTGAAGTCAGAGCTGTGATTGACAAAGGATTTGTTGAACACCAGGCAATAGCTAGATACCCTTGCAAGTCCTGAAAAGAGCTGCCTTTTCCTGGCTTGTCTTTGCATTTTGGTTAATGGTGTGCAAGTGCACATCTCAAGGGGTGAGTACACTTACAGATTTTCAGCAGCAGTATATGTACCTGCCTGCCCATTTTTCTCACTCTGTGCACATTCAGCATGAAGAGTAGAACAGCAGATCAAAGAAACACACACAGCACAGCAGGATCTTGGTAGGCATGCACAGTAAATAATTTCAGTGATGAAGATAAAAAAGTGTACATGCAAAACATTTTGTAAAAAAAATGCATATTATACATTTTATCTATCAAATAATTTTTGAACAGAAATAAAGTATACATGCAGCTTATGATGCCATTTCAATGTGTTTAAATTTTCAAAATATAAAGAGTCATACAAATTTAAATTTTCCTGGGCTGCTGAACAGGACAGTTCATTTATCTAATTCATAGCCTGTTTCAAAAACCTTCTCAACATGAGACTTTAATCCTATATTCACTTTTCTGGGAGCAAAGCTGCAATTCTAATCCCACATACCTGGAAGTAAATGGAATTGAATTCAATAGGACTTACTTTTGAGTAGAAATTGTTAGAATTGTGCTGTAAGTCAATGGGACTTTTCAGTAGACTTTGCATAGGTTTGTGTTGCTAACCCTATCTCCCTTCCAATCCCATTTTTAAAATAAATTAGGCAAGCCTTACTTAGGTATCATTGCTGTTATTTGGCAAGAAACTAATACTAATTTATTTATTTATTTAAAAAATGCTCTGCAGTGACTGGTTTTGACAGTAAACTGTTATATGGGGTGTATATTCTTTTACATCTCCTGTGTATGCTAATGGAATCTTTCCAACAACCCTGTGAGATAGGTTAGGCTGAGATTTGGTTAAGTCAAGCTTCACATGCTTAGTGTGTGTGTGTGTTGGCAAGCTTTTTTGTTGGTATTTTGCTTTAAAAATATCAGAACTCTGGGACATTGCCATTAACGCAATAGTGCGGGGCTCTGGCTTTTCTCCCCTCTCTGCATGATCTCTGAATAGGGCATGATATAAATATGCACCTAATGTTTCTTCCTGGGTCCTCCCTCCCCCTTTAATCTTTGCAACCTTTGAGGTAGGTTAGGCTAAGAGTTGGTTCAGTCACACTGCAAGTGCTTAGAGCAGCGATTTTCAACTGCTGTGCCACGGCACATTGGTGTGCCACAAATGGTCCACAGGTGTGCCGTGGGAGTTTGCTCACATGAGAACGTCCCTTAAAAATTTTCACTTTAGCAAATGGCAGTTGTGTTGAGCAATAATGACAGCGATTGACACATAAGGGCAGGGTGGAAAGCGGGGTGGGGCATTGCTGACTCCTGATGAGGAGAATCTGGGGGGAAGTTTGGTGGTTGCTGCCCCAGGCTGTGAGAGGAAGCGGATCTGTCCCCCTTAGGTCGTTGCTATGGGATGCATTCAGGTCTATCAGACAGAGTTGCTACCTCGACCTGCTGCAAATCGCCGTGGTGGGTAGTCAGAGTGCAGGCAAGAGCTCCATCCTTGAGAACTTCGTCAGCTGGTCAGTCAGTCAGTTGTTCATGGGGATGGGGGAAGAGACTCTTTGGCTGCATGCCTGAGTGGCTTCCTTGTGCTGCCGTCCGCCCATCAGCTGTGTACGATCTAATTTTAGGCGGGAGGTTTGAATCCCTGAAGAGCAGGGGATTCAAACCTCCCGCCTAAAATTAGATCACACGCAGCTAATGAGTGGGCGGCAGCACAAGGAAGCCACTCAGACATGCAGCTGAAGAGCGGGAGATTCTCCAAGAGCGGGAAAAACCCCTGCCACAGCCCAGCTTCTCTATATCACCAAGCACAGGCCCCCGCAAAGTGCAGGGCTCAGGGTAACTACCCCGCTTCCCAGTGCCTAGGGGCGGCTCTGGTCGCGGGTGATTTTCGTAGGTAGCCTTATGAATGGTGGAATGTGACGTTCTCTCCCCACCTCCCGTAGTTGATATGGATGACTACTTCGATGTGCATTCTCATTGTCCAGTCCAGTAGATGCATTGGGGGGGTTGTCACAAAGAGTTCACATGGTTTCCCCACCCTTCCTCCTTCCATACACACAGCTCAGACTCTGTGCTGTTAGCTACTCTGCCAATGTATATTCTAGGGTAAATTACAGGGCTGTACTAGAAGTAACCTTTGTGCATCTACTCTTGTTGCCATTATTATTATTGTTGTTGTTGTTGTTGCAATTAGGATTTCATATCCAGGGTTACAATAATATATTGTTACAACAGTATAAAAACACAGTATTAAAATCAGTTAAAATAAATAACAATTTAATAGGTGGTCTTTCCTAAGTGGTCTTGGCCTGGTTTATACGTTTGTCAGTCCTTTTTGCATAAAAGCTCAGCTTTCTTGGGGTGTTGCTGCATGAGAAAAGTCTCAAACTACCAGACTGTCAAAAATGTCAAGATAAATAGTTTGTTATTGCTATTTTGTTTTAGTTATTTTGTTATTTCTGAATTTAGTTCTTAATTTTTTTTCAGGACTTATTAGACATGGATAGATTTTCAATTAAAAAACGTAAGTTGGACGATGACAATGAATCAGGTGTGGCTGGCACTAGTTCAGGTAGTAACGCACATAGTACTGTCAGTGTTAGTTCTAAAACTGTCATGCGCCAGTATGATGAAGACTATTTGTCCTTCGGATTCATTTCATCGGGAGAAGAAGTGCCACGTCCTAAGTGTGTTGTTTGCAGTGAGAAACTGGCAAACCAAGCTATGGTTCCAAGTAAGCTGAAAAGACATCTTCACACAAAGCACTCACATTTAGGTGAGAAACCAATTGATTATTTTTAAAGGGTTATAGCTGATCAAACATGTCAGGCTAAACAATTTACCAAAATCACAACTATTTCTGACAAAGCTCAAGAAGCAAGCTATGCCATTGCCGAAATCGTGGCAAAAAAGATGAAATCTCATACAATTGCTAAGTCAGTAATTTTACCAGCATGCTGTAAAATTGTAAATATTATGTTTGGCGAAACATATTTATTTATTTATTTATTTATTTTATTTCATTTATAAACCGCCCATAGCGAGTAGCTCTCTGGGCGGTGAACAAAACAAGATTAAAATACAGTATTACAATAAAATCAATAACAAACAGCAGCAAATTAAACGAAAAACATTAAATATAAAACATTGAACATTAAAATGCCTGGGAGTATAGCCAGGTCTTAACCTGGCGCCTAAAAGAAAGTACCGTAGGCGCCAGGCGTATCTCCTCAGGTAGGCTGTTCCACAGTTCGGGGGCCACCACGGAAAAGGCCCTAGATCTAATAACAATCCTCCGGGCATCCTGGTGAGTTGGTACCCGGAGGAGGGCCTTGGATACTGAACAAAGTGAACGGGTAGGTTCATAGTGGGAGAGGCGTTCCACAAGGTATTGCGGTCCCACACCATGTAAGACTTTATAGGTCAAAACCAGCACCTTGAATCTAGCTCGGAAACAGATAGGCAGCCAGTGCAAACGGGCCAGGACATGTGTTATATGCGCGGACCAACGGGTCCTCGTCAACAACCTGGCTGCTGCGTTTTGCACTAGCTGAAGTTTCTGAATGGTCTTCAAGGGCAGCCCTACATAGAGCGCATTACAGTAGTCCAGTCTAGAAGTTACCAGAGCGTGAACAACTGAAAAAGAGATCTCGAAAATCCCTGTGTCAGATAACACTGTTAGTCGTCGTATACAGGACATGTCTCAAGACATTGAGTCACAAGTGATAGCTAACATTAAAGAAGCCAATTTCTTTGCTATCCAGTTGGACGAGTCAACTGACATCACCGGAAAAGCTCAACTCCTAGCATTCAGCAGGTTTGTTTTTAATGGAGCCATCATTGAACAATTGTTATTTTGCAAATCACGTCCAGAAACAAGAAGAGGCCAAGACATTTTTGATGTTGTCAACATCTATTTCAGTTCTCACAATTTGTCATGGAAATCATGCATCAGCATCTGCACAGACGGTGCTCCCACTATGTCGGGAAGCCTAAGAGGATTCGTCGCACTGGCAAAACAAAAGAACCCTGGCATTGCTTTTACACACTGTTTCCTGCACAGAGAGGCCCTTATTTCAAAATCAGTACTACCTGAACTCCAAAAAGTACTGGCTGAGACAATCAAAATGGTTAACTACATCAAGAGTAGGCCATTAAAATTGAGGTTGTTTTCAGTACTGTGTTCTGCCATGGAAGCTGCTCACACATAACTTCTACTGCACATGGAAGTGGGATGGCTATCTCAAGGGCGGGTGCTTTCAAGGTTGTATGAACTGAGGTAAGAGCTTCTAATTTTTTTTACATCAAAAGAGTCTGAGCTGGCTGACCTGCTTAGTGATGAGACCTGGTGCAATGAAGTTGCATTCCTAGCTGACATTTTCCAAGCTTTGAACACTCTTAACAAGACTATGCAGGGAAGGAATGAAAATATTCTTACTTGTACTGACAAAGTTATCTCCTTTAAGGAAAAACTAACACTGTGGGGAGCCAGAATCAAAAAAGAGAACAAAGTTGAAATGTTCGAACTAACAAAAGGTTGAAGACTGGACAGAAACCTTGTCGATTTAATTCTACAAAATTTGTCACTGCTGAGTAAAAACATTGAAAAGTATTTCCCGTCACTTGATGTATCTTCCTTGGACTGGGTGAGAGATCCATTTGTGTTAAGTGTGTGCGAGTCAGCAGAATTAACTGTTGCAGAAGAAGATGAGCTGACGGAAATCAGAAATAATAGAGGACTGAAACTGAAACACTCATCAACAGATATGGCCTCGGACTTCCGGTGTGGAGAGTGATGGCGTTGGCTGCTCCCCGGCTAAGCTCCCTTGTCTGCTGAGCATTATTGACCTGTATTGCAACTCTTCTGAACAGGTCAGAATAATTAAGTAAACCGGGAAGTTTATCTTATCTGTGAGGCTCAGCAGACATCTGTTCTGTGAAGGAGTGTTTGCCACACAAGAAAGACTGGAGTGTGCTTGTTTTTAACAGCATTCCGCTATATCAACAGCTTGTAGCACTCTCTCCAAATTTTGCTATCCTGCTATTTATCTGAGAGGGTCATTTGACAAAGAAAGATCAAAGACCTTTGGGTTACTACAATACAAGCTATAGTGAGCTTTATGAACTAATAGATGCCAGGGAAGCCTTGAGAACAACACGTCGGGCGTTGGAATTGAATGCTTGTTATTGCTAGCAACTGGTTGATCTGTTAGGGAGAGCTAAACATACAGGCTCTGTAATAGATAGCCCAAATTTTTAGTAAACTACGGCCAACTTTTATGGAACTACAGAAGAAATTATAAAGATATGATGCTAATGAGAACGGGGTATAGGACTTTGGGAATCCCCCTTTCCCAGGAGGTCTCTTTAAATAAGCGAGATACACAAATCAAAATTACCCAATTCCTCACAAAGACGAGGGAAGAGGTGCGTAGGGAGAAAGACCGTGTAAGTCTTGATTGGACCATGGATATCAAGGGCAATCTGATAGACTGTAACAACAATGACGACAACATTAATCTTGCTCGTGAACTTTTGCTTGCGGAGGCGGTACTACAACTAAGCCCACCCCATCTACTGACTCAGGATATTCTAGCCAACAGGGATAATGAATTAATGCCCCAGCATACCCCTGAGTTGACCTCTTACGAAAACTATGTAAATACTCAGGTACCCCCTGTGCACCCGGTCCCACCGACTACAGAGGGGCTTCCAATCGAAGGATGGCTTTTTATGATCTCAAAAGACATTGAACTAATAAAATCCTTTTTGGATAAAAGTAATAATCTAACTATTCTCACAGAAACTCTAATGGTTGTGAACCCGGAACAGCATAGAGAGTCAGATAAGTGCGAGCAAGTCTACTAACCATAATCCAAGGGCACCAAACTACAGAGGAAAAAACAAAATCTCCAGGAGAAAGGGGACTAGCACCCCAAAGAAGAGCAAAAATGTCAAAAATCCAAAGCCCTTAAAGTATAAGAAAATGGAATTTCAGAAACTCTTTAGGCACTTAGAATCTGAGTCTAATCAGAGAGCACTGCAACTGGGTACCTTACCCTCTAGGAACACGAAAAGCTTTAAGGACAAGGGCCCACTGCTCCCCTCTTAACGCACCTGGTCCTTATTCGTACCCTGCTTCTCTCCTTTCAGTTCCTGACCTGAAAATGACTACTCAGATAGTGCTGACCAATACATCATTTGAAACTAACAGTGGTAAGGAGAAGAGCTTTAAGAAAAATAACTGGAATCTAACCCTGAATAGGAAAAAATTGGCATTGTGCAATTTTCCCAAACCCAGGGGAATTCTGTCCCAAAAAGAGCAAAAGCTACATCTTATAAACATTCTGAAGGAGGTATTACCGGGTATGTTCTCTCTTGATGACATAGACAGGGTAGAATATCTTTACGATAATGGATCTAATGCTAGAGCGATGACCACCTTTAAGGAATGAAGTTTAGCCAATGCTTGTTATGCACGTAGAGATGCCTTTTACAGATTTGACATCTTTGTTCTGAGAGTTTTTGAAAACGTAGCTCCCCCCTTGGCGTTGATCTCCCTCCCCCGTAATCACCTAAACAATAGTGAGGTCGAGGTAGCTCATAGCCCTACGAATCTAATTGAACTGGATATTAGTAAAAACTCTCCCCGCCCATATGAAGAACGGGATGCACCTGTCCTTAGGATGGCTGAGGATGTTGGGGATGCAACCAAAGGACACCCCCCTGGTTACGAGGTAACCTCCTTTGACAAGGAAGAATGCAGACTGTTCGACTCATTTGGAGCGTTACCAACAGTTGCCCAAATGGAGATTATAACAAAGTTGGGATCCCTAAAATCCCATCTGACAACCCTCTCTCAAGATAAAAGTGGATATAATAAAGAGACGTTTAATGTCGAGGGGAAATATTCTACCCCAATACAAAAGGAGACTAGCGTGAAGGATCTGAAGGTTGTACAAGAAAGGGCTCCTGGAGTATGTAGGTTTCAGGTTTCGGCAGATATTAACCCTGTTGTCAGCTAACGTGTTTGCAGTGACACCACGAAAATCCCAAAGTGTACACCTGCTAGCAGCAGTTCTACTTTGATAAAAGTGATGCCTCTTGGGTAGAGGTCGGAGCCGAAGGAATTGGGCATGCCAGAAGCAACAACCAGTATGATTGACTACCCAAATAAGAACTCCTGTCGGCCATGTTCAAATGTTAGTAGGTGGAGTCCATGATTGGATGAGATCGAGCTTCTTGAAAAAGACATAGATGTATTGGAGAGTCACAAGAGTATGTTCAAAGCGAGAAATAAGTATACCCCTACTGAAACTGGGAAAGTTCAGAGTCTTAGTATGGATTCCATTGCTCCCTTCCAGCAGGGCCCTCCCCCAGGCATAAATGGATTTCAGTGTGCAGGAAAGAACAAGCAATTAGAGAAGGCCTCCCGTGATGTCATAGTATCACCAAAAGAACAGTATAGCCCTAAGAGTGAAATGGCTGGAAAACCATTCATACCCCCCTTTTGACAGAAATCCTTCTGGTCAAATGAGCAAGTATCTTTATTGTCCTGGAATATTGCTGGATGGGCAAATAAGAGCTTCGATCCTTCCTTTTTTGCTTTTGTTAATGCACAAGATATCATCTTAGTACAAGAGACTTGGCTCAGGGAGGAATTAGCCATGAACGACTTTACCGTCTATTCACTCGCGGCAGCTCCTAGTGATAGAGGGGGTCGACTAAAAGGAGGCTTAGCCATGCTGGTCTCGACTAAACTTGGATTCCACATCACAAAGATTGGGGAACTGGAAAACCTTGCGATGGCCCTACTGCCCAAGTTCCCTTCATTCCACTTATTGTTGATTAATGTTTACCTCCCCCCTTCGCATCAGAAACTTTTAATTCAGGGCATTTGGAGAAAATTGGAGGAATTCATTGGCAAGCTGATGAGTGAACATCCTGAGGCCTATGTCATTGTGGCCAGGGACTTTAATGCCAGGATAGGCCCCAATGATGCAGCCCTATATTCATATTTCCATCTGGTCCCGCCAGAAGTGGAGATGGCTCATCCTCTCCTGGCTAGACAATCTAAGGACAAGAGATGTAACTATGCCAGGCTATACCTCTTACAGATGATAAACAGACTCGATCTGGTGATATTGAATGGGAGACAAAGTCCAGAGGGTCACATCACTCGAAAATGCTTGGAAGTTGTTTAAAAACACTATATTAGAAGCTCAACTGGAGTGCATACCGGAGATCAGAAAAGGTACCGCCAGGGCCAAGAAGATGCCAGCATGGTTAACGAGCAAAGTCAAGGAAGCTCTTAGAGGCAAAAAGTCTTCCTTCAGAAAATGGAAGTCTTGTCCGAATGAAGAAAATAAAAAAGAACACAAACTCTGGCAAAAGAAATGCAAGAAGACAATAAGGGATGCAAAAAAAAAAAATTTGAGAAGCACATTGCTAAGAACATAAAAACCAACAACAAAAAATTCTATAAATACTTTCAAAGCAGGAGACCATCCAGGGAGGCGATTGGACCCTTGGATGATAAGGGAGTCAAAGGTGTACTAAAGAACGATAAGGAGATTGCAGAGAAGCTAAATGAATTCTTTGTATCTGTCTTCACAGTGGAAGATAATAATAATAATAATAATAATAATAATAATAACAATAACAATAACAATAATAATAAAATTTTATTTATGAGTCGCCTATCTGGCCGAATTAACGGCCACTCTAGGCGACGTACATTAATACAATAAAATACAATATAAAACCAGTAAAAACCACAGTCAATAATTAAACTAAACACCACTCTTCCAGTTAATCAACAGCATTAAAAACTAACCCACCCCAGAAATCCAGTAGGCCTGTCTAAACAGCCAGGTCTTCAAGGCTCGGTGGAAACTTATCAGGGAGGGGGCATGGCGAAGGTCGAACAGAAGGGAATTCCAGAGGGTGGGGGCCACAATCGAAAATGCCCTCTCTCTAGTCCGCACCAGCCTAGCTATTTTAACTGGCGGGACTGAGAGAAGGTCTTGTGTGGCTGATCTTGTCAGGTGGCATAATTGGTGATGCTGGAGGCGCTCCTTCAGATAAACTGGGCCAAAACCATATAGGGCTTTAAAGGTCAACACCAGCACCTTGAATTGGGCCCAGTAAACAACTGGTAACCAGTGTAGATCTACTAACACCGGGGTGATATGGTCACGGCGATGGCGGTTGTTAATCAAACGTGCTGCCGCATTCTGTATCAGCTGTAATTTCCAGACTGTTTTCAAGGGCAACCCCACGTAGAGCGCATTACAGTAGTCTAAGCGGGAGGAGACCAGGGCATGTATCACCCGTGGGAGCAGATGGACAGGAAGGTAGGGCTGCAGCCTCCGTATCAGATGTAATTGATACCACGCTGCCCGGCTCACTGCCGAAACCTGAGCCTCCATGGACAGCTGGGAGTCAAGGATGACCCCGAGGCTGCGGACCTGGTCTTTCAGTGGTAGTCTTACCCCATTAAGCACCAGGTCTATATCTCCCAACCTTCTCCTGTCTCCCACGAGCAACACCTCGGTCTTGTCGGGGTTTAGTTTCAGCCTGTTTCTTCCCATCCATCCACTTACGGATTCCAGGCACTTGGACATGGTGTCCACAGCCAACTCTGGTGATGACTTAAATGAGAGATAGAGCTGAGTGTCATCCACATATTGGTGACACTGCAGCCCAAATCTCCTGATGATGGCCCCCAGCGGCTTTACATAGATGTTGAATAGCATGGGGGAGAGGATAGAACCCTGTGGTACTCCACAATTGAGAGGCCAAGGGTCTGAAATCTCATCCCCCAATGCCACCTGTTGGTGCCTGTCTGAAAGATAGGAACGGAGCCACCGTAAAATGGTGCCCCCTATTCCTAATCCCACCAGGCGATCTAAAAGGATACCGTGGTTGACGGTATCGAAAGCCGCTGAGAGATCCAGGAGGACGAGGAAGGTATATTCTCCCCTATCCAACGCCCTCCTCATATCATCCACCAGGGCGACCAAGGCTGTTTCAGTTCCATGTCCAGTCCTGAAGCCCGATTGGGATGGATCTAGATAATCTGCTTCATCCAAGTGTGTCTGTAACTGTTTGGCCACCACTCGTTCAATCACCTTGCCCAGGAATGGCAAATTAGAGACTGGGTGAAAGTTATTTAACTCTTGGGGATCCAAGGAAGACTTTTTCAAAATGGGCTTTATTACTGCTTCCTTGAGGGCTGATGGCATTGCACCCTCTTCCAAGGATGCATTTACCACTGCCTTGATCCCTTCGCTCAGCCTCTCTTTGCAGCTCATAATGAGCCACGTGGGGCAAGGATCAAACAGACAGGTGGTTGGCTTCACAGTAGAGAGCACCTTGTCCACTTCCTCAGAAGGAAGAGGCTGAAACCGATCCCACCGGACCGGAATGCAACTGGCCGACTCTGGCTCACTTCCTGTATCCACGGCGTACGGAATCATGCTCTTCAGGCGCTCAATTTTATCGGCAAAGTGTTTAGCAAATATGTCACAGGAGGCTTTAGAGAGCTCCATGGGTTCCTGAGCAACTGGACCGACCAGGCTTTGGACCACTTGGAACAACCTCCTGGGACAGCACTCTGCGGACGCAATAGAGGCAGCAAAGAATTCCCTCTTTGTTGCCTTTGTTGCCACCTGGTAGGCAGCTATTGCTGCTCTAACCAGTGTCCAATCGTCTTCAGAGCGAGATTTCCGCCACCGGCGCTCTAGTCATCTTGGGCAGATATAGGGCAGATCCCTGAACCTGAACTAACATTTGTAGGAAGGGATTCTGAGGAACTGAGACAAATAGTGGTAACGAAAGAGGAAGTTCTAGGCTTAATGGACAATATAAAAACTGACAAATCACCGGGCCCGGATGGCATCCACCCGAGAGTTCTCAAAGAACTCAAATGTGAAATTGCTGATCTGCTAACTAAAATATGTAACTTGTCCCTCAGGTTCTCCTCCGTGCCTGAGGACTGGAAAGTGGCAAATGTAACGCCAATATTCAAAAAGGGATCTAGAGAGGATCCCGGAAATTACAGGCCAATTAGCTTAACTTCTGTCTCTGGAAAACTGGTAGAAAGTATGATTAAAGCTAGATTAACTAAGCACATAGAAGAACAAGCCTTGCTGAAGCAGAGCCAGCATGGCTTCTGCAAGGGAAAGTCCTGTCTCAGTAACCTATTAGAATTCTTTGAGAGTGTCAACAAGCATATAGATAGAGGTGATGCAGTGGACATAGTGTACTTAGACTTTCAAAAAGCGTTTGACAAGGTACCTCACCAAAGACTTCTGAGGAAGCTTAACAGTCATGGAATAAGAGGAGAGGTCCTCTTGTGGATAAGGAATTGGTTAAGAAGCAGAAAACAGAGAGTAGGAATAAACGGACAGTTCTCCCAATGGAGGGCTGTAGAAAGTGGAGTCCCTCAAGGATCGGTATTGGGACCTGTACTTTTCAACTTGTTCATTAATGACCTAGAGTTAGGAGTGAGCAGTGAAGTGGCCAAGTTTGCTGACGACACTAAATTGTTCAGGGTTGTTAAAACAAAAAGGGATTGCGAAGAGCTCCAAAAAGACCTCTCCAAACTGAGTGAATGGGTGGAAAAATGGCAAATGCAATTCAATATAAACAAGTGTAAAATTATGCATATTTGAGCAAAACATCTTAATTTCACATATATGCTCATGGGGTCTGAACTGGCGGTGACCAACCAGGAGAGTGACCTCAGGGTTGTAGTGGACAGCACGATGAAAATGTCGACCCAGTGTGCGGCAGCTGTGAAAAAGGCAAATTCCATGCTAGGGATAATTAGGAAAGGTATTGAAAATAAAACAGCCGATACCATAATGCCATTGTATAAATCTATGGTGCGGCCGCATTTGGAATACTGTGTACAGTTCTGGTCGCCTCATCTCAAAAAGGATATTCTAGAGTTGGAAAAGGTTCAGAAGAGGGCAACCAGAATGATCAAGGGGATGGAGCGACTCCCTTATGAGGAAAGGTTGCAGCATTTGGGGCTTTTTAGTTTAGAGAAAAGGCGGGTCAGAGGAGACATGATAGAAGTGTATAAAATTATGCATGGCATTGAGAAAGTGGATAGAGAAAAGTTCTTCTCCCTCTCTCATAATACTAGAACTCATGGGCATTCAAAGAACCTGAATGTTGGAAGATTCAGGACAGACAAAAGGAAGTACTTCTTTACTCAGCTCATAGTTAAACTATGGAATTTGCTCCCACAAGATGCAGTAATGGCCACCAGCCTGGACGGCTTTAAAAGAAGATTAGACAAATTCATGGAGGACAGGGCTATCAATGGCTACTAGCCATGATGGCTGTGCTCTGCCACCCTAGTCAGAGGCAGCATGCTTCTGAAAACCATTTGCCGGAAGCCTCAGGAGGGGAGAGTGTTCTTGCACTCGGGTCCTGCTTGCGGGCTTCCTCCAGGCACCTGGTTGGCCACTGTGAGAACAGGATGCTGGACTAGATGGGCCACTGGCCTGATCCAGCAGGCTCTTCTTATGTTCTTATGAGTGTAGCAGGCGATAGGTATGGTGAATATACCTGTATAAAGCCCTCGGGGGCCTCAACGATCGACTATATTGCTGTCTCTTACAGCTTGCTAGAGTGTGTGTCTAATTGTTGTTTGGGTGCGCGAGGTGACAGTGATCACTTACCCCTGATTCTTTCTCTTAATTTGGGATATCAGCCGCTGCAGGTGACCTCCGAGCCTATGTTAAATCTAGCTGCTGAACAAAGAGCCTTGCATATCAAATGGACCCCCAGGTTAGCAAATAACATGTCAAATCTTCTGCATTCTGTTGGTTTCCTTAGCCTGTGTGAGTCCATATTATCCACTAAGGCTCCTGAAACAGTTGTAGATCTCTTCCAGGAGCTGATTAGTTCATTGAATACCCATCTGACCACCAAAGATTTGAAAAGGCTGTACATTCCTGGTTTGACCAGGAATGTATTGACTTAAAGAATTCCCTTGTAGAAAAATATAAGTCATACAGAAGCCTTGAGCTAACATCAGTGCCCTTAGAATATCTGGAACAAAAGAAACAATATAAATCTCTAATCAAGGAAAAAAAGAAGCAGGCCCAAAGAGAGGCGTGGCAAAATCTAATAAAAGCTTCTAGATCAAATGACATGGCTACATTCTGGAGACTTATCTCCAGGGGGTGGCAGTCTAATTTTGTTAGTATGGATTTTTACATTTCAGCCAGTGCTTGGGAATCCCATTTTATATCTATTTTTGCAAAGAGGCAATGTATTTTGCTTTCAGGTTGGGAGGATATCAATATTCTTCCTACATGGCCTCCAGTGTCTATTTCTGAAATTGCCACTCTTCTCAATAACCTTAAATCGGGTAAGGCCCCCGGGGGTGATAATATCCCCCTGGAACTTCTTAAGGATAATATAGAGTGGTGGGCACCGATCTTGGCAGCCCTATTTACATCTATTGATCAAACAGGATATATCCCGAAGGATTGGAGACTGGCTATTATAATCCCTTTTTTTAAAAAAAGAGTTGATCCAGCAAATTATCGACCTATCAGTTTGCTGAGTATCATCAGCAAACTTTATGCAAGCCACCTCCTCGGGAAATTAACAGATGGGCTGGAGAATGAAAATATCTTAGCTGTCGAACAAGCCGGTTTCAGAGCAGGATGATCCACTGTTGACCAGAGTCTGGTACTCCAACATTTGGTGGACAAGTATACCTCAACGCCTGGGGGATCACTCTATGCGGCCTTCATAGATTTTAAGTCAGCAATTGATTTGATCCCCAGGGAAAGACTCTGGGGGAAACTGAGGGACACTAACATTGATAGGCGGTTATTAATTTTAATTCGGAGTCTCTATGGAGATACCCATTGAGGGTGAGGTGTAATCGCGCCGGACATCTGACTGCTCCTATTCCAACCTACAATGGAGTCAAACAGGGATGTGTACCTTTTTAATTTTTATATTAATTTCCTAATTAAAAGCTTAGTGGTTGTGAATTCTCACCCCCTAAACTGGCGAGTAGGACCTTGTCTGCCCTGCTTTACACCGATGATGCGGTTCTTTTGTCCTTAACAAACGTGGGTCTTCGGCATCTCCTGAGAGCGCTAACCGCCTACTGCATGGAAGAAATGCTGGAAATCAATTATGATAAATCTAAGATCCTGGTCTTTACTCGGAAAAGGACCAAACACCGATGGCAACTAAATAACCATTCGATTGAACAGGTCTCAGCCTTCAGATATCTGGGAATACTATTCGACTCCTCGGGTTCGTGGACAGCGCAAATGAATAACGTGGCCGGGAACGTGCAGAGAAGTGTAAGAGCAGTACTTCCATTTTTTTTCTCTAAAGATGGCCAGCATATCCCCTCGACTTTACAGGTGTTTAATGCAAACATTCTTTCCCAAATGTTATACGGCTCACAGCTCTGTACACAGAGTAATTATTCCCCACTTGAATGTATACAATCCAAATATTTTAGAAGTATTCTTGGTGTACCTAATTGTGTACCCAATGTAGTGTTACGTCTAGAACTTGGGTCACTTTTGATAGAGACACGTGCCTGGATTTACAGGTTTAACTTTTGGTTAAAAATGATATTCTCTCCCTCAGGATTGGCCCCATTAACATTAGTAGATACCTTCCAATCACAGTGGGAAAATGCTGTGACTAACAAATTACATCTCCTTGGACTCTCAATGGAAGTGGTCTTAGACCTAGGTTATTACAAGGCCAAAAAAATCATCTGCCAATGAATTAGGGACATCGAGCTACAAAACAACCTGAGCTGTGTGGCAGCATATCCTTTCTATCGGACCAGCGTGAAATCCTTCGCGCCTGCGGGCTACCTAACTAACTTGAATATTGCCAAGTATAGAAAATCATTCATGCTTGCGAGACTTAACGTACTTCCATCAGTGCTGTTGGAAGGGAGGTGTAAGAGTGTCCTTTATTCTGAATGGGTTTGCCCCTGTGAGATCGGGGCAGTGGAATCTGTGGACCATGTTTTATTACATTGCCCACTATATTGTGATTTCCGTGACCTTTTTATTTACCCGTGTTTGTCTAAAATGTCGAGGGCCCCTGAGGCAACATATGTGTACAGCTTACTTGCAGATCGGTTCCCAAGGGTTACCGATATGGCGGCGAAATTCTGTGCAGGCGCTATTGCTCATAGGAGGGTCTTAGTTAAAGATTTTAAAATGTCGCACTAGTTTCTATTAATAATTAGTTTTAACGATACAGTTTTGTAAACTGAAGTTTCCCTCTGTAAATATTTATTTTATAATGCGAATTTGTTTTGTACTACATTTGCTGGTCTACGACTGAAATAAATAAATTCATTCAGATATGGCCTCATTCTGGTTGTCTCTCCGAGAGGAATACCCGATCATCACAAAGATGGCGATTAAAGCACTTCTTCCTTTCTCAACATCTTATCTGTGTGAGGCTGGTTTCTCTGCTATGAACATAATGAAGAGCAAGAACAGGTCGCAGCTTCAAACACTGGAGGAGGACTTGAGGGTATGCTCGTCAACCATCCACCCTCGGAGAAGGGACATCATGAAAAATCACCAAGCACAGATTTCCCACTGATTTATTTTTTTAAAAAAATAACACAATTAAAATTTTAGTTATTGAACTTTAAACACAATCTTAAAAAACTGATGGTGTGCCTTACAATTTTAGCGCCTTGTCAATGTGCTGTGAGATGAAAAAGGTTGAAAATCACTGGCTTAGAGAATGTGTGTGCACAAGCACGCGTGCTCTTGCGTGCATGTGTATTCACAAGTTTTGGTTTTCTTTTTGGTAATTTACAGTAAAATATCAGAACTATGAAATGTTAAAGCAATGAGGGGTGCCTATGTGCATGTTTTCCCCTCTCACTGCATGGTTGGTGAATATGTCATATTTGCACCTTACTTTTCATATTGGGTTCTCCCCCCCTTTTTTTTGCAGCAATCATGTGAGATAGGTTAGGCTGTGAGTTGGTTCTGTCACCAATGTTGTGAAGCTTCACATACTCTAGAGTATTTTTTGTCTGTTGTTATCAGGGATTCAAAATAGCTGTTCATATTGGTAACATATGTACCTAAGCAATAGTTGGCCAGGAGATGGGAATGGGTGGGACATAGGAGGCCCAATCTACATCCAGTGTACCAGGCCCAGAAAATTCTGTTGGCACATCTGCTTCCTGCCCAAAAGCAGTGTGGATAAGATTAAAACTTCCCTTCTTCCCTGACCATTAGCTATGGTGGATGGGGCTGGAGTCCATCAGCATCTGGAGGGCTCCAGCTTTAAAGTAACCTCTTCTATCCTTTGCTCTTATGTTTATATGGAGGGGAGTAGCTCCTGCATGTTTAGCGTTTGCTACAGTACTCTCATTTCATTGGGCTGGGTTTAATAGATAACAACAAGGCATAATGTTTCTCTCACTGAGTATGTAGTCACTTGGGCCAACTGTGAGAGATGGGACCTGCCTTGCCCTAATCATATGCTCCCCAACACAGGACTTCACCACAGATAGAAGACTTGGGTGTGAGCAGACCACCCAAGGACAATCACAGCATGGGCAGCCAGGCCAGATCCTTGGGCAGGTAGAAGTATAGGAAGTGGTCTGCCTGCCCCTCACCTCTAGATAGGCTGCCATCCAAATCTCCTCTCCCCACCAGCAGGGTTTTATAGAGTGGCAGGGCCACTGCCACATCTGCAGCCCTGCTACAGTAAGATCGCTGTGCCAGCCTGGAGCTGGTATAGTGCTGAGACTCACATCAGGCCAATGGCATCACATAACAGCAGTGAAACTGGCTCAGGGTCCAATGGCTCCTGGGCCAGCTCAGCGCCTTCTCCTCCCTGACTCCAGAACACCCTGTTTTGGGGCTGGCTTCTCATGGAGGGGATCAAAATGATGGCACTCCCACCCACCTATATGATTGGTAGTCAAAAGAGGGAGTGCCACATTGAAACTTGCACCACACTATTGGTAGTGGGGTGTGGCTTGGTTGGAAGAGTTGGACAGAGGGACACCTCTGCCTAATCCAAATCCCCTTCCAGTTTGGTGCAAGATGGGGTTGGATTACTCTGCCATTTATCAAGTTTCTTTGCTTTGTCTGTAGAGATAGTCATAAAAGTTAACCTGTGGCAAGAATAAAACAACAATAAAGGATTAGTACAGTTAAAAGGAAAATGCTATAACAATAAAAATAATGTTAGTGGCCCCTGGATTAATTGAAGAAAGGCCAGAATTATTAGCAAACCACATAGTCACTAATGAATTATGAGTGGAATGAAGTTAGTGAAGGTTTTGTAATCCTATGGCTGCTGAACTGCTGGTAAAAATGTGTTAAGTCTAAAAACAAAACAAAAAGATGATTAAGTGTTGAACCTCTCAACATTTTGTTTATAAAATGGAAAACAGCTATCATTTGAAAAATGGCATCTATCTACAAAGCTGCAGGTCTAATGTGAGCAGGAGACAAAAAGAAATAGCTAATTAATTTAATGAACCAAGACAATTGTCATGTTTTATGTGTCTTAGTGCTTAATAGCTTTAAGGCTGTTGTTTCTGCATGGTGCTTTCCCCCCCTTTTTCTTTCTACAAATAAGAAAAACTGGGTAAGTGGCACAAAATAAAAACTATTTTTACCATCTTTTTTTTAAAAAATAAAGAACTGAAACCCTATTTTAAGCAAAGCTCTTCTTGATTTCAATGGCTCTCTATCCAAGAGTGCTAACACATGCCTCAGGGACAAATGTCATTACCCATCCCAGAGCTCCATGGACAATCTTATGTGGACACGGGTCTCTTGTGATAGCAAATTTCCATATTTCCTTCAACAGAGTGTACAACTCTTTGGAAGGGCTGCTTACAGATGAAATTAACAGGAAACCACTTAAGGCAAGGAAACTCTATGCACTTAAGATACTGAGCTCACAAGGAATCATTCTTTGATTGGGATGTATATGTTGCTCAATCCAGAGACATCTAATCTGAGTACATATGTGCTATGCTGTGCTGTGCTGTGAACACCTCTGTGCACACAAAAAGCCGCTATTCATGACTAGTCTGTTTTGTGAAGGGTCAAGATTTAGTCAATTGCTAATCATGCCAAAATCTCTAAATTTTTTGATGGTCCCATTGGTGTGCTTGGAACTGAAATATGCCAGAAGGAAGCAGAATGCTAATTAAAACTCAGACTCAAACCCAAGGGACCAACTATGTGCTTAGATCTCAATTGTTTTAATAGGAAGTATAGCATTTCCCTCCCTTTAGATTGAATTTCATAATACTAGAATCTGCTGTATTATTGACACACAAGCTGCATTTTTTTCTGAGCTGTGGTCATATTCCATAGAAATCCATTAAGATAATTTTCAAGAAAGTATATTTATTTGTCAATTTGTTAAAATATTTTTGTCTCAGTATCCCATGCTAAGAATTGGACACTCAAGGTTGCTCATATTCATAAAACACAATAAATAAAGCAGAAATAGTAGATAATTCTAGATAAATTATTGCAGCAGTAATAATGAACAGAATAAGCACCCTACAAAAAGGCACATCTAAAGTTTTTTTTTCCAACTTGCAGCTGAAAGCATGAGTGGAGACAATCAAAGAGAGTAGGCTGCTAAATCCCTACAAAAGAGATTTGCCCCCACCTGGAATGAAGACTTGACAAGATAGGAATTTGTAAAAAAAGGTTATATTTATTAATATAACAAGGAAAAATTTGCACCAATTTTAATAACAAGTAAGGGCTCGTATAGCCTTGTTATTGTGACCCGTCCTGGGACCTTAGGATGAAGAGTGGGTGCATGGATAACAAATCAAAATTTTGTTATTGTTATTGTTTTATTATTTTATTTTATTTGTTAGTAGCCTAATAATAATGATAATAACAATAATAATGTTTATTGTACTATCCGAAGGCCATGACGAAAGGTTGTCTAATACCAAACGGTCTCTAGGAGACTTACAACAGATTTAAAACATATGCAAATTTGAAACAAGAATCATAGATAAAAACACACAGTCAATAAAAGTAATCAATATATTAAAAGACATACATAATAATCAATAAAAACTTAAAACCCATCAAATAACAAAAAGGAATAACTAGGACAACACACATCAAGGGCCAAAGGCCTGAGTGAAGAGAAAGGTCTTTGTCTGGCACCTAAAGATGGATAGAGCAGGTGCCAGGTGTGCCTCCCTGGGGAGAATATTCCACAGCCAGGGGCCACCACTGAAAAGGCCCATTCTCATGTTGCCACCCTCCATGCCGGAGGAGGAGGAGGAGGCACACAAAGCAGGCCCTCTGATGATGAATGCAGGGAAATGGTTGGTTCATATGGGGAGAGACAGTCATCGAGAAACTGAGGTCCTCAGCCGCATAAGACTTTATAGGTCAAAACCAGCCCTGAAACTAATAGGTAGCCAGTGCAGGTGTGCCAGAATTAGTGTTATACTTGTGAACTGACTTACCTTGGTAAATAATCTGGCCACCAAATTATACACCAGCTGCTGTTTCCAAACTGTCTTCAAAGGTAGCCCCACATATAATGTATTGTACTAGTCATAGCTAAAGATCACCAGAGGATAGACAACAGAACTTAGGCTATATCTGTGAGAAAGGGGTGCAATAAAAGCTGATGGAAGGTGCTCCACCTCAAGCAACAGTAACGGATACAGGAGTACACCCAAGCTAACAACCTGCTCCTTTAAAGGAATGTAACCCCATTCATCCGGACTATTATAGTGTTTCAGTCTTGTTTGGATTAAACTTCAGTTTACTGGCTCTCATCCAGTCCTTTACCGAGGGAAGACACTGATTTAGCACATCTACTGCCGTACCTAAAGGTGTAAAGGAGAGGTAGAGCTATGTGTCATCAGCATATTGCTGAAAACATAGTCCCAAACTCTGGATGACCTGACTCAATGGTTTCAAGCTGATATTCAATAGCATGGGGGATAAAATTGAACCCTGCAGAACCCCACATTGAAAGTTCCACTGGGCAGAAACAGCATTCCCCAAACACTACTCTCTGAGAACAACCATCAAATAGGACTGGAACCACTTAGACAGCCTCCCCAAAAGAATATCATAGTCAACGGTACTGAAAGCCATTGAGGGATTAAGAAGAATTAACAGGGGTACACTCCCACTGTCTCTCTCTTCCAACATAGATCATCATACAGGTCAACTGGCAGTTTCCATGGAAAAACCGGGCCTAAAATGTGGTTGAAATAGGTCCAGAAAATCGATTCCATCCAAGAGAACTTGGATCTGGTCCACAACCATATACTCAAGAACCTTGCCCCCAAAGGGGAAATTAGTAACTGTTGGTTAATTATTTATATTTTCTGGGTCCAGGGTAGAGATTGGATCCTCGTGCTGCAGTCCATCCAATTGCATTTCCATGAGACTGACAGAAGGTTGCTTTTTGTTTCAGTTCACTTTCCTCACTAGTTCACTTTTACCATCCTGATCTTTTTTCCTCATGAGAAATATCAATATTTAGATCATTATTTCTGACAAAGGGAAAATACTTTCCCCACTCTCCCGATCTTCCCCCTTCACCACTTCCTTCTCCTCTTATCTGAAATGTATCTTCCCCCCCTACACACACAAGCCATGGAAAACAAGAGATTGCATTCCTGTGTGGTCAGTTTCACCTTAGCAAAGCAGAGACCAGGCTAGTCAATTTCTCATCCTCCTCTTCAGATGCATGCCCTTTAGACCACCCCTCCTGCTCCCTTTGGTTCCAAGAGCTGTCACTTGAGAGGTCAGGCTACAAACATTTTTCCTTTTATCAAAACACCATCCCCTCCGCCTTCTTTCCTCCTTTCATTTATTTATTTTTATTTATTTATTTATGAGATTTGTCAGATACCCATCTGGCAGAGGTTAATCTGCCACTCTGGGCGACTTACAACCAAACACAAGTACATTTCATATAAACATAATCAAAATCCTAAAAATTAGAAATTAAAAATTAAAAGCTTAAATATTTAAACTTTCAGAATTGTATTTGACTCCCTCCCCCAGGAAAAAGTAAATAGCATGTCAGTTTCAGTTAATAACAGACTGGTCAATCAGCTTAACATTATATCAGACAATACTCTTTTAAAAACAAATATCCATGCCGGCAAAAGCTGAGGATGCTCCATAACTTTCCGCATGTTTCCTCAGAGATTGCAGAACATGAGAATTGTGGGGGCATTCGGTTTCAATTTTGACTTCAACCAAATCCTAGCCCATCCCTAGTCCATGGACGGTCTCTTAAAGAGTGGTCTTAACCACTGCTTCCTTAAAACAGGCAGGGACAACCCCCTCTCACAAAGAGGCATTAAATACCTCCCTGACCCAGCTGGCTGTCCCCTCTCTGCAAGTTTTTATCAACTATGAGGGTCAAGGGGTCAAGAGCACAGGTGGTTGCCCGGACCAAGCCGGGCACTAGTCTGTGTCCTTGAGCCTTACTAACTGAAACTCATCCAACACAACAGGACAAGACAGTGTTCTGGATACTTCTTAAAATTCATCTGCTGTAACAGTGGAGTCAAGGTCTTGGTGGGTACAAACAATTTTACCTTCAAAATGCTTAGCAAGCAAATCACAGCAAGCCACTATTGTTTCCACACTTCCTTTACAGCAGAGTGTAAGGGCTGGTTCACATGGTGACTTGCTGTGAGATTGGTGCTACTTGCATCCCTGTTTAATTTTCAGGATTAACATGACATTGCAGACAAGGTGAAGGTATGATGCTGCTTTCCCCTTTAAATCCATATTAAACCAATCCACTGAAAATGTGAAAAGTGAAGGAAAAACCGTCTTCGCTTCACTATGTTCCTGCATGTAGGTGCTTTGCTCTGATGTTTTTTGCTGGGTGTGTGTGTGGATCATCACTTTTAGATACTCCCCCTTCTCCGCCCACTAAACTCTTCATGAATTCCATTCCAACTGCTACAGCCCTTCTTTTGCCCCTTTCTCCTCCAGTAAACTGCATTCCTTCACTCAGTTCAAACTCTTTCCACCCAAACTCCCTCAGACTTTACAAAAGCGAAGCTGAACTATCCCCATGACTTTCCCGCACAGTGCCGCCAATCTGCAGGAAGGAAGGGAATGTTGGGCTGCGAAGTGTGTGGCTGTGGCGGCGGCAATGCCCTGGAAAGATACAAACAGGGCAGCCCAGACTGCGTAACTGGTTCCTCTGAAATCACTTTTATGACCCAGGCTAACAACTTCAGCAGCTGCACACAAGTGTGCACACATGCATAACCCATGCTGATATGTCTCTCCCTCACCCCCCATCACCTGTTCTTTTCCCAGAGGAGGGGAGAGAGAGCTGGCAGAACAGGAGGAGGGGGAAAATCATTGGCCTTACACAGCAAAAGACTAAGGCAAGTTCTGGCTCCACATTGAGCGACTGCCCGAGATAATTAGAAAATAATCCTGTGCACTGTGCGAGCATTTCTTCAGACCATGAGGTGCAGTTTTTCCCTTACAGTTTGCTGCATGCCATCCCAGCAGAGGGTGAAAAGAACAGCTCCAGGGTAGCCTGAGCTACCTCCACATCTCCCCAAAACCACAACATTCTGTAGCCCCAGACCATTCCTTAAGAATTATTCTCAGGCCCTAAGCCTGGCAACCCTATCTGGCTGTGATCTACTTCCATTGTCAGCAGCAGTATGCTTCTGAATGCAAATTGCTGGAAACTGCAGGAGATGAGAGCACTGTTGAGCTTATGTCCTGTTTGTAGACTTCACATAGGCATCTGGCTGGCCATGGTGAGAACAGGATGTTTCTTGTCTCTTTCTCTTGTCTGTGGTTGTTGCCATTTTAGCTGTATAAGCAAGCTCTCACAACCTGAAAATAAAGAGAAAAAGAGAAAATAAAATAAAATAGAGAAAATAAAGCCACACAGAGACCTTTTATTATTGAATTGATCCTTTTGCAGTTTGCTTCATAATTTATTTTCTTCCCATGTACACTGGTTGGATAAAAGGTTTTTTCAAAGTCTTCTTTATGTTTCAATATATCAAATTGCTGTTTTCTGAATTCTAAATAATTTGAATGTGATTTTCCCTTAGTTTGTCGTTAAAAATTATAAGAGTGTTCTGAGTTTTGTTCCTAAGTTTCATTATTAAAGTGTGTGTGTATATGTAAAATTTCTCATGCACCTCAAGGTCTCCTCCTTTCCTTCCTTACAGAGGTTTAGGTGAGATGGCAAGCATATATTAAACTGTTGACCTATTTCTTTCCAATGCAAAAAGAAAAAAAATAAAGAAGCATGATTACATTTCTAGTACTCCCCAGCTCCTGATATTTCATATGCTGTCTGTAATGAAATCAGAATTATTTATATGTTTAAAACTGTTTTGAAATTGTGTTCAGGTAAGAAAGTGTTAGTAGAATGTTAGTAGGTGCAGATCAGGTATAACTGACAGGTGGGAGGGGGTTTGAGAATGAGAATTCCAAGGGGAGTTTTAAAGTGAAAAACCTTTGGGGTTTGACAGAGTTAGATAGAATTAGGGTTCAAGAAGAGAACATTTTGTTAGAAGGCTATGGCTTGGGGGGAGGATTTCATTGGGATTAGTGGGGTAGGATAGGTAGGTATGATAGGTTATGATAGGGATTCATGTACTATCTCATTTAACATATTGTACATAATAAAGTTTATTTGTTGGATTCAAAATCCCATATGTCAGCTTAGTCAAGAGTGCTACCATGCTAAGGTCCTGTTCTGCACTTATAGCTATACCAATTTTACAGACAGATTACACTAGTGATCACCTTTTTGGAGAAAGGTGGTGAGGTTGAAGCTTGTGGTTCAGAGGACATATCTGACCCAGGCTGAACTGAACTTCCTGGGGATTTCCTGATCCAGGCATTTGGGAATCAGGAGGAGGTAATCTCAGAGACACAGGAAGTCACATTCTCACTTCCTTGTGTAATCTACAGTCCTGTTGTAAGTGAATAAGAAAAGATAACATATGGCATTTGCTACACATTACACAATATATATTGTGTATGTACAAACTGCCCCATGTGATTCTGTAACTGTTGGGGATGGGTAAATCTGTCAATTTCAGTTTCTCACAGTTTCTCATTTTAAGTTCAGTTCTCCACATTTCCATATGAGTTTGCATTTTTAAACAGTCTTCATGAAAATTCACTAGCAAATTTGTCCTGATGTAGACATTTATATGCAATTTTGGCTAATTTTGGCTAAAAATACACATTTATGCACAGCAATTTTTCTAATGCATTTTTAAATGTTATTTTCATTAATATATGCATTTTGAATGAAAGCTTTACATTTCTATACACATTACTTGGCTGGAGAACTGCATTGCAAAATTCAGAGAAGTGCAAATTTCAAATAATTGATGTGTTTCAGTTTACACATGTTGTTTTGACAAGTGCAAATTAGGTAGGTTTGCCTTTAAATGTGAACTGAATTGAATTTTGCCCCCATTCCCAATAGGTGTTCCGGCTTCATTCTTCCTTAGAGCATATCTGCATTGGCAATTTGTAGGAGCCAAATGCACTTACTCCTCTCATCTCAGCCAAAACTGGTCCCCTTCCCACTTGCACTGCAAATCAGGGCATATGGTTGTATCCTACCAAAAACATAAACAATTCTGATGCATGTTTCCCATGCAAAACATGGCTCCTGTTCCCACAGCAACAGTTTCTTGCAATTACATATTTAACATTAAAAGCTAATGTGAGCGTCTGAAAAGCTCCTGTGTGGATTATGCATAGAATCATAATGCTGAAACGGTCAAAATATCAGAATTCACAAAAAGCTACTTCACACTGCCAAATTTCTCTACAAAAATTTTGTACAACTGCTTACATTGCACATACAGGTAGCGGACTAGCCAGCAGCCATTTCTGGAAGTGCAGCTATACTTTTTATCTACAAGCCTCAATTATGGAGATGGCTGGCTCCCAGTGTGTACAGCCTGTCTCATGTGACCCTTTCTTTAGCTGGTTGTATAGCCATGTATGCAGTCAGGTAGAATAATTTGGCAGTATGAATTGGCTCTAAATTTATTGAATTTCCAATGGAGAGCTTAATTCTTAAACTACAAAAAAAAAGATTATACAAATCTTCCTGGCAATTTGTTACTTTCTCGAAATATTGTCACAGGGAAGAATTATTTCCAAGCTGTTTAGAGATCCAAACCACTGCACGGATATCTACAGATATCCAAGGCCAGCAAACCATAGGGTAGAATTCTTTATGGAAGTGGTGTAATTTTCAACATCCTACAACACTTTCCCTGCCCCTGCCAATTGTTTCTTAAACTACCTAGTATATGGTAACTGAATCGAATAAAAACAAAATAGAAAAATAATAGAAATATTAGAGGTGTATGCTTAAAAGTGAAAGCTTTCTACGCTCGTTTAAAGTATACATAAGGCCAAGCTAGGAACATGCATATTAGTAGCAATGCAACAATCAACCACGGAGGATTTGTTAAAACTGCAGAACAGTAGAACAAAACACTAAGCAGATTCTTTTATACTACGCTCATCATCAAAGACTCTCCTCCGAGTTCCTACGTATAGGGAAGCTCGGAGGGTGGCAACGCGGAAAAGGGCTTTTTCTGTGGTGGCTCCCGAACTGTGGAACGACCTCCCAGAGGAGATATGCCTGGCACCAACGTTACTATCTTTTCGGCGCCAGGTTAAAACTTTCCTCTTTGCCCAGGCATTTTAATATGTTTAGTACGCGCTGACATTGTTTTAATCTTTTTAACATTTTAAATTTTAATGTGTTTTATATTGTTACATGTTTATTGTATTTTTTGATGTTTTCTTGTTCTTGTGAACCGCCCAGAGAGCTTCGGCTATGGGGCGGTCTATAAGTTTAATGAAATAAATAAATAAATAAATAAATAAATTATAAGACAAAAAGGAAGTATCTTTGCGCAGCATCTGTCTTTTTATCACTGTAAAGTTCTTATATTCTCCCCACCCAGAGCTACAGTTGGTAACAGAGGTCAGCATCATCAGGCATCTCTGCCAAGGCCCATGCTCTGTTAGGGGCCCATGTAACCAATTTGTGAATCCTCCTGGCCTGATGTTCCTTCTCCTTGCTGCTGCTGTGTCTTCATCTGACTTCTCTGAGGCATTGAGTGAGCAATGAGAGGAGTGAGGAAGCAAGTATTAACCTTGACATGCCTTGTCCTCTGTCTTGGAGAAGCAATGCAGATTGGGTTCAAGGGAGAGGCAAGCAAATAGGCAGTGGCAAGGAGGAAGATGTAGATGCACTCTGTAAGGGGGGCCACTTATAGCATCATGCCCAAGGGATGTCTAAGACCTAGAACAAACTGGATTACTGTATCATATATCCTGATTAAGCTACCACTAAGCTACATTTCTTTTCAAAATATACGGTTAGCCTATCTGTTCGTTTTATGACTTATGTCTGTAAAACGATATAGAAAAATCTTGGTTATTTCACATTTTACAATGTGCCAATTGGCATAATCTACTAATAACCAGCAGCTGAAATTTTCAAGACATGATTCTTCCTTCCACATATACCCCCTTTCCCCCCCTGCTGGTAGCACTGGTATCATTCATTCTTTTAAAATGAAGTTTGAACTGGGGAAAATAACAGTCTAGATAAATTCCTAAAAGGCTTCTTAAAACGTATTATTGATGTCTTTGGATCTATTTCCAAGGGCAGTAACACTGGTAGACCTCATATTCACCCTCAACACATTCTATTCCAGGACACAGTAACAAAGAAAAAAAATCTTAATGCCCCTCCAGATGTTAGCATTAAATGCTTTAAAAGGAAAATTCATTTTGAAATATACCTTATTTTGAAATAAAAGATAAATATTGTATGTCCCTCTGGCATGGTTCTAAAAAAATACAGTGATACATGTTTGGCGACAATCTGAGCCTTAGATAATCCAGGTGTTGTTGAAAGACAAGTGCTAATCCGGCAGTAAGTGATCCAGTAGTACAGCAGCTGTATCTGAATGGAACACTTTTGAGAAAATAGGTCTGTGCTAACAAATCATTAAAAAGGGGTTCAGAGTTTTAAACCGACAATCTTTTCTTTTGTGAAGTCTTTCTTTACTCCACTCCTCAATTTGATGTTTAAAACTCAGACTTAATTGGAAACTCTGAGACATCTGAAACAAATGCATGTTTACTCAGAAGTAAGATTCACTGAGTTCAATAGAAAATTAGTTGTTGTTATGTGCCTTCAAGTCGATTACGACTTATGGCGACCCGATGAATCAGCGACCTCTAAGAGCATCTGTCATGGACCACCCTGTTCAGATCTTGTAAATTCAGGTCTGTGGCTTCCTATATGGAATCGATCCATCTCTTGTTTGGCCTTCCTTTTTTTCTACTCCCTTCTGTTTTTCCCAGCATTATTGTCTTTTCTAGTGAATCCTGTCTTCTCATGATGTGTCCAAAGTATGATAACCTCAGTTTCATCATTTTAGCTTCTAATGATAGTTCTGGTTTAATTTGTTCTAACACAGAATTATTTGGCTTTTTCGCAGTCCATGATATGCAGAAAATTATCCTCCAACACCACATTTCAAATGAGTTGATTTTTTTCTTATCCACTTTTTTCACTGTCCAGTTTTCACATCTATACATAGAGATCGGAAATACCATGGTCTGAATAATCCTGACTTTAGTGTTCAGTGATAAATCTTTGCATTTGAGGACCTTTTCTAGTTCTCTCATAGCTGCCCTCCCCAGTACTAGCCTTCTTCTAATTTCTTGACTATTGTCTCCATTTTGGTTAATGACTGTGCCAAGGTATTGAAAATCCTTGACAAGTTCAATGTCCTCATTGTCAACTTCTGTTGTCATTAATCTCATAAATCTTCTGTCTCTTTGATGTTCAGCTGTAGTCCTGCTTTTGTGCTTTCCTCTTTAACTTTCATCAGCATTCGTTTCAAATCATTACTGGTTTCTGCTAGTAGTATGGTATCGTCTGCATATCTTAAATTATTGATATTTCTCCCACCCATTTTCACACCTCCTTCATCTTGGTCCAATCCCGCTTTCTGTATGATATGTACTGCATATAGATTAAATAAATAGGGTGATAAAATACACCCCCGTCTCACACCTTTCCGACGGGGAACCAATCGGTTTCTCCATATTCTGTCCTTACAGTAGCCTCTTGTGCAGGGTATAGGTTGCACATCAGGACAATCAGATGCTGTGGCACCCCCATTTCTTTTAAAGCATTCCATAGTTTTTCATGATCTACACAGTCAAAAGCTTTGCTGTAATCTATAAAGCACAGGGTGATTTTCTTCTGAAATTCCTTGTTGTGTTCCATTACCCAACGTATATTTGCAGTATGATCTCTGGTGCCTCTTCCCTTTCTAAATCCAGCTTGGACATCTGGCATTTCTCACTCCATATATGGTAAGAGCCTTTGTTGTAGAATCTTGAGCATTACTTTACTTGCATGGGATATTAAGGCAGTAGTTTGATAATTACTGCATTCCCTGAGATCCCCTTTCTTTGGAATTGGGATGTATATGGAACGCTTCCAGTCTGTGGGCCATTGTTTAGTTTTCCATATTTCTTGATATTTTTGTCAAAATTTGGACAGATTCAGTCTCAGTAGCTTGTAGCAACTCTCTTGGTATGCCATCTGTTCCTGGTGATTTGTTTCTTCCAAGTATTTTAAGAGCAGCTTTCACCTCACATTCTAAAATTTCTGGTTCTTCATCATACGGTTCCTCTGTGAATGAATCTGTCATCCTGGCTTCTCTTTTATAGAGTTCTTCAGTGTATTGCTTCCATCTTCCTTTTATTTTGTCTCAGTCTGTCAGTGTGTTTTCCTGTTGATCATTCAACATCCCTACTCTTGATTTAAATCTCCCTTTAATTTCTCTAATCTTTTGGAATAGGGCTCTTGTTCTTCCCTTTTTGTTGTCCTCTTCTATTTCTATACAATAACTATTGTAATAGTTCTCTTTGTCCCTACGTACTAGTCGCAGTATTGTTGCATTTAGGGTTCTAACCGTGTTTCTATCTCTTCTTGCTTTTGCTTTCCTTCTCTCTTTAACCATTTTAAGAGTTTCATCAGTCATCCATTGAGGTCTTTCTCTCTTTTTAATGAAAGGTATTGTCTTTTTGCATTCTGCCCTGATAATGTCTCTAATTTCACTCCATAGTTCTTCTGGTTCTCTGTCAACTGTGTTTAAAGCCTCAAACCTGTTCCTTATTTGATCTTTATATGCTTCTGGGATGTAACTTAAATTGTATTTTGGCATTATGATTGCTTTGTTCTTCTTTAGCTTTACTCTTGTTTTCGATATGACCAGTTCATGATCTGTACCACAGTCTGCTCCTGGTCTTGTTTTCGCAGAAGATATGGAACTTCTCCATCTTTTGCTACCAATTATATAATCAGTTTGATTCCTATATTGACCATTTGGTGATATCCATGTGTATAGTCTTCTATTTGGTTGCTCAAAAAATGTGTTTGCAAGAAACAAATTATTGGCTTCACAGAATTCAATAAATCTTTCTCCTGCTTCATTTCTGTCTCCTAAGCCCCATTTCCCCACAATTCCTAGTTCTTCTGTTTCCTGCTTTTGCATTGCAGTGCCCCATGATTATCAGCACATCTTGTTCTGGTGCGTGATCAATTTCTTCCTGTACTTCTGCGTAAATTCTCTCCAATTGCTCTTCTTCTGCATTTGCCGTTGGAGCATAGACTTGGATGATGGTTATATTAATAGGTTTCCTGTTAAATCTCATTGATATAACTCATTCAGACCTTGCGTTGTAGCTCCTAATTGCTTTTGCTATATTACTTCTCACTATTAAAGCAACCCCATTTCTTCTTAATTTCTCATTTCCTGCATAAAATATTTTGTGGTTGCCTGATTGAAAATGCCCCATTCCCATCCATTTTAATTCACTCACGCCAAATATTGTAATGTTGATACATTCCATTTCTTGCTTGACAATTTCTAACTTTCCCTGCTTCATGCTTCTCACATTTGTGACAAGGTGCGCCTGGCACCAACACTGTTGTCTTTTCAGTGCCAGGTCAAGACTTTCCTCTTCTCACAGGCATTTTAGCATGTGTTTTTAAATTGTTTTTTTAAAAATGTGTTTTTATATTTGTTTTTAATAATAATAATAATAATAATAATAATAATAATAATTTCATGTTCCTATTGTGTAAGTTGTGCAACTCTGGACTCTCTTTTCACATCTGTGCGCATCAGCCTCTGGGCTTCCTTTCGGCTTTGACCCAGCTGCATCATTAGTCACAGCACTACTCATATTTGTCCTTTGTTCTTCCCCAGTAGCTCAGTGAGTGCCTTCTGACCTGGGGGTCTCATCTTCTAGCACTATCTCGTGTTGCAATTTGGATACTCTGTTCATGGGTTTTTGTGGTAAGAGGTATTCAGAAGTGAGTTACCATTGCCTTCCTCAGAGTTTGGATGCATCTTAGTCTGGTGTCTCAGCTTTGACCATTCCGCCTTGGGTGCCCCTGCTAGGAGTTTAGCCTCTTGCTCTATACTCCTGACGGCATTGCTCTCAGCTTGTTCAAACCTCTCAAACCCCCTCACCAAATTAAGGTGTGCATCTCAAAGGGGATACTTCCAATATACTTCCAGAAGAAAATATACTTCCCAGTAAGTAGGCATATAATTGTACTGTCATTTAAATGTGATTTAAAAATTGCCTTATTCTCTTTTCCTTCTTTCTGATCAAGTATGGTGAAGATGTACTTCTTAAACCATAATGATATTTGTTTGGATCTTACATTGCTCTTTACATTCATACAAGAGAGGGGTTGATTTCTGCCAACACTCCCTTGCAACCATAAGGAGACCTCTATTCCCCTCACAGAACTACAGTTCCCAGAATTCCAAGGGAAGAGGGATTGATTGTTAAACCACTGTGGAAATTATAGCTCTGTGAGGGGAATCGCTGAAAGGCTGACATGTAGAAGAGGGCAAATATTTGTTCTCTGTAGGCCCAGAGGGCAGGCCTAGGGTCACACAGTGTACATTTATTCCACTATTATTCAACTTTAAACAATTGTGGCGTCCCCCTAAAAATCCTGGGAAGTGTAGCTTATGATGGGTGGTCAGATATGTTAGGAGACCCCTACTCTTCTCAGACAGCTACAATTCTTTAAGTTCCCTAGGAAGAGGGACTGACTGTTAAACTACTCTAGCAATTGTAGCTCTGTGAGGAAAATAGGAGTCTCCTAACAACTCACAGCACCCTTCAGAAACTACACTTCCCAGGATCTTTGGGAGGAGCCATAAGGATTTAAACTGGAAAAATAGTGGAATAAATATATGGTGTGAATGTGGCCTAGATCTGATGGACTTAAGTTACAAAAGGATAGATTTCAGTTGGACATTAGGAAGAATGTTTTAATGGTAAGGGACTTTTGTGAGCCACCAAAAGAACATCTAAATATAGTAAATTAGTAAATAAACAAACAAATACATAAGAACATTTTGATAATGGGTCCAGTGTTGGGTCCTCAATTGCTGGAGGCTGAATAAATTCCCTACAAGGTATCCTGCATTCAAGGTATCCTGATTCTACAGTCCTTACATTTATTTGAGAAAGAGGAACATTAGATTTTAGTTTAGTTTAGTAACCTGACTTTTCCATATTTTAATCTCATAGTCTCTGAGTCATGGACATTCCTTTTTAATGCATCCTTACTCAGTGGCCTCACAGATTTAGCACATCCTGTTGAAACTGAGCTCTCCATCATTTTTTCAGGATGCCATCATTCTCTGAACTCCCCTGGTGGGCAGAAAATGTTCATCACATGAAAATAATGGATAAAAGTCACCTTGTGGATTACAAATGCTTGTGAGAACTGTGTTAAGACAGATAGAAGAGGAGGAAAAAAAGAAATATCTGTGCAAGCAATATGTTGCTTGGAGCATCCTTGATTATCTCCCTAGACTTTCAGGACTGTGTAGGTTTCTATAAAATTCCTGTATAAACTGTCAGTGACCTCACAGATTTAGGTCATTTTATTTATATTCTGGCTTTTGTTGCAACTGAGCATATATCTTCAAGAGTGAAACTATTGTGTCAGTGTGGTGTATTCCTCCACCCCAAATGCTTGTGTGGTGCCATCTTTTATTCAGAAGCATACTGCCTCTGGCAGTGGAGGTAAATCATAGCCATCATGGCTAGTAGTTATTGGCAGCCTTATCCTCCATGAATTTCCTTAGCCTCTAAAATCATCCAAGTTGGTAGCTATCACTACATCTCATAAAAAGTAAATCCCATAGTTTAAATATGTTCTGCGTGAAGAAATCACATCCAAGAGATCTTCACAACCATTCATTATCTTCATATCCTATCACTGCTTTCTGGTACTGTTTCCATTTTTGTGGTTGGTGAACTGAAAGACACAATTGAGTGTCTTGAAATCACTGCTTCAGACAGACGATAAAGTCAAATCTTTCTACAGCACTTGTGTTCCATCTTGGTATTCACTCAGAATATTAATCTGAATCAGATTATGAATACAACTAAAAAAAAGTCCTCGAGCTATTCTGAAACTTTCATGTATCCTTCTATTTATAGATAGTCTCACATAGAGAGTTGCTTCAGCTTCAGTTGAGTCTGAAGTAATTCACGCTGAAAGAATATTAGCAACAATTTATCACCCTGAATCATACTAAAAATTACAGAGCATTTGAAGGGAGATTACAACTAAAGGAGTGGTATTTCTGAAGGTCCTAAGTATTGTTGATTGGCAGCTTCATAGGATTATATGCAGGAATCATCCTCTGTGCAGTACAAATAGTTCAGTCCTGGTTTCAGCACTAAAAGTGATGAATATTTTCCAAAAAAGTTTCCCAAGAGAGCTTCTGATTTTCAGCAGTGGTTCACAAGGAAGCAATGGTTATGGTGCCTTTTAATGGTCTTCCCTATATATGATGTTTGTCATCACAGTCTCAGTTTTATTAGTGTCTAGTCATCTAATTTCAGATTGCTTCTCCTTGTAATTTACCTGTTGATTTTTTTTGTTATCAAAAAAGCAGATTTTTTTATGACTGCCACTTCTTGCACTTGCTGCTAAAAACCATGACACTTTTAATTAAATCTTTGTGTTAATGGGTTGAGGAACAGTTCTTACCTTAATAAATCAGGACCTTCAGAATCTGTTCAATTTATGCACCCTGCAATCAATGTTAATTTACTTTTGGTCCAGCAACTTCATTTAGCTGTGCAATTGGTAGTCACATTATTTTTCTGTACCATTTTAATTAATTATAATGGGTGTGATATCAGACATATAAAATATATGTTACAATTTATAACAAGCATGTCTGGTGTGTGTGTGTGTGAGAGAGAGAGAGAGAGAGAGATGTAGGCTATAGCAGCATTATTTGGAAGTAAGCATCATCAAAATTAGGGAGAAACCCTGTATTATCTCCCTTCTGCCCGTTATTAAACAATGAACTTATTTTGGGTTCATTTAACAATAGATCATTAGTATTTCTAATTGTTATCTAGTGTTTTCCTAGTCCCTCTGTCATTTTGGACAATTCCCATCACTGAATCTTCAAATTCTGCAGATTCTACAAATTTATTATGGCATAAGCTTTCATGGACTTCAGTGCACTTCATCAGATGCATGAAGTGTTATCCTCAGTTGCAGGTATATCTTTGTTGACTCTTGGTTGTTTGTGCTGCAGAAGGCTAACATGGTTTTCCCTGGAAATAATAACTTCATGTTTTCTATTTAATGTCATTTATTTTTATACTTTTTTTCAGAGTCAATACAAACAGTTGTGGATCATTCAAGATATCCCGTTCCTTCTCTGTATTCCTATAATCTTTCATGTTCTCCATATTAGTGTGTTCTCCCCCCCCAATATTTTTTTAATAATTTCATGTTCCTAATCATTCCATATTACTTCCAGTGGAGATTAAATTTCCCCTTAAGGCAAAGCAATCATGGTAATAATAGATTGCTGAATTACTTGTTTAGTCTGTAAAGCCCTATTTGAAGGGGTTTTAAAAAGCTACTAGGATTTCTTTTCAGATTTTCTTGGAATGATTAAAATGTGTCATTTTCAATAGTCTATTTTGCATTATTACTGACAAGTAAATTATTTCAGTGCAGATTTTATTTCCCCAGGTTTTGGATGGGGTCATTCAATATATCCAGTGCCCAAGGCTACTTGGTGTCTTTCAAAGCACAGTCTGTTCTTAGTAACAGTGTGGCACTGTAGGCTATATAAGCTGTAACTTGTGCTACTACAGTTCCTTTTGCTTCTGGGCTGCCTGGGAAGCTCCTGTATAGATGCAGGCTTAATAAACTATTTGGCTTTCTTTTCTGGTCATTCAGGAGATCCTACTAGTCAGCAGGTATTTGAATCTTTGCTCAAGTTCAAAAGAGATTTTCTGTACAGCATGGCAGAAGATGTGTGTGTCCGTTTAAGAAGTGCACAACGAAAGCTGTCTTGGGTGTATGGAATTCCCCCCCCTGCATATGGTTCTTTGAATCGAGATCACTACCTGTGAATCAACACATTCTAAATCAATAGTGCACTGATACTTCTGGGGGGGAAAGTGACTGTCCTGTGAATATTAAGCCAATTATTATCCTGACTCTAACATGGTAGGACAGGCATGGTATGATTTAGAATCATGTGATCAGGGCTAGCTAACTGAATGCCCTAAATGGGTACCTTCTCCACTCCATGCCTGTACCATAGTTGCTTTCAAATCCTTCTAAGCCCTTTTCTAGACATTTATGTGCATGCAGTGAACACAAGTACATGCTTTCATTGTTGTGTCTGAAAAGAATGAAGGATATGTGGAGCACTCTTATCTTTGAGTTCAAGAAGCCTGAAAAAGCAACGTTCTAGAATGCATGAAGAATCCATATATGTGACATGTGTGGCTGTAACAGGTTTGGTCCTTTTTAGAGTGTCCAATCAACACATACACATCAGGGGAAGAGCCTGCCACCACCCTCTCTATGCAAATTCTCTGATACAGCTTCTAAAAACGTTACTAGTTAGTCTGCCACCATCAAACGTGTTTTGCTGTCACATAACAGTCATTCTTGTCCCACCTTATCTTTGTTCGATAAGGTGGTTCTTCTTGCTTAGTTGGTGTGAATGAGGAAGAAGGCATTTGTAATTTCTAAGTGATTATTCCTTCACTGTATCCCGTAGGGAAAGGGTTGATGGGCCATGTTGTGGAGGTGGGAGAAGGCTACAGTCACTGCAGCTCATGACACTCTTGTGACTACCACCATTCCCTATAGTAGATGTTCAAAGTCCATCTCCTGAAGCCCCTTAAAGGGACCTCCCCAATGTGAGGTGTAAGCAACCTACACTCACTCTCTGTCAATTAAAGATGTCCTGTCCCATCTGTACAGTATGTCAGAGTTGTGAAAAAGATAAGCAGTCCCACAGGAGCAAAAGAATGAATATATAATGTTATTGTGAGGAAGGCAAAAACACCAAGAACCAGTATAGCCAGTGCCTGCAGGAGAAATGGGAACACCTCCATCCAGGGAAGGAGAGCCGTTTGCTGCTGCTGCCTGCCTGCCTCCCTGCCTGCCTGCTTGCTTGCTTGCTTGCTGCTCGGCTACCACCACCACCACCACCCTCTCCTTGTTGGACTTCTGCTCGGCAGGTGTCATGCCTTGTAGGACCAGGCCACAAGTACTCAGCCAGCTGTTGCTGATTTCTTCCACCTGTCCCTTCTCTGGAGGGGATACATAAGCTGGCCAGCTGAGGCGACTCCTGCTTTACCTGCCTTTTTGTGGGTCTTGACTCATGTGCCTGGGAGAGAGGACTCAGAGCCAAGTGAGGAGACCTGAAGGCCCCCCAATTAGTGTAGTGACAAGTAGAGGGAGATATGGCATTGTGAGGAGGACTTGCCAGGTAAGGGGAATGCAGCCGAGGCAGTTAATGACTGTGCCTTGTTCCGGTCCTCCCCACACCTGCAGGTTTATTGGTTGCCCTATCAGCCAGCTCTCAGACCTCTGGATGCTGCTCCTAAATGCCAGATTGGTGCATAATAAGATCTCCCTCATTCACGATTTAATTGTGGATGAGGCAGCCGATCTGGCATGTATAACTGATACCTGGGTGGGTGAGCAGGGAGGAGTCAGTCTCTCCCAGCTATGTCCACCAGGGTACCTGGTCCAGCATCAGGGTAGACCTGAGGGTTGGGGAGGAGGGATTGCTGTGGTCTATAGGAGCTCCATCTCCCTCTGCAAGCACCCTGTCCATGTGACTACTGGTCTGGAGTGTTTGCACCTTATGTTGGGTCAGCAGGACAGACTGGAGATTCTGTTGGTGTACCGCCCACCCCGCTGCCCAACAGACTCCCTAGCTGAGCTGACGGAGGTGGTCTCGGGTATACTGTTGAGATCCCCCAGACTGTTGGTTCTAGGGGATGTCAACATCCATGCCAAGACCACCTTATCCGGGGCGGCTCAGGATTTCATGGTCTCCATGACAACTATGGGACTGTCCCAATATGCCGTTGGCCCAACACATGTAGCAGGGCATACACTAGACTGGTTTTTTGCAACTGGACATGGAGATTGTGATCTGAATGTGGGGGGCCTTACATCAGTCCCTCTGTCATGGACAGATCACTGCTTGCTGAAGTTTAGACTTAAAGTGGCTTTTCCCCTTTGAAGGGTGGGGGACCTATTAAGTTGGTCCACCCCCAGAGACTAATGGATCCAGATGGTTTCCAAAAGGCTCTGGGGAGTTTTCCAGCTGATATGGCTGGAGCTCCTGTTGAAACCCGGGTTGAACTGTGGGATACAGAAATGACCCGGGCGGTTGACATGATTGCTCCTGAGTGCCCTCTCCTGTGTAGAGCTCGTACAGCTCCATGGTATACTTTGGAGCTGAGAGCGATGAAACAATATAGGAGGCGGCTGGAGTGCAGATGGTGACGAACTCCTAGTGGATGCAATTATACACTGGCAAGTGCCTATGGTAAGTTGTATTTAGGGGCAGTAAGGGCAGCAAAAAAACAACATTTTGCTGCCACTATCAAATAATCAATTTCCCGCCCAGCAATAGTCCGGGGGCTATTACACTCTGGCCCCAGGGACATGGTAGAACCATCTGAGACCTGCTGTAATGAATTTGCTAGGCACTTCCAGGATAAAATCTTTAGCATCCACCAGGACTTAGACTCCAGTATTATAGCAGGTGAATCAAGCAAGGTATCCAGAGCACAGCCTTGTCCAGATTTCTTGGATGAGTTTCAGTTGGTGCAGCTTGATGACGTTGACAAGGTGCTTGGACAGGTTCGTACAGCCACTTCTGTATTGGATTGTTGCCCTTCTTGGCTAATAAAAGCTAGCAGGCCTGCCCTCTGGGCCAGGGAGGTGATTAATGCCTCTCTGCGAGAGGGGGTGGTCCCTGGCTGCCTGAAAGAGGCAGTAGTGAGACCACTCCTGAAGAGACCCTCCCTGGACCCAGAAAATCTTAATAACTATAGGCTTGTAGCAAATGATCAATTCCTGGGCAAGGTCCTTGTACGAGTGGTTGCAGGCCAGCTCCAGACACTCTTGGATGAGACCAATAATCTGGATCCATTTCAGTCGGGTTTCAGGCCTGGTTTTGGCACAGAAACAGCCTTGGCCGCCCTGTATGATGACTTTTGTCGGGAGAGAGGCAGGGGGAGTGTGACTTTGCTGATTCTCCTTGATCTTGCAGAAGCTTTCGATACCATCGACCATGGTATCCTTCTCGGAAGACTGGCTGAGTTCGGAGTGGGAGGGACTGCATGGTGGTGGTTCCGCTCCTACTTGGCAGGTCACCTCCAGAAGGTGGTGCTTGGGGAACATTGCTCGGCACCCTGGACTCTCCAGTATGGGGTTCCGCAGGGGTCAGTTCTGTCCCCCATGCTGTTCAACATCTACATGAAACCAATGGGTGCGGTCATCTGGAGCTTTGGAGTGTGTTGCCATCAGTATGCTGATGACACGCAGCTCTATTTCTCCTTTTCATCTTCTTCAGGTAAGGCTGTCAATGTGCTGAACCGGTGCCTGGCTGCGACAATGGACTGGATGACGGCTAATAAACTGAGGCTCAATCCAGACAAGACTGAGATGCTGCTAGTGGGTGGTTTTTCTGACCGGACGGTGGATGTCCAACCTGTCCTGGATGGGGTTGCACTCACCCTGAAGGAGCAGGTTCATAGCTTGGGGGTTCTCCTAGAACCATCTCTGTCACCTGAGGCTCAGGTAGCCTTGGTGGCACGGAGTGCCTTCTACCAACTTTAGTTGGTGGCCCAACTATGTCCTTATCTGGACAGGGATAACCTGGCTTCAGTTGTCCATGCTCTGGTAACCTCTAAATTAGATTACTGCAATGCACTCTACGCGGGGCTGCCTTTGAAGACGGTTCAAAAACTGCAGCTTGTGCAAAATGCAGCAGCCAAATTGGTAACAGGGACCAGACGGTCTGAACATATAAAACTGATTCTGGCCCACTTGCATTGGCTGCCTGTATGTTTCTGAGCTCAATTCACGGTGCTGGTTTTGACCTATAAAGCCTTACACGGCTTGGGACCACAATACCTGATGGAACGCCTCTCCCAACACGAACCCACTCATACACTAGGCTCATTTTCAAAGTCCCTCCTCCGGGTGCCTCCTCCGAGGGAACCTGGGAGTCTGGCAACAAGGGAGAGGGCCTTCTCAGTGGTGGCTCCCAAATTATGGAATGATCTTGTTGACAAGGTGCGCCTGGCACCAACACTGTTATCTTTTCGGCACCAGGTCAAGACTTTCCTCTTCTCCCAGGCATTTTAGCATGTGTTTTAAATTGTTTTAAATTTTTAAATTGTGTTTTAAATTGTTTTTAGAAGATGTGTTTTTAAATTTGTATATTTGTTTTAATGTTTTTAGTTACTGTAAACCTCCCAGAGAGTTTCGGCTATGGGGCGATACATAACTACAATAAATAAATATAAATAAATAAATAAATGTTATCCTGGGTGAAATTCCTTTTCAGCCCAAACAAGCAACTAACAGTGGATGTATAGGAAACTCAACAAATACTCAACTTAGGTAACACCACATTATAACAGAGAGTTGATACGGCTGGGCTGGCTGGAAACCCAATGGCTGGGTCTCTGGCAGGTCCATCCCTATACCTTTAATGGGAGAACAAGAGGGAAGTAGTTCCCTCTGTGATCTGTCTGGCTCAGACTCCTCCTCTTCCCTCCTAGGTGTTTCCTAATCAGCTTGGAGAGAAGCAGTTCATGCTGTACTAGGCAGCTGCTTTATGATGCTGTTTATGATGCTGGACATGTGTTGTGAGTTTTGCCCCTCCTTTCCCCAGCCTCGGCACTGGCAGAAATATGGTTTCCTGGCATAAATGGGAGCCTAGGCTTCCTAATACTGCTGCTGCTGGTTCATCCAGTGTCCATGAAAAATAACTGGAATGGCTAATGATTCTACAGCATTGTTTTTCAGAGAAATATTGAGACCATATTTGTGGTAAGGAATATCTAGTTATAAAATATGCAGTGTTTACTATGAATTAGCATGTGTAAGAAACTGCAATATGGAATGGTTGTCAAGACATCCACATCTCCCACACACAATACATTAATGCTTATTTCCATATTTTATATTCAAGGTCAATTTTATATTTTACATCATATGTATATACTAAGAGCAATCTCCATTCTTGGAGTGCTGGCCCTTATGTAGCCGTAACAGCACCATCCACACACAAGAAAGAGGTAGCAATAGGCACTGGGGATCTCCATGGTCTGCAGAAGAACAAAAATAGTTTTAGGGGAAAAAAACAAGAGGGGGAACCCACAAAACAATGAGGATTGAATATGCACTGTGAGCATGGAATGTTGACAGATTGTGGATGGTGGTGATAGGAGAATCAGGAATAGCAATTGTTGTTATGTGCCTTCAAATCAACTACGACTTATGGCGACCCTATGAATCAGCAGCCTCCAATAGTATCTGTCATGAACCACCCTGTTCAGATCTTTATGGAGTCAATCCATCTCTTGTTTGGCCTTCCTCTTTTTCTACTCCCTTCTGTTTTTCCCAGCATTATTATATTTTCTCGTGAATCATGTCTTCTCATTATGTGTCCAAAATATGATAACCCCAGTTTTGCTGGAGCCAATCCGATGCAGTGTTAGAACAGAACAAGCAACATTCTGAATGGGCAGCTGCTGGGCCAGTTCTCCTCTAGAAGAGAGAGAGAGAGAGAGAGAGAGAGAGAGAGAGAGCCAGCCCTTCTTCCTGTATTATTCATCAAAGGGCAACACAGATGCAAAGGAGCTGAAGAACCACACCTTTAGTCCCAACTTTAAGGTCATGAGTGTGCTTCATATGACTGTGACATTCTTTCTGCAATAAAAGGAGCAGCTTCCAACCTAATATAAACAGTGTACTTTATGAACATCTTTTTATACAGAGCAGTTACTGTCTCTTCTTCCTACTTCGTATTCTTCCTCCAAACTCTTCCCTCTGCTATTCCTGGTTATACTTTTGAGCTTCATTGTTCTTATGTTGCTCCTTGCAGACCCTCATGTGTTGAGGGATAACTTCTGAAATGGACAGTCTTTTCTGTTTGTGTAGGATGTGGTTTAAAATCTTGGTAGTGTGTTTCTGGTTTATTTACTTATACAAGGAAGTTCAAAAAAGGAATGAAAGAAAAAAGCTTATGGAAACTAATCATTCCTTCAGTTTATCAAAACAGACGAGGCCTTACATGGGAGAGGAAGGGGGCCCATAGGAACATAAGAGGAGCCCTACTAGATCAGATCAAAGGCAGCACAAACAAACAAACAAACAAAGGTTTTCACAATGGCAAACCAGATGCCTCGGGGAAGCCCACAGAACATACACATATAATACCACTTTGCTGCTCATGATTTCCAGAAGTGTTTGGGCTGGGTCAGAGAAATGTTTCTTGTGCCCTTATTGGCTGCAGTTCTTTCCTTTAGCCCCCAAGGAAAGAGAAACTCATGTGGTTCCTTTCAGCAGACATATATGGAGTAGTAGTGTGGAACCAGTATATGGAGAAGTAACTTTCACAATACTTCAGTGACATGTAATTTGGGCCTCGGAGTTGCATACTTCATGCCATTTTTAAAAAATTCAAACGAAAACCTTCAGGCCAAGCTGCCCTCCCTAACATTAGGCTGTATTGAAGGCTGGTTGATGGGGAGACTGCAGGTCTCAGCCAAAAATGTGGGCACATTTCCAACCTCAGGAAATCCAGACCTTTTCAATGCTCAAAACACCTCTAATAACCCAATGTGAGGAACTGTGGCTTGGAGTTCCAACGCCTACAATTACTTTTTTTTTCAAAGTTATAAGTGGTGAGGTACTCCTTTGGTTAGGGGAGAGAGTGTTTTGAGGATAAACCCTAAGGCAGACTTTCCCAACCTTTGGTTCCCCCAGTGTTGCTGAACTATAGTTCCCATAATTCCTGACCATTGGCCGTGCTGGCTGGGGCTGATGAGAGTTGTAGTCCAGCAAAATCTGCTCTAAAGGTAATGTAATTCTGTATTGCAGTGTGAAATCCTTTGATGAAGAGAAAGAAGGTTAACTTTTTTTACAGGATATATATATAACATACTGATAGGTTGATCCTATGTGTGTTTACTCAGAAGTAAGTCTCACTATATTCAATGGGGATTGCTCTCAGGTAAGTGGGTATATGACTGCAGCATTCATGTTTTAAAGCACTTCACATGCACTGACTCAACACTGTCAGTATTGATTCCCCCTTTGTTGTAGATAGGGGCTGAGGCTGGAGAGATAATGGCTTGCCTAAGGCTAGCTAGTGAGTTCATTCTTGAGACTAGATTTGAACTAAGACTTCACAGCTCACAGCCACAACAGTATATCGGCTCAAAAATATCAGGGCAATGTGAAAATCCTAAAAACATGACATGGTAGTATGAGACAAATCAGTTTCTTGCTGATCCTTTGAAAACTGAGTTACAATGCATCCTTCCTTTAGTACAGAATGTATGGCTCCTCTGCATATATAGTACATTCCTATTAGCAGTAAGTTGCTAAGCTGAAGGGGAAAAACCCTCTTATCACCTATATTTAAAGTAAAGGAATGAACGATTCCTGTGGCTAGCTTCAGTTCAATTGTGCAGCACCTGTTTCCAGCAGATAGACCAAAATGTCTTTATCAAATTTCACAGCAGAGTCATAGAGCTTGAAGGAACCTCAGTGGTTGATCCAGTGGAAACCCTGCAGGAAATCCATTCCTACCACATCCCTGATAGGTGGCCATCCAGCACCTGCTAATGAAAGAGTATCCACCACCTTCTGAGCCAGTTTGTTCTACTGCCAAACAGCTTGTGCCATCAGCATGTTCTTACTGATGTTTAATCTATATAATTTTTCTTGTGATTTGGTCATATTGGTTCAGGTCTTGTACTCCAGAGCAAGAGAAAACAAATTTGATCCATCATCTATGTATCAGTGCTTCTAATAGTTGAATGTGGTTAATCATTGCTTCTTGAGGCTAAACATACCCAGCTTCTTCAACTGTTTCTTATAGAACTTTGTCTCTGGGTCTCTCACAATCTTTGTTATCCTCTTCTAGACACATTCTAGTTTGTTAATATCCCTCTTAAACTGTGGTGCCCAGAACTAGACATAGTGCTCCAGGTGAGGTTTGAAAAAGCAGAATAGAATGTGGTACCCTTACTTATCATTTGAACGCTATACTTCTGTTGATGCAGTTTAGACTTGCATTAAGGAAGCTGCAGCTAATGCAAAATGCAGCAGTGCAATTGCTCATTGAGGCAGAATATTGCTATCATATTACACCACTGCTGAAAGAATTTCACTGGCTGCCATTTAGCTACTGGGCTAAGTTCAAGGTGCTGGTGCTTGTATACAGAGCTGTATACAGCTTGGGTCCAGGATATCTAAAAGAGTGTCTCATTCCACAGCTACCATCTTATCAGAAGGTTAATTCCACATGATGTCACAATCAGACCTATAGTGAAGCAGCACCTACCCTTTGGAATGTCCTCTCACTGCATGTCAGACAGATGTTGCCTCTATTGTCTTTTTGGCACCTGTTGAAGACTTTCCTCTTTCAACAAGCCTTCTAGGTGGGTAATTTTATCTCATTCGGTATCTGTATTGGATTTGATATTTTATATATATAAACAAAATCAATAATTACCATTTTACCTGCCACATCCATTGCTGACTCATATTTAGCTTATGGGCTTTTGTACATGTACTGCTGTCAAGCCTCCTATTTTATATTTTTAAAGATGATTCTTCAACATAAATGTAGTTTTGCATTTATCTCTACTGAGATTTTTTTGTTCATTCTGGCTCGGTTCTCCAGCTTGTCAAGAACATCTTGAATCCTGTTTCAGTCTTCTAAAGTATTAGTTATCCCACCCAATTTGGTGTCATCTGTTGAACATGACCTGTTCATTAAGCCATTTATAAATATGTGAAACAACATGAAGCCCAGGACGAACCCTGCAGCTCCCCATTCTTCACTTCTCCCCAGGATGATAAGAAGCCATTGAAGAGCACTGTAATGCCTTTGCTCAACCACTACCACCTTGTCTGTAATAGATGATGGGCACATTATTTATTTCCCTCCAAATACACTTTTATATAGCAATGCTGCTTGATTTCCTCAGCCCTTGCTATATCCTCAAGGTTTTCAGGCAAGCCTCACCCTCCCGTGCCTCTATGTATCCTTTCTTAAGATCACAGCTATGGGTTTGTTTTCCTAACCTGTTAAAGTAACTCTGAGGTAATTTCACTGCCACCGTTTGATACTGTTTCACAACCCTTGTTTATATTTTTACCAATCCTTATATGTATTATAGTAGCTGGCCAGTAACCAGACATTTTTTGAATCAAAGTGATTTATTAAATAACAGATTTGGATATGAACAAGAATGTGTTCAGGTTCTTAAGCCTGATAAACATACAATTAAATGTACTTTACTTCTTAATGAAGTGCACTTACTAAATTGCTCACTTAACACTAATAATAATGACTTGCCTCTCTATTCACACCACAACCATCTTCCCACCCTCCCTCTTCAAAAGTCCAGCCCTGTCTCCTGTTCAATTGCCAAACACTCAAATACAAACTCTCAACTCCCATTCACTCAGCCAAGCACAAACCAGCATACAGCAACATTCTATTTCACACATTCCCCACTTCCCACACTCACTGCTTACCTTAATCATTCTAATATACTAACTCAACATATATAATGTACTACAAACACATACAAGTTTGGAAAATCACAAAAACTCTTTGGGTATGCTCCATCAGCCAGATACAAATCCAGCTAACAGTAGCTTTGTCCAGCCCACATTTTACCTGCTTTGCCACAATAATATCAATGGATACTTTGTTGAAAACCTTGCTGAAATCAAGATATACTACATTTGAAGACTCTCTTATGCTCTTCCTTGATCACTGAGATCTGTTGATGGGGCACTTCTGGTGTTTTCCACACCCCTATGGTTAAGTTGGCCTTCAATAGGAACTGAGCCTTTAGTGTGTCATACCCTGACCTACGGAACTCCCTAGCAGTAGAAGTTTGGCAGAAACTGTCCCTGCCTTCTTTTAGACTTCTTCTGTAAACTGTATTGTTTAGGCAGATCTTCACAATATTAATTTCTCTTTTCAACCAACCAGTATTTACGGATATTTTATTGATGTTTTTAATTATGTTTTATGGATATATTTTACTGCTTTTATTATATTAGACTGGTGTGTGTTGTTTTTGAGAAGTCCATGCTGAACTTTGTAATCACAGTCTGGATCCTCTATTTTGCCATTTTGTATTGGTCTCTGACCGTATGAATAAATTCGTTTATTCATTTTGCCCTTTTAAAAGGTAGAGGCAACATTTGCCTGCCTTCAGTCCCACAGCACTCATTCTCAAAGTATTTTAAAAAACTATAGATAATGTCCACAAGTTCTTTTACTGCCCTATAATTCATCGGGTCCTGAAGACTTGATATGATTTAGAGTGACTAAGTTTTCCTGTACCACCTCTTGGGCTGCAACTCCTTCCCTTCACCATTTGATCCATTTTTACCAGGTTGAGTACAATTTCCCTTATGGCAGAAGACTGAGACAATGTAGGAATTGAGTAGTTCTGCCTTCTTTCCATCACCTGACAACATTTCTCCATCTTTCCCTCTCAGAGGACCTACCAGTCCACTTCCTTGTGGTTTTCTTGATCATAACTTAGTCCCAAACCCTCTTTTTGTTATTTTATTTTGCCCCCAACAAAACCTTCTAAGGCCCACAGGGGAGGGTGATAAATTTATTTTCAGTCCCTTTTTTAAAAAATGCTATAAAAATGTTGTTTAAAAAAAGAGTCATCCACCTGAAAGTTGAAAGGGATGAACATCAATATGTGCTTTTCAGTTACTTACTTAGCATCTGATGCATGTTATTAGGGATAGGCCAATCTGTCCATTTCAGTTTCTCTCAGTTACTCATTTTTCCAATCTATAGTTCTCCATATTTCCCTATCAGTTTGCAATTTTTAAAGTCATCCTGAAAATTCATCAGCGTTTTAATGTGAATTTCTCCTAATGTACACATATTTGCATGACCCTGGCAAATATACTCATTTTTGCAAATTGTTTTTTTCCTAATAAAATGCATTTTTAATATTATTTTCACTATGCATTTATATTTATTTATTTATTATACTTGTATGCCGCCCCATAGCCAAAGCTCTCTGGGCGGTTTACAGTAACTAAAAACAAATACAATTTAAAATACATCTTTTAAAAAACAATTTAAAACAATTTATATGCATCCTTTACCCAAGTATAAGCATTTTTATACACGTTACCTGGCTGGAAAACTGCACTGCAAAATTTGAAGGGCAAATTTCAAAAGATGGCTGTGTTTCATTTGTGCATTGTTTTGGAAAGTGTCATTTGGCAGGTTCACCTTTAAAGGTAAACTGAACTGAATTTCTTCCCTATCCCTATATGTTAAACATCAAATTAAATGAAAGTAAGTTTCCCAAATACAATGTCTAAACCTGTTGGTGCTCACAACAGTACAAGATTCTTGCAGATGTTTAAGGGTTTATATATCAACTTCTGCAAGGGCTGCCAGATTGAATAAGATGCATGCCTTCTGTGAAACAGGAGTTTAAAGGGGAAATGTTGACCATTGCATTTTCTTCCATCACAGTCTTACAACATGTGGGGAATGGGCAGCATCATATACATTAAGGACACAGCAAAGTTGTTCCTTATTTTATGTGGCAACTCTAACACCAGCCCTTCTGGAAATATCAGGTGAGTACTGGAACAGAACTCTTTCAAAAGCTAGAATTTCAAGATGCATGAAAACTACAAGCAATAAGACAATTACATCTTTGCTTAGAAAAATACAAGGCAGAATGAGATGGAATCTGGGCATAATAAACTTCCAGTGTGGCAGCTTTGCCAAGCCATTGCTCACCTGTCCTGGAAGAATCATCCAGCTGTAGTAGCCATAAAGCATCTCCTTCACTTCTTTCTAGTAGAGGAGGGGACAGAGATGAGTGGAAATGTCTATTTGGCAGCTTACAGATTCCAATGGGAATCACATCATTTTCTAAAATTCCTAAAGGATTTTAAAGGCATCTAATACATTTCTTAGAAACTTATCTTCCAGCTGAACTGTTAATTACAGCTACATATGCAAATATATTTGATAAGATGACAGACTATGATGGTGTTTCAGAACAAAATGTGTGTCTGCTTGATCAGTATGTTTAAAGGAAATAAGTAATAAATTTCTTCTATACTGAAAAGTACAACTAAAAGACACTTCTACAATCACATTACTCCCATTGTGGTATTCTAACACTGGGGATGATGTGTGTGATGGGGAGGAGGAAATAACTACATGTTACAAGGCAAACATGGGATCTTCAGTCACATTTTGCCTTGTAATGCAAGGGGGAATTATGGGGTGGGATGGGGTGCTTAAGCCCCTCTACTCCAGCCCTTCTGTTTTTCCTGGGAACCACTCCTCCAAACGTTTGTTGCCCATTTTTCCCCAGTTGGCAGTCTGCTGATGTCGGAGAGTGAGAAATGGCCTGGGAGGAAGAGTTTTGGGAGTTTTCCCTGACCCCACATTAATGAAAAAAATGTGTTTGGAAAATGAAAGTTTTCAGGGAACATGGAATGCATTGTGGAATATGGCATCAAGCCAGCAGTCTCCTCCTAATCTTATGTACATGATCTATCCATGTACATGTTGGTGTGAGGATGGATGGATGGATGGATGAATAGATAAAGAGTTGATACAGAAGTTACTTGGGGAAAATATAAGGTTTCCTGCACCTTGTAACATATGCATATTATAATTAGAAGGGTCAATGTACAAAAATGTACAAAAACTGTCATTGTGGAAACTTTTGATTTGAGTTCACACTTGTGTTTGTTCCAAGTGGAGTTTGATTGCTTCATCACTCAGAGCTGAGCTCAATCCTCTGAAAGGTACTGGATGCTCACTACCAGCAGGGCATAAGCAGGGAGCAACAATGCACAAAGCAATTTAAAGCAGGCACCTTGAGCTCAATAGTCATTTGACCTCACTCAATTCACTGGGCAGCATAGGATGAGCTAAATGAATGAATGTTTGCACACTCACTGGGAAGCTGAACCAGGGTCAAAAATGATTAGCAGGCTAATATTAAATCATGTTGAATAAGGAGTAATGTGGGTTGATCAACTAAGATCTTATGAGTCAGTCCTCTTCACCCATATGCACAAGAGAAAAGGCAGGGAAAATTATATAGCAGCACATGAGTGGAAGAGAAGGGCCATATCTGCCGGCCCCAGCCCCTCCATTGCATCCTGACAGGCCGGCCCTACCACCATCCACACCTTGGGTTTGACATGGAGAATCTGTGACTGTGCAGGGTTCTAAATTGTGCAGGAAACTGGTGTGTGTAGAGCATACTTACCATTGCAGACATTTAGCCCCAACTCGTGGACAGTGGTGGGACTGGTACATCAGGAGATATGGGGATGGGGCCAGCAAACATGGCTCTGCTCTCCTGGGCCACACACTTCTAACTGAATGGACCCCAACTCATGAAAAGAGTTATTGTATGGGAGATCTCTAGAGATCTGTCTTGAGTGTTTTGCATCAAAAAACCACCAGAATTTGGGAGGAAGATCAGGTTTATGTTTTTGTATTAGTACTATGCCAAAAAAAAAATTCTTTCTTTTCCTTCTTTTTAAACTTTCATAGGTAGTTTGGGTCAAAGTGAAACACCATCTGAAATGATGGGCAAGAATTTTCTCTTAAGTCTTTAGAGTGTGGAGGGGACAGGGGATGCCACTTACCTTAAACAAACAAGGTAGCCAAGCCCCCACATTTTTGTTCTTTAAAACAAGGCCCCTGTGCAGCTCATGTCAACACAAGGCCTTTGGTGTTGTTTCCTGCTTCCCACACTCCTCTGGTTGGCTCCAGAGCTCTGTGATACAATGTGACATTGGCCTCCTCCTTCAGTTCTGCTGCTGCTGCACTTATCCTCCAGGCAAACTATGAGTGGTAAGCTATAAAATGGTCCATGGCTATAGTTCATGGCTTGCATGGTGCATGACAAACCATGAACTTGGGTTCAGATGACACCCTTAGCCACACCATGGCTTAGCACAACTGGAGAAGGAGCAAAGCAACCACAATCTCCTCTTTTGGAGCATGCACATTCACACTAAGCCATAGTTTGGCTTCATGTTATGTGTAAACTGGGTCAATATGGCTCTCCTGAGCGATTGATCAGCTGTTTCCTATTGGGCACACTTCCTGGAATGGCTTGGAAATGATGCAACATCACATTGTGTTATGTCAATCTGAAGACATTCTAGGAAGTGTGAGTGGCAGGAAGCAGTGCAGAAGTCCTCAGAAGTGTGGGCCACCCTTTTAAAAATACAAAAACAAGAGACAATCCTCCTACCACCATATTGTATATTTAAGGTACATAGCAGCACTACACACTTCCCACTCCAAAAAGTTTGGAGAAAGTTCTTGCCTGTCACAGAAATCACAAGAATATTGTACCCTGTCCAATATTTTCACAAAAAATAAGAGGTGAATTTTAGCCCAGCACTATTAGTTAGTTTATTTTACATTTATATCCCATCTTTCTTCCATTATGAAACCCAAGGTGGCACACATGTGGTTCCCAACACTAATTTTTTTTGTGTGAAGAAAAAAACATTTTGCAGTTTGGGATCCAGCAGAGACAAGAGTAAATAAACAGAGTTTAGAGTTAAATAAAAACTAAAAGTGCCACAAGTAAATTCTTGTGGTACAGAATCTCTCTCTGGGAATCTGATTTGGGGTGCTGAATCTACTATCTGGTAGAAGTGCTTTTTCCTTCCCTCTACTTATGGACTACTTGTATTTCTCTAAATAAAAGGTACTGTTGGGGTTAAATTGAAATCCCCAGTGCTTGTAAAACTATAGTTCACTTGTCCTATCTAAACCAGCTTGGGCTTTATGGGAAATAGAACCAAAGTGGCCTTTATTTGACTTTTGATATAAAATGTTGGTTTATTTCCTGGTGACCTGACCCTTACCTACATTCCAGTGGCTCGCATAATAAAAGCTGGTTTAAGCTGGACACGTCCCTACTATGCATTTCTGTATCACATTTATGCTTATAACCTTGCTTATTGTTACTAATGTGCCTTGCATAGGAATGTCAAACGCTGTTCCAATGTCCCACAAACCTTGACTTGTAAAACTCCTTTGATATGTAAGCAAAGTAATATCATGTCTGTCTCCAGTTTAGGGGGCGCCTGGTTGCAGCTGGGCCTCCCCTCAATAGTTGCCTTTGTCTGCTCCTGCATAGTGCTTATCTCAAGGACGTGCGAAATATGCAGACATAGAGTCTAAGAGATAGTCTTGATGTTTCCACTTTGTCCTTCCCCCTGTACCCCTTTACCTCCTTACATATGCCCCAAAGCTATGACAGTTAGCAATTGCTTCTTTTGTATTTTATGACGTGAACCCGATATTGTAAACTTCGGGGTAGGCCTATATAAACCCTTGAACACCAATAAACGAGGTTCCCATGCTGGCCTGCTTCAGCTTGTAAGTATTGGGTCCCCTTTGCAAAGGTTTTTGTCTCGTGTTACTTGATCTCTGATAGTGGGTTCATTTGCACTCAACTCCGCACTCTTCCCGGGTGTAATAAGCGAGTTGGGGTTGACAGGGCGACTTGCGTGTTGGGTTTGGACCTAACAATTGGGGGCTCGTCTGGGATCCCTTGTGCGGACCCCCTTTTTGCCATTGCACCCCTTAATTTGATAACAGGCGCCACGAGAGAATTTTCTCGGTTATCAATAAAAGCGGGCGGCTTTGACATTTTGGGGATAAAGCACAGTTGAGGAAAACCCGCTATCAGACGTCATGGGAAATAAAGGGAGTGTGCCGGTAAAGGACAGCCCTTTGGGAATAATGTGTATGCTGTGGCAAGAGGAGGACTTGCCTGTGCCTAAGAGAGGCCTGAAAAAGAGAAAGATGATTGAGCTCTGTGCGGTAGCGAGACCGCGGGTAACTGCAGTATTGGCACCGGGTGAACAGTAGCCAAAGAGTGGCTCCTTTAAACCCATTCCTTTAAGAGGAGTAGGGGAGCAGATTGAGGTAAAACATTCAGATTAATTGCATTTCTAGCTCCTATGGCAGATGGGAGTGCAGAGATTGCAGGGTTTTTACAATGCTGGAAGACAGATCTTTGACCGGTGAGGCCCCCCCCTCCAAGTTATTTTTCTGAGGATGACTCAGATAGAAGAATGATTTTAAGTCGTTCTATTATGCTTTCTGCGCCAGCGCCGCCTTCCAGCCCTGAAGGCGGGGCTCCTCGGCCGGCGCGGAAACAAGTCTCTTCCGATTCAAGTGTTGAGACGGAAGAGAAGGATCCAGGAGAGGGGCCCTCAGGGGGGAACAGTCACGCGCTTGCGAAAAGGAGAAAAAGAGAAAAAGAGGAACGGTTATTGACTAAGGAAACGCCATTGATTGTGCGAGACCAGCCGTACCTGGACGCCCAGGGACGGGTCAGACTCCTAGGTGTGTAAGGCTTGTGTTTTCCCGGGAAGTAAGAACGTAAGAATGGTAATAGGAAGGATTTGCATAAAAGAAATGTGTATGAGTTGGGTACCCAAGTGAGAGGTTGTATGCGTATAGCTTTTTTTGAGTGTATGTATGAAAGTTTTTCTGTGGGTTTGCTTTCAAGGGAACTTTCCTTCCATTACTGTCGTTCATAAATCATGCTGATTTTACCTTTTCCTCTTTTAACTGCTTGGATCAGCTGCGCTGCCCACCTGTTCTCTTAGTAGTTCTTAGCATTTTTTTTATAGAAAGTATAGGATTTGAACTAAGCGATTCCTTTTAGAATGTCGGGGTTTCTTTTTCTTTTGTTCCTGTACTGGGTTAACTCCTTCTTCCCTTCCTCCTTATTTGATATGAATTTAGATTATTAAGGGTTTTTTTGTGTTTGTCTGTCTTGCTTGCTACAGATTACTTGTGTGCATCTTCCTTCCTGATGTAATGTTTTATATCTTCCTTATCTCAGTCCTTGCCATTGAGGAACGTTTTATTTCTTTGGAGCTCCCTTCCTTTTCAAGCTTCTTAAAATTGTTTTCTCCAGTCTGTTTAAACAGTGGGATGATTGTTTTCTCTGCAGCAGTTTTATGCTTTAAGTCTAACGTGATCCCTATGGTTTACTATGTTTTATATAAAGACGGATTGGCTGTGTTTTCCTAATTATTGTGCTGTCTGTTATGTGATTGTAACTTATTAAATATAATTTCTTATTTCAGCCCTTGCCGTTTGACATTAATCCCAATAGCAGATGTTCACAGAGGGGGGGATATTTGTCTAGAATAAGTTTTGCTTTTCATTATTTGTCAGTTATTTCTTATCTTGTAAATGTTACGTTTCTTTTGACGTGGTTCTGTTTTTTTGTTTGTTTGTTTGTTTGTTTTGTTACTGCATGTTGAGCCAGAATTACAGAAAAGGGAAAGAGATTGGTTCCCCCCCCCCTTGTTCTCTAGATCTAGCACAAACGTATTAAGCATACATCTTGAAATCAGGAGAAGATACTCGAGTTCCTTTTGTTTAGATTAGACCTGAACCTTTGGCTGTTGCTTGTAGATAAAAGCCTGGCACAGTTAGTTTTTCTGTCAGTGGCCAAAGGGGCAAAAATAACAAAATTACTTTTGAAACTACTCTACCCATTTACCTGTATATAAAGGGAGGCAATTGTAAGTGCCAACTAAATTTGTATGTAGTGCCTTGTGGGTAGAAATGTTTTCCTCCCCCCATACACTTTGACAGGGAAGAGATACCCATGAATTAGGAAGGTTGTAAGTAAAATGAAGGATTCTAGGAAATAAGTTATTTTGATGGTAGAGGAAGAATAGTTTGAGAAATAGTTATTGATGGTAATAAGAAAAGGGAAAAATGACAGGAAAAGGGAAAAATGACAGGAAACAACAAAATGTTGTATGTGGGGTTTTTTTTTCTCTCTTCTTCATCATTGTTGCTAGATTGTGGATTAGAACCTATACCTGTTTAAACTTTTGAACTTGAGTAATATATATATATATATATATATATATATATATATATATATATATATATATTTGGAAGTCAACAACAAAACTTCTTGAAGGTTCTTTCTTCCATAAGGAAAATAAAACCTCTTCTTGAGGTACTCGATCCCAGGTAATTGTTTTAAATTTGTCTGTGAAATGTATGATTTGCCCATTTCCTAGATAGGCAAAACTGAGGCCACCTTGCTGTTTAAACCTAATGTGATGCCCTCTTGTGACTAGGTAAATTCATTAGCAAAAGGGGACCAAAATGCAGAGCTTCCAGCCACAGTAATTGTCTACCTCATATTAGAATTCACATTGGGAATCAATATTACTTTGCTTCCAAAACAGAAACTCATCCCCAGTTGCTCTTTGACTGAAGATGGACCAGGACTTTCAACAGGAAAATGCTTTCCTCATTGTCATACCTTGTGCATATAAATCACACTATTACTAATGAACTTTTTTCTTTTAAAATGATGTTCACAATTATAACGCATGTTAGTGCATTTATTCCTTGACAGGCACTTAGAGCAACTGCTCTACATACAGGATGAGCACCATTGGAACACCCTGCTGATTTGGAACAGAACTTAATCTATTTGTGCCACTAACATCTCTTTGTTTTGCATTCATAGCAAGAGGTATAAATCCTTTTTCTCTGCTTTCCGTGGCTACTTTTCATGAGCAAGGCTCTACATAGCCAGAGGATGGGGAAACTCAGGAGTTTAGAATATGTTGTACTGTTGTGTGTTTTGTCTGTCTGTTGCAAAAACAATATTTTGGTTTTGTCCACTTTGATCAGAAGTCTCATCTGTGGCCATGGATGTTTTATTTTTATATTTTCCTTCCTGTACTGAAGTGTTTTCTCCCCAAGGAACATTTTCCTTTTGCGTGTGTATCACAGAAGATTTTTATTTTGAGACATTTTGGACTCGATCTTTGAAGTGCTCCAGGACCAGAACACGATATGCAACTGGCATGCTATTTTCCTGTATTGCTGCAATAACAGCATAGAGGCCTGCTTCATTCTACCTAACCACAGAACTATTTTTGGGCCTATTTTGGCCAGCAACCTGAAACGGGCACCTTGTGCAAGTTTGCAATCTTTTCATACAGTCCTTTCTCTGCCTAGCATCAGCAAAAGACACACATGTTCAGTGGAAGCTGTAACTGAACATGAACAGGAACAGGATGAACTTTGTGCAAGCCATCCCACAGTGTGTTTATTTGTTTTATTTACTTGTTTTCTTTGTAATATTTCCATTGTAATATTGAATGTAACTGTTTATGCATTGTCCTTTAAGAATGTGTTGTTGTTATTGTTTTCCCTTCATAATTTATATGTTATGGCTGTTTTGTTCTTTAGATGTTTTTACTTTTCAAATCCTTCTGAGTGATTCTGTAATAGGGGTTTACTGAATTTGGCTACTTCAGATGTGAGGTTCATCAATGTGAAGTTTTGACCCATTTGTTTATTTTCTCACTCTGTCATTACAATGGCTAGGAATAGGTAACAATTAATGTGAATGGATGTCAACACCATAAGAATCTAGGAAGATGATAGTTTGGAATTCCATCAAGATTGCTTTTCTCTCAAAATGATTAATGTATCTTATGGCTTTTTCATGCTAAGAAATGAATTAAGTTCAACTATTGTATATCCTGGACATGGGTGCATGTGCCTTAGAACATTCTGTGATTATGATGTTATTGATAAGTACTATACACAACCTATGCTAACATTTCAATAGATGCCTTTGTGGTATTAAGGAAATGGTAGGATGTGATTTTCCATTTAAAGTCCCTGTATGGATCATCCAGAGAATATTAGTTAATCCAGATTTGTTTCAACACCTCAAACCCATCACATTAGGTTATGACCTAGCTGATCTTCAGACACTACTTTCTCATCCTATGTACAGAAACAATTAGAAGCAGTTAAACAAATGGGGGAGCAAGTACACTCTAGATAGCACATGATTGCCATACAGTCATTTACATTATAGATAAGCACTCACAGATATAGTAACATGGATGTATTTGGAATTCCCTGTTTGGCTGGGATAAGGATGCCAAAGAAGGTTTAACCCTTATAATGCACCCCATTGTGGTGATTTGAATTCTGATCTTTGTCTGATTAGCCCTTGTAATGTGTATCCATCTCATATGGCACAGTCACACCCTGGAAGTCAGTATTGGAGCCAGGGGGCAGAACGGTGCTTGCTAATATGTGAAAGGTCATCTGTGTACATCTGCCTTTCACATAAAAGGAGGGAGTGGTACGGCTTGGCTAACCCCGTTTTGGTTCAAGTGGAATCTAGGAGGTGCAAAAGCCAAGAGCTATAACTTCCACCCCAACTCACACATACCCCCACGGCTGGTAATGCGTTCCAGAGGTTTTGTGCATAGAAAAACAAGGGCAGAGTTAAACGCTGTCGCATAAATGTTATCTTAATCCTTGGCGGATGCACCCCCATCCACAGGGAATCCCATTGCTCATTAGAAATAGCATTAGTTTTCCTTTTTTCTTGACTAGAAGCACACATATCGGAAAATATATACAGACATAGGGGGTCTTCTTATATTGAGACCCCCCCACTGGCCTGGACTTTACAGGAGACAGGGACAACCAAAACAAGGAACACACACTTCACCACATGGATAAGTGGGAGTCCCTTTTGTTACTTAAGGAGTACAGTCTCCTTTGCTTCCTGCTACAGCTTAAAGGAGGTAGAGGAGGGCTGGGTGATAAGCGGTTTAGTAAGAGGTGAGGTCTGTGTGACCAATACATGTGATATACCCACTTGAAAATGGCAATTGGACTTTGAAGAATGGGACATAAAACAGTGGGTAAGGTAATATTACTGTTGAGATGGTAGCATTTGTTGCATTTGATTTTCCTTTGGTCACTGACTTGTTCTTTTCCTATGGGGCTTAACGGGTCACCAAATGCCTGCTGGCCCTTGGTGGCTCTGTGAATTTTGGTCTAGCTGGCAGAAGATATTGTTTTATGTGATTATAGTAATAGTTTTTTTTATTATTATTATTACTGGATGTTGTTACTTGCAATGTATTTCTAATGTTATTCAGTTAATGTCTATAGGTCTCTGAGTTTAGTTTTAGGGACCAAAACCAAGCAAACGGGCCATTCTAGTAGTATCAAAAGGTCCAGTCATACTTGACAGTTCCTTGGTCGATGTACTGAAAAGGAAGTTGAGCAGACTGACGCAAGATTGTGTTTTATGTTGTAATAGTTATAGTATTATTAATAGCTGTTTGTTGCTGTATACAATGCATCCCAAATTTAATCCAGCTTGCTTCCACCTGCCTGCATAGGCTGATTTCTTCATTTTCCCGAAAGCCTCAATCTGCTATTCCAAATTTGATGCAATTGGCCTCAGTCTGTATAAACAAGCTCACACTGTCATTTTTCCGAAAACCGCAACCAACTTACATGGAAATGGCTTTGAGACCGATTTGGCAACCCAAGCAAGGTAATACAGCTACCTGAGAGACTAGTTAGTCTCTCAGGGCTGAAAGGGGGGACTGTTGGGGTTAAATTGAAATCCCCAGTGCTTGTAAAACTATAGTTCACTTGTCCTATCTAAACCAGCTTGGGCTTTATGGGAAATAGAACCAAAGTGGCCTTTATTTGACTTTTGATATAAAATGTTGGTTTATTTCCTGGTGACCTGACCCTTACCTACATTCCAGTGGCTCGCATAATAAAAGCCAGTTTAAGCTGGACACGTCCCTACTATGCATTTCTGTATCACATTTATGCTTATAACCTTGCTTATTGTTACTAATGTGCCTTGCATAGGAATGTCAAATGCTGTTCCAATGTCCCACAAACCTTGACTTGTAAAACTCCTTTGATATGTAAGCAAAGTAATATCATGTCTGTCTCCAGTTTAGGGGGCGCCCGGTTGCAGCTGGGCCTCCCCTCAATAGTTGCCTTTGTCTGCTCCTGCATAGTGCTTATCTCAAGGACATACGAAATATGCAGACATAGAGTCTAAGAGATAGTCTTGATGTTTCCACTTTGTCCTTCCCCCTGTACCCCTTTACCTCCTTACATATGCCCCAAAGCTATGACAGTTAGCAATTGCTTCTTTTGTATTTTATGACGTGAACCCGATATTGTAAACTTTGGGGTAAGCCTATATAAACCCTTGAACACCAATAAACGAGGTTCCCATGCTGGCCTGCTTCAGCTTGTAAGTATTGGGTCCCCTTTGCAAAGGTTTTTGTCTCGTGTTACTTGATCTCTGATAGTGGGTTCATTTGCACTCAACTCCGCACTCTTCCCGGGTGTAATAAGCGAGTTGGGGTTGACAGGGCGACTTGCGTGTCGGGTTTGGACCTAACAGTACTATACATTTAAAGCACTGTTACATCACAGTGATGGCTTCCCCCACAGATACCTTAGAACTGTAGTTTGTTCAGAGTATTGAGACTTGTTATGAGAACCCTGTTCTACTTACAGAGTAATCCCTCTTTACAGGGAAGTTTGGGAAATAGATCTCTGTGAGAGGAACAAGGTTCTCGTAACAACTCTCAACACCCTTAACAAACTACAGTTCCCAGGAATCTTAAGGGAAAGCCATGACTGTTTAAGGTGGTATAATATTGGTTTAAATGCAAACTCCAGATGGGGCCTACGTTCTGCTCAGAGTAACCCCACTGAAGGTAATGGGCATTAATTTCAGTGGAGCTGTTTTGAATAGGACTAGCACTAGAGACAACCCAAAGTAAAAATTACAAAACTAACATCAGTCTCTCTCCTTCAGAGGAGACCAAGTTCCGGCCACTCTGCCCCTGGAACTTTTCACAGTTCAAGGAAGCGGAGAGTGTGCAACAATATTTACATTGATTCAGGATGAAATATATAGCCTGTATTTTTGGTGAAGCAGAAATACCAAGGATATTATGACAAAAATAATGTCTGGAACAAGATGTATGGAAACTTTCACAGCCGACAGCAGGGATGACACTCTTTTAAATTAATTATACATTCAAAACATCTCCTGACCTTTATGAAAAGAAAAGTCCTGGATCAAGACTATTTGAACAATAGATTTTGATTAAGTTCATGTGATTTAATCCAGTTGCAGAATTACAAGAGTGTTTCCGATGGCAAAAGTTATTTTGACAACAATATGGGCAGCCATTTTGCAGTTACTTTCTAAAATATTCTCATATATTCCTGACACAAATCTAATACTAAATGATATAATAGGTGGAATCTGCTTAAAAACTGAAGAAAATATAAGGAGTTATTTAGGGTGCAGTCCTATATCGAATATCTGCTGGCTGAGGAACTATAGGATTCAACAGAAGCCCTGCTACGCCAGTGGAACACCCAGCTATGCTGTTGCTGTAACAGATGTGGCAGCAAAACACCAAAGATACACAAGTGGAACACTGTTCTCACAGAGATGTTTGGGCAGAAAGACTGAAATAGTGGAACTATAGAAGACATAGTAGAAGAGCACAATTACTATGTGTTTTATATTCTTGGTGATGCAGGAATGTGTGCTGGTATGTGATCTATGGGTGTTGTCACCAGCACAGTTTCTGACTGGTGGGCACTGGCAGAGTTTCCAGGTAATTTGGACATGTCCCCTTTTTTAATGCTAATTTTGTATTTTCTCCTTATGTGTGTTTCCCCACTCTTCCTCGGTTGAGTGTTGATTCAATACGGCCACTGTAGTAGCAATATATATCTGATCCAGCAAATTTTATGTCCACCACTGTGTGAGATTACAGGCAATGGCATATCAGAAAGGCATAATATCAGAAATATTCTGCATAGGGAAAAATGTTTGTCCAGAAAAATATTGCCTAAACTGCTTCTGAAGGACATAAGAGGTGGAAAAGTCAAAGCCAGGCAGAAGATTATGAAGAATTAATATTTTCTTTCTTTTTAGTGGTGCTATTGGAAGTCAAACATACATTGGATAATGGAATGGACCAAGGAATTTCAGAAGAAAATCACCCTGTGCTTATAGATTACAGCAAAGCCTTTGACTGTGTCAAATAAACTATGGAATGCTTTAAAAGAAATGGGGGTGCCACAGCATCTGATTGTCCTGATGCGCAACCTATACTCTGGACAAGAGGCTACTGTAAGGACAGAATATGGAGAAACCGATTGGTTCCCCATTGGAAAGGGTGTGAGACAGGGGTGTATTTTATCACCCTATTTATTTGATCTATATGCAGAATATATAATACAGAAAGAAGGACTGGACCAAGATGAAGGAGGTGTGAAAATGGGTGGGAGAAATATCAATAATTTATGCAGACAATACCATATTACTAGCAGAAACTAGTAATGATTTGAAATGAATGCTGATGAAAGTTAAAGAGGAACACACAAAAGCAGGACTACAGCTGAACGTCGAAAAGACTAAAGTAATGACAACAGAAGATTTATGTAACTTTACAGTTGACAATGAGGACATTGAACTTGTCAAGGATTATCAATACCTTGGCATATTAACCAAAATGGAGACAATAGTCAAGAAATCAGAAGAAGGCTAGGACTGGGGTGGGCAGCTATGAGAGAACTAGAAAAGGTCCTCAAATGCAATGACATATCACTGAACATTAAAGTCAGGATCATTCAGACCATGGTGTTCCCGATCTCTATGTATGGATGTGAAAGTTGGACATTGAAAAAGGCAGATAAGAGAAAAATGAACTCATTTGAAATGCGGTGTTGGAGGAGAGCTTTGCGGATACCATGGACTGCGAAAAAGGCAAATAATTCGGTGTTAGAACAAATTAAGCCAGAACTGTCACTAGAAGCTAAAATGATGAAACTGAGGTTATCATAGTTTGGACACATCATGAGAAGACAGGAGTCACTAGAAAAGACAATAATGCCGGGAAAAACAGAAGGGAATAGAAAAAGAGGAAGGCCAAACAAGAGATGGATTGATTCCATATAGGAAGCCACAGACCTGAACTTACAAGATCTGAACAGGGTGGTTCATGACGGATGCTCTTGGAGGTCGCTGATTCATAGGGTGGCCATAAGTTGTAGTCAACTTGGAGGCACATAACAACAACATTGGGAGTCATAGGGTTCCTCAGAGACTTGTCAGGTGTCACTCAGTGAAAGATTAAAAACTGTAACATAGTTTGTCTTTTAAACTGCCTCTGCAATTTAAGTCACAGGAGACCGTTGGACATATTTTTGCACATATTTAGAATGTATTCAGTCAACATGAGGGCAGTGGTGAGATCCAACAAAGCAGACCAGGGGCCCTGCATGAACTAAATGTGCACATAACTCCCCCCCCCTTTAGAATTATTTGCAAAGGACAAGATTCTATGGCAGATATGTTGATATGGAAAGGTAGGGTTTCTACCATTAAAGAGTTAAGGTTTGAAAACCATTATCTTAAGAGAGTGCAACAGTGTCAACGTGTGTCATAAATATTCAAATTCACAGGGGTTATTAGACAAGAGGTACCATCCAATCCTAAACATATTTACTTTTCAATGCATCCCATTGATTGTAATGAACATGCTTTCAAAGTAATTGATCAGGGTTGCAGTGTTAAAGTAGTCCAGATGAAAATAAAACACTATTGTCACTCTGCAGGTGAGGGCCTCCTGCAGATACCATCTTATCAGGAGGTCCGTTCCTCACAACGTAGGAAACAGACCTTTAGTGTAGTGGTGCCTACCCTTTGAAATTCCCTCCCCTTATATATTTGATGGGCACCATCTCTGTTATCTTTTCAGCACCTACTGAAGACCTTCCTCTTTCAACAAGCCTTTTAAGTAGAGACCTTATCCCAGTCTGCATCTGTGTTGGAAATGCTTTTTAATCTATTTTTAAACCTTCTTTTTTAATGTTTTTAAGCTTTTAAAAATGTTTTTAAAGATGTTTTGTTTTAATATGCTTTTAATGGTTGTTGTGTTTTAATATATTTTGAAGTCTTTACGATGTTTTAAAGTGTTTTTAGTGCTTTTGTTTGCCGCCCTGGGCTCATACTGGGAGAAAGGGTGGGATATAAATCAAATAAATAAATAATAAATAAAATAATTGTCAAACACATGCCAATTCTCCAAGCACTGAGAAATAGCAGGAGTGCAGCTTTACACAGATTTGATGCCCTTAGGAAGTTGTGCTCAGGAGGCTTTTGCCATTGGATAATATTTTAATTTATGTACAAGTATACAGCTTGAACGTAGGTGGAGGTATAGCTTGGAACAGTCTCCCTGATGAGGTGCGTCTGGCGCCAACATTGCTTTCTTTTCAGCACCGGGTTAAAACGTACCTCTTTTCCCAGGCATTTTAATATATTTTAGTATATTTATAACACTCTGGTATACTAAATTAATTGTGTAATATGTTTTTAGCTTTGAGAATTGTTATTATGTGTGTGGTAATTATTATGTGATTTTATCTTATTGTATTTTTACATTTATGTTGTTCACCGCCCAGACAGCCATTGGCTGTGGGCGGTATAGAAACTGAATATAATAATAATAATAATAATAATAATAATAATAATAATAATAATAATAATAATAATAAACATTCCAATAGTCCAAAATCCACTGCTCCCATATCAGATGTCTAGGGAGGCAGCTAGGACCCCCAAATGCTATTAGCTTTCTAGATCCCAAAACTCTGTCTCAGCCTGTCTCATACTCTGTCTGTCTTGACTCCAAAAATGGCAAGTTTTTTTATTCTTTTTCATAAACATCTGGATCACCACATTCCATATCTGGGAGTTGAGAGAAGAGGCATTCTCCTCTTTCCACTTTTTGCTGGCTATTGAGAGCATTCAGCCAACTACCTAGTTCTCATGGTAATATATCACTTCTAATTTACCTAGACCTGACCAACTAGTTGACCACTTTAGCAGACTTTCTCTTGACCAGACCCCAATCCTAGAATCATAAAATGCTGAGTAGAACAGAACCCTGGGTATTATGCAGTCTTGTCTCTCAAGCTTACAGCAGTATGGTTAATTTGAAAAGTCCTTGGTTATTTATATTTTTCTTAAAGAAGTGTTTTTGCAAATATAAATATGGAGAACTCTGTTCGTTGAATGTAATGCATCTCTGTTGTTGTTTTCTCTTACAAGAGATATACTTGAGGCTTTTGCAGCACTGGAATTCTTGGTAGAACCTGTTTCTGGGTCGAGAGAATGAAGAATGGCAATAAACCCTGAACAGGACTTCCAAGAGCATTTTCTACTGGTGGTGCCAGTGGTTCAATAATAATGCGATTATAATGCGGAATTCAAAACTCTCATGAGAAATGTGTTGCTTTTGTTTTAAAAATGAGCTGCCTTATACCAGATCAGACAATTGATAAATCTAGTGCAGAGTTGTCTACACCAGCCTTCTCCAACCTGATTCCTTCCAATGATTTAGACTACAACTCCAATCAGCCCTGACTATTGACCATTGATACTGGCTAAACCTGATAGGAGCCATACTCATAAAACAGGAGTCATCAAAGCAGCACCTGCAAATGCCAGTCTGCCCACCAGTATCTCCTATAGTATCCACAAAAGATTTCATTAAATATCTCCTCAGAAATCCACAATGCATGAGATACTGTTTGCTCTTCCTGCTCAGTTCCTGTTTGTTGTGGCTCAGCCTCTCCAGCACATGCCCCCTTAAATATTCCCACATTTCATTGATGTCAGGATTGAACACACACTTTTTCCATTCCTTGTGAATAGAGGGATTGTGCAAAGAGTTTCTCTGTGTAAGTGAACATGGCAGTGGCTAATGTAAGTGTCGTGTCTCCCATTGATGGGGGTGGAGGACACACTTGCACCTGTCTATTTTAGATGTGGCAGCCATTTTGTGTAATTCCATTCTCTCAGAGCAGCTGTTTTGAATTATGCCATGCTCCTATGGCAACCATTCCAAACATGCCCATCGGCCTCCAAAGGTTGGGGACTCCTTGTCCAAACCATCATGAGGACAGCAAGTTGAGGAATGGTGGTTCACACTGACTAGCAGCAACTCCTCAGTATGTCAGTAAAGAGTCTTTCCCAGTCCTGGCTGATGATGTCAGGGACCAGAAAGCCCTGACAAACAGAGCAAAACATTTTGAAGTGGAAAGATATATTTCCAAGATTTTTTCACCCTGTCTTCAAGATCAGAACATTTTTTAATATTGCCTGGGTGTAATCCAGACCAAACCTTGGTCATTTTGAACGATTGTTCCAGCTTGGGAAAAGATCTAACTCTGAGAGCTTCCAGGCTTTAGAAAAGTAGTGAAGTGTGATTAAAAAGGCGAGGATAGTTTATGAACCCTTTTACAACACACATGACTCAGTCAAAGCCTCGCACGCTCTGTCACCTGGCAACAGAGTTCATATCAAACATGACAAAGAAAAGAGATCCGAAGTCTGGCTTATTGTGAAGAAAAAGAATGCTTCATCTCCCAGATCATAAGCTTCTGATAAGAAAGAGATGCAAAAGGGGTTTAACAGGAACAATCAGCCACTTCACTTGGTGCCAGTGAATGGACTCATAACCAACCAAACACCAGGAACTGCAGGTGCTGGACCACCTGGAGAGGAAGGTTCTTCATTTCAAACTTGCCTCAGGGCATCTGCTGAAAATGAAGCACAGCCAAAGTGCCAGTTGTCAACAATTATGCATGGTTAATTATAGAAAAGAAATGACTAAATCATTGTTAGCAATCATAATACTGAACTTTTAACGTAATTTGAAATTCCACATAGCTGTATTTTTTAAAATGTTGACACCTAAAGAGAGGAAAGTTGCAATGCAGTCATTTTTATCCAGCTGGCATGGCAAATCTTCCTGACTTGGTTTCATGTTTAGAACTGGATTTTGAAAGAGAACTCCAGCAATTAAAATCAGGGACAGATTTTTGAAACAGCTGAACTTCACATATCCTGACTCAATTTTTTTGGAAATTGGGCCACAGGTGATACTTCGTGGGTTTCTGACAGTTCAGCTTGTTTTAAATAAGCGTTGGGTTGGTTTTTAATAGCACAAACTTTGTAAATCAGACATTTGAAAATGCAGTGATCTTTATGCTTTAGAATCGTCATTATGTATTAGTACACATGATATCACATACCTGGATAAGTATTCTGTGTGAACTATTTTGCGTGAATGCATGTTTTAATGCACTAATAGGCAAAAAACCTTGCGGTTTAAGAATGTACCTATAGCCAACAGATATTTCTATTAAACTTTAAAAAGCAGGGAAATTGGGCAGCTACAGTGAATGCACCAAGGGAGTAGGAGACCTGACCTCTCTGAGATATTGGACTGCCCTACAAATTTGTCAAAATGCCAACACAATTTGGGTTGGTCTTTCACAGGCCAATCCACTTCCTGTGTAGCTTGGAAGAATTTGGTAACATGCTTCTGAGCATATGGTGGGTGGTGGCGACAACTGCCATCTCCAAAGATGGAGAATTATATTTTTGTATGTTTGTTGGTGTTCTTCTTACTTTGCTTCTTTTCTGTGTTACTAATGTTTCTACAGAGAATCTAATCTAGAAAATTGTATTTCCCTCATTATTCATCCTAGAAACCTGTGTCAAATTTATTTTTATTAATGTCAAAGCCTTTTTATTGGTCAATGTCATATGATGGTGAAGACAGTCTTTTGTGTTTCAAATTGGAGATTATGTTCTATTTCTATTTCTATTTTGGGTGCATTAACAGTTGAATCTGAAACTGAAGTTTGATGTAAAAGCAAACAGATTACAATATGTTGCTACTTCAGCAATGGCTCTAGCTGTTGGAAAAAAGAAGATGCATGTTTTCAGCCTGCTATGTTTAAACCACTCCATTTAAGGCAAGGTGGGCAAGGTCAATTAAAAACATAGGGCACACCTAGAATTTTTATAGAATAAATTTCACCTCCCACAATTTTGTGCAAATTGAGACACTCCTGATGTCCACTGGAAATTATCCTGAAGAATAATCAGTGCCATTATTCCACAATTATTTTTGGAGTTTTTTTAGTGTAAAATTTGCAAAATTTTGCTGTAATTCACATATTCACAGAAATAGAATCAAAAGAAAATGATTTCCTGTAGGAAACGTCACTAAAATTGCAAAGTAAATCAGACATATTTAAAGTGACCATCTGAACTATATCAACTGGCTTGGAGGAGAAGGACAGGTTCGATCATGTGCATGTTTATTGAGTTCAGTGGGATTTACTCCTGTGGAATCATGCTTAGGATACGTACAACTGACCATAGCAAGGAGGAAGAGGAAGGGGAGGAGGGGAACGGGAGGGAGGGGATTGGAAGGAGATGGGGATGGGGAGGGAGGGGCAAAGGAAGGGGAGGGAAGAGGGAAGAGGGAGGAGAAGGGAAGGTGGGTTTGATAATTTTCATACTTTTTGAGTTCAATGGGATTTATTTTTGTGCAATCATGTTTGAAAATGGAAATGGACTGCCTTATCTAAAAATATTGTGAGCTCACAATCTGATATATGTGCCTAGGGTGAGGGCCAGACTCCATTGCATCCTCCTCAGTACAATCTGGTTGATAGGCCACATCCCTCTGCCATCAATGCTCCGGGCATCTCTGAAGCCCCCCAGCTGCCAGAATCTCCCATTCTGCTCTTTGCAGCAGCAGTGGTGTTGCTGTCCCCTTCCCCCTCTTTTAAAAATATTCTTTGCTACTGTGATAGCATGTGCACCTCTGCCTTCTCTGGGCTTCTTCAGAGCCAGGCATTCTGGGCAAGGTGGCCAGGAGAATGCTTGCACCACTAGTGCCATTGTTTGTCATGGGAGGTTACATTTTTAAGGGGTTTTTTTGTTTGTTTTACATTTAAGAGACCTTTCTAGCCACCATGGCCGACCACAGTGGCAGTGCAGCCATTTCCCCAGCCAGCTCACTAAGAATGCCTGAAAATAAGAACACCCCCAGCCCATTTCTCAGAGCCCATGGGAGGCAGCAGGCGGGTGGCTAGGCAGCATCACAGATGGGAACCCAAATTTTGCTCCCAAGTGTTGACTATACCTTTCCACTCAGACCCAGTGGTGAGTGGGTAGCAGGTTAGAACAGTTAGATGCCCTTCTGAGCATCGGGACCCTTGGCTTGACCTAATCAATGGCTGGCAATAGGCCTGCATGTCGCCTTCCCCAATAAACAGTGATGTGCAGTGAGAACAGGAATATGCATGTACATATCAGTGTCAGCTCGAGACATTTTTCTGCCTGAAGCTGATCCCAAATCTCCCTCTGCTATTAGGCTCGTTGCTTTAAAAAAAGATTGCTGTATCATTCGGATGCTAGTTTCTAGGGATGTAGTCATCCAGGGGCTCAGGGGGTCTTAGACCCCCTACTTGGGGGGTAGGTCCCAGCAGGATCCCTATGTCTCCAGCATCCTACGAGCCAATCAGCATGAAAGGGGAGTGTGTTAGACACTGAGCAGAGTCTTCTAACTTGCTTCCTTGTTGTTTCCTGATGATTGGAGCAAATTAGAGTGAAAGGAGTTCCTATTAGTTCCTACGTCAAAAAGCTAAGTTGTGGAGAGTATAAATTATGTAATTGCTAAAGAAGGGTAGAAACACACTCAATGTTCTGCCAGTTCAGTTTCTTCTCCACCTCTCTTTTCTGAAAACTGGGGCACACAATGCTAGTCAAACCTGCCCCTTTTTATTGTAAAACCTGGTGGGATTAGCTTGATTGTGGGGTTTTTTATTAGCTTCAAAAATATTTCACAACTGATTGGCAGATCAACCCGTTCCCCCTGCAGGTGTGGCCAATAGAAACTCTTTCCTGTAGGAGACTAGTGTGTTCACAGCTGAAGAGACAATGAATCCTGATGATAGCATCCTGTCTACATCATTGAGCAGTTAGGTAGCAGCGGGAGATAAATGTGTAGACATTAAATTCAGTAATTCAAGCAATATCTCTGACAGTGAGAAAGGACAGCGAAATAGTCACAGTGATAGCGAAGCAGAAAGCAGTAGTTCAATATTATTCTATAATCTTAGAAGGTTGTGTAATCTTAGAAGGCACCATAGCTGTGAGGGGGCATGGCTGTGACTATTATGAAGGGACCCTGAACTTCTAAATTTCCCACTACACTACAGCCTACAATAATCTATTCCTCGCCACTCCCAATGGTGCTTCCTGAGGTGGGTCATGCACTAGCGGCGTTGTGGGTAGGTATTGCAAGGGCGGTTGGTGGGGGTACTTGGCAATACTAGGGGTTCCTGGTGGAATGAGGGTGCCTGGTGGGACTGAGGATGCCTTGGGAGAGTGCCTGGAGGTAGTGGGAGCAGGGCCAGTTCCAAAGGGCAGCCAGGTTGGGCACTGGCCCAAGGGCCCTACAGCTACAGGAGCCCCTGGGGGGGCCCTGAGGGGCCCTCCACTCCCCTTCCATGATCCGTGGCACTAGCTGCACCGCAGATAGTAAGACAAGAGCTTCTGAGCCACCCAGTGCCCCCGCCGCCACTCACCACCTGCCACCATACCCCCTGCTTCACCTACCTTTCTCTGCTGTTTTTTGCGGCTGCGCGCACTGTGTGTGCTGTGTTGCCATCAATCAAGATGGCAGCCAAGGTTTCTGTAAGGGACTGAAGCCTCTGCTGCCATCTTGGTTGATGGAAGCAATGTGCGCGCTGCGTGCCATCAACCAAGATGGTGGCAGAGGCTTCAGTCCCTTACGGAAACCTCGGCCGCCATCTTGATTGACGGCAACCCTGCGCACACAGTGCGCGCAGCCACAAAGAACAGCAGAGAGAGGTAGGTGAAGAGGAGGAGATGGTGGTGGGCGGTGGCGGGCGGCTCGGAAGCTCTTGTCTTGCGATCCACGGCGCAGCTCGTGCCACGGATTGCGGAAGAGGAGCAGAGGGGCCCGGGACACGCTGATACCCAAGGGCCCCAGCATTCCTGGAGCCGGCCCTAAGTGGAAGTGTCTGGAAGAGATAGAGCACTGGGGGGTTAGGAGTGCCTGGGAGGTGCCTGGGGTTGCGGGTGCCTGAGAGAGTGTCTGGAATGGCCTGGGTTGGTGCACAAAGTGTGCAGGAGCAAAGCTCCTAGTTATCTGATACATTTTAATAATGCATTTGTTTTTTATTTTTATTTGTAATATCTGGAGGGCATCACATTGATTATCCCTGATTTAAGAGACTCTTCAATAAGTAATTGATCAAGAGTGGCTCAGAAGTCTGGCTATGGAGTAACAGGAAACGGGGGGGGAGTTAAACAGTCCCAAAATTATGAGGGGTTGAATTTGAGGTAGGGGTGTCTAGGCCTATGTAGTACTTTACCCTTGGGATTTAAGAAGCTCATAAAAAAAAGAAGTTTATAAAACAGAGAGGAATTTTCCTGCTGAAGCCTTAAAAGGCCTGGTGTCCTCTAGATGGTGTGGATGATAACTCCTATCAGTAGTCACAGTGTGTGGGGGGAGGGGGCTGCCACCACTGTGCTGCCCTCCCAGCTGGCTCACCAGAACCATCATGGGGTGATTCAGCATCATGGTGAAGGCGGGGAAGCACCAGGCTGGCAGTTTGGAAAAGGTTAACCTCACATCCCTGTGTCACAGTTGTGATCTGGATCTCCTCTCACTCCCATGGTTGCTGCTTGCAAAAACAGAGATACATTCACACATCTCTGTTGCAAAGTGTAGTTTGGCTCTGTGTATTAATCTTTGTTCTACTAGTAGACCAATCATTACTAGCAATTCTGCTGGGGTTAGACAGACTGCACTATACCTCTCACATTCATTCGCAAGAATTAAGACACGTTACTACATCTTTTTTTAAAAAAAATCCCCAGTCTTGCATAAGCATTATTCTGCCTTCCAAGCAAGTTCAGAAATCATCAAATGATAGTATGATTACCTCTCTTGTCTATATAGCCAAGCAAAGAAGGGGTGCCATTGATACCTGCATGATTGGGTTTTGGTGTTTCTACTTTTGAACCAAAACACTGGAGAGATAAGAGTAAAGCTGAATTCCTCTAAAAATTCCTTTCTTTCCCCTTTAGGTGTTGGATAATCCTTTTAAAGCATGGTAAGCTGACATATGCCAGGAAGGCTATTTATATATCTAGCTCAGAATTGTTTCCTCTGACTAGTGGAAACTCTCCAGGTAGACGTTTTACTGAAGATGCCGGGGACTGAACGTTCAACTTCCTGCATGCAAAGCATGCTTTTTGCTACTGAGTTCAGCCCCTCCAGTTAATATTTACCAATGAGAAGCCTAATTTCATATTCCTGCAATAGGTTCCTTCTCGGAGGAAGGGTAGGATATAAATTTAATAAATAAATAAGTCTTCAAGACAACTGACTGTATCTTGTTTTCCAAAAACTAGGGGTAAAATCCATGTAATTCCTAGCTGCCCAATGGATCTACTTACTAGATGGAAATATGATATATATATATAATGAATTCAATAATAACATGTGTAGAAACCCCAAATGGCATGCTAGATTAAAATGTCTGATAAATTGCTCATTTTTCTAAAAGAAAAAAGGGCCACCTCAAAGCTGAGCTCTCTTCAGTATATGCTACATGTGTAGACAGCTGTTGTGCCTTCCTAGGATAAAAATATGCCTAATGTTTCTTGCAATACTAAGGGGCATTAAATAATACTAGAGAACATTATACTACATGTTACTCTTTAAGAGCCCTGCTGGTATGTTCTCAGCATCTAAAGTTATTCACCCTTTTCCGCTGTGAGATACAGCATGTTATTTCTCAATAGCTTCATGTAATGAAACAGTAACTCCACAGCAAACAATAGTGATTATGTAGAAACACATAGTAATGCAGCCGCACGCCACATTATTACAAGATAAGAATAACTTCTTCTGCCAAGGTATCTTTCATTCCTCTTTGGAGTTATTTTTATAACTTTGACAGGCAAGTTCAGAACAGACTATGAAATTTGCATAATTTAAATGAGACGGTCATGTATAAAGAGACTCTCTTGTTTGAACTGCATACAAATTTGAGATATGCTTATATAGCCATGAAAGAAAGGTACCCTTTAAGGTGAGTTCTTAATGGAATTTTGGAACACTGTGGGATGTTGGATAGAAATTTAGGGGATGACCCTGGGATCCATTGGGTAGTCCACAGAAACCTTAAACACAAGCATGCAGGTTTAAGGGAGCAGGCAGCTAGATACCAACACCAACAGCCTAAAACCAAACTGAACCAATAGCAGCACATGTGCAGAGACTTTCCCTCTACAGTGTAGTATATGAATAAGATCTTAGTGGATGCACTTCATTCTTTTAAAACTAGGGTTGTACTGAAGATGGAGTCATGCTGCAGTGTTGCACTGCTATTACAGCCAGCAGCGAGTAATGAGGCCACCTAGGCTGAAAGATGAAGAAGGGGTTAGCAGGTGCTGATATCCAGCAATCTGCATTAGCCACAAGCCAACCCCACCTTTTTTAAAAAATCAGGAAAATAGTCGTAGCTCAATGCAGGTGTCCTTTATACAAGTGACCATAAATTCAGTCCCTGGAAATACCTCTGTCAGAGACCTTGGTGAGCTTCAGTCAGTTAGAATAAATATACAGTATTGAGTTAAACAGACCAGTGGCCTGACTCACCATGTTACAGCATCATATGTTCAGATTGTAACATGAGAAACAGACATCACTGCTGACTTGATCCTGGACCAACAGAGCATAGTAAGACAGTGACAGAGTCACCATTGTTTTTTATGTGTGGAAGGGGTCACACCCTCTGAAAATCATGATCAGTAGAGCTGCTTTAAACTGCAATACCGTATCAGTCTATGTAAGAGTGGATTAATTAGCTCCACAGTTACTAGGGCAAACCTTGCTTGCTTCATTATAGTCCAAGTGATACCAATAAAATTAAAGGCATCGGGAGTAGAAAAAGAAGGACAAGCTGGATTTAGCCTTGTGTGCATACATATTTATGTATTGTTGTTTTGCGGTGCACTAGTTCAAGCCCTGATTATTCTATTAAGCCCTTACTCTCATTCAAATTTTTCACATGCTGCTTCTATTTACCAAATGTTATCCAGGCCTTGCAAGTCCTAATGAATTTTTAATTGAGAAGCAATGATATGATTTTTTTCCAAGTGCTCAGAAGTCATCCATCATTAAATATATTTCATAAACAAATTCCATTCAGCTCCTACTCACCTGAAATCTACCTATCTCTTTGACAACTTATCACTTGACTTGTATGAAATAACAAGAAATGTGTTTAGCTTTTTCTTTACCTTCTGCATTATAAAAGTTTAGAATGTGAGAGCTCATTTGCATACAGCAACAGCTTAATTGGATTGTTATCTCAGTTTCTCCTGGGAAAATCCTACTTTTTGAATGTGAGGCTTGGTCTTCTGGGCTGATTTTTATTGATATTGTTTAATTGCACATATGCATTTTTAGAAACAGTTTTTAATAAAAGTAAAATAAGAACCCTGGAACTTTAATTTTCCCAAGTTCTCAGCTATCCTTATAATCAAAATGGTAAAATCTGCTTCACTGCCCACAATTAAAATACAAGCCTGATGGGAATTTTTGTTGTTGTTGTTGTTGCTGACTATATGCTAATATAAACACATGGCAAGGCTCCAGAGCTGCAGCTGTATGTGGGCAGTATTTGGCATCCCAATAAAAGATGGTCTGATTCAGGTCCTATGCGCACAGGACCTTCCATCCTTACATAGAGATTATCTTTCTTATGACAAAAGTGTATATATGATCACTTGTGCGGTGTGATATATTGCCATGGGCACATAGGTCAGATGGTGAAACAAATTATACAGTATAGGAAATATGTCACATGTAACATAACCTTCATAAGGTGGGATGCACTGTTGCTTGGCATGAGTTTTCCAGTATACCAAGTCTAACTGTTTATACTGCCCAATAATAAATATAAGATGGCATGTTGATATGCTATGCTGTGCTGTATGTTCCAACACCATCTGAGGTGCAGCAGGTTGGTATATGGAGCACTGCTTTCTTGATGGTGGCCCCAAAGCTATGGAACTCCTTCCTCCAAGAGTGCCATCTGAGTTCTTCATTTTGACTACAGTTCAGATGCACATTTTATCAGTTTTAGTGTTCATTTTATTTGTTGATATATAATTTCTTCTGCTTATTACTTAGATTCTTGTTTGTATTGTATTTGCTGCATTATTATATATGAAGGTATATGAAGGGGAAGGGCTGCCTGAAGTTGGGTGCGTGTGTTGGAAGGACTCTGTGTGATGCTGCAGCTGTTGCCAGTTACTTATTTTGCCTTCTTTTTGTGTCTTCTGCTCCAGGTATATGAAGGGGAAGGGCTGCATCGCACCAAGTATGACGCTAAGTGCGCACTTAGCGTCACACTTGGAGTCGTTTTAGAGTGTCTTGGAGAAAGAGGACAATGGAAGAAATGTTTGTAGTCCTACTGGTTATAGAAGATGGTGGTTAAGTGGGGAGAAGCACAACGGGACAGTAAAGAACTTTGTCTGAGACATATTTTATAACTGTTATTAGATATATTTTACAATTGTTGTTCTCTTTTTTTGTTCTGCTTTTGATGAACTGCATATCGTTTGAGATTTATTGTTTGGTTTATGTTTTATAATGTGATGTATGGTTTTCCTCTATTTTTGTCTAGATATTTTTATAATTGTTCTATTTTGTTTTTTAAGATATGTATATTGCTAGCAATTTATTGTTCAGTTAAGTTTATTTAAGATGTGATATATTCTTTTTCTTTTACTATCAATTGTACCAAATGTGAACGAATGAATGAATGGATGAATGAATCTTTATTTTTACCCCACCCTTTTTCCAAATCCGGAAGTCAAGGCGGCTTACAAATAAAAACTACACATAGGTAAAAAAACATACAAAAATATACAATTAAAATAGAATTAAACTATTTGTGACATTAAAACCATGAAATATACACTTAAGATACTAAGACAATTTAAAACATTAAGAATAGGACCATAGAACAATACAACTTATGAGGCCCTATCTTAAACATCTTCTTCTCCAAAAGCCTGTCGGAATAAAAAAGTCTTTGCCTGCCGACGGAAGGATAGCAAGGAAGGGGCCATTTGTGCTTCCCTAGGAAGAGAGTTCCAGAACCTGGGGGCAGCCACTGAGAAGGCCCTATCTTGCGTCCCCACCAATCGCACTTGCGAAGGTGTTGGGACTGAGAGAAGGGCCTCTCCTGAGGATCTCAATGCCCGGGCAGGCTCATATGGGAAGATACGGTCTGACAAATAGCCTGGACCTAGGCCATATAGAGCTTTGTAGGTCAAAAACAGCACTTTGAATTGTGACCAGAAACAAACTGGCAGCCAGTGGAGCTGTCGCAACAAGGGGGTTGTATGGTCCCTGTAACCAGCCCCAGTCAGCACTCTGGCTGCAGCTCTTTGTACCAGTTTAAGTTTCCGAACAGTCTTCAAAGGCAGCCCCACGTAGAGCGCGTTACAGTAATCTAAACAGGATGTAACTAAGTCATGCATCACTGTAGTCAAATCAGGCGTCTCCAAGAACGGGCGCAGCTGGCTCACCAGTCTTAATTGGGCAAAAGCACTCCTGGCCCCTGCAGAGACCTGGGCCTCCAAGTTCAAAGCTGAGTCCAGGAGCACACCCAAACTGTGAACCTGTGTCTTCAGGGGGAGTGTAACCCCATCCAGCACAGGCTGAATCCCTATTCCCTGATTTGCCTTTCAACTAACCAGGATGTAATGATATATTGCTTTTATGTTGTAAACCGCCCAGAGAGCTTCAGTTATGGGGTGGTATAAGAGTGTAATAAATAAATAAATAAATAAATGGTTTATGTTTTCATTATGGGCATTAGCTTGGGGGTCCCATTAGACATGGAAAGGTAGCAAATGAATATACTGATGAACACATAGTATTTATTCTCTAGAAAATGTTTTTACGCATTGTCACAACTTAACACAGATCATTAATGTTCTGTGCACATGTCTTCTGCTGGGTCAAAAACTGCATATGAATGGGAAATCTCAATATCCAACTTCCTTTTTCTTGATTTTTGTATCCAGTATTTGATGTTTGCCACCCTGGGCTCCTGCTGGGAGGAAGGATGGGATATAAATCAATCAATCAATCAAGTTACACAAACACAGTTGTTAGCCCTGAACTGAGAGTCACATGTTATCTATTATTGTATTAATTATATGCAGATGATGCAGTATTGGTATCGTTGACAAGCATCGGTTTGCGACGACTACTTCAAGCACTGGCGGATCACTGTGCCAAGGATCGGCTAATTATTAATCACGTCAAGACAAAAGTGCTTGTGTTTACTAAGAAAAAGACAAAACACATTTGGCATCTTAATGATCTCAAAATTGAGCAGGTCTCCGCATATCGATACCTGGGTGTGACTTTCCATGCCCTGGGACCATGGCATCTCCACGTAAAGAATGCCATTACCATCGCTCGGAGAAACTCAAAGGCACTTTTGTCATTCTTCTATTCTAAGGGAGGTCAATATATCCCTCTGCTATTCAAGTTTTCGTAGCAAAGGTCTTCTCTCAAATGCTTTATGGCTCCCAGACGCTGGTCTTTCCTAAATCAGTCTCTTTTGAATCCATACAAACCAAGTTCCTGAGGTCCGTCTTCGGGATACCGCCATGTGTCACTAATAACACCCTACGACTGGAAGCCGGCCTGCCTACCATTGAAACACGCATTTGGAAGCTCAAAACAAAGCTATGGCTAAAACTGCAGTTCCTTCCTGTGGAACTGGCTCCCCTAGTACTTATTGACACATACCAATCGTCCTGGCATAACCTACTGATCAGGAAACTGGCAAGACTTGGCTTTTCGCTTACTACCATCTCTATGCTAGGGTATTCTTAAGCATGGTCAGCTATTTCCCAACGCATAATGAATATAGAATTTCAAACCCATTTATCACTGACCACGCTTAAGCCCGTCGTTACCATCCCCACTAGGGGTTTTGCACCTGTGCAATATCTTAGCAACCTTCCTAATGTTAGATATAGAAAAATATTTACCATGGCGCGATTTGATGTGCTCCCATCAGCTCTGCTTGAGGGTAGATTGCGTGGAATTCCGCGCGCAGAGTGGTTGTGCCCGTGCGGGATGGGAGAAGTTGAGATAATAACCCATGTACTCTTGTCCTGTTCCTATTATCATGACATCTGCACTTCCAGTATAACCCCTATTATTCAATCGATCCCAGGCCATGATTCCTTATTATATACCAGTTACCTGCTAATGGATTATCATCCGCAAATTACATATACTGTTGCAAGGTTTTGTGCCATGGCTACTACCATTCGTAGTATGATGTTAAGACAAATGTCTGCATAGTTGGGCCCTGGCAATTGTTGTACGATTTTAAATAGTTTTAAAAACAGTTTTAATTGTTGCTGATGATTTTGTACTGGTCATTGACCGTAATAAAAATTCATTCATTCAATCATTGTATTAATTAATTGATTGATTGATTGATTGATTAATTAATTCTTTGCTTTAAAAAGAGTCTTAAGGTGACTCATATAGGCTGCTTCCTGCCCCTATATATATATATACACATCCTTCTAATATAAAAACATAGCACCTGCTATGTACAACATTACTATTTCAATATAAAACAATTACAAAAAGGGAGACAAAATTGGCAGTAAAATAAAAGCATAAAACATTGTCTGCTTCATTAAATAAAAGCCAGCCAGAATAAAAAAATATTTTCAGTAATTGGTAAGAAACTCATCATCTGATATTAAGGAGCAAGCAGGATGGTATGGGAGAAGGTAATTGTTGTGGTATCCTGGGCTACAGCCATTGAGGGTTTTTTAGGTAATTTCCAACACTTTGAATTGTGTCCAGAAGCAATTTGGGAACCAGTACAGCTGTTATAGGATCAATCCCATAGGATTTGCAGATGTATTCTCTTCCAGCTGCAGTTTATGATGTCACTTGAAAAGTAGCCCCATGCAGAGCACCTTGCTGTAATCCAACAAGGATTAACTAATACAGGTGTGGTATACTGCTTAGAGTGTTGGGCCAGAAGCTGGGAGACAAGGGTTCAAATCCCCAGTCAACCATGAAGCTTTCTGGGTCACTTTGGGCCAATCACTGCTTCTCAGCCTAACCTACCTCACAGGGTTGTTGTGAGAAAACCTTGGAAGTGGGAGAACCAAGTACACTATCTTGAGCTCCTTGGAGGAAATACAGAATATAAATGTAATGGAATAATAATAATACTGCAGCCACATCTGACTTCCTAAGGAATGAATGCAGCTGTCATACCAGTTTCTACTGAACAAAATCACTTTTGGCCACAGATGCCAAATGAACATTGTTGCAAAGGATATCTGTAATATTGGGGTTTTTCATTCTTTGATTCATCTGAATGAACCAAAGTTTGGAATCTTAAGAGGTGCAGAGAATCCTGGGAAACAGCCCTGTGTGACAACACGAGTTATCTGTAAATGCCAGAAGCCAAGGGGCACAGACATCTTGGCTCTCCCAACATTTATGAGTTTATGCATCAGTAGAAAACAGACACTTCTAACAAACAATGGGACCCTCTGGACAAAGGTCATGATATTCTTTGACCTTTAGGGGATAAGAGATCAGTCACCCAAAATCAGGAACTTACAGTAAATATTCCTCAGGAGACAAAACTTATCAGAAAACACTTCTGGTAAAACCAGAGTCGTATTGGCAATTCCAAATTTTTCCATTGTCTTCCCATGTTATGTCCACAGTTCCCCTCCCAATTTACATGTAGCCCAGTGGAGACCCAAAATGTACTTTAACCTGGCAATTTTGAAAGTTAGCAGCACCTCTCTCTTGGGGCTCAACTGCTGCCTTACTCTACATAACACACCCTAGGAACAACATTGGGGCTGCATGGAACCATGAGAACTATGGAAAGGTGAAATCTTTCAAGACTAGCCAAGGCTATAGTAAGGACGGAGCTTTGACTCATTGTTAGATGAAAAAGTTCCCTTCTGACCTCAGACTCTCGCTGCAATCTTCAGGAAAGTTATATGCACCCTCAACTCTTGAGTTTCTTTCTTTCCTTTTTCTCTCTGTGTGATTTGATGCAACTCTGCATTTGTGTAGGTTTAGGTCTTCTGTCTTATTCTATCCACAGCACTAGGGAACTAGTGACTGGGATAAAGTTAGAAGCTGCTCGCATTGACCGTAATTGTAAAATACAACATTTTTCCTGTTTCTTCTTCTAATAAACCAATCTTTATTTTATTTTCTGTGTGCTTTATTGGAATAAGGTAGGGTTACACACGCATAAGGCTGATGTGCGGGTTTGATTCCAGCACAAAGATTCCACTACACTCAGAAGTGGTGTTTTGAGTCTCCAGTAAGAATAGACACATATGGGGATTCAAATGTACACGTGTAACAACATTCACATACAAAGCTGGATCTAGAAACATCCATAGACTACACACTTCGGGGGGGGAATATTATCCCATCCAAAACAGGATGAATCCCTCTTCCTGAGTCCACATCCTTCTTAACCAGGAACACCTCTGTGGATTAATCTCCCAGGCACTGGACAGTGGGCTCTAATCAAAGCCTTCCCTGTTATATATCTTAGGATATTTATTAAAGTTGTGGCCTAGTTTAACTTCTGGTCTAGTGTCTCTTTCTTTATTCTTTATTCATTTTCTTTCTGCAATTCAGCATCCAGAACATAATGTAAAAGGAGGTACAGGAGTTAGATGAGAATTCCGTCTTTGTATTTGAGATCCAGGCAAGGGAAGGGATTACAAGAAGAGTTACCAAAACACTTAATTGGCCAATAGGATGTCATGTGACAAACCCTCATCCTGTAAGAGATTTGTGTGTTGTTGTTTTTTAAAGGCTTTACACTTCTGCTTTATACAGTATAAGTTCAAAAGCTGAGTGTCACAAACATACAGTTGGTTCTTATGTAATGACTAGAGTTGGATAGGCAGGGCAAAATCTATTCTGTGTCAATTTAACTGGTGCTCAAACATAGGTTTGTATGTAAATTTGTATGAATTTTGTATGCATTTTATACATATTGTAATTCACTCTTTCCATCAAATACACATTTTCAATGGTTCTCAAAGCAATTTTGGACACATTTTTTTTGAAAAAATAAGGTGATATTTTTGCACACACTTCTTTGGATTAAATCTGCATTGCACACTCCAGAGAAGTGTGTAATCCATCCAACTGATAGCTGAATTCAGATCCTCAATCAAGTTTGAAAATGTGGAATCAGGTCAGTCTGCTCCAAAAAGCAGACCAAATTCTTTCGCCATCACTCATAATGACTTTGACATCTTAAACAGCTGAATGAAACTATCCAAACAGAGCTTGCAGCCAAGAATGATTGCCAAATACTTACTGAAAAAATAATAATAGCAATAATGCAAGCATTGTTAGTTAAGACTCTGATCCTAAGGACACTTGAATGTGTGATCAACTGAAATCAATGGAATTTAGTTCTTGGTAAATATGAGTATATAAGATGCAAGAGTATATAAGGGCTCTTGTGGAACAACAACCTGTGTAGTTTAACTGATTATTTGAGGGTAATTTTATGTTTGCTTCGTTTTTTCTGAGCTGACCGGGAAATCATGTTGCATAGAACAAGTCTGACAAACTCCTGATTACAAATGAAACAGGGCCCAACCCAGTAGGATGTAATGCTACATTTATATGATTTATACTTGAGTGGAACTCAAAGTGTTTTGGTCCTCCAGTTATGGGAGAGAAGCAGCAGGAAGTTAATTACAAGAGGGACTTGAGGGAAGGAGAACATGAAGTCTTGTGCCTGTGGTCACAGTGTGAGTAATCCTGCCAACAACAGAGCAGACAACTTGCAAAAGTACGGGGTTGCCCACAATAGGGAGCCATTGCAAGGGTTCACAGTCTTGTTGGAGAAACAAGAATAAAACAAAAGGCAGATGATTAAACCACTAACAAAGATTAATGGTAAAGAAGCAGGATGTGGAATTTACAAGACACAGTGCTGAGATAATGACAAAAGCAAAAGACATTACATCGAGCTCACTGTAGAAGAGCTGCTATTTAATGTGGACATGGGAGAATGGAAGAGTTTTGGACAAGCAGAAACCTAATAAGCCCTTGCAGCATTTTGCCTTCTGTAAACAACTTTTGCTTCTTTGTTTATCAGCTGTATTTTTTTTATCCTGGGGTTGGTAGTAGAATAATAGAATAATAGAGTTGGAAGGGGCCTATAAGGCCATGAAGTCCAACCTCCTGCTCAATGCAGGAATCCAAATCAAAACATTCCCGACAGATAGCTGTCCAGCTGCCTCTTGAATGCCTCTTGTGTCGGAGTGCCCTCTACCTCTCTAAGTAATTGGTTCCATTGTCGTATGGCTCTAACAGTTACAAAGTTTTTCCTGATTTTCAGTCAAAATCTGGCTTCCTGCAACTTGAGCCCATTATTCCGTGTCCTGCACACTGGGACGATCGAGAAGAGATCCCGGCCCTCCTCTATGTGACAACCTTTCATGTACTTGAAGAGTGCTATCATATCTCCCCTCAGTCTTCTCTTCTCCAGGCTAAACATGCCCAGTTCTTTCAGTCTCTCCTCATAGGGATTTGTTTCCAGTCCCCTGATCATCTTTGTTGCCCTCCTCTGAACCCATTCCAGTTTGTCTGCATCCTTCTTGAAGTGCGGAGACCAGAACTGGACGCAGTATTCCAGATGAGGCCTAACCAGTGCTGAATAGAGGGGAACTAGTACTTCACACGATTTGGAATCTATACTTCTGTTAAAGCAGCCTAATATAGCTTTTGCCTTTTTTGCAGCCACATCACACTGTTGGCTCATATTCAGCTTGTGATCAACAACAATTCCAAGATCCTTCTCACATGTCATACTGCTGAGCCAAGTATCCCCCATCTTATAACTGTGCATTTGGTTTCTTTTTCCTAAGTGTAGAACTTTGCATTTATCCCTGTTGAATTTCATTCTGTTGTTTTCAGCCCAATGCTCCAGCCTATCAAGGTCCCTTTGAATTTTGTTTCTGTCTTCCACGGTATTAGCTAAGTCCCCCAACTTTGTATCATCTGCAAATTTGATAAGCATGCCTCCTCATCCAAGTCGTTAATAAAAATGTTAAAGAGCACTAGGCCCAGGACCGAGCCCTGTGGTACCCCACTCGTTACTTCCACCCAGTTTGAGAAGGAACCATTGATAAGCACTCTTTGAGTGTGATTCTGGAACCAACTGTGGATCCACTTGAGAGTTGTTTCATCCAGCCCACATTTAGCTAGCTTGCTAATTAGAATATCATGAGGCACTTTGTCAAAAGCTTTGCTGAAGTCGAGATATATTATGTCCACAGCATTCCCACAGTCTACAAGGGAGGTTACCCGATCAAAAAATGAAATGAGATTTGTTTGGCAGGATTTGTTCTTAATCACTGCATTAATTTCAATGTGCTTCAAGGTGCTTACAGCAAGTACTTTGGGCGGATTGAGCTGTCTTCTTTGTCCCCTGACATACTCCTTTTGGAGAAGAAATTGAACAGCTGACCAGAAGCATTTCACTGAGTGGGGTGGAGCTGGTTCACTAGCTTCCTGGCAGGTGAGTTGCTGTTGCTTACTGAGAGGAAGAGGGGGAGGGGCGAGGCAGCAGGGAGATCAGTATGGTGCAAATGCACTGGCAGGAGCATTGGATAGACTCTCTAGTGTGTTTGCACCATGCTGACATCCCCACCATCTTGTCCCTCCCACTCCCATTAAGCAACATGGGAAGCTCACATAGTGGCTCCACCCTATCCTGTGAGGTGCTTCTGCAGCTGATGTATAACCAGCTGAATTTCATCCTCCCATGGCACAGTAGACAGGCAGCAACTTTATTATAATCTCAAAGAGGAGGTGAAAACTGTGAAGCAGATATTGTTGCAGTGGCTATGTGTGATTAAATAAGAAACTCCTCAGCATTATGCATGAAGATAGTGAGAAATGGGAATCAAGGAGCTATAGCATAGTCTTGGGTACAGGTATGGCTGATGGCAGTCTCCTCTAAGGCCTTCTTTGTAGACAATCTGTGCACAGAGCTCATTGTTTAGGCTTATTTGTTTATTGCTTGTTTATTTTTTTAAAAAATGTATCTCCTGATGCTGAAAACCTTTCTATTTCTTTTTAGGATTTCTTACTCATTTTCTTTTTTCAGCTGATGTCACCTGTCCTGATCCTTCTCTGTACCATCACAATAAGCCCATTTGTTTCATATTAATTATCCTTGAATCACCCCCCAATTCAAACAATCACTTCCAACCAATTTCATGTTGACAGAATCCAGAAAACCCTACACACCAGAATAGTATGAACACACAAAGAATGAAATGCCCAAATAGTGTTAATTGTCTAAAATATACTGTTTTTAACAAGAATGAGAAGATTTGTAACAGTGGATTTATTTAAATGACTGAGATTCCAACAGTAAAGAACAGGAATATATTGTTGAATGTAGGACGTTTACAACCCATCAGTACTTGCTTCTCATGTAAAGCTAATGGCAGCCTGGGGAACATTTTGGTTGGAAAAAGGGGAACAGACAAAAGGGTTAAACACACCAATTTGTAAAGCACACCCATCAGGCTGCTTAGTAATAAACAATGATCACTGGGAGATTCCTAGGTGGTATGCAGAAGGTGCCAGGTTCAACTTGGCCTCTCCAGGACGGCTGGAAAAGACTCAAGTCTGAAACCTTGGCAAGGCACTGCTACTTCAGTTATTTATGTAAAGAATTTTTACCTCACTCTTCACCCAGATCGGCCTAAAATATTTATATAAATACTTTATATGGATATTTTTCAGCCAGTCTGGGTGAAGAACCATGTAAAAATGCATTAAAGTTCCTGTCTTCAGGACTGCAGTCTAAAAGGCACAAGAGGAAAGGAAATTGGCAGCTGGGAGCTGAAGATTTCTACTCAGCCACTAGTTCTTAGTTATAGAGTTCTCGTGACAGCCTGTTGATGGAGTCTGATGGAGATGGCCTTTCAGCAGAGCCAATGGAGATGCCCTGCAGTCCCATTACATGTATATGTCCATTATGTAGTTACATAGTAACGTCCAGTTAATGAACCTGTTGTGCAGACTGGTCTTAGGCTCAGCTTGATGGTGGGGTGATGGTGAATGTAAGGACAATACTGAGCCATGAGAGATCCTAATGATGGATCTCCTGCATCACATCTGATTTGACTCTTATTTGGTAATCAATCCCACTGAACGCAGAAGGACTTGCTTCCAAGCAAAATATGCAAAGGATTAGGTTGTTTGTCACCAGAATGTGACACAACAGCACAGTTCAGTATGTGCTTTGCATAAACAGTGAAGGTGCTGCTGTGGTGTTATGAGCAAAGGCTGTCCATTGTTTACATTGTTTGCAAAAATACAGCAAAGGAATAGCCTCAACAGTGAACCTGTGAGCAGAATAATTCAAGCAAAACCTGACATTGCTTCAGGCCAAAATGCTGAAATAGTCTTCAATAGAATTATAAGAACATGAGATATATTTTGGAGAATGAATAAAGGTCATTTGGTCCATCAAGACATATCTTTTTTAGTAGTCTATTTCCCCAAGGATGATAACTAATTGTTTCTCAAATGACACTGATACTTTTTGCCTCAACAACTTTACCTGCAGGCTATTTTGAACATTTATTATTCTCTACATGAAAAGGTGCTTTCTGATATATGTGTTGAATTTATTTTTTAATTCCCATTTATGTTCCCTTATCCTATAATCTATGTTGAAAAGGAAATAATAATTTGACATTATCTGTGGCAGTTAAGACTTTATATGCTTCAAATAAGACAGCTCGACCCTGTCCTAAAAAATTGGATGCTGAGATTTACAATGGAAAGAACCAGGATTGCATGTCAAATGGTTATAGGGGCCCCTGTTAGATTTCAGATCACACACAGATTGCTAGACAGCTTCATCTTATGCGTTCACTAAAATGGCTGTTGCTGGTCCTCTGCATCATTTGTGTCCTATGATCAGCCCACAGCAACACAGCAGAACAGTAATAGCACTGAAAAACAAAATCTTTCATTTCTTTACTGTGGTACTTCAAGGGAGTGGGGACAGTTAAATGGTAAGGATTTGTCCAGCAGTGCTTACGAATGGAATGAGATGTTCTTGTCCTACTCCATGGCTGCCGATGCTGCTGTTCATCACTTCTGATGCAGGCCCCATCTGCATGATACATTAAAGCAATATCATACCACTTTAAATAGTCATGGCTTCCCCCAAAGAATCCTGGGAAATGTAGTCTGATAAGGGTGCTGAGAGTTAAGAGACTCTTATTCCACTCACGGCCCGTAAGCTGCAGTTAGTACAAAATTCAACAGGTCAACTGCTCACTTGGGCAGAATATTATCATTATGTTACACTACTGCTAAAAGATTTGCACTGTCTTCCAGTTAGCTACCTGGCTGGGTTCAAGGTCCTAGTACTGGTGTACAATGCCTTATTCAGCTCAGGACCAGGTTACCTAGATCATCTCACCACTTATACATCCAAGTGATCACTGCACTCTGTAGGAAAAGGCCTTTCTCTTCCAACAAGTGTATTAGGTGGAGATGTTTATCCTAGTCTTTATCAGTACTGGCATAAAAATGTATTTATATACTTTTTATTGATGAACTGCTAAAACAAGATCAGCATAGCACAGCACATGTCTTGTTTCTGTTGTTCGGGCTGATTGCAGGTGTTGCCACCACTCACCACATGCTCAGAGGCACATTTTACCAAATTCTTCCAAGCTACACAGGAAGTGGATTGGACTGTGAAAGGGGATGGGAAAGGGAGGGGGAGGGACCAGGAGGGGTGAAGGAAGCGGGAGGCAAGAGGCAAGAGGAAGGGGATAGCAGGGAGGAGGAAGGGAGGGCAGGTTTGATCGTTTGCATGCTTGTTGAGTCCAATGGGATTTACTCCTGTACAATCATGCTTAGGATAAGCGAAACTGACCTGGGGCAGGCGCAGGGAGGGGGGAGCAGGGGGAAAGGGGAGAGAAGGGGAGGAAGGCTAGGGGTAGAGAGGAAGGTGGAGGGGAGAGGAAGGTGGAGGGGAGGGGAGGAGATTGGATGGATGTGTGGGCACTAGGCAGAGGGAAAGCCCATTTCCTTTCCAAGAGGAAAAAAATTGTGAACAGTATCATTGTTTTTCAGGGTTTCCCCCAGCTTTTTAGTCTGTAGTAGGAACATGTAGTCTCCCACCCAAATTTAAACCAAAGCTGTCACTGGTCATATCCACTCCAGACCTTTATTCTACTTTAGACAGTCATGGCTTCTCCCAAAGAATCCTGGGAAGTGTAGTTAGTGAAGGGTGCTGAGAGTTTCTAGGAGATGCCCTATTCATCTCACAGAGCTACAATCTCCCAAAGAAGGGCTGACTGTTACACCACTCTGGCAGGTACTCTATGAACATGGCTGATTTTTAATTAATTTCAACAAATTATGAGACCACTGACAGAAAAAAGTTCAACAGAGGTCTGGATTTTTTCCCTCTTGTTGTACACTTTGAACTCTCGATTCTCTCTGAGTGTTTTGTGTATCACCATGAAAATTTAGAGGGTTGTTAAGCAAGCGTTTTTGAGTTCAGGACTATAAGTTGTGTAAGGTTTTGTTTTGAATTGAGCTTATGGGAAATAGAAGAATGGCATGGGGGTATTTTCAGTTTAACATTGCGGAATGTGAAAAATCCATGCTGGTTATAGTATAAAGGCACTTGCCTGGCTGTATAATGATATAGCTGCATAATAATCAATTTCCTTGCTTCCCTGTCCTTCTAGTGTTTGTCACTGGTTTGGCAGCCTCATTCCGTCTTTCTATATCTGATGTAAGAGAAGAGCATTGTGGTCTCATGCAGCAAACTTTGATGTGTTCTGTTCCGTTGCTGTATGATTGTGCCTGGGGGTAGGGCATCATTGGCTTCTGTATGTCTCTACAAATTGCTGAGACTGCAGACAATGTAACCTTCTCCTACTGACCAGTATAAAACTTTCTCACTAGGTGATGTTCTTTTTTCCCATTTTCAAGAATAAGAAAAAGAAAAAGAAAAAGAAAGATAGAACAGAGAGATAATTTTCACTTTTGAAATAAGCATTAAAGTCAATGATAATAGCTAGGGACCTACAAGTAGCTGATGAAAGTTTCCAAGCTAGATTTTTGTAGTTTTCTCCAGGTGTTCTACTTAAACCGTTGTGAATAAGAAAGAAAGGTTTATGTCTGCCATTATTACCATTCCTTGCCAAAGTCAGAAATACAACAACCCATAATTTGATGGTATGTTGCTTATCTCTGTAAGCAAATATGTGGAAGGTAGCTAAAATAAACATATACTCTCCCAAGGATTATTGTTAGCATTTATATTTATAGTTCTTTGGGAAATTATAATCAAGTGGGGGAAAGCAAATGCATTACTGACTTATTTATTTATATTTATGTGGCATAGTGGTTAGAGTGTTGGACTACGACCTGAGAGACCAGGGTTCAAATCCCCACACAGCCATGAAGCTCACTGGGTGACCTTGGGTCAGTCACTACCTCTCAGCCTCAGAGGAAGGCAATGGTAAACCCTCTCTGAATACTGTTTATCATGAAAACCCTATTCATAGGGTCGCCATAAGTCGGAATTGACTTGAAGGCAGTCATTTCCATTTTCATTATTTGATTTATATCCCACCCTTCCGCGCAGCAGAAGCCTAGGGTGGCATGTGAAAACTAGTGACTCACACATCTAGTTTTTTGTACTTTGATATCATCAGGAATGAATGGGTCAAGTATGTCAGTTTATTGATGAGAACATAAGAAAGCCTGCTGAATCAGGTCAGTGGCCCTGTGCCCCGCCTGCCGCCCTGAGGCTCGAAGCTGGTTTGCCCTCTATTGAATGCTATGTGTGGCAGTTTGCCTTAAATTATTGGGCCAGAGTTTCGTATGACCCTCCCCTGGGTTACTTAACCCATATTTGGGGAGATATGTATACCTCCAGCTGGAACAACAATATAAAGAACAAACTCTATACGATTGGTTTATCTCCTGAATACCTTTCGTCCCAAACCTTACCCTCGGCCAAACTTGCCATTCGCACGCGGCTTAAGGATATTAACATCCAATCAGCCATTACAGAGGCTACAAAATTCTGTTCACCCGTATATTTCCAACTGGAATTTGAACCTTCTAAGCACGCTTCCTATCTGGACTTTCTTGAAGTTCCAATGCTTCGCTCAGCTTTCACCAGGGCCAGATTTAATTCCCTACATTCAGCTATACTCTTGGGGAGATATAAGGGGATCCCCTATGACCAACGCTTGTGCCCATGTGGGAAAGACAACATCGAAACACTTGCCCATGTTATTTTAATCTGCCCCATGTATGATTTTATACGTTCTAAGTTTCTAGCGAATATATTGCAAAGTATCGCTCTGATGACTCCTAACAAGATACATTTCCTTGTCGCAGGAAATAACAGAGGAATCACATTGAAAGTTGCTAATTTTATATATGCAGCACAACGAATCCGTCTTAAGATCCCCTAGGATAAATATTTCTATATTTTTAATTTTATGTATATATGCAGGATAATACTGTCGTTTTACTTTATCCCTTGTATTTTATACTTATAACATGACGGGTCAATGACCGCAAAATAAACTGATTGATTGGTCAGTGGCCCATCTAGCCCAGCATCCTGTTCTCACAGTGGCCCCCCAGATGCCCATGGGAAACCTGCAAGCAGAACCTGAGTGCCAGAGCACTTTCCCCTCCTGCGGCTACTGGCAACTGGTTTTCAGAAGCATACTGCATCTGACTATGGTGGCAGAGCACAGCCATCATGGCTAGTAACCACCGATAGCCTTATCCTGACCCAGTCAACAGACCTCACAACCAAACATACACATCCATCAACATACAAAATAAGATTCACTTTTCCATGAATTTCCTCCTCAATTTTCAAACTGCAAACAGTTTTTGTTTGTTTTTTAAAAAGCAGATAGGAATATAGGAAGCTGCCTTATAGTGAGTCAGACCGTTGGTCCATCTAGCTTAGTATTGTCGACACTGACTGGTAATTGCTCTCCAGAACTCCATACTGGATATAATCTCAGCCCTACCCGAGATGCTGGGGATTGAACTGGGGACCATCTGCATGCACAGCTAGGCCCTTCCCCCTGTTGCACTAGGGCAGCAAAGTCCTTTAATTCATTTTACATGTGCAAACCTGAAGTTCTGATAGGTGCTGGAATCTCTCCCACAAAACAGTGACAGTCTGGAATCTGGAGGCACTGAAGTTAATAGCTGCTGCTTAGGAGTCGTTAAAAACTGGGCCAGATGCTCAAGTTTAGAAGTAATGCAGTCCAAGTTATTTTAAATCTTTTGCAAAATATTGGCAACAAGAAAGCACTGTTCTCCAAGAATTTGAGGATCCACTGAGTAGGGATGGGGGAGAATATCTGCCAAATTGGACCTGGTACCGGATTCCAGCTGAATTTGATAGTTCGCCATCCTTTAAGATCGGCATCTATTTCTTGCTGTGGGCTGCAGCTGTAATCGGCATGGATTTTGCAGCCATGGCTGCAAATGCGCAAGAATTTTATGTTGAGTTATTTTCGTAATGCTCCATAGATGGCGCATTTCCATTAAGAAGTCAGTGTTTCATGCCCTTGCGACCTCCTTCAATTGTCAATCAACCGCTCACCAAGACCCAGGCATTGCTAACAAGGAAAAGCAGCTTCAGTTAGCCAATTTAAAACCATGTTTCATCTTACTTGCGCATACCCATGCCACAAACCCTCCTGGCTTTGTTCTTTAGCCCCATTTTTCTCTGCTCTCATGTTCCCTCACTTCCCCAAATTTTAGGAAGTATTGTACAGAAATGTTCCCAATGAAGCCAATTTTGAATCTAGATCATCCTAAGGGTAACCTTTCATAAGCCTGACACCATTTGGATCCAATCGGGTAACCTCCGAGGCTTTTGCCTTGGAATTCAGAAAACACTTGTTGCAAGAGAAATGAGAAACTTTTCCTCTTCCCAGAGGTCCTTCGGGATCCACCCTTCTTTGGTAAAGAATAGATGGACCCATATGCAGACATTTAACATACATTACAATAGCTTGAGACCTCCATGGCTCCTGATGTTGATGACTACATGGCCACACAAAAACAACAACAACTGCAGATTGAATCACCCAAAAATGCACACAGCAGATCAAATCGGCAAGTGTAAGAGCAAGCGGGAACAAAAAAATGGTGGATTGAGATTAATCGATGGACTATCAGAATACAAGCAGATTGGAACCATGCAGTGAACCCCATCCTACCACCGAGACATGCTCAGAATTGCACCATTGTTAAAAGAGAGCAATTTCAAAGAAATGTTTCAACAGAATTATTAGAAGGAGCTTGTATATCTGTTTTCAAACAGGTGTATCTATTATAAAGAGAAACTAAAAAGTTGCCTTGAGTTGTTAGAGGGCTTTAAAAGCTATCAGTTTAGCTTTGTTTAGAAAGGTAAGAGGGCACTTTTGTTAGCCTTGACCAGAGCGTGGAAAAGTTACCTTTTTGAACTACAACTCCCATCAGCCCAATCTAGTGGCCATGCTGGCTGGGGCTGATGGGAGTTGTAGTTCAAAAAAGTAACTTTTCCAAGCTCTGCCCTTGACAATATCTAAAATGCAAAGCCAAATAAATTTAATAACTAAAATTGATTTTCCAAAACTACTCTTAAAAATGACAATATTTGTTTCTACTTTAAAAATGTATAAAATACTTCAATATTAAATGGAGAGTAAAGGATAAAGAGCAAAGTATTGAGTCAGATAATAGTGAATCAGTAAATAAACAGTTAATATTAATAAACAGTTAACACTCATACTAATTCATCCACAACTCCACACAACTCCAATTCTTCTTGCCTCTCAAAGAGAGGAATAGATTAATCTCTCAGTTAAAGTCGATAGCTTTCTATTCTTGATGTCTTTGGTCAGAAAACTGCCAAGCTGTCAAAAACAGAGAATCAAACAATTTGAAGACAAATGATTCAAGGAAAATATAGTCCAACAATGAAGCTATTGCTCTATCTAAAAATCTTATCTGTTTAAGAGACACAACCAAAGTCAGTACTAGTTCGAACAAGGAAGAATTGATAGGGGGTTGTCAGCTTCAAGTGTTCCAGCATTGTACAGTGACCTCTCAGTAGTCTCATATAATTACAAGTTCAAGATTCAGTTCATTATTTCAGAGTTCAGTTCTAAAGAGTGTATGGGCTGAAAAATATGGGCTGGTGCATCTCTCATGTATCCCCAAGTATGTCACTAAGCACATAGTGATGGACTCTGTATGACACTGAAGCATGCACAGAGGTGCTGCCTCTGGCTGCTCTTCCCTGAATACCTGCAGCAAAGGGAGGTTTCAAGCTTGATTGACAAACAGAAGGAGAAAACAGCAAACACACTCTAAACAGTTCCTTTATCCCAACGGGATGAATGGTTTAATCTATTCCATTTCATATCATTAGTGTTGTGTGGGTTTGGTCTGCCAAGTGTTCCACTTTTCAGTTTAACTTTGGAGAAATTCTTAAATTCATTTCAGCAGTGATATATGTTTGCCACAGATTTGAGTTTGTGCCTTACATGCACCAACATGCCCCAGCACATCCACAGGTGAAATGGGGAGGCTGAATGGGTCACAGGTGTGATAAACATGTATTTGTATGATTGTGTGTTGCCCACTGCCCTTAAAGAGGCAGTGATGCACCACTTCTTATAAAGCCCACTCTGGACCCAATGGAATGTTAACAACTATAGACTAGTTGCCAGCATCCCTTTTGTGGTAAAGGTGGTGGAGAAGGTGGTTGTAAAGCAACTGCAGGTATTCCTGGATGAGACTGATTATCTAGAACCATTACAATCTGGATTCAGACCTGGTTTTGAAACAGAATCAGCCTTGGTCACCCTGATGGATGACCTTTATGTGAGAGAGACAGGGGGAATGCAACCCTGTTACTTTTGCTCAGTCTCTCAGCAGCCTTTGATACCATTGACCATGGTATCCTCCTGGACTGACTCAGTGGGATGGGTAGCAGAGGCACTGTATTACGCTGGTTTCGCTGTTACCATCAGGACAGTGTCCAGAGAGTAGCAATAGGAAAATGTTCCTCAGCCCCCTTTCTTTTCTGCTATGGGGTTCCACAGTGTACTGTGCTCTCCCCAGTACTTTTTAACACCTGTATGAATCCAATGGGAGTGATCATTAGGAGTTTCAGACCCAGGTGTCATCAGTATGCTAATGACACCCAGCTCTATTTCTCCATAACATCTGAATCAGGAGAGGCTGTGAATGCTCTAGATCGGTGTCTGAATTGCTGCATTGGACTGGACAAGGATTAATAAACTGTGCTTGAATCCTGGCAAGAGGAAGGCTCTTTGAGTAGGTGGCTCCCATATCCATGAGATACCTGTTCTGGATAGGGTTGTTCTCCCTCTGAAGGAGCAGGTCTGTAGGTTAGGGTTACTCCTTGATTCATCTTTGTTACTAGAGGCTCAAGTATCTTCTGTGGATAGAAATGGCTTTACCAGCTTTGTCTGGTTTGTCAGCAAAGGATGTTCCTGGACAGAGATAGCCTGACCACTGTAGTCTATGTGTTCATAACCCTGAGGCTGGATTACTGCAGTGCGCTCTATGTGGGGCTGACCTTGGGCCTAGTTCAGCAGTTACAGTGGCGGCCAGTTTGCTGATGTGGGCACATGGCTGACAACATGTGACACCACTGTTAAAAATATCTGCACTGGCTGCCCATCTCCTACTGAACCAGGTTCAAGGTCCTTGCATTAATTTATAAAGCCCTGTACAACTTAGGTCCAGGGTATCTTAGGGACCACCTGAACCTTTATATCCCAGCTCGATCAGTGAGATAATCTGCAAGAGCGATGCTAGTCATCCTTCAAGTTGTCGAGGCAAATTTAGCATTAACACAAAATTGAACCTTCATTGTTATCTGTCCATTTCTTTGGAATGGTATGCCAAAGGAAATTCAGCAGGCGCCTTCTCTTTTAATTTTTAATCTCCTGCTGAAAACCTTTCTGTTCCACAACACATATTCAGGCAGTTATGAAGATGTCACTTTGCAGTAGTTGACCTTGTTTTTATTGTATTTTTATTGTTTTATTATATGGCTTTTATTTGTTGTAAGCTTTGATGTTTTTTGAAATGAAACAGCAGTATACAAATATGTTTATAAAGAAATAAATTTTGGATTTAATAGGACTTCCTTCTAAGTGTATATAGAATTTAGCTGTTTATAAAAAAAAATGCACATTGGTTAAACTGCAGAACAAAACAGAATCTTGATGTGATTGTCCATTCCTGTGATCCAGCAGGATTCCATTTTGTGCTGTGAAATAATTGCTGGTATACATGAACTGAATAGTAAACTTTGTATGTTCCAGAGGCAAGGTTGGTTAATTCAGAACTCCAAATCTGGAGAGAAATCTAGGGTGTAATCCAACTCACATTTACTTCGGGATGAGGGGAGTTGGATGCTCCAGACCCTAGCTGAGCCAGCAGGATCCCGGCTCAGCCAGTCTATGCTGGGGCTCAGCCTGCTTAGCCGAGACTGGTGTTAGTCCCAAAAAAGGGGCATTCTGGGGGCATGGTGGGGTGTTTCAGGACAGGGGCCAAGGTGAGAGGACTTAGTTCACATCCAACTTGTGCTTGGAGCACTCCTGCAGATCCCAATTTAGGCAAAAGTTATGCTGGGCAAAAAGTCAGTCTAAGAAAATAAATACTATAGAAGTCAGTGGAGAGGGTTTACTCCCCAGTATATTTGGGAGAGCAGGCTTTTATTTTCTGGTCCCTGTGTACAGCTCTCGGCTGAGCTGGTGTTCAGCTGGTGTTCAACCCAGAGGCTCCTGAATGGCAATTGAATGCAGTGGAACTTTACATTGGTTTCTCTTGTGCCAGCACCACTTATGCCAGCTTCCCCTAAGTTGGATTGCTCTGCCCATTGGGTAGAATTTCATTAAACATCCCTAAGTATAACTTCTGAAGAAGGGGAGTCATCCATCCCCATCCACATAAAGTTCATGTATCTCATATTATGATAATATTACTGACATTATTTTAAAACCACGTGATTCCTGTTGCTTCAAGCAGCACTTATGATTCCTGCATCTGAGAGAATGAATTGCACAATAGTGTTAGGTCCAAACCCAACAATAGAAAACTGTTTTCTGTTGTTTTATTGTGTGAACATATCATGTATCGAGACATCTGTTTATTATGCCCCAGTGCAGGAAAGTGGATAGGGAAGAGAACAATGATATACAATAACACGGAAAAGAATGTGACATGATACTATACAAAGCACAGGGGACATCAGGACTAGCTGTTTTTTTTAAAAAAAACTTTGCATGTAATTGAAAGATACAGAGCTGTTTATAGATTTATAGATTTCTTGACCTTTTAAGCTGGCAAAGAGAGCTAAAGTGGCTTGAAGGATGAGCTATGAAAATCAAGCTTGTTGGCCAAGAGGTTACGCAGCATTTCTCAGGGTGACATGGTTACTAATTCAAAAGATACTTAAAGGCTGACCTTCTGAACTGCTGCACTGCTAAATTAAATGTTCTGGGCTGGTAAATGTTCTGGTCTGGCCACTGTGATGTCATGACCTATTATGCTGTCCTGGTGTCCTCCATTGTCACAAGTGAGTAGTATCTGGCAATCAATCAATTTGGATAGCAATGCTGTCTAGGGTTGTGCAAACAAACATGCTTTGTTTTTCCACTAATTTCATTCAAAGGTTTCATACATTTTGTTTTCCATTCTGTTCAACTGCATTTGCATTTACTGCTCCCCCATCCCAAGGAAGATCCAGCCAGCTTTCTGCTCCTGTAGCCTTGGGGTTACATAGGGTTACATATATCTACTGTTGTGCAGAAGGCAGCTTGCACAACATACATTTCCCTTTCTCTTCTTCCGCTGCAGTCCCCTGTGCCCCCAAGCCAGAGAGACAGGGGACCTGCTGAACTTTGTGGGCTGTGTGATGGGATTGTTCCACCTAATTTTTGGAAATTCCCCTTATCACTGCAGCCCTGTACAACAGCACACATTGTTCAAGAGTCCCACACCAACCTCTAGACATGCTTCTCAGAGAGTACAGAGGACTACAGGACAGAAGAGGGAAGGAAATATCCTTTTTGTGGTTGCCTTCTGCTCATGCATATTGGACACAGCCCATAATTTGATGGCATCACACTTGCCCAGTTTCAGACACATTTTAGAAGCATTTAACAATTTTTTTTAAAAAAAATCAAATATTAAACAAAATGTATATAACACTTTCTCTAACTAAAGCAGCTCTAAGCAGCTTACAAAATAAGTACAGCCTAATTACTAGGTAAACTAAATATAGTTTTCAAACCTTACTGTTTTCTCTCTTCACACACCCCTGTAGCTATTCCAGTACAAGCTGTTCCAAAACATGGAAGATTTCCCATATGTCAGTCGTACTTTTCTCTCTCTTTTCTCCTTCTCTGACTGTTTTGTGTTCATACTTTCTTTCTTTTTTGAGTGCAAAACAAGGCCTCCGCGCAAAGGATTTAAAAACTTGGGATGGAGAAGGAATTCTATGGAAATGAATTTAAACACAGAAACTGTCAGTTCTGACCCAGATGAGCTTTGCCACATTCTTGCATGAAAAACCTGCTGATGTGTAAGCTATTTGTATATTCCCAGCATGCTGTTTCTAAAAAGCCTGACTAACGATACACAAAAGGAGACTCAAACAAGGACATATGCATTATATGTCCAAAGAAACGCAGTGAGTGATAACTGTTCTGGAGGTCAGAGTTTGAATGGAAGGCACAGGCGTGGCATGACACACTCCCTGAAGCTGGAGTGAACATTGGGGGGCAGTGGAAGCTGCCCCCTCCCACGTCCCTTCAACCTGCTTGCCTTCCTACATAACAGCTCTTCCAGGTATGTGGCACTGCTGGCCAGCTTCCTCCTCCATAGTCTCAGTATTGTCCCTTAAGGAACTCAACAGGGAGGAGAGTGGGGACAAAACTCGAGTTCATTGGCTCTGCCTGTTTGGCCTCCCTGCCTTCAGTCTGAATGGTGGGAGGAGGGACCAGGAAGAGGAGGCAGGGTCAATAGGAAGGGCAGGAAATTGTATGCATGTAACATAAAATACAGTGTAATAGAAAATGTGCATAATACTATGTATAATATGAGAGCAAAAATAAAATATAATAGTAGAACCAGGAGAAAAAAAAAAACTCATTTCATCACTATCATGAAGCGAGACAGAAATTAGAATAAATCTGCCTGGATTAGCTTGATATCAAACTTTCAGAATGTTTCTTCCCTAAAAACTAATGAATGAATGAACTTTGTTTTATTTGCTCAAATTCCTTTTTTTTAACTGTTAAAATAAATGAACAGATAAGGACTTGTTCTCAATGTGTGGTTAAAACAAATTCAGGTGCTGACCACCACCCTGCTTAATGAGCACGTTTACTATATTGGCCAATAGTATTAACATATATAATGAGCTGAATTGCGCCTAGCTCTGTGTCATTATGTAGCCATGGACTCTATAGTAAAGAAAGTCTGTGTTCTTGAATATGTTTAAACAAGTGAAGCTATTAAGATTAATTAAGACTTGACATGCCCAAACTCACAAACCAATGTATGCACTTATATTATAAAGTTATATGATATGAAAAATTAATACACTACTTCAAAGCAATTGACTAAATATCAGGCTAACTATAATATTCCTTCTTTAAAATGTGTGTTTTAAATGTGTATTTGCCACTGTGTTCACTTAAGACTGTTGGCAAGTACACTGAATTTTTCGCAACATTTTGATTCTAGGAAATAAAGGAAAAGTGAGGCTAATGTGTTTGATCTGTACAAGTGCATAAATGAATTTTGATGATGAATTATCATACCTGCTCACCAGCAGGTAAATGAAACCACAATGCAGATTTCTTTTTTGCCTAAAATAATCTTCTCTGCTGGGTGGAGTTCATTATTGCCAGGTAATTTAATATATTGAGAGGAGAAGGGGGGGGAAGAGAAAATTATGTTTACATGTAGGAAATATATTCATTAGCCCCTCTATAATTGCCTACAGTGCTTTGAAGTCATAGACATAAATATACTATTTGGATTTATGCATGTGGCTCATCCATGCACACCTCATCTCTCTTCTAATAAGTAGGAATACATGCCCAAAGCAAATTGTTCGCATTGTTAAATTGTGTGTTGACTTCATACTGCCTCCCTCAGTCACTGACATATCAGTTGCTGACCTTTCTCTTCCAGCTCTGTCCTTTTACAAAAAAACCACACACATTTAACAGCTGTGGAAACAAACAGGGCATATTTGGCAAAAGTAAGAGCCAGATGCCAAAGTCTGAAATGTGTTTTCCAGCAGCAGCATCTGGGTCTGTTGCTAACTCTTCAGTGTCATCTCAGTTGGCTCCTTGACTACTGCCTTTTCTGGCTGGTAACAGAGATGCATATGGAGTTGTTTTTAGGGCCATGCAGCTGTGGGGCTGCCTTGGCTCCTTCACCCTCATATCCACCATTCTACTCCAATCCTCCTTTTTAGTATTTAATATTTTTAAAAGGTGTAGGGAAGACATGTGTAGGGAAGACATCATGGCTATGTATGGGTGATCATATCACAGCTGACTAAGCCAACATATGTACAGGGATAGGGGAGAAATTCAATTTTGTTTACATTGTAATGAAAAACAACCCAATTTGTACTTCTTGAACCTATATACAAACTGAAGCACAGCTCCCCTTCAGAATTCGCCCTTTGAATTTTTTGATACAGTTCTCCAATCAAATAATGTGTACAAAAATGCACATATTAGGGGAAGGTGTACATAAAGTGTACATAAAATACATATAGTAGTGAAAATAACATACAAGATGCATTATATTAAGGAAATTGCTTGCAAAATGTGTATATCATTCAAAACTGCACACAAACATTGATTACTTGGAGAAATTCACACTAAAAAGCTGATGAACGTTCATAAGAATTTTAATTTGTTTAAAAATCACAAACTGCTGAATAAATCTGGAAAACTGAATTTAGAATTGGAAAAATGAATAACAAAAAGAAACTGAATTTGACAAATGTGTCCATCCCTATGATATGTGCAAGACTTTTTTTGTGTGCAGATAGTCCCTTTTCTTCTACCTGCACATCTAATAACCAGAGTTTCAATCTGAGAAACTATGGCTACCAGCATGTTCTAAAACTGGTATCCAGTTTCCCAGTTCTGATGAAAGAAGGAACTATGATAAATTAGAGACTTCCTAGTTTAATCCCCGATGACATGAAGGGATGGATGAAAGGGCAAAGTGCATGAGCAAAAGGCTCATGCATATTTTAATTATTAATATATGATCATCTGAACTAGGCCAAGATGACAAAGGGGCTTACTTATTGTTGGGATATAGGTGGGGGGAGTATGTTTTAGTGCATCATTTCCAAAATCTGGAAACAACTGATGTAACAGAAACCATGGTGTTGCATTTGCTGAAACTCCAGGGCTATGGCAATTATAAAAGTATAATTCCACAAAAAAACAAAAGCCATACCGATTAAATTTTCTTTCTTTCTTTTTTAAAAAGAGGAAAATTAAAAACATGCAGTGGAATTTATTAGCACCATCACATTTAATGAATTGCTTATAGAATTATGGACATAATCACACAGTCATGAAAACAAATGGGATCTTTGTTTTCTCTTTTATAGTCAGAGGCAGTATGCTTCCAGATAGTTGCTGGAAGCCACAGGAGGAGAAAGTGTTCTTGTGCTCAGGTCCTGCTTGTGGGCTTTCCATGGGCATCTGGCTGGACACTGTGAGAATAGGATGCTGGACTAAATGGGCCGCTGGCCTAATCCACTAGGGTCTGCCTATGTTCTTAGGGTTGTATGCAGAGGTAAAAGTACAATATTTATGGTCTGCATATGAAGCAGATTTTTCTTATTCCATTGGATAGGAAATCTATTTGTTGTGGCCAGTCTTGGAACCACCATTACATGCGCTCCCGGTTCAGAAATGGCCACAGCTCTCTTACCAACCAAAACTGGTAAAAGGCACTCTTAGCCACTGAGATCACCTGGGCCTCTAGTGACAAAAATGGATCCTGGAGCACTCCCAGACTACGAATGTGCCCTTTCAGACAGAGTATCCCATCCAAAGCAGGCAGTTGACCATTTATCTGAACTTGGGAACCAACAATGCCTCCATCTTGCTAGGATTCAGACTCAGTTTATTGACCCTCATTCAGCCAACCACCAAGTCCAAGCTCTGGTCCAGGGCTTGTACTGCCTCTCCTGATTCAGATGTTGCAGAGAAATAGAGCTGGGTATCATCAGTGTACTGCTGACACCTCACCCCAAATCTCCTGTTGACTACACCCTGGATCCACATGGTCATACTTCTCTTGGCAAGCTTTAATAAACCAAGAAGGGCATAGGTCAAGAGGACATGTTGCTGACTGCATTGTCGCAAGCACCTTGTCCACATCATCAGGCCACATCCACTGAAATGGATCCCAAGAAGTTGCAGCAGACATTGCACTGGACACCTAACTGGGCATAAAGATTACTATGGAGGCAAGCAACTTCACTCCCAAAGTGCCATGCAAGCAATTCACAGTAGCCCTCTGAAGGGTCTAAAACTCCTGAAGTTGACGTCAACAGACCGCTGACAACACAAAAAAGCTCCACTGGACAGCTACTTGAGGATGTGATGGAGGCAGAGAAGTGGCCCTTCTTTACCGCCCTTGCTTTCATATAGTAAGCACATTTATGATGTTTTACTCATGCCCGATCAACCTTACAGCCTGTCTTTCACCCCTTGCACTCTAGCCATCATCCAGCCTGTTTCATTGCCCTTAGTTCATTGCCCTGGTGTACAAAGGTGGAAACCAGGCTCCACAGTACCAAACAGGGCGCTTAGGGGCAACCGTGTTGAGAGCCTGACACATCTCGTTCCACAAGAGCTTCAACAGTGTCACCTGCTGCTCCCCCAGGACATTCAAGAATCCAGTGTATTCCATTAGTTTCTGGAGGTGGGCCATCTTAATCTGTCCACTTCCCCTGCAGGGGATAATTGGAGCCATAAGTCCAAACATCACTAGGAAGTGGTCTGACTATGACAATGGAGTGAAATCCACCTTCCCTGTCTCCAGACCACCTCTTCCACTATCTGGAGCAAAAACCAAGTTGAGGGTTTGCCCTGCCCTATATGTCAGACCAGTAACAAATTAAGACAGTCCCATGGTTGTCATGGAGGCCATGAAATCCGGAGCCAGAACACTAGAGGCAACCTCAGCATGGACATTGAAATCACCTAGGACTATCATTCTGGGCTCCTCCGGTACCATAGCCAGCCTTCACCAGCTTGGTCAGAGAAGCTGCTGGACAGCAGGGGGGATGGTACACCAACAGCAACCTAGTTTAATGTCTCCTTGGCCCAACACCAGTTGCAGGCCCTCACAGCCAGCCCCAAGACAGAGTGGTTTCCTGGTGACAGAGATGGAAATTCTGTGGACCACAGCAACTCCTCCCTCTACTGTCTCTGCAGCCTATACTGGTGTTGCACCAAGTACCCAGTGGGCAAACCTGGGTCAGATCAATTCCTCCCAGCTCACCCATCTAGGCTACACACCAAATCAGCACCCTCATGGATGAGTGTGGTCTTATTGTGTATTGATCTGGCATTAAACAACAGCACACAGGCCAGTGGGCACAGCAGATGAGCAATCAGGAACCCATCCATGGGAGGAGTGGGAGCAAGGAACAAGGCCTAGATAGCCTTGCCATTGTCTTCCATGGTAGTTCATCACCTGTCCATAGCTATATCTCCCTCTACCCATGAAATTGAGGTGGCTTCACCCATCTCCCCAAGACCTCTCCTAAACACATGATATAAACAATAACAAGATCCCACCAACAATACCTACCAGAACCAGTTATCCCAGAACTCCTCTGAATTGGGAACAGTATTACTAGGACAACACCAGTCCCACTGAATATCCTTTTAATATATCACTCTATATTTCTCAGGTGTATTTTATGTATTTTTATCTATTTTAATATTTTGTGTTTTTATTGTGTATGATTTTATTGTGGTATAATTTTATTGTGAACCACCCTCTTTTATGTAGAAGGGTGGAATAGAAATATTTTAAATAAATCAATAAAATCTTTAACACTAGTGATATTGAGAGGTTGTCAGATAGGGACTGTTGTACTTATGATCATATGACTGCTATGGTAATTGAGGAAAATGGGATATTTGACCATCTTTCTTATGTTGATCCAATATGCTTTATATGTAAGGATATAAATTAGGTGGGATCCAGACTTAATCATGTTCAGAGTAGACCCACAGAAACAATGGGACTAAGTTAGTCATGACTAACTTAGTCCCATTGATTTCAATGGGACTTCTTGAAACATAACTAAGGATGCAATCAATTTGTTGCTGGCCCGACACATGTGTCGGGACATACCCTTGATTTGATCTTCGCCACTGGACATGGAGATGGTGATCTGGAGGTTGGGGACTTATCATCTATACCATTGTCATGGACAGATCACCGCTTGCTGAGGTTTAGGCTCACAGCGACCCTTTCCCTCCGCAAGGGCGGGGGACCTGTTAAAATGGTCCGCCCCCGGAGACTAATGGATCCTGAGGGTTTCCAAAGGGCTCTGGGGGTTTTTCCGACTGAGAAGACTGGCGCTCCTGTTGAAGCCCTGGTTGATTTGTGGAATATGGAAATGACCCGGGCGGTTGACACGATCGCTCCCATGCGCCCTCTCCCTTGCAGAGCTCATACAGCTCCATGGTATACCTTGGAGCTGAGAGCGATGAAGCAAGAGCGGAGAAGGCTTGAGTGCAGATGGAGGCGGACTCCCGATGAATGTAATTATGCCTTGGTAAGTGCCTGTTCAAAACAGTATATAGTAGCGGTGAGGGTAGCAAAAAAGAGATATTTTGCTGATATTATTAAGTCAGCACTCTCCCGCCCAGTGGAGCTTTTTAAAATTGTACGAGGGCTTTTACATTCTGGCCCTCGGGACATTATAGATTCATCTGTAGCCCGCTGTGATGAATTTGCCAGGCATTTTCAAGATAAGATCGCTTGCATTCATTGGGACTTAGACTCCAATATTATAGCAGTTGGTCCTAATGAAGCATCCAGAGCACGGTCTTGTCCCCATTTATTGGATGAGTTCCAGTCGGTGCAGCTCGAGGATGTTGACAAGATCCTTGGACTGGTGCGGGCGACCACGTCTGTTCTGGATCCTTGCCCCTCTTGGCTGGTGAAAGCTAGCGGGTCTGGAACCGCCGACTGGGCCAAGGAGGTAATAAATGCCTCTTTAAGAGAGGGAGTGGTCCCTGACTGCCTAAAAGAGGCGGTGGTGAGACCGCTCCTGAAGAAACCCTCCTTGGACCCAGATAACTTGAACAACTATAGACCTGTGGCGAATGTTCCGTTCCTGGGCAAGGTCCTGGAACGGGTGGTTGCCGGCCAGCTCCAGGGGCTCTTGGATGACACTGATTATCTTGATCCATTTCAATCCAGTTTTAGGCCCGGTTTTGGCACCAAAACAGCCTTGGTCACCCTGTATGATGACCTCTGTCGGGAGAGGGACAGGGGGAGTGTGACTCTGTTGATTCTCCTTGATCTCTCAGCTGCTTTTGATACCATCGACCATGGTATCCTTCTGGGGAGACTCACAGAGTTGGGAGTCGGGGGTACTGCTTGGCAGTGGCTCCGCTCCTACTTGATGGGTCATCACCAGAAGGTAGTGCTTGGGGAACACTGCTCGACACCCTGGACTCTCCGTTGTGGAGTCCCGCAGGGATCGGTACTGTCCCCCATGCTTTTCAACATCTACATGCAGCCGCTGGGTACGGTCATCAGGAGTTTTCGGGTGCGTTGTCATCAGTATGCTGATGACACGCAGCTCTATTTCTCCTTTTCATCCTCTTCAGGTGAGGCTGTTAACGTACTAAACCGTTGCCTGACCGCGATAATGGACTGGATGGGGGCTAATAAACTGAAGCTCAATCCAGACAAGACCGAGACGCTGCTGGTGAGTGCCTTCACTGCCCAGATGGAGGATGTTCATCCTGTTCTTGATGGGGTTACACTCCCCTTGAAGGAACAGGTTCGTAGCTTGGGAGTTCTTTTCGATCCTTCCTTGTCTCTCGAGGCCCAGGCGGCCTCGGTGGCACGGAATGCTTTCTACCATCTTTGATTTGTAGCCCAGCTACGTCCCTATCTGGACAGTGATGACCTCGCCTCAGTTGTTCACGCTCTGGTAACTTCTAGGTTGGACTACTGCAATGCGCTCTACGTTGGGCTGCCCTTGAAGATAGTTCGGAAACTACAGTTAGTCCAGAATGCAGCGGCCAGACTATTGACGTGGACCAGATGGTCCGCTCATATAACACCTGTTCTGGCCCGTCTGCACTGGCTTCCTATTTGTTTCTGGGCTAAATTCAAAGTGCTGGTTTTGACCTATAAAGCCCTACACGGCATGGGACCGCAATACCTGGTGGAACGCCTCTCCCAATGTGAAACTACCCGTACACTGCGCTCGACATCTAAGGCCCTCCTCCGAGTGCCATCACATCGAGAAGCTCAGAGGGCGGTGACTAGATCCAGGGCCTTTTCGGTGGGGGCCCCCGAATTGTGGAATAGTCTCCTCAATGAGGTACGCCTGGCGCCGACGTTGCTATCTTTTCGGTGCCAGGTGAAAACCTTTTTATACTCCCAGGCATTTTAAAAATTTTAAATATTCTATTTTAAAAAAAATGTTTTATAGTGTATTTTAAAACAGTATTTCATTACTGGTATATTCTGATGTTGTTTGGTTTTTGTTCTTTGTTTGTTTTGCTTTTTGATTTTCTTATATTTGTTCTATCCATATATTTTCTTGTTTATCCTCTATGTACACTGCCCAGAGAGCCTTTTTGGCTTAGGGCGGTATATAAATTAAATAAATAAATAAAATAAATAAATAAACCCACTTACCTGAAAGCAAGCCCCACTGAAACCAATAGGACCTTGTTCTGAGTAGACATGGTTAGGTTTCTGCTGTAACTGTGTAATCCAAACTCCTGATGGGCAGCAGTGGGGCTTAATAGACCAGCTGAGTGACCACTCTTTCTGGAACCCCACTGCTTGTGGTGGCCAGGGCTTTCTAGGGAAGCAGGAAAATCCATTTTTTTCACCATGCCAGCTCAAGGCTGATGCAGCCGAGAGGCCTGGATATGGCCTGTTGCCAGTCACTGGACTAGCTTAGGACCCAGTGGATTTGTGACTTGCCTACCTCCACCCCTCATTGACCTGTTACAGGGGTATCTGCTGACTATTTCTGTCTGACCATGGTTTAGGTGGGCACAGCCAGGCATGGCTGGGCAGAGGGACACTTCTCCCTCATCAAAAACCCCTCTGGCATGGCAAATCAAGGGGTTGGGCTGGTCGCCCATCTGGATCCAATCCACATATTATGAGGGTTTGGATGATCGTTCAAGCATCTGAACCTCACAAGTCATATTGATGCTTATACTGAGCCTGTTCTGGACTCCCATTGATCTCTTGATATGCCAGCCCAGCACATGCAGCCACATATTGTTCTTTCCACTATGTCCCTTAAAGGTGTTTTTTTTTACAGCCAGCTCTTCATACTATTTTCCTAGATTTGGGCAGTTCTTCAGAATCCTCATCTGAGAATATTTTTCCCCTCTTCCTTTGTTGAACCATCATGATATGCCATTCAATATGGCCCCAGACCTTTCTCTGGCAGATGGCCAAGTTTTCTGCTTGAGAGAAACACTTCTCCTTTCAGTCCTGTGAAAAGCATCAGTTTAATAAATACTCCATTAAAATTGATTAAGTGATACAACATTTTATGGCATACTTGGAAAGCTTACAAGCAGGTACTAAAACTATGCATAAATTTTCTTAACAATATCTACATCTTATGGAACAACGAGGGATATTAACTTCTCTTGTATTTCTATTTATCAGAGGTAAATAATAGCAGCTAGAACCAGTCACCGATACTGTCACAATATATCCCATATTATTAAATCCATTCTGATTAGTCATTTCACTGGCCCATTAATTCAAGGTTAGAACTAACAGGATAAAAGCCAAAGAGAGATACAGAAATATATTCAAACCCCATATGGCTTGTAGTAGCATCCATTTATCTGTTCAACATGCACATTGTGTATGTGTATGGGATTGCACATTTAGTAATGTATAACGATCAATATTGTCTTCTGCTCAAGTAAATGAAGAAAAAAATAATTACCAAATAGCATTCAGCATTCAACTCTGGGCATCCGTAATTTTTGCAGCTGTCCATTCATGGCTGATTGATACCCATTGAGTAAGGCGTAGAGGCACTCATGCTGCAGTCCTATATACACACTTGGCTAGGAATAAACTCCCTTTAATTCAAGGGGGTTTACTTCTGAGTAGGCATGCATAGGATTGTGCTGCTAGGCTGCACTCTTAGCATACTTGCATGGGAGTAAGGCATCTTGTGCTCAGTAGAATTTACTTCTGAGTAAACAGGTTTAAGATTAGGCTCTTAGAAGCAATCTAGTGACAGCTGGCATTGCTTGGTAACTGGAGACGAAACTGGCAGAAGGTAAGACAAACTTCAAGAGGCACAGCAGTCAGTTAGACTGACTGCTGTGCTGGATGCTTCCCATCTTAGCCTCTGCTGGCTCCAGCGCAGAACTCTGAATTCAGTTATTATTACAAATATCTGCAGATGCTTAGTGGCCTAACTACATTTTACATTAATGGACGGGTTAGCAATCACATTGTAGTTTTTGAAAAAATTAATGCCAAACACAGCTTTAAATTTACTGTCCTCAGTAACACACTGGAAGGATCCTTCCCTCCCCAACCATTATATATATATATATATATAATATTTCTATCCCGCCCTTATACCCTATGATAGGGCACTCAGGGAGGCTACAGTAAAATCGCACATATATATAATAAAATACACAATAAAAACACAAAACATGACAGTAAATTAGAAATGCATAAAATACAAAATGCATTATGCATACACATACAAACATACATACATGTATATATGTGCATACACATATAAGAAAGTGAGAATAAAAGAACTTAAAAGATAAAAATAAAAGAAAAATACTTAAAACAGTGTCAGGCTGACCCGTTAGTCCCAGCCAAAGGCTCTCCGGAACGAAATAGTTTTTACAAGTTTCCGGAAGACCATCAGGGAGGGAGCAAAGCAGGCTTCTTGGGGCCGGGAATTCCAAAGTCTGGGAGCCACAATTGAAAAGACTCTCTCCCGCATGCCTGTCAATCTAACGTCTTTCATTCCAGGCACAAAGAGGAGACCAGAGGTAGGTGATCTTAAATCCAGGCTAGGAACATATGGATGTAAGTGGTCCCTTAAGTACACTGGTCCAAGGCCATTTAGGGCTTTAAAGGTCAAAACCAGCACATTGAATTGGGCTCAGAAACAAATTGGGAGTCAGTGGACTCAATAAAGCACAGGGGTGATATGCTCCCTGCACCGTGCTCCAGTTAACATTCTGGCTGCTGCATTTTGGACCAACTGTAGTTTCCAAATCATTTTCAAAGGCAGCCTCATGTAGAGTGTGTTACAGTAATCAAGCCTCGATGTCACCAATGCATGTGTCACCATGGCCAAGTCAGCTGCTTCCAGGAACGGATGCAGCTGGTAGACCATTTTGAGATGGCCAAAAGCACCCCTGGCTACCGCAGCCACCTGATATTCCAGCAGCGGCGCAGGATCCAGAAGAACTCCCAGACTGCAGACCTGCTCTTTCAAGGGGAGTGCAACCCCATCCAGAACACTTTGCAACCCTATCCTGGGGCAGTTTTCCCCTTGGCCAGCAACACTTCCATTTTGTCTGAATTTAATTTGTTTGTTCACCCACATGCAGCGCTTCACAGCCTCCAGGCATTGGTTTAGGATGAGCAGTCCCACCTTGCCATGAATGGAAGGGAGAGAGAGAGCTGAGTGTTATCAGCATATTGATGAAATTGCACTCCAAATCTCTGGATGACTTCTCCCAGTGATTCCATATAAATGTTAAAGAGCATGGGAGACAGAATGGAACCCTGAGGTACCCTGTAGGTCAATGGCCAGGTGGTCGAGCAGTAGTCTCCCAGCACCACTTTCTGGGACCTCTCCATTAGGTAGGAACAGAGCCACTGTGGAACAGTGGCTCTTAGACCCATCCCAGCAAGATGGCTCAGAAGAATACCATGATCGATGGTATCAAAGGCCATTGAGAGGTCCAGCAGCACCAACAGGGATGCACTCCCCCTGTCTGATGCCTGGCGTAGGTCATCAAGCAGGGCAACCAGGGCAGTCTCTGTTCCATGACCAGGCCTGAAGCCTGATTGAAAAGGGTCTAGATAATCTGATTCATCCAGGAAAACTTGAAGTTGAGCTGCCGCCACCCTCTTAATCACCTTGCCAAGAAAGGGGAGATTAGAGACTGGCCAGAAGTTATTAAGATCAGCAGGACCTAATGAAGGCTTTTTTAACAAAGGTCTAATCACAGCTTCCTTCAACGATGTTGGCATAGAGCCTTCCCTTAGGGAAGTGTTAATCAGATATGTCAACCAACCAGCTACTCCCATTCTGGCAGATTTAATTAGCCAGGATGGGCCAGGATCAAGTGAGCATGTAGTGGCCCTCATTTCTTCCAGAATCCTGTCCACATCCTCAGGCTTTACAAGCTGAAAAGTATCCATGGAAAAATGACCAGGTGTGTATCTTCTTCATCACTGAGTTTCAACAGAAATTTCAAAAACATTCTTGTTTACCCAGTCTTTTGATGACTGGCCATGGCAATGAAATTAATATTCAGAGTGAGGGTATGTGATTGCTTTTAAATGTTTTTAGATGTTCTAAATATTTTAAATGTTTTAAGATGGGTTTTAGTTGTTTTAAATATTTTTTTTATTTGATATTCAATTGTACAGTTTAAACTTCTGGCTCTTTGACACCCTGGGCTCCTTTGGAAGGAATTTTATTTAATACAAAATTTAATATATGTTTTAATATAAAATTTAATAGAAATTGTATTTATGTAATTAAAATAAATTTCATTCCTGGGTTCCTGTCAGACAGTGTGGCCCTTTCTGTACTAGAGTCTATTTGCCCATGAATTCTCTGATTCTCTGTCCATCTTCCAGGCCTAATGTCTTCATTACTAATAGTGATATAAAAGCATCCTTCTCTGAGCTGGGGTCTAAGCTATTAGTTGGCCATGACAACAAACATCACACAACTCTCCCTATACCTAGGTTAGATGCCCCCCTCTTGCAAATGACACTCCGCCACAAAAGTCTACTAGTATGATGTGGCTAAGATTTCCTTCTTACAGGTTTAAAAAGTCATAAGCAGTGCTTTTTTGTGATTGAACTCTCTGGTACAGAGTACCTTCACCTCTTTTTTGGCTGCCATTGGCAACCATATTTGCTGGCACCCACAGCATTTTTATCAAGGCATGAGCACTTCATTTTTTACCAAAGAAAGCACTGGTCATTGGCATTTAATTATTTTAGAGCTGCTCAACTGCCAGTGGTATGCTGGGAGGAAAGGCTAAATTAGTGACAGAGAACTGAAGATAGACAACTTGTAGCCATTTATTGATAACCACTTCCTTGGGAGCAAACCCCACTGAGCCAAATGAGGCATTTCTGAGTAGATGTACATAGGGCTGTACTGTAAGCCTAAGAAGAGCTTACTATGTTTGTTGTGGACACCTAAGTAAGTTTTTTGAAACATTTATTTGAAAAGCGGAAATTTCTGGATGTGATTTAAATTGATGGGAACACAGGTTAGGAGCAACAAAATGATCCACTGGTTTAGTATTTAGTATTGATTGGTTGGTTTTTTCTTGTGGGGCGGGGCAGAGTAAATCTTTTTAGAACAGAAGAGTTTCACCATACAAATTATGTAGCTGCACATATACAATATGAAACACAGAAAAAGGCATATTAATAAAGAACATAATTTCATAAATTATTATAATGATGAAGCTGAATATAAAGCTAGTAATGATATAGCCATCTTCAAATAGGAATCATTTAAATTAGAAGATTAAATGGTTAAGAAACAAACACTAAGGAATGCAAACAAGCAGAGCAGATGGGGAGGATGTGAAGCCAATCATATTTAAGTAGCCGAGACCAATTAGAAAAGTATCAGTGAAAGTGTAAAACTGCAAATCTAAAACGGGAAGCAAAAATTCAAATAAAATGTCATGGTTGACAGCATTTGAGACCTATAGAATGTCAAGAAGTAGCAAAAGTGTAATGTTACATCCTTAATAAGCAATTTATTAGCAATTCAGACCAGGCGTATTCTGGTTTGGAAATCAGATTGAAATCTATATGGAATGGAAAACAGTTGAACATTCCCATTAATTTCTGCAGATACCACATGCTCAGGTAGCTTCTGTACAAATAATAATTGGCAACAGACTACAAATGATGCATCATTACATCTTTAGGTTTTAGAAAAGAAAAGTGACATTGTGCACTTAAAGTCAGATACCTGGAGGACATGGAGTATTCAAATCAATTCAGATACTGACTATTCCACAGTGGCTTAAAAGTGAGCATCAGTTTGTAGACCAATCATACAGAATTCTGATGAATTTTGTAAAAAAATGCAGAAGAAACCTGATAAAGTGATGAGAAATATTTGGTGGTATGGCTTACTGTTATTTTTAGCTATCTGAAGGACAATTACAAAGAGGCAAAAATGTTTGATGCAGATTATGCATAAGAAGCACAGAACTCAAAATTTAACAAAACTCTACTGCAGTGGTGGGGAACCTTTTTAAGACTGAGGACTGGACTCCCTCAAAGGGAATCTTATGGGGGCCATGTGCCCATGGTGGATGTGGTCAGAGAGCAATAGCTGCAACTTCTACCTTAGGTTACATTCTAGCCATGCACAAGTCAGAGGTTTTGCCATGCCCAGCCCTGACTCAGAGTTGGACACCAACTCCTCAGAAAGTGCACTGGACACCCCCCCTTAAGACTTGGGGGAGGAAGCTGAGGCTGATGGGAGGTAGGACCCAGCAACATCTGGAGGGCACCATATTGGCTACCCCTGATCTAGACTGCAATATGGAACACTAGGCTAGAACATTTCTCCCTAACATGCTAACATTCTATGATAAAAGATTTTATTTTATTTTATTCACTTAGGGGAATTTTCAGATTCACCATATCCAACCTGCAGCCTGCACTGGAACAGTCAATAAAGACGATATAACACGATGCTTGAATGACCAGCTCCATGCTTGCTTCATGTTTTGTGGGGTCCTTCATTTGTAGGACAGAAACAAAAGTCTTTATTTTATTGCAACAAAAGTCCTTGCAAAAAGTATGCAAAGGAAGACAACATATGCTGAGCAATCGAGGTGTTTTGGCAATTCTCCTTGACAACCCTTTATTCAGCAAGAGTAAACCTGAGCCATTCAACATATCAAGGAAGTTGACAGCAAAGGATGCTCCCACTTGTGTTCATATTCACATCCCCATGTGTCTTCACAAACTGACCTCCTAGCTGTGTCCTGTCATCTGAACGTATTACTGTGTCCCTTTGGCTCTCCTCTCTGCTTCACTTTCAGGTGTCTGAAATTCTCTGTTAGCTCTTGTCCTGCAAAGAACTCATGTGCCTTCTTTATCTATTCCTGTTGTTATTGCTCTTGCTGTTATTACTGACATTACACACACCCCAGTTCTCAAGACTGTACCAGCAAAACAGAATCTCGGATAGGACTGGATAGATTGAGAAATGGGGCTATACACACAGTTCTCTGTGTCCTGAATTGCTTGGGGCATAGAACAGGTGTAATCCCCATGGCAAGAATGCACCCAAGTCCACCTCTTCTATTTAGATACATTTCTTTTTTCTCACATAGGTGACTGGCTGTAATTCAGCAGGGAAAAGTAAATCATTGTACTTGGGAACACAGTGGGAGCAAAGGCAGAAACTGCATTCTAATAGTGGGTGGCCAGCCTTCACTGAAAGGCATAGAAACATGGGATGCTGCCTTATACTGAGTCAGACCATTGATCCATCTCGCTTAGTATTGTCTACACTGACTGGCAGCAGCTCTCCAGGATTTTCCCAGCCCTACCTGGAGCTGTCAGAGATTGAACCTGGGACCTTCTGCATGCAAAGCAGATACTATTCCACTGAGCTATGGCCCTTCCCCAAATCCTGCAAGGTGGGCCGGGGGATACCATCTGTTTCCCTACCGAGGAATGCAGTACATCTCCTAGGAGCCTATGCTAGCCCTCTCTCCATTTATACTCTACCACCACCACCCCATAATAATACATGTTTTCTTGGTAATTAATAAAACTTAAAGCTGCAAGGCAATGACCTGACATTCTTGCCATTCTAGTCCTTTTAAAAAAAAAACTTCACGAAGTTATAAAAATTGTTAGCTCAAGATGACCTAGCATTCAAAAAGCCTTTCAGAATATTAAGCACACAAACCCAAATGGTTTGAGAAATAATGAGCTAGGCATTGCTCTTACAGTACTTTAAAGGTGATTAGTGCAAGTGGGTATGTTTCAAACTAATGGATCAGGCTAGGCCTGTTATACTAGCAATGATGAACTGTTTAGCATTGCACTCAGGTATGTAAATAGCAGTTAAATCATTCAGGAGTAGTTGGCTGGTATCCAGCAAATGGCAAAGACATATCTCGAGACCTTGATTAGAATTCTAACTGCATTACAGATGCTACTTTTGGATATATCTGACATGCTTACTGAATATTGTTGGGTATTGAGAAATTTATTGTTTTAACAGATGTATTGTTTTAAAAAATGTAATAGATAATAGATATATATTTAGCTAATACCTCTGGAAATACCATTATTAATTTTATTTAGATCATTGGATTAGATAAGAACAGACCTACACAACTAGTGACCCACAGGTTCAAATATATTCCACCAAGCACGTATTGTGTCCTGATACCTGACAAGTCCTTTGTCTCTGCAGTCCCAGGCAGGCAGCAAAAACAGGACATTGGATGATGATTATTATATTTTAATTACCCACCCTGAGGCCCCCGAGTTACAACAATTTTAAATACATCATAAAAAATTTCTTTAAAACAATGTAAAATAAAAAAATACAGACATTATGAAGTCTATGGCAAATGACGCCCCACTCGCCGCACAGCTGATGGGCGGGGCATAATTGCAGATGGGGACGAAGCTGCCGCCTCCATCTTTAAATGGGGCAAAGTCGCACGTCGCATCTATGACACAAGCGCGACTTGGCTGAAGGGAGGGGCAAGGCTGGAGGGCTTATTTAAGCCCAGCTGCCCCTCCTACCTTCCTCTTTGGAATTGCGACGCCCACCCCACCGTCCCTTTTTTATGGTGTGCCTATGGGTCGCTTCGGGGCCGAGTAGGAATTTTTATCCTGCCCACCCTCATTGGCAGGCAGGTTTTTCGCCTGCTCCACATTATGGGAGGGAGAGGGAATCGGGTTAGGGGGCGTTGTTATTAATAGGTGGATTTGGCTAATTTGGCAAAATTGATATATTGAAGGCTAATGCCCTATGGGGCAGTTTTGTTATAGCACTGGTGCGGGAAGGTGCGGGAAGGGAAATTGTTAAGGACAGCTAGGTGGCCCCCTTAGGCACCTTTGGAGGTGATTCGTGGTTTATCTAAAGGAGCGCCTCCAGCATCACCAATTATGCCGCCCGACAAGATCAGCCACACAAGACCTTCTCTCGGTTCCACCAGTTAAAACAGCTAGGCTGGTGCGGACCAGAGAGAGGGCATTTTCGATTGTGGCCCCCACCCTCTGGAATTCCCTTCCTTTCGATCTTCGTCATGCCGCCTCCCTGATAGCTTTCCGCTGGGCCTTTCAGGCTGGGCTGTTCAGGCTGGCCTATGGGATTTCTGAGATGGGTTAGCTTTTAATGTTGTTTAGTTTAATTATTGAATGTGGTTTTCTGGTTTTATATTGTATTTTATTGTGTCAATGTACGTCGCCTAGAGTGACCGTTAACTCAGCCAGATAGGTGACTCATAAATAAAATTTATTATTATTATTATTATTATTATTATTATTATTATTATTCTGGAGGCCTGTCTGGCAAGGCTTTGCGGCTCGAGGACAGGATATGGGCTGCCTCATCTACCTCATCTACCCAAGGGTTATTCAACCCCGGGTGGGGATGATGTGGGAAGGCCCCCCTACTAACCTACAAGGTGTGGCCGGGTTAAGGGATAAGCTTCAGACCGGGACATGGGACTGAAACAGCCTTGGTCGCCTTGGTAGATGATATGAGAAGGGCGTGGGATAGAGGCAAAGGCACCTTCCTTGTCCTCCTCGATCTCTCAGCGGCTTTTGATACCGTCGACCACGCTATCCTCTTGGATCGCCTGCAGAGGTTAGGTATTGGGGGCACTGTATTGCAGTGGTTCCATTCCTTCCTCTCTGGGAGATACCAAAGAGTAGCATTGGAGGAAGAGGTTTCAGATCCCTGGCCCCTCACTTGTGGGGTGCCACAGGGTTCTATCCTTTCTCCAATGCTCTTTAACATCTATATAAAGCCGCTGGGAGCAATCATCAGGAGATTTGGGCTGCAATGTCATCAGTATGCGGATGACACGCAGCTCTATCTCTCATCTCCAGGTGCTCTTGGATGAAACCGATTATCTAGATCCATTTCAATCCGGTTTTAGGCCCGGTTTTGGCACCGAAACAGCCTTGGTCACCCTGTATGATGACCTATGTCGGGAGAGGGACAGGGGGAGTGTAACTCTGTTGATTCTCCTTGATCTCTCAACTGCTTTTGATACCATCGACCATGGTATCCTTCTGGGGAGACTCACGGAGTTGGGAGTTGGAGGTACTGCTTGGCAGTGGCTCCGCTCCTACTTGGTGGACCGCCTCCAGAAGGTAGGGCTTGGGGAGCATTGTTCGATACCCTGGACTCTTCATTGTGGAGTCCCGCAGGGATCGGTTCTGTCCCCTATGCTTTTTAACATCTACATGAAGCCGCTGGGTGCGGTCATCAGGAGTTTTGGAGTGCGTTGTCACCAGTATGCTGATGACACGCAGCTCTATTTCTCCTTTTCATCTTCATCAGGTGAGGCTGTTAATGTGCTGAACCTTTGCCTGACTGCGATAACGGACTGGATGAGAGCTAATAAACTGAGGCTCAATCCTGACAAGACTGAGACGCTGTTGGTGAGTGCCTTCTCTGCCCAGATGGTGGATGTTCAACCTGTTCTGGATGGGGTTACACTCCCCCTGAAGGAACAGGTTCGTAGCTTGGGGGTTCTTTTCAATCCATTCCTGTCTCTCGAGACTCAGGTGGCCTCGGTGGCATGGAATGCATTCTACCACCTTCGTTTAGTAGCCCAGCTACACCCCTATCTGGAAAGCGATGACCTCACTTCAGTTGTGCGTGCTCTGGTAACCTCTAGATTGGATTACTGCAATGCGCTCTACGTGGGGCTGCCTTTGAAGACAGTTCGGAAACTACAGCTAGTGCAAAACGCAGCTGCTAGACTATTGACGAGGACCAGGCGGTCCGCACATATAACACCTGTCCTGGCTCGTTTGCACTGGCTACCTATTTGTTTCCGGGCTAAATTCAAAGTGCTAGTTTTGACTTATAAAGCCTTACACAGCGCGGGACCACAATACCTAGCGGAACGCCTCTCCCAACATGAACCTACCCGCTCACTACGTTCAACATAAAAGGCCCTCCTCCGAGTCCCGACCCACAGAGAGGCTCGGAGGGTTGTAACAAGATCCAGGGCCTTTTCAGTAGTGGCCCCCGAATTATGGAACAGTGTCCCCGATGAGGTACGCCTGGCGCCTACACTTTTATCTTTTCGGCGCCAGGTTAAAACCTTTTTATTCTCCCAGGCATTTTAACTTAATTTATTTTTTAGCTTTCAAATTACTGTTTTACTGTTTAATATGTATGCTTTTTACTGACCTTTGTAATTTTATTGTATTTTACTCTATGTTGTGCACCGCCCTGAGAGCCTTTTGGCTGTGGGCGGTATAAAAATCGAAATAAATAAATAAAATAAATTTAAATCTTCACCAAGGTTGGCTGTGGAAACCCTGTCCAAGTGTCTGGAGTCAGTGAGTGGCTGGATGGGAAGGAATAAGTTGTAGCTGAATCCTGACAAAACCGAGGTGCTGTTTGTGGGAGACAAGGGAAGGCTGGGAGATATAGACCTGGTGCTTAACGGGGTACGATTGCCCTTGAAAGACCAGGTCCGTAGCCTGGGGGTCATTCTTGACTCCCAGCTGTCTATGGAGGCTCAAGTGTCAGCTGTGAGCCGGGCAGCTCTGTATCAACTCCATCTGATACGGAGGCTACGCCCCTACCTTCCCAATCATCTGCTCCTACCGGTGGTACATGCCTTGATCACCACTCGCCTAGACTACTGCAATGCGCTCTACGTGGGGTTACCCTTGAAAACGGTTCAGAAATTACAGCTGGTACAGAATGCAGGCAGCCGCCATAGAGATCACATGACTCCTGTGTTGAAGGAGTTGCATTGGTTACCCTTTGTGTACCGAACCCAATTCAAGGTGTTGGTTTTAACCTTTAAAACCCTATACGGTTGTGGCCCAGCCTATCTGAAGGAGCGCCTCCAGCATCAACAGGGATGCCGCTCAACAAGATCAACCTCAGAGGGCCTTCTCTGGATCCCACCAGTCAAAATAGCTAGGCTGGTGAGGACTCGAGAGAGGGCCTTCTCAATAGTGGCCCCCACCCTCTGGAACTCTCTCCCAGGTGATATACGCCATGCCCCGTCTATAATGAGCTTCCGCAGGACCCTGAAGACTTGGCTTTTTAGGCGGGCGTTTGAGATGGGCTAGTTTTTACTGTTTTTAAATTTTAATTGTTTTATATACTGTTTTATCTTGTACGTCACCCAGAGTGGCTGGACATCCAGCCAGATGGGCGACTAACAAATTTAATAATAAATAAAAAATAAATAAAAAAAGAGCTGTATGGCAAGCTACTTGCTTATAGATAGTCCCGCACCTAGATTTTCCCTCTGCAGGTCACTTTAAAATTGGGTTTGTCTGCTGTAATTTAATAAAGTGGCCCTTGTTTAACCCAAGCTGATGTGTCAGTGTCTTATTTCGCCCCTCAACTGCAAATAAGGGATGGGGAAGAAATTCAGTTTTGTTTGAATTTTAATTAGAAACTACCTAATTCACACTTCTTTAACCGGTATGCAAACTGAAACACAGCTATCCTTCAAAATTCACACATCTCTGCATTTTGTGATGCAGTCCTCCAACCAACCAACGTATTAAAAAATGCATATATTCGGGAATGTGTGCATAAAAATGCAAATATTGGTTTAAAAACACCATATAAATATGCATTATATTAGGGGAATTACTAAAAATGTGTATATTTGGCAAAACTGCATACAAAAATGTGTTTATTAGAAGAAAATCACACTAAAATGACAAATATATTGTTGTGTGCCACCCCAATCTCTGAGCAGTGAGAGATCTCCAGGGATCCCTGCACTTGCCCAGGGTTTGGTTTCCCTGGGAAAAAAAATCAACTGAGACTGTGGTGTTTTTTAGGAAATATGGATTTTTATTTACACACATTCCAACCTGAGCTTAAGATGCAGGGATTCAAAGCATTAGCAGTCCAGTAGATCTTGCTTTTCCATCAGGCTTATAGGAGGCATCCTAAAGCCATGGTGCCGTGAGCCAGCCTCTTTGTGTGTCTCCAGTTCCCAGCTTTTCTTCTGACTCAACTCAAAACACAAGCCTCTCTAAGGCCCCAGGAGGGGGGGGCTCTCCTGAAGAGTTTCAATAACAATGGGATCTCCCTTACCCAGTTAATGGGCACTTGATAGACCCATTAGCCCACCTGGCCACTCTATTAGATTAACAAAAGAGACTCATCTGACCAGCAGAGCAGGTTTCTCCACTGCAGAGCCCACCTCCAGGCACTGGGTTCCAAATCAGAGGCTGGAAAGGGACTCATAGAAATCATCTATCTCAACCCCCAAACCCATAACACTACCCCCTTTCCTGACAAAGGTCTGTCCCAGATCTGCAAACAAATAACAGAATAACAGCTTTTCCTATAAAGAAATAACAGATACACATTAGTAAGACATTGAAATAGACATCATCAAAAGCATAATCATAGTACAGTTGCATGTCCATCCAAGAACAAAAACAGTCCATAAATTTACAGCAAGTTTTCAATTAACTGTTATCTCTTTAGGCTTCCTCTCCTTTCTTGGAGCTCCCAGTCACAGTTCTGCATCCAAACTGCTTACCCAGCAGTGCCCAAGATAGTGAATTCTCAACATGTTTAAGCCAGATTACAGCCTCAGTAATGGAGTCCCTTTGTCCTGCCTTGTGCCACTGCAGCACAGCAGCTCTCAAACACACACATTTTCCCTTGCTCCCCCAAACAGTTACACACACACAAAAATCTAACAGGCATAGTGTAGTAGAACTTAAACATTAAAACCTTACTGCAAAAACCTGTCAGCATAATTCCTAAAAAAAAAAAAAAGTTAAACAGCTCATATCTCCACGAGCATGCAGAGACCACAAATCAAAAACATTTCAAAAGGCAATACTAAAACCATCAGGAAGAATTTCTGCAGCAAATCAGTACACAGTCCCATAGACACAATCCCCACCCCCAAGCCATGCAGTTGCCCACATGGCACTTTGTCTTGGGGTTTCATGGAGTTCCCAGTCCAAGCTGATCCCTGCTGCTGCCTGCAGGGTCTTGGGATGCATCTCCAGGAACATACATGTTTTCTCATCGGCACACAGGAGACTGTAGCCATTTTCCTCCCACTCACTGCCCTGGGAAAAGTCTTTAAGCCAGTCCACTTCATCTTCTGCCCCAAACAGCAAATCACAGTCCTGCCACAAATCTTTATCTGAGGGTATCTTCTTCAGGGCTAGCTGGCCTAGCCCACCAGGATGGCAGAAAGAAATCTTCTCTGTTCTCCATTGCCATCTCCAGTGTGAATCATGGGACCAAACAGAGGCAGGTAACCCTTTCAGTGTCTCTTGCCCTCAACTCACAGGGTGCTGGGTGCCTCCCATTGCTAAAATTTGCTCAGGGATTACACCCATCATAGGAGCTGGATGCCACCCTATAAGACCATTATGGGGCACCCAAGAGGCAAAGCCACTTGGGAAGTTTATCTCACCCATCTCTCCAGGTGCTGGGAGCTCCACCTGGACTTGCGCTCCCACCTCAGGCTTCTCCTCCTGCACTTCTTCTTGCACAGCCATTTCTCCAGGTGCTGGCAGCTTCTCTTGCGCACGTCTCTAACTTTTCTTCCTGCACGTTCTTCATAGCTGGCGCACATGGGGTGAAGAAATCTGTCAACAGCTGCTCTTTTCCAGCCTGTAGTTCACCTTTCTCCAAGGCCTTTTCTTCCTCCTGCACTACTTCTTCAACAGCAGGCACACATGGAGCTGAGAAATCTACGAGCAACATCTCTTCTCCAGCCTGTACTCCATTTTCTTCCAAGACATCTTCCCGTTTATTGTCCAGCCTGCCCTCCTTCAGTTCTTGGGGCTTTACTTCCAGCTTTCTGGTGTCTTCCCCTCCGGCAGGCTCCTGTTCCTCCTCCGCTACTGACTGCAACTCCTCACTATCCAAGCCCTCCAGCTGCCCATCCACTTTCTGGATCTCTTTAGCCACCCGAATGTGGCTGCTCTGCAGTTGGACTTCCAGGTTACTCTCAACCCTTTGTAGTGGCTGATCAGGCAAGACTCACCTCCTCACATGGGGTCTACTTTTTCGCTCCAAAGGTGCTTTCAAGTTTCTTCCCTATTTGTTGTCAGTGCTCCTCGCTCTCTCATTGCCTTTGCTGCTGGTCCTCCTGGCGACCTTTCTCAATCCGTTCTGCTTGCTGCTGGAACATTAATTTCATCTGTTTCAGGAGGGTTGCTAGTTCTTCCATTTTGACTCAAACTCATCTTACTCTCAATGCTTCTTCCAGGAAACTCAATCCCACTGCTAACACAATTGTTGCACGCCACCCCAATCTCTGAGTGGTGAGAGATCTCCAGGGGTCCCTGCACTTGCCCAGAGTTTGGTTTTCTTGGGGGAAAAGGTCAGTGGAGACTGTGGTACATTTTAGGAAATATGGTTTTTATTTATACCCATTCCAATTCATACCCATTCCCAGTCTGTGTCTGTGTTGGAATTGCTTTTAATATGGTTTTTTAAAAACTTTTTTTTTCTAAACAATATGTTTTTAACCCTTTTTATTTAAGATGTTTTAAGCTTTTTTAAAGAATGTTTTTAAAGTTGCTTTGTTTTAATGTATTTTGAAGTCTGTTTTTATGATGTTTTAAAGTGTTTTTACTGCTTTTGTTTGCCGCCCTGGGCTCCTGCTGGGAGGAAGGGTGGGATATAAATTAAATAAATAAATAAATAAAAATAAACTTGAGCTTAAGATAGAGGGGTTCAAAACATTAGCAGTCTCATAGATCTTGCTTTTTCCATCACGCTTATAGGAGGCATGCTAAAGCCATGGTGCAGGGAGTCAGCCTCTCTGCATATCTCCAGTTCCCAGCCTTTCCTCTGACAACTTGAAACCCAAGCCTCTCTCAGGCCCCTGGAGGCGGGGGCTCTCCTGAAGATTTTCAATAACAATAGGATTTCCTTGGCCCATCCGCCAGTTAATGGGCACTTGATAGACTCATTAACCCTCCTGGCCATTCTATTAGATTAACAAAAGAGATTAATCTGACCTGCAGAGCAGGTTTCTCTGCTGCAGATTCCACCTCCAGGTGCAGGGTTCCAAATAAGAGGCTGGAAGGGAACTCATAGAAATCATCCACCACAACCCCCAAACCCATAATAATATATTATATGATGTGGAAATGTGGAGAACAGAATTTAAGTCTGTAAAAATGACAACCTGAGATGAGAGAAACCAAACATGGCTTGCTTGCTGCTGTAGTTTCTAAGCTTCATGTTTAGGGAAGTGATATGTGGGTAGTGCTGTTAGGTTTAAAAGAGATATTTTGGATAAAACTATGCCCTTTTTGCTTGGTTTCCCCTCAGTAATGCATCTTCAAAATACCCAGTATCAGTAGTTTTCGTTATCTTCCTTAGTATCCTGTAGATTGCTTCCCACTGTCATTTTCCCAGGTCTTACCTTAAGGAGGTGTGCTGGAGGCTGAACTGAGGGGCGGTGCCAAGCTGAACTCAGGGGTTGTTGCTTGTTGCTCATACAGTGATTGAGATCTTTAAATCAGGGGTAGCCAACACTGCACCATCCAGATGTTGTTGGACTCCATCAGCCCCAGACAGCATGGGCAATCACATTGAATTATGGGAGCTACAACCCAATAATATCTGGAAGGTACCACATGGCTTTCCTTTGATGTGACGATGCCAGGCAGTATAAGCAGCTCTACAAATACTGTAAACACAACAAATAATATAAAAGGAAGCCATCAGAGATCAGTTTCAAAATGGAATAATTTTGTTATTTATAACTTTTTTTATGATCCTTTATTGTTATCAGATACAAATACAAACATATTGTCCAGAACTGTAGCAGAACACTAGCAGCAGAGCAGCAAATGTTGAGAGGTAGCTGTGGGCCCTATTAATGGGCATTGCTGGCAAAACCAGTGAGCAGTGGGACCTGTCACATTGCTAGATTTTGCAATCTTGCACAAGTCACTCAACCTGACAGCACTGCAAAATTGACCAGGAGGGCCCCCTGAAGGCATACCTCATCTAGGGTGCTCTTTATCCTAGGGCCAGCCATGCATTTTGTAATATGTTAGAGAAATGTGAGGGGGAAAGGGAGCAGAAGATATGGGAGTGCACATAATTTACCATGTTTGGGATGGTAAGGGATCGACAGACAGTATCTCTCTCTCTCTCTCTCTCTCTCTCTCTCTCTCTCTCTCTCACTCACTCACTCACTCACTCACTCACACACACACACACACACACACACACACACACACACACACACACACACACCCATGGAGCAATATGAAAGTGATCCAAGAAGAGTCATTGTGGAATTGCTCTGATAATTTTTTCTCCAAATTTGTGGTGTCAGCAGGATTTGAGATCGGACATTTTCTCACTTGATGCTGCCAAATTCAGTGCTTTCCTCATCTTGACTGGCTAATGGAAACTATGGGGACATATCTCACCAGAAAGTAATTTAAGAAAGACCTGGCAACAAAGCATTAACAAAATGTTGTGCATTTGGTAATGAAATGACAGGGGCCAGTGAAAAAAAGTAAAATCTGCATTCGTAGTAACAAAAAGGGGGTATAGGAAATCTAAAATAAAACCATTAATTAGATCTGCCATCTCTTATAGGATCAGTGCTGATGGCAGCCTTCTGTAGCTTTGCATAAAGCACATACAGTTACAGATGAAGGAAATGGGTTGTGCCAGTATTGACAAAGAAAGTCTAGACCAGCCTTCATACTCAAACTTGTAAAGCTTATCACTACTAATTTTGAATGTTTGAAATACATGGATCCAACTCTAAGACTTAAAGTTAGTTTGCAGTAATGTTGCATCTTTATATCTGTTGATGTAAACAGCTCATTTTTTAAACCTGTGAATGGAAGAAATACCTTGCAACCTAATTAATCTCTGAGCCTGAAGGAAATCCATGCTTCTCTCTTTCCCTTTCTATAAGAGACATGATGAAGCCCAACCATTTCTGCAAGAATCCATGACTGGTCTACTGTGCCAGGTGGTTCCTACAGCCAGCCTTTATTAGCATTCACAGTTTTTTTGCCACTTGTAACTTGTAATCAGTTCTAGATTGATGCCTCCAGTCCCTGGGAAGCATTGGGAAGAACTGAGACCCCAAAGGAGGTGTGTATCATATGGAACAAGTATCAACTTTGGAAGCTATCTAGATTTTTTTCAAGAGGATTTTATGAATTACTAACAAAGATTTTGGCTGAAACATATTAATCTGTGATCTGGAATTCATGCAAGAACTATGAGTATATTCTATCACACATTTGATCATGTGGCAAGTGAAAACAACAGATTTCATCAGAATAATGATGAGATGCTCAACTTTAGATCTGTTCTTAGATGAGAAAATCCATAAAGTGATGACAATGAAAAATGAAAACCTCTCTTTATAAAGAGAAAGACCTAGACCGTGGAAGAGATATGAGGCAATGCTAGGATAAAGTCAGAAGAAAAATAACAGAAACCTAGCAGAAGAAAAAGAAAAATGTCTGGAAAAAAGAAGGTAGTCAGGAGACTACTAGATTGATTTATACATTTTCTTGCTCATGAATGAGATACTCAGCTCATTGACCTACATGCTAAAGTGAACTTATCAGCATGTCCTAGAGGAATACAGTAATTCCAAACAAACTTACAAACAGAATGCCAGACAGATGCATTAAACCAAAGGCCTTCATTTGCTCAGCCAATAAATATTCCTTCAGTATATGTGTTCAGGAAAATATTAAACCAGTGGAAGCTGGTGGCTCTGATGTCAGTGGAGCAGTGAATCCATTCTGGGTTTTAGTCCAAACTTTCAAGGAGTTGTCCATGTGCTTTCAGCTGAACATTTGGACTAAAACCTGGAGTGGATTCACTGCCCCACTGGCATCAGAGCCAGCCTTCACTATATTAAACAATACTTTTCCCCCAAAGGGCAAGGGGAGAACTATTCTGTTTCTAACATCTGTTTTGCTGTTCACCTAAGATAGAAATATATTACAGTATACTTTTTGGTGTTGAACATATTCTAAAAAAACCCACGTTTTTATACATCAACCTTAATTATGCCCAAAGTAGATTTATTATTGTGTTTTACATAAAGGTACTCCCCAAAGAGTTGTTTGCTTGTGCAATATAAAAGGTTTCTTAATAGTCTGGGAGCTATCATAATTGGAGTCACTGTGGGAGTCCTTGAAAATAAGTGTCTATAACAAAACATTCCTTGTTAAATGTTGAGTAAATATGGTTCTGAAATTCTTCTCAAGATTATGATAATTTGGACAGTGTCCTTGCTACAGTTTCATTTCTTCTTATTATAACTGATGTAGCAAACACATGGCACTCCTGAAATGTTTTATTTGCATTTCAATAAAATCTTTGTATTCCCCCCTTGTTTTCAGGTGGAGAGCAATTCTGGTAACTTGGTGACAGGATATTAGATAACGATTATCTTTAATGTGCCTCTGGTCAAAGACACAGATATTAGATCAGATAAAGCGACTAGCTGGTTCCAAGAACTATTATTCAAAACTTTAAATCCCTTCTTTTGTACATTTGTGCCACTCCCAAGGCCACAATCCTAAGTGCATAAGATATGGAAGGAGATTTTTCCTGTAGCCTGTCTTTGTTGTTTATCTGGTTTGCTCTGCATTATTTTTCACTCCTTCTGAATTCTGGTTTAACCGAAATAATTTATAAATTCAGTTCTGGAACTGGAAAATGTAGTGTTTGTCAAAAAGTCTTCATTTGATTCTTATCCACTCCAGTCTTACTGATGTGCATGTCTTTGTTGATAAACCAGTACAAAAAACGTAAAAAGCTGTTTTACCTGCTCTCCTTAGTCCTCCTCACATGTTACCCTAGAGGCATTCAAGAGGCAGCTAGACAGCCACCTGTTGGGTATGCTTTAAGGTGGATTCCTGCATTGAGCAGGGGTTTGGACTCAATGGTCTTATTGGCCCTTTCCATCTCTACTATTCTATGATTCTGTTAATGTGAAGAGGGTAATGACAGGACCTTGGAGACACATGTTTAACCCTACCCCGAAGTAGTGTGGCTCCCCTCACCATCATCATGTTTGCCATATAACATTTGCACTGGGACACTTCATTTTTGTTTCCCACTTTTAAGTTGTGGCACCCCAACTACAGAATGTTCTCCCCTGGAACCAAGTCTGGTATCTTTTTGGAAATGGAACTTGGGGTCCATTGTGTGATAGGTGTGGGGTAAAATGTGAATTCCATGTTTAGAAACACTCAGAAAGGGATTAAATTAGAGCTGCCAGTATTGGAATTCCTCTGGATGGTGATCCAAAGATTCACCCCCCCCAGTGGATTGTTTGAAATTGGATGAGGGAGAGAGGGAGGGACACAAAAACTTCTGGCATTTTTTGAGGGAGAATTTGAAGTAACTTTCAATGATTGGAGCTTTAAGCGGGAATGGTGACAGGAGGGCTTTTTTTTAATCTTTGTTTTGCCACCATTACGAGCAGCAGCGGTGTCCTTGTGACCATCTCTCCCCACCCAACAAAGTGTCATTGTATTGGAAAACTGTTAAAGCATGATATAGCATCATTCCAGGCACACTGTTTGGGGGGAAAGGTGGTACATTAGAGCACCACAATCTCTGTTGCTTGCAGAGACAAGATACACATTTTTGAGAGCGAGAGCGAGCGAGAGAGCTGTTCTCACCACAGTTCCCAGTTAAGTCCTTGCCCCCCGACTCAGTGGGAATATCCCCTGCTGGAAACATTGTCCAAATGGAGCCCCTATTCCATTTGGTAATATGGCTTTCTTCACCCATCCATAAGGGATTTACTTAAATCTAGTGATGCAAATGGATGCAAGTCAGTAGACAGCTGTGTCATAAGCACAACTGAGAGGATGAATCAGTTTTCTCCCCAGTTCAGCTTGAACTTCAAAGCACACCCAGACTTATGAGGCCAGCACAGTAAGAAACTGCAGCAAGACATAAAAGAATGTGTTTGCATTATCTTTTGCCATGACACAATCAAACCATCCATCTCCAGTCTTCTGTATTACATGCAAGTGCCTTAAGCCTTGAACACCCTCTTCCCAAAAATGAGTTATATGTGTGTTTATCTCCTATGGCAACATTTATCCCCTGCTAACAAAAGTCATACAGCCAGTGGCTATATAAATTACAGGAAGTCATATCTCCTTTTTGGAAAAGTTCCAGTGGTTTTCTTTAACTAGATCCTTACAGGCATTCCCAATAATTTTTCTGTCTATGAAAATGGGTTACAATTAATTTTATTGAAAGCTTAAAATGTAGATTCAATATGCATTTTTGCACTGAATTCAAAGTAAAATGATAAAAGAGATTAAACGGAATTTAATAAAAGACATTACCGATGGTAATGTAATGGATACATTTAATGTAGCCCTATACAAGGTGGCCCACTGATGTGCAAACCTGATCCATGTGTGTTAAACACAGAATGTGCTAAAGGCCAACAAAAGTGAAAGCTATTAAGAGGACAAATAAGATTAAAAACTGTGAGTGCTTGCTATGAGTACTTCAAGGGCTATCTCATCACAGAAGAACTATTTTTCCACTTTGAAAACTCGATGGTAAATCCATTCTTTTTTCATCATTTCAAGTTCCCATTTCTAGTCCTGATATGCCACATGATTTCAGTCATGAACTTGTCACAGGTGCAGGAGTAAATATGCTTGTTCTGGGCTATAAGCCAGTGTAAATTTCATGTTAGGTGGGAAGAAAAAACCACACGCATTTGGTTGCATTTTTGTTTGCTCATTCATTTGATTAAATGGCGAACATCCCAAGTTTCTTAGATGGTTCCTGTCACTGGAATGAATTCCAGAAGAACTCAAGTGAAGCCATCAAAGACACACTATGGTTTGATTTATCTCTTGAAAGTACAACTAGATAGAGGCTGCTGGTGGATTTTGTTGGTGTGTATGGCGTTTGAGCTTCAGGAAGGTCTATATAAGACACCGTTGATTCTGAATTGGGTGTTTGCCAGTCATGCTCTGTCTCCTTATTCCATCTGCTACGAAAGTAAGACACCCATCATAGGACACCCATCATAAAAGACTGTCTGGAGCAAAGATGAGCAGAGCAATCCTAAATGTAGAAAGCCAGCTGAATTTATGCCATCTTAAATTAAGCCAGTAAAAATACTCCTATTCCAGAGTTTGACATACGCTACCCATTTTGGTAGCGTAAGTTCCATTGGGTTGACAAGTCATGAGACTGAGCTGAAACAGGTTTGGAATAGATGTAAGTCTCTTCTTGCCCTGTCACACCCCCAGGATCTCCCTTTGGGGGACTTATGCCTGTTTAAGCTCTGCTGCCTACAGTTTTGATGGCCAGCCCCAGCTGAGGCAGCATAGCCTCGGCTCAGTTAGGCTGGAGGAATTTCAGGCAGTGTATCCCAGGCTGAGCTGGGATAAGGGAGCTATGTTGGCATAGCCCCAGCTGAGACCTAACTCTCTTGGGAAAGCCCAAGATCTGTCTATTCCAAACTCGCTCACTCCAGTGGAGCTTGGGTTTGGATTATGCTGTAAATTACTGACTGTACACTCATCCATCTACCTGCTCAGTTGGCTGTCTGACTTTTACATATTCCTTTTCATGCCTTGTCTCACTAACTTGACCTTGACCCAGTATCTTTTCTTGAATTTCCTCTGGCTACTGCCACTTAAAATTGTTTTAACCTTACGTGGATCCTGATTGGAAAAGACTTTGTAGCTAACTTCACGTCAAATGCTAATAGCCCTGATGCTCTTTTTTAAAGAGCAAAACAGCTTGGGAGGCTGTGCTTTTGAGTAAAGAAGTGCTTAACCTTTTATCTGTTTTTCTACTAAAAACTGCCTCATCTCCTACCACCGTGGTCTCTTTTTCAAGCACGAAACCAAAATATGCCATCTAGGCAATTGGGAAAGGTCACCTCGAGAGGGAGAAGGCAGGAGTAACCTCTTAGAAGCTGTCCATTCCTTTTTACCACTTTGCAAGTTGATACCTTGCTTTTCTGCTTTCTGCTAAAATAGAGCCTAACTCAGTGAGGTGAGTACTAAAAATCCCAATGACTTTATGGGATTGACTTCTACTAAAACAAAGCCACTCATTTCTGCTTAGTATCATTCTATGCAACACTATTTTGTGTAAGGGTTTTGGGGAGAGTGGGGTGGGGGGTGTTTTGGAATTTCCCTTCTTCAAGAAACAAGAAATCAAAGGCATAAAATTAGTGATGTTTCTGTTTTCCCCCAAATCCATTTCTATAAGGTAGATTTGTTATCAGATATTTATTCAATTTTTAAAATATAACATTTTTTACTAATTATCAGATGAACCAAAAGTTTCAAAAATTCATGCTTTAAAAGTATCATAATAAAAACTTCATGACCAGGCTTCAAGTCCTAGGCTATGGTCTGAAAGCACATGAGGTCATCATCTTGCTGAAGCTAAGCAGGTCTGGGTCTGCTCAGTAAGATATTGCAAGAGGGAAGTGACACAAGTGGGGAGATAACACTAGCTAAACACTATCTCATAGCCACAAGCGCAACCAGAGGAGCTTTGGGGGCACAGAGTCAGATTGGCCCCAGTAGCTGGACTGGCTTGTGAAAATAATTGCCCAGGGTGGAGGTTTAGGGAAATTGGCCTGAAGGGAGAGCCACTTGGAGGCTGTAGTCAGCAACCATGTTTCTGGAGACGTTGGAACCTATAAAGTCCCAAAATATAAACGTACAACACAGTTCAAGATTTATACTGACTCTCAGTGGTGGTTTTATCTCATGCCTAAAGTGTTCCATACACGCTATTAGGTGGGTTTATTCTGTGTGAATTGGTGGCAGAGAAAGGGTTATAGAAGCCTGTTTTACGGGAAGTGAAGCTGAGGACCCAGGGGAATCCCTAACAGGTGATATAGTAGTAGTAGTAGTAGTAGTAGTAGTAGTAGTAGTAGTGACATCACTGAAAGTATATTTGCTGTATAGTTCCTATATGTATCAATGCCTGAACATCTCTATGCACTTATATATTCATGCTATTTATTATTGATACTACTATTGGAATGTTTCTATATGCTTCTGCTCTGCTATGCATTTATAGAATCATAGAATCAAAGAATCATGAAGCTGGAAGGGGACTTGTAGGCCATCGAGTCCAACCCCCTGCTCATAGGAGGAAATCCACAGCTAGAGCATCTCCCACAGATAGCTATCCAGCCTCTGCTTGAAGACATCCAGCGAAGGGGATCCCACCACCTCCCTAGGCAGTCGGTTCCATTGACGAACTGCCCTTACTGTCAAGAAGTTCCTTCTAATGTCCAATCTGAATCTACGCTCCTGCAACTTAAAACCATTAGACCTAGTCCTACCCTCTGGGGCAGCAGAGAACAAATCTGTACCCTCCTCTATGTGACAGCCCTTCAGGTACTTAAAGAGTGCAATCATGTCACCCCTCAGCCTTCTCTTCACCAGACTGAACATGCCAAGTTCCTTCAACCTTTCCTCATAAGACTTGTTCTCCATACCGGCTATCATCTTCGTCGCCGTCTTCTGAACCCGCTCTAACTTGTCCATATCTTTCTTAAAATGAGGCGCCCAGAACTGAACGCAGTATTCCAGATGAGGCCTGACTAATGCAGAATATAGTGAGACTATTACTTCCCTCAACCTGGAAACTATAGCTCTGTTTATGCAGCCCAAAACTGCGTTTGCCTTTTTTGCCGCAGCATCACACTGCTGGGTCATGTTCAACTTGCGATCCACTACAATTCCAAGGTCCTTCTCACACACACTACTGCTAAGCCGGGTACTTCCCATCCTGTACCCATGCATTTTGGTTTTGTGGCCTAAATGCAGAATCTTGCATTTGTCTTTATTGAATTTCATTTTATTAATTTCAGCCCAATTTTCTAGTCTATCCAGGTCCCTTTGGATTTTATTCCTGTCTTCCATTGTGTTAGCTATCCCTCCCAGTTTCGTATCATCCGCAAACTTCATAAGGCTTCCCTCCACCCCGTCATCTAAGTCATTGATAAAAATGTTGAAGAGTATTGGCCTCAGGACAGAACCCTGTGGCACTCCACTCAAAACCTCCTTCCAGTCCGAAGCAGAGCCACCGACGACCACTCTTTGAGTACGGTTTTCCAACCAGTTGTGAATCCACCTGACAGTATTTCCATCTAGTCCGCATTTGACCAGTTTGCTAATCAAAAGGTCGTGGGGGACTTTGACAAAAACTTTGCTGAAATCTAGATAGATGACATCTACAGCATTTCCACCATCTACTAAGCTAGTGACCCAATCAAAAAAAGACATGAGATTAGTTTGACAGGATTTTTTCTTGACAAACCCATGCTGGCTCCTACTAATCACAGCATTGTCATCTAGATAGTTGCCAATGGACTCTTTTATTATCCGTTCTAATATCTTTCCCGGTATTGAAGTCAGACTGACTGGCCTGTAATTCCCCGGATCTTCTTTTTTACCCTTTTTAAAGAGCAGGACGACGTTTGCCCATCTCCAATCCTCCGGCACCTCTCCCGTTCTCCAGGATTTCTCAAAGATGATGGCAAGAGGTTCCGAGAGTACATCCGCAAGTTCCTTCAATACTCTGGGATGCAGTTCATCAGGCCCTGGAGATTTGAACTCATTTAGGTTAACTAGGTATTTCCTGACTATCTCCTTATCAATCTTGAACTGCAATCCCGACACCTTACTGAGATTGCTACCGATGCAAGGTTGCACACTGTTCCCTTTTTGGGAGAAAACGGAGGCAAAATAGGCATTGAGCAGTTCTGCCTTTTCCTTGTTATCTGTCAACATTTTGCCCTCCTCATTGAGCAGCAGTCCCACCATTTCCTTGGTCTTTCTCTTGCTTTGAACATATCTGAAAAAACCCTTTTTGTTGTTCCTCGCTTCCTTCGCCAGCCTCAGCTCATTCTGGGTTTTAGCTTTCCTTACGCTATTCCTGCAAGCCCGAGCTGCTCGTCAGTACTCTTCCTTGGTGATGCGTCCTTCCTTCCATTCTTTATACATGCTCTTTTTTATTTTTACCTCCTCCACCAGTCTTCCGTGTAGCCACATTGGCTTTTTCCAATGTCTTCCGTTTTTCTTCCTCTTTGGAATTGTTTGCGATTGCGCTTTTTGTAATACGTTCTTCATGAACTCCCACGCTTCTTGGGCTCCTTTTTTCTTTAGTCTATCTAGCCACGGGATCCTACCCATCCTTTCCCTGAGCTTGCTAAAATCGGCTTTCCTGAAATCCAAGGTCCATATTTGACTATATTCTTCTTTGGCTTTCCCCAGAATGACAAATTCCAGCATTATGTGGTCACTTTCCCCCAAGGTACCGACCGCTTTAATTCCCGTGACCAATTCGGCCGTGTTAGTTAAGATCAGGTCCAGGATTGCCGATCCCCTTGTTCCTTCTTCTACTTTTTGAAAGAGGAAATTATCAGCAAGGCCCATCAGGAATTTGTTGGAGGCTTTGTGCTTTGCAGAGTTTGTCTCCCAGCAGATATCCGGGTAGTTGAAGTCCCCAATCACTACTACTTCTTGCCTCCTTGAGATTTCAGAGATTTGTTTGAGAAAGGCCTTGTCTACCACCTCTTCTTGGCCAGGGGGTCTGTAGTAGACACCTACTACCATGTCGGTTTTATTTGTTTCTCCATTTATTTGTACCCAAATGGTCTCTACCAGACCCCCTTGTTCACTCTGTTGGATTTCTGTAGAGGTGTATTTGTCTTTGACGTATAACGCACTCCCCCTCCTTTTCTGTTGCTTCTATTCTTTCTGTAGAGTTTATATCCTTAAATGGCTATATTCCAATCATGGGAGTCATCCCACCAAGTCTCTGTTATCCCTATGAAGTCATATTTGCCTTGATGCACTAAGACTTTAAGCTCGTCTTGCTTGTTTCCCAAGCTCCGCGCGTTGGTATATAGACACCAGAAGTCTCTTTTGTCCTGATTGGATTCCTCCGTTAATATTATAAATATTATTCTATCATTGTATTCACATTTATAATTGTATCTTTAAAAGGTATATAAGAAATTGTCTTAGTGTTGAAAATGTCAGAAATATAGTGTTTGAGAATGTTCTCCATCTTGTTTGCAAAACAAAGCACAGTGTCTGTTACATTGCTTGTATGTACTCTGGAAAAAGCTAGTAACCCCAGGCCACTGATGATAAAGTGGTCTATGTTACGATAACATGTAGAGGATGTGTGGGTGTGAATGAATTTCTCTTTCCAGGGTTTATGACTGAAATTTGAGGGGATGGAGACGCTAAATATTATTAAGGCGACAATAACTGGAGAGTGTCTGGAATACATCAACCATAACCAAATGTTATAATTCTAATGTAAGTCTGAATACCTTAGAAGAGATCCTGTGACCAGCGCCCTTAATAGGCATCAAGCTGGTACGAGAAAGAGGAAATGCAGTTCTGAGAATATGAATGTGCCAAAAGACTGACATCACTACAAGTGCCAGATGACCAACTGATGGATGAGATACAGGGGTCAGTGAAGATATCAAAAGAACATCAAAACATTATCTGACTGTGAAGACACCCCAGCTTCATCCGAAGATTTGAGAATTTTTCTACCACAGCCTACCACCTGAAACTTGGTGAACACACCTCCTTCCCCAAGTCTCTTCTTCCTCACTACAGTACTGGTTGGCCACCAGCTACTTGTGTGAGTATGAAATATCAGGACTATTGGGCATGTCTAATTTTGCATTTTACCATTCCTGCAATGGGTGACTCACAAGAGCACCTCTGGCTGTCAACTGGACATCTTTCAAAAATATTTTGAAACCTTTTATGTTGGTGTAGTCCCAGCACTCCTTCTGCTTGTTCCTGGCTTGATCACACAGGAGTGCCTTTGGGTTCATTAGTAAGACCTAATTCCCCAACACTACATGTCAGCAGCAGCAGCAGTACAGGCGGGCTCTGCTTTATGGCGTGTTGCCTTTCGGCGTTGCGCTAATGTGGCGGCTTTCAATTCCGGAAAGTCCCTGCTTTAAGGCGCTTGTTCCGCTTTTACGGCAGGTTTTTTCATCGCGCGCCATTTTCACGTGATGCACACCATTATTTTCAATGGGTTCCGCTTTTTGGTGGTTTCTGCTTTTCGGCGGCAGTCCGGAACAGAACCTGCCGTATAAGCGGGGCCTGCCTGTAGTAGTAATAATAAATAAATAAATAAATAAATAAATAAATTTATATCCTACCCTTCTTCCTGAAAGGAGCCCAGGATGGCAAACAAGGGAGAAAACACTAAAATAATCTTAAAAATAAAACATCCTAAAAACATTTTTAAAAAATATTTAAAAACATCTTAAAAAGCAATTTCAAAACAGACTTGGGATGAGGTCTCTACTTAAAAGGCTTGTTGAAAGAGAAAGGTCTTCAGTAGGTGCTGAAAAGCTAATCGATGGTGCCTGTCTAATATTTAAGGGGATGGAATTCCAAAGTGTCAGTGCCACAACACTAAAGGTTTGCATCCTATGGTGTGAGGAACGGATCTCCTGATAAGATGATATCTGCAGCAAGGTCTCATCTGCAGAGAGCAGTGATCGACTGGATATATAAAAGGAAAGGTGATCTTTCCCTGGTGCCAAGCTGTATAGGGCTTTGTACACCAAAACCAGCACCTTGCACTTGGTGTGGCACATAATAGGCAGCCAGTGCAATTCTTTCACCAGTAGGGTAACATGTTGGTGATATCCTGCCCAAGTGAGCAGTTGTGCTGCCACATTTTGTACCAGCTGCAGCTTCTGGATCAACCTCAAGGGCAGCCCCATGAGTTAATATGTAGTTTACAAGATACCATTACATTAGGGGGTTCGTCTTCGGTATTATAAAAATACTAGAGAGAAATAGGAACTAATTTGGCTGGTCCTATTTCTTAGCAGAGATATAAAAACACAAGCAGCAGAGTGAGAATGTAACCATCCCCACCTTTCTCTATATAAATAACAACAGACACAATCTTCTTAGGTAAAAGATACAAACATTTACTCACGACCTCCTCATATGTTAGAAACATAGGCTGTAGCTTAGATGAAAGAAAATAGAAGTCTCAGTCCACTTTTCGTGTTTGGTATTGATGCTCTCAGCAGAGAGCATCATTTGCCATGCGGCCTCTCTCTATGGTGGATAGATCAGCAATGGAGAATATTCAAAAAATCCTCCAGGACAAAGGAAGGAGGAAACCAGGTAACTAACCCCACCCATAAGGAAGTTACATCATGGTGAACAGGTACATGGGATATTTCCCCAAATATCCCCCCCAAGTGAACATGCAACATTTGCCTATTCCAGGGGTGGCCACTCTGTGGCTCTCCAGATGCTGCTGAACTACAGTCTCAGCCAACACAGCTCATGGTCAGGGATGATGGGAGCTGTAGTCCAGCAGCATCTGGAGAGCCACAGAGTGGCCACCCCTGGCCTATTCCAACAGTTTGTTCCATACAACATAGGAATCTGGCCTTTAGTGTTGTGACACATACCTTTGGAACTCCCTCCCCTTGATTATTAGACAGGCTCTGTCTCTGTGCCTACTGAAGACCTTCCTCTTTCAAAAAGACTTTATCTGAGACTGCATCTGTATTCAAATTGTTTTTTAGATGTTTTTGTGTTTAAGCATTTTTAAAAGATTTTTTATTGTTTTATCACTTGTTTCCAGCCCTGGGATCCTTTTGGGAAGAAGAATGGGATATAAATTTAATAAATAAAATACAAAAATTTCTTACATTGGTAGGAATGGGAAATAGTGTTTTACAATGAAATTTAGTGTCTTCTCTCCAACCTTTTGGTTGCCTAGTTGTCTGGGTAATACACTAAGCTTTTTTTGTTCCTATGTATTTGTCTTAAACAAGTTTGCTCATCTAGAACCTCAACAGGTTTTATTTCGTTGTGAAGGCAAATCTCTCCTTCCCTCATATCCTTTTAAACAGCATACATACAATATTACAGTTGATACTTGATTGCACAAATGATCTGCTTTTTTGTTTTGTTTTTTTACCATGGCTCTCTTTAAACTCTGTTTAAACATTCTCATTTCACACATCAAGGAATTGAAATTAATAGACTTCTTTTGTGTGTTAAGTCTCATCAGTGGATCTTCATTCTAATATCTCAGGATATTCACAGACTGGAGTCATTTTATCCTTCTTATCCTTCCAGTATTAAAAAAAATCACACTTAAATAACATCTCAGTTGGAAAACTCCTTGCCTTAGGGCCACCAGAATCATTTTGCAACATAGGCAGTTGATGCCACAGAAACTTTCAGGTTGATTCAGTCTTTTTGTGTTATACAAATGCATGTCATTTGCATTTGGCTTGCTAAATTTTCTCCTTAGTTAATAATTAATTGTTAGCAGTACATGTTCCCACACTACAAAGGGGATACCTCCCCGATTCTGCTGTCATCTCCCAACTTAGTGAAGCCTTTGATGTTGATATATTTTGGTTTTCATTTCACATTAGAGAATTCTACTTGCTCCCTTGAGGTCATTGTCTGGGAAATGTTTTACTCAGTCAGCATGGAAGATAATCAGAGTTCTAGTAATTCACATTTCAAACATTTTGTTTAGATAATGTCTTGGGGCATCTGCCACTACTTAATCTTCTGATGTGCTCTCTTCTCTCTTGCACAGAGACACACAGAGACAATGGTTTCATGTGGTAAATATCCACTTAGTGTTCATATAAACCTTGTGGATCAAATATCCGCTTACTTAACTTAGCCCAATAGAGCTAAAGTTATAGGGACCCACAACATTCATTCACACTGAAGGAGTTGTGGGGCCTGTCCAACTTGTGATCCACCACATATGGTGGTGATTTAAAAGATTTATAAGCTAGTTTTTCCTATCTGTCTGGGACCTCTAAGGCTGGGTCTTGTCAATCATCTAACAGGCCATTGGCTGTCTACTGCAGCTCTTGAAGCTATATGGATTCACATAGCTGCCTGCATTTTCAGACTCTCCTAAGAATTGTGGCTATGGATTCTCTTTTGGGGTCTGGTTACGGGGGCTATCACGATGAGATCTTGTACTTCAAAATTCATTACTACACTACTGGAAAAGCTGAAACCTTTGCACAAAAGCAAATATTTAGTTTGCTGCTTTCCCCCATTCCATATCTTTTCATTCTTCATCCAGTGTTTGGTGCTCTGTTGTAGTCAGTAATGGAGCTCCCATTAAAATCAACAGAGCTAGGCATGTATCGTAGGATTTTGCTATTCATAATGTTCTGCTTTTTTTCTTTCTTTGCTTTTAATCAGCAGCAATTCATCATGAGAACACCTAATCTGCAACCCCCAATAGCGACTGCTTATGGAGTAGAGGTCTCTAGTGCCTATGAAGGGCCTCGGTCTGTGTCATATTCTTGGAAGGATCCTCATTTTTTGATTCTGTAAATTCTCATAATTGTATGTCTTATAGTTGTAACATTTTCATGCTAATGTTGTAATTTTCCCTCTCCCTCTTTGGCTGGTTAACTGAATTGGCTTTAAGGTCTTTTGAAGCCTTCCCTTTTAAGTATGCCTGAGAAACATTTCCCCCTCTAGGTGCTGAAAGCAGGTGTCAGTTAAACACTTTTCATGACATATCTTGATACACTTGTCACACCTGGTAGGTGCTCTAAGTGGGAACCTAAAGTTTAAAGGCTACTCAGTAGTAAGAATAAAAGATTAAGACTTGCTCATTTATGAGCTGTTCCCTCATAAAATCCACAATTAATACAAATGTAGTTTTCGATTGTATTGACTCTTTGGCTATAGCTTAAGGGAATTTATTTAGTGGATTTGTCAAAATAGTGTTCTGCAGTGTAGCTTCTTGCGTGAAACGTGGGGTAAATTAATAGTGTTGAATTAATATTGGTAAGAGGAATTTTCTGATTTGTCCAAAGAGCAGCAGAAATATTTTCATTTAGGATCCAACTGCTTGGAGGGGGGGAAAAGTGAGTCAAATAAAGCCATGCTGAATCTCTCAGTATCATGCCTTAATAGGATTATACTTTTGAAGGAAACTGGATGGCATAGTTGGTCAATATGTTCTGGACCTCTACAATTAAATCTGACCTTAGGTTAAAAAAAACTGTACCAAGTTTGATAGTCTCTATGTAATTATAAATGCAAGTTTATTTATATTGTCAGTACAATTTGAAACAGGGATATGCAGCTGGCAACATGTCAAGCAAAGGTCTGGGATTCATCTAGCAGTTTTGGATACATTGGCACAGCTGTCAGGAGAACCTGATACAGCACATGTTAGAAGGAGTCCTGGCTCCAATAGCCAAAGTTGTATTTTTCACATGTTTGCCCATTATACTGTTTCCGACAGTAAACTTTGTTGAGAGCTTTTGTGGCAATGGAACCACCAAGAGACAACTCTTCCATTTTATTCTATTTTATTTTTATCCAGAACCTTTTCTGATTTAAATATTTGTTATTTGTCTGTGAAGATGCCTCACAAACTTAGTTCTCTAGGCAATGTTCAAAATTAGCTCAAACATACCAATAATATCGTAATATAAAATTCCACAATGAACCTTTAAACAATTGAACCCAGAATAAAACATGCATAAACATCAACACAGTAAAACACAATACAAATCACAGGAGCTAAAAAGAACCAGCAAATACAGAAACTAAAACCACCACAGGAACCAAAGAATAAAATCTTACCTGGTCTGGGGGAATAAACAAGTCTTAGCCTGGTCCCTAAAGGAAAACAATTTGGGTGCCAGGCAAGCTTCCCTAGGGAAATCATTCCACAGATAGGAGACTACCACCAAAAAGGCTGTCTTTCTTTCATGGCCACCCTCTGAGCTTCAGATTAAGGGGACTCACACAAGGGCCTCCATAGATGACATTAAAGTATGGGTACATACTTGACAGTGTTCCTTTGTATAGGGTGTTATGTTGTTAAAATTGTTGTGTTGTATATGTGATACTGTATTGAAGGCTGCTTCGTGCTCCTATTAGGTAGAAGAAAGTATAAGGAAATATATAAATAAAATATGGGAGGAGGCTTTCCATCAGGTCCCAAGGCCACTACTTAAATATTTATTAGATGTATATAGCTAAAGTGTCTCAAGAACATAATTAATATACAACCAATAAAAGCAGTATCTTCCACAATAACTCCCAAAATAAATACGGCTAAGACTAAATAGCAGTTCTTCCGTGTAATATATAAATCTGATCAGTTTCACCACAGCTATAAATCTCATCAGTGTCACCACAGGGCTGAAGGGAGTTGTGGAGGGCACCAGGTTGGGGAAGAGTACCCCAGATCATTTTCCTCACCAGAATTACAAGTTGTAATTCTGTAATTCACTGTGAAATCCTACACAGCTGCTTAAGGGCTGGATTTGTTTTTCAGGTCCTTGCCATTTAATAGTTTAATAGGTCTTCTGATTAGTATTTCAGAAGATGCTATGGGACAAAAGTGTTATTTTTATTTTTCTGGGCTCAGTAGTATTAAGGCATCATTCATCAGATGGTCCCATATTACTTTTACCCAAGAACATGCTCTCATATAAGACTGCTCAAAGGTTTGTTTATGACAAGAAAGTACATTAAATAAATGCAAAGTAAGAACATAAGAAGAGCCTGCTGGATCAGGCCACTGGCCCATGTAGTCTAGTATCCTGTTCTCAGAGTAGGCAACCAGATGCCCATGGCCCAAGCAGGACCTGAGTGCAAGAACTCCTGCAGCTATCAGCAACTGATTTTCAGACGTATACTGCCTCTGACTATGGTGGCAGATCACAGCCATCATGGCCAGTAGCCATTGATAGCTTTATCCTCCATGAAATTATCTAACCTTACAGTAGGGCCCTACTTTTTGGCATTCCGCTAATACGGTGGCTTTCAGTTAGAGTAAGGACCCACTCATATTGTGTTTGTTCCGCTTTTACAGCGTTTTACGGGCGTCGGGTGCCATTTTATTGACGGAGTTCCGCTTTTTGGCAGGTTTCGCTTTTAGGCAAGGGTCTGGAACTCAACCCGCTATATGAGTGGAGCCCTACTGTATTTTAAAGCCATCCAACTTGGGGGCCATCACTGCCTCTTGTGGGAGTGAATTCCATAGTTTAACTATGGCTGCTTTCACACATGGGGCTGATTGGGTTAGTTTAATGGATTAAAAAGGTAGCGCTTCTGTCCCGATTTCTAAAATCCCTCTCACACTGCAGTACCTGTTGTATTAAGGAACAGCAGCTTTTTCAGCTGATATACCGGCATATCGCGCAACTGTCTTTCACACGGCTTGTTTTCATCCCACACCCATGCACACTGTTCTCCACTGTGTACGAGGTCAAAGATCTTGTCCTGTTGCCATGCAAGCCCTCTTCCTTTAGGATCTGACTTTTTTAATTGTTTAGTTGTATCAAGACGTGTGTGTGTGTGAAATTCTCCTGCTATCTGCACCGATGCGGGAATACCGGTACAACATTCATCAGGCAACCCCCCCCCCCGCAACTAAAGCGTGGGAATGCACTGCATACTGGCATGCCTATCACGTGAACAGCTGCAACTAGCAAAAAACTCCTGCAATCTTCCAGGTTCCCAGCCTTGCTAACGGATTATTTCTGGTATCATTTATCACAGAAATTAGCACTAAACTTCCACTACATTCCACTAGAATTCTGAAGCTAGCGTGTGCTTCATGTGAAAGATCAAATATAATGCGTAAATTACCAGGTAAGAAATCATCAGAATAACAATAAAGTGCACTGTGAAAGCAGTCTATGTGCTGCGTGAAGAAGTACTTTCCTGAATCTCCCAGGAATATTGAATAAGGTGGAAACCCAATGCTTGCAGGAGGAAGGGGACCACCACCACCTAGTGAAGAAGGAGAGCAGTTTGCTGCTGCCTGCTTCCTTGCTTCCTTGCTTGCTGCTGCTGCTGCTGCTGCTGCTGCTGCTGCTCAGCTACCACCCCCCCTCTCCCTGTTGGACTTCTGCTCTGCAGGGGTCACACTTTGCAGGACCAGGCCCGCAGGTACTCAGCCAGCTGTTGCTGATATCATCCACCTGTCCCTTCCCTGGAAGGGATACATAAGCTGGCTGGCTGAGGTGGATCCTGCTTTGCAGATTGCCTGGCTTTTTGTGGGTCTTGTCAAGTGCCTGGGAGAAAGGACTCAGAGCCAAGTGGGGAGATGTGAGGGGCCCCCAATCAGTGTAATGACAGGTAGAGGGAGAGATGGCATTGTGAGGAGGACTTGCCAGGTAAGGGGAATGCGCCCCAGGCAGTTGACTGTGCCTTGTTCCAGTCCTCCCCACACCTGCAGGTTTGTTGGTTGCCCTATCAGCCAGCTCTAAGACCTCTGGATGCTGCTCCTAAATGCCAGATCGGTGCACAATAAAGTATCCCTCATTCACAATTTAATAGTGGATGAGGCAGCCGATCTGGCATGTATAACCGAGACCTGGGTGGGTGAGCAGGGAGGAGTCAGTCTCTCCCAGCTATGCCCACCAGTCTCTCCCAGCTATGCCTGTTCAGCATCCGGGTAGACCTGAGGGTTGGGGAGGGGGGTTGCTGTGGTCTATAAGACCTCCATCTCCCTCTGCAAGCACCCTGTCCATGTGGTACTGGTCTGGAGTGTTTGCACCTTATGTTGGGTCAGCGGGACAGACTGGGGATTCTGTTGGTGTACCGCCCACCCCGCTGCCCAACAGACTCCCTAGCTGAGCTGATGGAGGTGGTCTCGGGTGTACTGTTGAGATCTCCAGACTGTTGGTTCTGGGGGATGTCAACATCCATGGTGAGGCCACCTTATCCAGGGTGGCTCAGGACAACCATGGGACTGTCCCAATATGCCATTGGCCCAACACATGTAGCAGGGCATACTCTAGACTTGTTTTTTTGCAACTGGACATGGAGATGGTGATTTGAATGTGGGGGGCCTTACATCAGTCCCTCTGTCATGGACAGATCACTGCTTGCTGAAGTTTAGACTTACAGCGGCTTTTCCCCTCTGCAAGGGTGGGGGACCTATTAAGTTGGTCCGCCCCCAGAAACTAATTGATCCAGATGGTTGCCAAAGGGCTCTGGGCAGTTTTCTGGCTGATAGGGCTGGCACTCCTGTCAAAACCTTGGTTGAACTGTGGAATACAGAAATGACCCGGGTGGTTGACAGAATTGCTCCTGAGCGCCCTCACCTGTGTAGAGCTCGTACGGCTCCATGGTATATCCCAGAGCTGAGAGGGATGAAACAATATAGGAGACAACTTGAGTGCAGATGGAGACGAACTCCTGGTGGATGTGATTATACACTGGTAAGTGCCTATGGTAAGCTGTATTTAGGGCAGTGAGGGCAGCAAAAAAACAATATTTTGCTGCCACTATCAAGTCATCAATCTGCTGCCCAGTGGAGCTCTTCAGAATTGTCCGGGGACTATTACACGCTGGCCCCAAGGACATGGTGATCCATCTGAGGCCCACTGTAATGAATTTGGTAGGCACTTCCAGGATAAAATCTTTAGCATCCGCCAGGACTTAGCAGGTGAATCAAGCAGGGTATCCAGAGCACAGCCTTGTCCCTATTTCTTGGATGAGTTTCAGTTGGTACAGCTTAATAAAAAATGATGTAAGGAGGGTTTTAGTGAAGTGTAGGTAGGTGGAGATGGTGAAGAGGTGAAAAGCTTAAGTGGAAAATCTGTTTTTTATCTGAAAGAAAAAAAGGGGTAATGAAATCATGTACATGACCAAGTATACTTAAGGAAGATTATCTTTCTAAGATAGCCTGTTGAATGGGTTTCCTTCCTGTAAACATGTTTTTCACATTATTTCCAGGTTTGCCAGGATGCATGAAATAAAACTTTATTGTTCTTTAATTTGTACCTTGGTGGTCCCCCAATTTATCTAAAGCAAACCTGGAGATTGGAGACAAAAAATCTCTGCATTCGATAACCTTTTAGCTGCCAAACAGTTTCATTTGCCAGACAGTTTCATTATCATCCTTATTACAATCAGGTTCCCAAGGTTCTTCAGCCTGTCATATTGCCAATAGGTGAGGTATAGGTCAGAACAGAGATAGATCACAGAGAGATAGTTACCCATAATTCTTTGGTTTGGCCAACACAGTATGAACCAAAGTAAGAGCTCACCAAGAGCATCATATTAACAACATAACAACAAATTTTGAAAAGGAATGCAGAGAGGATCTAAGAAATTATAGGTCAGTTAGCTTAATGTCTGTTTCATATAAATTGGTAGAAAATATTATTAAAGATAAAATTACTAAGCATACTGTATAGAAGTTTTGCTGAAGAACTATTACCATGGCTTCTGTAAAGATCAGTCCTCCATCACTAACCTTCTAAAGTTCTTTGCATAGAGTAATTCAGCAGACATTGTATATTTGAACTTTCAAAAAAAGTTGGTCAAAATTTCTCAACAAACGATCCTGAGAAAAGCTAGAAGTAAAGTTTGAATGCCCTTTACTGGAAACCGCAGGAGAGAGTCCTGTTGTGCTCAGGTCCTGCTTGCAGGCTTCCCATAGGCATCTGATTGGCCACTGTGTGAACAGGATAGTGGACTAGATGGGGCACTGGTCTGATTCAGCAGGCTCTTCTTATGTTCTTAAGTTCTGGGTAAGAGGAGAGGTCCTCTTATGGATAAGCAATTGTTTAAAGAACAGGCAGCAAAGAGCAGGAATAAATGAACAGTTTTCACAATGGAGAGATGTAAGTGGAATCCTCCAAGAATCTATATTGGGACTGGTGTTATACATGTATGTTTGAATCCCCACATGTGTTTATACTCACTGGAAACTCAGACACCACTTCTGCAAGAGTAGCAGAATCTTTGGCTTTATTTAAACCCACAAATCACTCTTATGCATGTATAACTTTACCCTTAATCCCAATAAAGCACACAGAAATTAAAATAAAGACTGGTTTATTAGAAGAAGAAACAGGGAAAATATTGCTTTTTACAATTAATGGGAGCAGCATCTGACTTTTACCCCAGTCATTGGTTCCCTAATGCTCTAGATAGGACAGAGAACCTAAACTAAGCACTTTCGGAGTTAATTCAGAACACACCGAGAGAGAAAATAAGAGAAAGGAGCTTAATATACCTTTCCTGAAGATTGCATAAGTCAAATCTCTGCCTTCACAATAGCCTTCTCTAGACTTGAAAGATTTCACCTTTCTTTAGTTCTCATGCAGCCCCAACGTTGGTCAAAATTGACAGATCTTTCCATCCCTAGACCATACTTGGAAAACTTTGTCCAGTTCTGGTTGCTGAATGTCAAAAAGGATATTATAGAGCTGGGGAAGGTGCAGAAAAGGAAACCCCAAATGATCAGTGGGTTGGAACAACTCCCCTTTAAGGAAAAGTTATGTTGTCATCACAGAAGTAGCAGAAAAAGACTTCACACAGCACATGGTTAAACTAACGATAGCATTCTTTACCATAAGATGTGATGATGGCCAACAAATTAGATATAGGTTATGGCTGTCAATTGCCATTAGCAAGGACAGTTATACTACCTCCCATTCCTCTGAATGCCAATTGGTAGGAAACATTTTGGGGAGAGTGCTGTTGAGCTTGTGTCCTGCTTGCAGGCTTCCTATAAGCATCTGATTGGTTACTGTGACAACAGGCTGCTGGACTTGTTAGCCCTTTGGTCTGATTCATCATAGCTCCTTATTTTCTTTATGATCATGAACTGCCCCAAATAAAAACACACCTGAAAATTAGGTATTAATATTTTATATTAATTAATATAAAATAATATTTTTAAATTTATAGGAAAAATGCTGCATTTTGATATTTTCCAAGCCATCTTTGATATATATGTCTTTCCTGTAACCTTTGTGTTTGAAAGAAAATCAAAACCATTCAACTAAATCACTATTTACATTCAAAATTAAAAAGTGACAAAGCTGACAAGAGGGGAACAAGAAGCTAAACTCAGAGGCAGCCTGGTAATTTGTGTTTGTCTATATATGCACAGACAAGGCAAAGCAGACGCATACCACAAACAGTTGTCTCTCCATATATATGTAGGAAGAGTGTATCAAGTCAGGGGTAGAACAATTTTATACTCACATTGTACCAGGACTGGAGATACACTGCCTCTAGGGATGGAGGAGAATTTCAATTCAGTTCATATTTAAAGGCAAACCTACCTAATTTGCACTTTCGGAAACAAAATGAGAAGCAAACATAGCCATTCTTTGAAATTCACACCCAGTTTTTCAGAGCAGTTCTCCAGCCGAGTAGCATGCACAAAAATTATATACTGGGTTAAAGTATGCATAAAATACACTTATTAGTGAAAATAACATACAAAAATTCATCATTTTAGGGAAAATTGTATTGCAAAAATGTTGTAATACATTTGTATGCAAAACTGCCTACAAACATGAACATTAGGAGAGATTCACAATAAAATGCTGATGAATTTTCATGATGATTCAATTTAAAAAAGCAGATTTTGCAGAAATGTGGAGAAGTGAATTTAAGACTGGAAAATGGAAAATTGAGAGAACTGAAATTAACATATTCACCTATCCCTAGCTGCCACTATCCTGAAGAACAGCCACCTTATCCAACATATGATCAGCCAATGAGGGCAGGGAGAAGACATACAACTTGAAAATATAAAAATGGTATTGACCCACGTCCCCAGCACCCTTGAAAGCATCACTGAAGATCAGGACCGGCTCCAGGAATGCCGGGACCTTTGGGCATCAGCTTGCCCTGGGCCCCCGGCATGTGTGTGTGTGAGCGTGAGCATGCACGTGCCCCCCCACCTACCTGTCTGCTGTCTTTTACCATTGCCCTTAACGAAGATGGCGGCCGCGGTTTCCCTAAGGGGATGACACCTCCACCACTATCTTTGTTGATGGCACGTGTGCGTGGTATGCGTGTGCATCTCTGCCATCAACTAAGATGGCCTCGGGCTTCAGTACCTTAGGGAAACAGCGGCTGCCATCATCGTTAAGGGCAATGGTAAAAGACAGCAGACAGGTAGGTGGGGGATGTGGGGGGGCTGCAGATCACGGAAGGAGAGTGGAGGGGTGGCTGAGGGGCCCACTGTAGCTCCAGGGGCTGTCGGGCCAGTGCCCCACCTGGCCACCCTTTAGAACCGGCCCTGCTGAAGATAACCAATCAGGGATTTGCTTATAGTGATATCCACATACTGCTTACCAATAGATGCAGCCAATCAATTCACAACAGTAGGGACAGACTGCAGCATGATCCCTGTATCATCACTCAAGACAATGCCATAGTAACCCACTCCATCAGCCTCAGCCAGCACTGATCCAGCTATAACCAGTCCCAAGGAATAGGTATAAGTTTGAATACACTCATGTCCATCACAATCTTGGCTTTATGATTAGAACTTGCAAAGAGGAAAAAGAGAACAGCTTGTTGGCCCAACTCACTTGCAGAGAGCACTATCAAGCGAGGTAAAAGATCCTTTGGATAACTAGCCAAGGGGAGGGGCCAGGATACCAAACAATGACAGCCAGATATACACACTGCCAAGAATAAAAAAGGGGGAACCCCCAAGATGCTGAAAAATGTAGTGTTTATTTTTTTAAAAAGCCCAACGCATCTCGGCCACTATATTGTCTGGCCTTCATCAGGGGATCCCATCCCTACTTTCAGCAGCAGCATAGGAAAAGGGCCAGACTTCAGAGGAGGAACAGGAGGAGGAGGTGCTACACTACCGATCCCATCCCATCCCTACTTTCAGCAGCAGCATAGGAAAAGGGCCATATCTGAGTAGCAGAGCACATGCTTTGCTTGTAAAAGGCCCCTACTTAAATTATTGGCTTCTCTATATAGACCTGGGACAGAACTGCCAACAGGAGTCATTACGGTGCCTCATGAGCAGAGCTTGGAAGATTCCTTTGAAAAAGTAATAAATTACAGTTACAGTTACACGGCCCCAAAAAAGTAGTAATTACCATTACAATTACAGTTGCTCTGAAAGTAACTGATTACTTTACTTTTACTCAAAAGTAATTGCTACAATTACATTTTAGTTACTTAAAAAAATTGCCTACAAGGTGCTGCACATCTAAGTAGCCTAAAAGAACATTAAAAATAAGCACACGCACACAGAGAGGGTAGTAGAATATATTTTTCATCCGTAAGATTAACAGAATGGCATAACAGAATCTCACATCCCCTCACCCCACCCCCAACAATGATGATACCCCAACACACATATTTTTGTATATATATATATTGCCTCCAGCTTTCTCCTTCCACTCCTGTCAATTTTTAAACAATTGTTTTCTCCACGCCATCTCGCTCTCCACCTTCTCCCTCGTTGCCTGCTAAGCACCCATAGAGCATGAAGGAAGAACAACGCTGCACAGAAGCCCAATTTGAAGCACATGATTTTTATTCACAAATCAGAGGAGCAGAAGACTTCCCCTGCTCCCCCCCCAAGTATGCACAGAAGTAATGCTGGAAACATTACAATTACTCCTCAAAAGTAATGAAGTTATTACTCGTTCTGTTACCAGCAAAATGTAATGAAGTTACCCACTCGTTACTCAGAAAAGTAATAAATTACAAGTAATTCGTTACTTGTAACTAGTTACTTCCAAGCTCTGCTCATGAGTTGGGTAAGAACTGCTGTTTCAACTTGCCTGCAGGGAAGGATTTGTTCCAGAATGCATCAGGCCTAGAATAAATCTTATTTCAAGCACCTGGAGGTTATTTTTTTGCATCTTATTTGCTTCCTGGTTCTGTTGTTGATTTTCTGATACAGAATCGTGTCTGAAGTCATGGTATAAACATGAGGACTGTGTTTTAAACCCTAATTAAACATGAGGTCAGGAAAGAAGGAGGAGACACAGGTAACCTGCCTGCACTTCTTTCCCCCCCTTGCTTCCCAACCACATGTTTTATTAGGACTTAAAACCCTGATTAAACAGGTAGTCGTGAAGGGGAGGAGGACATTCAGAGAGGCTGTCTGCATCTCTTCACCCCTTTACTACCTGTCTGCCCCCCTTTTGACAGACTCAAATCACTCTTGCTGGACCTGATCCTACCAGGGGTGATCCAGGGCTGCCTCAATCCATGTTGGCTGAATCCTGCATCAATCAAAATTGGCCCAGTTTGATTTGGGATCCACATTTGGGAGAGTGGTTGCACAGCCCTAGTAAACATTAGTGAGCTAGATGGACCAATGGATGAGTAATAAATAAGAATAAATATTTGTAGGAGGGGCTGTCTGCACTCCAGAGACAATTAACAAGAGCCCCTTGTTCTTGTTGTTACTGTTAAGATGGCTGACTGTTCTTAGATGCTGTAGGCTTCACTTGTATTTATATTAAAACAAAGTTTAAATTCATTCATAAGAAGCTGTGTCTGTTCTTTCTGGAAGCCCAAAAACTCCTCTGACTTTCTATTACAACCACGCTGAGATATCATCATCATCATCTGGTGTTATTATACATCCAGGGTTGATTTTTCGCATTCCGCAATGTTAAACTGAAAATACCCCCATGCCATTCTGCTGCTTCCCATAAGTACATTTCAAAACAAAACCTTAGAAAACGTATAGTCCTGAACTCAGAATTGCTTGCTTAACAACGCTCTACATTTTTGTGGCAATACACACAACAGTCAGAGAGAATCGAGAGTTCAAAGTGTAAAACAAGAGGGGGGAAAATCCATATCCCTGTTGGACTTTTTTCTATCAGTGTTCACATAATTTGTTGAAATTAATTAAAAATCAGCTATGTTCACAGAGGACCTATAATCCTATTACTGACCTTGCCCCATACTCTGACCTTCATCTTCTGCCATTTAAAAGTTATCTATCTATCTATCTATCTATCTATCTATCTATCTATCTATCTATCTATCTATCTATCTATCTATCTATCTATCTATCTATCTATCTATTGCCCCATAGCCGAAGCTCTCTGGGTGGTTAAAAAAAATACCTGGCTGATTTTTAATTAATTTAAGAAATTTAACATTTAACAATGATAAGGCTGGGCATGCTCAGTGAGAACCAACTGTCAGTGTTCCAAAAGCCAGACTCACAGCTGCTTGGCTTGGCAAATCAGGGGGCCACACCCACACCAGACCTTTATTTAACTTTAGACAGTCATGGGTTCCCTCAAAGAATCCTGGGAAGTGTAGTTTGTGAAGGGTGCTGACAGTTGTTAGGAGACTCCTATTCCCCTCACAGAATTCCATTGGCCAGAGTGGTTTAACAGTCAGCCCCTCTTCTGGGGATTGTAGCTTTGTGAGGGGAATAGGGCCTCTCCTAGCAACTTTCAGCACCCTTCACACTATACTGGTCTGGTGTGGATGTGGCCAGTGACATGTGCCTGCTGTAGAATGAAAAGGTGGGAGAAACCCTGAAAAACAATGACACCATTTACAATGTTTTCCTTTTGGAAAGGAAAGTTTGCATCTGCCCAGTGCCTGCCCACCCAATCTCTTCCTCCTTTCTCGCTTTCCTCCCCCTCCCTGCCCCTCCCCCAAGTCAGTTTTACCTGTTCTAAATATGACTGCATGGGAGTAAATCCCATTGAACTCAATAAGCATGCAAATGATTAGACCTGTCTTTCCCCTCCCCCTCTCCTTCCCCTCTCTACTTCCATAGGATTCTCTCCTTTTATCTCCTGCCCCTTCCTCCTCCCTCCCCTCCCCTCCCCTCTTCCTTCTTCCTCCCCTGCCCACTCCAGTCCTCCCTCCCTCATCCTCCTCCCACATGGTCAGTTTCATCTAACCTAAGCATGATTGCACAGGAGTAAATCCCAATAAACAATAAGCATGCGAAAGATCAAACCTGCCCTCCTCCCCTCCCCCTCCCTCTCTGCCCTGCTCCCCTTCCCCTCCTCTCCTCTGACCTTCCTCTTCCCCTCCCTCCTCCTCCCCCTGTGCTTCCTCTTCCTCCCTTCCCCATCCCCCAATGGTCAGTTTAATCTATCCTAAGTATGATTGCAGGGGAGTAAATCCCATTGAACTCCATTTGTTGTTGTTATGTGCCTCCAAGTCGACTGCGACTTATGGCGACCCTATGAATCAGTGACCTCCAAGAGCATCAGTCATGAACCACCCTGTTCAGACTCCATAAGCATGCAAATGATCAGTCCATTCTCAGCAAACTTGCACAGGATTCCATTTCTTACCTCCTGGATTAAAAAGCAGCAAAATTCACTAATAGGCAATTCACTAATAGGCAAGACCAACCCAAATTGTGTTTGCATTTTGACAAGTTTATAGGGCAGTACAATATCTCAGAGAGGAGGTCAGGTCTCCTGCTCCCCTGGTGCATTCACTATAGCTGCCCAATTTCCCTGCTTTTAAAAGTTTAATAGAAATATATTTTGGCTATACATACATTCTTAAACTGCAAGGGTTTTTTTGCCTATTAATGACTAAATTTGTGGTAGAGTTAACAGAATAGACAGAATTTCTGCTTGGCTGTGAAACTCACTGACTTAAGTGAGTTAGTATCTCTCGTGTATCTCACCTCACAAAGTTGTGAGAAAAAATGGTACTATATCATGGTGCTGAGCTTTGGGTGCCAAGATATAATTAAAGCCTTAAGGTCTATTGTGCCCAGTGGGACAAACTGTCAAGTAAATGTGCATGGGATTGGAGTCTAAATACATTTTAAAAATCACAACAGATGAAAGGAGTGAGATAATGATACTGGTTTAAGGACAACAGGGTTATTCAAATGAATAAGTTCAGCTTCTGAAAAAGTCTTAACTACCAGAAAAACAGTCTCTCCAGATCTCTTGTTGAGACAAACCAATTTATTCACATTTAAATTAAGCTGAGCAAATTCATGGAAAGTAAATAATGAGTTTTAAATGAGTCTGTCCCCATAATGACCTACTATTTGAACAAGATTCTCCAATATAAGTGTCTCTTCCTCTGCCTTCCCTCTCTCACACACTCACACACATACACCACCCAGTCTGGATCTTACCCAAATGAGGTCCAATGTAAGTATGACAAATTCTAACTTCCCATATTGTCAAAGGGGTTTGAACTGACAGTGACTGATGTGGTATGAGGCCATGGAGTCATCGTTAATAGTTAGATGAAGATGTTGATCCAATATGGCAGCTGTGAAAAAAGGAATATTAGGAATTATTAGGGAAGAGACTGAAAGTGAAACAACCAATGTCATAATGCCATTATACAATCTATGGTGCAACTGCACTTGAAATACCATATACAGTTCTAGTCAGCTCACCTCAGAAAGGATGTAGAGCTGGAAAAGGTTCAGAAAAGGAAAACTGAAATGATCAAGAGGCTGGGACAACTCCACGATGGGGAAAGATTACAACATTGAGGCTTATTGGGGGGGGGGAGGCAAATAAAGAGGGGCATGATAGAGATGTATAAATTATGAATGGTGTCGGGAAAAAGTGAACAGAGAGAAGCTTTTCTCTTTTATAATACTAGAACTCAGGGTCATCCAATGAAGTTGAATGTTGGAAGATTCAGGACAAGCATAAGGAGGTACTTTTTCACACAGTGCATATAAAACTATGGATTTTTTTCCCCACAAGATGTAGTGATGGCCATCAGTTTGGATGGCTTTAGAAGAGGTTTAGACAAATTAATGGATGGGGATAAGGCTTATCCATGGTTACTAGCCTGATCTCCAGTGTTGAAGGTGGTATGCTTCTCAACATGAGTTGCTGGGGAGAGCAAGTGGAGACAATGATGATGTGCTTAAATTATGCTTGCAGGCTTCCCATAGTCATCTGATTGACTACTCTGAGTACAGCATGCTGGACTAGATGGGCCTTTGGTCTGATCCAGTAGGACTCTTCTTATGTTCTCCCTTTCTCTAAGAGATCAATAAAGTCTGCAATCTGAAGTAGTGTGTACTTGTGCTAGAATTGTAAGAATTTCCTTTGAAGGGCCAGCAAATGATAGTTGTTACATGCTCATATTCAAGTTTTGGAAGGTATGCCCTCCCAGGACATATAGTTTTCAAAACCTGAGGATTTTACCTCTTGGTATAAATCGAACCAAATTGTATGTGTGTGCATGCATGCGTGTGCATGATCTCAAACTGTTTATCAACATTATTTTCATCTTAGGGTTTGCATGCTGCACCTTGCTGACACTTTCTCTCTGTTTGTAATGTAATAATCTTCTCAATGTTGAGTGTGTGAAAGGATAGGTGGAGGTACATTCATATGTGAATGTTTGAACTAGTTTATTTCAACTCATCTAATGGGGGGAAATGATTTATATTTTGAATGAAGGCACTATTCACTGACTTTTCTTGCACATTGTTGTTTAACAATTTAGTCATTCTTGCTGACAGCTCCCCACCCCATTCAAATTTTCTCGTTGCTATTCTACCCCATTCATTTGCTTAAATTCTTACTTCTTTACTGTTCTATCCTTCCAGAATTAAGTCTTCCCTCTGGCAAAGTCCTCATTGCCTACCACCTGCTCTCTTAACTGGCCACAGCTGCTAAGCATCTGCTTTGACAATTGCACATTGTCTCTATAGTAACCATGCAAAAGCACCCATTTCCTAACAAGCAAGAATGCATCAGCACAGCGCCTTCCTCTTTTCCCTCCTGCCATTTCTATTGGTGGTGATGGATTCAGTTCCCCTCTACCTCTGAAACAGATAATAAATATTTTGAATGTTGCTTTCTTTGACTTACCACAGAGCTACATGTTATATATATCAGCCTTCCCCAACCTGGTGCCCTCCAAATGTTTTGGACTGTGACACTCATCAGCCCCAGTATTATATGGCTGTGCTGACTGGGGCTGATGGGAATTAGAGTCAGAAACATCTGGAGAGCAGAAGATTGGGGAAGGCTGCTCTGGGTCTAGGAAGAGATTGCACCATAGTTCAGAGGCAGCCAGAAAACAGCCTTCTAATGCAAACAATGCTTTTGCCAATTTCTTCCTCTGGTGGCTGCTTCTATTGATCAGAACCATTTCCCCTTCTTTCTCTTTGGCCTGACGGTCCTTGGTATAGTTTGCCAACATTGCCATTTCATCCAAGTGGTTGTGTGTTTATTTTAAGTTGAGACTTTATCCCAGTCTGCGTTTGTGTTGGAATTGCTTTTTAATATGTTTTAAATCTTTTTTTTTAAAAAAACACAATATGTTTTTAACCTTTATTTGATGTTTTGAAAGTTTTTTTTAAAAAGTTTTTAAAGATGTTTTGTTTTAATATATTTTAAAGTTTGTTTTTATGATGTTTTAAAGTGTTTTTAGTGCTTTTGTTTGCTGCCCTGGGCTCCTGCTGGGAGGAAGGGTGGGATATAAATCAAATAATAAATAAATAAAATATTAAATTTATATTTCTCCCTTCCTCCCAGAAGAAGCCCAGGTGGCAAACAAATGATAAAACACTAAAAGCATTTTAAAAATATATTTAAAACAAAACATCTTAAAAAACATCCTTTAAAAACCTCTTTTAAAACATCTATTAAAACATCTTATAAACAATTCCAGCACAGATGCAGACTGGGGTAAGGTATCTGCTTTAAAGTCTTGTTAAGAGAGTAAAGGTCTTTAATAGGTGCCGAAAAGATAACAGAAATGGTGTGTAATTTTTAAGGGGAGGGAATTCCAAAGGGAAAGTGCCACAACACTAAAGGGCCATTTCCTATGTTGTGCAGAACAAACCTCCTGATGCGATGGTATCTGCAGGAGGCTCTCACATGCAGACTGCAGTTAGTGACTGGGTATATAAGATAAGAAGATCTTTCAGGTATCCTGGTCCCAAGCTGCATAAGGCTTTATACAACAACCCAGCACCTTGAACTTAGCTGGCTAGCTTTTGGGTACCCAGTACAATTCTTTCAGCAGCAGGGAACATGTTTCCCCAGTGAGTAGTGGCACCATCGCATGGTGAGTAGTGGCACCATCACAGTAGTAGCTGTAGCTGGTAAAAGGCACTCCTAGTCACTGAGGTCACCTGGGCCTCTAATGACAAAGGTGGATCCAGGAGAATTCCCAGACTATGAACCAGCTCTTTCAGAGAGAGTATGACTCCATCCAAAGCAGACAGTTGACCAATTATCTGGACTTGGGAACCATCTACTGGGGATGGAAAGATCTATCAGCTTCAGTTCTCTCAATTTCTCATTTTTCCACACTTAAATTCAGCTCTGCATTTCTGCAGCCATTTGGGATTAAAAAAAACCTCATAAAATTATCCAACATTTTAGCGCAAATTTATCATAATGCACACATTTTATAGGCAGTTTTGACTAATGTATACATTTTTGCAAGGCATTTCTCAACATATAGTGCATTTTGCATGTTATTTTTACTCATATATTCATTTTTATGACACTTTCCCTTAATATATGCATTTTTGTAAGCACTGTTTGGTTGGCAAACTGCATCACAAATCTGAATGAGTGTGGGTTTAGAAGGGTGGCTGTGTTTCAGTTCTCATGTTGTTTCAGAAAATATGAATTTGATAGATTCAGTTTGAAATGCAAACCGAATCAAAATTCTTGCCCATCCCTACCATCTACCCACAACACCTCCATCTTGCTAGGACTTGGAGTAAATTTACTGGACCTCATCCAGTCCACTACTGAATCCAGGCACTGGTCCATAGCTTGCAGAACTTTCTAATTCAGAGATTACAGAAAAATAGAGCTGAGTATCTTTGGTGTATTACTGACACCTCACCTCAAATCTCCTAATGACTGCTCCCAGCAGCTTCATATATATGTTAAACAGTATTGGGAACAAAATGGTGCCCTGCAGCACCCCACATCACAACTGCCAAGGATCTGAAAGACAATCACCTAATGCTGTTCTCTGAAATTGACCCTGGAGATACGAGTGGAACCACTCTAGAACAGTGCCTTTGATACTCATCTCACCAAGTTGACTCAGAAGGATACCATGGTCAATGGTATCAAAAGCTGCTGAGATACCAAGTAAGAACAACAGGGTTGCACTCTCCCTGTCCTTCTCCCAATAAAGGTCATCCATCAGAGTGACCAAGGCCGATTCAGTCCCATAACCAGGCCTGAACCAATATTGGAATGGGTCAAGATAATTTGTTTCATCTAAGAGTATTTGCAATTACTGTGCCACAAGCCTCCCATTCATCTTCCCTAAGGGGTGATTAAGGGGGTGTTTGTGACTGGGTGGTAGTTGTCACAAACCGATGGGTCCAAGGTGGACTTTTTCAGGAGTGGTCAGATCACCACCTCTTTCAGGGCAGCTGGAACCACTCTTTCTTTCAAAGATGTATTGACCACACCCTGGATCCACTTAGTCACTACATGATTTTGCTACTGTGCATCCATGATGTTGTGATCTGAAATGTAGAATTGTGACATCAATGAAATGTGGGTCTCCAGAGCAAATAGGACAACTGGAAGTTCCCAACTGTGGGGAGACTCTAAGCTTGTTCAGCTGAATGTACTTAGAATCCCAGTGCTTGTGTGTTTGCCTCTGCTAGGGATGGGTGAGAATTTTGATTCAGTTCTCATTTCAAGCAGAATTTATCAAATTTGCAATTTCTATTCAATATGAGAACCAAAACACAGTCATCCTTTGCAATTCACATTTTTGGGGGATGCAGTTCTCCAACTAAACAACATTTACAAAAATGCATATATTAAGGGAAAGTGTGCATAAAAATGAATACATGAGTCAAAATAACATGCAAAAAGGCATGGAATGATGAGAATTGGTTTGCAAAAATGTGTAACTTTGTCAAAACTGCCTACAAAAATATGTTTATTTGGAGAAATATGCACTAAAATGAAGGAGAATTTTCATGAGGACTTCTTAAAAAAATTCTCAGATTGCTGCAGAAATGTAGAGAACTGAATTTAACATTGGAAAAATGAGAAACTGAGAGAACTAAAATAGCAGATCTTTCCATCCCTAGCCCCTGCTCTCCTCCCTAGTTTAAACCCTCATGTGATCCACAAAACCCTGAACAGGGCTTCTGTGAGTGATGTATTCACATCTCACATTTACCCATGTACCCAGGGATGGGAATGACTTTCACATCAGAAAAACATAATGACAGAAATGATGCTGAGAAAGAAACGTTGTTATGTGACTTCAAGTCAATTACAACTTATTGTGACCCTTTGAATCAGTGACCTGCAGGAGCATCTGTCATGAACCACCCTGTTCAGATCTTGTAAGTTCAGGTCTGTGGCTTCCTTTATAGAATCAATCCATCTCTTGTTTGGCCTTCCTCTTTTTCAACTCCCTTCTGTATTCCCCAGGATTATTGTCTTTTCTAGCGAATCATGTCTTCTCATGATGTGTCCAATATTATCAACTATATTCTGCTCATTTAGTTCAAAAAAATACATAGCCATAGCAATTGTTTCACTGTCTTTTAGTCACAATGTGGCACTGGATTTATATAGGGGTAGAGCCAAGAGTCTCCTGTTGCTATTCTGAGACACAATAAAAAATTCTTGTCTAGCTTCCTGACTGATGTGCGATCCAACAGAGTAATCCAAACAATACACCTGGATAAATTATTCCAGTGTAACTTACCCCTATTCCACATTCCATTCATAGAATCATAGAATAGTAGAGTTGGAAGGGTCCTACAAGGCCATCAAGTCCAACCCCCTGCTCAATGCAGGAATCCAAATCAAAGCATTCCCGACAGATGGCTGTCCAGCTGCCTCTTGAATACCTCCAGTTTGGAGAGCCCACTACCTCTCTAGGTAATTGGTTCCATTGTCATATGGCTCTAACAGTTAGGAACTTTTTCCTGATGTCCAGTCGAAATCTGGCTTCCTGCAACTTGAGCCCATTATTCCATGTCCTGTACTCTGGGACGATCGAGAAGAGATCCTGGCCCTCCTCTATGTGACAACCTTTCATGTACTTGAAGAGTGCTATCATATCTCCCCTCAGTCTTCTCCAGGCTAAACATGCCCAGTTCTTTCAGTCTCTCCTCATAGGACTTTGTTTCCAGTCCCCTGATCATCTTTGTTGCCCTCCTCTGAACCTGTTCCAGTTTGTCTGCATCCTTCTTGAAGTGTAGAGACCAGAACTGGATGCAGTATTCAAGATGAGGCCTAACCAGTGCTGAATAGAGGGGAACTAGTACTTCACGCGATTTGGAAACTATACTTCTGTTAATGCAGCCTAATATAGCATTTGCCTTTCTTGAAGCCACATCGCACTGTTGGCTCATATTCAGCTTGTGATCAATGACAATTCCAAGATCCTTTTCACATGTCGTACTGCTGAGCCAAGTATCCCCCATCTTATAACTGTGCATTTGGTTTCTTTTTCCTAAGTGTAGAACTTTGCATTTATCCCTGTTGACTTTCATTCTGTTGTTTTCAGCCCAATGCTCCAGCCTATCAAGGTCCCTTTGAATTTTGTTTCTGTCTTCCATGGTATTAGCTATGCTCCCCAATTTTGTATCATCTGCAAATTTGATAAGCATGCTTTGTACCTCCTCATCCAAGTAGTTAATAAAAATGTTAAAGAGCACTGGGCCCAGGACCGAGCCCTGTGGTACCCCAGTTGTTACTTCTGCCGAGTTTGAGAAGGAACCATTGATAAGCACTCTTTGAGTATGATTCTGGAGCCAACTGTGGGTCCATCTAATAGTTGTTCCAAAACCAGTGTCTGGCATCAGTGATGGACTGGATGAGGGCAAACAAGTTGAGATTAAATCCTGACAAAACAGAGGTACTCCTGGTCAGTCGGAGGGCAGATCAGGGAATAGGGATTCAACTGGTGCTGGATGGGGTTGCACTCCCCCTGAAGTCTCAGGTTCGCAGTTTGGGTGTACTCCTGGACTCAGCCTTGAATTTGGAGGCCCAGATTGCTGCTGTATCTAGGAGTGCATTTGCCCAATTAAAACTGGTGCGCCAGCTGCGCCCATTCCTGGAGCTGCCTGATCTGACTAGGGTGATGCATGCCTTGGTTACATCCCGCTTAGACTACTGTAATACGGTCTACATGGGGCTGCCTTTGAAGACTGTTCGGAAACTTAAATTGGTACAAAGAGCTGCAGCCAGAGTGCTAACTGGGGCTGGTTACAGGGACCATACAACTCCCCTGTTACAACAGCTCCACTGGCTGCCAATTTGTTTCCGGTCACAATTCAAAGTGCTGGTTTTGACCTACAAAGCCCTATACGGCTCAGGTCCAGGCTATTTGACAGATCGTATCTCCCTACATGAACCTGTCCAGGATTTGAGATCTTCAGGTGAGGCCCTTCTTGTGTTCCCCACACCTTCGCAAGCACATATGACGCGGACACGAGATAGGGCCTTTTCGGTGGCCGCCCCTAGGCTGTGGAACTCCCTTCCTAGTGAGGTGTGATCAGCTCCCTCCTTGCCATCTTTCCGGCGACAAGTAAAGACTGTTTTATTTCAATGGACATTTGGGATAGAGAACGACCAGGATTAAGTGTCATAGGTTTGGTGACTACATTATATGATTTTATTATTTTAAATTGTCTGCTGTTTTTAACCTATATTTTATGGTTTTAATTTTTCTCATAGTTTAGTTCTTTTTTATTAGTATACTTCTGTATGTTTTAATTGGTGTTGTCTTTAGTTGTAAGCCGCTCTGAGTCCTATTGGAAAAAGGGCGGGGTAGAAATAAAGTTTATTATTATTATTATTATTGTTCCATCCAGCCCACATTTAGCTAGCTTGCTAATCAGAATATCATGGGGCACTTTGTCAGGAGTGGGGCTACTGCCAGGTAAGCTGGCCTAAGCGTGACAGAGGGAAAACAAGCTTTTAAAATAGAATTTAACTTATACCTCCCTTTTTGCCAGTATAATTTCTACTGGGTTGTTAGGCCATGTGACTGAGCTGAATGGAGTTTGGAACAGGGTAAGTCTACTACGAAGGCCCTCCTCCGGGTTCCGACTCATAGGGAAGCCCGGAGAGTGGTGACAAGATCTAGGGCCTTCTCAGTGGTGGCCCCCGAACTATGGAATGGTCTTCCCGAGGAGGTGTGCCTGGCGCCGACACTATCATCTTTTCGGCGCCAGGTTAAAACCTTTCTCTTCTCTGAGGCATTTTAATTTCTGTTAATTCTAAATTATTATATTTTGATTTTAGACTGTACAGTTTTTTGTACAGTTTTGTATTGTGATATACTGTATTGTGTTATTTTTATTGTATTTTTAATGTTCACCGCCCAGAGAGCTGCTGCTAGTCGGGCGGTATATAAGCTTAATTAATTAAATAAATAATAATAAATAAATAATAATAATACCCTACCCTGCCCTGCTCCGTTGGGGGACTTATGCCAACTTTGGTTCAGACAGATTCAGCTTGGCTGGCTGAGGCCTGGCTGAGCTGGGATGGAGGACTTTCACTGGCATATCTCAAGCTGAGATAGGATGAGGAACTTCAGCCAGCATAGCCCCAGCTGAACCCAGGCTCAGCCACCTCAGCCACCTATTCTAGAAGTGGGGAATTTTTCACCCTCTAAATGATGCTGAACTACAGTTTCCATTGTCCATGGGCATTGATCGTACTTGCTGGGGCTGATGGGAGTTGCAGTTCAACAACATCTGGAGGGCCAAAGTTTCCTCACACCGGGCCTATTCCAAATTCTGCTCATCCTGCCAGATCTTGGGTTTGGATTTTTCCATGAAAGTAATCTTCAGTAAGATTATTGAAAATAGGTACTTTTTGTCCTATATGAAATGTATATGAAATGGAGCTTACACAGCAACACAAATCATTTTCAATACATGCATGCACATTTAAAGCCTGCCAATCTCTTAAATGCACAAATGCAGATGAGACAGACAGACAGACAGACAGACAGACAGACAGACAGACAGAAAGAAAGAAAGAAAGAAAGAAAGAAAGAAAGAAAGAAAGAAAGAAAGAAAGAAAGAAAGAAAGAAAGAAAGAAAGAAAGAAAGAAAGAAAGAAAGAAAGAAAGAAAGAAAAAGGCTGCTAGTTTTTGGTGTTGCAGAAATGAGATGAGTAAGGGTGGATTTTAGAAACAAAAACAACAAAAAAGTCAAATGAGATTTCCTGTCATGAAGATGCAAAATAAATAGAATTAGTTCTCCTGATTGATTTTAAGTTATAAAAAATGTCCAGCTTTAGACAGATGGCATTTAGCTATAAAGGAGATTAATATTTTGTAATATCCTACTGAGACCAAAAGAAAGAGTGTGCAGGGGGGTTGGTTTTGTTTTCCAGACACTTCAAAACATGGTATTGAAAATGTTTCTTTTGTTGAGAGTCAAAATGTATTATTCTCATTTTGCCAAATAGGATAGAAACATAACTATCAAGGGATGTTCTGTGCTGACAGGCTTTGAGGTGGAAGATTAGTTTTGAATGAGTAAAACTTCAAGTAATTTGCTAGTTCTTTCAATCAAAAGTGGGACAGATGTTTTATAAATAGTGTGCTCCATGGCATAATAAGTTATTTTAAAGGTTTGCAATAAGGTCAAATCAAAACCCATTCCAATGGCAACTGGCAGGTGGCAACAATTAAAGTATAAATTAAATCCCAAAGTTGCTTTTCCCCCCCTTCAAGACAAAGACGGCTCTGATTTAAATTTAGTTGATGAATGGACTAACTCACAATGGCGCCTTGGTTACAAAAAGAAGCAAGTACAAGTTCTCACCAAAAGCAAATGCAAAATGTATTTCTATCTTTTTATTCTGTGCCTGGTGAATGACAAAGTGTGTTTCAATGAGTTGTCAACAGGTATTTGGGTGAAAAAATCAAAGCATATGTATGATGATAATGGACAAGATCCAAAGAACCATGAAACTAGTTGTGTGAACTCAAGGAGCCTTGAACAACAACCTCTCATGACACTCTACTTTTGGCACCTGGGGAGGGGGCCAGGAGGGTTCAATAGCAATTTATACAAGAGCATGGGCATCAACTAGTCAGAAAGAAAAACAGTCAAAAATTCCACTGTGCTAGTATAAACCCTTTGTTCTTTGAATCCTGGCCAAAGTAATATTTTGTATTACCAATTATATCAGAAGCCACCATGATCCATTGAATGTTGGAGCTTGTCTTAAATTCCTGAACAACCACATGCCATCTGGATGGCATAGAACATGCCATAACATCTCAGCTTTGCACAGAGTTGATGGCAGGGTAAAAAATGTTTGGCTGCACAGATATGTACATGTTGTTATTGATGCATTTGTGCAGCTCCATACAAGCAAGAACTGTTCTCATCAGTATCAGATAATGTTCTCCTGTGCACAACTGATATGTGCAGAGAGCATTTCCTAACCTTGAAGAGAATAGAGAAGTCTCTGTTTATGCAGACCACCTTTGGAATCTTGGAGAAACTTGCATCAGAGGTTACAACAGCAATCTACATATTTAAAGTCTATATGGGCATCATTCAACTAAAACAAGCTTTTATAAGTCATGTTGGTTTCAAGGGCAGAGTTACGCATATGCTTGACTACCTCCCTTTGCAATCAGTGAATGGTCAAACTTGATTGTTCATAGTGTATGGTTCCATGCTCAGCGTCATTAAGAGACATGAACATTCATGCAGGTAATAAGCTGCAATATGGATGTCTTCAGGATTGTGAGATCCTTCAGACTAGGCTGGATGCAGCCATAGTTCATGCTGCTTCATCACTCCAGCTGAGTGCTATATCTAAACTGTAAGGCCCCAAGGTCAGTAAACACAAATACCCTAATTTACTGCTGAAAATCTCCAGTGCAAACAGCAGGGAAGGATAAAAACTATAAAAACAGGGAGGGGAGCCATAGTAGACAATGGAAGAAAACAAAATACAGAAGAATGAATGAGAAAGAAGAATACAAGCATAAAATGAAGGCTCAAAAAAGAAAATAGAAGTGTGATTGACAAGGCAGTAGAGAGAGCAGAGAACAAAAGAAACAGAGTAAGAAGTAGGGAATGATGTAAATAAAGAATAAAACACACAAACAAAATGAAAATCCAAGGTAGAAAAACATTTCAAAAATTACATGTAATAAATATAGAGCCATGAAAACAGAGAAATGCTTCAGCTGGATGTAACAGTAAACCATAGCTCATAAATGGGCTTGTGTCTATGAGGAGAGTTTATTGTCATGGCCAGGTTGGGACAAACTGGTTAATTTTAACACCTGCTTTTCTGAACAAGCCAACTTCAAACCATAGGTTATCCTCCTGGCTTGTTTAGATAAACTGCAGTTAAAACTAAACACAGTCTGGGCGTATGAAAATATAAGTGGCTATTTCCAATCTTCTCATAGTCAGGATCAAAGTTTAGCATTGTATCTGAACCAGGCCATTGGCTATAATAGACATAGTACTGGACTGTACAGTCCAATTCTCACTAAGTTTTCTTCAAAGTGAAATCCACTTATTTCAAATGGGACTTACTCCCAAGGAAATGTCCAAGGAACTGGACTATTAGATTAGGAGACTGTGGAGCCTCTGGTGAGCACTGCAGATCATGAGTAACTTTGCGCAAGTAACTATCACTTAGGTTAAGGGTTCCCAGACTGTGGTCATTGCACCACCAGTGGCCCACGAGCTTCATTCAGGTGGTCCATGACATGTCCACATTAAATATATCAATTTTTACTTGCATTTTATTGCTTCTTTTGTTTCTTATGTTATATTACAATGTGCACCCCACAGAATTCATATTATAATACAATAAAAACAATATAAGAAATAAAAGAAGCAATAAAAATACAATTAAAAGTCATATAGCACATAGCACAGTGCATTACAATTGCTACAAAAGGCAGAAAAATATTTGAGTGGTCTGCCAAGACTATCAGCAATTTTCAAGTGGTCCATGGGGGGTGGTGTTTGGGAACCACTGACTAAGGTTATGGCAGGATAAGTCTATGTATGCACCCAAGGGATTTTTTGTGGAGGAGCAGAATATGAAGAGACAATTTTGTTATTATTTTAAATTAACAACATGTAGGGCACTTGAGGAGTGAAGATCACAGGCAAGGATGTATCAGGAAGCTTGCCCAGAGCAGGAGTTGGTAAAGAGCAGCAGTTTGTTGCTACTGATGCACGTTTCTCCTAGGGAAGGGCCATACTCAGTAGTAGAGCATCTGCTTTGCATGCGGAAGGGCTGCATATACACCAAATATTGAAAGCACAGGACTTTCTCCAAAGAATCCTGGCGAGACTGTGGTTTACCCCTCACAGAGCTACAATTCCCAGCACACTTAACAAACCACAATTCCCAGGATTCTTTGGGGGAAGAAATGTGCTTTGAATGCATGGTATGCAACCAAGGTCTCAGGTTAGATCCCTGGCAACTCCGGGTAGGACTAGGAATGTCTGTGATGCTCCAAAGTAATATGTTGTAAAATATGTTGGTATTAGGTTAATTATAGTAAGTAGAGAGTGAAGGGAGGGTGTGTAAGTGAGTTGGAATGTTGGTGAATGATGTGTGCTGATTGGCTGGGAGAATGGGAGATGGTTGGTTTTACCTGTGTGGATGACAGTTAGTTAGGGCTTGGTCTTGGGGTAGAGGGGGTGGGAGGCTGAGTGGGTAGAGAGACAGGGGGGGTTGGTAGCATTTGAGGCAACCTTAGTTAGTGTAACATGTGAGAAATGAAAGAACATGAATCTATAACCATGTGCTTGAGAACCTGAATTAAAAGTACTCTCATTTATATTAAAATCTGTTGTTAAATAAATCTGTTTGATTTTAAAAACGCTCCTGGTTCTTGGCCAGCTATCACAAAAAATACATGTGTTGGCAAAATATAAATAAAGGTTGAAACAGTAACTTATGGTAGCAGTGGCGTTTATCCTAAGGAATAACAGTAACAGATTTAGGGAATCAGCTGTGGTCTTTTAGGGACATAATGATAGACAGGCGGTTGAGGTTATCCTAGTGCCAGAGCACCACTAAGCAGAGGCATTGCTAGTTGTAGTGTGTGAGGTAAAACACATCCGTTCCTGTAAAAGGCTGAGTGATTGCAGGGGGATATGGCAAAGTTCCTGTCTGAAACCCTTGAGAGAGACTGCCAGTCATTGTAGAAAATACTGAGCTAGATGAACCACTGATCTGACTCAGTATGAAGCTGCTTCCTCTGTTCCTCTGTACTAGTGGAGTGAGTTGTGGGATTGAGCCTTAAATCTGACCTGTCCTGGACTGTTGATGTTTATTGTAGTTTTAGTATGCAGTGCCTTTCAAATTGGAATTTACTCCTGAATTTGGCCTACGTGCTTGCAGACAGCCAATTATTAAGCAGTTGAATCCTTAGCTTCATGTTACAGTAATATCAGTTTAATCAGCATTCTTGAAAGCAGACATTAATGATTGACAAAATGACTGCAGAGAAAAATTGTGAACACTTTAGGTAATTAGAAATAGACCTGAAACTAGAAGACTAAGCAGCAACAAAAGCAATCTCTTTTCCAAAAGCTGTCATATATATCATGCTTCAGAATCTCATCTTTCACTTTCAGGAGTCCCTAGCTGTTATACTTGTGAAGGAAGCCCTGGGAATGTGAATGTAAGTCAAGTGTAGCTGAATTTGTAAGGTATGGATTTTGGAAAGAATCTATCACTAAGGGTATGAAAAATCCATTTATAACTAAGGAAAATGAACATGGGTATTTCCAAAGGTCTTTATTTAACTGTCGATTGCCAGCTTATTTACAAGTGTGCATGCCCCATTTAAATGTATGGGATCTACACATATATGCAAATACTTGTAATTGCATGCCGCTCCAATGCTATTATAATTGGCTCCGACTCCCAAATAAAATAAAGATGCAGACACAGAGGTGGGAATTTAAATTGGGGTCGTCATTTCATTGATAAGGACCAAGCAGTTAATTCCAAAGTCACATCAGGCAGCTGGGTTTTTAAAAATTATTATTATCTTGCAATGACCATTGAGGGGTGCCCAGTCAAGGGGAAGGGATGGGTAGAACAGTTCTGACAATTTGACTATAGAGGTAAGGAATAGCGGCTGAAATATTTTGTCTCACATTTGCTTGCTTCTCCAGCACAGTCTCCAGCACAAGAGGTGCATTGACATTCCCTTGGCTCCATTCTTTTCACACCACTTCACACTGACTTAATATTTGCCAATCCTATTCCTTCTCTTTTCTCTGCTGCTTCAGTGGACTGACTATTGGACTCTGTTGTCAGATTGCTCTCAATCATCCTGCAACTATATTTCTGTCTAATGTTGTTTTGTTTTAATGTATTTTAATAAATAAATAAATGTAACAGTCTTTAAACAAACACAACTCTATGGGCACAATGAACACAATGGGATTTTTCATTGACTTGTTAAATTTTATCACTTAAAAAGCATCATTCATTATTTCTTATAGCTGGAGTTATGTTCTTCAGATATCAGGTGCAATTCTTGCCCTGTATGCATAGAATAGTGTGTGGAGTGACCTACAGATTACATGCCCCTCCCCTTCCATACCACGCTGTCTCAAGGCAGGGCTGCAACAAACACAAACATGAGATCTTCCATCATCCCCCTGGGAACATCCAGCAGCTAATTCTGCAGGAATTTGTCTGCTCAGATGGTGTTGCTTTTCCCAGGAGTAGATGAGAGGAGAACCATGGGCACAAATAATAGGAAGTGGTGTTGGAGGAGCCCAGAACGATAGTGCTGGGTGATTTCAATGTCCATGCTGAGGCTGCCTCTAGTGTTCCGGCTCGTGACTTCATGGCCCCCATGACAACCATGGGGCTGTCTCAAGTTGTTACTGGCCCAACACAGAGGGCAGGGCACACCCTCAACTTGGTTTTTGCTGCAGATGGAGGAAGGGGTGGTCTGGAGATAGCGGGGTGGATGTCACCCTATTGTCATGGTCAGATCACTTCCTGGTGAAGTTTAGACATGGCTCCAATCCTCCTGCAGGGATGGTGGACAGATTAAGATGGTCCACCCCCAGAGCCTAATGGAATCCACAGGATTCCTGAATGTCCTGGCAGAGTTCCCAGTAGATAGAGCAGGTGACCCTGTTGAAGCCCTTGTCACGCTGTGGAACAGCAAGGCGCGTTGGGCTCTTGACATGGTTGCCCCCGAGCGCCCTCTCTGGCATTGTGGAGCCCAGCTTGCACCTTGGTACAACAGTGAGCTAAGGGCAATGAAACAGGCTGGACGACGGCTAGAGTGCAAGTGGCGAAAGACGTGCTGTGAGGCTGATCGGGCACGAGTAAAACATCATAACCGTGCCTACAGTGTGGTGGTGAAGGCGGCGAAGAAGGGCCACTTCTCTGCCTCCATCGCATCCTCAAGTAGCCGTCAGGTGGAGCTTTCCCGTATTGTCACAGGTCTGTTGACATCATCTCCAGGAAATGGAGTGTTAGACCCTTCGGAGGCCCACTGTGAATTGTTTGCAAGGTACTTTGAGGGTAAAGTTGCTTGCCTCCGTAGGAGTCTTGATGCCCCATCCACATCTACTGTAGTCCCCAATGAGGTGTTCAGTGCAATGTCTGCTGCAACTTCTTGGGAACAGTTTCAGTTGATGCGGCCTGATGACGTGGAAAAGGTCCTTGCGATGATGCGGCCAGCAACATCTCCTCTTGACCCTTGACCGAGTGGATCCAGGGTGTGGTCAAAGCATCATTGCGGGAGGGAGTGGTTCCAGCCGCCTTGAAAGAGGCGGTGATCCAATCACTCCTGAAAAAGCCCACCCTGGACCCATTGGCTTGTGACAACTACCGACCAGTTGCAAATACCCCCTTCTTAGGGAAGGTGATTGAAAGGACTGTGGTGCAGCAATTGCAAGAACTCTTGGATGAAACAGATTATCTTGACCCATCCCAGTCTGGGTTCAGCCCTGGTTATGGGACTGAATCGGCCTTGGTTGCCCTGATGAATGACCTTTATTGGGAGAAGGACAGGGTGAGTGAAACCCTGTCATTCTTACTTGATCTCTCAGGGGCTTTTGATACCATTGACCATGGTATCCTTCTGGGCCGACTTGGTGAGATGGGTATCGGAGGCACTGTTTTACAGTGGTTTCGATCCTATCTCCAGGGTCGCTCTCAGAGAATGGCATTGGGTTACTGTCTTTTGGCCCCCTGGCAGTTGTGCTGTGGGGTGCCGCAGAGTACCATCTTGTCCCCCATGCTGTTTAACATCTATATGAAGCCCTTGGGAGCTGTCATCAGGAGATCTGGGGCAAGGTGTCAGTAGTATGCTGATGATACCCAGCTCTACTTCTCTGTAACATCTGAATCAGGAGATTGCCTGGCAGGGCCGGTTCTAAAGGGCAGCCAGGTTGGGCACTGGCCCGAGGGCCCTGGAGCTACAGGAGCTCCTGAGGGGCCTTCTGCTCTCCTTCCATGATCCGTGGCAGGAGCCGCAGATCGCAGGATAGGAGCCGCCCACCGAGCCGCCTGCTATGCCCGCCATCCCCCCCGCTTCACCTACTGTGCTCTGCTGTTCTTTGTGGCTGCGCGCATTGCACGCACAGGGTTGCCATCAATTAAGATGGCAGCTAAGGTCTCAGTAAAGGACTGAAGCCTCTGCCACCATCTTGGTTGATGGCAGCAATGCGCATGCTGCATGCCATCAACCAAGATGGCGGTAGAGGCTTCAGTCCCTTACGGAAACCTCGGCCGCCATCTTGTTTGATGGCAACCCTGCGGCCCAGCGCGTGCAGCCACAAAGAACAACAGAGCAAGGTAGGTGAAGGGGTGATGGCGGGCATGGTGGGTGGTTCAGCGGGTGGCTTGAAAGCTATGCACTGTCTTATGATCTGTAGCACGGCTCCTGCCACGGATCGCGGAAGGGGAGCTGAGGGGCCCGGGGCAGGCTGATGCCCAAGGGCCCTGGCATTCCTGGAGCTGGCCTTGTTGCCTGGACTCGGTGGTGGGTTGGATGAGGGCCAATAAACTGAGTCTGAATCCTAGCAAGATGGAGGCGCTGTGGGTTGGTGGTTCCCGACTTCAGATAATTGGTCAGTTGCATGCTTTGGATGGGATCGTACTCCCTCTGAAAGAGCAGGTCCATAGTCTAAGCGTGCTCCTGGATCCATCTGTCGCTAGAGGCCCAGGTGACATCAGTGGCTAGGAGTGCCTTTTACCAGCTTCAGTTGGTAAGACAGCTGCAGCCGTTTCTGGACCGGGATAGCCTGACCACTGTTGTCCATACACTGGTAACCTCCAGGCTGGATTACTGTAATGTGCTCTATGTGGGGCTTCCCTTGAGGTTAGTCCAGAAGCTGCAGCTGGTGCAAAATGCGAGACTGCTCACTGAGGCAGGGTATCACCAACATGTCATCCCGCTGCTGAAAGAATTGCACTGGCTGCCCATTTGTTACCGAGCCAAGTTCAAGGTTCTAGTTTTGGTGTACAAAGCCCTATACAGCTTGGGACCAGGATACCTGAAAGACCATCTTACCCCTTATATACCCAGTCAATCACTGCACTCAGCAGGCCTCCTGCAGATATCATCTTATCAGGAGGTTTGTTCTGTACAATATAGGAAATGGACCTTTAGTGTGGCAGCACCCACCCTGTGGAATTCCCTCCACTTGAATATTAGGCAGGCGCCATCTCTGCTAACTTTTCGGTGCCTTTTGAAGACTTTCCTCTTTCAACAAGCCTTTTAAGTTGAGACTTATCCCAGTCTGCGTCTGTGTTAGAATTGCTTGTTAATATGTTTTTTAAATAATGTTTTTAACCCTTTTTTGAAAGATGTTTTAAAGCTTTTTTTAAATGTTGTTTTGTTTTAATGTATTTTAAAGTCGGTTTTTATGTTTTAAAGTGTTTTTAGCGCTTCTGTTTGCCGCCCTGGGCTCCTGCTGGGAAGAAGGGCAAGATATAAATCAAATAATAAATAAATAAATAAAAATAAAATAAAAAGGGGTCATGAAATGAAGCTCCTTCAGGACTGACAAAAATAAGTACTTCTTCATACTATGAATAAGTACTTCATACAAGTTCCACAATTAACTTGTAGAATTTACTGCTACAAGATACAGTTTTGACCCCTAGTTTAGATGCCTTTCGACCATTAGGAAAAGTCATGGAAGATGTATGTCAGTGACCATTATACATGAAAGCTAAACAAAACCTTCATATCCGTAGGTAGTATAACCACACATGGAAATGCTAGAGAAACAAAAGAGAGGAGGGACTTCATATTCATGCCCTGCTTGTGAGTACACAGAATCATTTAGCTGCTGTTAGAAAAAGAACATTGCACTGGATTGGCCTTAAATTTTTTAAAAAATCAAGAAATTCTTATGTTCCTAATGTGTACGTGGGATGAGATCAGGAATAGGGACATTTACCCTCAAGTCAACCTTTTGGAAGAGCCCACAACAATCAAATGAACTGGTGCAACCCTACATACTTCATATTTAATCTTACCTCTTATTTACATTGGGTGATATCCAAGAGCCATCACTATGCTAATGGAACGTATCTGTCAGCAGAACCAGGAACAAGGCAATATTCAGTGTTTCCTTCACCCATCTGTAGCTTCTTGCAGTCCTCCAAAATGTGCTCCAGAAGGTCCTCCAATCCTTCAGAGCAGATCTGAGGAGGAGGAAAAATAATCAAAAGTAGTCTCCCTCTCAGTACCTCTGATGGATGCATTCTGTCAACAGAGTGATACCAAATGGGTTCCACCAGTTGTTCAATAGTTGCTGCATGAAAGGGGTATAAATAGATATTAAATAGAAATGAGAATGGTGGTTTAACTTGAGCTTTTAACAGCATTTAACACACAAACACACACACACATGAACTGGATCCCATAAAGCTGAAAGGGAGGAACTCTTAAAGGTACAGTCCTAGCTTCAATTAAATCCATTTTCCTAACATGATTATAGGATTGCAGCTGATGTATGCCAGATTCAGATAGACTCTAATCACTGGCTGAGCACATTATGCGGCTATACTGAATGTTGGCACATTCCCTTATGTGTGCAAAGAATATCTATACTGAAGAGCATTCTCTTTTTTCCCCCTGCCAAAAAAAATTTTTTTTGCTTCATTTGGAAAAATATAGAAAATTATTTCTTCTCTCACATTAAAAAAATACAATAGTATTAAAAATAAACGTTCAAACATGCCAGGACAATAGAATGAATATAATTTTAACATCTATATTTCTAGCATTCTTGAGCTCTGAAAGTGACACTCTTTCCCTAGAGTTTCAAAAAGAAGAGGATTGTGTAAAAATAAGACTGAAATGCCAGGGCCTTGAGAAATACAGTTTCCATAAAATTCTTCTGGCCAGGCATAAGCACTGGAAGTGACAGATACTCTAGTACAGCAGAAGAAGATTTTTTTTCTCATGCCCTTGGCACTGATTGCTTGAATCTACAGTCTGGAGTTTAGGCAGTAATGACTCTCTAGAAAATTGGTAGCAACCAGCAATACATGTCTGGAACTGGGCAAAGGAGAGTCCTAGGAGATCCGTCTCTCAATAAAATATAGCAGGATGCTTCTGTGCATAAGCCCTTTTTTTGCTCATTGTTTTCCTTCCACTTAATCCAGACACTGAATTGATAAATTGGAACCTTCAGCATTCACTCAGCTAGGGAGCTTTTTGCTTTCCCCAATGAGTGAGAAAAGCAATATTTTGAAAGAACAGGAGGGGGGGGTTTCTTGAAAGCATCAACTTACTTTAGAAAGTAAGGCTAATGCAAACTTAGACTTCTCATTTATTTATGATACTTGTATCCTGTTCCCCCACTTTATCCAAGGAACTCAGGAAGGGAGTATATGTGAGGATTATTCCATTTCACCCTCACAACCACCATTGAAGGTGGCTTCCCCGTGCCCAGTTCCTGTTACTATACCACACCGGCCCTCACCAATATAAATTGTGCCTGTGAAGATAACATTGGAAGTTCACATTAACATGATACCAGAGATGCAGGAGGAGGTGGACAAGGCAGATACATTTTTCCTTACAACAGAAGTACAGCAGACTATACCACCTGCATTGCCTTAGTGGTGATGTATAGCATGAATTTGCAGTGACAGACTAGTTTCTAGCAAATGCTGAAATCCCCAATGCTTCAGGGCTGTTCAGGGTGACATATGCAAGGTCTGTGAAAATGATGCAATGCAATGCTGCATGCAGAAACATTGTACAATCAACTAGGGGAAACTGAGAAAGTTAAGATTGCATATAAATGCAGCCTCCAGATTCACAGCCAGTGTGACATGAATACCAGCTGCTGGGAGCCACAACAGAAGAAGGCAATTCACTTCATGTCCTATTAGGAAACCTCTGAGAGATATGTGGTTGCAGGGTGCTTGAAGATTTTACCTGGTCCACATTTTTAATCGAATCAGTCTAATTCACACTTCCCAGAATAATATGTTGTTCAGAACACAGTTACCTTTCAGTTTTTGCACTTGTAAAGATGCATATTTTGGATGAAAATGCATGTAAAAATGTGTCTTCTCTGAAAAAGCACATCAACATTATGCATTTTTTTTTAAAAAAAACCCTATTGATTGATACAGAAATGTGATGGAATTGAATTATAAATAAACACAGTTAAGACTGACATGGACTGAAACTGACAAACATGGAACTGCCATGGACATGGGCAGTTTTTCAGTTCATCCCTATGTGGTTGGCAGCTGCAGGAAATGGAATGGTAGACCAGATGGCCCATTGGTCTGATATATCAGGTCTCTTCTCATGTACATATAAAAAGGGAAGGGAAATGTCAAAAGATAAGGAGAAAGTAGAACAAGGGAAACATTGCAAGTGAAATCAGATTTATTACAGAAAAGAGAACAATCAAAAACAGTTGAACATATGTGTGTTCATCAAGCAGGAATAGGAAACAAAACTGGAGAAGACAACTGTATGACAGTGTGTGTTGAGAGTGTTACTAGATCATGCAATATGCATTTGCATGTTAAAAATAAAAGCAAATACCAGAGATTTTCAGGTTGCAAACACATAATCCATTTTAATATAGGTAGTTTGATACATATGGGTCAGCCACATGCTTCAGGTGTGAGAAGAGTGGTGATTATATAACATACTGTCAGAATGGAAAATTACTGTTTGTATAGAAAAAAACCCAAATCTCTTGCATTGTAAGCCTCCTCTTTCAGAGCATTTACTTGATAACATGCATCAGTATAATACTACATCTTCTTTGTACATCTTCTTTATGTGGGAGACACCTTAAAATCAATCTGGAATAATAATAATAATAATAATAATAATAATAGATTTTCTTAGTGCCTGTGTATGTGTAGTCTAGTAACAATCTCTTACCTGACTACAGTGCTGTTGTGTACACAAGGACTCAAACAGTAAAACATCATGCCATACACATTTCTTGACGATGATGATGCTAAGGATGGTTACACAGTCACACCCCTATTGTAATCAATCTGTGACTGTGTCTGACCAGAAGGCATATATGTGGTATTGGTAGAAAATTAATATTAGTATCAATATTGCATTTATTACCCACCCTTCACCAACACGTCCCAGGGTGGGTTACAATGGTTTAAAATTCAGTGTTAAAAACCATTAAAATAGATTACAATCACAGGAATTTAGTGGGTCCTGAAAACACACACCTCAAATGTCAAAGGCCAGGGTAAAGAGGTGCTTCTTCAGCATTTGCTGAAAACTGTACAGTGAAGATGCTAGACATACCTCTCTGGGGAGGGCATGCCATAACTTAGGGGCTGCCACAGAAAATGTCCTTTCCTGGGCCATCACCCCCAAAACCTTCTGAGGATGGTGGAACTACCAGGAAGGTCCCTTCTGCTGATCTTAACACCCAAGAGGGTCTGTAGGAAAGGAGGTGGTCTTTCAGATATTTGGAGATCAAGTCATTTAGGGCTTTAAACACTTGTGTGAGCACCTTAAAATGGGCCCTCTTTAAAATGAACTGGCAACCAATGCAACTGTTTTAGACTAGGAGTTATGAGATCTAAAAGGAACCCCAGACAGTAGCTTGGCTGCTGCATTTTGGACCAGTTGAAGTTTCCAAGACATTGTCAAGGGCAGTCCAATGTAGAGTGCATTGCAATAATCCAATCTGGAAGTTACCAGAGCATAGAGTACTGATCTAAGTCATCTCTTCCAGAAGAGGCCATAGCTGGCAAACCAGACAGAGCTGGAAATAGGCACCTGGGCCTCAAGTGACAACACTGGATCCAAGAGTAACCCCAGGCTATAAACCTGCTCCTTCTAGGGGAATGTAACCCCACACAGAACAGGATGTCTTTCCACCACCTGAGAACTCAGAACACATAATACTTCTGTCTTTTCAAAATTCAGTTTGCCCATATCCAGTCCATCACTGTCTAAATACTTGTTTAACACCTCAACCACCTCTCCCAATTCAGAAGGAACAGAGAGATGGAGCTGGGTGTCATCTGTGTATTGGTGACACTTCACTTCAAAACTCCTGATGACAGCTCCCAGGAGCTTCATATAGATGTTCAATAGCATGAGGGACAAGATGGAACCCTATGGGACACCACAGGAAAGCTCACACGGTGCTCAACAATAGCTTCCCATAACTACTTTGTGGAAATGTCCCTGGAGGCAAGAGCAGAACCACTGAAGTACAGTGCCCCAATCCCCACATCCCTGAGCTGCTCCAGAAGGATACCATGGTCAATGGTATCAAAAGCCAATAAGAGATCAAGAAGAACAAGCAGGGTTGCACTTCCAGCATCTTTCTGCTGACAAATATAGTCAACTAGGGCAACCAAGGCAGATTCAGTGCATGACCAGGCCTAAAGCCAGACTGAAATGGATCCACAGAGTCATTCTCCAGTCTCCTGCAAGCATGTCCAAAGCTGGATTGCCACCACCTTCTTGAGCACTTTATCCAAAAAGGGGATATTTTCCACTGAGTGATAGTTGTTTAACACTTTTGGGTCTTTCCTTTCCTCTCCCAGTCTCTCACCTTGGGAGATCACACTTCCTTGCCTCACCCAGGGTCCTCCCCCCCTGTATCTGCCACTCTCTTGTGAGTGAAGACCTTGCCTTCCAGTGGCATCCCAGAAGGGAAGACTCCACAGGGGTGTTCCTTGAGATGTCCCCCTTTGCGTTGGGACATCACTGGGCAGCCTGTTGCCTGCAGCATGACCAGCTTCTTTCCACATCCTGAAATAGACCCTCAGGGTGGATAGAGTCCACTTTGCCTGCCTCTAGACAGAAGCACGTTGAATTAGAACTCTCTGTTTGATCCCTCCCAGTGGTTTCATGCAAATGTTAACCAGAATAGGGGACAAAAACAAACCTTGTGACACTGTAAGCTAATGGAAGTATCAGTTTCCTGCAGGTCATAATAGCACCATAGCTCTAGTAGTCCATTTATTTATGGAGGAACATCTCCCACAGGGTCTTCAGGGTGCCCCTCACCACCTTTGCTGCAACATTCTTCTTCCCCTACCCTAAAATGCAAGTGCTTGGTGTAGGGTGAGACAAATGCAGAGGTGTGAGTATTTTTTGAGTGCCTGTGAGCCTTTTGCAAGCACTCAAACCTTTTAGAGCAAACAGTGGAATGTTCATTCATACTTAGACTGTTAGTGATTATTTTTCAGTTTTCAATAATATTTCATTGAACTGATATTTCTTAGAGCTCTGTGTTCTCCAAGAACAGCAATACATGCTTATATGAAAAGTTTGATAGGCTATGGAAGGATTTGATCCAGATAAAAACAACTTATCACAGGTAAAGTTCAAAAGACATGAAATGCTTTCCTGTTGTTTTTTGAAATGACACACAAAAAGGTGTTATACGCAATCCCTGGATGTTACTTTCATTTTGGCTACCTTGCCCTTGGGAGTTTACAAGTCCTGACATATCATAGGTACAAATGTAATGTTTTCTTTAGGCTCACTTGTCATAGTGTGTCCAGCTGAATTATTCATATTTGTGCTGAAACTTACTAGACAAGTGACTGAAACTTTACAAACCATCCAGACAAGCTCACATGTGAAGTGAACAGTTTGCTTTGCCTCTGGGTCACATAATTTATTGATTTTATTTAACATCCTCCCCCTGGAAATAACGTTCTGAGACATACATCTCATTTTCTTGAGATCTCCCAGAAAGCAAGTAGTCAAACAGTAGGTTACTTAAATATATTGCTAGCAAAGATCTCAAAAGTGTTATCATCTATGATGCACATAGTTTAGATTTCTAAAGACGCAGTGGGAGAGCAAGTACAAGTGAGGTGTACAGGACTGACAAAAGAAAGTACTTCACATAGCACATAGTTCATTAATTTAGCTTGTATGCTGCTTTATATTTCAAGAAATGTCAAAGCAGTTTACAATTCAACACAAATAAATATGTATTATCTAAAAATATATAAATGCTATCTTCAGTACAGCTGCTAATAATAACAATAATGCTTGATATGTGGATGATTGTTATTAACATAATCAAGCAATGAATCTCTAAACAATGTACATAAGTATAATGAAAACAAAAGCCAATTAGATACAAAACAGAAATACAACAAAATACAGCATATAACAGGATGTAACATAATTACTTTATGCACATTGCTGTTACAAAAAAGTATCCTCACATTTAATAATACAATTCAGGAATTCAAGAGACATATTGTTAGTGGTCCTGCAATGTTTTTTTAACATGACTGTAAACCACGGGGGGGGGGGTAGGGTGCTTTGAATAAAAAAAATCTACCTTGTCCCACTTTTGTTGTAGCCAACCAGCAGATACACTCCCCACCAGCAGCAGCAAGTTGGCCTGCTCCATTGAAGCCTTGTTAGCCAGCATCTCATACTCAGGCTGCTTGCTCTTGGCTGGCGGCTGCAAGGTGAGAGCTTTCCTGCTCTCCCTTCAGCTCGCACCAAAGGCTTGCACTTTTGCCAGGCATGAGGTTTAAGTACAAAACCTGGGGAGGTGGGAGATGGGGGGGAAGCACTCTTCAGTCAGGAGCTCAGCTGAATCTCGCTCAAGAAATGCAGCAGCCCCACCTCATATTTAAATTATGGAATTCACTCCCACAGGAAGCAGAGATGGTCACCAACTTTGATGACTTTGAAAGAGGACTGAACAAATTCATGGAGGATAATGCTGTCAGTGGCTACTAGCCATAATGGCTATGCTCTCCCTCCATGGATGGAGGCAATATGGTTCCGAATACTAATTGCTGGAAACTGCAGGAAGGAAGAGTGTTCTTGCACTCAGGTCCTGCTTGTGGGATTCCCTTTCCCAGTGGTTGGCCACTGTCAGAACAGCATGCTGGACTACACAGGCCACTGGTCTGATCCAGCAGGCTCTTCTTAGGGCCTTATATTAAGTGAGCTTCCTACAAATTGTACTTGCAGTAGAATATTTGAAGAGGAGCTTGAATAGGGAGAATGTACCATTAGTTTGCATAACCAGTTTTCACCCATTCTCACCATCCATGTCTGTTTTTGAACGTAATATTGTAAACACAGTCCTTAGCATCAGATTCTAAGTGCAATTATTGAATATGGGCATGTCATATATCATTTAGGGCCATAAACACATGGCTATCTGAAATATAAGGTATCCTTCTACAGGCAGGAACTGTAGCTATGTTCACTATGATATTCTCAGTTGCCTTGATAGTGAAACAGTATATTTGCATAGTTGTTTAACCAGTTGTATCCTTGTGGTTTGGTAGTACTGTTACTGAAGCAGTGTACTGAAGCAGCAATTGTAGTTAAAATGAGTTCACTGAAGAACATACATAAATGCTGATGAATGTGTGCATACACATGAAAGCATGAACAATGTGCACAAAGTGAGAGCATGGCCATAGGATTTTGCACACATCCCTGTCAACTGGCATAGACTATAAGTGATGATGGAGAATATGCACAAAGATGCATTTCAGATGGCTGCTGCATATGCTCGCTGCTTAACGTATTTCTCTTCTAGCTAGCACCTATGGTATGGACCTAAAAGGTCATGAGTAGAATGAGTTCAATCATTGCTTTGTAGCAGGAGACTTCTTGTGCTTTGGCCATTAAGAATTGTTTTGTGAACATTTGGGGAATTTAAACTGTTAAGTTATTGAGAGTAAATTACTAAACAACGTGCAATGGTTGCTCAAGAGCTTTTGCCCCACCCACTTTGCCTCTGGGCCCACCCATTTGGCCATTGGAAGGTTGGCCAGGCACAAATCTAGCCCTCGGTTTGAAAGAGGATCCCCATCCCTGGCTTCCACTAACAGAGAACATCTATGGATTTCAGTTTGCTTTTCTTGAGCAATGCTCTTCTGCTATATCAGAATAGTCTTTTAAAGAAGCAGAAGAAGATTCCACTTACAGAAGGGCACCTTTGGATCCAAGCCTATGCATATAGGCTGACATTATCCCCATCGCCTCATCCTGCAATCTGCCCATATTAGTCAATGCGATAGGTAGAGGATGAAGGGGCAATGGCTCCATGTGGACTCTCTGGGTGACAATGTAAACACCTGTAAGCTTTATCATATAAAATGTACAGGAGCTACAGGTAGGGTGAACATAGTCATGAAGAAGTTTTCAAAAAGAAAAGTTGGGCAAAGAAGATTAGAGATTAAAGGCCAGCATGGTTATAGAATTAAGATATTACAAACGCTTGCAGATTTCTCCCTCCAGTTCAGATGTTTAGGGTGGTGGAAATGCTTCTAATACTCAGTTAAATAGAATTCAGTTTTTGAAGATTTCTTTGTATAGTACTTGGATTTAAATCACAGGGCATTTCAGACCTGCTACTATGTTCAAAGGAGCTACTGTGAAAGGATTTAAGAAAGATATTGCTACTGAGAAGTAAATATAGAAAGCATTCTTGTGACTGGATTTGAAATGAAAGAGATTTTACACTTTTTCTGCTTAAGCAGGAATCTCATCAGCTGAAACACAAAAAAGATACTTATTGGCTGTAATGTGGCTTGTTGTGTTGATGGTATAATTGATATGCTGGCTGTGGAATTAAGCTTTCTTTCTCCAGTAAAACTACGCTGGAGTACAAATAAAATAGTTAACTCATGAAAAATGTTATTTTTAGTGACTTTCTCATTGATTAAGAATCTAAAAACCAAAGTTACTTCAATGCCTGATATTACTGACTTGGATTACCATTGGTTAGTGAGTGTGACCCCTGCCCTCCACCCAAGGATGAAATCACATTTGAGAAATTTCTAAACAAAATTTGATAATATCTTAAAACAAAGAGTCAGTGACATCTTCCTGCATTGCTTCATCTATCCAACAGATGGGCAAATGTATCAAATCAGTTAAATGCAAATGAGTGCTTTGGAGAATTTGCCAAAAGGTACCAAAAATAGCAGAGAGAGAGATGGGGGTATGAACCTTTCTAATGGGATGGATACATATAGACTCAGTGGTATCATTAACCAGGGATCGAAACTTGTTGCCAGAGAATACCAGCTCCCTTCCAATGTAAGTTTCCCCACTTCTAATCTTGGTTCAAACATTCCCATGGTGTCTGGAAATGTTAGCTGGCAAGAGCTAACTAATTAGGACAGGAACATTTTGCAGGTTTCACTGACCCCCTCAACTAAAATGGAAAAGAGAACGACCCTGCCCTCCTCTAGAAACTGGCTGGGAACTCTTGCAGTTGCTAAACCCAAATCTTTGCCTGCTTCCTAATTCAATCAAGACAGCACTGTACCATTCATCAATTAACTATTGAGAGTCCAAGAGATTTTCCTGCTGGTGTGCTTGCACTGTGCCAATCTCCCCACCACCTTGCCCCTCCCCTTCCAGGTAAACAACAGCAACCCACCTGCCAGGAAGCTAGTGTAGTAGCTCTGCCCCACCCAGTGAGCTGCTTCAAGTTGACTTTTTATTTAACATCCAAAACACTTCCACCTAGAATCAAGCATATCAACTTTAAAAATAGAAAAACATTCCTCTCTCCCTTTTGTGTACCTGAAAAAATTCCTTCTAATTGCCACCCTAGTCTCTTAAAAAAAGACTTTTATCTAAGTCTATAAGTGGTTGTGGAACCCTAAACTCAGGGAGATTCCACAAGATCACATGAGGATCACGTGAGAAGAATAGCTTTGGTGGTATATATTGAGACTGACTGCCAGCCCCATCTCTCCCTGGTTTTATTGTCACACTTCCCAAATTCTATTTTATTGTTTTTGTGCTATCTCTTATCTTCGTAATGTTGATATGTTTTTAACTGTTTTATATTTGTTTGAACTAAACTTTTTTTATTGTTTTTATGTTTAAGTTTTCACTAACCACAAAGTTGTTGTTGGCATCTAAATAAAAGACTTCATTGTTGTTGGCATCCATGGAAGTCTTCATGGCTGTGATTCCTTACAGCTCCATGATTCTGACTTAGCGTGTTTGTTGGGTTTGGATGTAGTGCAAAAGCAATCTGCACAAGTCTCAAATGTGAATGCTTCCCTCCCCTCCTTACCTCAAGTATGGCTATGAGGAAGAGGTTGAAAGCTTTCACTTCCATTTTCTACTAGATGTGGTTAGTTGTCATGTGCAGACCTAGAACTGTCAGTATATTAAGTCATTTTTGAGGTTGGCTTGCTGCTCTAAACTGTAGTTAAGACTAACCACAACTTTTCCAGGTTCACACATAATTGCAAATCACTGTTAGCTAAAAATGGAAGTGAACGCTTCCAATGCCCTCCTTATCATGGCACTGGGAGGGGAGAGGAGGGGGGGAAGCTCATGAGCAACAGGCTTATTCATATAATGCCAAACTATGGATTAATGTTTTGTCGAAACATAGGCATTATGTTCATTTTAGAAACAATCCATTCTGAAACAATATTTTTAATGAATATGACGCACATGTGTTAAATATCGGATTGGATGTCATAAGAACACGAGAACATATGAAGAGCCCTGATGGATCAGGCCAAAGGCCCATGCAGTTCAGCATCATGTTCTTACAGTGGCCAACCAGAGGCCTATGGAAAGCCTGCAAGCAGGACCTCAGTGCAACAGTGAACTCCCCACTTATGATTCCCAGCAGCTGGTATTCAGAAGCATACTGCTTCCAACAGGGGAGAGAGAACATAGCTTATTCTACATGATCTAAATAATCTTGAGATATAATTTCTTTGAAATTTGTGTGGACATGTGTATTACATGTTTTTTTATTGTGCATAAGATAAAATTGTTTTGTGTTGTGTATACTTGTCTCCTTTTATGAAAAATAATAATAAATAGTGCAATAACTGATTAGGATGAAGCACAATTCAAAAAGAAAAAGAAAACCTAGGTGACTTTACATATTTTCTTTCCCATCAATGAAAACACTCCCAACTATCCCTGGACATACATTCCTATAAATGAGTGTTTGACTGATAGGAACTGCAGTTCAGAACCTCTGGAGGGCACACATTGGTGAAGACTGTATAAGAATATAGGATGAGCCTGCTGGATCAAGCTAATGGGCCACCTAGTCCAGCATCCTGTTCTCACGGTGGCCAACCAGTTGCCCATGTGAAACCCACAAGCAGGACATGAGGACAAAGAGCACTCTCTCCCCCTGCGGTTCCCAGCAGGAAGCATACCGCCTATGGAGCCAGAGCACAGTCATCATGGCTAGTAGCCACTGATAGCATTTTTTTCCATGAATTTGTCTAATCCTCTTTTAAATCCATCCAAGTGGGTGGCCATCACTGCCTCTTGTGGGAGTGAATTTCATAGTTTAGCTATGTGCTGTGTGAAGAAGGGCTTTCTTTTGTCTTCCGATATTCAGTTTATAATGTAGATAAACATTAATGCATGGAAAGAACAATTGTGCATATGGATGGCAGAAATTCCTGCATTTGTAGCAGCTGGGGGAAAAATTAATCAAAATGCTGTACTGTTAATTGTTGCTGTCCATTTCCATGATGTCCTGGTTTGCATTGTCCATGTGAAAGAATGCCTTAGTAAGACTGACACTGATTGGAGATAAAATCTATGATGGAATCAGCCCTTAGATTGTTGATAAAATTTATTTTTTTAACATCAAAGGCCTAATATCAGCTACTCAGAATAGTTAATGATGAACACTGTTCACCGCCCAGAGAGCTATCGCTAGTCGGGCGGTATATAAATTTAATAAATAATAATAATAATAATATATCTTGCAAACCATTTTTATATTACAAAACAATATTAAGCATTCCTCAGTTATACAAGTGTACCGCTGTGCTGTGAAAACACTTCTATAGAGCTCCTTGAGACCTGTAAATGTTCAGTTACCAGATATGGCGATAAGATTTTTTTTTAAATGCTGAAAATGTGAAATAATAGGGAAAAGACAAAGAGAGAAAGAGTAAGCAGGAAAAGTGTTATGAAAAAGAACATTACCTGTGATGCTACGAAACATGATGATGTTATAAACTTATAAATGAAGAGGTCAGCTTCCAATAGCCCATCACAGTTGTAGCCGGAAATGTTACTAAGGAGCAGCATACATCTAGCCATGGTAGGTGAAAAACTAACAGACAAAGGAAGTAAAAACAGAAATATCCAGATAAATTAACATACACAAAATGCTGCTGTTGTTGCCCAATGTAAGCATGAAAAATAAGCAACCATTACAAAGAGAGAGAGAGAGAGAGAGAGAGAGAGAGAGAGAGAGAGAGAGAGAGAGAGCTCTAAAGCATGTTTGGCCATTTTTGAGGTGTTAATCTTGTTAAGAAGGGCACAAAAAACTGGAAGATCCATCAGGATAAGGTGAGAGTCAGCAGATATGGGGTAAGGGGAGGAACCATACAGCCTGATGCAAATAAGCAGGCAGAGGAAAGATCAGCAGGACTGTAGATATGAGGCCAAGCTAATGATGGTCATTCCTGTGATACTTTCTTTTTACAAAGTAATAAAAAAGGAGCTGTAGGAAGCTGAACTTGAGATAAGACTAGGGGAAGTGGCTGCTTAACCCTTTTCCTTTTGACCATTTGTTCCAAATCACACCCATCCATGGTGTAAAATAATTCCTTGTACAACATAGAGAGAAAAGGAGCCAAGAGGTGATTCAAGCAGATAAGTACTTCTCATTCCAACAGGAATACCTATTGGTTGTATCCAGTGCTGTCATTCCACTTTTGCATACACAACGGAACTTCCCCTCCTCCCCTTCCCCTGCACCCCCCTGCACCCTCAAAAATTACTCCAGAGGGTTGTGGGATCCTCTAGAGCAATTTTTTTGAGGGGGGAGAATAGGAAGGGGAAGTCCTATTGTGCAAGTGGAACGCTGTACACACAGTGTTGGATACAATAAATCCTATGTTTTCTGCTCATAGAAACAGTTGACAGTATCAGCTGGGGCCTACAACTCTGCTACTATTGTGAGTTGGAAGAATCCAGACAATTTTACATATTTCTATAAACAATTACAGGTAATGCAAGTAATTACTTATACTGTCAAAATCTTGGGCTGTGGAGTATTATTTCTGCCAACTTAAAAATTCCACGTTATGATTTCTGAGGTAGCTCAGCTAATTGTAAATGGTATTATATATAAACACAGATTTGGCTGAAAAAACTACCTCTGAATATTTCTTGTATGAAATGATTAAAATTGTTGGTTTATTTGTTCTGGGGTAGACTGGTTATTAAAAGTGGGGAATGTATGAAAAACATTTTTTGTGAACTTGAGGATGCTGATGGCTGTTTATCTTGGCCAGTAAGGAGCACAGAGATGAGAGAGGCCCACAAATCCACCAGTGCACCCCTCCCTAACAACCCTACTGACCTTGAGATCTGTGGATCTTGGCAGAACTGGGAAGAAGAGAGAAACCCCAGCTGTGGCTTACTGATTGACTTTCAGTCAAGATATCACTATTTAAGGGACACAATTGTGGTGTGGTAGTTTGCCACCAGGAGGCTGCTCTGAAGGAGAAGATACTAAAGCCTTCCCTTTGGCGTCACTACTTTGGTTTCTCTACAAGGGTTAGTGTACTGCCCAGAGTGCGAGACACAAGATGGAGGCGAGACTGGAAGTAATTCTTGTTTTATTAAAGTAACGGTTACATCAAAAGCAGTACGCTTCATAGACCTAACTATGCTGACTCACTAATGATCCTAACTAGGCTAACTAGACATTCTCTGCAGTGTATGGAGTAAGTTGACTCAGCACCCCAATCAGGGGGGCGCCACCTTAAATAGGGACTGTCTTAGCCTGTAATCTCTGACTCCTGCGAAGTATCACCTTCTGACCGTCCCACTTCTCACGCCATCTCGCACAGGGCGAAAGGGGGCGAACCTCCATCTGCTCATCTGACAGCAAAGGCTTGCTAGGTGCCAGCTCAATCTCAGGGGGCAGGTTGGTGGGGAAGTTTTTGAAGTGCCAGATGGGGAACCCTGGAGGGGTAGAGTTGGCGTGCACACCAGATTGCTGGCCAATGGCTCTGTTGAAGTGCTTGCTGTCAGAGCAGGAGCCGCATTGACGGGAGGAATGTCCGTGGGAACTTACAGCCTGTCAGCATCTCCCCCCCCTCAATATCCCCAAAGACCTCCTCCTCCTCCTCCGTGACCTCTCCCTGATCCACCTGGGGGAACTGGGGCTCAACAGTTAGGATGCCACCCTCTTCCTGTTTTGTGTTTTGCTCTGCAGTTAATGTGAAAAAGGGAATGGGAGGTTTCTGCAGTAGATGCTTTGGGCAACGATTCATGCCATTCAGGATAAGAATCTGAATGGATTAGATAGTGGGGTGCAAAATGTTGAATTGCTCATAAGCTACAGAGTGAGAGTCTGATGGCATAGAATAGGCTCCATTTTGTGTGAGGGACAGAGGAGGAGTGAATTAGCATCCCCAAGCTAGAGATGGGATGGGAAAAGTTGCTAAGGTGATTTGGTTATTTTAGTCAGTTGGATGTTCTGTTTTCTTTACTCACTTATTTTGGCTCAATTGGAAATGCTAATTGTGTTCACTAGAGTTAAGTTTTGCTTGTTTTATTATTAAGTTGTTGATTTGTTTATGTCATTTATTTAATTTTGTTATAGATTTTGACACTTTTGTATTTGTTGTTGTTGTTATGTGCCTTCAAGTCGATTACGACTAATGGCGACCCTATGAATCAGCGACCTCCAAGAGCATCTGTCATGAACCACCCTGCTCAGATCTTGTAAGTTTGGGTCGGTGGCTTCCTTTATGGAATCAATCCATCTCTTGTTTGGCCTTCCTCTTTTTCTACTCCCTTCTGTTTTCCCCAGCATTATTGTCTTTTTGTATGTTGTTTTTATTGTTATTATTTTATTTCATTGTTCCCTGATGAAGAGCAGGTTATAAATACTTAGAAATAAATGGGAAAATAATGAATAAATGAAACAAACACTGATCAAGATCCATATTGAAATAGGATTCCAGCAAGAATCTTTTCAATCAAATAGCACTATCTGTAACAAAGGCGTACAAAAAGTCTTATGTGGCAGTGCTGTGACATTAAGATAACAAATCTGTCAAACTGACAGATTTATTAAGACAAGCACCATTACCTGTGTAGGCATAGCAAAAAATAATCTACTGAATACCAGCAGTTGTTAGCTGGTGACAGTGAGATCATAAAGTAACTTGATCAAATGTTGCTAAGTCTAGGAGAGCAATCCAATTGCCAGGGAACCGGTGGAAGGGAGGCTGGCTGAGGAGGAGCTGGTGGAAAGCTTCACGGCATCCTCCTCCTGCTCAGGAGCTGCCAGCCTGGCTGAACATGGTCTCTGGTGGGAGCTGCACGCACGAGCTGTCTAGGAAGCAGCAGCTCTGGCAAACAGGCCTCTCGGGGAGTAAGCATTCCCCACAGGCCTGAATGGATTTTTATTTATTTTTTACTTCTGGTGGAGTTTGCAGAGGGATCGGGACACAGGAGAGGGGTCTGACCATGAGAAGGATCTTGCATAAGTCCTCTCCTTGGCTCCTCCCCCCATGCCTCTGGAACACCCTATTTTGGGGGCTTCTACTGGCCATACATCTGCCAGGCTGACTGTCCCTGGCAGACCCCCAGTGGTGCCAGCAGGCTCCTTGGGGAGCCACATTTCTGCTGTGGTGGGATGCACAGCCAGCACCCACCCTAGCCCAGCGGAATTGTGAGTCGGATTGCGTCATAGGATCATATTGACAAAAGAATAACAAATGTAAATATTTTATTCTTAAATGCATTTCCTATTCTGTCCTAAGCCCCTATCCATCTTATTCATCCCTGGAGTAAAACCTTCCTTTTTTTTTTTTTTTTAGAGTATGTTAGACGTTCTCACATGAATATACAAAATAAATAGTACACACTAGTGGACAAATGTGATTAGTAATAGCTACATCTAAGTGCTCTCTATGTGTTACTTATGTGGAGGGGATATAATGCAAGAGTGGGAAGCAGGACGGTGCTCCTATGCCTACCCACGGCATCAGGCACACTTCCCAGTCCTACCTAGATATCTGTGCATTAGTGTGGTAATCTGCAGGAAAGGAACACATTCTCAAGCAGCTGCTGATGTATAGGATTCCACCTAACTGGGGCACACAGTCATGCTAGTGTCTCAATTATATGGGGTGATGAGTTGCTCACTGTAAGATTGTGTTGTGCTGTAAATTTTCTCGTCTTAAGTGGGTGAAAAGTTCCTATACCTTTACCAGTATTCCAAATAGTAGTCAGAGCTTTGTCCTGCTGCTTATGGGCTGAATTTCCTATTCATAAGCTAGTTTTTGAATTTTTTTTTAAAAAACAAAACACTGTTATAGGATGCTTTCATTTAAAAGGTCAAAGTTCAGGAAATGCCTGCCATTGCTTGCCTGTTCTCTCCATCTCTATTTTTCCTCCCAAACAGCAACAGACAAACGGTTTAATTGAATACCTGGACAATTTAATGAGAACAGTTATGTGCCGACAAGCTGGTTAATAAGAGTGGGCAGTCAGAATTGAATATGTTTAGAGAACAAATGGTAGTTTTTAACCCTGCCTGTTCAATTCCAGATTCCAGGCTACTCCCCTCAGGGTTTTCCAATCAACTGGGAAAGAATCCAATAACATATGTGAAATCGTTCCCTTCCACTTAGCACTGTTTACCCATCCCATCACCTGCCTATTGAATACTGCTAATATATATCCTATCTGGATTTTGCAGTCAGTCACTTTTTTTTGAGTTACTGATCTGACCCCGCCTTCTTCTACAGCACTGAATTTTTAAACTTTTTTTTAGCTTTGTCATTGTGAAGGTCAACTTTTTTCCCACAGCACAGTGTATGTTCAGTTATGTACAGTGTTAAGTCTTTCTTTCTTGTACTTTTCACCCCCTCAGGAACATTGCATAATTTTTCATGAGAGCTTTCTGACAAAAAAAAAAGCACTCAGCCTCAAAAATACTGATATAAGGGGTTTGTGGGGGTCTTAGTGAGTAATACCCATAACCTCTAAAGTCAGAGTGCATGGCTTAGCTTCAGCTCTTGGGTGTAACTGAAAAGAGACTTATGGCTTTAATGGCATTTCTAGTGCATAATATTAGAGAACAAAAGAAAGAATGTCACAAGAAAAGTTCCAAGCAATGGTATGGGATATTATCTATTTCCCCAAAAGGTTTCCCCCCCACCTTCACAGATGCTAGAGCACTATATATGTTGTCCATCAGAGGCAAGTTGCTTTCTTGATCTATTCAGAAATACAATTGTATCCTATAATTCAAGACTATATTTTGTAGTCTTTTTTTCCTTTTGTAAATCCTTAAATAATCATGTTACAAAAATGAAATCATGCATTGTGTGCGTGCGTGCGCAGACACATACAGAGGATCCACCTCACCAGAAAAATACATCATCTTTGGGTGGAATTCAATATTGTGTGAGCAGACTTCCTCCTCTCCACCTCACTGCAGCCGCTGCATGTCCCTCAAATCTGCTCTAGAGGTCCTAAAACCCCCTGGAACAGATTTTGTGAGCATGCAAGGGCTGCAGGAGGGGAGAAGAGGAAGCTGACATTCCATTGTGCACCCATTATTTTGGTCTTTTAAAATATGATCTATTTGTGTACCATCTGACCAGTGAAGCATCCAGTTCACACAGCCAATGGATTTGTGGACCTTATCTGAAAGTCCTTATCTTACTCAGTCAGGTAAGTTTAAAGGATGAGAGAAGTGTGGATGGTAAGATATCAGATGGAGCTCAGTGAAGAAGCCTCCAAAAGGAAATCACAAGGGTCTGATCCAATACCTAAGCCAGGAAATGCTTGTTTACATGCACAGTGGTTTTCAGACATAAAATGCTGCCAGATCTAACAACCAAGGATCCTATATTTCTTGTGATGGTTCCCCAGTTGTGGGATTACCTCCCAAGAGAAGTTTGTTTTGGGACTAGCTCTGCAAAGTGAAAACAATTCTTGTTGCCTGTGCTTTTAATGAACAGCAATGACTACAATCATGCTGCAATTGAATTCCTATGTGGGTTTAATGCCATTTTACTCTTGATTTTATGCTGCTCTTTTGCGGTTTTGTATTCTTGTAGTGTATTGTTTATGATGTTTTCTATTCAGTTATGTTTTATTTTTGAAGATGCCTTGTGAATTTGCTTTTAACTTTATACCTAACAAGGTATAACTACTTTAAATAAAAATAGTTTATTAATTTATAACTGATTTATATACTGTCTTAAGAGGCAGTTTCTTAAAACAGCTATTATCCCAAGATGGTATACAATTATAGTAATCAATCATCATAATAAGCAAAAACCACAAAAATATATAAAACATAAAAATATATAAGCATCCAGTTAAAAACCACATTACACCCCTTAAAATTAAGTAGCAGTAATTGATACAATTAATTAATTGTTATAGAAATGGCAATTAGCAAAGGCAGCTGATGTAAAACAAAAGCAGTTAATTAAAGGGGAGTTAAAATAAAAATGTTATATATATATATTTTTAAAAAAAGTTTCCAGTGGTGAGGCCACCATTGGAAACCATTGACCAACAGTAAAAATTTGTCATATATAAAACAATGGTAATCAAATAGCAGATATTTCCAGGCATAAAATATAACCTGTCAAATATCAAATAACATTGAAAACTAGATATTGATGGAGTACAGTGATGCAGATGCTGAGCTGCAAATTCATTTCAGTTATACACATAGCACTTAAAATTTGTGGAATGTTGCAAAATGCTGGATTGCAACATTGAAAATTAGACATAGCTTTTATTGCAGCCCATAGCTGGGAAATGAAGAGGCAAGACAAGATGAAGTGTGGGTAAATTAAGGGCCACATTTATTGAAATAAAGCCAGTTAAGTGCTTGATTGCATACTAAATGATCTACAGAGACAATTCCCAGACCTAACTCAGACCCAATTGGGCAAGGACACCCTGCCATGGGAAAGGGGGTGGTCTAAATCCAATCCCCTTCTCTGGGCCCCATCCCCGCAGGATGGTTAGGGAGGCCTTCCTGCTCCACCCCCCCTCAGGGCCACACAACCTCTGAGTGGGTGTTACAGGTTAGCCCCAAAGGTGAGCTTTATCCTGCCAACAGGCCGCACAACCTGGAAGGCAGGCCTCACAACCCACCAATCAGCTTAAAGTGTGCCTAAAGGTGCTCATCAAACCCTACCCTGTGAAATGCCCACACATATCCATCACAGAAGAAGGCAAGCCTCAGCTTAGTCCCTCTTCCCCATCTGCGACCAATAATTTCACGCAGGGCACTATGCAGATCAGTCAGAAACAGATTGTTACCCAAGTCAGACATATGAACACCATCTGGCTGGTAAAGATCAGTCCTTCCATGCTTCACCTCCGGGTGATGTATTACCTTGCCCTGACAATCGGCAAGAGTGAGCTGGACCTCCTTATTTACTTTCCTGCTAGCCTTGTTCAGGCCCCTGGGGTCAATCCCACTCCCCCAAATCTTCCTGGGGAGGATATCTGACCAGACAATCATGGTCTCAGGCCACCTTCTCCATATGGCCTCCAAGTTCAGGCAAGTCTGAATGATAAGGGCTTTTCCCTTCAACATTCCCAGGTCATTGCCTCCAAATGAATAACCAAATCCTGCAGAGGGTGCTGCACCAATGAAGCATCAAAAAGCATTGGCAGGAGGTGTTCCCACAGTAGGCCATATCTACCCAGCCACTGGACTGAAGCACAATGGCTGGCCCTGACTGGGTTCCGTACCTGATCTGCAACACCCTCCTCTTGGCCAAGAACACCATGCTGTGGCCACAAATGAGTACCTTGACTCTCTCCAACCTGTTAAAACAGAAACAACAATTAACAATATGCTCATTAGCACAACAATCAATGTGGCCCCTTGATTGGCCTAACATAAGCCCAGAAATCACCCGATCGACAGCGCCCCACCTCCTGAATTGCTATGTTTCCAAATCCCAACGTGGCTGATGTGGAAGTCACACCTATCCTGAAAGAGTGCATACCAAACAGTCCAGGATCCAGACCCAAACAAGAGAAGGCCCATCTGGTGATGGACAAAAAGTCAAAGGCTGCCCATCTTGATGACAAAATAGGAAGCCCTCAGCCATACCCCTAAGGTGCAAAAATGAATCCAAGGCCTGGACTGGGCAGAGCCCACCAACAGAAAAAGCCAAGGTAATAACAGCTCCTCACCCTCTCTGGTCAGTCTTTGACCTGCATATCCGAATCTATACACCACTGCCATCCACAATCACATCACCTACCTCCACAGCTCAACTGGACTTGTCATTTCTCGAAGAGGCCAGCAACTCTCCCATGTGAAAAGCCCGAAAACCACTAAAACCGCTAAAACAGCAACTGCATGGAATAAAACTGCCTCATAACTGGAACTACATAAGGGCCTCCATAGCCCATGAAAACCCAACAAAATCTCTGGTGTGATAGGGCTGCGAGTGTCAGGTGCAGGAGGATGGGCCCAAGTCCACCCTAATCCTAATCCTAAAATCTTCCTAATCCTAAAATCCCTGGATGAATCAGGCATACCCTTAATTTGGCCAAAAATCCAATTCCAGCTAACTTACCCCTAATGGTCTTCACTGAAAGTCCCTGATGGTGAAGAACCACACAAAATTCCACCAACCAATCCACTGGGATAGGCCAAAGAGAGAATACCCCCTGCTCAGACAAAAACTATCACATTCCCTACCTGCTCTCAAATAGGAGTTTCTTATGCTGGTGGCAAGGGACAACATTATGGCCTTCTCAGCTTCAAACTGCCATGTTCCCAAGGTGCCACCAGCATTGGCTCCGGTTGAAGCCTGGCCAAAGGGGCCAACTCCCGAAAACACGACATCTAATGGTGAGAGAGGGCATCTGCCATGCCGCTGTCCAGGCCAGGTACATGGCGAGCAAGAAAAAGAACATTAAATTTAAGGCACTGTGTTAGAAAAGCCCATACCAAAACCATCACTCTAGCATTCCTAGAAGAGAGTTGATAACGTGCACGGTGGCCTGGTTATCACACCAAAAATGAACCACGGAGTTAGCCAACTCAGCTGTCCACAGATGCTTGGCAACTACTATAGGAAAAAACTCCAAAAAAGTCAGATCCCTAGTGATGCCAGCCTCTGCACATGCCACCTGCCATGCCTCAGCGCACCAGCTATCCTGAAAAATAGCCCCCAAACCTAAAGCCCCGGAGGCATTGGAATGAACTTGCAACTCCGCCTCCAATAGCAAATCCCTATGCCAAAATGAAACCCCATTAAACTGGTCCAAAAACTGACCAAACTGACAAATCATCCCTCATATCCCTGGTAATCCTAAACTGATGATGAGGCCTGCTGAGACCCTTCATCAGATCACAAATCCTACGCAAAAATGCTCTGCCAGGTGCTATGACTCTGCACGCAAAATTTAAATGCCCTACCAATTCCTGAAGCTCCCTGAGGGTCACCTTCCTAGCCTCCCTCATGCTCTCAACCCTGCATTTCAACTCCCCTAATTTAACTTCCAGTCAATGACAAGTCTGTGCTACCAAGTCAAGCTTGATAACCAAAAAGGTGAGCACAGGTGAAAGGGCCCTCAGTTTTCTCTCTGGCCAAAGGCACACCTAGCTCCTGTGCCAACTGCCCAAACGCCACCAACAGCTGACTACACTGCTGTGACCAAGCAGGACCAGCAAAAAGAAAATTGTCCAAATAATGCACTACTGCATCACAGCCTGTAGATATCACGACACAGTGAGACACGGTGAGACCAGAGTTCAATTTCGGAGCCCCCCTCGTAATTCTGGTCTCCGCTTTTATTTTACCTCCGCCTGGAGGCGTGGATTATTTTGTCTCCATAAACAGCCTATGACCTTTAACTATTGTATAACATCACGTACATACATAGTACAACAGCATTATCTACGTGGCAATATGCAGGCAGTTATTTAACCACTACAGATGTCAGTATCGTTTACAGCCATAAAGTTAACCACATCCTGTTTTTCCACTGGTCAGATCGCAATGTCTTGAGAGATAGTGTACTGAGAACAGCAGCGTGGTTTGCCAACGTATGCTGTTCATTCAGTCCACCCCACATCTCCCCCTTTTTTATTTTTTAGCAAAAAGTAATTACTACGTAATGGTCGCGGAGCAACAGGTGTACACGTCTGGAAAAGGTATTGTAAAAAACAGCATAAGCCTATACTTAAAATGAGTAAAAGAATAGCATATCTAAGAATCTGACTTAGCCATCCAGTGGGCAGCCAACTCCAAAGCCACTGCCACCAAGTTGTAGGGGCGTCCTGCAAAATGTTATTAGCTAGATCCTTCAAGTTTTTTACCTGTGCTCTGATTTCAAAACTGTTGTCAGTTAAATTAAAACAGCACATATTCTTTATAGTTTCGCACCCCAACTGATGTTGTAATAGCAGGTAATCTATAGCTGCACGATTATCCAAGATAGCTTGTCTTAATATACCCTGCTCTTCATTTAACAAAGCAATGGCTCGAGAGGTGGCATTTATCATCTTAACATAATTACAGGCTAATTTATGTAATTGATTGCTGTTACTTACTGCCAATGCAGGAAGTCCAACAAGGGAGATGGCTAGTGATACACTTTCTGCTTTATTAAGCAATTCCACCTTGTCATTACAATCAGCCGGCATGGCAACAGCTTCTCTTTTCCTACGTTGGGCTAGCAACTCCCTTTTATGAAGGAAAATGGGAACCAGTCGACTCAGGCAACAGATGGTATCAGAAATATTAGCGGGAACATAATTAAAAGTGGTTTCTCCACATGTCCAAAACCATCCACCTGGTAAAGGAATGTGTCCGTACATACTGGATATGTTAATGTGCTGTGTACAATTCCATGTGGGTCTCCCAACCTTTAGACATCCCTTCTGCACCTTATGTCGACTACAATTAACCATCCGAGCACACGTATTATTAATGGAATTTGCAACATGTGATGTAAATAATTGAAAAGCATTAACAGGCAGCTGGAAGGTTGGAGTTCCCCAATTCGAAACAGTATGATATTTAATCTCTGAAGTATTCATGAACCGCCCAAGTCCTGTAATGTTCCCAATATCCCCAGGTGCTTTGCATACGGGTATTAAACATGTTCCCAACATACCCATTTCCTGTACATGTTCAGTCATGCAAAAGTCACTCACATTTGTCATTCTTGCTAACTGAACCCAGATATTGTGTTGAAACCGCATCCCCAACTCCTGCCCCAACCTGTCAGCCCCGGCGCTTCCTAAAATCCAACAAATGCAAAGTACAAAAATAGAATTTGTATTTAAAGACGCAATTAAAGCAAGAATGGTATTCTCAGTTGTCTTGTCCACCCCGGCTTGTTCCATTGCTTTTTCTGCTTGTGTTGCTAAGTTCTTTATTTGGCCCCAAGTCACGGGAGGTTGCGGAACATTCCGACCACGCTTCCTGGAAGACATCCCAGTATCCTGAAGTTGCAGAGAAAAATTAGGGATGGGATTCTTAAGATTATCGTGCCAGGACATCGTCTTTCCAGGGCCGGATACACCTAGCAGGTACCCACACAGGACCGTCAGGCGTAGACACAGCCGCGTAACCTCGACCCCACGTTATAAGCGGAACTGGGCCTTTCCACTCTGGATTTGGTAGTTGCCGAAACTGCACCCGCGGGGCAGGTAGAGACTCCGACTGCTGAAAATGCCGCTGCGCTCGAGTAGAAAAGGAAAAATGAGTATTGGGAGATTGAGACAAATTTAAATGATTAATGGTAAACAACACTTGTGCCAGCCACTCCTCTTTGGTGGCCAATCCCAGTGGTACTCCTCCTTTTTGTTTTTGTTTAAGCAAATGCTCTTTAAGGGTACGATTGGTACGTTCGACGACAGCTTGACCTGTAGAATTATAAGGAATACCAAACAAATGTGTAATGGACCACTTAGTGCAAAACTGTGCAAATTGCTGTGAAACATATGCAGGGCCATTATCAGTTTTTATCGTCTGAGGTTGGCCCATGATGGCAATAGAACGAATGACATGATTAATAACATTCTTAGTTTTTTCCCCTTTCTGAGGAGTTACCCATATGTATCCGGAATATGTATCTACTGTAACATGCAAATACTTCCATGGGGAGAAAGTAGGAAAATGTGTAACATCCATTTGCCACAACTGGTTAACTATGAGACCTCGTGGGTTCACTCCTGGTTCTGGGGATAGAGTTAACTGTGTGCATTGGGGACATTGTTGAATAATGGCAGAGGCTTCCTGGGCAGTAAGATGGAATTGCTTCTGGAGTGCTTTAGCATTTTGATGATGAAGGGCATGACTTTCTATGGGTGTGCAAAGGAGGGCACGAAGAGCCTGATCAGCATATTGATTACCTTCTGTTAACAATCCTGGGAAAGGTTGATGACTGCGAATATGAAATATAGCAAATCGACAAGACCGAGTATGTATGAGTTTTTGAAGTGTAAGCATAAGAGCAAGTAGATTAGTGTCCAGCATGGGAGAGACATAACTACCGGGTAACAGTAAACGCAAATTTCGGTGCGTCTTGCGCTTGTAACGGTATTGTGAAAAAGCAATCTTTCAGGTCTATAATAGCTAAGGAATAGTCATATGGAAGTAAATTTGGATTAGGCGTCCCACATTGTAGCGGACCCATGGGCACAATTAATTTATTTATTTCTCGTAAATCATGTAAGAGCCTCCACTTTCCAGATTTCTTTTTAATCACAAACACTGGGGTGTTATAAGGGCTATTACTTTCTGCTATATGATCAGCTTCCAGTTGCTCCTTTACCAGTTGGTGCAGAGCTTCTAATTTTTCTTTGGGTAAGGGCCATTGTTCTACCCAAATGGGTATGTCTGTCTTCCATTGTAAAGGAAGAGCTGCCTTTTGTTGGCTAATCATTAATAACAATGGTGGTCTGGAATTGCTCCAGTAAATCCCTTCCCCACAGATTTACTGAAATGTCCAAAATACAAGGGCGAATGTGGGCTATACGATCACCATCAAGAGCAACAACTTGTATCCAATCCTTACTCCGTTTTGAATCCTGAGCTCCGCCCACTCCCCACACAGAAGGGGCCACTTCTACTGGCCAAGAGGATGGCCAGTTATGTTCAGCAATTACTGTGACATCTGCCCCAGAATCTATAATACCTTCAAAAATAACATTGTTTAAACAATACTTACGAACCGGTTTCTCCCTGGTCACTTCTGCCAGTACTGCAGCTACCTGTGGATGGAAAGGATTACCTGAAATACTCACACTCGGCGATTTCGTCCTTGTAGATCCGAATCCACCAGTACGTTTTTGGGAGGAAGTGTTCGATGTGAAAAGACGATATGGCAATAACAATAGTTGCGCAAAAGAATCTCCCTTCTTCAACTGAAGGGGAAGGTGACTCCAATACTGAATATAAATAATTCCCTGATAATCAGAATCAATAACACCAGGTACCACCATTATATTATTCTTGGAAGCAGAGGATCGCGGTAGTACAAGGCCTACGGTGCCTTCTGGTAAAGGGCCAGTGAGTGTGGTAGGCATTAAAAGAACTGCTCCAGGCAAAGGAACATCTTTTGACTCTGCATGTATTAAATCAATTCCAGCGCTTCCTTGAGTAGCAGGGGTGGGTACACTTCCTTGAGATTCGGGGCTGGAAGCCTGCCCCAAGTTCAGTTTCCCTCAATAGGACGGGAAGACACATTGGTATTGGTAGTGGGAGCTGAACGACACTGATTAGCCCAATGATAACCCTTTTTACATTTCGGACAGATCTTCTTTGGCCGGTTTGTAACAGTGCCCCCACCTTTAAATGCTCCTCCGCCAGGAGCCCGACATTCCCTTCTGAAATGACCAGGCTTTTGACAATTAAAACAATTGCCTGTAGGTTTGTTACCCTGTCTTAATGCCCCAGCTAACAATGTCATGGCATGAACATGTGTACCTACCTCTGCACAAGCTTGAATCATGTCTCCCAATTCATATTGAGGTCTATGAATAATGTTTTTCAAAATCTTTTTACAGTCTGTGTTAGAATTCTCGTAAGCTAATTTTAACAATAATTCCCCTTGTGCCTGAGGGTTATCAACCTGCCGTGTCAGAGCCTCTTTCAAACGGTCAACAAACTGAAAATAGGGCTCTGTTGCTTGCTGCCGTACATTCGTAAAAGAACGTAAGGGTTCTTTCCCAGCAGGCACCTTTTTAAATGCTTTCTGTATACACTCAGCAGTTCGATGAAATGCGGCTTCAGGCAATACCCCTTGTTGTGCTATGGTAGCAAAATTACCTGACCCATAAATTTGCTCGGGAATGATATTAGCATCCCCAGCTGCTATAGCAGCATGTCTAAATTCTTGGTCCCAAACTACATATTGCGAAGGAGTCAAAATCATCCTAAAGAGATCCTTCCAATCTTGAGGGATCATGTTATATCCAGTAGCTACTCCTTCCAACATCCCTTGTACATAATTAGCCGTAATCCCATATTCTCTTACTGCCTTATTTATTTCTCTAATAACAGAAAACGGAAGAGCTGTCCAAGTTGCTATGCGATTATTAGCATTATTAGGATCTGGCTGATATGTAACGGGAAAAGCTGAAATTGTACCCTCCCAGTCTCCCATTTCTTCCATAGATAATAATCCTGAGGCTGCAGCCTGAGCTATGGCTGCTTTAACCTTCCCAGTAACCTGTTCTTGTTGGACTGGAGGGCTATATGGAGGAGCATTTACAAATTTCTCAATATCCTTTTCAGGTGTAGGTAAAGAAAGTTGGGGATAAAGAGGAGTTTTCTGGTCAGAATTGGCAAACAGCGATGTCTCTTTTATCCCTAAATGACTAATGGCCTCAGCACACTTTTGCCATAATAAGAGATGGTGAATAGGTGCTCTTGGTTCTTCATGTAATTTTCTCCCTATCTTTATCCAATCTGACTGACGTAGCGATCCTTGCTCTGGATACCATGGACATTGACATTGAATTGTTTTTAACAATGATTCAATGTGAGAACGACTTACAAAAGCTGAGGTATCCTGTTTTAAAATTTTTTGTAGCTCTTGTGCATGAACCTTCTGCTGAGCTGACAATTCCCCCCCCATACTCACGAATGGGAGCTGTACGCTGAGGTGCACCGTTGGCTGATCCTGCCAGTGGGTACGAGGGTGTTTGTTCTGAATCACGTCGGGGTCACCAGATGTAGATATCACGACACAGTGAGACACGGTGAGACCAGAGTTCAATTTCGGAGCCCCCCTCGTAATTCTGGTCTCCGCTTTTATTTTACCTCCGCCTGGAGGCGTGGATTATTTTGTCTCCATAAACAGCCTATGACCTTTAACTATTGTATAACATCACGTACATACATAGTACAACAGCATTATCTACGTGGCAATATGCAGGCAGTTATTTAACCACTACAGATGTCAGTATCGTTTACAGCCATAAAGTTAACCACATCCTGTTTTTCCACTGGTCAGATCGCAATGTCTTGAGAGATAGTGTACTGAGAACAGCAGCGTGGTTTGCCAACGTATGCTGTTCATTCAGTCCACCCCACAACAGCCAACTCGCCTCCTGAGAGCCCACTCAAGGAATGTACTAAAGCGCTCAAAAGCTGAACAGGAAATAGAACATCCCATGGGCAAAGTTCGATCTACATAAAACAAAACCTTGAATGAAAACCCCAGCAGATCAAAGTCCAAAGGATAGACTGACAGGAGGTGAAAAGCTGACTTGATATCACACTTACCCATGAGAGCCCCAGGGCCAAAACACTGAACCATAACTACTGCGCTGTCAAAGGAAGCATAACATACTGAACATAAATGCTCAGGAATAGCATCATTCACCGACTGACCCCTAGTGTAAGACAGGTGATGAATGAGCTGAAATTGTCCAGGATCTTTCTTAGGAACAATGCCCAAAGGATATACCCTTAAAGGGGGCATAGGAGGGTAATCAAATGGACCCAAAACCCGTCCCTCAGCTACCTCCTTATCTATTTTCTCCTGCACCACTGACTCCATGCCAACAACCCACTTAAGATTCCCTGACATGTAAGGCCTATGGTCCCCACTTACTGGAATCTGAAAACCACAATGGAAACCTTCCCCCAAACAAACTGCATCTGCCCTCCTAGGATAGTGCCAGAACAACTGCAGAAGCCACTGAATATTAATTGGGGTGGGACCCCTTACCTGAAGGCTGTCCTCCAGATCCAGTTTTTTTCCCTTTCTGAAAACCCCTGAACCGCCAAACTCTAGAGCAGCTGGTAAACAGATGGGAGCCATTGCAGATGGAACACTCATGTCTAACTTTATACGGATTTCTACTGCAAATGCCTTTAGTGCTGAACTCCCAACAGAGCAGGAGGGGTTGAACCCCCTGCTCCGTGGACCCACGGGGAGGCGCCACATTGGCAGACTTACCAAGTAAATGCGCACTGTCCACCCAGTCACCTTGCACAGGTCGAGCTGCAGTCACAAACTGCAACCATAACTCTGGGTCCTTCCACTTCCACTGTAGGTGGACATCTACTGCTGCCCTCATCCTAAAAAAAATATCATAGGCCAGCCATGCTAATCCCATGAATTCCAAATACACCCTAAAATTATATCTAGGTACTTCACTAAAGCTGCCACCCTCATAGGCTGGCACTGGAGCACTACCCCCATGTAAATTAAAAATGCTGCCATCTAATTGCCCCAGGTCCTATCCACCTTGTTCCTTTTAAAATTCTCATTCTCCCTTTCCTCCTGCTTATCCTTTCCCTTCTGTTTGGGCTCTCTGTATAACAAGGAAAACACAGCTACACATTCCCCTTTCCAAATGCACTCCTTCGTTGCCAATAACAAATGAGCTCCGAGGGGAGCTGATGTCTCCCCAAATGGCATGGCGCCAGCCCGGACAGAAGCCAAAGGATCAGCAGGGAGCTGAGCCACCCCTGCAGCAGGAGTGCCCATAGAAGTCTAAACCTGCCTGCAAGCCTCACTCGTGGGCTGCTGCTGGACCAGAGGAGACATACCCCTCCCATACCCAGCAGGCACAGCCCCTGCATAAGGAAAATAAGGCTACCCCTGAGCCGCTCCCCAAGGCATGACCCAAGGCCCCATCCCAGGCAACCCAGGCATTCCCCACACATTTAGTGAAGGAGTGGACTCACCAGAACCCAGATGAGCTGCAGCCGCTTCCACTGCAGGACTCCCTGCAACCACCGCCTCTACCTCAGGTACCGAATAAGCAGGTGCGAACTGACCCAAGGAGCCCTTCAGGGCAGCTGATTGGTCTAAATCAGAATTCCAATCAGTGTCATACTGACCTTTCTTACCCTGTGGACCTCTAGCTGTCTTAGGGCTTATCCAAACGGAGAGGGATAATCCACGGTTTCCATATTCGGTTTGTCATCTGATAGTCCTCACTTTGCCTTTTAGTTTGCTCTTTCCCAATTAAAAAAACCCGCTCTTTTGCACCCACACACGCAGTGGTAAGACCCCTACATTCTTTTCACTTTTTCCAAGCTCCGCCTCTAAAACCTCCCCCTATCAACCAACTGGTCAGCAAAAAAATTAGGTATGCTCCTCTCCCCCTTTGCAAAGAAGCACAATATGGCTGTAAAGGAGTTCTCACCTCAGAAGGAAAGGCTGCTGGTCGGTTTCATGCCTGCCTTGTTTGTATTTGTGATCTTAAACACGTAAACGAATGTATGCTTTTCTGCCTTTGTTGATATTTAAGTAGATAGACACACTGGCAATTGCGCTTATTTCTCCAAAAAAGCAAGAAACATGTCACACACACCCTCCTTCTCCCTTTCCTTCCCACTGAGAATGAAATTGACAAAACTTTCCAGGGCAGGCTTGAAACCGACCAGAAGCCCTTTTCTAAGTTTGTATTTGCGATATTACACTTAAACAAATGTATGCTTTTCTGATTTGAAGCAAAAACCCCAGCCAGTACAATGAAATTGACAAAGCTTTCCGGAGGCAGGCTGAAACCGACCATCCCCGCTTTCTCGCTTGCTGTGCATTGCAGATCTCACCCAGAGCTGCCACCCAGTTTGCAGGCTGGCAAAAAATAAAATGCATCTGCGCAGTAGTTGCAGACCCCCCCCCAACAGCCCACCATTGCGATGATTGGTTCAATTTTCCCGGGCTTATTCTCGCACATGCGCAAAAGCGCAGATACATGATTGGCTGGAATGTGGAGAAGGGGCAAGGGGAAATGCCCAAGAACCGCCCATCAGCTGTAAAGTCCATGGTATTGCATCCTAACTCCTGAAGGCACAGCGGATGATTCCCGGTTTTAAAGAGCCAATCGCATTTTTGCCAGTATTGCAAGAAGCGGATTTAACCCGCGAAAATGTGTAACAGTGCGAGGCGTCATTTGGACGACCGAAAAATAATGAACACACATAGCGGGCGTGTCACACATTTTGCAGTCATCTGGATGAGCCCTTAGCCTTCTTCCCACTAGCCTCCTGAGGTTGCCTGTTCCACCTCTTCAGCGACTCAATATGGGCTAACACTGAAGCCACGTCAGGTCCATCATCCTCTGAGGATGACGACTCCTGGGGAGGAGGAGGGGGCCACTGAGCAGGGTTCTTCCCTTTACCCTTTGATCCACCTGCACCCTTCTTGGTAGGCATATTAGCACACACTAGGCCTATCCCTACTGAAATGACAGACCTACCTATAACTTAACTGCCGCCTCAAGATGGATATGCAAAATGGCCACCACACACAAGGCAGCCAAAATAGCCTCAAAATGGCTGCCCAAACTGGCTGCTGCACACTAGGCAGCGAAGTGGCACAAAATGCCCACCTCAAAATGGCTACCACCACCCCAGGCAGTAGAAAATGGCCAGAAGCCCAAACGGCCGCATCCCCAGGTGCCAAAGACCAAACGCCACCCTCAGCAACCCCCAGGAATACCACCAGGCCACCCTTCCCACAGCTAAAACTGGCCCAAGGGCCAACCACTGAAGCCTCCAAATCATGTGGCCCAGAGAACCTGCCAAGGGATTCCGCTCTGTTGCCGCCACTCCTTGACATGCGAGCACCTGTCAGGCCCATGCAGCCCCACCTTTGCCACCACCGCTGACCTGCATATCCTTGCTGTGGCCGTGGCTGCTCTCCTCTACCGCTGCAGACTCTCTCTTCCACCCTGTGGGCCTGCACTGCCCAACCTTCACCACCAACCTGCGAATCCTCACCGCCTCTGCAGCCTCTCTCCTCCGCCCCACCCTCCAACAGACAGGCAGTAAACCCAGGCCTCCAGGTACCAAGGTAGGCTGTGACCTGCTCCACGGTTGCATAAAGCCCAAAAGAGGCCGAGGGGAGATGAAGCAGGGCTTAAATAGCCACCCTGCACAACATGGCATGTGTGGCCATGCTGCCACCAAAGGAAGGGGGCTTTGAAGCCATGCCAGGTCTTCCCCGGCATGGCTGCAAAGGCCCGTCATTGCCAGAGTCTTTGGGTCTGATGCTGGTGGAAATTCTCAAAACTGTAAATAGTAAGATATATGGACTTCTGTATGGAAGTCTTTTCCTTCAAAAAAAAAAAGAACTATAATTTTGTGCCAAGAACAATCACAGGAACAAGAGCATGAGAGTGAGGCTTAACTGTCACATTTGTAAGATATTTGTTCCATTATTCAACTTTTCACTGCTTATCTTTCAGTACTGAAAAGCACAACTTCCTAAGCAGAGAGCTGAAGATCTTAATGAACAGCTGAAAAGGTGATGTTATTGGACACATTTTGCACAGTAGAGTCACAACAAACCAGTATATTTTCAATGGTATCATGTAGCCTTCATTTGTATTGTATTAACACAAGCAACCAAGATAAAAGTGGTAACAAAGGTGATTTTTGATGACAAAGCACTTCCTCAAAAATTCCAATTGAGCAGAGATTTTCTGAATAACTTAAAATGATTTTCAGAGGCTTTAACTTGCATAGAAAGCATTATACTTAATAATGGGACAGATTAACTAAAAGTAGCATAATGTGAATAAATTACAATCTATTGTAGCAAAGAAATAATTAGAAATGGACTGGAATATATAAAGAAGTTTAACATTTAAAATTCTATCAGCAAATATAGAAACTCTTCCAGGGACAGAAGATGGATATCTTGAAAATGACTGGGGAGGAAAAACATGCAGATTCCAAAACAAGGGAGGCAGATTCTGTGTCTCTTGGTTCACTTGACAACAAACCTCATTTGGCTACTATTTGCAATGAATAAAATCATAGAATTGTAGAGCTGGAAGACCATCGAGTCCAACCTCCTGCTCAGTGCAGAAATATGTAGTAGGATTGCCAGGTTAGAAGCATCCCCAAACCTGAGATTTCAGGGGTGGGCCCGAGTGATGTCATGGGGCGGGCCCAAGTGATGTCATGGGGCGGGCCCGAGTGATGTCATTAAGCATTAAGCATTATACATCAACCACAGTTGCTTGGAGCATACCATTAAATTTTTTTTATCTGATTGGAAATTAAGATACTGTACAAATCTTAGCTAAAAGATGGAGGGGACATTTAATCTAGCCTACTTGCTTCTGGCAAGAAGGGTTTAAGTGTCCGCAGGACAGGCCAGTCATGAGAAGGCCATTGTAGGAAGAACGGAGACTAGTGTTATGGAGATATTAGATGGGAGCACTCAGGAGTAAAGATGGATGCCCCTGAAGGCTGCAATTCTAAACACAATTACTAAGGGACTAAGGCACATAGAACTCAGGATTTACTTCTGAATAGATATAGTTTGGATTTATTTATTTGATTTATTTATTATTTGATTTATATCCCGCCCTTCCTCCCAGCAGGAGCGGCAAACAGAAACGCTAAAAACACTTTAAAACATCATAAAAAGACCTTAAAATACATTAAAACAAAACAACTTTAAAAACATTTTTTAAAAAAGCTTTAAAATATCTTTTTTTTAAAAGGGTTTAAAACATATTATTAAAGAAAACATATTAAAAGCAATTCTAACACAGATGCAGACTGGATTGTGCTGTTGTTAAAGCTTGACTAGGGATCCTCTGCAAAGATATCCATATCCAAGCAGGGTTGACAAATCTGTGCTTGGAATGCCCTGCCCCTACCTTTCAACATGGTTGCTCCAAACTTCTTTACAAATGTGACCCTTCACTTCTGACAGAGGTCTGAGAAATGAGTAAAAGTAAGAAGATTCTCTACTCTTGTCTGTCTATCCTGTGGGCTTCTATAAACTCACTTTGACATCCAACCCAATTCCAGTGAGTAATAATTAACAGAGAGAAAACACACATGGTTTGGTGTACCTTCACAGGCAGCAGCTTGGGAACAACAACAATTGCAGCCACACTTCCCAGTATGTACATTCTCTTTTACCACTAATGGGCAAGAAACAAAGTGTCATTCAACCAACAAGGTGCATCATCAATAGGTTCAAGGGGGTTGAGCTGAGTACCACTGTTGTTCCTTCTATGGATCAAAGGGAGTGAGGTTAAAGGTAAATGAAATGCAAATAGATAAAAAGAAAAGACAGTGATGATTTCCTAAAGGCAATACCATACCAACCACATGATTCCTATGAGCAAGGCAGAAAACTCACCATCTCACTACCAGTCAGGATTCCTAACCAAAAACCAAAACTAAAAAGATCCTGGCAGCCAGTTAGCCAAGGTCACAGAAATCTCCATGCAGCACAGCCTGACCCGGGGGCTTCAGTTAGTGCAGAATGCTGCAGTATGATTGCTGACTCGAGTGAGACCCTATCAGCACATAATACATCTGCTCTGAAATCTGCACTCGCTGATTTGCTACCAGGCCAAGTTCAAGGTGTGCTTTCCATGTTATGGGTGTCACATAGGACTTGTTCTACTCTTATAAGAAATCAGTCCTTTAGTGTGGCAGCACCTATGCTTTGGACTACCTGCCTACTGACGTTAGGCAGATGCTTTCATTGTACTCTTTTCAGCATCCGCTAAAAACATTTTTATTTAGGCAAGCCTAACCAGGCATGTAGAAGCTATTGTGTTTTTTATCTGTTTTTAACTCATTGTTGGTTTTATTATTTTGAATGTTTTTAAATACCTGTCTTTCACTGTTTTTTCCAATAATTTCATTGTTTTAATTATTTCTATAAACTGCTTTGCGATTTGTTTACAAATATAAATACAAATAAAATGCATAAATAAATTTTGAATTCACTGTGCTCTTGGGTCTGTTTCTACTTTTAGGAACAAAGGAATCTGCTCTATACCGACTCAGACCATTTGGTACCATGTAGCTTAGTACTGATGACATGGACTAGCATTGGCTCTCCGGGATTCCTAGCAATAGTCTTTTCCATAAATTGAATTTTGGACTTTGCATGCAAAGTATATGCCTTACCGCTGAACTACAACCCTTCCCCTGTTTTAAAAAAGTATCTTTTAAAACTGTTATTTTCAATTCACTACTGAACGCACATCATATTTAGGGCAGATCCACACCATTCATTTGAAGCATGTTCAACCCACATTTGAAGCATATGAATCCCACCACAGAATCATGGGAACTGTAGTTTGTTAAGGCTGGTGGGAACTATAACTGTGAGGGGAAAACTAAACTTCCCAGTATGCTTTAAGGGAAGTCATGCACATTAAATGCAAGTTGGATGTGCTTTAAATGTATTGTGTGAATCTACTTCATAAACTTTGCCTGCATGTAAGTCGTTTTAATTATTATTATTTAAATGGAAATGAGTTCTAAAGTTTACTGGGTGACCATGGGCTAACTCACCATCTCTCAGCCTAATCTGCTCCTCAGCATGAAAACAACAGAGGGGGACCAGGATCACCCCAAGGAAGAAGGGCACACTTAAAATGTAGATGAAGTAATAATATACAACCACAGTGTGAAATCAGATACTTATAGGGACATAGTATGAAGAAATATTTATATAAGCATGACTGTCAAATATGTTTATTATATAAACATATTTATGTAAATATATTTATAGTGCAATCCTATGTTTGTTTACTCAATGTATTTAATGGGGCTTACTCAAACAAGGAAGCATGCATAGGACTGCAATTCAACTATAAGGAACTTCTCATCCAATCCAAAATTCAGAATCATGCCACGTTAAGCTGTTTTGCAACTGTTTTATACTTGTTTTATGGTTATTGGATTTTAAATGGATTTATTTCTTCTTGTGAGTTGCCTTGGTTTCCAATCCTACCTCACAGGGTGATTGGAAATATTCCATGTACACACACTGGAGATGTAAAAATGCATCACTGCATATAATAGTTTGTCGACAAAACCAGTTGGTCACTGCAAAACATTTTTTTTAAAAAAAATAAAATCAGTATTAGTTTCCTGCCAAATAAATACAGTGACACCTAAATAAGCTCTGCCTAATTACTTTAAAAATGGGGGGGGTGAGAAAGATTTACAACACAAACACAGTTCTTTGCTATGTTCAATCAAAAGTCCCATTAATTTATAGCATAATCCTAACCATGTTTACTCAAAAGTAAGTCCTATTGAATTCAATGAGGTTTACTCTGGGTTTGTGGGATTAGCATTGCAATTTTATTCCCAGAAAAGTGAATATTGGATTAAAGCTTCCTATGGGAAGGTTTTCAAAATACTGCCCTCTTCAACAGCCTAGGAAAATTTAAATTTGTTGACTCCTGCAAACAAGAGAGAAGAAGACTGAAAGCTATAAATTTGTGAGATTTTCAGATAAGCAGGAAAAAATAACAGATTTCTGGCCTTGCAATGGGGTCAAGGTGCTTCCTGGAGGTCAAGAAATCACAACCCAGAGTTCACTTATCGACTACAAACCTGAAAGGATGGGCTTAGAGCAGCCAACTATGAGCTCATTTAACAGAAGTTGTGGGGGGTGGCTGGCTGATGTTTTGGTATGTATCTTGTGAACCAGACTATCTAGAAACTTACTTTTTAAAAAAAAAATGAAAGCAGAGAGTTGGTACATTATGTGGACTTACCCAGAGATGACCCCAAAATCCAGAGTCTCCGGGTGAAATCTGACCTTGTGACACTGAAGTTTGCTTATCTAGTTAAAGATGAATATTGCTCATTTTGGGAATTGTAGCACAGTGAATGTACAGTCAATTTACTTGTGTGTGTGTGTTTAACAGAAATGCTACTTTGCTGACTTGCATTGTTTGTATAAAGCTGCGTTTGCAAAATAGCTGGGAAAATCAGGTTTTGTTGCAATGTCCAGATGTGCTGAAGAAGAAAGTATCAAATTTTGTTTCAAACATCCAAGGTGAAAATGGGAAAAGCAAGTTCCAAATATGGAACTAGGAAGAGAGGGGAAGGTACCAGTAGGCATGGTTAAAGTGATGTAAGGAAAATGAAAGTGATGTAATTATGATGATAATGATGTTAATGTAATTAACATAACAAAGTTGATAAAAAGGCTAGCAATGCTTAATTTTGCCAGAACTGGCTAAGGATACTTCTCCACGTGCACGTGTTAGCAATAAAGATACTCCTTCTCCATCATTGTTTCGTTCGTTTCTGAACTCTATTGGGTGAGTATTGGGGAGCGAACTCAAGCTACCAGGATCCCAAAAAGGGACTGGGGCGTTTTGTTGGTAACAACCTGGCAACCCTAATTATGTAGCCCTAAATTTGGATTGGATTCCTTTTCCCTGAAATGTCCACCACTGTTTACATGGAATTCCAGTGTTTCTCCAGCATTTGTGCTTTATTTTATATACCAGTTTTCTTAAGGCAAGTGCCTAAGATGGTTTACACAAATGTGGACAGCAACCAAACCATGCCAAAATATCACCAAATTATTTAAAAAACACAATTTTAAATTTCTTAAAAGTTCAGTAAATCCATTATTTTAAACAACTCCTCTGAACTGTTTAAAGTACCCTAATATTTATGTTAGGCAGGAAACAGAGGGAGTTTCTAGACTGTCACTATTTTAGGATGAGATGAGTGAGAGAGTGGCAAGGCACAACATCAGAGAAAGCAGCAAGGAACTGCATTAATGGAGTTTGGTAGACATGTTGCACATGGCTGGTTTGTGCCACTCCTGTCTGGGAGGTGGGGATTGCCCCGGGGTCTGGGTGTGCCTGGCAGCTGATGGTGGCACGGGCTCAGGCCTGATGCTTTGGCCATGGGCCTGTATCAAAGCCTTCTATACCGAGGCCTCAAGAGTGAAAACCAGGATTGTCCTAGGGTTTGCGTGTTCCTGGTCAGCTTGTGGAGGTGAGACCTTGGGCCTGTATCTTAGGCCTCGGGCCTGTATTGGAGCCCAAAGGCCTGTATACAAGGCCAAGTGTCTAGGGAAGGTACTTTGGCCTCAGGCCTGGGAACTAGGCCTATATTCTAAGCCATGCATTTGCACCTGGCTGGTGGATAGAAAGTGGTCAAATTGATTGGCTGGGTTTTTGATATATAGCTGTGTAGTTTTGGAAAAGCAACTTGATAAAGGAGCAGTGCTTATGAAATATACTGATATAGTTCATAAGGCTTATAGTGAATTTCTGTGTGTGTGTGTGTGTCTTCTATGATGAGGCGTTTAGATTATAGGCTTCTATTGAGCCTCATTTGAGGTCAGATAGGCTGGAGTCTGAAATTTTGTTGTTAGTTGTGTCTGGTGCTCAGGCAATTGCTGGAATAGCAATCATTTAATGGCAAAGCTGCAATCTTCTAGTATGGCTTAGGCTGTTCAACTCTGCTTGCTGAGCATGGTCAGTGTGGGAGGAACCCATGTCGGTTTAGGCATGAGTGTGCCATCTGTGGGGGAGGTCACCCTTTACAGAGTGGCCCAAAGCACCTGGTCTCCAATCCTGGCCTTCCCAAGACTGCTAAAAGTTCCTCACCCTGGGTCCAGTCCAATTTGGTTGTCTGTTTTGCAGAAATTGTTGAGCAGTTATCCAAAGCATCTTGCCAAAGAGGGAGCTTGGCCAGTTTTGGTTGGTGCATCACCTTTCTTACCCAAAGGGGATTCTGTTAATGACTATATTCCAGAGCATCTTTGATCAGAGTGCTATGTGTCATAGTGCCACTGGGATTTTGTGTGCAGGTGTGGCCAAGGGGCTGAGATGGGAAAAAGATATCAAGTCAGCTTTCTACCTCCTCCCAATTCATCCTGAGGATTTTGAGTTGTTGGGTTTTTGTTATGATGGTAAGTTTTATGTTGCTAGGGATGTTCCATATCTTGTGTTATGGGATGGTACCTATCTTGTGCTGCCTATCAGTTCCTTTTTGGATTGGGCTCTGAAGCAGCGGGCACATTTGAATAATGTGGTTCATTATTTGGGGTCAGGGCAATGTGCCTTTCTGAAACAGGAGTTTGGGTCTATGGCTGAGTTGGAACTCCCTTTAACAGCAGAAGGAAGAGAAGGGCCCAGTACAGTGTTGACCTTTTTGGGCATAGAGTTTGATTTAGTGGAGCAGTGGGAACACTGTTGGTGCTGTGTGAGCAAGGAAGTGTTATGATTGCAGGGTGTTATGATTGCAAGGAAGGTGATGTTGCAGGCCCTGTGGGAATTAGTGGGACTTTTGAAGTTTGCTTGCTATGTAGTTTCATTTCCGGGCTCTGCATCGTAGGGTGCATGTTATGGCTGAAATGAGAAGGGACCTTGAAATTTGGTTGGGGTTTTTAGAACCGTTTAAGGGGTTTTCATTTTGGTGGGAGAGGCTGTTATTGGAGGCTGATCTGCATATATGTTTGGATGCAGCTGATGCTTGTCACAGTTCAGGGGTTATTTTTTCAGATATGTGGTGTGTGGAGGAGTAGCCTGAGGAATGTCATGTGGGAGGACATGACTTTTTTGGAGTTTTTTTTCCTGTAGTGGTGGCTGTAAATTTGAGGCATCAGGCTTTGGCTAATCAGGCAGTGTACCTATTTATTTATTAAATTTATATCCTGCCCTTCCTCTTAGAAGGAGCCCAGGGCAGCAAACAAAAACACTAAAAACCCTCTAAAACATCTTAAAAACAAAGGCTTTAAAACATATTAAAACAAAGCATCTTTAAAAACATTAAAACAAAACATCTTTTTTTAAAAAAAAACTTTAAATTTTTTTAAAAGTAATTCCAACAGAGACACAGCTTGGGATAAGGTATCTACTTAAAAGGCTTGTTGAAAGAGGAACATCTTCAGTAGGCACCAAAAAGAACAGAGATGGTACCTGTCTAATATTTAAGGAGAGGGAATTCCAAAGGGTAGTTGACGAAAAACGTCCGCTTCTTATGTTGTGCGGAATGGACCTCCTGATAAGATGGTATCTATAGGAGGCCTCACCTGCAGAGCGCAGTGATCAGCTGGGTATATAAGGGTGTAGTAAAATAGATAAAACCAAGGCCATATCTCAGAACAACAGGAGCCTTGCAAACGCTTGAGTTAGCGCTACACCCCACATGTTACACCCACATATGCAACTGTGTATGTCCTATTCTGCTGATTGTATACATTCCTTCCTGCCTGGTTAAGATAAGGCTCTCTGTAAGCTCTCTGTAAGCCTTTGTGATCTGCAAAAGCATATAAAAAGGGGAAGCAGGAAGAAGGGGGGGCAGCTGACGCTTCACCCATTGCTGTGTACGCATGTGTTTGCCCTACTGCAGTAGTTTTGAATAAATGCCTTGAACTCGCAGCTACTTGTGGTCTTTTCTCTACCCGAGAGAACCCTGTAAGTTTTACAACAAAGGGGTAAGATGATCTTTCAGGTATCTTGGTCCCAAGCTGCATAGGACTTTGTACACCAAAACCAGAACCTTGAACTTGGCCTGGTAGCTAATGGACAGCCATGACAAGGGCAGCCTGGTGTAATAACCAGGCTTCAGTGCAAGTAATTAATTCATTGACATCAAAGAATCCTAGAGTCATCCAGTGTCCCTGCTTCAATGTCCTGTTTCTGGAGTGCCATGTTCCTGGTCTGGATAACAGCATTGCTGATGCTTTGTTGTGTAAACAGATGGGCAGGTTCCCAGAGTTAGCCTATTGCCCTAGGGAGCATCCTGAACTTATGCCAGTGGTGCTTTGAAAGCTTTGAGGATGCTAAGGCTGTCTATCTGACAGTGTTCAGAATGGAATGGGGATAGCCTCAGGCTTGGCCTATTCCAATGAAGCAGTTGATGGAGTATTGTGTCCACTTGAAGAGGAAAGGCTCTTCTGTGGATGCTCTGAGAGGTGAGGTGGCTGATTTGTCATTTCTCTCAAGAGATAAGGGGGTTCCAGATTTTTCTAATGACACTCGGATCCAGAAAATGATGGAGGGGTGGCTTAGGAAACACTTTGCTCATCTCAATAAGAGGAAGCTTTTCTCTCCGGATTTGTTGAGGGGCATGAGGTAGCAATGGCCAGCCTTACGCAATTGCCCTTATGAGGTTTCTTTGTTTCATTCAGCTGCCATGACAGCTTTTGGGGGGGGAGGTTAGGATAGAGGAGATGGTTTCAAAATCTGGGTCCAACCTTTCACAGTCAGCTCTACAGTTTCAGGATTTGTTGTTTATTGAGAGTGGCGTGCAACTTAAAGTGCATTGGTCCAAGATGGACCAGAGAAAGATGGGTATGTGGTTAAGTTGTTCCCCTCTGATGAGGCCCAGGTCTGCCTGGTTTGGGCAATGAAGGACTATGTGGGCAAGAAGGGTTCTTCCCCGGGTTCCTTTTTTGCCATGTAGAGCCCTTTTGGCTAAGTATGAGTTTGGGACTGTCACCAAGAAGACCTTAAAGGCCATGGGAGTGTGTCCAAGGAATTTGGTACACATTCTTTTTGGAGTGGGGTGGCCTCGACTATTGTGCATTTGGGTTCGCCACTGAGTAACATAGAGCAAATGGGACAATGGCACTCTGGGGTGTGCAAGGCTTATGTGAGGCCTTTCAAAAGAGAGAAGGGCTGAATGTTTGTCAACATGTTTTTCAGTTTGTTGTTACAGTTTGTTGACAGGTAGCTGGGATGGAGGAGACAGCTTCACAGTTTTCATTGCTGGCCACAGCATGCTTTTTTTTGCTACCCACAGGGTGATGTGTTCATGACTTGGAACACAGTCCTCAGTGTGATAGCCTCAGTGCAAGGGTTAGGTTGGAGAGGCCTGACATGGGGAGGCTTCCAGCGAAGCATGGTAAGACAAACGCCACACACTGTTGTGTTGTATGCAGGTGGTAATGACCTTGGCCTGTTGAAAAGTAAGGTGTTAGTATTGCAAGCTTGGGAGGATTTTGATTTGATTAGGTAGAGGTTGCCCGGGGTCAAGATTTTGTGGTCTGAAATTTGTCTTAGGATACTATGGAGGGAAAATCTGACTCTTAAGGCCCTAGCTAGGGCTTCTAGGAAGGTGAATTGGGAAATTCAGCTTGCAGTGCTGCAAGTTGGGAATGAGATGATTGACCATCCTGATATTCATTTAGGCACAGTGAGGGAAGAACTGTACAGGCCAAAAAGGGTTCATTTATCAGACATTTTAAATGATATTTTCTTGTCTGATTTGCATGTGGAAGTGAGGTCTGCTATTGAAGAGGAGCGGGGGAAGAAGGACTAAAATGAGACTTGTCCTTCTCTGGCAGGTGTGTGGGTGAAAAGGGAGGTATTAGAGATTAGTAATGAGTACCCTGAAGCACTTTAAGATGAATAATGATTCCAGAGACTTGCACACAGGGCTGAGACACCCATAGGGCATGGTATGATGGGATTTCCCACACATGGTCACATTTCCCTATGCAGTTTAGTTAAAGTTTACTGTGTAAAGTGGCTCTAGTTTAAAACCCATCCACTTCTGTCTGTTTGTTTCTGGTTCCTGTTGCAACAAACTCACTTCCCTAAAAGGTCAGACTTTTTCCGATAAGAAAAGCAACTGGAAACTGCACTGGAAAGTGTGGGTGTGGGATAAAACTGGATTTAATGCAACACCTAGCCTCCCCACAAAAAAATCAAAGTGAATGCTCATTAAATAGCCAGTGTCAACTAATCTCCCTGCAAACAAATCAGGATTATTGTTCAATAATCAGGTTGTGTGGAATGACCCTTAAGTACTGCTCAAATTCAGAAATTGTACTGGAGTGCTTGTTGGAAGTGGGGAAGAGCAACTCCTGTTTGGGTTCTTTTTTTTTTTTACTCCAGAAGGAATACAGGCATACCCCACTTAACGTTGCTTCACTTAATGTTGCCTCGCTATAACGTACATGCTCCATACGTCCCCATACCCCGCTTAACGTTCGCACGCTTCGCAATAACGTACATTTTATTGGCATGACGCCGCTGCCATCTAGTGGTGATTGCGTGCAGTACAAGTGAAGACAATTCCTTCACTTTAAGTAGATTTTCACTTAAAGTATACTCTCCGGTCCCATTGTGAACGTTAAAGCAGGGTATGCCTGTATAGAGTTAGGGTCCTCCATTTCGCTAGGCTTGCCTACCTTTACCTGTGCTCTTCTCTACCTAACTTCCTTCCATTGTAAACTGATAAGCACATGGAAGCTGACCTGCCCCTCCTTCCTTTGTCTTTTTCCTCGACCATCCGAGGAGAGAGGAGACATCTTTGTCTTTGTTCACTCTCCTGAGCCATGAGGGCAATACCTAAGTCTGGGCATTGCACCTCCAACTTAGTTAGTTAGAACTAGGTATGCCTTTCCTCGCTAGTATGTATTTCTATCAATAAAGTAGCTTTTCTTATTTTATTAAGTCTTAAGTCTCAGTGATCTAAATGTAGGATAAAAGTCTGCTACTTAGGTAAATACACATATTGGCACACATGCAGCTCAGACTAGGGTTACCAGATCTCCAGCTTTCTGCCGGAGTTTCCGGCATTGGGGGGGTGCTCTCCAGATCTCTGGGCAAATCACCCCCCTGTTCCTGGATCTCCGATTTTCTGGCATGTCCCAGACAACGGGTGCACCAGCTGCTGCTGGGCAAAGACCTAATTTAAGCAAACACCCCGATGTCCACTTCCAAAGTTGCCTTGTGGCTGATTTTAAAGGAGCCGTAAACACGCCACCCTTGACCGTGTTTCTGTTTAAAACATGCCTTGGATGCAACATGGGGAAGCTACCTCCGGGCTTGTTCTCTCCCTTCACCCCGAGAGAAGCCCACTTCTGCCTCCTGCCCCACCTCGCCCTGCCCCTCAGCAGTTTCCCTCTCTTCTCCCCTACCGTCCCCATCACCACCCTCTTCCTGCCGGGCAGCAGGGTGTGTTGCCTGAGTCGGCGGCCTCCCCGCCTCCCCACCCCCTCTGTTTATTTCTCTATTGATTGCTATTTTTAGGAAATCCTTGAGTAGCCACAGGCAGGCTGCGAGAGCAGCACTTAGCTCTTTGTTGCTGCTGCTGCTGCTGTTTCCCTGGGTCCCTCCTTCTCATCTTCTCCTCTGCCTTATCATGAGCCCGGGGTCATCCTCCTTCCTCCTCCTCACACAATGCTCGCTTGCTCTGCTGCCTGTCAGGGCGATGCTCATATGAAGCCCCATCCACAATGACAACAGTAGCGGCGGACGGACAGAAAGATAGTCACAGCACCCCCTACCCAAATTGGCTCATACTCCTGACAGCCCTTCTGCTCTCTGAGGGAGACAATATGCCTCATCCCTGTGATAGGAACCAGCTAGGGCAAAGCCTCCCATTGAACTGAACAAGTTCCCTTTTGTAGGGAGGGAGAAGGATGAGTGTCCATTGCCAAGCTCTGGGGCCCTAGTTGGCGGGGTTGGGTCGGATTAGGGAGATCAGAAGTTCAGTTTTTGGTCTCTTGACATACCTGCTGGGACTATTTTGCCTAGGTTAGGATACTATTGTTAGGAGGGGAAAAGCCATCCAACCACTTTTGCTGTGCTTTCCAGTGCTGACACTTCTACTTATGGGGTATTTTTTTTTGCACGATTCTCTCTCTCCCCACCCCCTCCCATATATTGCCTACTTTTGGGCTCTGGTCCAAACATTATTTGAACAAGACAACTGGGTTTATTTTTGGAAAGCTCCAGAGCTGACAAAAAAAATTCTGGTCCATTGATAGGAGCGGACTAAGTTATCAGGGCCGGTTCCAAAGAGCGGCCAGGTTGGGCACTGGCCTGAGGGCCCTGCAGCTCTAGGAGCCCCTGGGGGGGGCCTGAGGGGCCCTCTGCTCCCCTTCCACGATCCTGCAGATCACAAGATGAGCTTCTGAGCTGCCCGCCATCCCCCGTGCTTCACCTACCTTTCTCTGCTGTTCGCGCAGAGTTGCCATCAATAAAGATGGCGGCCGAGGTTTCCATAAGGGACTGAAGCCTCTGCTGCCATCTTGGTTGATGGCAGCAATGTGTGCGCTGCATGCCATCTACCAAGATGGCAGCAAAGGCTTCAGTCCCTTATGGAAACCTCAGCCGCCATCTTTATTGATGGCAACCCTGCTCGAACAGCAGAGAAAGGTAGGTGAAGCTATATAAGTTTTAAAAATAAATAAATAAATAAAAATGAAGTGCTGGGGATGGCGGGGGATGGTGGGTGGTTCGGAAGCTTGTCTTGCGATCCCTGGGATTGTGGAAGGGAAGAAGAGGAGCCCGGGGCAGGCTAATGCCCATGGGCCCCCACATTCCTGGAGCCGGCCCTGTAAGTTATACACTACAAATGTGGCTAATTAAAAGCTTATCTGAGGTGTCACAAGAGGGGATGTTTCTTGAGTATCAAACAGATGGAATGGAGTCATATCTCCCTGTGTAACATTGGGTGGTAGGGTTTGATTTCTTGCATCGTGGAGCAGCTGCTTGGACTGGAGACTTGTCTAAATACTAGAAATGGAAGAATTTCAGCCCATTTGTTGATTTTGTTATAAAAGAATGAAGGCTGCAATCCTGCACACATTTGGATGTAAGTTCCATTGAACAAAGTGGGACTTACTTCCAAATTAGAGCACACTGGATTCATCTGTAGGTGCAATGTACATATGAGGCATGCATGTTTGGATTTTAAAGCTGGGGAAGTAAGTATTGTTGCAACTGATTCATCTGACTAGACTCGTTCAAGACTTAGTTGTAGGAAAATGTGGCTATTCTGGGTTTTTGTGCCTAAGAGACGTATTTTCATGAAGCAAACTTCCAGGATAAATAACTCAGGATTCTGTAACTATGGAAATAGCTGCTGCTTTTTTAAAAAAAGAAAAAAAAACCCAAGTTGTAGAATGAATAGGAATGACTTTCTAGAAATAGTGTTTTAATATTCAACATACTCTATAAATATACTTAAAATCCATATGAATATATGATTCTATAAATAAATAAAGCAAGAAAATGTGGGGGGGGGCTATATCACATTGCAACAAACATTTTATATTTTTACTGAGAAAAAATATATCTGTCCCTAAAATGTTAACATATATTTGGATGGAATGCTGTCCTATACATGTCTACTCAGAATTAAGCCTCATTAAGTTAAATGGGATTTACTCCCAGGTAATTGTGTATAGAGTCACATCCTTAATGCAGACTCCACCAGAATCTTATAGTAGTATTAAAATATAGAAGTTATGGAGAAAACAAAGAGAGGTATTTAAAAACATTCAAAATAATAAAACCAACAATGAGTTAAAAATAGATAAAAACATAATAGGTTCTACATGCCTGGATAGACTTGCCTAAACAAAAATGTTTTTAGCAGGTGCCAAAAAGAGTACAATGAAGGCACCTGCTAATGTCAATAGGCAGGGAGTTTCAAAAGTTAGGTGCTGCCACACTAAAAGACTGATTTCTTACAAGAAAAGAACAAGTACTATGTGGCACCCATAACATAGAAAACACACTTTGAACTTGGCCTCGTAGCAAATCAGCAACCAGTGCAGATTTTAGAGCAGATTTATTATGTGCTGTTAGGATCTCACTCATGTCAGCAATCATGTCACAGTATTCTGCACCAACTGCAGCCCCTAGCTCAGGCTATGCTGCATGGGGATTTCTATGACCTTGGCTAACTGGCTGCCAGGATTTTTTTTAGTTTTGGTGTTTGGTTAGGAATCCTGACTGGTAGTGAGATGGTGAGTTTTCTGCCTTGCTCATAGGAATCATGTGGTTGGTATGGTATTGCATTTAGGAAATCATCACTGTCTTTTCTTTTTCTTTTTCTATTTGCATTTCATTTACCTTTATCCTCACTCCCTTTCATCCATAGAAGCAACAACAGTGGTTCCATGAGCTCCATTCAACCTCCTTAAACCCACTGATGATGCACCTTGTTGTTTGCATGACAGTTTGTTTCTTGCCCAATAGTGGTAAAAGAGAATTCACATACTGGCAGCGTGGCTGCAATTGTTGTTGTTCCCAAGCTGCTGCCTTTGAAAGTACACCAAACCATGTGTGTTTTCTCTCTGTCAATTATGATTCACTGGAATTGGGTTGTCTGTCAAAGTGACTTTATATCAGCCCACAGGGTAGACAGAAAAGAGTAAAGAATCTTCTTACTCTTACTCATTTCTCAGACCTTTGTCTGAAGTGAAGGGTCAAATCTGTAAAGAAATTTGGAGCAGCCATGTTAAAAGGTAGGGACAGGGCATTCCAGGCAGAGGGTTGTCAACCGTACTTGGATATGGATATCTGCAGAAGATCCCTGGTCACGCTTTACAAACAATCCAAACCATATCTACTGAGAAGTAAGTCCTGTTGAGTTCTATGGGGCTTAGTCCCTTAGAAAGTATGTTTAGAATTGCAGCCTTTGGGGGCATCCATCTTTACTCCTGAGTGCTCCCATCTAACATCTCCACAACACTAGGCTCCTTTCTTCCTACAATGGCCTTCTGGTTACTGACCTGGCTTGAGGGCACTTAAAACCCTTTTTGCCAGAAGCAAGTTTGCTAGATTAAATGTTCTCTACCCGGGTTCCATCTTTTAGCTAAGATTTCTATCTGAATTTCCAATCAGAGAAATGTTTTTGTTTGAATTGTATGCGCCAAGCAACTGTGGTTGATGCTTAATGTAATGCTTAATGACATCACTTGGGCCTGCCCCCGTGGCATCACTTGGGCCCACCCCATGACATCACTCGGGCATGCCCCCATTAGATCACTAGGGTCCAGCCCCAAAATCTCGGGTTTTGGGATGCTTCTGACCTGGTAACCCTAGCTCAGACCCCTGAGTCACTCTGCGTAAATATTTCCATAACCGCACTCTGTAGTTCCCTCGCACCACAGTTGTGCCAACTGAGGAAGGGAGATGGCCCAGTTTATTTATTTAAAAGCATTTAGGTACCACTTAATATTTCAAAAATCTCTATGTGGTTCACACTGGCCTGGTTTGGACATTATGCTAAACCACAGTTAACTACGTTTACTGTTATGCCTGAGACTTTGCACCGCCCCTGCATTTGCCATGAACTATTAAATCAGTTCTTCTATGAAAAGCATCTGCACAATTTGTCATTTCATTCATAATTGTGGTTAGCTTTAACTATTGTTTGTCCAAATAAGGCAAGATCAGAAACTACAGTCAATCAATCAATCAATCTTTATTTACAGTCTTAGACCCATACATAAAAGAAAAAGAAAAAAAAAGATAGTATAGGAATACACATTAGAAGCACAAATTAAATATGAGAGTAAACAATTCGTTTTTGCTGGGCTGCATAAATGAACTTAGCAACTTGGAAGGTAGTTTGTTTATCAAAGCCCGAGAGTAAATAGGCAACAGACACTTCAGAGGACTTGTTGGAGATCTTTAACAGTAGTTCCTTAAGATATTTAGAACGGAGTTGAGAATACATAGGGCAATAGAAAAGACTATGAGAAAGGGTTTCTATATCTGAGCCACATGGGCATATGCGCTGTTCGTGGGGGATCCCCTTAAATCTCCCTTCCAAAATCGCGGAGTGTAGGGAATTGGATCTTGCTTTAGAAAAAGCTAAATGGAATTTGGGAGTCGTAAGATGATCTCAATACATACTTATCATTTCTGGGGGAAGATTAATATTCAAGTATAATGGGGAGCATCTTTTAGACGCTAGGGAAATTGATGTCTGATAAATATCCTTGATTCTTGATCGTAACATTGCTAGTGTGACCTTTGGTGAATAGGATATTAAATAATCTCTCGAGAGACCCATTTGTAGTAATTTCGCTTCCAATTTGAGGTTCCATTTGGAGGGCCAATTATCATTCCAGAGCAGGGATGTCAGGCCAGATGAAGAGTCAGTTGAGATTTTGACCCAGTATTTAACGGTTGTCAGCCAAGCCTGGGATTCCATTGACAGGAATCTACATTCTAATCTCAGTGCCGCCGCAGGCACACATCTGGGGACTCCTAACAAATGTCTAAGGAAGGAGGAAAGGATAGTTTCAATTTGGGAAGCCCAGGAATGTATCCAAATTGGGGCTCCGTATAAAATTTGTGGAATAAGTTTATTTTTAAATAGCTGTATGATTGCAGGGATAAATTGTCCTCCTTTAAAATAGAAAAATCAGATCAGGCTATTTAGAGAGTTCTTTATTTGTCTTATCATTATTTTTAAGTGGAAGGACCAATTCAGTGAAAAGTGGAAATTTATTCCCAGGTATTTATAATAATTGACTTGTTCTATGGGGTGATTATTCACTATCCAGATCGGGGAAGTTACTCGCTTAGAAAAAACTAAAATTTTCGTTTTATCGAAGTTGATGTTTAAATGATTCTCGGTACAATAAGACATAAAACTACAATTTGAAATTGGCATATTTGGACAACTATAGTGAAACCTAGCTATAGTTTGTCCCATTTTGGATGAAATGACAAACCGAGGTTAAGTAAAACTGGAAGACAGAGGATGAGATGGAAAGGAAGACTGCAAAAGCCCAAGGCTCATAACACTGAATTATGATTTGCCATATTGATGGGGGGGGGTCCTAGTTTGGCCCATGAGGCCATGTTTCCCAAGCCATATCCACCTGCCCCACATCTGGCATTAAATCTGACACCAAGTATGGGGCAGGTACATAGGAACATGTTCCTATATAGGTGTGAGAGAGGTAAAGGCATAGTTGCAAAGGAACATTCAGGAGTTTCCCAATTTTTCCTCGGCAAGTGGGGCTTGCTGGATTCAAACTATATTTGCAAATGGACATTTTTTCCTTTGCACGCAGCTTTCCTAAGCTGAAACTTTGTTAAACTTTAGTATTACATCTGACCGTAGCCACTGGCATGACCACACTGTGCCCATGCAGAGGCCTAGCAGTTAGCACAGGCTGATTGTGTCATCAGTTCCTGCTACTGCAGCCCACCATTAATGCCTATGCTGAAACATTTGTTTTTTTTCTGGAGAGTAGGTGAATTTTATGAGACTCCTCCTTATAGCATTGTCAGTTACTTTATTTCCTATCTGTCTCTCATAAACAATGTTGATTTTTACTTTAGAGGACAAAAAGCAGGTAAGGTTGAGAAAGCTGGGTTTTTCTGGTGATTCTCTCTTTTTATGAGGATGGCTTTCTTGCATTGAGGCAGTACTTATACATTTTTATCAAACTGCATACAAAACGCTCTGCTGTTCCCCAGAATCATTGCTCACTCCTTAGCTAATGGCATCATGTACTGTAGTGAGCAAATCCTATTAAATTTACTTTGCAATTGCTAGCAACTTCAGTAGCATTTAAGACTGTCTTCTCATCAAAGAATCTCACTTTTTGTAATTATTGCACTGTTTCCAAATGCATGATTAAAAATCTTAATTGCTATCCAGAAGGAACGCAGCTTCTGTGGCTCCTGGCCAGGGGAGACTCTGCAATTTCCCTCAGCTTTGCATCTATTTCTGTATCTAGAAGAGACATATCCCTCTCTATAGCAGACATATAGTAGTGACATTTGTGTGGTCTATAAAATGGCACCATCACAACACAATTATCTAGCTTTCTTCCCCCATTAAAGTTTGTTTCTACACTGAACACAGTATGTGTCATATTTGGATGGTTTAACAATGTTGGCATTGTGGTTTGGGGTTTCAATGGACTTTTCCTAACCCATGTATGAGGTCATTCATTAGCAGTGGCCTGATTATTGTGCTCCATCATTTCAGAATAGTCTGTCAGAACTCCCAGAAATGATTTTATTTCATTATTTTTTTCCACTACTACATTGTATATTTTGCAATGGCATAGCATTCGATTTAGAAGTAACGTTGCCTCCATCTGTGTTATACATAATCAGTTAGAAAATCCACCAAGGGTACAATCCTATTATTTGGTAAGAAGTCCCATTGAATACATTGGGACTCACTTATGAGTAAACATACAAACAGGATTGGGCTATAAATTACTTTCGTGGCTTCGCTCTAAAGTTTATCAGTCAACTTGACCCACAAATAGAGAAAAAGAGCAAGCTTTGCTTTACCCTACTTGAAAAACAGCATATACATCGGCCTATTCAAAATGCTGAATGAGACCGGTCACCACTAGTGCCAAATGCTTGGTCTTGCAACGAGTTTCCAGGTAGTTGAAGAGCTTCAGTAGCCATTTTATTTGTGTGCCTTCCACTTCCCTCTTCCCTCCATTCCAGAACATGCAAACTGGAAAGATTGTTCTTGGGTCCTGAACGGCACAAAGAGGAAAAAGAGGAGGCACTCTCTGTTCACCTATGGTGCTTGGAACTGGAGAAAGTGATGCATTTATCAAGTGCCTTGTTTGATGCTTCAGTGTGTATATATCATGATATTTACAATAGAGGCTAATATTAGGTTATATCTGGTAAGTGCTAGTGGAATGTTGGTGGATGCTGTGTGTGATTGGCTGAGAGAATGGGGGATAGTTGGTTTATATTTGAGAAAATGACAGTTGACAGTCAGATAGGACACAGACTTGAGAAGGGTAGGATTGGAAGGGTGTTTAGTAGTGGGTAGTGAGGCAGGGTTGCACTTTGGGTAGTTAAGGAACTTAGTAAGTGTACCATATGAACTGAAGAACAACAATCTGTAACTGCATGCTTGAGATCTGAGTTAAAAGTATTTTCTTTATTCATATGTTCTGTTAAATAAAACTATTTGGTTTAAAACATGCCTGATTCTTGGCCAGCTATTGCAAAGAGTACAAGTGTTGGCAAAACATAAACAAAGGTGTCCGTGGAGTTTACCCTAGAGAGTAACTGTAACAGGTTACAGGGGATCAACCCGAACTGTGCTCTTTTGGAGACAGAGAGATGCACAGGGGGGTTGACGCTTGACTGTATACTTGGACATTTGTTAGCAAAGGCTGTTGGGGGTGGGGGTGGGAGATAAAGAGAAGTCCCTAATAGCAGCATTGTTATGGAGTGTGTGACTGATGAAAACACATCTCCCTCTGCTAAAGGCAGAGCAGGTGGGAGTGTGACACCTGACGCTAAAAGAGTTAGTCAACTGGGTCTACCTCTGAACCCTCCCTGGTCAAGTCTGACTGTCAAATTGTTTCCCTCTTCTCTGTTCCTTTCATCCCATACTCCAGTGTTCTCCCTCCACATCCATTCAAAGTCCAGCTATTTTAAATTTCACCTTTGACTTACAAAGGCCTTTTGAATTGCATTCTTCTTATATTAAGGCAAAGTAGTGAGCCCTTTAAATTTTGGTCTCACCACTTGGGAGTCATTCTTCCATGACTAACTCATGGCTTGGATAAGATTTGGAGAACTAAACAAATTGTTCTGCCCACAGAATTGGCAAACCTGTGGGAGAGAGTGCTGATGTCATAGGAAAGACCTATACCATTGGCCTTCACCCTAAACATTATTCTAGCCCTATGGGAGCTTCCCCACAGTTAAGGAAATATAGTAAAAGGTGCCAAGTATTTCATGGAACCATAGAATATTTCTTTATTTATATTTGTAAAAAATGAGGTGCCCATACTCATACCTTGATAAAAGTGCTGTGGGTGCCAGCATCCATGGGCAACCAAAAAAGAAGTGCCAGTATTTTGTATGGGTGAGTACCATCACAAAAAAAGCACAGCCCCCCACTATCCATTGCCGAACACCTGCTGATTTCGTGTACGTCTCCCTCTTAACCTTTTTGTGTTAAGACTGCGATAGGCTAAAGCATATATCTGCCACCACTACATTTACAGCTGGCAGGAAAAACCGAAAATCCAAACCAAACTGTTTTGTAAGAGAGCAATCAGCATTGTAGGGGGGAAAGTCCTCATTAACTAACTATTTCTGCAGTGAATAGAACATATGGTAAAATGCTTGCTGCTAATAATTCTGTTCACCCCAAAAAGGTCAGAAAATACATACAAAAACTATACTAGTGCAAATAGAAATAAATATGGTTCCCTTTATGACAGCTGAAAGTAACAAACTGGAAAGAATCTGATTTAAAAATAATAATAACAATTTTAAAATATTTATTTATTATCAACTGGATTGGGTTCTCCAATGTCTAATTCAAAATAATTGTTAAAAAATAACACTGCAGAGGCAAGAGAGAAAATAAGGTCAGTCTGTTACTTTTGAATGACGTGTGAAGTCATATCACGTAGGGTAGAATTAGTTAATATGACAATGTCTGTGCTGCCTTGGTGCATTGAAGGAGAATGCTGTTTTCAGTTTGCTTTGTGAAACTGGAGTGTTCTTGCTCATTGTGCTGCTTTTTGCATGTGAAATATGCTGTTACGGTGTTACACATTGTGATCTCATTTTCTGATTGTTTCATAGATGAATATGCAGTATGCTGCATCTGTAGAATAGAGTTCTGTGTTTGATTTCCAGAGAAAAGTCTTTGGGAACTGTATGCACTTAACCCTCAGAAACATCCAGTCTATTTTACCCTCAGGGTCTGCCCTTTGTTCTCGAAACAACACTTCTTCAGCAAATAAAGTATTCGTGTTATATTAATATGAATGGTGGAAGGAGCAGTTATTTTTTAAAAAAAACCCAGTTGTGGATGCTTACCTTTTTTTATTCGTATCATAATTTATGTCAAATTGAAAGTTTTTCAGTGAGGTATTGCTGGGTTTTGTTTTTTTAAAACACCTGTGCATGGCTATCAAGAGAAAAAAAAATCCTATGCATTCAGTTTAGGAACATAAGAACTGCTGTATTCCAAGTCAGACTATTGGTCCATCTAGTTCAGTACTGTCCATGCTGGCTGGCAGTAGCTTTACAACGTTTCAAAGAGGGATCTCTCCCAGCCTTGCTTGGGAATGCCACGGATTGACCCTGGCACTTTTTGCATGCAAGAGAGATGCTCTACCACTGAGCTATAACCTTTCCTCCTAAGTAAGTTTGTTTAGAATTGTAATAACCTAAATGTTCCTCATTGTGTTTATGTATTTATGGCCAAATGTGTTCACCTACAAGAGTATGTATCCCAGAAGCAGCCTAAAGTTTAGCAAGAAACACGAAAGGACATCGGGCGAGTTTATACGTGTACCTTCGACACTCATTAACTGTGTTGTCAAGTTTATGTTGCATGTGGGGCTGAGATGTTAAAGATTTACCACCATGGACAAAAAAAATTCATCTAGTGATAACTGAAACTCAGTGTTTTGCAGTGGAGACAGTTGTAACCAAGTATTTTTAATACTGAATAATCAAGTCACAATTGAGTGAGGGGTACATACTTATAGTTAGTTATTTTGTTTCACATATCTAAATCCTGTCTGCCTTTTAATTTATATTCACTAATAGGCAAAAACCTTGCAGTTTAAGAATGTACCTATAGCCAATAGATATTTCTACCAAACTTTAAAAAGCAGGGAAATTGGGCAGCTATAGTGAATGCACCAGGGGAGCAGGAGACCTGAACTCCTCTCTGAGATATTGGACTGCCCTACAAATTGGTCAAAATGCAAACACAATTTGGGTTGGTCTTTCACAGTCCAATCCACTTCCTGTGTAGCTTGGAAGAATTTGGTAACATCTGCCTCTGAGCATATGGTGAGCGGTGGCAACACCTGCCATCTCCAAAGATAGAGAATTATATTTTTGTATGTTTGTTGTTCTTCTTACTTTGCTTCTTTCCTGTGTTACTAATGTTTCTACAGAGAATCTAAACCAGAAAATTTTATTTCCCTCATTATTCATCCTAGAAATCTGTGTCAAATTTATTTTTATTAATTTCAAAGCCTTTTTATTGGTCAATGTCATATGATGGTGAAGACAGCATTTTTTCATGTTTCAAATTGGAGGTTATGTTCTATTTCTATTTGCGGTGCATTAACAGTAGAATCTGAATCTGCAGTTTGATGTAAAATTAAACTGATTGCAATGTGTTGCTACTTCAGCAATGACTCTAGCTGTTAGAAAAAAAAGGATGCATGTTTTCAGCCTGCTATGTTTATACCACTTCATTTAAGGCAAGGTGGGCGCAGTCAATTAAAAACATAGAGCACACCTAGCATTTTGCTAGAATATATTTCACCTCCCACTGTTTTATCTTGTGCAAATTGAGACACTCCTGAGGTCCACTGGAGACTATTCTGCAGAGGTCGGTGCCATTATTCCACAATTATGTTTAGAGTTTTTTAAGTGTACATTTTGCAAAGTGTTGCTGTACTTCACATATTCACATAAATAGAAAAAAAGAAAATGATTTCCTATACGAAACTTCACTAAAATTGCAAAGGAAATCAGACATATTCAAAGTGACCATCTGAACTACATCAACTGTCTTAATAATGTTGCTTCCTCCCTACTAAAACCAGATCAGCACAGCACATGTCTTCTTTCTATTATTTGGGCTCATTGCAGGTGTTGCCACCACTCACCATATGCTCAGAGGCACATGTTACCAAATTCTTCCAAGCTACACAGGAAGTGGATTGGACTGTGAAAGACCAACCCAAATGGTGTTTGCATTTTGACCAATTTATAGGGCAGTACAATATCTCAGAGAGGAGTTCAGGTCTCCTGCTCTCCTGGTGCATTCACTACAGCTGCCCAATTTCCCTGCTTTTTAAAGTTTGATAGAAATAGCTGTGGGCTATAGGTATGTTCTTAAACCGCAAGGGTTTTTTTTGCCTATTAGTGAATTTCCCTGCTTTTTAATCCAGGAGGTAAGAAATGGGATCCTGTGTGAGTTTGCTGAGAATGGATTGATCATTTGCATGCTTATTGAGTTCAATGGGATTTACTCCTATGCAATCTTGGTTAGGATAGGAAAAACTGACCATGGGGGAGGAGGAGGGGAAGGGGGAAGGAGTGCATTGGAGGGGGGCAAAGGAAAGGGGAGGGGAGGGCAGGTTTGATTATTTTCATGCTTATAGAGTTCAATGGTTTTTACTTCCGTGCCATAAGGCCTAACATAGGTAAAACTGACCATGGGGAGGAGGAAGAGGAGGGGGAAGGTGAAGGTGAAGGTGAAGGTGAAGGAGGGGATTGGAAGGGGATGGGGAAGGGGAGGAAGGGGCAAAGGAAGGGGAGGGAAGGGGCAAGAGGTAGGGGATAGGAGGGAGGAGAAGGGAGGGAGGGTTTGATCATTTGCATACTTTTTGAGTTCAATGGGATTTATTTCTATGCAATCATGTTTGAAAATGGAAATGGACTGCCTTCAAGCCGATACCCAGCTATGGCGACCCTTTGAATAGGGTTTTCATGGTAAACGGTATTCAGAGGTGGTTTCACCATTGCCTTCCTCTGAGGCTGAGAGGCAGTGACTGGCTCAAGGTCACCCAGTCAGCTTCATGGCTGTGTGGGGATTTGAACCCTGTTCTCCCAGGTCATAGTCCAACACTGACCCAGGGAAGGGGCAGGGAGGGGAGGGAGAGGAGATTGGGTGGGTGAGCACTGGGTAGAGGGAAAACCCCTTTCCTTTCCAAAAGGAAAACATTGTGAACAGTATAATTCTTTTTCAGGCTTTCCCCCACCTTTTTATTCTACAGCAGGCACATGTAGCCTCCCACCCATCCACACCAGGCCTTTATTTCACTTTGGACAGTCATGGCTTCTGTCAAAGAATCCTGGGAAGTGTAGTTAGTGAAAGCTGCTGAGAGTTGCTAGGAGACGCCCTGTTCCCCTCACAGAGCTTCAATCAGAGTAGCTGACTGTTAAACCAGTCTGGCCGCTGGAGCTCTCTCAGTGGAACAGGAGTCTCCTCTCAGCACCCTTCACAAACTACACTTCCCAGGATTCTTTGACAGAAGCCATGACTGTCTCACATGAAATCAAAGTTTGGTGTGGGTGTGGCCCCCTGATTAGGCAAGCCCAGCAGCTGTGAGTCTGGCGTTTAGAATTCTAACAGTTGGTTCTTACTGAGTATGCCCTGCATTATCATAGGCTGCCAGCCAAATTTTATTGAATTAATTAAAAATCAGCCAGACATTTTTTAACTTTTAAACTGCAGAAGATGAAGGTCAGAGTATGGGGCAAGGTCAGTATTAGGATTACAGGTACTCTGTGAATGTGGCTGATTTTTTAATGAATTTCAACAGATTATGAGAACTCTCAGAGAAAAATAATAATAATAATAATAAAATTTAATTTTTGTGTCACCTATCTAGCCGAAGCCACTCTAGGCGACGTACAAACTAAAATTCAGTAAAATACAATACAATACAGATAAAATACAATGAAGTCATTAATCACAGCAGCATGAGATCAGTTAGGGCAATCAATAGATAATAAGTATCCCAAAAAAGTTAGCCCTCCCCGGAAATCCTAAAGGCCTGTCCAAAGAGCCAAGTTTTTAAGGCCCGGCGGAATGTATCCAGGGAAGGGGCATGGCGAAGATCGAATGGGAGGGAGTTCCAGAGAGTGGGGGCCACCACTGAAAATGCCCTCTCTCTAGTCCCTACCAACCTAGCTGTTTTCGTTGGTGGGACTGAGAGAAGGCCCTGTGTGGCTGATCTGGTTGGGCGGCTTAATTTGTGGTCCTGGAGGCGCTCCTTCAGGTAAACTGGGCCGAGACCGTATAGGGATTTAAAGGTTAATACCAACACCTTGAATTGGGCCAGGAAAACAACTGGAAGCCAATGTAGGTGAAATAATACTGGCGTGATGTGATCACGGCGGTGGCTGTTTGTAAGCAACCGCGCCACCGCATTCTGCACCAGTTGTAGTTTCCGGACCGTTTTCAAGGGTAACCCCACGTAGAGCGCATTGCAGTAGTCTAATTGAGAGGTGACCAGGGCGTGTACCACCAGTGGGAGCTGATGAATAGGGAGGTAGGGTTGCAGCCTCCGTATGAGATGTAATTGGTACCAAGCTGCCCAGCTGACTGCCGAAATCTGAGCCTCCATGGACAGCCTGGAATCAAGAACCACCCCGAGGCTGCGGACCTGATCTTTCAGGGGTAAACTTACCCCATTAAACTGTAGGTCAACAGCACCCAACCTCCCCCTGTCACCCACAAGTAGCACCTCGGTCTTATCAGGATTGAGCTTCAGTCTGTTCCTTCCCATCCACCCACTCACAGATTCCAGGCACTTGGACAAGGTCTCCACAGCCATCTCTGGTGAAGATTTAAAGGAGAGATAGAGCTGCGTGTCATCAGCATATTGGTGACATCGCAGCCCAAAACTCCTGATGATAGCTCCCAGCGGTTTTACATAGATGTTAAATAGCATGGGAGAGAGGATAGAGCCCTGTGGCACTCCACATGTGAGGGGCCAAGGGTCTGAAACCTCATCCCCCAATGCTACCTGTTGATGCCTGCCAGAGAGAAAGGAACGGAACCACTGCAAAACAGTGCCTCCTATTCCCAATCCTTCCAGGCGATCTAACAAGATACCGTGGTCGACGGTATCAAAAGCCGCCAAGAGATCCAGGAGGACAAGAAAGGTGGATTCTCCCCTATCTAATGCCCTCCTCATATCATCCACCAGAGCGACCAAGGCTATTTCAGTACCATGTCCAGTCCTGAAACCCGATTGGTATGGAACCAAATAATCCATTTCATCCAAGTGTGCTGACAACTGGCCAGCCACCACTCGCTCAATGATCTTCCCCAAAAATGGCAAATTTGAAACGGGGCAAAAGTTGTTCAAGACTTGGGGATCCAAGGAGGCCTTTTTTAAAATAGGTTTTATAATTGCCTCCTTGAGGGCTGGTGGCAATGCACCCTCCTTCAAGGATGCATTTACCACCGCCCTGATCCCTTCGCCTAATTTCTCCCTACATTTCATAAGAAACCATGATGGGCAAGGATCAGTCAGACAGGTGGTAGGCTTTACCATTGAAAGCACCTTGTCCACATCCTCAGAAGGAAGAGGCTGGAACCGATCCCACTGAACCAGACTGCAATTGGTCAACTCTGGATCCTCCACTGCATACACAGTGTACGGAATCGAGTTCCTCAGGTGCTCGACTTTATCAGCAAAGTGCTTTGCCAATTTGTCACAGGAAGCCTTAGAGTGTTTCAAGGGTTCCTGAGCAGCTGGACCGACCAGGCTTCGGACCACTTGGAACAGCTTCCTGGGACAGCACTCTGCAGATGCAATAGAGGCAGCAAAGAAATCCTTCTTTGTTGCCCTTATTGCCACCTGGTAGGCGGCTATTGCTGCTCTAACCTGTGTCCGAGCATCTTCAGATGCTCCAAAAGGGCTCCAAAAGTCCAAAAGGGCTCTGGTTTTTTTCTCTCTTTTTAGACTTTGAACTCTCTATTCTCTCTGACTGTTTTGTGTATTGCCATGAAAATTGAGCGGGTTGTTAAGCAAGCGTTTCTAATTTCAGAACTGTACGTTTTGTAAGGTTTTGTTTTGAAATGAGCTTATGGGAAGCATCAGAATGGCATGTGGGTATTTTCAATTTAACATTGCAGAATGTGAAAAACCCACACTGGCTATAGTATACAGCCACTCTCGTGTCTGTATAATTTAAAATTTACTAGGTGGTACATATGTTCACAGAGTTCACAGAACCAGTTGATCAGCCTACCACCAGCTTTTTATTACCTCCTTAAGACTGCAATCCTATACTCAAAAGAGCATAAGAAAGGAGAGCCCTGCTGGATCTAGTCCAACATTCTGTTCTCATAGTGGCCACCCAGGTAGAATCTGAGGGCAACAGCGCTCTGCCCAACTGGGATTCCTAGCAACTGGTGTTAAGAGGCATAATGCCTCCAACGGTGGAGGTAGAATTAACAATATGGCTAGTTGTCATTAATAACTATATCCTTTGGAAATTTGTCTAAGCCGCTTTTAACCTTGGAATAAGTTTAATGAAACCCAGTAGGGTTCACTTCTTAATAGACATGTCTAGCTGAATGTATACATACATTGAGAACACGGTGGAACTCACTTCTGAATAAACATACATAGGATGGTGCTGAACATAGGACCTCTGGGAAGTTCTAAACAAAGGAAATACAATGCAGCTGAGTCTAGTTGACAGGACATTTAGCCTATGTGCAACAGGTAGGTTCTAGCCCTGTATCCAGAGTGGGGCAAATGGGTACACCACTCCCCCTAGAGCTAGGCTCCCCCCGTGGTTTGTGTGTGTGTGTGTGTGTGTGGAAAATTGTCTTTATAATGTGTGACAGATGACAGCTTCCATTTAAAGAAGGGGGAGACTGTTTGGCTCTATGTGCCTCCCCCCTCCAAAAACTGCCCCACTTAAAAATGTGCCTGTCCACCCAGAAAGGAAGCTGACTACAGAGTGGGTAGGGCCTGGACTGTGAAGATCAGGCTAGGATTTTGATAGATTAATAAAAATGAGCCTTGTTGCAGATAAAATTTCAGAGTAGAAGTTTCCTTGTCCCTTTATAACATTTAGTTTTTCAAAACTACACTCTGCCAAGACAGAAACACTAGACCCTGAAACAAATTGCTATCATTATAAACACTATTCAGCAACCTTATTTCCTAGCACATGGCTTATGGTTTAATTTGCCAAATATGATTCTTGTTTTAGCTTTCTAAACATCTGCAGATTCAGATCTAATGAAATGATAGATCCATCGAGGTTGCCAAAGAAATAAATACAATGACATTTATTGCTTTATGAATACAACTTTGCAAGAGGGTGGGTGGAAGTGGGGGTTCTCTGTAATAATATGAATCCAAGAAAATGAATATTAAACTTTTTAAAAAACAAAGTAGTTTATAATAAAATATAACCCTTAGCGTATTATGCCTGATTTTTCCAGGAAATACAAATAAACACAGGCACTGGGGCCCCTACACACATGCTTATTAATGCATGCTTATTAATACTGGGCCAGTGCCAGGCATGACTGGGACCTTGGGAACCAGCATGACCCGGGCCCCAACACCGTAGCCCAACACCTCCCCATTCAGGAATCACAAGGCTAATAAGCCCACCTGTATGCCCCACCTACCTCTTGTGTCTTGTGAATCAGCCCCTTAGGGAAGCCTCTACTGCCAGCCTGGGTGATGGCAGGCATGCGCGCACAGAGTGCATGGCATTCATACTGATGGGAGAGGTAGGTGGGGCATGCAGACTGGCTTATTGAAGCTTGTTCTGGCTGTATTAGGGGGATGCTTGGGAGCTCCCTCTACGCAATCCGGGTCAGGGTCAGGTTGCAGGACCAGATGTTCCATGGATCACATAACAGGAACACCCTAAGGAGGGGCCCTTTAGGACCCTCAGCCAGGGCCCAACCTGGCCACCCTCTGGCGGCGGCCCTGATTGAACCATTTCAACTTTTATGAGGCTCAGAAAAAAGGCTTTTTATATTTGCCTGAGCTTATTAACAGGCCAAGCTATGGGAAAATAAAATTGCCAATATTGTAATGTTGTTATACAAATCTATGATGCAACTGCAAGTGGAATACTGTGTACAGTTGTGGTTGCCTCACCTCAAAAAGGATATTGCAGAGTTGGAAAAAGTTCAGAAAAGAGCAATTGAAATAGTAAAGGGGGTGGACCAACTCCCCTATGAGAAGAAGTTACAACATTCAAGGCTTTTTAATTTAGAGGAAAGGTGAGTAAGAGGAGACATGACAGAGGTTTAAAAATTTGCATAGTGTAAAGAAAGTGAATAGAGAGAAGTTTTTCTCCTCTCATAACAGGGATATCCAGTGAAGCGGAATGTTAGAGGATTTAGGACAGACGAAAGTACTTCTTCACATAGCACATAGTTAAACTATGGAATTCGCTCCCACAAGAGGCAGTGATGGCTGCCAACCTGGATGGCTTTAAAAGAAGATTAGACAAATAAATGGAGGGTAAGGCTATCAGTGGCTACTACCATGATGGCTCTGTTCTCACTCCATGGTTGGAGTCAGCATGCTTCTACATACCAGTTGCTGGAAACCACAGGAGGGCAGAATGCAGTTGTAGTCAGGTCCTCCTTGTGGGCCACTATAAGTACACAATGCTGGACCAGATGGGCCATTGGCTTGATCCACCAGGTTCTTCTTATGTTCTTAGGGTTATATGAAGAGGTAAAAGAATTCATAGTCTGCATATGGAACAGATTGCTCTTATTCCATTGGATAGAAAATCTATTGGTTGTGGACAGTAGTGTAGTGGCAAATTCAGAAGTGCAGGATCCTTCATGATAGTCACAGCCACACCTCCTCCTCCCTTTTTTATTGCTGGGTTGAGTGTGAGATCTTTGTTAATGTCTTCTCTCACAACAACATCCCTAGGAGCCAATTAGCATGGAAGAGGAGAGTGTTAGCTACTGCTGATTCACTTCCTTTTACTCTGATTGGCTCCAATAATCAGAAAAGCACATAGAAGCATGTTAGAAGACTCTTCTCAGTGGCCCATACACTCCCCTTTCATGCTTATTGGCTCATTGGATGCTGGAGACATAGGGACCCTACTGGGACCCTGCTCTCCCAAAAGTAAGGGTTCTAAGATCTCCCAAGACCCCAGATGGCTACACCCCTGGTTGTGGACCAGCCTTGGAAGTACCATCACCTATGGGAAAGATTAATGTGTATTAGGGTGATGTATGGGGGCTGCAACAGTGAAGACTACCTGGCATAGAGAGGTTCCCTTGACCGAAGAACTTGATAGTCTTGTGTCCCTGTGGAAGTTTGTTATCAACAGATGTGTGTTGGGCATTTTATTGTTTATTTGATAAAGACCACACAAATGCTACTGTGTACTATATGGTTTGCTTGCACTGCTTTATGGGTAAAGTCTTAGGCATTCATCACACAATGAGTGATGCCATTTTTTTCTGACAAAGCAAAGAACTGCAAAGCAAAACAGCTGAAGGTGCCACCATCTTTCTTATCCCCAAAATGCCTCTGGGTCAGGTAGCCAGGTGAGGAAGAGGACAGGGCTGCTGCACCTTTCACGGCTGTGTAGGAGAAAGGATTTCAGCTACTGTAGATTCTAATGCAAGCTTCTGCACAAGTGTTAGAGGTGCAAGAGCCCTGTCATATTTTTCATCTGACTACCCTAATTCCAATGCATACTATCTTGTAGCTGCTTTACTCAGTGCTTCTCATCAGAGTTTTGTTAATGAGTTATTAATAAAATTTCTATCCCACCCTTCCTTCCAAAGGAGACCAGGGCAGCAAACAACATTTTTTTTTAAAAAAAGTAATAATCTAGAAAACATTTAAAATCTGACATATATCTTCACAGCTAGGATTTTCAAGGTTGTCAGGAACAGTATATTTCAGATATCAAACACCTGGGTAAACAGGAATGCTTAAAATTTTCTCCTGAATGTTAATAATGAATGAGATAGACCCATCTTACTGAGGAGGGCATTCCATAAATAAGGAACCACTAACAAGAATTCCCTCACATGGATCAGTGTCAAAGTGGCAGCTCCACTAACAGGAGTAATGGTATCAGCCCTAATGGGCTTCCTGTGGCCCTTGGCCCCACATATAGGGTTGCCAGGTCAGAAGTATCCCAAATCCTGAGACTTCAGGGACAGGTCCTAGTGATGTCATGGGGGTGGGCCCTAGTGATGTCATTAAGCATGATACATTAAGCATCAACCACAGTTGCTTGGAGCATATCACTAAAAAAAATTATTTGATTGGAAATAAAGATAGAAATAAAGATAGCTAAATGAGGGTGTTTCTAGGTACAGCTGAAGTAATGGGATAATTCCTCACCTGTTTAGAGGGCTTGGGTAAGGAACATTTAATCTAGCCTACTGGCAAGAAGGTTCAAGTGCCTTCAGGCCAGGCCAGTCACCCAGAAAGCCATTGTAGGAAGAAGGGAGCCTAATGTTGTGAAGATGTTAGATGGGAGTACTCAGGAGTAAAGATGGATGCCCCTGAAGGCAACAATTCTAAACACACTAAGGGACTAAGCCCCATAGAACTCAACAGGACTTATTTCTGAGTAGATATGGTTAGGATTCTGCTGTTGGTAAGGCTTGACTAGGGATCCTCTGCAATGATATCCATATCAAAGGAGGGTTGGCAACACCCTGCCTGGAATGCCCTGCCTGCCTTTTAACATGGCTGCTCCAAACTTCTTTACAGACTTGACCCTTCACTGTAAAGAGAGATTTGAAAAATGAGTAAGAATTAAGAAGATTCTCTACTCTTTCCTGCCTACACTGTGGGCTGCTATGAACTCACTTTGACCGACAACCCAATCCCAGTGAGTAATAATTGACAGAGAGAAAGTGCACATGGTTTGGTTTACCTTCATAGGCAGTAGATTGGGAAAAAACAGCAATTGAAGCCACACTTCCCAGTATGTGAATTCTCTTTTACCACTATTGGGCAAGAAACAAACCATCATGCAAATAACAAGGTGCATCATCAGTGTGATTAAGGCGGCTGAGCTGACCACATGGAACCACTGCTATTGATTCTATGGATATAAGGGAGTAAGGTGAGAGGTAACTGAAATGCAAATAGAAAAACAAAAAAAGTGATGATTTCCTAAATGCAATACCATACCAACCACAATAAGATTCCTATGAGTAAGATAGAAAATTCAGCATCCCACAGCCAGTCAGGGTTCCTAACCAAAACTAAAAAAGGCTGCATTAACAGGAGTATAGTTTCCAAATCGTGTGATGTACTAGTTCCCCTCTATTCAGCACTGGTTAGGCCTCATCTTGAATACTGCATCCAGTTCTGGTCTCCACACTTCAAGAAGGATGCAGACAAACTGGAATGGGTTCAGAGGAGGGCAACAAAGTTGATCAGGGGACTGGAAACCAAGCCCTATGAGGAGAGACTGAAAGAACTGGGCATGTTTAGCCTGGAGAAGAGCAGACTGAGGGGAGATATGATAACACTCTTCAAGTACATGAAAGGCTGTCACATAGAGGAGGGCCGGGATCTCTTCTCGATTGTCCCAGAGTGCAGGACACGGAATAATGGGCTCAAGTTGCAGGAAGCCAGATTTCGACTGCACATCAGGAAAAACTTCCTGTTAGAGTCATACGACTATGGAACCAATTACCTAGAGAGGTAGTGGGCTCTCCGAACTGGAGGCATTCAAGAGGCAGCTGGACAGCCATCTGTCAGGAATGCTTTGATTTGGATTCCTGCATTGAGCAGGGGGTTGGACTTGATGGCCTTATAGACCCTTTCCAACTCTACTAGTCTATGATTCTATGAAATCCTGGCAGCCAGTTAGCCAAGGTCACAGAAATTCTCATGCAGCCCAACCTGGCCCTGGTGCTGCAGTTAGTACAGCACGATGGCTGACATGGTGAGACTTTATCACCACATAACACCTCTGCTCCGAAATCTTCACTGGTTGCCCGTTTGCTACCAGGCCAAGTTCAAGGTGTGCTTTCCATGTTATGGGTGCCACATAGTACTTGCTCTGCTCTTGTAAGAAATCGATTCTTTAATGTGGCACTACCTACGCTTTGGAACTCCTTACCTATTTATATTAGGCAGGCGTCTTCATTGTACTTATTTTGGCACCTGCTAAAAACATTTTTGTTTAGGCAAACCTACCTAGGCATGTAGAAGCTGCTGTTTTTTATCTGATTTCAACTCATTGTTGATTTTATTATTTTGAATGTTTTTAAATACCTGTCTTTAACTGTTTTTGCCAATAATTTTATTGTTTTAATTCCTACTGTAAACCGTTTTGAGGTTTTTTACAATAAAGCAGTATATAAATGTTGTAAATAAAGTAAATGAATAAATTACGGAGTTATTGCGGCCCTTGGGTCTCTTTTCTGTTTTGTACCAAGTCAGGCCATTTGGTACTGTACCGATGACATGGACTAGCATTGGCTCTCCAGGATTCCAGGCAATAGTCTTTCCGAGATATTTAATTTTGGACATTTGCATGCAAAGCATATGCCCTACCTGAGCTACCGCCCTGTTTAAAAACATATCTTTAAAAATTATTCTTTTCCATTTACTAATGAATGCACAGCATACTAGGGCAGAATGACATCATGCATTTAAAGTACATTCAACATACATTTGAAGCACATGAATCCCACCACAGAATCTTGGAGTTTGTTAAGGGTGGTGGGAACTATAACCGTGAGGGGGAAACTACACTTCCCATGATTCTTGAGGGAAAGTCATGAGTTTTAAATGTGAATTGGATGTGCTTTAAATGTATTAGGTGGATCTGCATTACTTCATAAACTTTGCCTACATATAAATCATTTTAATTAAATTTTAAAATGGAAATAAGCTACAAAGTGTTCTGGGTGATCATGGGCTACTCACCATATCTTAGTCTAATCTGTCCCTCAGGGTGAAAACAACAGAGGGGGACCATGACCACCCCGAGGAAAAGGGGCACACTTAAAATGTAGAGGAAAAAATCATTTGTAAATAATAATTTACAATCTTAGTGTGAAATCAGATACATATCAAGACATAGTATGAATAAATATTTATATAAGTGTGAATGTCAAAGATGTTTATTATTTACACAACCTGTAAAGATATTTATACTGCAATCCTATGCATGTTTACTCAGAAGCAAGCCCCAATGTATTCAATGAGACTTACTCAGACAGGAAAGCATGCACATGACTGCAATTCAATGATAAGGAATTTCACTCGCCCAATCCAAAATTCAGAATCATGCCACATTAAACTGTTTTGCAACTGTTTTATATTTGTTTTATGGTTGCTGGATTTTAAATGGCTTTATTTCTTGTTATGAGCTGCCTGGGTTTTCAACCCTACCTCACAGGGTTATTGGAAATATTCCATATACACACACACTGGAGATGTAAAAGACATACACCCCATATAATAGTTTATTGTCAAAACCAGTTAGCCATTGCAGAACATTATTTTTTAAAAATAACTATTAGTTTCCTGCCAAATAAAAACAGTGACACCTAAGTAAGCCCTGCCTAACTGCTTTTAAAAAAGTGGGGGTATCGGAGGGGGAGAGAAAGATTTACAACACAATCCTTTTCTATGTTTACTCAAAAGTCTCATCGATTTTTAGCACAATCCTAACCATGTCTACCCAAACTTAAGTCCTACTGAATTCAATGGGGTTAACTCCCAGGTATGTGGAATTAGCATTGCAGCTTTACTCCCAGAAAAAAAATCATATTTTGAAGTTTTTCAAAATAGGTTATGAATAAGACAAACAAACTGCCCTCTTCAGCAGTCCAGTAAAATTTAAACTTGGTTGACTCCTTAATTAGAAAAGTGTAACACTGCAGCATGTACACTTTTTAAACTTTCTGTTCAAAAATTATTTGAAAGATAAAAAGTATACCATTTTGCAAGCAATTAAAAAAACCCTGCATGTACACTTTTATGCCTACCAAGTTTCTGCTGTGATCTTCTGTTGCAGTGCAATCCTACACCTATTTACTCAGAAACAAGTCCCAATCCTGTACAGAGAAAGTTAGGCTGTTGAAAGCTACATATTTACTGAATTCCTGATGTGAGACAAGCAGGAAGAGGAAACTGTTCTCAGAACCTGAAATGAGGTTTAGCTGTTGCTATTGTCAATCACAACCCTGACTTCACTTATTGGCTAAAACCCTGAAAGGGCAGGGATTAGAGCAGCCGGTACTAACAGAAGTTGAGTGGGGGCTGACATTTTGCTTTGTATCTTTTGAACCAGACCACCTGGAAACTTATTTTTTTTTTAAAAAATGAAAGCTAAGAGTCCAGAGAGTATGGTGAGTCATGCCGAGACCTGGAGAGGACCCAAAAAACCCTGAGTCTCTGGGCAAAAAACAGAGACCTGGCAACCCTACCCACACAGCATTTGTTGTACCATGCCAGGTGTTAATTTCAGGCCTGACAAGATGCTGACAAAAATGGTGGGTACACTTCATATAACAGAGGAGTACTTTAAAAACTGAGTTATATTGTCTATATATGATCCAAGAGAGATTTGACCCAGAAAGGTGGCCTATATATATATTAAATAAAATAAATACTAAATAAAACCACGGAAGACTAGCAACATCTGTTTTATCGTTTATTTCCTTCATGTAGTTCTAGTATAACCTTTCCTGTAAGCCCTACATTATCACCATATCTGCAAGAAAATAACTTCATTGCTTAGTTAAAACCATGTTTTCCTTATTAATGCTATATGAACGTGGTGAAGAAAACAAGCCACAAAATTCTGTCCACTGGAAATGGTGTTTTATACCTGTTCTTGTGCAATAATTGGAGACTTTACAGAGAGATTCATTGTGTTGCCACCGTATAATTGCCACTGTAAGCCAATTAAACAGCCACCCCCTCCCTCATAATGGTCAGAAAGCCTTTTAAAAACATTAAGCCTGGCTTGCTTTCCCATTTTACTTCAACCGGAAAATACTAATGTAGCTGTCAGAATGAGACCTACAGAGACGAACAGCAATGCCAAAAATCTATGGGGGACAGCAGCAACAGACTCTTCAGCATTTTTGTTACTAAAATCTTACTTTTTTTCTATTTCAGTGGTAGAATGGATTATTAGCAGGTATGCAAGTGTTAAACAAAACAAGTGATTATATCTCAGTGCAGTCCACTGAAAACTATCCTATTAGTGCCAAGTTCTTGTTTCTGTAGAATTAAATGAAAATCTTATATCCACAAATTCAGTTGACTTGATTGCTGAACAGAAGGTATTTCAGGTCATATGTTGCATTTCTGCCTGTCCTTGCAGCATAGAGGAAGGGATTCATAGCAATAGCCTTTAAATACATGTTTTAATAGTTTTTTGTTTTTTTTAAACAGGAATTTCTGAACAGATTCTCTCAAAATCTGCCTTTTAAAATGCATGTTGATAAAAATAAAATCAGCCAGGAACTGCATCAGAACATCAGGAAAATGAGGACTGTAGATAATTTACAGTGCAATCCTGTGTCTACTCAGAAACAAGTCCTTTTGAATTCAGTATGGTAAGTGGTGGGTTTAAGATTGCAGTGCAGCCTTAAGCTTTCCAAATTTCCCTCCCCACCCCCCACACGCAATCTGTGCTGCTGGCAGGGGTTAGCGTCTGGCAGAGGTATCCCTCTGCCAGGCTCTAGTAGTGGTGGTGGTGGGGCTCCACTGCCATAGAGGTCCCTGCTGCACCCACCAAATTCTAGTGGAGCTAGGCTTCTGCTACCACTAGCGGTAGCCAGTACAAGGCTCCCAAACACGGCAGAGCAGGTTCAGCAATGGATCCTGGAGAGGTCCTTGATCTGGGCCCCTGCACTGTGCCAGCATAGAGCTAGCACAGCAAAAAAGATGGAAAAGCTGTACCTGTGCACTTTGTACCCTGGCCAGCAGAAGCCAGCAGGGGTGAGGATGCACCAGAGAATCTCTGTCCAATCCCAGTTAGGATTACTCTGCTGTTTACATTAAAATAATACTGCCAAAAATCAATGTGTCTTTGTTCTAGTGTATGTTCAGTATCTATATAGCTTATTGTAGAGGGCTCGTGCATGATTTACATAGGACGGGGGAGGTTTGAATTGTTCTGTTTCTTTAGTATTTTTGTTTGCTGAGTATGTCAAAATGATAGTTTGTTTGCTGTATTTATATTGTGGTGGCCCATGGCTTTAAACAACAAAGTTTATTCACTCATTGTTCAAGTAAATCTACCCAAATCAATAGGATTTACTTCCAATTAAGTATGTGTAAGATTGCAGGCTAAAACTCTGAGGTAATATCCTGCCAGATGAGGCACAGACATAGGTTGGGCCTTTCTTTTGCACAAATGTGAGAGTTAGAAATATATTTTAATTTTGATTTCCACAGAATGATGTGTTCTATTTTTTGCCTTTTTCTTTATCTAGCTTCCCTCATTTGTAGTTTCTTTTGGTGTTTTTCTTCTCCAGAAGCAATCTGTGCATTGTTCCACAATAATTCATACTCCTTCTGACAAGCTATTAATATTTTTTTTAATATTTCTAAACTCATTTCCTATTATTCGTTTCCAACAACCTGAATTATTCCTCATTGAAAATCAAATTAATTTAGGGTAGCAATGCACATGACCTGCATTTTTGTGAGTAATTTCTAGCTTGGATTATCTATTGGAGGCAGATATTTTCTTCCCACCCACAAGCAGTTCTGACCAGGTAATTTTACCTGTTACTCCAAAGGTGTTCCCATTTGAGCATATGTTGATTCAGTGGACTGGTTTGCTTGGTGATAAATGCAGTCTTGTGATAAGCTAGTGTGCTATTATAATCAAACATTGCTTGCATTTTAAATTACCATGATTTCACATGCAAAGTATAATGAAGGATAATGCACGTACCTTTAGAGCTCATTTTGAGTTTCAAAACAAGTTACAATGCAATCACCTGTTAACCTTTTCATCCCATGGGTTTTTCTACAAAAAAGTTAATATCCCTGACAGCTCCTTGTTTATTTTCAGATCCATGCGCAGCTTGCCACTTAGGACCTTGCAAGCAGATTCACACCTTGCAAAGTCCCTGACCTTGTAGTCATTAAAATCCAATCACACACTGGGCAGGTTTCCATATTCATTAGGACAGCAAGAAGATAGATTTGAACATGCCTCTGAAGTGACCAATACATTCATCAGCCAATTTCCATCTTCTTCAACAATTCCAGCTTGCTTAGGGATATTACGAGATTAATTGACACTGAAAATCTTTTGCACCCAAATACTAGCAATGTTAAGCAGATGCAATATGTTCCTAATTAAAAGGGCTGTGATCAAACATAAGTTGTCAGTTATACTTTGTCCTGTGAATACCTGCACAAAGTTATAAGAACAATCACTGTTGTTTATCCCTTTGATGTGGCAGCCAGCAGTGTCTTGAAATAAGAAATGACTTGCCATAATAATTTATAACTGTCTAATACTTCCAAAAGAAAAACAATGTAGGAGTCTCACATTTGAGAAAGGTGTGTAATGTCCCTACTTTTTTCCTTTTCCTTCTTTAGATCATGCCACAATTGGTGACACTGTGGCTCTAGCTGTTACTAACTCTGGAAATCAGTGCTGCAGTGCTGTGCATTGTCCAGTGTCTTTCCCCACCCTACAAGTGGTGATATATTAAGGATGCTAGCATTGTTTTCCTATTTCCATATCAACAAGGCCACAATGCCTTTTTCATTCTGCCCCATTATTCAATACTGATGGATTGTTATGCTTTAACTTTAAGTCTGTTTTTATTGTGCCCCACCTGGGATTATTTGCTGAAGCAGGGCAGGCTAGAAATAGCTTTAATTAATTAATTAATTAATTAAACTAAGGATGCAAGTATGCCCCACGTTTCCTTCACATGCATTTATTCAATATTTATGGGCTCCTAAATGCTGTACTTAAAACAAATTTCCAGGGTGACTTATACAAAAGGAGGGAAAGCCAACAAACCAGTTAAAGTAACCATTGCATGAAAAAAGAAAACCTTACAAGACAGCAGCCATTACTAATGTAGCATAAAATCCATCAATAAAATGAAACCAAATCTAAAAGGCTTGGGAAATTGTAAAGGTCTTTGCCTGGTGCCAAAAATTCAATGCAGGGGCCAGGTGATCTTTTCTGGGGAGAGAATTTTGCAACTGAAGTGCGGTTGTCTCTGGTAGCCCCTCACCTCAGATGGCAGGAGCACCCATAGAAGTCCAGCTACTGTAGATCATAATGCAAAAGTAGGTACACATGAAGACAGGCAGCCCTTCAAATAAGTTCTTAGATGGCAGGGAGTGGAGAATATATTTTAATCACTGCCACCCTGAAATGTCTATGATGTGCAAGCTAGAGTTTAGTCCTTTAGCTAAAGTTGTTCAAAGCATTGCTTGCTATGGCAAAGTTTAACAGCAGATATAGTCACTGCACTATTATTACATAGACTGGTTTATAACTTTCTTTTTTTCTTTTCAGTTTTCACATAGCCAAAATCAGCCATATCTGAGCCACAAAAGAGAAATGGCCTGATTTTGATTTCATGTGCCTTGTATTCTAGAAACACATGCCAAGATGGCAGTTTGGTAGTGAGCAGATGTGAGCTAATACTATTCCACACAAACCCAGAGCAAATTTTACCCTTGTTCTTTTTTTTTCAATTAATTTTTATTCTAATTTTCAAAACCAAAATAATACAAAAAGAAAACAACACAAATCAATAACTAATACAATACAAAAAAATACATATATATAAAAATATTGACTTCCGATTTGTCATAGTTCAGCTATAAATCTATAATATATAACAAACCTATCTCTTAATAGATTATAAAATCACCTTCCTCCAGCGGTTATCTTAGTTGGTTTCAAATCTCATTAACATCATATCATTTTAATATTCCACAAAAAGTCAAAGAGAAGTTTCCAATCCTTGAGATATATATCAATCAATTTTTTTTCTAAATAAACATGCCAATTAATCCAGCTCATCAAATCTACTAAATCCAGTAATTTCAAAACACTATAATTCAACTATAAATCTATAATATATAACAGACCTATCTCTTAATAGATTATAAAATCACCTTCCTCCAGCAGTTATCTTAGTTGGTTTCAAATCTCATTAACATCATATCATTTTAATCTTCCACAAAAAGTCAAAGAGAAGTTTCCAATCCTTGAGATATATGTCAATCAATTTTTTTTTCTAAATAAACATGTCAATTAATCCAACTCATCAAATCTACTGAGTCCAGTAGTTTCAAATCGCTCTTCTGTCATTATCCATATTGGGTCCATCTTCCATCTTTACGCACCCAAAAATCTTGCTGTCATAGTCATATAATAAAAGTCTGATAGGAATTTCCTCCATCACAGATATTTTCTTACCATCAAATCCAAACGTAACACTGAAGTATTGTTGCAAAGCCGCATCTCTGCTCCTCTTTTCCACATGATACACTAGTACATTTCTTGAAGGTTTTTCCATTGACACAAAACAGGGATTAATTCTATTAACTTTCTCCATTTCAAGTTCCATCAAATCCTTCCAGTCCAGGAATTTTTTTGAACCGATAATATCTTTATCTCCAATCTCTTCAATTCCTTCAGAGACAGCACTGTATTCCAAACTGTAATATTTATCTCCAGGATCCGTCACAACCAGGAAATCCAAATCTTTTTTCATGTCCATATTTAAGCCAATCTCCATAGATTGAACCTTGCCTTTAATTTCTCTTTCATCCTTTTTTTGTTTTCCAGATCTATCTTTATTCTCCTTTCTCATAGAATCCTGAGTTTCTTTCAGCTCCTGTCTCATTTCATGAAATTCAGTTCTCCACGCTTGTCTATTATTTCTCAGTTCTTGTTTTATTGAGTTAATCCCATCCATTATTTTCTGAAGCATGTCTAGAAATAAAGTCCCTTCTTGTACATCCATGATCTTCTTAATTGCCATTCTTAAAACCAAAAGAACAAAACTCCTTCAATTTTCAATGTCCCAAGCAAAGAGCAGTTTATTTCTTTATCCAGTTACAAAGGAGTTAATCTTTCCAACCAACTAACGTCACACCCTAGACAGTCCTTATCTCTTAAATGTCCAGAAGTGCAAAAACAGCTTTTAGTTCACAGCGTTCAAATAACTAGTAGCAGAGAGAATGAGCAGATTCGTCAACAAAAAAAAAAGTAGATCAGAAAAAATAGTCCCTTATATATATTACACAAAAGTCTTGTAAATCAAAAAGATTTCTTATCTCTCCCAATCAGAAAGCTCTCATCCGTTGTAATCTTTAAAACGCAATTTTCCATGTCAGCTTTTTGCAATAATAAAAAAAAAGATAAGCTATTTATATTTTCTTCCCCCTTAGTTCCGTAAATAAAGAAGGAAAGTCTTACCTCATCTAGGTTATCTTAATTGCTGTTACTTTGACAAATCTCTTTAGCTATATAGATAAGAAAATGATAAATGTAGACAGGAGGTTTGCCTGCTAGTCCGTTAAAAAAAAAGGGTCACTTATCCAGCTGAGCTAGCATAAAATCCTCGCTCTGTCTGAACTGCTGGAAGACAGACAATTCTGACGAATTCCAGGCTCCAACAATCAAAACAAAACTATGTGGCAGATCTCACGCTTCTTCCTTATCCAGAAGAAATCATCCCCAGTCAGAAAAAACCCTTCTGACTGAATTTAAAACTGGATAAGTTTCATCCAAGACGGGAGCCCGTCTCAGAGGCAGCACAGGCGGAGGGATCCTCCTGGGAAGTTCTCAAATTTTACCCTTGTTCTACTGCCCAGTCAGTATCTATGTGTTTCAGAATATAAACACAAAATAGTCCAGGAATGCAGCTAGACAACAGTAGTGTTTGTTGCTACCTAATGCTTCTGTAAAAGAAGAACAAAAAGGAGTTTTCATTTTCTTTTCTATCATTCGGACAATTTTGGTATTTCATTTAGGTCATTCATATAATGGCTGTGCATTTTTTCAACCATGCCTTTTTTGTTTATTTCTTTAATTTACTCAAACTGAAAAATATCAAATTATCCACATAAACTTGTACCAAATCATTAATTTCTTAATGACAGTATATAAATTCCTTGCTATGGCTATATAGCAGAGATTAATGCATATATTACTATAATGCACTCTATGTGGGGCTGCCCTTGAGGTTGGTCCAGAAGCTGCAGCTGGTGCAAAATGAGGCAGCACAACTGCTCACTGGGGCAGGAAGTCACCAACATGTTACTCTGCTGCTGAAAGAATGGCATTGGCTGCCCATTAGCTGCTGGACCAAGTTCAAAGTGCTGGTTTTGGTATACAAAGCCCTATACAGTGTGGGACCAGGATACCTGAAAGATCGTCTTTCCCCTTATATACTCTCTCGACCACTGCACTCTGCAGGTGAGGGCCCTCTGCAGATACCATCTTATTAGAAGGTCTGTTGTGTGCAACATAGGAAGTGCACCTTTAGTGTTGTGGCACCTACTCATTGGAATTCTCTCCCTTTAAATATTAGACAGGCTACATCTCTATCTTTTTGGTGCCTACTGAAGACCTTTGTCCTTCAACAAGCCTTTTAAATAAAGACCTTGTCCCAGTCTGTGAGCTTATCCACATGAGAGCATTTCTTCAAAGCAAATACACTGCTTTTACCGCCCTAACAGATTTCCAAGGTCCACACTTTGTGCTCAATTGTAGCTTCAAATCCTTTGTTTTCCATTCACACAAGTAGGCATTCCTCTGGGAAGGATTAGTGTCACTGCCTCCTTGTGGCCCCGCCCTCTAGTTCTACATTTTTACTCCCTCTGGTTGCTCAGTTACTGGGCATGTGCAAATATTTTTGACCTGGGCAGTATTTCCACTCCTTCCTGCCCCCACTGCTTCCTGAAGTTTGCCGGCTGAAAAGAAGTGGGGTCATCTACTCCCCTTTCTCTGCCCCTTGCTTTTTCTGAGTTAACTTTTCCCCACTGGAAAAACAAATCAATACAATATCAATATTTTAAATAAAATATAAATATAAATATTTTGGAAAAAATATTAGTATCATTATTTTCTCAACATATCAATATCAATATTGATAATATCAATATCTTTGAGATGACTTTTTTAAACAATCCACTTCAGATTTTTTAGGCGGAAAACCCGGAATCCAGGCATAGAAAGACGTTACTTCAAAATTCTCTCTGCAAAGATAAAGAATATGAGGAAGAGTGAAATCTAATGGCAATTCCCATCGCTAGTTACAAGGAGTGAAGGAAGTTTACTTGGGGAGAAAGGGAGGAAAGAAGAGAGGGCTGCAGCAAATCATGAAGAGGGGAGGACAGAGCAGTAAGAAGTTGCTAGATAAACCACCAGAAACAAAATGGAATTCATGGAAGAGTTAGTGGGCGGAGGAAGGGGAATAGCTGAAAGTGATGATTCACCCGCCCACTAAAAAACATTGAAGTAAACAGTCTGCAAAGACGGGGAGTGGAGCCATATTGTTCTAAACTTTTCATATCAGCAGATTGGATTAGTAGGGATTTACAGAGGGGAAACAGTGGCTTCTTTAATGTCATGTGAACCATGCAAATTAAAAGGAGATGTGAGTAGCACCAAACACACACTAAACCACTGTGTAGGTGAGCCCTGTGTCTGTTTTGGAATTGCTCTTGAAGATGTTTTTTAAAACATTGTTTTAAATATGTTTTTAAGATGTTTAATTTTAAGATGCTTTTAAAATGTTGCATTTTTAAGATGTTTCTTTTGAAATATTTTAGTGTTTTGACCTTTATTTGCCACCCTGGGCTCGTTTTGGGAGGAAGGGTGGGATAGAAATTTAATTAATAAGAATAAGAATATATGTATATTTGTGTGTGTGTGTGTGTGTGTGTTAGGGATGAGATTCTTTGGCCAGTGCCAGTTGAAAGCATTCCATTGACTTAATGGGCAGGTGTCAATTTAACTTCATTTTTTACCTGCTAGTCCCTGCTTTTACTGATCCATTTATTTCCCTCACAAAAAATATCGGTATTAATATCAATTATTTGAAAGGAAATATCAATATTTGTAAAGGAGATATTGATAAATTAAAGGAAATAGCAATAAAATTATTGTTCTTAACGTCAATATTTTGGCCTGAGAGAGGGCATTCCCCATGGTAGCTCCTAGGTTGTGGAAATCCCTCACGAAAGAGGAGTGTCAGGCACCTTCGTTATATAGTTTCTGACATATGTTAAAGACGCACCTCTTTAGTGTGGCCCTTGACACCATCTGAGATATGTGTTTTCAGGACACAGCCTATTTCTGTGACTCCAATTTGTTTTAACTGTTTTAATATTGAATTTTAAAATGTTTTAAACTGTCCTGGGAACAGCTGCTGAAGGGTGGTAGTAAATTTGTTGCTGCTGCTGCTGCTGCTGATGGTGATGATAAAGCTATGTAGTAAAGTAGTACTATGTAGTCACACAGTTTAAAAAGCCCTTTTGAGTAAAAATAATGTATTTTCCTTTATTTAAGAAAACTATAATAATATGTAATATTAATATGATATGTTGAATACAATTTTCCAAAGCAGTTGAAGAATAAGTATGAAAAAATGTGAAAAATAATGGAAGGTATGACATTTTGTTGACTTCTTTCTCTCCTAATGCTAAATTTTGCATCAAACATTGAACATTATAAAAATATGGAAATTCATAGGAACATAGGCCCATCTACCTCATTCTTGTCTACAGTGATTGACAGCATATCTCCAGGATTTCAGATAGGGTTCTCTCACAGACCTACCTGAGATGCCAGGGATTGAACCTGGACCTTCTGCATGCAAAGCTGATGTTCTACAACTAAGCTATGTGTGCCACTTAAAATGGTTAGGTCTATCCATGCAAAGATAGGGAAGCACAATAGGGAAAGATGATAGGGCCCCTGGCTTTGACAGGCAATATAGATATTGATAGGTCTGACCTGAACTGATCTGAACTGGAAAGTTATGTTATAATTATCTGACAAACCAGAGAGCTATAACTAAAGCTGAAGAGAGTTTGAGTAAAAATGGCCCTGTTATGGGGTATAGAAGTTCATAGGATTAAATTATCTGAATAATCTCTAAATTCTTCAGGACATTATAAACATACTTCCCTTCACATTTAGTAGTAAAGGTATGATTCATGCAGCCTTACAGATAATAAGCTTGTGAGCATCATTTCCCTTATAATGTTTTTGCCTTTAACAAAGTCTCTCATTAATCATTAAACGTGTATATATTTATTTTTGTACTCATAGAGGTGGGGGGTTCCTCTTTAATTGCTCAGGTACCAAGTAATGACAGCTTTCCCCCCGCCCCCTGTGGTGAGCTAATTAGCTATTGGAATAAGATATAGGGATGATTGATTTGTGAGTTTTTTTTATTATCACTGTGAGCAGGCATTCTAAATTCTTCAGACTTCATACTATTTACATTTTATTTTCCTTGGGAACGCTAACAAAATGTTAGCTGAGGATATTCTTTTTTAACAAAAGGAAGAGGTGCTAAAAGCAACAGTTGGCAGCATAATGTAGTTAAATCTGTTAATAGAATACAGTTCTTTTGGGGAAATGCTACATTTAATTCCTGCAGTCTTTATAGCAGTTACTCTCTATTCAGAAATTTTATTGACTACAATCTGATACATTTATTATCCATAGTATATTAATAGTGATATAAGCATGGGGTCCCTTGGCTTATTTATATACTAAGAAGCCCATATTAGTATGATGTGGTTGAAAGGATTTTCTTATGAGATAAGCCTCACAGTAAGGTAGATTTCTCCAAGATATTGTGAGATGTGAACTTGAAAGCACCAGACATTACATGCTTGTGTCAAAATACTGAAGAGTTCTTCAGAGTTCAGTTTCTCTCATGATATTAAGGTGGGCTCGAGGAATAGACATTAGGAACATGCCAACAATGCAGTGGAATAAATATAAAGTAATGTAATGTTAAAATAAAAATCTTACTGTGCAATTCCAGGGACAACTACATAGAAGTAGGCGCCATTGAACCTAATGAATCTTATATCAAGTAAACAGCATATGATCATGCTGTAAAGTTAATAACTATAGAAAGTTTATCTGAGAGACAGAGGCATACAAATAAAGTGGAATGAAACCTAGGACTACAAAGGCACAGAGGAGGCATGAGAGAAGAAAGAAGGAATGGAACATATGCCAGTCAGCTTTTGATTTAGAAGATCCAAGTGTAACCTGCAACAAAATGTAGCAATTTATCCTCATCTGTAAGAGGGTGCCAGCCAGCCAGCCAGCCAGCCATGCCCTTCTCAAGGATGCCCTAAACTGTAAGGGATTGAAGCAGAACATTCCATTCCTACTAAGGATAGACAAATCTGTCATTTTCAGTTTCTCTCAAGTTCTTGTAACAATCAAGTTCAGATTGTCACGTTTCTGCATCAGTTTGAAGTTTTTTTTTTTTTAAAAAAATCATCTTGAAAATTTGTCAACACTTACTAGTGAACATTTCTCTTAACATGCACATTTATGGAAGCAATTCTCTCTAAAGCACAACATTTATGAATGTTGTTTTAATGACTGTACACATTTTTATGCAGACCTTCTCATAGTATGCGAATTGTTGTACATGTTTGTTTGGAGAACTGTATCATAAATTCTGAGAAGTGTACGTTTTGCAGAATAGCTGCATTTCAGCCCATGTATGTGTTCTGAGCAATGCAAATTAGGTTGTTGTTGTTGTTATGTGCCTTCAAGTCAATTACGAGTTGTGGCGACCCTATGAATCAGCGACCTCCAATAGCATTTGTCGTGAACCACCCTGTTCAGATCTTACAAGTTCAGGTCTGTGGCTTCCTTTATGGAATCAATCCATCGCTTGTTTGGCCTTCCTCTTTTTCGACTCCCTTCTGTTTTTCCCAGCATTATTGTATTTTCCAGTGAATCATGTCTTCTCATTATGTATTCAAAGTATGATAACCTCAGTTTTAGCTTCTAGTGATAGTTCTGGTTTAATTTGTTCTAACACCCAATTATTAGTCTTTTTCACAGTCCAGGGTATGCACAAAACTCTCCTCCAACACAACATTTCAAATGAGTTGATTTTTTTCTTATCCGCTCTTTTCACTGTTCAACTTTCACATCCATGCATAGAGATTGGGAATAGCATGGTCTGAATGATCCTGACTTTAGTGTTCAGTGATACATCTTTGCATTTGAGGACCTTTTCTATTTATTTTTTTATTATTTGATTTGATTTTGTCTAGTTCTCTCATAACTTCCCTCCGCAGTCCTAGCCTTCTTCTGATTTCTTGTCTCCATTTTGGTTAATGACTGTGCCAAGGTATTGATAATGCTTGACAAGTTGAATGTCCTCGTCAACTTTAAAGTTACAGAAATCTTCTGTTGTCATTACTTTAATGTTCTTGACGTTCAGCTGTAGTCCTGCTTTTGTGCTTTCCTCTTTAACTTTCATCAGCATTCGTTTCAAATCATTACTGGTTTCTGCTATTATGGTATTGTCTGTATATCTTAAATTATTGATATTTCTCCCTCCAGTTTTCACACCTCCTTCATCTTGGTCCAATCCCACTTTCCATATGATATGTTCTGTGTATAGATTAAACAATTAGGGTGATAAAATACGCCCCTGTCTCACACCCTTTCCGATGGGGAACCAATCAGTTTCTCCATATTCTGTCCTCACAGTAGCCTCTTGTCCAGAGTATAGGTTGCGCATCAGGACAATCAGATGCTGTGGCACCCCCATTTCTTTTAAAGCATTCCATAGTTTTTCATGATCTACACAGATTGCTGCAATCTATAAAGCACAAGGTGATTTCCTTCTGAAATTCTTTGGTCTTTTTCAGCTGATGAAGGTGTTTGGGCAGTTGGCAGAGGAATTAAGTGTGCCTTTAGCCAAGGAAAAAACAGAGGGCCCTTCACCTGTGCTCACCTTTTTGGGCATTGAGCTTGACTCGGTGTCACAGGCTTGTCATTTGCAGGCAGTTAAACTAAAGGATTTGATGTGCAGGGTCGATAAAATGCGGGAAGCTAGGAAGGTCACACTTGGAGTTTCAGGAGTTGGTGGGGCATTTGAACTTTGCGTGCAGAGTCATAGCACCTGGCAGGGCATTTCTGTGCAGGATTTGTGACCTGATGAAGGGCCTAAGCAGGCCTCAACATCAGGTTAGAGTTACTAGGGACATGAGGGAGGATTTGCTAGTTTGGTCGCGTTTTTGAAGTGGTTTAATGGGGTTTCATTTTGGCATAGGGATTTGTTGTTGGAGGTGGAGTCGCAAGTTCACTCTGATGCCTCTGGGACTTTAGGCTTTGGGGTTATTTTCAGGGACAGATGGCGTGCTGAGGCATAGCCAGTAGCATGGGCAGAAGCTGGCATCACTAGGGATTTGACTTTTCTGGAGTTTTTCCCAATAGTGGTTGCTGTCCACCTGTGGGCAGCTGAGTTGGCTAACTCTGTGGTGCATTTCTGGTGTGATAACCAGGCCACAGTACGTGTTATCAACTTTCTAACTTCTAGGAATGCTAGAATGATGGGTTTGGTGCATGCTTTTCTAACTCAGTGCCTTACATTTAATATTCTTTTTCTTGCTCGCCATGTTCCTGGTCTGGACAATGGCATGGCTGATGCCCTGTCTTGCCATCAGATGATGCGTTTTCGGGAGTTGTCCCCTTTGGCCAGGCTTCAACTGGAGCCAATGCCGGTGGCATAGTGGCAACTTGGCAACTTGAAGCTGAGGAGGCCATAATTCTGTCCCTTGCCACCAGCACAAGAAACTCCTATTTGAGAGCAGGTAGGTAGTTTGATATTTTTTGTCTGAGCAGGGGGTATTCTCTTCCCTGGCCCATACCAGTGAATTGGTTGATGTAATTTTGCATGGCTCTGCATTGCCAGGGACTTTCAGTGAAGACCATTAGGGGTAAGTTAGTGGGAATTGGATTCCTGGCTAACCTGAGGGGCATGACTGATTCCTCCAGGGACTTTAGGCTAAGGAAGATGTTGATGGGGTGGTCTAGTGCCCATCCTCCTGCACCAGACACTCGTAGGAGATTCTGTTGGGTTTTCATGGCCTTTGGCTGTCCTTATGTAGTTCTAGTTATGAGGCAGCTTTATTTCATGCAGTTGCTGTCCTAGCGGGTTGTTGTTGTTGTTGTTTGCATGGGAGAATTGCTTGCTTCTTCAAGGACTGACAGGTCCGGTTGGGCGATGGAGGTAGGTGACATGATGGTACAGGATAGTGGCGTGGGATTTGTCTGTGCAGGTCAAAGACTGACCAGAGGGGGCGAGGAGCTGTTATTATGATGGCCTCTTCGTCAGTAGGTGGGCTGTGTCCAGTTCAAACTCTGGGTTCATTTTTGCAAGTCGGGGTGAGGCTGGGGGCTTCCTGTTTTTTCAGGATGGTCAGCCTTTGACTAAGTTTCAGTTCTGGTGCATCACCAGACAGTCTTTGTCATGTTTGGGTCTGGACCCCGGGCTGTTTGGTATGCACTCTTTTAGGATAGGTGCGGCTTCCACAGCAGCTACTTTGGGTTTTGGAAGCACAGTGATTCAGGCAGTGGGGCACTGGTGATCAGGTGCTTTCCGTGCTTATGTTAGACCAATCAAGGGTCCATGTTGACTGTTGCACCAATGAGCATATTGTTAATTGTTGTTCCTGTTTTGTTGGAGGGTGCTGGAGAGAGTCAAGGTCCTCATTTGTGGCCACAGCATGGTGTTCTGGGCCAAGAGTATGGTGTCGCAGACCAGGCATGGAACCCAGTTGGGGCTGAGCCATTGCGCTTCAGTCCAGTGGATGGGTAGACATGGCATGCTGTGGGAATATCTCCTGCCAATGCTGTTTGATGCTTCGTTGGGGCAGCACCCTCCGCAGGTTTTGATTATACATTTGGGTGGCAATGACCTGGTAATGTTGAAGGGGAAAGCCCTTATTATTCAGGCTTGCCTATACTTTGAGGCCATATGCAGGAGGTGGCCTGGGACTGTGATTGTTTGGTCCCACATCCTCCTGAGGAAGATTTGGAGGTGTGGGTCTGATCCCAGGGGCCTGAACAAGGCCAGTCAGAAGGTAAATAGAGAAGTCTGGCTCACCCTTGCTGTATGGCAGAGTGAGGTAATACATCATCTGGAGGTGAAGTGTGGCAGGGCTGATCTTTACCGGCCAGACGGTTTTCATATGTCTGACTTGGGTAATGATCTGTTTCTTTCTGATCTGCAGAGTGCCCTGTATGAAATAATTGGCCGCAGGTGGGGGAAGAGGGACTAAGCTGAGGCTTGTCCTTTTCATGTGGCAGATATGTGTGGAATTTCAAAAGGTAGGGTTTGGTGACCACCCTTAGGCACCCTTTAAGGTGATTGGTGGATTGTGAGGCCTGCCTTCCAGGTTGTGCAGCCTGTTGGGAGGATAAGTCTCATCTTTGGGGCTAACCTGTAACCCCTACTCAGAGTTCTGCGGCCCTGAGGGGGGATGAAGCAACCTGTGGGGATGGGGCCCAGAGAAGGGGATTGGGCTTGGACCACCCCCTTTCCAATGGCAGGGTGTCCTTGCTCAATTGAGTATGCGATAGGCTTCACACTTGTCTCTGCAGATCATTTTATTATGCAATCAAGCATGTAATTGGCTTTATTCTAATAAATGTGGCCCTTGATTTACCCACACTTCATCTTGTCTTGCCTCTTCATTTCCTGGTTATGTGCTGCAGTGTGATCTTTGGTGCCTCTTCCCTTTCTATGTCCAGCTTGGACGTCTGGTATTTCTCGCTCTATATATGGTAAGAGCCTTTGTTGTAGAATCTTGAGCATTACTTTAGTTGCATGGGATATTAAGGCAACAGTTTGATAATTACTGCATTCCCTGGGATCCCCTTTCTTTGGAAATTAGCAAATTAGGTATGTTCACATTAAAATGTGAATGGACCAAAGTTCTCCCCATCCCTAACTTGCACCTAGTTTTATGTTTTGTTTTTCAACTTGCACTCAGTATTCCATAGCATGCTCAGACCTCATTGAGCTGTTTTCTCTCTGTGTGAAAATATTTAAAAATATTTTCTTGTACTTCTTAAAAAAACTTTTTGCTGGTGTCTCCTGCCTGTTTCTCAGTGGCACTGATATGCCTCCATTTCTGTTGTAACTCACTAGCTGTATTAGTCACCATTAGTGTTTCTAACTCCGAAGGTCATTTTTGGGAAGTCACACCTACACAGTCTGCATCTGACATCATACGTGACTTCAGGTGTGGGGCAGGTAAGGGCAGGACTTCAAAGTAATAATTGGGAGCTTAAAATGGGCTCCTGATTGTTCCTTTGATTGAGCAAAGTGTGCTCCAGGAGCACACCTTGGTCAAGAAGGGAGAAGCAGATTCCATTAAATGGAAACCGCTTTTCCCTCCCAGCGCTTTTCCCTCCCAGCGCTGCTCTCCCTTGTGGCTCCTTTCCACCTTCAACATAGAAAGTGGAATGAATCTTGTGAGAAGGCTTTGAAAGTGCTTTGCGATCCTTCCCACTCTTCTCCTTTGCACCTCTGACAAGGTATACCCCCAACAAAATGCCAAGGCAGATCAAGTCCTGATGAGTCAGAGTTGATCCAGATTGGAGCCTGGTGTACCAACGGATATGGAAAATATCAACCTTTCCCTCCCCCAAGACAGCTCTGACATTTTCTGGCTATGCAGAAGTGGCAGAAGTGGCTTGCCAGGTAGGCAAAGCTGCTATGCTAGCTTCCTGGCAGGTGGGGTACTATTGCTTTCTGTGAGGAAGACCGGGAGGCCAAAAGCAGTGGAGAAGGCAATGTGGTACAAATGCATCAGCAGGAATGCAGGATTGGTTCATTCTCATTGCACCAACCTGTCCCCCCTCTCCCAGTAACCAACAGCAGAACACTATAAAGCTAGTGTGGCAACTTCACTTCACCAAGCAAGCTGCCTCTGGACCCTGGTACCAGTTACCTGCTATTGTGATTTTAACTGGCTGGACCAGTAAAATAATGGTTAGGTAAAAAACCTGCTATGTACAGAATAATAGCAGGATGATGACCCAGGCTATGGTCTGAAGGCACATAAGGCCAGCTCTCTGCTAAAGCTAAGCAGGTTCAGGTCTGGTCAGTGTCTGGATGGGAGACCTTCTGGGAACCATATGTAAGCCGCCTTGGGTTTCTATCATGAAAAGAAAGGCAGGGTATAAATGTAATAAATAAATAAATAAATTTCTTCAAAATGTCTTGTCACTCAACTTTGAAATATCAGTACAGTTCTAGCAGAATCATTACCAAGGTTGTAAACAAAAAATCTAAAACTTTAATCAAAATATGGTGGATATGCAATCTTTCCAACAGTCTCTGACTTATTTGAAACTGCAAGAAGGTATAAATTAATTTAAAAGAGAGGTTTGTGGAGCTCAAATATAAACATTTCTAAAGTGAAAAGTAGGTAGATGGAGACACCTTTACTCTGTGTTTAACACACCTAATATAGTAGGGTGAAGAGGCATTTTTATGATCCAATCCCCAATGATTTTATCAAGGTGCATGAAAAGGATTTTCATTTGTCTTGCAAATCTTATTCCTCACTTTGAGCCATCAAAGCATCGAGATGTAGAACTACTGCTTGATAGGATGGGTTTGGTTTTGTATATATATATAAAATTAAGATTAAACCCTGCCCTTTAAGCATATGATCAAGGCAGCTTCCAATAAAATTTTGAAATCAAAATAAAATAGTACATAAAACATAAGCTAACAAGAGCAAATTGAGAAAAGCATCATAAAATAAATAAACACACGAGCCAGATTAACATCAGAATTACAAAGCTTTGGGACATTAAAAAGTATTCACCAGCAAGACACCAAAGTGGGCTCTAGACAAGCTTCTCTAGGGAGAGCATTCCCAAGCTGGGGTGCCACCATGAAAAAGCCCTATTCTCAGTAATGACTAGCAGTGCCTCAAATGGTGGGGGAAACCAGAAAAGAGATTCATATGATGATTTTACAGTATGGGCAGGCAAAAATAGAAATGGACAATCCAGTTTTGATCACTGCAGACCCTGGTTAAACTTTTTTTTTGTCTCTGCCTTTTAACTAGCTGTTTAGAATGTACACGATGTGCTGTACTTTATGAAAAGATGGTTAATCTATAGAGTGTTTTCAGTAGCCAACACATCTGAGCCTGATCAATAAAACCATAATGCAAGGAAGAAAAGCATTTGATCCACTTCTCACAGTAGACCAAAGCAATAATTCCAAACCCTTTTGCAGATTGGAAAGCAACTCTCAGTCAGATTATGAACTACTCCAGATTTCACAATGCAGTTTTAATGTGGAAAAAGTACACACAAAAATATGTATTTTATATTACAAATGCATGGACAATGCATATGTTATAGATGGATGAAAATATGTATTTTTAATTTATGTGTATACAAAATGCATACAATGGGACAGAATGGGACGGAATGACATACAATGGGATGCACCACACCACACAATGAGATGAAACATTTCTATGACTGGGTACCAGCAAGACTGCAAAGTGAATGAAATTATTAGCTGCTCAGCCTTTCCCTATATGAGGTTTACTCAACCAAACTTCCATGGCTGACTAGCTCAAGGAAATAGGGGAAGGGACCTACCCCTGAGAAATGGGCTCCTGCTGGGAGGAAGGGCAGGATATAAATAAATAAATAAATAAATAAATAAATAAATAGTGATCTTATTTCACCCCTGAGCTGAGGTTTTACTTACTTAAACATTTATATATCACCTTTTTCTCCAAGGAGCTCATGGTGGTGTACATGGTTCTCCCTTCCCCTTTTATCTTCTCAAGTGGTTAAGAGGCAGTGATTTGCCTCCCTGGGCTCCTGCTGGGAGGAAGGGTGGGATATAAATCAAATAATAAATAAATAAATAAATTTGCCCAAGATACCTGAGTGAGCTTCATGACTGAGTGAGGATTTGTATCCTGGTCTCCCAGGTCATATTCCAGAACTCTAACCATTATATCACACTGACTCTTACATTTTCAGGAGCCCCTCAGTACACCTTTAAGGTAAGCAGGCAGTGAAAAGCAAGGATAATTAAGGCTTGGAGCCAAGGTAGAATCACATATGTAAGCAGATAAGGCAGACATTACATAATAGCACATGTCTTGTGCCTTAATTCTGGGGCAAAAGTCTGTCCTAGTTTATCTTTACAACCATGCTGTGAGGAAGGTTGGTGATAAGTAGCCTGGCCCACACCCACCTAGTAAGTTTCATAAATGACTAGTGGTTTCAACCCAGGTCTTCCCAGTTCAAGCTCAACACTATGACCACTACACTGCATTGGCTAAGAGTATGAGCACCAACAATGTGGTGCCCTATATGGCGATGTCATCACAGAAAATCTGGAGTTGCATCTGTGTTTATCTGCACTTAGCCACCTTAAGCACAGATGTTTCAAACTGTTTGAAGAGTTAGCAGTACATATCAACAACAACAACAACAACAACAAACTTTATTGCAGACTAAGCCATAGGCCATGTGCAAGGTTACAAATGTACATAGAATAACAAAAGATAGAAGTATTTTTAAAATCAGTGTCTTGCTAAAATAAATGGGTTAGCTTTTCAGGGCATTGGCCCTTTTACAAAAGTTTTCCTCAGTTTTTGGGCCACCAAGGTAAAGTTGGCGACTGCCAGGGTCACTGAATTGTTATTATCGCATGAAAGAAAATTGACCTTCTCTTTGTCTGTATGGCAGGTTAAAAGGGCTAAAATTACGGATAAAAATTTCCCTCTGGGGTTTTCGTGTAGAGGGTAGTAAAGTAGGTAGTGGACTAAATCTTCTATTGCTTTACATCCATAGACGCATTGACGATGAGCCACTGGTATACCGCTGTACCTACCCTCTATATAGGCCGTGGGCATAGTTTGGAATCGGAGGGATGTAAAAGCTCTTCTGATGGGGGCGGAGTCGAGGGCGTCTAAATAGTTAGACATATAATGGTTAAGTTTGAAAGATGGGAACCAAATTGAGTACATATCAAATATCTTTAATTTGTAACAATTTGGTAGGTCACACAGTCTGTTTAATGATGCAAATAACCGATGGATCAAAAACAATTGATCTGAGAGTATGATCTACAAAGAGCCAAATTTATCGAACATATTATTCTTTGTTGGAGTTATAGTGCCTCCTTCCTTTTGAACAAAATGAGTAGCTTTTCAACATTCCTGTCCAAATCTGAATGGACGTTTCAGTGCTTCACTGAGCTTACACTAGGATTTATTAAGCCAGCAACAATCAGTCTAGGATTGTGTTTTGGGTTTTCGATTTCCTCAGTACTGAGGGACTGAAGTGCTTGTCCTCTGTCTTGTTTCTGTCAGAGCTGATGGCTTATCTATTGTGTGACTTTAAAATTATATGCTTGTTAATGACTCCAAATGCAGTGAACCTGCTTTAAAAGAAAGGATGAACAACTCACAAATATGCCAAATGGCAAACTGTAGCCCAGGATTGAAATGTTTGCTGTTGATGTACCAAGTAGCAGATTCTATTTGTTTGTATTTTCAGGGTTATTTAAAGATCTGTAAAGACAAACTTAACACATAACACGGCCACTGCATATGGCCTAATAGTAGGGATGGGGATCGCTGTCTAATTCCAGTTCATTAGTATTCTGATAGTCCGTTGTTCAATCCCAATCTGCCCTTTTTTGTTCCTGATTACTTTGGCACCTGCTGATATTATTTGCTGGGGGGGGGGTGTTGGTTGCCAAAAATACCTGCATAATTTTAAAGTAAATGTCTTTGTAACTGATTGTGGTATTCCACGTGGTTTATTTTTTCCTATTTATCACACCTACACACTGTTACAAATGCATCAGTTTAAATGAAATTACGAAGATAATTTCATAAAATTGGGGGGAAATGCAGAAAAAAAACATGCCAATTACAGCCACAGATCACCACAAGAAATCAGTGCCGGTCCAAAAAGATAGCAGACTGTCGAATTCAGTCAGAATCTGATACTAAGTCTGATTTAGCAGATGTTCTCCCACATCCCTGCCCAATAGCCCCTTCTCCACTGCTAGCATCCTTGGGGAGGATTGGAATACTTGCCATTTCTCTGAAGGCCATTTTCTTCTGAACCTATCCTACCTGCTTTACCACAACAGGATTTCAAACAAGGGAAAATAACCACAAGTGTAGGAGAATACTGACAGGAAACAAAGCTCTGGAGAATGTTTGAAGGAGAAAGTGTCAGGCGGGGAAGGAATAAGCACTCCTCTCCTGTCTCATCTTCAGTGCAAATTGTCCTCTCGCCCAGGGCACTTTGCAGCAGATCCATCAGGGCTTTCTTTAGAATGGCTGCAGCACCACGTGCCTCAGATTCACAGCAAAAGCCTTTGATGGTGCTGATTTTGGTGGAGGGTTCAAAGGAAAATCAACAGACAGCCTTTGGATCATAAAAAGTCTTGTTAGTTTTGGGCTCCCTACATACAAAAACCTGAGGAAAGTATGACGCCATCCAACAGAATATAATTAACACTGCGAACTTGATGGCAAAGATGGCTCTTCTGAGAACTAAATTTAACTGATGACTCATTACCCCTGTTAGATCCAAACCCAACACGCAAGCTGTCCTGTTACCCCAGCTCACTTATTACACCCCGGGAGAGTGCGGAGCTGAGTAAAAATGAACCCACTATCAGAGATCAAACAACACAAAACAAAGCCTTTGCAAAGGGGACCCAATACTTACAAGCCAAAGCAGGTGAGCATGGGAACCGCGTTTATTGATAGATGGGGGTTTATATAGGTTTACCCCGAAATTTACAGTATCATGTTCACGTCATAAAACATAAAGAAACAATTGCTAAAGAAACAATTGCTAACTGCCCTAGCGTTAGGACGTATGTGACAAACAAAAAAGGGGTACAGGAGAAGAACAAAAGTGGAAACATTGCACTGTCAACTTGCCTACATATTTCACATGTCCTTGAGATAAGCACTGTGCAGGAACGGACAAAGGCGCATGGGAAGAGGAGGTTCAATTGCAACCGGGCGCCCTCTAACTTAAACACAGACATGGTATCATTTCGTCTTGCATATCAAAAGGGAGGGATACAACTCGAGAGCTATGAGGGACAATAAAGCAGCCTTTGACATTTCTGAGTGAAACATTTTGACAGTAATAAGCAAAGCCATAAGCATATATACGGTATGAAATGTATAGTAGGGGAGTCTCCAGCGTAATCCGGCTTTTATTATGTGAGCCACTGGAATGTTGGTAAGGGTCAGGTCACAAGGAAATAAATCTACATTTTATACCGAAAGTCAGATAAATGCCACTCTGGTTCTATTTCTCATGAAGCCTAAGCTGGTTTAGGTAAGACCAGTGAATTATAGTTTTATTAACACAGGGGTTTCAATTTGAACACAACACCCCCCTCCATTTTTGTCATTTTATTTGTGAAAAGGACAAAAGAGTGAACTTTTGTATCCTCTAGACAACACATTGACTACTGGGAACATGTGTCAGCCACTGCTAGGCTTGAATCAAAAACCAGGTGGGTTAGACCTAGTCTTGCTGTTCCCTGCACCATTAGAGCTTTTTAAGATTGGATAATTACAGATAGTTTCAGCTGGTGCATTTATACCACAATAAGATATGAACATAGCTAGTCTAATATTCTGCTATCCTCAGTAGCCAGATATGTGTCTCTGTGAAGTTCACAAGCTAAGCTTGAAGGCAATGGCTTTTTTCCCCCACAGTTGCCCCACAGCAACTGGTATTCAATGGAATACTGCCTTCGAACATGGATGTTCAGGGCCCACAAATTATATTGACCTGGGAAGTCAAGTGGCATCAAAGAGTTAATCTAGTTACACTGGTTCATATTGAGTCTGCAGGACAGAAACCTTTCCTGTTTGGGGAACTTGTTCATACCAAACTACCACCACACCAGATTGTAGCCCAAGAGAGGGGAATCTGTGGCCCTCCAGATGAGACTGGGCATCAGTTCCTATCAGTTCCAGTAAACGTAGTCAGTGGCCAGGGAGTATGGGGGCTGAAGCCCAACAGCATCTGGAGGGGCACAAATTCCCCATTTCTGGTTCAGCCTATTGCAGGGGGGGGACCTCAGACCCAGGGGCCAAATGCAGCCTCTTTGTCTAGTCCTTGGGTCTCTCCCCAGGCCACATCATCTCCCTAGCCACACCTTCTCTCACCAGGTTATATCCCTCTGTGACCATGCCTTGCACCATCATTAAGTGTTTTTGCCTGGCTGGAATGCATCCTTGAACTCTGATAATGCCTCTTGTTTGCCTAGATGGAGGATAGGGAGGTGTGTGTTGGAAAATGTAGAAACTAGACCACTGTACAAAGGTGAAATTTGCATTAATTGTTCTACTTACTTTTGCCTGTGGCCCACCCACCTCTGGCATATGGCCCCCAGAAGGTTGCCCAGAACAACAGATTGTGCCCCTCAGTTTGAACCTTTGGGCCTATTGGCAAGACCCAAAATGACAGTCCAGTTGTCTTCAAAATGGGGGTGAATTCTCTATTTCCCCAACTATTCAAATAAGGACTTTGGGAGGACCTTTTTTCCTGCCAATCATACTAATGTTACCATGTGGACATCACATTCATTATGATCCCTGATTGGCTAGCACCACATAATGAATAAAGAAAACAATCCTAACAATGGGGTGTGGGGAATAGTACCAAAGCATCAGCATCAGATCAGGTTGTGGATGTGGCTGCTCAGCTTCCAAATTAGGCCTAGAGATTTTTCACTCCACTCAAAAGTAACCTTTTACCCCGAAACTGTTTACAGCCAAAAATTTGGCACAGCCCTAGCAGGTTTTGCTGGCAACTGCATGGATTAGAAAATGTTTGAATAGCCTATCAAGTCAGAGAGTTATAACATAATCTTTCTAGGAGAGAATGTGGGAGTAGAATAGTTACTAATTTTCCTACAATAAGCTTATTTATGTTTGGACTATAACTGTGAAACATACATTTTCATTCGTACATTGACATAGTTCTTATTTTAATAGAAGAGGGGGGATCCCTCCAGCTATATGAAAGGCTTTGCTGACTGCTGACAATAGATTTACTACTACTGTATTATTGAATACATGGACTATATATTTTAAAGGTGTAATTGTGATATCATTGTTGTAAAAAAGAATGAATTTCGATTGATCATCAATGAGATGTGAAAGTGCATTTTAATGTGCCAGTGCATTATTTATGGCAACTGAAAGTTTCTACAGCTGCACTGTTCCTGTGAGAGGTAATGTCTTATAAGGTAATATTTTAGAAAGAATTAAAGTAGAACATGTCACATAAATCATGTGATTTTTAATCTTTTAAAAATAAACTCCCAAACCGTGTAACTGGGAAATTCAGAGAAAGAATTTAGCTCAGTGCCTTGGTTCAGATGAAGGCTGCATAGGCTCACTATCCTGGGTTGTTAACTGACATTAAGCTTGTTATTGACATTCTGGCTTAACGCAACTCAGAAATGAAACTCTGGAGAGGTACATGTGGGGAGAAGGGGAAGGGCCATAGAGAAGTCCCGATGCTCATTCCCAGTTTCATAAATCATGGATCATAGAGTCTTAAATAGTTGTCTGAACTGAACCAGTATTTATAGGAACTATACCAAGAAATTAGCACAAAAGATAATTGTAGCCAAATTTTCTAGAATTCCTGAAAATTTATTCTAAATTTACTATGTATGTTTATATCAACATTGAGAAAACACATTTTTAACTTAGATTTGAAGGTGTATTTATTTACATCTCCAAATTCTTTGTTGGCTTTTAGATGCCAAGCAATACCCATAGTTTTAATTTTTCTCTCTCCAACTTACTCAAATACTTTAAATCTCACTATTCTCTGGGAGGGACTGCAATATTTTAAAATAAAACGTGGTAAATTAAGTATCCCCATTCCCCACAGAGAAGAGAGGCATGGCTTCCTGTCTCAGCAGGAGATCATGTGGAAAGGGAAGAAGAGTTGGGCTTTGGGGCTGTGTGTGTGTGCGTGTGGACATTGGAGTGGGTGAAGGCAGAAGGTGCAGCAGCCCGGATGCTTCTCCTTTTCCCTTCACTCAGGTCACCTCCAAATGACCAATTTATTGAGCTTTCATCTTGATTTGTTTGCATAAAGTTCATGGGGAGGTTAGAAAATGATGCATTAAGCAATTATTATCCCACACTTTCCAGTGCATTCTTCCATCACTTTCCTTATCACAGAAAGTCCATTTTTTTCTGTGCAAGGGTAGCAAATCAATTTCAGTTGCATAACGTTGAATGAGTGGTGGCAGGCCAGCTCCAGACACTCTTGGGTGAAACCAATTGTCTGGATCCATTTCAGTCAGGTTTCAGGCTTGGTTTTGGCATGGAAACAACCTTGGTCACCCTGTGTGATGACCTCTGTCGGGAGAGAGACAGTGGGAGTGTGACTCTGTTGATTCTCCTTGATCTCTCAGTGGCTTTTGATATGGGGTTCCACAGGGGTCAGTTCTGTCCTCCATGCTGTTCAACATCTACATGAAACCGTTGGGTGCAGTCATCCAGAGCTTTGGAGTGCATTGCCATTAGTATACTGATGACACACAGCTCTATTTCTCCTTTTCATCTTCTTCAGGTGAGGCTGTCAATGTGCTGAACCAGTGCCTGGCTGTGACAATGGACTGGATGACGGCTAATAAACTGAGGCTCAATCCAGACAAGACTGAGATGCTGCTAGTGAGTGGTTCTTCTGACCAGATGGTGGATGTCCAACCTGTCCTGGATGGGGTTGCACTCCCCCTGAAGGAGCAGGTTCGTAGCTTGGGGGTTCTCCTAGAACTATCTCTGTCACTTGAGGCTCAGGTAGGCTCGGTGGCACGGAGTGCTTTCTCCCATCTTCGGTTGGTGTCCCAGTTATGCCCCTATCTGGAAAGGGATAACCTGGCTTCAGTTGTCCATGATCTGGTAACCTTCAAGCTAGATTACTGCAATGCGCTGTACGTGGGGCTGCCTTTGAAGACTGTTCGGAAGCTGCAGCTTGTGCAAAATGCAGCGGCCAGATTGGTAACAGGGACCAGACGGTTCGAACACATAAAACCAATTCTGGCCCACTTGCAATGGCTGCCTGTATGTTTCTGAGCTTGATTCAAGGTGCTGGTTTTAACCTATAAAGCCTTACATGGCTTAGGACCACAATACCAGATGGAACGCCTCTCCCAACATTAACCCACCTGTATACTATGCTCAACATCTAAGGCCCTCCTCCGGGTGCCTACTTCGAGGGAAGCTGGGAGTGTGGCAACAAGGCAGAGGGCCTTCTCAGTGGTGGCCTCCAAATTATGGAATGACGTTGTTGACGAGGTGCGCCTGGTGCCAACACTGTTACCTTTTTGGTGCCAGGTCAAGACTTTCCTCTTCTCCCAGGCACTTTAACATGTGTTTTTAAATTGTGTTTTTAAATTGTTTTTGTGTTTTAAAATTTGTATATTTGTTTTTATTGTTTTAATTGCTGTCAACCACTCAGAGAGCTTCGGCTATGGGGCGGTATATAAATGTAATAAATAAATAAATAAATAAATAAATAAATAAATAAATAAAATAACCTGAATTTGCCATTATGTGACTAAATCGCATCCGTAAGTATTGACAGTCTGGAATTGCCCTCAGTCCATCTATCCCTTTAATCTCCTGTTCTTTCTCTTTGTTCTCTCATTCAATTTGCCACTCTGTCCATCACTCATCTGTTTTATTTTCTTCCTTTCCTTTCCTCCTCTACAACTTTAAAGGCTCCAGACTTAGTCTACTTTATCTCTGACTGCCGCTCCCATGTGTGCCTATGCACTGCTCATGAGGGGGTAGCTGCTGCTACTGCTGCTGCTGCTGCCATTGGTCCAATCAAAAGGCAAAGGTATGGCTGGATGACTGGCTGAAATCCACCTAGAAGTGCACTCAGGCTAGGGATGGGGGAGGAATTGGGTTTTCTTTGCATTTTAATGAGAAACTGATTTGCACTTCTCAAACCAAAACACAGATATTGTTCAAAATTCACACTTTATTCTGAATTTTGTGATGCAGCTTGCCAATCAAACAAAGTGTACAAAATGCACATGTTGTGGGAAAGTGCACATAAAATGCATATATTCATGAAAATAACATACAAACATTGCTTGCAAAAATTTGTACATTAGTCAAAACTGAATACTTCTTTTATAAACTGCTTTGAAGTTTTATTACAATCAAGTGGTATATACATTTTGTCTAAATAAATACATAAATGTATTAGGAGAAATTTGCACCCAAATGCAGATGAATTTTCATGAGGGTTGGGGTTTTTTTGCTTTCAAGAAAGAAAGAAAAAAGATTGCAAATAGCTGCAGAAATGCGGACAACTGAATTTAAGATTGTAAAAGTGAGAAACCAAAATTGACAGATTTACCCTTCCCTAGTTTCTACAAAAACAAACCCTCCACATAGGCAAGCAAGACGGATTATCACATGAAGAGCCTTCTGGATCAGGCCAGTGGCCCATATAGTCCAACATCCTGTTCTCACAATGGCCAACCAGATGTCTATGGGAAGCCCACATGCACAGTTCAGGGGATATCCTAAGCAGGCAAAAGTTCTCAAGGAGGGAGTGGATCAGTGTATGTAAGGGTTGTGGCATAGGGAGGGAAGGAGGGAGGGAGGCCTCAGGATAGTTGTAAATTCTGGATAGAAAACCTTGGAGGCCATATCTAACCTCCGGGACTGAAGCTCCCTATCTCTGCTAGACACACTTACCAGGGAATCCTATTGAACTCAGCTGGGCTTACCTGAGAAGTCATGCTTACAATTGCTCTGTAAGTCTTAAAGTTCCATAGAGCTGCAGCACAAAATGGCAAACCTGCTGTCAATACAAGTCTTCAATAAACTAGTGAGAAGTATATTCCCCCCCCCATTTTTAGTTACTTGGCTTTTGAAGTCTATATCCCTTTAAGTTTACTTTTACCAGGAAAAACACGTTTTTTTATTCTGCTCTGGACTGGACTGGTGCTAAATTTCAAATCAGAAATAATATCATGTGCCTAGTCTCTCTGTAATGGTATTAATATGAATAAGAATATATTCTAGAGAGATTGGCAGTGCACAGATCTGCCCTTATTGCATACTTTCCTGACCCATGGTTCCAAAGGTTCCTCTGCTTAGGGGAGAGACACTGCCCGTAAAGGAATGGTTGCAGAAATCTGCTTTTGTGGAACAGCCCAGGGGAGTTAATTTTTAGACAAAACTCTATATTGGGCTCCATCACATCATTCCAGATATAAGGGTCCCTGTGAGAGAGGTGACCCTGGAAGGGGTCCCTGTGAGAGAGGAGACCCTGGAGACTGGAATAGGGGTCCCTGTGAGAGAGGAGATCCCGGAGATTGGAACCAACGTGGAACAGGAACAAGATTTGGAGTCTATGGACTTTAGAAATAAAATCTATTGTTTGGAACTCAATGTTATCTCTGAAGAAATGAATGAAGATTCTAGAGATAAAGTTATCAATGGCATGGATAATCTTCTGGACTGGAATGATGTGATGGAGCCCAATATAGAGAAAATCTATGGAATTAACTGCAGCCATGTGACAATGGAAAAACTTTTAAGAGATGACCCAGTGTATTTTGAAAAAAAGAACAGAGATATGATTTTACAGCAGTATTTCAGCAACCTATTCAGAATGGATGGCAAGAAAATATTTGGGATAGAGGTAATTCCCATCAGACTCTTACTATATGACTATGGCTTTGACAGCAAGATTATTATGGAATACTGATAATGGAAGATTGGATATTGAAATTACTGGACTTAACAAGACTACTGAAGATGGAAGATGGAAAATGGAACTAATAGAGATAATAGAACAATGGCTACTGAAATTATTGAACCTAACAGATTCTGATGTGATGGATTAATTGAAATGTTTATTTTGACTATGGTTATGACAATAAGATTATCATAATTAGTAATGAGATGGATTAATCGATATGCTTATCTGGAAAAAAAAATTGATAGATATATTTCTTAAAGAATTGAAACCTCTCTTTGACTTTTTGTGGAAAGAATAAAGTAATGTTTATGAGATTTGATGATTAAGTAAGATAACTACTGGAGGAAAGTGATTTTATAATATGACTTAAGAGACAGGATTGTTATATATTATAGACTTATAACTGATTTGATCTTTGACAAATGGGAAGTCAATATTTTACTCTTTATTTTTTATTTTTGTTTTTTTTTTCTTTTTTTCTTTTTGTTTAACTATTTTTGATTTTGTTTTTTGTCTTTGAATGTTTTATGATTTTGTCTTGTATGTTTTATGAAAATCTGAATAAAAATTATTGAAAAAAAAAAAAAAAATTTTTAGACAAAACTCATGAAAGTGACCAAAATACTGTAGCTGAACTGTCCCACATTTAGAGGAGAAAAGGGGGTTTAGTGTACCATGCAAACAGGAGTTGAACAATGAAAGTGAGGAATTCCCTGCATGCGGGAAAACACAAAGGCATCCTTTTCTAGATAGACCAATCCGGGCTTTCTGCCTTTTGGAAGAGATCCATATGTTACAGATAGTGTTGTCTGTCATTCACTTTTCTATTTAACAGCAGAAATCGTAAAGTCATTTCTGCTTAGGGAGTTGTAACTGTTCTCACCTTCGCCGACACATGGAGGAGGCAGACACTAAGGCAGGACAATCAGCAGTCTCCATGATTTATTTTCTTTAATCCTACTGTGCATACCACAGACAAAGTGAGCTTTAGACTAAAATGTTGCTGCTTCAAGTGAATTTATATATGGAGAGGTGGGCTCAATACATTTTTCTGCTTGGAGCTAAAATAATCACTAGAACTCTAAAAAAAAGAAGCCTTTTCACTTGTTATTTTCTCATATGTTTACTCATTACTCTGTGAATTGATGTATTCCGGGAATTTTTAAAGAACCCATCCTTAAGGTAAATTTATATAGGTAATGCATCTACTGATTTTAAAGATGAATAATATTTTTTGCTACAATTTTATAGGAAGGGCTCACACCTAAATGGTATTTGTGCAATCTCTTCTTAAGTTGGCATCAAAACCATCCACTGAAAGCCCAATATTAAACAAATTTACGAGGAAGTAAATGTTGTTAAACTTCATGGAACATGCTTGCTAGTAAGCATGTTAGGGTTTTTGCCAGGAAATTTAAATTCAGAAAAGTTCTGCTTACCAAGGTACATGTAGCCTTTACCATATGGGCTCTGGAAGGAATTAAGCTAGGACTAGAATACACTGGTTGCTGATGGCTACCTCTTAACTGCACATGTGCATTTCCAAGAGAAATATATCTATAATTACATGGGAAATGGCCTTTTAACATCATTTGTACAATCCTTCCAAATACGTAAGTGTTTGATATAATATGAGGAACATAGTGGCAAAATATGTTTGTGATTTAACTGGAACTGAAGAAAGTAATGGTATTTAATGTATCCAATTACATTTTGATTTAAATAGGTGGTACCTCTAGTCAAGCCTTCTTCAACTAAATTAAATGTGGAATTCCCTACCCTTAAATATTAGACAGGCACCATTTCTGTTATCTTTTCGGCGCCTATTGAAGACCTTCCTCTTTCAACAAGCCTTTTAAGTTGAGACCTCATCCCAGTCTGCATCTGTGTTGGAATTAGGGTTGCCAGGTTCCTGGCCTGAGACTGATCCTGTATCTTTAGGAGAAGAGAAAGTCAGCCAAGTGCAGGTGTTCTTGAAACACTGTAAGGAGAAAAACCTTCCCCCTGCACAAAAGATACAGAGGACCTCTTGGAGGCCGGACCTGGCAATCTCTCTTTCTCTCTCTCTGAGGGATAAGAACATAAGTTCTCCCCTCCGGCTAGCACCCCTTAATCTCCAGATTCTCAGCTTCAATTTTTTTTAAAAAAGTTTCTAGGTAGTCTGGTTCCCGAGATATGCACCAAAATGTCAGCTGCCCCCTGGGCAACTGTTAAATTTGTTTTACAGATCTTTATAACAGCTCCTAGCTCTAACTACAACTCCCATCAGCCCAATCCAGTTGCCATGCTGGCTGGTGCTGATGGGAGTTGTAGTTTAAAAAAGTAACTTTCCAAGCTCTGGCTCTAACCCCGCCCTTTCAGAATTGTAGCCAATAAATGAAGCCAGGGTTGTGACTTGTTGATCCAGGCATGCCTAGGCTTAATTTCAGCCTCAGAAAATGGTGGCTTTGAGATTTTGCAGTTTGCGTAAGTAATATGGCTTAAAGTTTTTTTTTCTCTTGTGTGCAAGAGTCAGACCCTGGGCTATGAAATATGAAAGTATTTAATCCAATACTTGCTTTCCATGTACCTGGAGTAAACCCCATTGAACTCCATTAGGACTTACTTCTGAGTAGACATGGTTAGGATTATGCTGCAAATTAATGGGACTTTTGAGTAAACATAGCACAGACTTGTGTTTGTGTTGTAAATCTTTCTCTCCCTCTCCAATCCTATTTTTAAAGCAATTAGGCAGGGTTTACCTAGGTATCACAGTTTTCATTATGCAGGAAACTAATACTGATTTTTTAAAAAAAAATGTTCCTCAATGACCAACTGGTTTGACAATAAACTATTATATGGGGGGGGGATTTTTACACCTGCAAGTGTGTGTGTGTGTGTGTGTGTGTTTGTGTGTGTGTGTATGGAACTTTTCCAACAACCCTGTGAGGTAGGGTTGGTGATTGGAAACCAAGGCAGCTCACAAAAACCAATAACCATAAAACAAGTATAAACATTTGCAAAACAGCTTAAAGTGGCATGATTCCAAATTTTGGGTTGGGTGAATGAAGTCTATTTATTTATTTTTATTTATGTATTATTTGATTTATATCCTGCCCTTCCTCCCAGTAGGAGCCTAGGGCGGCAAACAAAAGCACTAAAAACACTTTAAAAATAATAAAAACAGACTTTAAAATATATTAAAACAAAACATATTTAAAAACATTTTTAAAGCTTTAAAAACATTTTTAAAGCTTTAAAATCATTTTTTTTAAAAAAAGAAAGAAAGAAAAGGTTTAAAATTCCAACACAATTCCATCACGGACACAGACTGGGATAAGGTCTCAACTTCAAAGGCTTGTTGAAAGAACAAGTTCGTTATCACCTGAGGTTGCAGTTCTCTGAACACTCCTGTTTGAGTAAGCCCCATTGAATACATTGTGACTTGCTTTTGAGTAAACAAACATAGGATTGCACTATAAATATATTTACAGGTTGTGTAAATAATGAACATATTTGATAGTCATTCTTATATAAATATTTTGTCATACTGTGTCCCAATCTCAGCGGTGGCCCCCAAATTATGGAATGATCAGTCTGACGAGGTGCACCTGGCACCAACACTGTTATCTTTTTGGCGCCAGGTCAAGACTTTCCTCTTCTCCCAGGCATTTTAGCATGTGTTTTAAATTGTTTATATAGTGTTCTAAATTTTAAAATTGTGTTTTAAATTGTTTTTAAAATATGTGTTTTAAATTGTATATTTGTTTTAATGTTTTTGATTGCTGTAAACCGCCCAGAGAGCTTTGGCTATGGGGCGGTATACAAGTGCAATAAATAAATAAATAAGTAAGTATGTAAGTAGCCGATTTCACACTATGGTGGTACAATACTTCCTCTACATTTTAGGTATGCCTTGGGGTGGTCATGGTTCTCCATTATTTTCATCCTGAGGGGCAGATAGGCTGAAAGATGGTGAGTAGCTCATGGTCACCCACTACAGTTTATAGCTCATTTCCATTTTGAAAAATTAATTAAAACAATTTACATGCAGGCAAATTTTATTATAAGTGGATTCACACAATATGTTTAAATCACATCCAACTCACATTCAAAGCTCACGACTTCCCCTAAAGAATCCCGGGAAGTGTCGTTTCCCCCTCACAGTTATAGTTAAGAACATAAGAAGAGCCTGCTGGATCAGGCCAGTGGCCCATCTAGTCCAGCATCCTGTTCTCACAGTGGCCAACCAGGTGCCTGGAGGAAGCCCGTGAGCAGGACCTGAGTGCAAGAACACTCTCCCCTCCTGAGGCTTCCGGCAACTGGTTTTCAGAAGCATACTGCCTCTGACTAGGGTGGCAGAGCACAGCCATCACGGCTAGTAGTCATTGATAGCCCTGTCCTCCATGAATTTGTCTAATCTTCTTTTAAAATCATCCAAGCTGGTAGACATTACTGAGTCTTGTGGGAGCAAATTCCATAGTTTAACTATGAGCTGAGTAAAGAAGTACTTCCTTTTGTCTGTCCTGAATCTTCCAACATTCAGCTTCTTTGAATGCCCATGAGTTCTAGTATTATGAGAGAGGGAGAAGAACTTTTCTCTATCCACTTTCTCAATGCCATGCATAATTTTATACACTTCTATCATGTCTCCTCTGACCCGCCTTTCCTCTAAACTAAAAAGCCCCAAATGCTGCAACCTTTCCTCATAAGGGAGTCGCTCCATCCCCTTGATCATTCTGGTTGCCCTCTTCTGAACCTTTTCCAACTCTATAATATCCTTGTTGAGATGAGGCGACCAGAACTGTACACAGTATTCCAAATGCGGCCACACCATAGATTTATACAACGGCATTATATATATTATATATATTTATATACACATACACATGTAATTGTGATTAACAAAACAGAGGTTTTTATTGTAATACCAAAACATTTTGGCTTCCACCTTCATCAGCTGCTAACATACAAATGCTGTTACCAAGGTGGCAGTTATAGAGCTTTGAGGAAGGAATGTTTAAGATGCTCTATAGTGAGTTGGCATTTTGTAATTTTCTCTTGTAAAAACATTACGTACCTTGGGTTATTGTTGTGCATATATATATGTAGCCATCAGCAGAGCTTTAACATCAATGCTAGAGTGACAAAACTGTTTTCTTATGCTTTTGTATTTTGTATTGGAATGTTATGTTATTAATTTGATATGTTAAGTTATTAATTTGATACATTTTAATTGATTGATAGCCTGTTTTATTATGACTTTAAATGGGATAATGTTTAGGTAATCAATTGCAGTTATTGTTGGATTGTTATGTCTTGAAATGATTTGAAACTATTGTTATGTTTTCGAAATGATTGTTATTGATGTAGTGATTTGCATTTTTGTGCTATTGTAAGCTACTTTGAGCATATTTATATGGAAAAGTGGGATATAAATTCAAGTAATAATAATTCAAGTAATAATTATGATATCGGCTGTTTTATTTTCAATACCTTTCCTAATTATCCCTAGCATGAAATTTGTCTTTTTCACAGCTGCCGCACACTGGGTCGACATTTTCATGGTGCTGTCCACTACAACCCCGAGGTCTCTCTCCTGGTCGGTCACCGCCAGTTCAGACCCCATGAGCGTATATGTGAAATTAAGATGTTTTGCTCAAATATGCATAATTTTACACTTGTTTATATTGAATTGCATTTGCCATTTTTTCCACCCATTCACTCAGTTTGGAGAGGTCTTTTTGGAGCTCTTTGCAATCCCTTTTTGTTTTAACAACCCTGAACAATTGAGTGTCGTCAGCAAACTTGGCCACTTCACTGCTCACTCCTAATTCTAGGTCATTAATGAACAAGTTGAAAAGTACAGGTCCCAATACCGATCCTTGAGGGACTCCACTTTCTACAGCCCTCGATTGGGAGAACTGTCCATTTATTCCTACTCTCTGCTTTCTGCTTCTTAACCAATTCCTTATCCACAAGAGGACCTCTCCTCTTATTCCATGACTGCTAAGCTTCCTCAGAAGTCTTTGGTGAGGTACCTTGTCAAACGCTTTTTGAAAGTCTAAGTACACTATGTCCACTGCATCACCTCTATCTATATGCTTGTTGACACTCTCAAAGAAGGAAGGGCAGGATATAAATCAAACAACAACAACATCAACAACAATATGCACATCATATAGATGCAACCAGAAGTCCTGTCTCCATATCAGTGCAAAGTGAAGGAACATATGTATACAAGCAGCACTCATGAAATTGCATATAGGTTCCACCTTGCACAGATGCCAGATGGCATGAACATTATTAATCATGAAATCCGTTGTGCCAAGACTGGGACCCTGCATGAAACATGCTCTGTGGATTAAACTCCTGTCCAGCAGAAGCCTACTGGCAAAAATGTTTACTTTGAATGTTTATTCCTTTAAATTTTAAAGCTTAAAAAATTCAGCATGGGCGTATGAAAGTGTCACACAGTACAATCATAACTGCTCAGGTATTATTGTTATTGTTACTATTGTTGTTGTTGTTATTATTATTTCCCACTTTTCCTCCAAGGTGCTCAAAGTGACATACAAACGTGGTTCTCTTCCAATTTTATTCTCACAACAACCCTGTGAGACAGGTTAGGTTAAGAAACAGTAACTGGTCCAAGGCCACCCAGTGAGCTACATGGCTGAGCAAGAATCTGAACCCTGGTCTCCCAGGTCCAAGGCCGATATTCTAAGCACTACACCACTTATGCAAGGCAGTCATTTTTAATTACATAAACTATATGAGTCTTTTTGGAGCTCTTCGCAATCCCTTTTTGTTTTAACAATTTAGTATCATCAACAAACTTGGCCACTTCACTGCTCACTCCTAACTCTAAGTCATTAATGAACAAGTTGAAAAGTACAGGTCCCAATACCGATCCTTGAGGGACTCCACTTTCTACAGCCCTCCATTGGGAGCACTGTCCGTTTATTCCTACTCTCTGCTTTCTGCTTCTTAACCAATTCCTTATCCACAAGAGGGCCTCTCCTCTTATTCCATGACTGCTAAGCTTCCTCAGAATTCTTTGGTGAGGTACCTTGTCAAAAGCTTTTTGAAAGTCTAAGTACACTATGTCCACTGGATCACCTCTATCTATATGTTTGCTGACGCTCTCAAAGAATTCTAATAGGTTACTGAGACAGGACTTTCCCTTGCAGAAGCCATGCTGGCTCTACTTCAGCAAAGCTTGTTCTTCTATGTGCTTAGTTAATCTAGCTTTAATCATACTTTCTACCAGTTTTCCAGGGACAGAAGTTAAGCTAACTGGCCTGTAATTTCCAGGATCCGCTTTTGAAGAGTGGCGTTACATTTGCCACTTTCCAGTCCTCAGGCACGGAGGAGGACCTGAGGGACAAGTTACAAATTTTAGTTAGCAGATCAGCAATTTCACATTTGAGTTATTTGAGAACTCTCGGGTAGATGACATCCGGGCCCGGTGATTTGTCAGTTTTTATATTGTCTATTAAGCCTAGAACTTCCTCTCTCATTACCACTATTTGTCTCAGTTCCTCAGAATCCCTTCCTGCAAATGTTAGTTCAGGTTCAGGGATCTGCCCTATATCTTCCACTGTGAAGACAGATGCAAAGAATTTATTTAGCTTCTCCACAATCTCCTTAAGAACATAAGAACATGAGAACATAAGAAGAGCCTGCTGGATCAGGCCAGTGGCCCATCTAGTCCAGCATCCTGTTCTCACAGTGGCCAACCAGATGCCTGGGGAAAGCCCGCAAGTAGGACCCGAGTGCAAGAACACTCTCCCCTCCTGAGGCTTCCGGCAATTGGTTTTCAGAAGCATGCTGCCTCTGACTAGGGTGGCAGAGCACAGCTATCATGACTAGTAGCCATTGATAGCCCTGTCCTCCATGAATTTGTCTAATCTTCTTTTAAAGCCATCCTTATCGTTCTTTAGTACACCTTTGACTCCCTTATCATCCAAGGGTCCAATTGCCTCCCTAGATGGTCTCCTGCTTTGAATGTATTTATAGAATACTTTGTTGTTGGTTTTTATGTTCTTAGCAATGTGCTCCTCAAATTCTTTTTTAGCATCAGTTACATGTATGTTTAATTTAATAGCACTGTGGTCACTGCTCCCAATCGGTTCAACAACACTTACATCTCGCACCTGGTCCCGGTCCCCACTGAGGATTAAGTCCAGGGTTGCCGTCCCTCTGGTCGGTTCCATGACCAACTGATCTAGGGAATAGTCATTTAGAATATCTAGAAACTTTGCTTCTTTGTCATGACTGGAACACATATGCAGCCAGTCTATGTCCGGGTAGTTGAAGTCACCCATTACTACCACCTTTCCTAGTTTGGATGCTTCCTCAATTTCATATCTCATATCCAGGTCTCCCTGAGCATTTTGATCAGGTGGACGATAGATCTTTCCCAGTATTAAATCCCTCCTGGGGCATGGTATGACCACCCACAATGATTCTGTGGAGGAGCCCACCTCTTTTGGGGTTTTGAGCTTGCTGGATTCAATGCCTTCTTTCACGTATAGAGCAACACCGCCACCAATACGTCCTTCCCTGTCCTTCCGATATAGTTTATATCCAAGGATAACCGTATCCCACTGGTTTTCTCCATTCCACCAGGTCTCCATTATACTCACTATATCAATGCTCTCCTCTAAGACCAAGCACTCCAGTTCTCCCATCTTGGTTTGGAGGCTCCTAGCATTAGCGTACAGGCACTTGTAAGCAGTGTCTGTCTTCAAGTGTCTTTGGCACTTGTGGTTTGGTCTGTGGTAATTTTACCCTTCTGAATTGATATCCTGTGCCCCTGCTCTCACAATACCTACTTCTAGGCCTACCCCTTTTAAAATTTCATCATTTCTTTGGTCTTTATCCCGGGGGGAGGTTTATTCCGAACCGGACCTTCCTCAGTTCCTGTTGGGTTTCCCCCCTCAGTCAGTTTAAAAGCTGCTCTGCCACCTTTTTAATTTTAAGTGCCAGCAGTCTGGTTCCATTCTGGTTCAAGTGGAGTCCGTTCCTTTTGTACAGGCCTGGCTTGTCCCAAAATGTTCCCCAGTGCCTAACAAATCCAAACCCCTCCTCCCGACACCATCATCTCATCCACGCATTGAGACTACAAAGCTGTGCCTGTCTGGCTGGTCCTGCATGTGGAACCAGTAGCATTTCAGAGAAAGCCACCTTGGAGGTCCTGGCTTTCAGCATCCTACCTAGCAACCTAAATTTTGCTTCCAGGACCTCACGGCTGCATTTTCCCATGTCATTGGTGCCAATGTGCACCACGACCACTGACTCCTCCCCAGCACTGTCTGCCAAACTATCTAAATGACGGGCGATATCCGCAACCTTCACACCAGGCAGGCAAATCACCTTGCGGTCTACACGCCCATCACACACCCCACTGTCTATGTTCCTAATGATCGAATTGCCCACTACAAGGATCCCTCCACCCCCTGGAGATATATCCTCGGCATGAGAGGATAGCTGCTCATCCTCCAAGGAATGGGTCCCTTCTAAGGGATCATTTCCCTCTTCCTCAGCTAGATGCTTTTGTTCCCTGAGACCATCGCTCTCCATGATAGCAGGAGAGCTATCATCCTTGGAGTGGGACACAGCTACAGTGTCCCTGAAGGCCTCCTCCACACACCTCTCTGCCTCTCTCACCTCTTCCAGGTCAGCCACCTTGGCCTCAAGGAAATGAAGTTGTTCCCGGAGAGCTAGGAGCTCATTGCACTGAGAGCACACCCACGACTTCTGTCCAACAGGCAGATAGATGTACATGCTGCAGGCGGTGCAAAAAACTATAAAGTCCCCACACCCCTGCTGGCTTCTTACTTGCATAGTTTTGTTTAAGGTTTATTACATTAATGGGTTGGGGACTGCGGTTTAGCTGAGGTCAGGGAACAGACGGGCTGAGTGGGGGGCCCTGGCCTCCTCGCCCTGCTGCTGAAGTCGCTCTGCTGCTTAACTTGCCTTGATGCTTTGTTAGCTGGGGCCTTGACGCTTTGTCAGCTGGGGGCTCCCTCTAGCTCGTGGAGCAGGCTCCCTCACTAGGGTGCTCTGAATTTATATGTGTGGCTGGTCCCTCCCAGCTACTGCTGCCAGCCAATGATGTGTTAATTGAGGCTGATGGCTCAACTATCAGCTGGGGCTTAACTCCTTAGGATTATCTCAGGATTCTTTCCTTCGAAGGCTGGAAAGCAAGCTTCCTTCCTTCCTTCGCGAGGGGGGACTGTTTAAGGACTTTGACTAGTGGTACTAAGAAAGGTTAACTAGCTTTTACTCTATTTTTATTTTATTAGCTGACAACAACCACTTTGATCAGTTCTCACCACTCTTAACAAACTGCAGTTCCCATGATTCTGTGTTGAGATTCATGTTCTTCAAATGGGTGTTGAATGTGCTTTAAATGAATGGTGTGGATCTGCCCTAGGTATGATGTGCATTCAAGAGTGAATTGAAAAGAACAATTTTAAAGATACTTCTTACTCTTACTCATTTCTCAGACCTCTTTCTGAAGTGAAGGGTCAAATCTGTAAAGATGTTTGGAGCAGCCACATTAAAAGATAAGGGCAGGGCATTCCAGGCAGGGGGTTGCCAACCCTGCTAGGAGATGGATGTCTTTGCAGAGCATCCCTAGTCAAGGTTTACCAACAGCACAATCCAAAGTATATCTACTCAGAATAATAAATAATAATAATAATAAATTTAATTTTTGGTCGCCTATCTGGCCGAAACCACTCTAGGCGACGTACAACATTAAATTCAACAATACATAATAATACAATACATAATAAAATACAATGCAGTCAACAATAACCATTTTAAAAAGCGGCAGTACAGGGCCATCAACAGACAATTTTAAAACAATATAAAGAAATTAGCCCACCCCGGGGACCCCAAAGGCCTGTCCAAAGAGCCATGTTTTTAAGGCTCGGCGAAATGTATCTAGGGAAGGGGCATGGCGAAGATCGAACGGGAGGGAGTTCCAGAGAGTGGGGGCCGCCACTGAGAATGCCCTCTCTCTAGTCCCCACCAACCTAGCTGTTTTCGTTGGTGGGACGGAGAGAAGGCCCTGTGTGGCTGATCTGGTCGGGCGGCTTAGTTGGTGGTACTGGAGGTGCTCCTTCAGGTAAACTGGGCCGAGACCGTATAGGGATTTAAAGGTTAAGACCAACACCTTGAATTGGGCCCGGAAAACAACTGGAAGCCAATGTAGATGAAATAACACCGGCGTGATGTGATCACGGCGGCGGCTGTTTGTAAGCAGGCGTGCCGCATTCTGCACCAGTTGTAGTTTCCGGACCATTTTCAAGGGTAACCCCACGTAGAGCGCATTGCAGTAGTCTAATCGAGAGGTGACCAGGGCATGTACCACCAGTGGGAGCTGATCAATAGGAAGGTAGGGTTGCAACCTCCATATGAGGTCTAGTTGATACCAAGCTGCCCGGCTCACTGCCAAAATCTGAGCCTCCATGGACAGCTTGGAATCAAGAACAACCCCGAGGCTGCGGACCTGATCCTTCAGGGGCAAAATTCGAAATGGGGTGAAAGTTGTTCAAAACTTGGGGATCCAAGGAGGACTTTTTTAGAATGGGTTTTATAATTGCCTCCTTGAGGACCGGTGGCATTACACCCTCCTTCAAGGATGCATTTACCACCGCCCTGATCCCTTCGCCCAATTTCTCCTTGCAGTTCATAAGGAACCATGATGGGCAAGGATCAGTCAGACAGGTGGTAGGCTTCACCGTTGAAAGTTCCTTGTCCACATCCTCAGAAGGAAGAGGCCGGAACCGATCCCACTGAACCGGATTGCAACTGGTTAACTCTGGATCCTCTACTGCATCCACAGCGTACGGAATCGAGTTCTTCAGGTGTTCGACTTTATCGGCAAAGTGCCTTGCCAATTTGTCACAGGAAGCCTTTGAATGCTCCAAGGGTTCCTGAGCGACTGGACCGACCAGGCTTCGGACCACTTGGAACAGCTTCCTGGGACAGCACTCTGCGGATGCAATAGAGGCAGCAAAGAAATCTTTCTTTGTTGCCTTTATTGCCACCTGGTAGGCAGCTATTGCTGCTCTAACCTGTGTTCGAGCATCTTCAGAGCGGGATTTCCGCCACCGGCGTTCTAGTCGTCTCACCTCCTGTCTCAGACTTCGCAACCGAGGTGTATACCACGGTGCTGTCTGAGTTCTGTTCAGGGGGATAGGACGTTTCGGAGCCACCCGGTCTAATGCCCTGGTGATTCCCTCGTTCCACTCCGTCACCAGGGTTTCGACCGGACGACCTTCAGCAGGTTCCAAATCCCCCAGCGCAGTCAGGAATCCATCCGGATCCATCAGGCGCCTGGGGCGGACCATTCTAATAGGTCCTTTACCCCTGCGGAGGGTGTGTGGCATCGAGAAGTCAAAATTCACCAGATAGTGATCTGACCATGACACGGGGGTAAAAGAAATGGCCCCCAACTTCAGAACACTCCCCGCCACTCCCAGGACAAATACAAGGTCGAGAGCATGACCGGCTACATGGGTGGGCTCAGTGTTACTAAGGTGCAGTTCCCAGGAAGCCATGGTTTCCAGGAAATCCCGAGGGGCTCCAATGAGAGTGGTCTCAGCGTGTACGCTAAAATCCCCCAGTACTAACAGTTCTGGGGTCAACGTTCGCACATCCAAGACCACCTCCAGCACCTCGGTCAGGGAGTCTGCCGTGCAGCGGGGCGGGTGGTACACAAGCAGGACCCCCAGACTGCCCTTCGGGCCCAACCTCCAGTACATGCAATCAACAAACTTGGTCCTTGGGAGCAGAGGCCTGGTGAACATCAAGGACTCCCGATAGATGACTGCCACTCCCCCTCCCCGCCTTCCCACCCTCGGTTGCTGCGCATAGCGGAAACCTGGCGGACACATGGCCTCAAGAGTGGGAGCTGAGGCCTCGTCCAGCCAGGTCTCCGTAATACATACCAGGTCTGCGCACTCATCCAGTATCATATCATGGATGACAGATGTTTTTTGTGTCACAGACCTGGCATTACATAGCAGCAATCGAAGGTCGGTAGGAATCCTGCGTCCCCCAGTTAACTTCTGGTTTTGGGCGGACCCAGAACAGGGGATGGGTATTACGCATCTATCCCCTGTTCTTCTGGATTGACGTGGTTTGCCCTTAGCATCAGTCCAGCGCCTGCCGCCCAATCTTGATATAACTTGGCCCCCATCCTTCTCTGTTCCATCCCCTTGGTTTACACATGCCCCTATCCCTGCAGCCTAATGGACAGGCCTACCTAAGACAATAATAAAAGCAAGACCCACCCCATATACCCCGGAGACTACCAGCCACTCCTTTAGGACTGCAGTAAAAATGAAATAGTTTAAATCACAAACTATCCACTTATATGTGCAAACAATTTATAAATGCAAACATACACACTCATTCACAACACACACTCATATGCACACTCACTCCTCCAATTCAAACCAACACGTCAGACATAGTCCTGTACTCTGTGCAACGTCGGCAATAGCAGCTCTCCTTGATATTCCTCCTTCAACGATGTTCCTCTTCCAGCAGGCAGATGGTCTCCCCAAGCTCCCCCCAGCCAGCCAGCCTATAGATCCCTCCAAGGAGGGACAGATGGAAAAAGGAAAACTAGCCCCAGCTGGCTGGAACCAGGGACCTGGTCCTGCAGGGTGTGGCACCTGCCAACAACAGCAGTCCGACAGGGAAGGGCAGTGATGATAACAGCTCTCCCTCCCTGCACCGTGGCGATGTTCCTCTTCTTAAAAGTAAAAAGAGTAGTTGGCCATATTTGTTCTATTACAGCTCATCTCCTGCTTATCCCTGCTTCCTTTCAGAAAACACATTGCCTGAAGAATAGGCTGATAACTAGGTGTAAAAACTGTAGTCCAAACGCAGATTCAGAACTAATTACTGCAAGGAGCCCCAGCTGCCGTTACATCCACGCCAAACAGAAGCTTGTCTTTCAGGTCTTTCAGGTCGCCATTTTCATCTGCTTTTAGTTTGTTTTATCTCCAAAGTATCCTTTCTGCCCTTAATAGCCGTAAAATAGGCTAAAATTTATAGAAGCAGAGGCTTCAAGGACCCCATTAAATCAAGAGTGCCAGACAAGAATCTTCCAAGAATCTTCTTAGAAGTAAGTAGAAGTTACAACTTACGTAGATTAGTGCCAAGCCGGACCGACAGAGATAAGAAGTGGAGAAGGCAGTAGTTATTCTTAAAACATCTCTTTCATGCTTTCCTTATCAAGCAGAGAGAAGCTCCTACATCCAGATCACTCAGGTCCTGTAATTAGTTATAGTCCTGGGTCCTATAATTAGTTATAGTTTCAACACTGCGGAGAGCACTGGAAACACGTCTGTTGTTCAAAGCGCCATCTTGTTAAGATTTCAGTCCTGTTGAGTTCTATGGGGCTTAATCCCTTAGTAAGTGTGTTTAGAATTGTAGCCTTCAGGAGCGTCCATCTTTACTCCTGAATGCTCCCATCTAACATCTCCACAACACTAGGCTCCTTTGTCCCTACAGTGGCCTTCTGGTGACTGCCCCTTGGCCTGAACGCACTTAAACCCTTTTTGCTGAAAGCAAGTAGGCTAGATTAAATGTTCCCTACCCAGGCTCCATCTTTTAGCTAAGATTTCTATTTTAATTTCCAATCCGATATTTTTTTTAATTGTATGCTCCAAGCAACTGTGATTGATGTTTAATGCATGCTTAATGACATCACTCGGGCCCGCCCTGTGACATAACTCAGGCCCGCCTCCATGACATCACTAGGGCCCACTCCTCAAATCTCAGGTTTTGGGATGCTTCTGACTTTGCAACCCTATATATATATCTGCTCAAAAGTAAGGCCCATTAACTTCAATGGGGCTTACTTTCAGGTAAGTAGGATGTTCCACTGAAATCAGTTGAACTTCTCAGTAAAATAGAGAGAATTGGGACTGTAATAGCAATGAGTGAGTAGAAGTAGTTTGCTTTAAGGACAAGGTCTCCATCTGGCCATGGGTTAATTGTATCTTGAGCTTTGACATTTCTTTTTATTACAGATTAAGCCCTGGATGCTAGACCATCCTTCGTAACTCTTTGGAGAGGGATTGCAGATTGATTGATTCATTGTATGTGGACTATGCACGTAATTGAGATAAACTATGTATATGCTATAAATGGCACAAGCTAATCTTAAAATTATAAATAGCAGTACATTTTTGAAATGAAGTTTGGAGTATGAACTTCCCCAGCCTGGCAGTCCATGACCCCTTATGAGCCAGTCCCAAACTATCTCCAGATTTGGGGCCAATTTATAATCTGTTCACTTCTGCTGCCATCCTGACCCTCTCTGCCACTTCCCCTTTCTTCCCAAGCAAGATTATCATTCAAAGGATTCTAAGGTACCACAGGTCTGTACAGGGGTGGGTGGTCATTTGGGTAACTTGGTCCTGCATTGTTCATGGCTTTATATGTTAACAAAAAGATCATGAATGTGGTCAGGTACCTGATTGGCAGTCAGTGCCATGGCCTGTGCCAGAGGGCAGCCAGGTTGGGCTCTGACTGAGGGCCTCTGTGGCCTAGAGGAGCCCCTGAAAGCCTCTTCAGGGTGGGAGGGTGGTGTTCCCATTCCATGATCCGTGGCAGCATTGGGTCCTGCAACCCAACCCTGCCACAGATTTCTGAGAGGAATCTCTCAGGCACCTCCCAATATAGACAGCATGGGCTTCAATAAGTCCACCCACACCACCCACCTACCTCTCCTGTCAGTGTGAATACTGTGTTTGCATGCTTGCCATCACCCAAGATGGTGGCAGGGGCTTCCCTAAGGGGCTGATGCCACTGCTGCCATTTTGGTTGATGGCAGGCATGCATGCTGAGTGGATGTCATTCACAAAACATGAGAGGTAGGTGAGGCATTTGGTGGACTTTTTAGCCCTGCATGTCTGTATGGGGGGTGTTGGGCTATGGCGCTGTGGGCCTGGGGCAGGGTGGTGCCCAAAGACCTAATCATGCCTGGCACCAGCCCTGATCATTGCACAGCACAGGTGTAATATGTGTACCTTCAGATGTTCTAACTCAGCAACCTGTCTGCAGCATTCTGCATCAACTGCAGCTTCTGGATCAATCCCAAAGGAATCCTCACACTGTGCACATTGCAGTTGTCCAGATGCAAGGTTACTGCAATTACAGTAGTCCAATTGTGAGGATATCAGATAGTTTAGCCTTTAGATGGCAGTTTATCTCTTTGATTTCAGATTTTAATTCATAAGGTGCGATCAAAAGAAGGACTTACCATGTGAAATGACCAATAAGAGTTATTTTGAAGTGATTTCAGCATGTTGGAACTCCAGCCAAATAAAAGGCACTATAAGCAGAGCAATACTACAGGGAAGGGAGAATTCAAGATGGAGGAAATGACAGATATAGAACCCTACTGGGTTTGTGCCAGCAGGGCAAAAGGTGGTGGGGCGTATGTGTGTGTGTGTTTTAATCTCCTTGCCATCCCTCTAACCTTTTAAATAAATAAATAAATCCAAATAGGAGGGGAAATTAGTATACCAGCTCCAGGGCTAGCGTATGTATACTCCAACAGCCTTGGTTCCAAGGTATACAGTTATCATATCAGTGGACTCAAAGCCTTCCATGATCTGCTTCCAACATGCCCTCAGAACACCGCCTTTTTGCCCTCTCTGCGATCTAAACACTGTCCGTGTGGAGTAATAGTAATGTACCATTCTGCAATACCCAGAAGGCGGCTTCTGAGGACAGGACTCCTTCTCTGCCTGTGGAGAGGGACATCCACAAAATCCTATGGCCCCTGAGATACCCTTGAAGGGAAACATAGAATTATGCCCTAATGATCATACTGAAATAGTTGAATTTATCTCAGAATGTTGTTTCTGTTATTGAAAATAAACAATATATATTCCTGTAATTAGTTTTGTCCTTGGACTGCTACTTCAACACTTAAATTTAAAACCCATTTCATGGACATTGACATGGGCATGTGCTATGAACATCAGGAGAACTTGCACAGATGTGGAAAGTTAGGGTTGCTATGTTGAACCTACTTACCTGGGAACAAGTCCCATTAAACTTAATTGGACTTTCTTCTGAGTAGACATACATAGGGTTGCATTGTAATGTAATCATGGATCATTATCATCCCAACTGATCTTATAAAATTGTCCATGCATATATTTACTTCCTTTAAATACCTGGCATATAACAAAGAAGAAAAACTCAATATCCACACAGGCCTAATCTTCACAGTCAATTCTTTTCTCTTCTACAGGTTCTTTAAATCTTTAGCATCTTTCTATTAGTAAGTAGTGCAGTCCCACTGATTAAATGTGTCCATGTAAATAATTTAATTCTTTGATGATCTGCACTTTTTTATAACAAACATTTTCATTGGCTCATAGACAGAATTATAGTGTGGACATTTCTTTTCTAACATACCTTTTGTAATTATCCATGTTCCACCAATAGTTATTTATTGTTTAATTAAAATGTATACTAGGGATATAAAGGCCATTAGGATAAAACATCATGTCAAATCCAAAAAGTTGCAATAAAATTCGGATACAAGACTGCCTACGACCAGTTTCTGTGTGTTTATGGCCAATGTCTTACAATAACCCCAAGGGTGGTAGCTGTTATATGGTTTACCTGCAAAAATAAAGGTTGGTTAGTCAGCTCTTTAATTATTAATTCAACCAGTATAACCAAAATAATGTGTGTTAATTGGTTTATATAGTGACCTGATATGACGAACTAGCAGCTCCTTGTGCATTGATGGCAGGGAGAAAAATGTTTATTTGAAAACTTCCTAAGTAGCTTTAAAAGGACCAATAAACATATAGGATAGACATCGATTCAGACACCTGTCTTATCAATTAACCCAGATAGATATTTTTGTGTAAACACTTATAGCTGTGTTTTATTCAAACACCTATCCTTTAAGTTAGAACAGGCTTACATTTCATTAAGTGTATTCTGTGATGTTCCTATATATTAGTGTATATATGGTAAGTGCTGGTTGTTTAGAGTATACATGGTAAGTAGTGAAAGAGGAGGGGGAGTGAATAGGCAATAGAATGCTTGATGATTGGCTGAATGTTTAAAATGGCTGACAGTATAAATGAAAGGATGACAGGTAAATCTGGGGGAATGTGAGGTGGTAAATTGTGGAATCTGGGGGGAGAAGAGAAAGAGTGGATTGCTTGGTGGGGTTTGAGAGAGTTGTTTGCCAGGAGAGCGTGAAGAAGGAGGGAGGTGGAGTTCGGATTAGTATTGAGTAAAACCATATGCTTATGTGCCTTAAGAAGAAATCTTGTTAATCTTGTTAGCTTTGTTATCTTTAATAAATACTTAATTTGGTTTACCAAAGGCCTGATCCTTGGCTGGGGTTTCACAGACCAGAAGGGAGGGTAAGGTAATGACCAAGGCTGAAGGGGAACTGTAACAAATGGTGGCAGCGGTGAAGAGAATAACAATACCAGTATTCAGAGTCTCTGGGAATACTAGTATTGGGACGTTACTGGTGGTTGCCTAGCAGGGGGATCTGTTGAGATCTGTGCTAGAGCGGGGAGAGAAATCATAAGAGAGAGCGGTCTGGACTGGTGGAGTCCCTGGTGGTGCCTAGAGACAGGCAGTAACCACGAGCAGGTAGGAACCTGACAGGGAGAGCCAGGGAAGGACGCATCACATATTCCCACACTTGGTTCAATATGATTATTGATACTTGGAAGATGTTATATATCAGCTCAAGACAAAAACCAGTTCTCATTGACGGATGCATTTTCATTTACACTATTAATGTTAAGTAGATGCATATATTTTTTACATATTGTAGTAAAGTGGCAGCTTTTACTCTGATATGAAATGGTAGCTTTAATTGAAAATCTCAGTTTGTTCAATCATATTGTCCATAAATATCTACATGGAAAAAATAGTGAAGTATCTAATGGTCCATTAGAAAGCCATCAATGGCTGCAATTCTAACTATGTCTACTCAGAAGTATGTCCCATTGAGATATATCCCATTGAATTTAAAGGGGCCTACTTACTCCCAGGTAAGTATATAGGTTACCTAACAAGCAACTTACCTAACTTAACTAACAAACAACTTACCCAAAGTCAACCAACAACATTTCAGAAAAAAACAAAAGCAATGAGGTGCCTGTTGGGACAGCAGCAATTATACATGAATGAATATAAGAACATGGACATAATGTGAACTGCAAAGCAATTTATGTATCTATTTACATATAATGTGTGCATGTTATTTTAAAAGCATGTGTCATTATACAACCACAAGAGTGGCAGTATACTATAGTCAGCATGGATGTTTAGCATTCTGCAATGTTAAATGGAGAATACCCCCATGCCATTCTGATGCTTCCCATAAACTCATTTCAAAACAAAACTTTACAAAATTTATAGTCCTGAACTCAGAATTGCTTGCTTAACAACCCTCTGAATTTTCATATTGATACACAAAACAGTCAGAGACAATCGAGAGTTCAATGTGTAAAAAGAGAGGGGAAAAACAGACCCCTTTTGGACTTTTTTCTGTCAGAGTTCTCATAATCTGTTGAAATGAATTAAAAATCAGCCATGATCACAGAGTACCTGTAATCCTATTACTGACCTTGCCCCATACTCTGACCTTCATCTTCTACAGTTTAAAAGTTAATTTTTAATTAAGAAATTTAGCATTGAACTCAATGATACTGTCGGGCATGCTCAGTAAGAACCAACTGCAAGTGTTCTAAAAGTCAGACTCACTGCTGCTTGCCTTGCCTAATCAGGGGACCACACCCATACCAGACCTTCACTAACAGGCAAAAAATCGTATGGTTTAAGAACGTACATATAGCCCACACATATTTCTATCAAACTTTTAAAAGCAGGGAAATTGGGCAGCTATAGTGAATACACAAAATCTGGGTTGGTCTTTCACTGTGCCTCTGAGCATATGGTGAGTGGTGGCAATACCTGCAATCAGCCCAAAGAACAGAAACAAGAGATGTGCTGATCTTGTTTTAGCAGGGAGAAAGCAACAATATTAAAACAGTTGGTCACTTTGAATATGTCTGATTTCCTTTGCAATTTTAGTGAAGATTCCTATAGGAAATCATTTCCTTTTGCTTCTGTTTCTGTGAATATGTGTAATACAGCAATAGTGGCACTGTGCAATAATGGCACTGACTATTCTACAGAATAGTTTCCAATGGACATGAGGAGTGTCTCAGTTTGCACAAGATAAAACAGTGGGAGATGAAATATATTCTAGAAAAATTCGAGGTGTGCTCTATGTTTTTAATTGGCCATGCCTACCTTGCCTTAAAGCATAGCATGGCAGTTTAAGCATAGCAGGTTGAACACATGCATCTTGGGCAGGCCAAGTTTGTTTTTTCCAACAGCTAGCGTCATTGCTTAAGTAGCAACTTATTGTAATCTGTCTGATTTTATATCAAACTGCAGTTTCAGATTCAACTGTTAATGAGCCCAAAATAGAAATAGAGCATAACCTCCAGTTTGAAACACAAAAGGCTGTCTTCACCATCATATGACATTTACCAATTAAAAGGCTTTGAAATTAATAAAAATAAATTTGACACAGATTTCTAGGATGAGTAATGAGAGAAATATAATTTTCTAGGTTAGATTCTCTGTAGAAACAGTAGTAACACAGGAAAGAAGCAAAGTAAGAAGAACACCAACTAACATACAAAAATGTAATTCTCCATCTTTGGAGATGGCAGGTGTTGCCACACTCACCATATGCTCAGAGGCACATGTTGCCAAAGACCAACCCAAATTGTGTTTGCATTTTTACAAATTTGTATGGCAATACAATATCTCAGAGAGGAGGTCAAGTCTCCTGTCCCCCTGTGCATTCACTATAACTGCCCAATTTCCCTGCTTTTTAAATTAATAGAAATATCTGTTGGCTGTAGGTACGTCCTTAAACCGCAAGGTTTTTTGCCTATTAGTGAATAGAGAACTAAGGTGTAAAGCATTCATAGCAACAGTCTGTGCTGTGATAGGGGTCAAAGAGACAGACATATGGAAATCCACTTGATAGTCCATTTTCAGTGGTTTCTTCTGACAATCCTGGACAGCAGCACATGATGAAAAGGATATAGAGGTTTTAGTAGACCACAAACTAAACATGAGTCAGCAGTGTGATGCGGTGGGTAAAAAGACTAATGCATAAACAGAAATAAAGTATCAGGAGAAACAATCACACCACACAATTTTTTCCAGTTTATACATTTATGTATGTATTTGTTTTTAAAAAACTTTTTATTTTTTACAGAAAAAGAAGGATCTGCATTGATTCCAGAAAAATATGCAGCAATCACAACAACAAAATAAGAAATTTCACAGGATATACTTCTTATGGGTAATGGAGTATACTGACCAAGATGAAGGAGGTGTGAAAACTGGAGGGAGAAATATCAATAATTTAAGATATGCAGACGATATCATACTACTAGCAGAAACCAGTAATGATTGAAAACGAATGCTGATGAAAGTTAAAGAGGAAAGCACAAAAGCAGGACTACAGCTGAACGTCAAAAAGACTAAAGTAATGACAACAGAAGATTTATGCAACTTTACAGGTGACAATGAGCACATTGAGCTTGTCAAGGATTATCAATACCTTGGCACAGTCACTAACCAAAATGGAGACAATAGTCAAGAAATCAGAAGAAGGCTAGGACTGGGGAGGGCAGCTGTGAGAGAACTAGGAAAGGTCCTCAAATGTAAAGATGTATCACTGAACACTAAAGTCAGGATCATTCAGACCATAGTATTTCTGACCTCTATGTATGGATGTGAAAGTTGGACAGTGAAAAAAGCGGATAAGAGAAAAAACTCATTTGAAATGTGGTGTTGGAGAAGAGCTTTGCGGATACCATGGATTGCAAAAAAGACAAATAATTGGGTGTTAGAACAAATTAAACCAGAACAATCACTAGGAGCTAAAATGATGAAACTGAGGTTATCATACTTTGGACACATAATGAGAAGACATGATTCATTAGAAAAGATAATAATGCTTGGAAAAACAGAAGGAAGTAGAAAAAGAGGAAGGCCAAACAAGAGATGGATTGATTCCATAAAGAAAGCCACAGACCTGAATTTACAAGATCTGAACAGGGTGGTTCATGACAGATACTCTTGGAGGTCACTGATTCATAGGGTCGCCATAAGTCGTAGTTGACTTGGAGGCACATAACAACAACAAATCCTTTTACACTTATTGCTGTCGATAATCGGATTCCTTCTCTATTCCTCCCATATATTAACAAGAAATTGAACAACTAAACTAATTAACTGACTAACTGAACCCTGCAAAGGAAACCATACAGGTGAGTGTTTAAACAGGTATCACATTTGTCAAATGTTATGTATCCAGTAATTTGCTACACGCTTGGAGTTAGACCATCATGTGGCTGGAACTGCTGAGCAGGACATAACATTATCAAATTCCATTCATTTCTTAACACCAAGCAAAGATTGATACCATAATACAGTAAAAGTGATCAAGCATTCCATATCCTTACATACTGTGTTGGAGGGATCATATTATTAGCTTCATCATTAACAAAACTATTTTGTTTTTTGGTCAGACTTTGCCTGGAGGACTGTGTCCAGTTCTGGGCACCGTAGTTTAAGAAAGATATTGACAAACTGGAACATGTCAAAGGCAAGGTAACAAAGATGGTGAAGGGCCTAGAGAACAAGACATTGAGGAACAGTTGAAGAAGCTGGGTATGTTTTAGCCTGGAGAAATGATTATATAAAAAGCAATATGTCAGCTACTTTCAAATATCTGAAGGGCTGTCACATTAAGTGATGGAAGTAGTTTGTTTTCTATTGCTCCACAGAGTGAGACCCAAGCCAGTGGGATCAAAATAGAAGAAAAAGGATTTAGGATTAGGTAGAATTTCATGATGGTGCAGCCTCTGACAGTGAAGCAGACTGCTCTGGATGGTGTTGGACTCTTCTTTGTTATAGATGTTTATTTTATTATTATTACATTTGTATCACACCCTTCATCCCAAAAAGGGTCCAGGTTGGCCAAACAAGCGATAAAATACTTAAAACATTTTTAAAACAATTCCAATGCAGATGCAGGCTAGCATAAAAGTATCTACTTTATAGTATTATTTTTATTATTAAATTTTTAAGCAGATGCTGTATGGCCACCTTGCAGGGATGCTGCAGTAGTGTTCTTCTTCAAATGGCAGGGGGTTGCCTTCCAACTCTATGATTCCAAGGAGATGGTGGAAAAAATATCTCTCTTTTGCCTCTGGAAAGTGACACGCCAGCTTAAGAGGGCAGAAACACAGTTTTCTGTACTTTGGATATACACAAACACAGACAGAAACAGAGATCTGAGTTTTAACTGGAGTTTTCTGAAGATTAGAGTGGACCACAACACTGCTGTTCCTCTATCACCATCATCATCATCATCCTGCCCTTCACCTAAAGGTTCCAGGGTAGGTTACAACAATTTTAAAATACAACATTAAAAACAATTTAAAAACAACATAAATCCCAAAATAGTGTGGGTCCTAAAAGTACTTGTCTCGGGTGTTTAAAGGCCTGGGTCAAAAGGTATGTCTTCAGCATGTGCCTAAAACTGTATAACAAGGTTGCCAGACACACCTCAGTGGGGAGGGTGTTCCACAATTTAGGGGCTGCCACAGAGAATGCCCTCTCCCAGGGCACCACCTCCTGAGCTTCCTAGGGTGGCAAAATTACTAAAAGGGCTTCTTCTGCTGATCTCAGCACCCAAGAGGATCTGTAGGGAAAGAGGCAGTCTTTCAGATATTTGAGTCCTAAGTCGTTTAGGGCTTTAAACACTAGTATGAGCCCCTTGAATTAAGCCCAGAAACAAACTAGCAAGCAATGCAGCTGTTATATATGGAATCTAAAGGGAACCCCAGACAGTGATCTGGCTACTGCATTTTGGACCAATTGAAGTTTCTGAGTTGTCTTCAAGGGCAGGCCCATGTAGAACACATTGCAATAATCCAATGTGGAAGTTACCAGATCCATGGTGGATTTCAGGATCCATGGTGGTGCTACTTACTGTAAGAGTCTGTTTGCTATTCCAACATTACAGGAACACAGGAAGCTGCCTTATACTGAGACAAACCATTGGTCAATCTAGCTCAGTATTTTAGACACTGACTGGCAGTGGCTTTTCAGGGTTTCAGGCAGGAGTTCTTTCCAGCTTTGCTAAAATACCAGGGACTGAACCTGAGACCTTCTGCATGCAAAGCAAATGTTCTACCATTGAGCAATGGCCTTTCCTCTTATTATTTGCTGCTCAGGTGCTGTATTTGTACATTTGTGAAAAAACAGATAATTCAAAGACACAGTAACCCTCCAAAGTACTCCTCCTCCCAAACAAAACAACATACTTTTTGCTTTGTTCTACAGGGGTGTGGATACTTTCTAACTACTTGCAGCTGTTGCTTGAACATATGCATTGTGGTTTTATAGCAACTATTGGGGGAGGTGTTGGTAGGATTATATTGCAGTACAGTTATCCAAGGCATGTCATGAAATCTCAGTGCTACCTAAGAGTAAAATGAAGTGAATGTAGATTTTAAAAAAAGAAATCGCTCTGTAAAGCCTACATATTTCAAGAACCACTTCTGTAATAATGAAGGAGTTGTTTGGTGTCACTACCGTATGTGCGGTAATGGAAAGTCTTAAAGAAGATGCACTATAAAATTAGATATAAATATCTGCAGTTCTGGTTCATCCAATAAATAAATAAATATGGTGGGGGACCGAACTTGTGTTTTTCTACTACAGTTGTCAAGGTTTTTTTTCGCTCTCCGCTTTTTTATTATTATTATTATTATCCTGGCACAATGTTTAAAGTGGCTGTTTGAAAAAGACAGAATCCACAGTGGAATCTGTGAAAAAAGTATTGAAGGCATCTGTTCAATTTGCATTTGTACTTTTCCATACTAGATAATGCTCAAAAACAAAAAACCCCCACATTTTTTCTCACTTGCTGTCAAACAGAAAAAAAGTTTCTAATTTCATTGTGTTTGTCTTCTGATTACAAGAAAACAATGCTTAAATCAAGACCTCTTGGCACTCCCATTCCTAATGCATGAAGTCTTACAAAGCCACCTTTTTACATAGTATAAATGTTAGAACAGGCCACTCTCCCCAAGGAGTCATTAGGCATTTTTTCTCTCACTCTTAAAAAGCCAAGGAAATCTCATACTGCATAAGAAACTGCTGATCATATTCATATAGTTTATGTAATTAAAAATGACTGCCTTGCATAAGTGGTGTAGTGCTTAGAATATCGGCCTTGGACCTGGGAGACCAGGGTTCAGATTCTTGCTCAGCCATGTAGCTCACTGGGTGGCCTTGGACCAGTTACTGTTTCTTAACCTAACCTGTCTCACAGGGTTGTTGTGAGAATAAAATTGGAAGAGAACCACGTTTGTATGTCACTTTGAGCACCTTGGAGGAAAAGTGGGAAATAATAATAATAATAACAACAACAATAGTAACAATAACAATAATACCTGAGCAGTTATGATTGTACTGTGTGACGCTTTCATACACCCATGCTGAATTTTTTAAGCTTTAAAATTTAAAGGAATGAACATTCAAAGTAAACATTTTTGCCAGTAGGCTTCTGCTGGACAGGAGTTTAATCCACAGAGCATGTTTCATGCAGGGTCCCAGTCTTGGCACAATGGATTTCATGATTAATAATGTTCATGCCATCTGGCATCTGTGCAAGGTGGAACCTATATGCAATTTCATGAGTGCTGCTTGTATACATATGTTCCTTCACTTTGCACTGATATGGAGACAGGACTTCTGGTGGCATCTATATGATGTGCATATTGTTGTTGATGTTGTTGTTGTTTGATTTATATCCTGCCCTTCCTTCTTTGAGAGTGTCAACAAGCATATAGATAGAGGTGATGCAGTGGACATAGTGTACTTAGACTTTCAAAAAGCGTTTGACAAGGTACCTCACCAAAGACTTCTGAGGAAGCTTAGCAGTCATGGAATAAGAGGAGAGGTCCTCTTGTGGATAAGGAATTGGTTAAGAAGCAGAAAGCAGAGAGTAGGAATAAATGGACAGTTCTCCCAATCGAGGGCTGTAGAAAGTGGAGTCCCTCAAGGATCGGTATTGGGACCTGTACTTTTCATCTTGTTCATTAATGACCTAGAATTAGGAGTGAGCAGTGAAGTGGCCAAGTTTGCTGATGACACTAAATTGTTCAGGGTTGTTAAAACAAAAAGGGATTGTGAAGAGCTCCAAAAAGACCTCTCCAAACTGAGTGAATGGGCGAAAAAATGGCGAATGCAATTCAATATAAACAAGTGTAAAATTATGCATATTGGAGCAAAACATCTGAATTTCACATATATGCTCATGGGGTCTGAACTGGCGGTGACTGACCAGGAGAGAGACCTCGGGGTTGTAGTGGACAGCACGATGAAAATGTCGACCCAGTGTGCGGCAGCTGTGAAAAAGGCAAATTTTTTTTTTATCATTAATTTTTATTCAAATTTTCAAAGACAAAAAACAAAACAAAAACAATTAAACAATAAAATAAAATGTTGACTTCCGATTTGTCGCAGATCAGTTATAGGTCTACAATATATAACAATCCTGTCTCTAAAATTATATTATAAAATCACTTTCCTCCAGTAGTTATCTTAATTAATCCTCAAATCTCATAAACATTACTGTATTCTTTCCACAAAAAGTCAAAGAGAGGTTTCAATTCCTTGAGAGATATATCTTTCAATTTTTCTCCAAATAAACATGTCGCTTAATCCATCTGATTCAAATCTGTTAGGCCCAATAATTTCAATAGCCATTCTTCCATTGTCTGTATTAATTCCATCTTCCATCTTCAATAATCCTGTTAAGTCCAGTAATTTCAGTAGCCATTCTTCCATTATCAGTATCCCATAATAATCTTGTTGTCATAGCCATAGTCCAAATAAACATATTGATTAATCCATCTCATCAAATCTGTTAGGTCTAATAATTTCCATAACCGTTCTTCCATTATCAATATTAATTCCATCTTCCATCTTCAATAGTCCTGTTAAATCCAGTGGTTTCAGTATCCATTCATCCATTATCAGTATCCCATGATGATCTTGCTCTCATAGCCATAGTCATATAACAAGAGTCTGATGGGAATTTCCCCCATCACAAATATGTCCTTGCCATCAATTCTGAATATGTTGCTGAAATATTGTTGTAAAGTCACATCTCCGCTCTTCTTTTTTACAAAATGCACTGGCTCATCTCTTAAAAGTTTTTCCATTGTCACATATTTGTAGTTAATTCCATAAATTTTTTCTATGTCAAGCCCCATCACATCATTCCAGTCAAGAATTCTGAATATGTTGCTGAAATATTGCTGCAAAGTCATATCTCTGTTCTTCTTTTTTACAAAATGCACTGGCTCATCTCTTAAGAGTTTCTCCACTGTCACATATCTGTAGCCAACTCCATAGATTTTTTTCTATGTCAAGCTCCATCACATCATTCCAGTCCAGAAAATTATCCAAGACATTGATAACTTTACCACCAAAATCTTCATTAATTTCTTCAGAGACAACGTTGAATTCCAAACAGTAAACTTTATTTCTAACATCCATAAACTCCAAATCTTTTTCCAATTTCACATTTGTTCCAATCTCCAGGGCTTGTAGCTTCCCTTTAATTTTTCTTTTCTCATCTCTAATCTCATCAAACACCTCTCTCACAGAATCCCCTATTTCTTTAAGCTCCTGCGTCATTTTGTTAAATTCAATTTTCATCTCCTGTCTACCCTGTCTCAGGGTTTGTTTCGTTATCTCAATCTCACCCATTATTTTCTGAAACATAATTTCTTCCATGGTCTCAATCACTTTCCTGGTTGTGATTCTTAAAACCACAGAAACAAAAATTATTTCAGCCACAATTGGGTTAATATTGCAGGCTTGCTGACATCAGTGTAGACAATACAGCCTGCCTTATCTTTTATGTGTTCAGGAATATAAAACAAACTTAGTTCCCAACATCAAAATAATTAGTGGCGTCATGAACAAGCAGATTCGTCAAAATGAAAATAGACTAAAAAAAAAATTAATTTTTTTCCCCTCCTCGAAATAGAAATCCCTCTTCCATTGGTATCTTTAGAATGCACCTCCAGGACAGCTTTTTGCAATAAAAACAAATATAAGCTTTTTCGATTTCTTTCCTCCTTAATTTCGTGAGTGAAAGAGAAAAGCCATAACTCACCCAGAAGTTCTTCACAGCTGATTCATTGACAAATCTCTTTTTTGCTGCAACAATTTAAACCAAGTGAAAAAAGAAAATAGAAAGAAGGATGCTTATCTGCCTGTTAGAGTCCGTTTTTCTTTGAAGAAAAGATAAACGTGTCGCTGTAATCAGCTAGAGCTTGATGAAAGTCCGTCCGGCATTGCAGTTTGAACTTTCTCTCATAAATAAATGAAATCCAGTCCTCCCCACAAAAACAGGCTTTGTGGTTAATCTCTACGTTTCTCCCTGTCCGGGAGAAAATCTTTACCAGTCAAAAAGAATGTTTTGACTGATTTTACAGCTGAAAAAGCTTCTTCTGAGACGAGAGCTCGACTCAGAGGCAGCAGAGGCAAAGCAACCCTTCCCGGAAGTCTGAAAAAGGCAAATTCCATGCTAGGGATAATTAGGAATGGTATTGAAAATAAAACAGCCGATATCATAATGCCATTGTATAAATCTATGGTGCGGCTGCATTTGGAATACTGTGTACGGTTCTGGTCGCCTCATCTCAAAAAGGATATTACAGAGTTGGAAAAGGTTCAGAAGAGGGCAACCAGAATGATCAAGGGGATGGAGCGACTCCCTTATGAGGAAAGGTTGCAGCATTTGGGGCTTTTTAGTTTAGAGAAAAGGCGGGTCAGAGGAGATGTGATAGCAGTGTATAAAATTATGCATGGCATTGAGAAAGTGGATAGAGAAAAGCTCTTCTCCCTCTCTTATAATACTAGAACTCGTGGACATTCAAAGAAGCTGAATGTTGGAAGATTCAGGACAGACAAAAGGAAGTACTTCTTTACTCAGCGCATAGTTAAACTATGGAATTTGCTCCCACAAGATGCAGTAATGGCCACCAGCTTGGATGGCTTTAAAAGAAGATTAGACAAATTCATGGAGGACAGGGCTATCAGTGGCTACTAGCCGTGATGGCTGTGCTCTGCCACCCTAGTCAGAGGCAGCATGCTTCTGAAAACCAGTTGCCAGAAGCCTCAGGAGGGGAGAGTGTTCTTGCACTCAGGTCATGCTCGCGGGCTTCCCCCAGGCACCTGGTTGGCCACTGTGAGAACAGGATGCTGGACTAGATGGGCCACTGGCCTGATCCAGCAGGCTCTTCTTACGTTCTTATGTTCCTCCCAGCAGGAGCCCAGGGCGGCAAACAAAAGCTCTAAAAACAATAAAACATCATAAAAGCAAACTTTAAAACACATTAAAACAAAATATCTTCAAAAATGTTACTTAAAAAAGCTATGAATACATCTTCTAAGATTAAAAACATTTTAAACAAGAAAGTTTTAGAACATATTAAAAAGCAATTCGAACACAGATGCAGACTGGGATAGGTGTCAATTAAAAGGCTTGTTGAAAGAGGAAAGTCTTCATTAGGCGCCGAAAAGATAACAGAGATGGTGCCTGTCTAATATTTAACAGGAGGGAATTCCACAGGGTAGGTGCCGCCACACTAAAGGTCCATTTCCTATGTTGTGCGGAACAGACCTCCTGATAAGATAGTATCTGCAGGAGGCCCTCCCCTGGAGAGAGCAGTGATCGACTGGGTATATAAGGAGTAAGATGGTCTTTCAGGTATCCTGGTCCCAAGCTGTATAGGGCTTTGTACACCAAAACTAGAACCTTGAACTTGGCTCGGTAGCAAATGGGCAGCCAGTACAATTCTTTCAGCAGCGTGGTGACATGTTGGCGATACCCTGCCCCAGTGAGCAGTCTCGCCGCTGCATTTTGCACCAGCTGCAGCTTCCGGACTAACCTCAGATATCCTGGTCCCAAGCTGTATAGGGCTTTGTACACCAAAACTAGAACCTTGAACTAGTAATACCCTTCACCAGTAAAAAGTAATTTAATTATCATCCTGTGTTGTTCAGTCATTTTTTTCCTGATACTCAGTAGGATTGGAGCAAATGTGTTCATATAGCACACTTGCCATAATGGTGAGTACCTCTTCTGCCTCTGGTAAGAATTCTGGGCCTGCACTCTTATTCCCATCTGACCTCACATTTTGTCTCTGAAGTAGTCTCAGTCTCTGAAATGCAACACAATATGGGTGAGTTCCTGTGTTCCTTCTGAGCTGGGAATAATGGATCCTTTACCAACTCACAGTGCACCTGTGCTACATCAAAGAAAGGATCTATCATTCTAACCAAGTTCAGAAAGGGTCAGGGCCATGGTAACCTCAAATTCTGGCAGACTAGCAAGGCCAATCAAGCTCTGTGGACCACTGAAACAAAATCCAGTACTGGATTCTCACATTCAAATCTGCACTCAGCCATGAAGCTCGCTGGGTAACCTAAAGTGAGTCATCTTTCAACCTAACCTGCCTCATAGGGTTATTATGTAGTTAAACTGGAGGTGGGCCATGTATAGAGCCTTGAGCTTAATGAAGGAAAGGTGGGGTATAAATGTAAGCCATAAAATAATTCTAAAGAACATTGCCCTGCAAAATCAGTATGTGGAAAAATCATTTATATCTTTAACTGAAGTGAGGAATTGATCTTTGAGGCATGATGGAGCAAACAGACTTGCAGAAATTCAAATAGGCAATAAGGCTTGAAAAACAGAATTCTTCCTAAAGGTTTGACAATCACTAGAACTGGCCTAATCTGAAAGACATACTGTCAGTCTGAATAAACCAGCACTTGAAGCAAGACAACAATATTCAGGTGGTTCATTAATGGGTAATTCTCACTATAATTTAGTGTCTTTGGTATGTACATTTTCCCAGAGCTTGGAAAAGTTACTTTTTTGAACTACAACTCCCACCAGCCCAATCCAGTGGCCATGCTGGCTGGGGCTGATGGGAGTTCTAGTTTAAAAAAGTAACTTTTCCAAGCTCTGCATTTTCCTGGTAGCTGTGATGATGAGCTCATTGAAAAAGGTCAGACCAAGAAACAGGAAACTGAGATGATGTGGAATGGTAGCAATTATAAATAGATTGCATGATGTATTATTGTGGGAATTTGAGCATGCTGGAAGTCATGGGGATAAACCATGTGAACTTGGGATAAAATTCAAGATAAATGCATGAACCAGAAGTAGAAACTGGTTTAATTATATTTTGACCAACATGGAGATTTACAAAATACTGTGGGGTTTTTTAGGAAGTAAATGACTTTTGCAATGACCTTTTTTAAAAAAACAACTCAGTATGTGTTTGCTTCCAGATGACCTGTTTCTTGAGCAGCCTGATTTCTTTGCACAAAGTTTTTGAGGAGGTTAGATCACTCACTCTGCAGATGGGGGCTTCCTGCAGATACCATCTTATCAGGAAATCCTTTCCACACAATATTGGAAGTGGACATTTAGTATTGTGGCACCTATCTTTGGAATTCCCTCCCCTTAAATATTAGACAGGCGTCATCTTTGTTATATTTTTGGTGCCTACTGAACAAGCCTTTTAAGTAGAGTCTGGTATTGGCAAAGCCAGCCCTCTTGCCAGTGAATGCACAAGATTGAGGGTTTCTGCTTTCTCCCTTCCTCTGCATCTACATAGAGTCTTTGTATGTCGAACATCAGTTCACTTAAACCCACAGGTTATCAGCAGCAGTTGTCTAGTGTAGACAGAGAATAGAGGAGACCCCACTTAAGAATTCTTGAGTCTTGGGAGGTACCAGAACTTTTCTATTTGGGAGTCAGACTTCAGACAGCACAACAGTCTTTATAATATATGCTGTTTATTCATATCTTGCACACTACAACTAATAAAATGCATTCTAGGTAGCCTTAGCCATCATTGCAGAAACAGAAAAAAAGAAATATATATCAGCATGAAAGAAACATTTAACATCAAAGTAAAAGATTCTGAAGGAATGGGATATCTTAGTTAAAAATAAGTTACAATAGATCAGGGGTGGCCACTCTGGCTCTCCAGATGCTGCTGAACTACAGCTCCCATCAGTCTCAGCCAACACAGCTCATGGTCAGGGATGATGGGAGCTGTAGTCCAGCAGCATCTGGAGAGCCACAGAGTGGCCACCCTTGCAATAGATGAAGGACTGAGTTAAACTCCAAGTCATAGTTACAAAGTACCTGAAAAGACATGGCATGATACATCAACCATCAGATGACATAGATGGAATAGAAGGATGATTCTCCTGCATTCTTCAACCCACTAATCCAGCAGAATGGAGGAGTAATGAGTGCTATAAAACTTTTATACACTTTCTTATCAAATAGAAGGTGTGTTCTCATGGCCTTATCTTGCTACTGCCTGTTGCTGCTTCTCTTCACTGTGCCTCTTTGTTGTGTCTCATTATGCAACCTCATCTGGCTGTCAATCATGTCTTCTATTGTCAACTCCTTGGAAAGTCTGCTTTGCCCAGTCTGCAAGTATCAGCCACGCCATATAATGAGCTTGCTCTTAAAAATGCCAGTTGAGTGTTGGCTGCCTGCCTAGACATCTTATCTCTATGTCTGTTCCAGTTGTTTTCATAGGAAAATTACAGGTTTAGTCAGGAGATTGAGGAAAAAATGGGGGCAGTTTTAACTACTCCTTTCTTACTATTTGTTTCTTATGCATGAAGCAGACTTTATAGCAAATCTTAAGCATATTCTAAGCAAATATAAGCAGATGTAAATGGTTTCAGCATAATTTATGCATATTTTAAGCCATTATCTAGGATGACCCAGTCTGCGAATGTGTTGGGATTATTATTTAAGATGGGTTGGAATTTACCTTTTAAGATGTTTTTAAAGCTGGTCTTTTTAAAAAAGACGTTTTTAAAGATGTTTTGCTTTAATATGTTTTAGAGTGTTTTTAGTGCTGCCCTTGGCTCCTTCTGGGAGGAAGGGCAAGACATAAATTTAATAAATAAATAATAATAAATAAACAAATATTTTATTGAACATTCTTTCTGATTTGATTGCAGGGAGGTTAGATGACATTGTGTCAAGCAAGTGATATCCCACAATTTCCAGTGCTTTCTCTCATCACTTTCTTTATCACAAAATGTCTTTTATTGGGTGGATGGGGGAAGAAATAGGTTTATTGCATGAGAATAGCAAATTAACTTTAATGGAAAAACCTGAATTTGCTGGTATGTGATTGAATCGCACCTGAAACTAGGGACAATCTGGAAGCTTTCATCACAAAGTAACCATTTTAAATGACAAATCTGTGACCAGTTGATGGCATAACCTATAACTATATTATACAGCCATTTGATTAGCAAACTGGTCAAATGCAGACTAGATGGAAATACTGCCAGGTGGATTCACAACTGGTTGGAAAACCATACTCAAAGAGTGGTCGTTGGTGGCTCTGCTTCTGACTGGAAGGAGGTTTCGAGTGGAATGCCACAGGGTTCCGTCCTGGGGCCAATACTCTTCAACATTTTTATCAATGACTTAGATGATGGGGTGAAGGGAAGCCTTATGAAGTTTGCGGATGATACAAAACTGGGAGGGATAGCTAACACAATGGAAGACAGGAATAAAATCCAAAGGGACCTGGATAGACTAGAAAATTGGGCTGAAATTAATAAAATGAAATTCAATAAAGACAAATGCAAGATTCTGCATTTAGGCCACAAAAACAAAATGCACGGGTACAGGATGGGAAATACCCGGCTTAGCAGTAGTGTGTGTGAGAAGGACCTTGGAATTGTAGTGGATCGCAAGTTGAACATGACCCAGCAGTGTGATGCTGCGGCAAAAAAGGCAAACGTGGTTTTGGGCTGCATAAACAGAGCTATAGTTTCCAGGTCGAGGGAAGTAATACTCCCGCTATATTCTGCATTAGTCAGGCCTCATCTGGAATACTGCGTTCAGTTCTGGGTGCCTCATTTTAAGAAAGATATAGACAAGTTACAGCAGGTTCAGAACAGGGTGACGAGGATGATAGCTGCTATGGAGAACAAGTCTTAGGAGGAAAGGTTGAAGGAACTTGGCATGTTCAGTCTGGTGAGGAGAAGGCTGAGGGGTGACATGATTGCACTCTTTAAGTACCTGAAGGGCTGTCACATAGAGGAGGGTACAGATTTGTTCTCTGCTGCCCCAGAGGGTAGGACTAGGTCTAATGGTTTTAAGTTGCGGAAGCGTAGATTCAGATTGAACATTAGATGGAACTTCTCGACAGTAAGGGCAGTTCGGCAATGGAACCGACTGCCTAGGGAGGTGGTGGGATCCCCTTTGCTGGATGTCTTCAAGCAGAGGCTGGACAGCTATCTGCGGGAGATGCTCTAGCTGTGGATTTCCTGCTGTGAGCAGGGGATTGGACTCAGTGGCCTACAAGTCCCCTTCCAACTCTATGATTCTATGAGAGGGACTGTGTGCTATAGCCAGCATGATTTTTTTTGCATTCTGCAATGTTAAATTGAAAATACTCCCATGCCATTCTGCTGCTTCCCATTAGCTCATTTCAAAATAAAATCTTACAAAACTGTTTAAAAGTTTTTAAAAATGGCTGTTTGATTTTGAATTAATTTAAGAAATTTAACATTGAAGTCAATGATAAGCATGGGTATGCTCAGTAAGAACCAACTGTCAGTGTTCTAAAGGCCAGACTAACAGCTGTTCGGCTTGGCTAATCAAGGGGCTACATCCACGCCAGACCTTTATTTCACTTTAGACAGTCCTCTAGATAGTCTTTAGACTTCCCTCCTCCCTTTTTTGCCCCTCCTACCCCTCCCTCATCCCCTTCCAATCCTCTCCCCTCTCCTTCCCCTTCCCCCCTTCTCTTCTCCCTTCCTCATTCCTTCTCCTTTCCTCTCCCCTTCTCTTTCTCCTCCATGGTCAGTTTTACCTATCCTAAGCATGATTGTACAGGAGTAAATCCCATTGAACTCAATAAGCATGCAAATGATCAAACCTACACTTCCCTCCTCCTACTCCCTATCCCTTTCCTCCTGCCCCTCCCCTTCCCCTTCCTTCCCCCCCACACCAATCCCCTTCCTCTCCTTCCCCTTCCTTCTCTCCACCCTTCCTCCTTCCCTCTTCTCTCCCCTCCCCATTCTCCTCCTCCCCCCATGGTCAGTTTCACTTATCCTAAGCATGATAACATGGGAGCAAATCAATAAGCATGCAAACGATCAGACCTGCCTTTCCTCTCTCCCCTCTCCCCTCTCTTTCCTCTTTCTCTTACCCACCGCTTCTCCCCTCCCCCTCCCCTCCTTCCCCTTTCCTCTCTCCTCTTCCTCCCTTCTTCCTTCCCTCTCCTCTTCCTTCTTCCCTGCCCACTCCAGCCCTCCCTCCCCCCTCTCCTCCTACTCCTCTGTGGCCAGTTTCACCTATCCTAAGCATGATTGCAGAGGAATAAATCCCATTGAACTCAATAAGCCTGCAAATGATCGATCCATTCTCAGCAAACTTGCACAGGATCCCATTTCTTATCTCCCAGATTAAAAAGCAGATAAATTCACTAATAGGCATAAAATCTTGAGGTTTAAGAATGTACCTATAGCCAACAGATATTTCTACCAATTTATTACATTTCTAAACTGCCCCTCCTCCATCCTGAAGGAGTCATGATTTACAACATGTAAACCATAATTCACTAACAGGCAAAAAACCTTGTGGTTTAAAAACATACCTGTAGCCCACAGATATTTCTATCCAACTTTAAAAAGCAGGGGAATTGGGCAGCTATAGCGAATGAACCAGGGGAGCAGGAGACCTGACCTCCTCTCTGAGATATTGTACTGCTCTACAAATTTGTAAAAATGCAAACACAATTTGGGTTGGTCTTTCACAGTTCAATCCACTTCCTGCATAGCTTGGAAGAATTTGGTAACATGTGCCTCTGAGCATATGGTGAGTGGTGACTACTTTTTAAACTGCTTTTTAAATTTTGATAGAAATATCTGTTGGCTATAGGTACCTTATTAAACAGCAAGTGTTTTTTGCCTATTAGTGAATTTCTATATATTTCAAGAAGATAACTGACCAGTTTCAATATTTTTCTGTAGTATATTGCCAGTCTATAATGTACAACAACCTTTCCCAACCTTTTGGTCCCTGGATGTAGCTGGACTACAACTCCCATCAACCCCAGCCAATGGTCAGGAATAATGGGAACTGTAGTCCAGCATCATCTGGGAACCGAAAAGTTGGGAAAGGCTGATCTACAATATTAACCAGTAAGTTTGCATTAAAAAAAAAGTCAAGTGCTGAGTTTAATGAAGCATTTCTTGATGTTGGAGGAAAAATAATGCCTTGGTTACTTCCCCAGGAACTAGGAAGAGAACTTTCAAAGGAAGCTCCTTTGAAAAGATTGATCCTGGTTCATACTTCTAACTAATTAGCAGAAAGTTCACAATGTTCATTTAGACTAGATGCTGGGTAAAGAAGACTGTTAGGCACATTAATCAAAGAGATGATGATTAAGGTGACAAGGCAGGTCAACTGCTTGCTCTATAGCAGAAATATATTTCTTTGAAATGCTCTTTCCGTGTGCCCAAATTCCCAAGTGGCTTTCCATCTTTGAAAACCCCAGCTCTTGTGACTTGTTACACATACCACATTCTTCTAGTAACAGTTTTCCATTTATTTAAAAAGTCAAATGCATGCATCCCTTGCCCTTGTTTGTCCCACACAGCAAAATCTCCATTTTGCTAATCAGTATGAATGAAAGAGGCTCATCTCTCTCTCTCTCTCTCTCTCGTTTACAGAAGAAGGTTCTGACAGTTTTGATTTCAAGTTTCATCCACATTTTGAGATACCACAGTTGGTATCCACTGTTTGGTATGTAGAAGATAATTTTGCTTAATGCTTGTCAGACTCTCTTAACCTTGCTGTACTATTTCTGATGTATATTGAGGCTCTTAGAAGGAGAATTATAGATTTCTATTGTGAACAGGTTTTTAAGATTCTCATAAAGGTAGCAGCTATGAAGCTGAGAAATATTTTATTATTTTCTGTAGGCAGCTTAGACAAGTTTTAATCTTCATTTTACTCCAGTTGATCACATTAATGCTTTCTTAATATTAGGCCCTCGGCTAAAGTTGCTTCATAATAGAGAAAGAGGGTTTTTTATATATATTTCATCTAACCAGTTACACTTGAATGAAACTTAGTATAGCTAATATATCTTAATGAGCTTGGCTATTACATTAATTACTTAGACTTATACTCCTGATCTTTAAAAACTTCACAGAACAGGATGTGGGTTATTGCTCTTGTGTGCTTTTGTTAGCTGGTTATTCTTCTACACCTGGTGTGGGGAACCTTTGGCCCTCCAGGTGTTGCTGAACTACAATTCCCATTAGTCCCAGCAAGCATGGCCAATGGCCAAGGATGATGTGAGTTGTAGTTCAACAACATCATTGCTACCCTGGGCTCCTGCTGGGAGGAAGGGCGGGATACAAATTAATTAATTAATTAGTTAAATAAATAATAAACATCTGAAGGGCCAAAGGTGCCCACACCTGTTCTTAGGGTTGCCAGATTCAGGACCTGAGACTGATCCTGTATCTTTAGGAGAAGAGAAAGTCAGCCAAGTGCAGGTGTTCTTACAACACCATAATGGGAAAAAACACAAGGTGGAATTCTCCCTTCCCCCTGCACAACTTTTAAAGATACAGAAGACCTCTTGGTTGCCAGGACCGGCCTCCAAGAGGTCTTCTGTATCTTTAAAAGTTGTGGAGGGGGAAGGGAAAATTCCACCTTGTGGCTTTTCCCATTATAGTGTTGCAAGAACACCTGCACTTGGCTGACTTTCTCTTCTCCTAAAGATACAGGATCATTCTCAGGCCCTGAGCCTGGCAACCCTACCTGTTCTACACTAACATGATAACCTGCTCTGAGGCCTTCTGACAAAGAGCAGAATACACAATTAAAAAATAAAAAATGCACTGTGCTTCTACAAACGGGTATTATAGACAAACTTCTTTATGAAGAAAGGTTGCTTTTCCAAGCCAATATAAAGAGATTTCCCCATGAATTATAAAGATATATGCTACATGAGTGGCCTCCTTAGTCCAAACCATTAGCTATCATACTTGCTTGGGACAGGCATTTGAAAGTTACTTGACTGTGTCAGAGAATAAGCCCTTCTGTGCAGCCCACTGTTTGGGGGCTACATGTGGACCCTGACCTCATTTTATGTGCCTCCTTTATACGGCTCTCTTCTGTCAGAGAGCATGCTGCTCTCTTTAGTCATATCAGCCAACATACAAAGGAGCACAAGAAGAGTAACTTCAGGAACTTTAGGTAGCCGAGTGTCTATGTAAGGTACTCAGAAGCAACAGAGACAAGTTCAGAGCTTTTCGAGAATAGTTGTTTTTCTGTTTGCCTGTTTGTTTTGAGAAAGTAAAGCAAAAACGTAACTTACAGGTTAAGTATTGACAGGAGCATAGGACGGGAATGAGAAGACAAAGGAGGCTGTGTAGGCTGTGTGCCGTGATGCTTCAGCATTCAAGGAGTAGCAGATATAGTGGAAGCTGGAAAGTTGGCAAGAGAAAGAGGGAGGGAGGGACCACGTTATACCTCTTCCTTTCTAATGACCTGTCTGAAAACATGCCAAAGCAAGAGAGAGTGATGACCCTTAGCATCAGGATCAATCCAAAGAGAAGGCAGGAAAAACAGACATTCCTTAGCCATGGCAAGGCTGGAGGGTGGGATGCTGGGATGGGCAGCCAAAGCTGGTAATCTTGAGTCAGATTGAGTGTATGTAGGGCTAGCAAGAACACTCTCATGAAATGACACTGAGTGCAGGAGTCAAAGGCCAATTAACATCTTACAGATCAATCCTATGCAGGCGTACTCAGAAGTAAGTCCCATTAAACTCAATGTGGTTTACTCCTTATTAAGCTTGGTTAGGACTGCAGTTGTAAAAGAAAATTAAAAAAGAAAAGGGTGGCTACTGGAAGAAAAACTTCAAGATACACAAAAGAGGAAGATGAGGCCCCACACTTCTTCATGTTTGCCATTTGTAGAGACATTTTAACTCAGCGCCTAGTTATGTAACAGAGATTTTGCCATAGCTCTGCTGCACAGAATATTGATGCAATGACTGATAATATAGGCTAGCCATATTCCAAAAGATCTACAACTAGGTTTCACAGCTCTGAAGCTGTGAAATATTGTTAGGCATAGGCATCCTCCTCCCCTTCTTCAATTATCTGCAGCTGTGTAACTTTGGTGTTTAGTGTGGTGTACACAGAATGACTGACTGCCACATAAGGGATGCTGTTCAGCACAATCCTATACCTGTCTGGTTATAAGTAAGTCCCACTATGTTCAATAATGTTTAATCAGAAGTACGTTGCTATAGGATTGCAGCCTTGGGAGGTGTCTCCATGTGGCAAACACCGCAAACCACATGCACTCCCTAAGCGATTGGGGAGTGCTATTTATTTCTTTTGATTTTTAACCATTCTATCATGCATTCTTTTGTATTTTGCCAAAGAATTATTTTGTCAAATCCTTGGATATGTGTCTTTGATTTACAAATGATTATGCCACTGATCACAGAGAGCCAGTGTGGTGTAGTGGTTAAGGTGTTGGACTACGACCTGGGAGACCAGGGTTCGAATCCCCACACAGCCATGAAGCTCACTGGGTGCCTTGGGCCAGTCACTGCCTCTCAGCCTGGAGGCAATGGTAAACCACCTCAGAATACCACTTACCATGAAAACCCTATTCATAAGGTCACCATAAGTCGGGATCGACTTGAAGGCAGTCCAACAGCATGCCACTGATCATCCAGAGCTTGGAAAAGTTACTTTTTTAAACTACAACTCCCATCAGCCCCAGCCAGCATGGCCACTGGATTGGGCTGATGGGAGCTGTAGTTCAAAAAAGTAACTTTTCCAAGCTCTACCCCAGATGCCAAGGATCTCATTGGCCATTCCCCTGCCATCTGCACATTTGTCAAAAGGTATCAAAGGGCCCTATGTGCATACAAATGCATCTGTGCAGGTCTCCTTCACATGAACAGGAGCAATCATGGCTCATGTTCTCCTGTCAGCACACAACTAAAACTCCTTCACATTCCTGCCAAATGTGTGGCTGTTGGAGCCATGGCTGGACATACCAGGGGCAGAGGCATGGCTAGCAGATAGGAGTCCCATTACCACCTTATGTATTGTTTAAATGGATGAGAACGTCATCTGAATGCCCCCAAACCCAGGCACTATCACAAAGGTGGGTCTGGAAGCAGTAGCTGTGGAAGAGCATTGCTTACCTCTGTAAGTTTAATAACCTCTGAATCTGGACTTTAACATTTAAATCACCTCTTAGTTCCTTAGGGCCAAACTAGACGTGACACCATTCATGCAGTTAACTATTATGAGAATGGTATTGTAAAAGTAAATAGCAGGTATACATGGTGCGTGTGGGTTGGTGGGCTTTAACCATTTATCCCTACTCTGGTCACAATTCAGATGCGGGGGGAGAGAACCTACTATTTGCATTGAGAGGAAAGATCCCTTCGGTGCTAATGTAGTCCTAGCAGAAAAGTGAATTTGCATTAAAAGACTTGCTTTTTCCATCGTAAAATGTCTCAGGCTCTTAAACAGCCTATTATCTATTTTTAATTTACATACATACGTACAGAATGAATGAACCATTCATTCATTCATTATCTCCTGAGTTCTCAGGTTATAACTCTTCTTCATGCAGTGGTAAATCAGTAGGAGGTGGAAAAACAATACAGTCGTGGAAAAGCCACAGGGTATGGTTTGAAGGCACATAAGGTGACTGCCTTGCTGAAGTTAAGCAAGTCTGAGTCTGGCCAGTGCCTGGATGGGTGACTGCCTGGGAAATATGTGTGCCACCTTAGGTTTCATGATGGAAGAAAGGAGGGATATAAATGTGAGAAAATCAATAAATATAAATAATCAGGAATGCTTGAGGTATTTGATATTTGCAAATTCCAATGTGAATTAACCTGATCCACAGGCCCCAGACTAATATGCAGATATTTATCAGTTTTTATACTTCCCAAATGTTCTAAGCTGAAAAAGAGCACAGAAGTACATTTTAAAATGTGTCTTGTGAAAATAATCTTGAATCATAAATATTTGTGGGGTTTTTTTAAAAAAAAATGCAAATCATGTTTGAATGGGTAGAAGGACAAAGTGACATGGAGCAGCCCATTCCTACAATTATATAGTATGACTGAATTATCTTTGCAATAGCTAGTGGGAAAACGCAAACATCACTAACAGCAACCAACCTCAGATTAAGGATTTCTGCCTAGATGTGCCTATTTTGCCTACATTCATCTCATCATTTTCTATGTTAATTACAACAATTATCATGGGTATATTGAAGCAGTGGATGCTGTCGCCCAGTGGCAACCCCCACAATGGCGGTCTGCTCACTAACGTTTTGAAAAAGTCAGCTTTTTTTTTGTCCTAAAGTTTAAAAGTCATTTTCTCTCATGTAATTTTCTTATCCTGTCAGGGAAGAAAATGTAGCTAAGAGGAACTAGATGACAACTGCCAGCAATTTTTAGGAAATCATCCTTGAATCAGTGAGTCAAGTAAAGTTGCCAGCACATAATTATCCCCTTCATATGTCCCACTGATTTTGGAGTCAGAGAGCAATTCTACATGTTTAGTCTTGATTTTGATTTTCTATAAGTGTAACAGCAGCAATATTTCTTCATTAACAGGTAAAAAAAAGCATCATTCAATTAGCTGGAAACCTGCGTTCTGGCTTTCTTCAGGTGCTTCCTCCTTGCTTCATTTTTACCACGTGCCTCCATCCTCAGGCACTCAATTGTTATGCTTTCGTGTTGCCCCCCCCCCCGCATTTCTATAGACAATTTAACACCAGCCATAGCCAGGTAGTTGCTGTGCTTCTATTAAATAATGCTTGTGCAGCAGATGGCAGGAATGACTAAGCATGCATTTGCTACAATAATATAAGGAACAACAGCAACAATAACAAATCTGCCAGCTGGCTTTCTTCACTGCTATTGCATAGCATTGTGCTGTTTTAGAATAATGACCAACTTTTGAGGGGCTTGACAATTGTGTAATTGTGAGTAAAGCTAGGGCAAAATATCCTTGGTTTCTTGAAAATATTCTACACAAAAAAAAAACCCACAGGGCAGTTTTCTGCTGCTTTCTTGAGCATGTGTGAAAAAAGCCATTTCTGGGAAGGGGATTGTTGTTTACTATACAGTGCAGTTTAAAGGGTGTCACTAGTAAGTGTGCAGTCACATTTCCCACAATGCCTTGGGAACACCATGCTGGAACTTGATCTAGCATCACTCCCAAGCCATTCCAGAAAAGTGAGGGTGGTGGGAGACTACAGAGAGAGTCTTGCTTGCCCCCCCGGGGCACTTCTTTAAAGTTCAAAAGTGGGGAGGGGGATTAGAAAACCCTTGTCTACCTTGTAAAGTTAAGTAAGAGAAGAAACAATCCCCTGCCCCAAAAACATAAAATTTCTTTCACTTCTCCCATGATTTTTCAGGAGGGTTTAATTTCAAACCACCTCCCAAAATGGCCAGATTTGTTATCAGGGACACAACTCTAATTCTGAGGGGTATTATGGGGACAATGGGGTTTCCAGCTATGGTGTTCTCATTCAGGGCTCTCTTGATCTCCTGAAGAGCACATGGACCAGTCAACAGAATCCTCAGGTGTCTCCTTTGGGACTCATGTGAACTGCTGGTGTCCATGTACCCACAACAGATAAATCAGAGAGTGGATCCAACTTTTCTCCAGTGCTGCAGTTGCTGGAGGACTCTGCCTCTGAGGAGTACTGGTCTGGGACCATAACACCAGGAAACAAAGGGGGATTCTCTCTTTTTTGGGGGGGGGGAGAGGTCTTGAAGTTCACTATCTGCATTTAGAAAATCTTATGATGATGACAGCACACTAACCTCTTACCCAGGAGAACACTCACCATACCTCCTCTGAAGTAACAGGTAGGTATGGAGTTCTGGGAATTTTCAGCTCTTTAGGACAACTCCACCATCTCCAAGCTGAATACCCTACAGCTGCCACTCAATGAATTCATTTGCATCAGCATCCTTTAATATTTTATTTCAATGGCATTGCCATAGCCAGACTTCCATTCTTTACTTTAACAATGAATGCACTTCTGTGAATACTTAGTGACCTGGGCATTATTATGTGTAAAAAGGGCTGCATTTGTCTGAATTCCTTACAATTCCCTTTGAGAATCCTGAGGCAGGGTGACAAACCAGGAATACAACCCCTGTGTCTGACTATTCTGAAAAGAATCAAATTCAGTGAATTCATAGCTGTGGAAAGGAGGAGGTGGAGAATAGCACAAGGCTGGGGCAGACTGGTCAGGTCTATGGACTGGGAACTACAAAACAAGAGCTTGATAACATAACTTAAATACAGTCAGGTTAAATGACTGAGTCTGACTCGGAATGTTCTCACTAGGGTCTACAGGGATAGTCAGGAGGGTCATGGGCAGGTCTGCCCAGCCAGACTGGTAAAACCGAAGACAAACAGACACTGTCAAAGAGAGAGACATAGGGCTCATCCAAACGACTGTTTAATCAGCGATATGATCGCTTTGTGTCTTCATTAATTTTCCATGGTCCATACGATGTTGCCCGTTTTCGCGGATGTTATAGCATTTAAATCCTCATCTGAAGTATCGCAAAAAATGTGATTTCCTTTTTTTCAACCGGGAATCACCCGCTTCAACATAGCGCTAGGATGCAATACCCTGGACTTTAGTGATGTAGGTGGTTCATGGGCGGTCATTGGCCATTTTCCCACACCCCTTCCGTCATTCCCATCCAATCACTTTTGCACATGTGTGCGAATGTCCGGGGGAAGAAGCCCAGGAAAAGTGAACCAATCAGGAGCGGAGCTGGGGAAAAGCGAGAAGAAGTATGGGTCCTCCCAGCTGCGTGTGCGGGCACAAAAAAAAGTGTTGTTTTTATATCGGCAAAGAGCGAACAAACAGGCTAGTGGGGACTGTCAGATGACAAAGCGCATATGGAAAACATGGATTATCAAGGTCAGTTTGGACGAGCCCATAGTTTGAACACATTTGTTCTGACAGATTGCAGTGGGTATGGGTTCAAATCACTTGCATCACATCCTAGAATGTCACTCTTCATCCTGAGAAGATGTAAGATGTAGTGGCTGAACTGAAACTCTCACCACATGTCATTCAGTGTTTATAGCCAATTTCCCCAACCTGGTGCCCTCTAGATGTTGTTACACTACAGCTTCGATCATTCCTGATAAAATTGACCATGAAATTAGATAATTGGGGCTGGTGGGAGTTGGAGTGCAGCAACATCTGGAGGGCACCAGGTTGGAAAAGTCTAGTTTATATAGTATACATAACCCTCTATATTAAGTAGTTGAGAGCAAACATGGGGAGAAATCCAAAATATGCAGCGATAATGTGTATAGAAGTGAGTTCTATCTTCATTTAGATTTTAATTCAGTTTAGAATTAATTCAGTATAAAATACCCCATGGTTGAAGGACTAGATCATCCCTCCCCAATTTGGTCTTCTCTAGATGTTTTAGACTATATTCCCATTAGCCTCAGACACCATAGCCAATGGTTAGGGATGATGGGAATTGTTGTCCAAAATATTTGGTTGGTGAAGACCAGACTAGATGTTAGAAGTAAAAAGTCAGAAATACAGAGTCTTTGTTTGCACATCCACCTTTGCACATCCACCTTTTGCCATGTTGATTATTCAAGCATTGCTATTTTCAAAGCACGTTTGCATATGTTGTCCTTCCCCACCCCCGCCCCCACTTCTTCTGCAATTTCTCAGTTTCTAACAGGCCTCTTTAATAGTTGGTTGGAACAGGATGAAAGCTGGTGCTGTGACAGTTGGGAGCTCCGTGTGCAACAGCAGTAAGGTCTTTTTAGCATGTGTTATCTAAGCAGCAGGTTTTGGTCTTTTCCGAGTTTATTTTGTGATTGCAGGGTACAAAGAAGGAGAAATAATCCCTGGGTGCTGTTTAATTAGAATGAGTGATGTTTGTTCTGAGGTTTGCAGACAGCACTGACACTCCAGTATGCTTTTGCTAGGTGATAGCCCAGTGACAATTGACAGAACAACAGCATCTGTAAAACTAGGGGATAATAACATTTCAGTTTTCTAAGCACTTCTGGGAGAACAGATAAGCCCCGCTAAAGAATCTCTTTTTTTTTTCAATAATTTTTATTCAGATTTTCATAAAACATACAAGACGAAATCATAAAACATTCAAAGACAAAAAACAAAATCAAAAATAGTTAAACAAAAAGAAAAAAAAGAAAAAAAAAACAAAAATAAAAAATAAAGAGTAAAATATTGACTTCCCATTTGTCAAAGATCAAATCAGTTATAAGTCTATAATATATAACAATCCTGTCTCTTAAGTCATATTATAAAATCACTTTCCTCCAGTAGTTATCTTACTTAATCATCAAATCTCATAAACATTACTTTATTCTTTCCACAAAAAGTCAAAGAGAGGTTTCAATTCTTTAAGAAATATATCTATCAATTTTTTTTTCCAGATAAGCATATCGATTAATCCATCTCATTACTAATTATGATAATCTTATTGTCATAACCATAGTCAAAATAAACATTTCAATTAATCCATCACATCAGAATCTGTTAGGTTCAGTAATTTCAGTAGCCATTGTTCTATTATCCCTATTAGTTCCATTTTCCATCTTCCATCTTCAGTAGTCTTGTTAAGTCCAGTAATTTCAGTATCCAATCTTCCATTATCAGTATTCCATAATAATCTTGCTGTCAAAGCCATAGTCATATAGTAAGAGTCTGATGGGAATTACCTCTATCCCAAATATTTTCTTGCCATCCATTCTGAATAGGTTGCTGAAATACTGCTGTAAAATCATATCTCTGTTCTTTTTTTCAAAATACACTGGGTCATCTCTTGAAAGTTTTTCCATTGTCACATGGCTGCAGTTAATTCCATAGATTTTCTCTATATTGGGCTCCATCACATCATTCCAGTCCAGAAGATTATCCATGCCATTGATAACTTTATCTCTAGAATCTTCATTAATTTCTTCAGAGATAACATTGAGTTCCAAACAATAGATTTTATTTCTAAAGTCCATAGACTCCAAATCTTGTTCCTGTTCCACGTTTGTTCCAATCTCCGGGATCTCCTCTCTCACAGGGACCCCTGTTCCAGTCTCCAGGGTCTCCTCTCTCACAGGGACCCCTGTTCCAGTCTCCAGGGTCTCCTCTCTCACAAGGACCCCTATGTCTTTAATCTCCTGTGTCTCCAAACAATAGATTTTGTTTCTAAAGTCCATAGACTCCAAATCTTTTTCCTGTTCCACGTTTGTTCCAATCTCCAGGGTCACCTCTCTCACAGGGACCCCTATATCTTTAATCTCCTGCTTCATTTTACTCAATTCAATTTTCAGCTCCTTACAACCCTGTCGCAGGTTTTGTTTCGTTATCTCAATCTCATCCATTATTTTCTGAAACATAGTTATTTCCAGATTCTCAGCCACTTTCTTAATTGCCATTTTAAAAGAAAAATATAGGAAAACCACTTCTTATTTCAGCAACAATTGGGTTAATACTCCAAACTTGGTGACATCACAGTATAAACAGAGCAGACAGCCTTATCTCTCCATGCTTAAGTAAACAAAATGCAGTTCCCAGGATCGAAACAATTAATGGCGGTCGTCAGGAAACAGATTCGTCAAAATAAAATAGACCAAAAAGAGAGTAGTCTCAGACAATATAATATTCTTCAAAATAAAAATCTGGAATAGAAATCCCTCTTCTGTGTATATCTTTAGAATGCAAATCCAGGACAGCTTTTTGCAACAAAAACAGAGATAAGCTATTAATTAGTGAGTAGCAGAGAGAAGTTATGGCTCCCCAGTGAGATGTCAAAAACCGATCAATCTGGCAAATCTCTTTTAAACAGCAACAATTTAAGTCAAGTAAAAGAAAAATATAGAAAGAAGGGTGCTTGCCTGTTAGTGCGTTCTCTCTTAGAAGATAAGATGAACGTTCGTTTTATCAGATAGAGCTTGTTGTTGAAAATCCGTCCCACCTTCGTCGGCTGGACCTCGTCCCATAAATTAATGAGATCTGGTCGTCCCAACAAAAATAGGCTTTGAGGTTAATCTCTTCGTTTCTCCCTACCCGGGAGAAGTTTAATCAGTCAAAAAAAAAAAAATCTGACTGATATATCTGAATAAGCTTCTTTTGAGGCAGGAGCCCGTCTCAAAAGCAGGCACAGGCTAAGTCACCCTTCCCGGAAGTCGCCCCGCTAAAGAATCTCAAGGTCATAGAGCCAGGCTCAGTTGCAACAGAGAAGAAGCAAGTTCTGGATCTGATGTCTCCTCTGAGCTATGACTTTATCACTTACATTCTCAATCCCTCTGCTCCAAATTCTATTAAGGAATACTTTTCAGACTTGGTTCTCCTAATGAGTGAAAGTCAAGGTGATGCTCAGCATGGCTAGGCATGGTAAAGGCATGGGCAGCTGAACATAGATGTGGCCAGGCAAAGCAAGGTGGAGGCAGAAGCAATCCAAGTCCTCTTGTTGCTAGGACAACAGAGCAAGTCTGGATCAACTTTATAGGGAGCTTGCTTTTCACTTGATTTGCTCTGGCCTATAGATGTTCCAAGAGGCATCTTGAAGGTCTAGCTGGTCATCCTGTAGTTCCCTGCATTGGTCAGTGCTCAATGGTGCTGTCAAGTCTAAGTTTCTACCTAACATGCTCTGTGTTCAAGATACAATGTGGGTTGAGTCCTGGCAAGGGTCTGTACTAGTGTTGCCAGGTTCAGGGCCTGAGACTGATCCTGTATCTTTAGGAGAAGAGAAAGTCAGCCAAGTGCAGGTTCTTGCAACTCTGTAATGGGAAAAATCACAAGGTGGAATTCTCCCTCCCCCCTCCACAACTTTTAAAGATACAGAAGACCTCGTGGAGGCTGGGCCTGGCAATCACACACACACACACACACACACACACACACACACACACACACACACACATTGAGGGATAAGAACATAAGTGCATAAGAACAGTCTGCTGGATTAGGCCAGTGGCCCATCTAGTCTAGCAACCTGTTCTCACAGTGGCCAACAAAATACCCATGGGAAGCCCCCAAGTAGTACCTGAGTGCAAGAGCACTCTCCGTTCCTGTGGCTTCCAGCAACTGGTTTTCAGAAGCATATTGCATCTGACTATGGTGGCACAGCACAGCCATCATAAGCTAGTAGCCATTGATAGCCTTATCCTCCATGAATTTGTCTAATCTACTTATACAGCCATCCAAATTGGTGACCATCACTGCCACCATCCGGTGTACTGCCATGATGTGTACTGAGGGCTGTTCTGTCTTTTTCCACTTTTTTTTTACAGTGTAAAGCTACTTGGAGAAGCTTCAAATACATTTTAAAATAGTCACTTCATGCGTAATTCTATGCACTGTATACAAAAATAAATAGCTGCCCCCATTTTGAACGGGGAAGCCATTTTTGTATGTAAAATGGTTCTTAGTGCCTAGAATTACACAGGAAATTGTGTGTGGTCACTCCCTGCATCATTTTAGAAAGCATTTTTACATGGTGCTGCTCCAATCAGCTTTACACTGTTAAAGTGAAAAAAAGGTAGAATAGCTGTTAGTACACTTTGTAAGTACAATGGTCAAACCAGCCCTCACAAAGGTTTGTAAATCTGCAGTCTAAAATGTAGATCTATGTTTAGCTTTGAGAATTGATTCGACAGGGCAGAAGAGGAGAACTTTAAAACAAATTGTGGACAGGACCGAAATCCTCTGACATCTCTAGCTAAACTTAAGTCCAAAAGACTTGGAACAGCAGAGAGGTCTTTACCTCGTGTCAAAAGGGCAACAAAATAGATTCCAAGTGGACCTCTCTGGGGAAAGCATTCCATAATTTGGACTCCATCACTGAGAAGGCCCTCTACTTTGCAGCAAAGGGATCCACAGATGGCCCTCCACTGAAAATCTTAGCATATGGACAGGCACAGATAGACACAGATGGTTCTTCAAGTCCTCTGTTAAAGCTAAAGAACAACAACAAAGCAACCATAATACCAAAATACAATTTATATAAGATCCTAGAAGAATATAAAGATCAAATAAGGAACAGATTTGAGGTTTTAAAATTAGTTGACAGAGAACCAGAACTATGGGATGAAGTCACAGACATTATCAAGGAAGAATGCAAAACAATAATACTTCTCGTTAAAAAGATAGAAAGACCTCAATGGATGACTGAAGAAACTCTTAAAATGGTTAAAAAGAGAAGGAAAGCAAAAGGAGATAGAAACACGGTTAGAACGCTTAATGCAACAATATAGCGACTAGTACGTAGGGACAAAGATAACTATTACAATTGTTATTGTATAGAAGAGGACAACAAAAAGGGAAGAACATGAGTCCTATTCAAAAAGATTAGAGAAATTAAAGGGAAATTTAAACCAAGAGAAGGGATGTTGAATAATCAACAGGGGAACACACTAACTGACCAAGATGAAACAAAAGAATGGAAGCAATACACTGAAGAACTCTAAAAGAGATGCAAGGATGACAGATTCATTCATGGAGGAACCGTATGATGAAGAACCAGAAATTTTAGAATGTGAAGTAAAAGCTGCTCTTAAAATACTTGGAAGAAACAAATCACCAGGAATAGATAGCATACCAATAGAGTTGCTACAAGCTACTGAAACTGAAACTATCCAAATTTTGACAAAGATTTGTCAAGAAATATGGAAAACTAAACAATGGCCCACAGACTGGAAGCGTTCAATATATATCCCAATTCCAAAGAAAGGAGATCCCAGGGAATGCAGTAATTATCGAACTATTGCCTTAATATCCCATGCAAGTAAAGTAATGCTCAAGATTCTACAACAAGGGCTCTTACCATATATGGAGTGAGAAATGCCAGATCTCCAAGCTGGATTCAGAAAAGGAAGAGGTACCAGAGATAATATCGCAAACATACGTTGGATAATGGAATGGAACAAGGAATTTCAGAAGAAAATCACCCTGTGCTTTATAGATTGCAGCAAAGCCTTTGATTGCGTATATCATGAAAATGGTGTTCCCGCTCTGAGGGGGTGTGTTTGCCGCCACCCCATTCAGCAGAAGTCTCGGGAAGGTTCGAGAAGTATTCAAAGGGGTCAGGTGGTGCTTTTAGTCCAATGAGGTGACAGGGAATAGCGGGTATATAAGACCGCCTCTCTGGAAGACTTGCCTTTTTTGACTTGCGGCACCCACCCTCCCTCCCTCCTCAGTATGGGCTTCGCTGGTCACCAAATGGGGCCGGGGGGGGGGATCCTGATTTCAGAATCCCCTTGGTTTCACCTACTCCATACTGCTTGGGTTGATTTGATTGGCTTTCCTTTAGTGGTCTTGGTTGTTCTGCTTTGGCTGACGTGGAATTCTGGCAGGTGAGGTAATTGGGGGGAAATTGAGGAGGCTGAGGCATTTAGGTAAAGGGCACTCCCTAGGGAACCATCAGTGCTTAATGTCTGGTGGGGATGTGGGGAGTGTCCTTGTGGGACCGGCTTGCACATCATGGTGAATACCTGTACGGTGGGGCCAGGGTGCAGAGGTTGGAACCACATACCTGACTCCAGTAGCAAGGAAGGATAAGTTTTCCACATCCTTGTGGGGAGTTACAGTCCAATGTGACTGACCTTACTTGAAGATTGGAGGGAGAATCCCTCCTAGTTAGTTTGTGCCTCACCTGCCCGAAGGAGTTAAAATTGGGTTAATTTGATTGAATTGATTATGGCTTAATATTTGTTATATTTTAATAAATATAACATTATACCATATTTGTGTCATGAGTCTTCTTTGGTGTGGCGGCAAACTATGGAATGCTTTAAAAGAAATGGGGGTGCCACAGCATCTGATTGTCCTGATGCACAACCTATACTCTGCACAAGAGGCTACTGTAAGGACAGCATATGGAGAAACCGATCGGATCCCAATCAGAAAGGGTGTGAGACCGGGGTGTATTTTATCACTCTACTTGTTTAATCTATATGCAGAACATATCATACGGAAAACGGGATTGGATCAAGATGAAGGAGGTATGAAAATTGGAGGGAGAAATATCAATAATTTAAGATATGCAGATTATACCAAACTACTAGCAGAAACCAGTAATGATTTGAAACGAATGCTGATGAAAGTTAAAGAGGAGAGCACAAAAGCAGGTCTACAGCTGAATGTCAAGAAGACTAAAATAATGACAACAGAAGATTTATGAGATTAATGACAACAGAAGTTGATAGGACATTGAACTTGTCAAGGATTATCAATACATTGGCACAGTCATTAACCAAAATGGAGACAATAGTCAAGAAATCAGAAGAAGGCTACGACTGGGGAGGGCAGCTATGAGGGAACTAGAAAAGGTCCTCAAATGTAAAGACGTATCACTGAACACTAAAGTCAGGATCATTCAGACCATGGTATTCCTGATCTCTGTGTATGGATGTGAAAGTTGGACAGTGAAAAAAGTGGATAAGAGAAAAATCAACTCATTTGAAATGTAGTGTTGGAGGAGAGCTTTGCGCATACCATGGACTGCGAAAAAGACAAATAATTGGGTATTAGAACAAATTAAACCAGAACTATTACTAGAAGCTAAAATGATGAACCTGAGGTTATCATACTCTGGACACATCATGAGAAGACATGATTTACTAGAAATGACAATAATGTTGGGAAAAACAGAAGGGAGTAGAAAAAGTGAAAGACCAAACAAGAGATGGATTGATTCCAGAAAGGAAGCCACAGACCTGAACTTACAAGATCTGAACAGGGTGGTTCACGACAGATGCTACTGAAGTTCGCTGATTCATAGGGTTGCCATAAGTCATGACTGACTTGAAGGCACATAACAACAACAAATTGGATTCAGAAATGGACTGGCACCCAATGCAGTTGGGATAGTATCAGCATAATATGCCCATAATGCCCAGTCCCAGAAACTGCAGTTATTTCAGAAAGTGGTGAGTACATTCCTGAGTCATTGTCAAAGGCTAAAAAGGCCATCTTCAAAGAAAACCCCACATTTAAGTCCATTGCACTAGACTAATCTGGAAGTTACCATAGCATGGATCACTTGGAGAGAGGTTACCTTCAAGGAAGGAAGAAACGAAATGGTGGCGGTAATCACAGTGACCATGATAGCAGTGGAAGAGGAGTGTAGGTCCCAGGAATTCTAAAAGTAGAACCAGTCCTGGTGATGCCAGAAGGAATAACAGGGATGCATGTGCAGCATGTGACATGAGCTTTTGATTAAAGCAAAAAGGAATGAGAGGTAGTGGTACTTTGATAGTCTGTGTGGACATTTCTCCATGACTCCTTCTTCCAAGAAATGGGATTTGAATAGCAAAGCAAAGCACACACACACACACGTACACCCCTTATGCCACATCTTCTATGTGTATCCTAAACCATCTTGCATTTTTTTTTAAAAAAAGTAGTGAATAAATTTTGAAAAATAAAATAATAATTCACCTTTGATTTGAATGTGGAAACTCCCTTTTTGTTGGGAAACAGTGCCTCACTGAGCTCATACACATATTGGCAGAGAATTTTATATGTTCCTGTAAATAAAGCCAAGGCTAATATGCTCAGATGTAACCATTTTAAAAGCTAGTGAATAGGTTAAATGGCCTTTTCTCAATTGTAACATTTTACTCCGCTTTGGCATCAAGGGTTTTAAGCCTACATCCAGATTTTTGTTATTGTTTTTAAGATGCTAGTTGCTGTAGATGATTCTGCTTGGAAGAAAACTGAGTCCCTTAACACTTTCGTATACCCCCAGTGAGCAATTGAGAGGTTGAGTGCAGCACTGTGGAGATTAATGTAAGGCCTCCCCTTGCCCCTGTTTCCCTAGGGAAATTAGAAAACAATCTCTTTCTAATGGTGTAAATTTGGGAGCCCAATCCCCTTTAGCCTCCATAAAAATCTAGGTCTCAAGTGTAATTTTTTAAAAAACCAGCTGTATGAATGAAGTGCTTAACTAAAAAAGAAAAAGGCGTACTCTCTACAGCCATTTGCTTATTCTGTTTTCTTAAATATGAACATTGAGTTTGTTATTTATCTAGTGGCTGTCAAACATTCTGAACAGATGGTTAATTTTCACTCCCTCCCCACTCCACCTATTCTGTTTGGAACAGTGGTGTGTGTGTGTGTTTTACTTTTTCTAGAAAGATTGCCCATTAGACAATACCTGTAATCAAAAGAAAAGCATGCTGAGAGATGACAAACTATGCAGTTTACCTCCAGCATCTAGGCATCAACATGAGAATGGACTAGAGAACAACTTGATTTTTAAAGAGGGCAATCTAGACAGCAATGGATCCAGCCCAGTGTGCCTTCAAACTAATTCAGGAAAAGTGGATTCTTTTATTGAATGTCTGCTGGAGGTTTTTTTTAAAAAATGAACTTTAAATTGTGTCCAGGATGAATTGGAGCTTCAGACCTTTTGCAGCAATTCCCTCATGCCTTTCCCACACTTGCTCAAATTCATTGTGGTAGGGAGGGCTTCAGGGAATGGCTGTGAATAGAGTTGGGGCCCTGGACACTACTATGGATGTTCATGGTGGCATGAAAAAGTCATGGGAAATGTTGTCTCTGCGGGTCCCAATATCCCTGGCTTCTGTTGCAGTAGCAGTTGGCAGAGTGGCATTTCTTACCTAGCTTCCCAACATGGAGGTCACTGCTGATAATCAAGAGGGAGGGAGAGGGGCACGGTGGTGAGCATAGTGCAGGGGCAGCTGTGGGATTGTTGGATTCACACTGACCTCTCTGCTGCGTCTCCCCTCTCCCTCTTGATTACTGCCAGATTACTCAGCCTTAGGGAGCCAGCCCTCCCTCCACTGGCCACTACTGCTCAGTTCCATGTGCTTGGATGATTCCCAGCATTCCACAGCATAGCTGCAAGCATATGCAGCCATATCCAGGAGCTAGGTTCCACTAGCAGTGATTCTCAGGAGCCTTATCACCATTTCTTCACTCATTCTCAGTAAATTTGGAGAAATGGGCAATCTTAAATAGATGCAGCTGAAGGTAGATTAGCGGTCCAGGATGAGCCCAGGGTATACTCTAGTATATGCCATCGTTAGTTTTAGTTGCAATCCTATGCACACTTACTTAGGGATATTCATTGTTTAATCCAATGGGACTTACTTCTGGTAAGCATGCATAGCATTGTGTTGCACATTCTTAAACCTGAAAAATGGGCAAGAGATTTAATACCATTGCCTTTGCCTTTTCTATATGAAGAAGTATGTATCTATAAAATCAATGGTAACCCATGCTTCTGGATTGACTCATAAAAGGACCTGAACCATGCTTTGGAGCATGCTCAGTTGGCAGAGTTGAGAAGCTTACAGTTTTTCAGAAAGTTCAGTGTTCTCTCTTCTCTGAGGGAAAACTGTTGCTCGGAGAGGAGCTAAGGTCTGTGCCCATTTTTAGTGCTTTAAGCCCTGCTCTCCACACATTTGGTATCAGACTTTCTCAGTGGTGGTGCCCCAAATGTGAAACATCTTCCCCTCAGCTGGTGCCAATGGTGTTATCCTTTCAGCATCCTGACAACTTACTTTTCCCACCAAAAGGCATTGAGATTTTATGGAACCAACCACAGCATTTTATAGAATCCTAGAATCATAGAGTTGGAAGGGGCCGATTATTGAATATTGAATCCAACCCCCTGCTCAATGCAGGAATCCATGTTAAAGCATACCTGACAGGTGGCTGTCCAGCTGCCTCTTGAATGCCTCCAGCGTTGGAGAGCCCACCACCTCCCTAGATAATTTGTACCTAACAGGACGTTTTTCCTGATGTTCAGTCAAAATCTGGCTTCCTGCAACTTGAGGCCATTGTTCTGTGTCCTGCAGTCTGAGACGATTGAGAAGAGGTTTTATTAATTTTAATTCAGTATTTGTTTTATCTGTTCCTGTTATGTATTATGATTTTATGCATTGCATTTACGTTTTTATTTTACCCACTCAGGTCAGAAATGACAAAGGACTAAATCCTAAATTTCTGCCTCTCAGGTTCATATGAATATCTGAGAAGTATTGGTTTAGTTCAACAAGCAAAACAATAATAGAGACAAATTTTTGAGTATATTGGACTTAAAATGCAAAAATTATCTTTATTGGTATGTGAGAAAGAATTTCAAAGGCTTTGGAACAGACTTTGCCAACCTGGTGCACTCCAGATGTTTCTGGCCAATGCTCAGAGAAGCTGGGAGTTGTAATACAAAGACGTTATCCAAAAAATGGCAAATTTGAGATTGATAATTAGTCAAGTCTTTGACATAGAAAGATTCCCCCCTCCCATGAATGGTTTAACTATTTCTTATTTCAAAGCTAGAAAGATAACTCCCTCTGTAAAGTGATGCATTCACCACCTCTGACACCCATTAGGCAAGTCCCTTCTGCTGATTTAACAAGCCAAGATGATCATGTGCCAAGGTCTCTCATAACACAGTCTCTCATAACTCAGGGACACCCAATGAAGCTGAATGTTGGAATATTCAGGACAGACAAAAGAAAGTTCTTAACACAGCACATCATGAAATGATGTATCTACTCCGACAAGAGGCAGTAATGGCCACCAGCTTGGATGACCTTCAGAGAGGATTAGATACATTCAAGGAGGATGAGGCTATCAATGGCTATTAACCACACTGACAATGTTTTCCTTCCACTGTTGGAGACACTATGATTCTGAATGCCAGTTTCTAAGGAGCACAAATGAGGAAAGTGATGTTGTACTCAGTTCCTGCTTGTGGGTTTCCCATAGGCATCTGGTTGTCCACTGTGAGAACAGAGTGCTGGGTTAGGTAGGCCACCGGCCTGATCCAGAAGGGCTCTTCTTATGTTCTTAATGTGACTCATGGCATACCAGGAACCTTCCTGTCTCCTTACAGAGTCTTTTATGTACCGTATCCTGGGAATTGTCCTGATGCTGAACCAGCTGTTAATACCCTTGTTGAAGCATTTCATGAATTGCAGAACAATGAAAGAGTTAGGCCATCTCAGTCTGACAGCATATAAGGCAGATTTGCCCATTTACCAGAGATGAACAAACCTGCCCAACCTGCTGAAGCAACACACAGTCTGTCACATCACTTTATAAGTGTCTCTCCCTCCGAGGCGCAGCTATTAATCTACTGGCTCAAACCTGATCCCATTATAAATTGTAAAAAAACCCACAACTTATATTGACCCCAGTGGGGACAGGACTGAGTCTTAGGTTTTCAATGTGATAACAGTGTTTTAGCATGGCAATTTCAATGCCTGTGAAGGAGAGATTTGCCACTAGCAAGTGGGACTATTTTCAGCATGGCAGGGAGTTATTCAGCTCTTTTCACTCTTCCATGTGCATTCTTACTATACAACATTTCTTACATGCCAACATTTTCTAATGCAGCAACCCTGATGGGATCATAAATGAGAGTCTGAAAATGGCACACCTCAGGGGCTAAGTAGATGTTACATGCAAATATGTGTAACAAAGCTCCCCCCAACTTTTTCTTTTTAAAGAAAAGTAGCTTCAGGATAAGGGAATTTAGAGTATAAAAGCCATTCCCTGCCTGTCATTTCTGCACTATTAATTTCTCCACATCAGGGAGCAAATATGCATTGTAAGGGGGAAAGTGCTTGTAGCCATTCAACAAAGTGGAGATATGGGTGGTCAAAGGGTCAAGCTCACCCCTACTGCTTTCCCTCTTTAAATTGCCTTCTCCCAACATTGCTTTACCCTTTAGTCTCTGGTCTCTGATGCATGTGGTTGTATGTAATGTGTAGTTGGCTAGCAGTCCCTCAGAAATGCAACAAAGTCAGCATCATGGTTAGGCAAAAACTGTAGAAAGCCATCCTTGCATGGGAGCACACATTTTCTGCCCAATATTTACATCATCATCGTCATCATCATCATCAAACCTTTTGATAGGAATTTCAGGGAAAGAGGAAGGACAAATAATATATTGTCTCCAGTTGAATAATATTTTATCAGAGAACAGAGCGTTTCTTCTCTATGCCAAAACCCTAGACATCCTATTTTAAGATCCCAATTCAAAACAAAACATATTCTGAATCCCTCCCCCATGTACAAAGTTATAGTATAAGATCCAATTGGGGGAACCCATTTGTGCAACAGAAATCTGCTTGTGCTTCTTTCCCCTTCAGCTCCACAAACCCCAAAACCTGCTCCAGAAGGTCCCCAAATCCTCTGAAGCAGATTTTATGAGGTGTATGGAGGGCTGCAGGGGGGAGGAGAGGAAGGAGCAGCCCCATTGCACAAGTGGATGCCCACTCATGCTCTGTTGAGTCTCACCAGCATATTTGCAATACGATGGCTGGATTGTCAAATTGTTGCACAAGGTTTGAGAATAAGAACACACATCCAGATGCACACCCAGCTGAACATTTGGATACACATATTGTGAAAAGCAACTGGCAGTATCTGCATTTAGAGTGTGTTGCACTGGGGAAAAAATGAACACAATCTGCACTTGGATGCACCTTCCAAATTTAGATGTGTATTTTGATATGCATCCAAATTACAATCATAGTTCCTACAAGCTAGGATATCCAGAACACTCCTGGTAGTGGCCGTGATCAGGGACTGGAAAAACAACAAACTGTGCAGCAGCTTTTACTAGTGTGGTATTCTCCAGATGTTTTGGATTATAATTCCCATCAAACCTTGCTAGAATGGCTGTGCTGACTGTGGCTGATGGAAAATGTAGTCTCAACATCTGGAAGGGACCAGGTTGATGAAAGCTACTGCAATAATAAAAAGGCAAAGTTTTGCATATTTCTTATCATAATACCTTTCTTATTAAAAAAAATCTGCAGAGGCACATTTAAAACAGTACGGCTATTTATGCTGTAAAAAAACCCTAGACCTTTCATTGTTTCAGCTTGCTGAGTGTGGAAATTTTAAAACAATCAAAGACAACTTAACAAATGGAGCTTTATAAAATATATATTAAAAAGTGGCAAAATATAGCTTAAGATAGGAAAGGCAACTAATTCCTCTTCGGAACTAAAGCAGATAGGGGAATCTTCAGTTCCTCTCACTCATAAAACACTCTCTCACCTACATTTGATTGAGGTTTTGATGTTCCATTCAGCAATAAAGTGATGCTTTTGTTAGTTGCTGTATAGGAAAATGACTCTTATGTGAGCCTGCTTTGGATAGTTTAATTTCCCACAAATTGTTCTTGGAAGTGTCTATATGTATGTGGTAAGTATAAAGCAAAAATAGGCACCCTGTTATTTTTCAGGAATGGTTAAAAATTGGCTTAAATGCTGAAGTTCCAACAAACCTCTTCCCCAGGACCACTAAAATTGCTCAAGATTAATAGTTGCTACCTATGAAGGGTCTCTCTTTTCTAAATAAAAGTCATAAACTCAGAGTGATGCAGCCAAAGCCTGCTTTTTTGGGTACAGCGGGGGACAATCAGTGAATTCACTAGCTTCAAATCCCCTAAACTGAAATCATTTGGAGGGTCTGACCAATAATGACATAAAATGCCAACCCATTCCCTTCCCCCTTTTATTTCAGTATCCCAAACGTATAAAGGAGGAGCAAGGAAGGTTCACAGCAAGAACGCTGTTAGGTTCTAGATACTTCCATAAAAATACACAGCAGTGGCTAGAGCATTCAGGAGTCATGGAACCTATGCTTTTGCATAGTGCTTCATGAGCACAGAGGCAGCAGTATCTAGAGCCTAATGGATCCCCCCCAAGCCCTCTGCCATTAGGTAAAAGTTTGATCCCAAGAACAAAGGGGAGCAGGGTCCTGGTGACATCCTTAGGACCACAGTAGGGGCCCTAGACCCATAAGATCCAGAAATCAAAATGATTTAATTTCAAACTGGAGGACAGATTTCAGTGCAGCATGCAATGGAGGCTGGTCCATTAGGCAAGTGGGGCACTGCCCCACTAATCTCAGTCTTGCCTCAACCAGCCTCCCCCACCTGACTTCTTATTTACATCCGGTCCAGAAATGGAACTGCCTGTCCACTTCCTCCTCCTTTGTATCAAGGTTGCCCTTGTAGCTCAGCAGGGAGGAGGATGGAGACAAAACTGGAATTAATTGGCTCACTTTCTCATTGTTTCTGGCTCTGCCTGTCATTGGCTCTGTCTCCACCTATGGTTGGGCTCCCCACTTTCTGTTCTACCAGTTCCAATGGGCACCAGCCACCACCACCAGCATTAGATATAACACCTGAATATTACCCCTGTTCCAGCTACAGGTTTTTTGTTGTTGCTTGGCTTAACGGTGTGTGGCCATAAAGAAGACTTCTAACAATTCCTTTTCAGTGCTTAAAAGAAGCAACTGGAAGTACAGAAATGTGTTGCCATGAAAAGAAGACATGATGTGGCATGGGGTTATATGTCTGCACCAATCTTTTCTACTTTTGGTCAGCTTAAAGCATGCAATCCCCACTTGCTATATGAGGAGGTTGGTCACTGAATGATCCTTAAGTGATCAGTAAATTGATGCCATGGATCTTGATGGATCATGTGTTCACATTTGGGTGCATTGAAAGCTATGAACCCAAGGAAGCACTGAAACTTGGCTTGCCTTAAATAAAAGGGTTCCATATAATATTGTCTGAATTAGAAGCTGGAGACATTTAGTTTCTTTTCTTGTATTACTCCAGGAAATTAAATGGAGAAAAAGAAGAAAGTGATTTTTAAAAGTGTATATTGTAAGCCTGCATAATCAAGCCAAAAACAGTGTAGCAGTTATGGATGGGGAAGAATTTCAATTCAGTTCACATTTAAAGGCAAATCTATCAAATTCACACTTTCTGAAACAAAATGAGAACCAAAACACAGCAATTCTTCAAAATTTGCACTTATCTAAATTTTATGATGTAGTTCTCCAGTCAACCAATGTTTACAAAAATGCACATATTAGGGGAAAGTGTGCATACAAATGAATGTATTAGTGAAAATAACATTAAGCATGCCTTATATTAAGATAAATTACTTGTAAAATATGTACATTAGTCAAAACTAGGTACAAAAATGCATTTATTGGGAGATCACACTAAAATACTGAAGAATGCTAAGAATCCTGGGAACAGGTTTGTTGAGGGTGTTGCAAACTATAGCACTGTGAGTAGTAAATGACAGTTCCCAGGATTCTCTGAAGGAAGCTTCAAATGTATGTTAAATGTGCTTTAAATGTATGGTGTGGATATGACCTTAGTTTGTGGGCTGTGTTTTGCCTGTGTATCACAAGATGCGTAGGCCAGTTCTATGACAATGTTTTTCTGCCAGGGATCCTTGCCCGTTTCCCCTCTCTCTTGGAAGTTGGCTAAATGCTCTGCAACAAAGTCTGACAAAGGTGTACACTAGGTGGATGTTGCCTTGATTCAAAAGCCCTCAACTGCTGCACATTCTTTATTTTCATACATCAAAGCAAGGCACACTGAAGCAATTAATCATGTACTTGTTTATTGTTTTGGACTAAATACATTTTACACACGTTTTGTAGTGGCGTTTAATTTAATTACAAATCATTTCTACATAATTCTGTCATTACATTAGTACACTTGCAGGGAGGGACAGATGAGAGAGAAATAAATGAGGTTTGCTGTTGTGATATGGGTTATTTTGGAATCAAAGAAAACAAGACACATTATTTATCATTCCTACTTTTAAAATGATTTAAACAGCTGAAAATGATTTACAAATGTTTGGCAATGTGCAAAAGCAATTAAATTATAAATGTTTATTGTCTAGTGTGCATGAAAGCTTGTGGGCCTTCACTATGGCAAACAATCAGAGCAGACAGTTCAGTATCTGAATATATCAGAATATTAAGGGAGTGTGCAACCCATAACAAAATGGAAAGGGATTTCCCACTGCTTAGAAGGACGTGTCATATTTACACTAGGAGAGTGAATGGAATTTGCTACATGATAAAAACTGTGGAACAAAACTATGGCTGCAATCTTAACTCTGGCCACTGCCCAGCAGGACTTCATGAAGCACCAGGGCCACCATTACATCCATAGCCCTTCTGCACATGGTGGCCAGGGCAGAAGTGGGGGGAAAGCAAGTAGATTGCTGTACCAGCCAGGAGCTGGCACATAATAATAACAACAACAACAAATTATTATTATTATTATTATTATTATTATTATTATTATTATTATTATTATTATTATTATTATTATTATTATTATTATTATTATTATTATTATTACATTTGTATACCGCCCCATAGCCAAAGCTCCCTGGGTGGTTTACAACAATTAAAAATATTAAAAACAAATATACAAATTTAAAGACACTTAAAAAAAAAAATTAAAAACACATGCTAAAATGCCTGGGAGAAGAGGAAAGACTTGACCTGGCGCCAAAAAGATAACAGCGTTGGTGCCAGGTGCATCTCGTCAAGGCCCAAATCAGCCCAATATGGGCCCAAATCAGCTGTCCAGTGATGGCAATGGGACCAGGTTGAGATCTAACATTTGGCAGGCAGAAGGGAGAGTGTCACTTTACAGGCAGTGGTGAGTAGAAGACCAGAGGAGGCTTGCAGGGCTGGGCATATGGTACTTCTGCCCAACACAGCCCCATCGCCACCCAACACAAAGATGGTTTGGATTGCTCTGTTGGCCACTTACTGCTTTTCATTATTTTTTAATACAAATTGTTGGTGTGCAAAGAAAATGCTTTAGAATATGGATCTCATTTATCTTCTCAATGACACTGTGAGAAAATTTCAATTTATAAGTAATCAGTTTATCAAGGATGTTTCCACACAATCTTTCTTCACTAGAACTGTCATCCTTTGGTTATTGTTGCCAAATTGTTGGCTTCCTGCACTTTCTGCATTCATGTTCTATTTTTTTTCAGACCTGATTTGAGACTTTTTTCTCTGTGTTTATAAACCACAGCTGCATTGCCAACTTGTCCAATGTCGACAGACAAAGAACTTTTAAAGCCTTTTAGGATTTCTGCCCCTTTAAGTTAATAATGTTCTCTTTGCAGGTTCACCCCCCCATTTAATTGCTTCCAACTTAATCCACCTGAGGGATAAGTGAATTGTATGTCCTTAAGCAGCCTCTCTGTGAATTGTCCCAGACCAGTCTGTTGATGTGGATTTTTTATTTTATTTTAAAAGAGTGCATCCTGTTAGCACTATTTCCCTTCCCCCACCCAAAAGTAGCAACTTTATTCTGAATTGAGCAATTCATAGAGAGGCAATTTAACAAATTACTCGGCCACGAGTGATCACCAACAAATGAAAATGAATGAATTTAAGGAGATTCACTTACTAAATCCCACCTAAGATCAATGGGGAAAAAACAAAACAAGGTGAACCTGAAAGCAATAAACTTTTATTTGACGCTGCCAGGGAACAGACATTATAGAAGTGCCTTGGACTCTTGGCTATGGAGAAAGGCATTGCTAGATAATATATTACTATATGAAGTACTGTGCGGAGCCTCCATTTTAACTCCACTTCCAGCTAATTGCAGGAAACCAATGCAGTTGCATGCAGAAGGTCCCAAGATCCCCGGCATTTCAGGAAGGGCTGGGAGAGAACCCTGCCTGAAACCCTGAGAGCCATAGACAATACTGAGCTAGATGGACCAATGGCCTGACTCGGTCTAGGGCAGCTTCCTATGTTCTAATTTCCCCTGCAGTCTTCCATGCCCCTAAATCTGGGTCGGAACTTTGGACATCCTCCAGAGCAGATGAGGGGGAGGGGGCTGCAAAGGAAGGGGTAATCACTGCAAATAGCTTCCCTCCCTATTCTGCCAACAGAAGCCTTACCATCAGCTGAGTGACACCATGGGATATAACTTCATGTCTCAGCAGCATCAAAGGGCTCCTGTGTTGAAATGCCCCAAGGCCATGTAGTCACCTTCATGAGGTTCAAAGCTATGTGCCTGCATTTGAAACACCTACTTGTAAAATATCCAATATGTATAGGTTAACAATGGTTTCCTTCAGTCATAAACTTCACTCATGCTTGGTGTGTGTTTCTGCATAACATTTCTCTTACATAGCCCAGTTTAAATGTTCCTTTATTGGTCTGGTGATTGCTACTGATAATTCCTACTCTGTGGTTAGGCTAAATGCAGCAAATGTTAACTACGTAAATGGTGACAATGCATTACAGGGCTTTTTTCTGTGCCCTCTCTCCAGAACTCTCTTTCCTGGGAGATTATTGATTGAATTGGGAGTGATTGCACCTTTAATCAGTCTTTTGAGCTGTCCTAGATATTTTGGCTCATGTTTTGTTGCTCGTGTTATTTACTGTTGTTGGTGCATGCCATTCTGACCCCTTTATGGAGGAAGAGTGAGATAGAAAAGATTTTAGCAAATTAAAGAAATGAAATAAGTTCTCCTGAGCAAGCCCTTTTGGTACTGAATGGGAACTGAACAAGAATCCAGTAGCTTGATGTCCTGGATATTATTCATTGTATGTTCTCTCCACCCAAAGAACCAAATGTAAGGTTTTTATACTCCTCATCACTACTACTACTACTACTACTACTAGTAGTAGTAGTAGTACTACTACTTCCTGCTACTACTACTACCACCACCACCATCTATTAGTGCCAAATAAGGTGTCATTGCTCCAGAAGAATACATATACAGTTTGTCCTCAAAGAAGCTGTGCCCTCCCAAAAAAACTTTCTCTATAATCAGAGATGTATGACGAGGTGCTACCATCACTCAGTGGTGAGGCAAAATCACTTTATGTGTTCCCAGAAACACTGGGCTCCCCCACACCTTGCTTTGTTTTGCAGTTGTATTCTGGAACATGTCATTGATGCAACAACAGTGCATTAGTGGTTGACCTATAGTGGACCATCCAAACATCATTCCGCTGTATTGTTCTGCTTCTCAAATGTAACTGGATTATTGCAGCCTGGAGGGGCACTCTTGCACTACAGCACAACAAAAGCAGTGTAAAAAACCTTTGCAGGTGCAAACAGTATTGGAAGTGGGATCATGTATGACCCATGACATCATGAGCACAAATCATCATGAATGAACAATAAAAAGGACATTTGGACAAGCCCATGCTCACTTTTACCTATCTCAGAAGCTCCAGGGCTTGTTTTTGTTATATGCCTTCAAGTCGATTACGACTTATGGCGACCCTATGAATCTTTTTTGGATATATTCATAGGATTTTCATGGTAAGAGGTATTAGTTTAAATGGCGTTAAAAGGGCATTGGACCATTTGATGGCTTATTGACCATGGCTGCTGAGAAGAATCACCAGTATGCCACTGAATGCCAATTGCTGGGAGGCAACAACTGGGAAGGACTCCTGCCTTCATGTTTTGTTTGTGGGCTTCCTGCCTGGCCACTATGGGAAACATAGACCTTTGTTCTGATCCAGCAGGGTTCTGTTCTTATGACTGAGAGTGGGAAATAGGTTCTGAGTCGGAACTCATGCACAAATAAAGTTTTAGTTTTTGCTAAAGCTTACCAAAGACTTCACACTTTTCAAAGTCAGAAATCAGCTCACAGTGCTTTTTAGCTCTTTGCAGACAACAATCCAGCCATTACATAGCAACAAAGTTCATTCCATAATTCCTGTGCTGTGCAGTAAGCTACATTATTTAGAATCTAAATGGAAGCATAAAATGCCGCTTAACTGGAATAAAGATTTTTATCAGTTATTGATTCGTAAATATCCCTGACTTTGTAAATGTTGTTATATATTTCTTCTCTTTCCAAATAATGGATCATGCTTATGCCATTAAGTATATTATCAGTGATATTTATTGTATCGATCTCCAGTGTTTCAGATGCTGGTACACTATTTCCTAGCATGGCGGTTTAAGACTTTACTTGACAATGCATGTTTGTCTCTAAAGAACCAAATTTCATTCTCGTACAGAGGGGGAAAATATAGCCCCTAAATGTAACATATTGTTACGCACCACCCCAATCTCTGAGCAGAGAGAGATCTCCAGGGCTCCCTGCGCTTACCCAAGATTTGGTTTCCTTGGAAAGGTCAGTGGAGACTGTGGTGTCTTTATGAAATATGGTTTGTTTATTTACACATATTCCAACCTGACCTTAAGATGGAGGGGTTCAAAGCCTCAGCAGTCCAGTAGATCTTGCTTTTCCATCAGGCTTACAGGAGGCATCCTAAAGCCATGGTGCAAGGAGCCAGCCTCTCTAAGTGTCTCCAGTTCCCAGCCTTTCCTCAGACACAACTGAAAAACACAAGCCTCTCTCAGGCTACAGGAGGGAGGGGAGCTTTCCTAAAGAGTTTCAATAACAGTAGGATCTCCCTGGCCCATTCACTAGTTAATGGGCACTTGGCAGACCCATTAGCCCACCTGGCCACTCTATTGGATTAACAAAAAAGTTTCATCTGACCAGTGGAGCAGATTTCTCCACTGCAGGGTCCACCTGCAGGTGCAGGGTTCCAAATCAGAGTCTGGAAAGGGACGCATAGAAATCATCCATCTCAACCCCAAATCCATAACGCTACCTCCTTCGCTGACAAAGGTCTGTCCCAGACCTGCAAACAAACAACAAAATAATAGCTTTTCCTATAAAGAAATAATAGATACAGGTTGGTAAGACATTGAAACAGATATCATCAAAAGCACAGTCATAGTACAGTCGCATTTCCACACGAGTACAAAAACAGTACATTCCTTTACAGCAAGTTTTCAATTAACTGCTCTCTCTTTAGGCTTCTTCTTTCTTGGAGCTCCCAGTCACAGTTCTACATCCAAACAGCTTACCCAGTCCCCATACTTGGCAGTGCCCAAGATAATGAGTTCCTGACATGTTTAAGCCAGATTACAGCTTCAGTACCGGAGCTCCTTTGTCCTGCCTTGTGCCACAATAGCACAACAGCCCTCAAAAACACACACATTTTCCCCTTGCTCCTCCAAACAGTTGCACACATGAAAAATCTAGCAGGCATAGTATAGCAGTGCAAAAACATATCAGCATAACTCCTAAAAAAAATTAAACAGCTCATATCCCCACAAGAATGCAAAAGGCACAAATCAAAAGCCTTCTAAAAGGCAATACTAAAACCATCAGAAGAATTCCTATGGCAAATCAGTACACAGTCCCATATGCATAACCCCCACCCTGAAACCATGCAGTTGCCCACATGGCACTTTGTCTTGGGGTTTCATGGAGTTCCCCGTCCAAGCTGATCCCTGCTGCTGCCCACAGGGTCTTGGGACAACTCTCCAGGAACACATTTGTTTCCTCATCAGCACACAGGAGACTGTAGCCATTTTCCTCCCACTCGCTGCTCTGGGAAAAGTCTTTAAGCTAGTCCACTTCATCTTCTGCCCCAAACAGCAAATCAAAGTCCTGCCACAAGTCTTTATCTGAGGGCATCTTCAGGACTAGCTGGCCTAGCCCACCCAGGTTGGCAGAAAGGAACCTCTGCTCTGCCTTGCCATCTCCAGTGTAAATCATGGGATCAAACAGAGGCAGGTAATCCTCCCATTGTCCCTTGCCCTCAAACTCACAGGGCGCTGGGTGCTTCTCACTGCTGGAATTTGTTCAGGGATGGCACCCACCAGATCCCACCCTGTAAGGCCATTATGGGGCACCCAAGGAGCAAAGTTACTTGAGGATTTTATCTCACCCATCTCTCCAGGTGCTGGGAGCTTCTCCTGGACTTGCACTCCCACCTCAGGCTTCTCCTCCTGAACTTTTTCTTGCACAGCCATTTCTCCAGCTGCTGTCATCTCCTCTTGCACACACATCTCCAACTTTTCATCCTGCATTTTCTCTTCCACAGCTGGCACACAAGGGGTGAAGAAATCCATCTCCTCCAGCCTGTAGTTCACCTTTCTCCAAGACCTTTTCTTCCTCCTGCACTACTTCTTCAACAGCAGGCTCACATGGAGCGGAGAAATCTATGAGCAGCATCTGCTCTCCAACCGGTACCCCTCTTTTCTGAAATATCTTCCTCTTCATATTCCAGCCTGTCCCCTTTCAGTTCTTGGGGTTTTACTTCTAGCTTTCTGGTGTCTTCCCCACTGGTAGGCTCCTGGACAATCAAGGCCTCTTCTTCCTCCTCTTACAGGTTTCTCTGCTGCAGAGCCGAGCTCCAGGCGCAGGGTTCCAAATCAGAGGCTAGAATGGGACTCATAGAAACCATCTATCTCAACTCCCATAACAATATATTTCATTTTGTGCTCAAACAATTTTTGTTCAATTTTTTTTAAAAAAATTGTAGACACAATAACAGTAAAGCAGAATAACAACAAGCAACCCCAAAAGGGGAAAAAATCAGGACATCACCATTGATTGTCTCAAGATCATTTCTATGGCTTCCAGAAACAGGCAAGAACATTGTAAGTCCAATTCCTGCAATTATCAGTTCCAGTTAAATTTAAATTTCAAGTGTTTTCGATTAACAGTGCAATTGTATCCATGTCTATTCAGAAGTAAGCACTATTGATTTAAATGGGATTTACTCTCAGGTAGTGATGTTGGACAAAATGGAAATGGGAGCAGAAATTGCCAATGTTCGCTTATTCATCCCATGTCCAGAACAGAAATCAATCCAGCAAATACAATTGGTATTTGCAGTTCTTGTTGCTTCCAGTTTACAAATGTTATGCAGTTGATTATGTTTGCTTTCTCATTTCTATTATATTTCCGTTGCACTGAAATGAATGAAATAATGTAATGACATTGTAATTGTTCCTGCATGCAAGGAACACAGGAAAATTATGAATGGAGCAATTATGCCTTCCAACATCCTTACTCCCAGTTAAGAGTATATAGGATTGCAACCTAATTTATTCTCCTGTTTCACTCCTTATGGTCACAAGCCATTTGGGGGTGAGGGAGACTGTGTTAACCCCAAGCTGAATGGAAAACCAAAGGCCGCCATCATCAGTGCAGATGAAACAGACTAAAACAAGGACTGTAGCACAAAATTTCCATACTTGTTGCTGCTTGTTTGCTGAGTATTCTTTCCTCTCCCTTGCAAAGCACAGCTTTCATTTAGCACTATGGTGCTAAACGTGCCATGGTGAAGCTACTGTCTAGAGATATATAGCCTGCCTCTGGGATCTGCTTTCGTCTGAAGCTTAAAATTGTAAGCCTCTATCACTACACCAGGGAGGGGGAACCTGTGGCCTGCCATATGTTATTGGACTCCATATTCCATCAGCCCAGCCAGCATGGCCAATGATCAAGCATAATGGGAGCTGTATCACTGGCAGGGCTGGAAGTTTCTCATCCTTACACCACACTTTGAAACCATCTGGATTTCACACATCTTACTAGCAGATCAAGAAAAATAATTGTGACAGGTATAGTTTAATATTTAAAGAAACATAGACCACAATCATAATGAGAAAACAAAGTACAGTTAAACTTATGACAGTAGCTGATCCCTGAGATACTAATTGTGCAATCCTATACATGCCTCCTCAGAAATAAATCTATAGAGTTTATTGGGAATCAAGGCCTCCAACAGACATATAAAAGGGGTCTGTTTCTACAAGGTCTGGTGCCACCAGGGTCCCCAGACTCCTTGCTTTCTTTTTTCTCTCTCTTTTTTAAAAATTGCTGGATCAAAAATATACACCAAAATGTCAGCTGGTGTCACCCACAACTTAGGTAAGTGAGCTAGCCAGCTGCTCCAATCACCCCCTTTCAGGTTTTAAGTGAAGTCAGAGTTGTGATTGACAAGGATTTGCTGAAGTACAAGCAATAGCTAGAACCCGTCCTGAAACAGCAGCATGTGTGTATGCCCACCCACCTTTCTCTCTGTATGCATAACCAGCAGGAGATCTAGAACAGAAGATCACAGCAGGATCTTGATACAATTAAGTAAACAATAAACAATTTAAACAATTTAAACAATTTAAGTGATGAAGATAATAAAAGTATGCATGCAGCTTGTTATTACTTACAAAAAGTAGCATATTACACATTTTATCTATCAAATTATTTCTGAACAGAAATAAAAAGTGTACATGACACTTATGATGCCATTGCAATGCAATATTGTTTTTTAAATATAAGAAATCATACAAGTCATCAGGAAGGCTAAAGCTGAGAATGAGCTGAGGCTAGCAAGGGATGCTAAAAGCAACAAAAAAGCAACAAAAAAGTTTCCCTCCCGGGAAACATGAAGTAGAAGGGTCAGGATTGGAGCTTGAGATTGATAGACAAATGGTCAAGGAATACCTAATCACTTTGAATGAGTTCAAATCGGAAGCGCCCAATAAACTGCATCCTAGAGCATTGAAGGAACTGGCTGAAGAACTCTCAGAACCTCTCTCTATTATCTTTGTGAAATCATGGAGGACTAGTGAAGTGCCAGATGACTGGAGGAGAGCTAATGTTGTTCCTATCTTCAAAAAGGGCAAGAAGGAGGAATCAGGAAACTACAGACCAGTCAGCCTAACATCAATCCCTGGAAAAATTCTGGAGCAGATTATAAAGCAGTCAATCTGTAAACACCTTGAAAGCAATGCAGTGATTACTAGGAGCCAACATGGATTTATGAAGAACAAATCCTACCAAACTAATCTCATTTCATTTTTTGATTGGGTAACCTCCCTTGTAGACTGTGGGAATGCTGTGGACATAATATATCTCTACTTCAGCAAAGCTTTTGACAAAGTGCCTCATGATATTCTGATTAGCAAGCTAGCTAAATGTGGGCTGGATGGAACAACTGTTAGATGGATCCACAGTTGGCTCCAGAATCGTACTCAAAGAGTGCTTATCAATGGTTCCTTCTCAAACTGGGTGGAAGTAACAAGTGGGGTACCACAGGGCTTGATCCTGGGCCCAGTGCTCTTTAACATTTTTAATAACAACTTGGATGAGGAGGTACAAAGCATGCTTATCAAATTTGCAGATGATACAATATTGGGGGGCATAGCTAATACCCTGGAAGACAGAAACAAAATTCAAAGGGACCTTGATAGGCTGGAGCATTGGGCTGAAAACAACAGAATGAAATTCAACAGGGATAAATGCAAAGTTCTACACTTAGGAAAAAGAAACCAAATGCACAGTTATAAGATGGGGGATACTTGGTTCAGCAGTACGACATGTGAGAAGGATCTTGGAATTGTCGTTGATCACAAGCTGAATATGAGCCAACAGTGTGAAGTGGCTTCAAAAAAGGCAAATGCTATATTAGGCTGCATTAACAGAGGTGTAGTTTTCAAATTGTGTGCAGTACTAGTTCCCCTCTATTCAGCACTGGTTAGGCCTCATCTGGAATACTGCGTCCAGTTCTGGTCTCTGCACTTCAAGAAGGATGCAGACAAACTGGAACAGGTTCAGAGGAGAGCAACAAGGATGATCAGGGGACTGGAAACAAAGCGCTATGAGGAGAGACTGAAAGAACTGGGCATGTTTAGCCTGGAGAAGAGAAGACTGAGGGGAGATATGATAGCACTCTTCAAGTACATGAAAGGTTGTCACATAGAGGAGGTCCGGGATCTCTTCTCGATCGTCCCAGAGTGCAGGACACAGAATAATGGGCTCAAGTTGCAGGAAGCCAGATTTCAACTGGACATCAGGAAAAAGTTCCTAACTGTTAGAGCCATATGACAATGGAACCAATTACCTAGAGAGGTAGTGGGCTCTCCGACACTGGAGGCATTCAAGAGGCAGCTGGACAGCCATCTGTCGGGAATGCTTTGATTTGGATTCCTGCATTGAGCAGGGGGTTGGACTCGATGGCCTTCTAGACCCCTTCCAACTCTACGATTCTATGATTCTATGATTCTAAGTTTACATTTTCCTGGGAATTTTTTCTCTGGGAATTGTAGCTTGGTGGGGAGAATGAGAATCACCTAACATCTCAGAGCACCCTTCACAGACTACCCTTCCCAGGATTCTTTAGGGGAAGTCATGACTGTCTAAAGTGGAATAATAGTGAAATAAATGTATGGTGTGAATGTGGCCAAGGTCTCACACCTGTCAGCAATCATTCTGCAGAATTGTGCCTTAACTGCTATTTCTGGACCAAGTGCAAGGAAAGCCCCACACTGAGTGCATTGCATTACTCCCAGAGATCTCTCCAGTGCTTTAAAGTTATTAGTTTTAAAATTAATTGACCTCCTTTTTATCAAAAAGACAATCAAACCTAGTGGCTAAGTTAACAGGATACTATTAAAAACATTTTCAGCAGTAGTGAAAAGCACCTTCCTTGGGAATTTTTTTAATGATTGCTAGATTAGGAGTCAGCAGTCATTTCCAACTGAAGAAGCATTGCCTTCCTTCTTTACAGGCACTAGTTGTCCCATAATGATGTCATCACATAACTAAATTTGATTTGTAGTAGTGTAATGTCATGCTGCCTGATTGTCTGGAATTTTCCATGTGACTATCACCTCAATCCTGAACGGCTTCTTTTGTCATTGATGTTGTTTAGGCAAATATAAATGGCTACATCAAGGGTGGGGAACCTCAGGCCTGGGGGCATATTGCAGCCCTCCAAGCCTCTCTATCTGGCTCTCAGGACTCTCCTCATGCCAAACCCCTAGCCAGCCACATCCCCTTTTTCCAGGCCATGCCCTTCACTGGCCCTGGGTAATGTTTTTCACCTAGTTTCAGCCTAGCTGAAATATGTGTTTGAAGTCTAGTAATGCTTTTTACTTCCTTGAATGAAGGATACTAAGGAATGTGTATAAAAATCAGTAACGGTAAAATTTACATTTGTTGCTTTGTCCACTTTTTCCTTTGCCCCCACCCACTATCCCTGGAAGGCTTCCCAGAAGAGAATGCAGCCCTCATGCTGAGAAAGGACCCACCCCAGGACCACATTAACTCTGTTTTTTTCCTAAGTTGTATTTGGTCAAGGTTAGTGAAACTTTTTCCTTTGTCTACGTAGTGTAATGACAACGTCTCGCTCATTGTGTGTTCCCTGATTTTCTAGGAGCTCCTATGCAACTCTGCTTAGTCCTTTGTCTACTGGATAGCCTTGGTCAAGCCAGTGCCTCTTTCAGCCTCAGCTGCAGTCAGTAAAATAATCTTATTTTATGAAGAGCTTGGAAGATTACTTTTAAAAACTAATAAATTACAGTTACAGTTTCATGGGCCAAAAAAGTAGTAATTACCGTTACAATTGCTTTGAAAGTAACTGATTGCTTTACTTTTACTCAAAAGTAATAACTACAATTACATTTTAGTTACTTTTTAAAAAATTGCCTACAAGGTGCTGGCCTTGGCTGCTGCGCATCTAAGTAGCCTAAAACAACATTAAAAATCAGCACACACACACACACAGAGGGTAGCAGAATATTTTTTATCTGTAAGATTAACAGAATGGCGTAACAGAATCTCATATCCTCACAACCCACCCCCAGTATTGATGATACCTCAACACACATATAATTCAACTGAAATCATATTTTACACTTGAAATGCTGCTTTTACAATACATTTCTGTTATGTCTCAAAAGAACAGGATGCTCAAAGAGCACATCAGACAAAATCTGCTCTGGGCTAGGACAAATCATACACCCCAGGAAAGAGGAGGGTGTCCTCTACAAGATGCCAGAATGTCCCACCTGGCCCACATCTTTTGCTGGGTGCAGGGCAGGGATAAGGGCATCTATGCATAACCAAAATTGACAAAAAGATGCAGAAAAAAATAAACTGAGGGTACCCACCCCACAGTCTGCTCTGGGCCAGGACAAATCATACACCGAAGGATGCCAATGCTTCCCACTTAGCCCAGAGTTTCTGTTGGATTCAGGGCGTGTATAAGGGCATCTATGCACAACCAAAAGAGACAAGAAGCAAAGAAAAGAATAAATATCCGGAGGTGTTCACCACAAAATCTTTTCTGGGCCAAAACAAATCAGACACCTCAGAAAATGATAGGGTGTCCCCTATGCTATGCCAGTGCTTACAGCCAGTGCTTATGATCTATGTGGATTTAAAAAAAAATTGTATTGGTCTTCCCTGTTACTTACTTTGTTATATCTCAATTATTATTATTTTTAAAAGCCATTGATGTTGGTGACAGAAGGACTTGTGGCAGGGTCAACAAACAATGAAGATGTAATTTCATAGATGACACTCCAAAGTATGCACGGATGGCATCTCATAGAATACACTCTTCCAGATGCATGGAATCATGATATGTGGTGCCCCAAATCATCTTTTAGGATGGGCACTCCAGTTTCTTATTTTCTTTCCTCTACATATTCATTATTTTTCTAATACATATATGCCCTTGTCTGTATACATACAAAAGAAGCTCTGAACTGGGTGGGAACCCTCTCCTGCATGCATGGATGTATGACATGTAGTGCCCAAAGCATGTTTTGGGGTGGGAACCCACAGTTCCTTATATACGTTCTACATTGCTTGTTGTGCATAGATGCACATATCCGTTTCGTGTGCCCACAAGAAAATCCATTCCAGGCATGATGCAGTGGCATCTCATTGAGGACACTCTCCCCGTTACTCAGGTGAATGATGTTTCATGGCCCACAACAGATTTTGGAGTGGTCACCCCAAATTACATATTTTTGTCTACTTATTCTTCATTATTTTAGTTCTGCCCAGATGACCTTATGAGTGCCCTGCGCCCGGCAGAAACTATAGGCCAGGTGGGAAGTACTGGCATCTTGTAGAGGCCACCCTCCCCCTTCCTGGGATGTATGATTTGTCCTGGCAGCAGGGATGTAGTTGTCCAAGGGCTCAGGGAGTCCTAGTCCCCTTACTTTTTTAGTAGCAGGGTTCCTATGTCTCCAGCATCATATGAGCTGATCGGCATGAATGGGGAGTGTGTTAGCCACTGAGAAGAGTCTTCTAATATGCTTCCTTGTCCTTTCCTGCTGATTGGTGCCAATCAGAGTGAAAGAAGGTGAGTCACTCACTGAAAAGACTCCTTTCTGTAGCTAATACTCTCCCCTTTCATACTGATCATCTCCTAGGGACATCAGTTGTTATGGGAGAAGGCATTAACAAGGACCTCATTCTCAACCCAGGAGCAAAATAAGGGGGGGGTCTGGCTGTGGCTGAGACTATCATGAAGGGGCCCTGCACATTTGCATTTGCCACTGCACTACTGCGTGGCACAGTGCAGATTTTTGGGTGGGCACCCCCAGTTTCTTATTGTTTTCTGCATATTTTTGTCACTTTGGGTTATGCATATATGCCCTTATCCCTACCCTGCACCCAGCAAAAGCTCTGGGCCAGGCGGGAAGCACTGGCATCTTGTAGAGGACACCCTTCCCTTCCCTAGGGTGTATGAGTTGTCCTGGCCCAGAACAGACTATGGGGTGGGCACACCCAGTTACTTATTTTTTATTTGGCTGACTTTCTCTTCTCCTAAAGATACAGGATCAGTCTCAGGCCCTGAACCTGACAACCCTACTCCTTGTCCTCCAGCTCTTTTCTCCCTCCACTCCTGTCCATTTTTAAACAATTGTTTTGTCCACCCCGTCTCACCATCTCCTCCCTCGTTGCCTCCTAACCACGCATAGAGCACGAGGGAAGAGCGACGCTGCACAGTAGCCCAATTTGAAGCACATGATTTTTATCCATAAATCAGAGGAGCAGATTTCCCCTGCTTCCCCCCCAAGTCACACCCAAAAGTAATGCTGGAAATGTTAAAGTTACAGCTCAAAAGTAATGAAGTTACTACTCATTCTATTACTAGCAAAATGTAATGAAATTACCCACTCGTTACTTAAAAAAATAATAAATTACAAGTAACTTGTTATTTGTAACGAGTTACTTCCAAGCTCTGATTTTATGAACACAGAAGACGTCCGTATACTTCATTTTATGACTTTCACTCAGTCATTCTGAGCCAACAAATTTATTGTCACTATTAAAAAGTATTGTTTGTGGTGGAACTAGGTGAAATGAAAATTGTCTGTTGTGTGGTGGCTTGTTTCAGTAAGTGCTTCATGTTGTAGTTATCAAGTGTTTAATAAATGCACATGTGAACTTGGAGTCTCAGGTTTGTTGAGGAAATCCATGTGTCCAGGATTGTGAATAAAATAGACATTCCACTTTGCAAATTTAGTTTCACGTTCCAAGGTATCTGACAAATTAATGCAGCCAATGAAAAGACGCCACAACAATTTTACGAATGCTTTTAGCCTCAGCAGGGATGGGGGAGAAATTAATTTTGGTCCACATTTTCATATGAACCTATCTAACTTGCAATTCCCTAAACAATATGTAAAATGAAACACAACTATCCTTCAAAATTTACACTTCTCTGATTTTTGCAATGTAGTTCTCTTACAGAAAACTTGTCTCTGTGTGTGTGTGTGTGTGTGTGTGTTAGTGAAAATAACATTAAAATGAATTATATTGGGGGGAATTGCTTACAAAAATGGCATACAAAAATAAATAGTAGAAAAAAAATCAATACTAAGATGCTGATAAATTTGTGAGGGCTTTAATGAAAATTGTAAGCCGGTGCAGAAATGTGGTGAACTGAACTTAAGATCAGAAAAACAAGAACCTGAAAGAAACTGAAACTGACAGATTTGTTCATCTCAAATCCTCTACACTTGTCTGTGCTCTATCTCTATTTTTGGACACTTGCCTATGCAAGATCACCAACCCCTCCCTACAATCTGTGTGACTTTTCTTCCAAATAAATATTCCAATTAGATCCTTTCAGAAAAAAGATTTGAAATCCCTAAAGCAATATCTGTCAAATATAACTGGAATTATGGCCTTATGAGCTTTACACCTAACTGTGATGTTTAGACATTTGCTCTCTGTCCACAAGTGCATTCTCCTAATGACCTAATTTGGTTGAAAATTATCCCTCCCCTTTTCATACTTTCATGGAGATGCCTGTGGGTAAGAAGGCAGAAGTGTTGGTTAAACCCCTGTCTGGTACATAACTAAAGACTAAGCACATTTTGCTCTTCCGCCATAAAGATTATACCCAGTGGCACTCAGATGCCTAATATGCTAATGACTAAATTTCCAACTCAAAGCATGAAGAATTAGGTGTGAAGATGCTGTTAATACTAATGAGAAGGTTATGCTTAATTCCCTGCATTGTGAGTGTACCCCCTAAAGAATGATGCAAAAGAGCTGTTTGACAGTCCCATGCAAAGTTAAAAAACCTATTTTCACATTTCCTCCCCCTTTATCCTTGTCAGTATTTCATTCACACACACATTTTTTAATATTCTTATTGCCTAAATTGTATATCAATGTTTTTTTAGTCTCAGTAGCTGAAAGGCATGGTTCCAATAATGAGGGGAAATAAGCAGAATGCTTGATGAAGTGGTGGCTCAGCTACATAACAAAAAGCAGACTGTTTTATCAACTATGCTTTAAAAATTGCTTGGTAAATCTGCCACAGTTTGTCATCTCCTCCCCAAGAAATTATTATTTTGTATTACAACCTACTAGAGTGTCAGAGTTCAAATCAACCCAAATGTTGTGAAAGTATAATGTGCAGCAGGAAGGGTAAGTTAGCTAAGAAGAAAATTGTAAAAAAAAAAAAACTGTGATGGCTGTAAAATTATTTCACACAGTGATTCTAGCACCACCTCCCCCGAACTCCAGAACAACCAGTAAATCACATGGAAACATTTTGGATCAACACTTACCTCTAGGTAAGTAAGACAATCTTCTAACATTAAATCCTGTGTGTTATGTCTTTGGCAGTATTTTACCCTACAAAGGAATAAAAGAGGTAAATCTGAAATCTTTTGTTCCAAAAACAAAAAATGGTCTTCCTTACCAAATATATTGTTCTTTTTTTAAGTGAACCAGCTGAGTTCAGTGGAAGAAAATGAATAAATATTTTCCCCTGTGGTCATTCTATGTCCCAGTTCAGGGTTAATCCTGCCGAAAAGGGCACTGTACATGAACACATCTGGAGTCGGGGAGATAACAATTCATGAGTGATGGTGGGGACAGATAATAGTCCATTCTCATGCCCCTAACTCTTGGGGGATACCTTATTTGCCTCCAATGGGAACTGTATGTGTGGTGTATAGAGCCAGTATGGATCAGCCCATTTTTTCCCCATGGAGATGCACAGTGGATTTATGAAAACATTAAAGCTACCCTACACATGCAAAGTCTTTGTCCTGTGCACAAACCAATCAACAAAGGCCATTTGTTTATAAAATGTACTCATTTCATATTGTACAACACCATTGCTTGTTGAACCACATCAGATGACACTTAATAGGGATCAGAGCCCTACTCAGTAATACATTTTGGTGGCCCCTGGCTGATACTGTTATCTCACCTTGAGTTCCCCATCTTTATACCTGGAAAAGCACTGACATTCATAATAGTGGAATTGTTGTGAGTACAAAGCAGCCATGTGATTCTACAATGATTTGCTCATTAAAAGTGTCACAGAAATTAATAATAATCTCACTGAAGATTGGTTGCAAAACTGGCCATCTGAAGCCTCCCAAGTCAAAATGTGATTACATAAACAATTAAATGGAAACCTATTTGCTATTTGTGCATAGAAGGCTACACCAGTGAAATGTAGGTTGTTAAAATGGAGTGCCTTTCAATTAATTGTTCTGTGCTTCATACACTAATTGCTCCTCGTGGTTTGTGGGTTCCATGAGATCATCATTTGATATCTGTCTCATAACCTTAGTGACTGAACCTTGGACAAATAATATCCTTTCATGTTAAATGAGAAAATATATTTTCCTCAAGTCTCTGAACCCGCTACACAGTTCTTTATCCTTTTCATGTACTATTTAAGCATTTTTATTGGGAGGTTACTGGGAAAAACCCTGAATATCATAAGTATAGGTTCCGTCAAACTGATAGTGCTACCAGATGAAGCACACTTTGCCCACCATGATGTTTTTGGGGGTTCATCTTTGCAGATGCAGGAAGAAAAAGGAGGCAGAAGCAGAGAGGAAAATGAAACAAAAAGGAGGCATGCTCTAGTGCTCCCTAGTAATCAACTGTTCACTAGGCTCAGCACATTTTGGAGAACTCTCCCTTGCCAGGAGCTGTATAAACTGTACAATTCCTTAACTCTGGACAAAATCTGGATCAAAAAAGCTCAAACATTAACAAATTCTTACCGTGTACCCACAGATAATTAATCTCAGGGAGAAACTCCCATTCAGAATACAAGGCTGATGATTCCTTTTTGTTTCATGTGTGTAGATGGCCAAGTAGACCACCTGGAGGTCGAGCAGGACAGCGTTAGACCTCTGTCAGTGGAAATCTTCTTAATCTCTCAGGTCATAATATTTATTCTTCCCTGAATCAAAACTGCCTGCTATGTTTGACAGACATCTTCTGAGAAGGGTTAAAGATGTCCAGTTTATTGCTGCATACCCTGGCTTCTGGGGGTCCTCTCCAGGTCTCCAGGTGCATCAGCCTAATCTCCAGACTCTCAGCTTTCTTTTCTTTTTTTAAAAAAATAGACTTCTATGTGGTCTGGTTCTTGAGATATACACCAAAATGTCAGTCGACCCCTCCCACAGAGGGCCCCCCCAAAAATTGGAGACTCCAGCCGAAAACCGGAAACCTGGTAACTCTAGACAACAGTGAGTCCTTATCAGCGCATAATATCTCTGCTCTGAAATCTGCACTGGTTGCCGATTTGCTACCAGGCCAAGTTCAAGGAGTGCTTTCCATGTTACGGGTGCCACATAGGACTTGTTCTACTCTTGTAAGAAATCAGTCCTTTAGAGTGGCAAATCCTACACTTTGGAACTCCCTGCCTATTGACATTAGGCAGACACTTTCATTGTACTGTTTTCAGCACCTGCTAAAAAAGTTTAGGGAAGCCTATTAAAGGCATGCAGAAGCTCAGTACTGATGACATGAACTAGCATTGGCTCTCCAGGATTCCAGGCAATACTCTTTTCCAGAAATTGAATTTTGGACCTTTGCATGCAAAGCATATGCCCTACAACTGAGCTACAGCCCTTCCCCTGTTTAAAAAAGTATCTTTTAAAATAGTTATTTTCAATTCACTAATGAATGCACATCATACCTAGTGCAGATCCACACCATTCATTTAAAGCACATTCAACACACATTTGAAGGACATGAAACCCACCACAGAATCATGGGAACTAAGAACATAAGAACATAAGAAGAGCCTGCTGGATCAGGCCAGTGGCCCATCTAGTCCAGCATCCTGTTCTCACAGTGGCCAACCAGGTGCCTGGGGGAAGTCCGCAAGCAGGACCCGAGTGCAAGAACACTCTCCCCTCCTGAGGCTTCCGGCAACTGGTTTTCAGAAGCATGCTGCCTCTGACTAGGGTGGCAGAGCACAGCCATCATGGCTAGTAGCCATTGATAGCCCTGTCCTCCATGAATTTGTCTAATCTTCTTTTAAAGCCGTCCAAGCTGGTGGCCATTACTGCATCTTGTGGGAGCAAATTCCTGTTAAGGGTGGTGGGAACTATAACTATGAGGGGGAAGCTACACTTCCCAGGATTCTTTAGTGGAAGTCATGTGCTTTAAATGAAGACATATTTATATGACTGTGAAAGATGTTTATTATTTACACAACCTGTAAAGATATTTGTAGTGCAACCCTATTTTTTTTAGTTAGAAGCAAGTCCCAATGTATTCAGTGGGGCTTACTCAAACAGGGAAGCGTGCACAGAACTGCAGCCTGAAGTGATAAGGAACACTCACCCAACCCAAAATTCAGAATCATGCCACTTTAAGCTGTTTTGCAAGTCTTTATACTTGTTTTTATGGTTATTGGATTTTAAAGGGATTTATTTCTTGTTGTGAGCTACCTTGGTTTCCTATCAGTAATCCTACCTCACAGGGTTGTTGGGAAGACTCCATATATACACACATGCACTGGAAATGTAAAAATACATACACCCCATACTATAGTTTATTGCCCAAATGAAGTGGTCATTGCAGAACATTTTTTAAAAAAAATAAAATCATTATTAGTTTCCTACATAATAAAATGAGTGATATCTATGGAAACCCTGACTAATTGCTTTACAAAATAAGATTGGAGGGAGAGAGAAACATTTACAACACAAACACAGTTCTTTACTATGTTCACTCAAAAGTCCCATTTTTACAGCACAATCCTAACCATGTCTACTCAAAAGTAAGCCCTATTGAATTCACTGTCATCTTCAACAGCCCAGGAAAATTTAAACTTGTTTGACTTGTGAACACAAGAGAAAAAAAAACTTGGTACTTACTCAGTTTATGAGATTTTCAGATAAACAGGAAAAAGCAATCGTTTTCTACCTTTGCAATGGAGTCTAAGGACTGCCTGGAGGCCCAGAAATCCCTTGTCAATCACAACCCTGCCTTCAGACAATAAGCTACACAGCTGAAAGGGGAGAGTTAGAGAAGCCAGCAGAGAGATCATTTCACGAACATTTTGGTGTATATCTTGAGAACCGGACCACCTAGAAACTTCATTTTAAAAAAATGAAAACTGAGGATCCGGAGATTAAGCTGACTCACCCGGAGACCCAGAGAAGACCCCCCAAAAGCAGGGTATCCAGCCAAAAACTGGACATCTGGTAACCCTACTCACTAGGGCCTGCCCCTGAAGTCTCAGGCTTTGGTATGCTTCTGACCTGGCAACCCTACTTCTGAGATACTGCTCCTGATGCCTCTACAAATGTAGAGAGGGGGCCTTTTCAGTGGTGGTGTTCCAATTATGGAATCCCTTCTCCAGAGAGACTTGTCTGTTGCTTATGTTTTGGCTATTTCAGGACTACATGAAGATCTTTTTATTCGTCCAGGTATTTAGTCTTTTAAAGGGTGCTATTACTTTTAATATCCTTGCACTGCTGCTGTACGCTTCTGTTGGTTTTTCATTGGTTTTATTCTGTGGATGTTGCACTTGGTTCAAAATTGTATGTTACGTTTCAGTGTGTTTATGTTTTAACTTTAATATTGTAAAACAGCTAGAGAACTTTGGTAAATCATTTTGTGGTGATTTCATAAGCAATTTGAGCATTGGCCAGTTTTTAGTAGTGCTAAAGGCAATACATGTCTTGCTGCTGATTTCACCGTAGGTAGACTTTCATCTCCAATGACTGAGGCTGTTTTAATTGTGTAGCAGAAGTATAGATTGCATAATGTTTCATCTGAACCAGCCACAGCAAACTTTCAATCACTTCAATAAGATTTAATTTAAATCCTATTTTAAAAAATGTATTATTTGTATACAAATAAATAATTTGATTCAAAAATATATTAAAAGTATCTTTTCAAGTGTATATCAAATGAAAACTAGTTTGCAACTGCAGGCATGACTACTGATAAGTTTCTAAATTAAACTGCATAATGATTTTGTGATAAAGTTTCAGAAGAGTTTTTTTTAAAAAAAAACTTTTGATACTGAGGAATCAAGGTAAACAACATTAGCATTAAAAGAGGTTGTATATATTCTTTTATCTCTTAAATATATGATTGCTCTAAACAAGCATTAGATACAAGTTAAATAGCTTATGACAAGCTCCACTGGTAAGGTATATTGCTTTTAATTACAAAGCCAATATCTTCCAAAGAAATAAAATATTATATCTATATCACACTATATTTATATCTATCTATTTATGTATCCATTTCTATTTCCCAAGGCTCACACATCTTTCCCAAATCTCACACATATTTTTATGTTACGTTACAGCTGTGTGTATGGCCATGAGGGACACTACTGGATGTAGACATTGCTATGACTTTTAATATAGGAATACAATTGAGTTGGGAAGTCTTGACAGGCAGCACATTCATTGATCTGTTTGTTGATGCTACAGTGATTGAAGGCATCAGAGTACTTAATACTGCCCCCACACTTAGGTTACCCTATTGGTTCACATTATCCACTTCAGCTTTTTAATGTGGCAGAAAGTACACTTAGATCGCAGTTGAATGATAGCCCAGTGACTCCACATTCGACTTTAATTCTCTTTTCAGCTGTCCCTGATGGCTAAACCATTGCACTTTGGTGTAGAATAGAAGTAATTATGTTCTGTGCCCAAGACAAGTTGGTTCACAAAAATGCCTGCATGTTGTAACATTTTGGGAGACGGGAATTAAGAGGCGGACAGGATGGTGGGAGGGGAAAATACTTCTCTCTCCCTCTCCTTCTCCCTCTCTGCATGTAATTTAACCAGAGTTTAAGATACTCCTCTTCTACAGCTGGTCACAGGAATTCGGGAATCTGCATTTAATTGATTCAGACCATTGGTCCATATAGCTCAGTATTGTCTGCAGGGGGGGGACCTCAGGCCTCAGTGCCAAATGCAATCTATCTGGCTCTTCCCAGGCCACACTCCTCACTGGCTGCTCTTGACAAAATAAATTATCTCGGCCTGGCTGGAATGTGCCCTTGAATTTCAATAATGTCCCTTATCTAGACAGAGGAATGTGTATGTGTAGGCACTAGCTGATTTTGTAAGGGTAAAAATTGCATATTTTGCTATGCCCACATTTGCTTCTGATCTCACCCAGTACTGGCATGTGGCTCCTGGAAGGTTGCCCAGAAGATAATGTGGTCCTTGGGTTGAAAAGGTTCCCCACCCATGGTCTACCTGACTGGCAGCAGCTCTCCAGGGTCTCAGACAGTTTTCTTTTCCAGTCCTACCTAGAGATGCCAGGGAGGGGATTGAAGCTGGTACCTTCTGCATGCAAAGGATGTGTTCTACCACTGAACCATAAGATATATACAACAGCAGGAAAAAATGTGCATTGCATGTCGGCCCATTGTTCAGTGACACAGAATAGGGCCTTTTCCGTGGTGGCACCCCAATTATGGAATTCCGTCATAGAACTATGCTGGTCCCCTCACATTTGATGGTTCAGAGTCAACTGGAGAAGCAACTGTTTGCTTGGGCTGTTCTTGGAAAGGTGATTTGGTATTTCCTGTCTACTGCATTATATAAATACTTTTAGCTGTTCTAGTTTATGGTATCTTGTTTTATTTAACCATGCTGTAAATTATGGTTTACATGCTGTAAATCATGGCTCCTTCAGGATGGAGGAGGGGCAGTTTAGAAATATAATAAATTTCTAACTTAATTATCTAAACTTCTAACTTGCACAATACTTATGCAAAATAGCATATAGCATCTCACCTATCCCCCAAAATTTTGGTCCCTCAATTTCAAAGTGAAACTAATGTAGTTTTCTCACATCATTGCATGCATGCATAAAGAGAGAGGCATATACTCCCCCTCCCACATTGGGATGTTTATATGGGCTTATATATATATGGGCGTAAGGTCCTGTATAAACTAGCCCGGCATAGTCTTCTCATTGCCCTTTCACTACACCTCATTATCTTGAAAAAATGGAAATGGACTGCCTTCAAGTTGATTTCTACTTACGGCGACCCTATGAATAAGGTTTCCATGGTAAGCAGTATACAGAGGTGGTTTACCATTGCCTTCCTCTGAGGCTGAGAGGCAGTGACTGACCCAAGGTCACCCAGTGAGCTTCATGGCTGTGTGGGGATTTGAACCCTGGACTCTCAGGTCGTAGTCCAACACTCTAACCACTACGCCACACTGGCTATCTCTCACTATCTTAGCCATCCCTTTCTTTTACACATTCTGTAGAAAATGTATTCCTAAGAACATCTTCCAGGCAATTTTCGGTTATACTGAAATATGTTTGCTGAATACTTCTCTAGTACGTATGGTTCACCAAGGTTCTAAGTTCCATGAACATCAACTTATGTTGTTTCTCAAGAATCTGAGAGAAAAATGGGGGGGGGGAGAAAATAAAGCCCTGGAAACACAATGTACCATGCATGTGGTTGAGAGAAAGAATAATTACGGTATCTATTAACATTTTCTCCTTTTGATAAGATGATATTTCACAGGAAAACATTTAATAATGCATCTGGATAGAAATCATATTGTAGTTTACTAGATTGTTATCTGCTTGGAAGTGCTGGTTGTGTGTATGATGCTGTTATAGAAAATTTTCAGAGTGTAACTGATCATTCCTGAACACATTTTCTTGAAAGTGACCTCCATTCATTTTGGTAGAAGTTCAAAGTAAAGTTACTAGCTGGGGTAAAGATTAGAGTTACCAGGTCTCCGGTTTTTGGCCGGGGTCTCTGCTTTTTTGGGGGGCCCTCCGGCTCTCCAGCTAGCACCCCTTAATCTCTGGACTCTCAGCTTCAATTTAAAAAAGAAAATTAAGTTTCTAGGTGGTCTGGTTCCCGAGATATAGACCAAAACTTCAGCCGCCCCCCACGACTGTTTTATCTATTTAACTGATACGACGCTGAAGTTGGTTCCTAGTTCCCAGTTCCTTATTTGCTTGAAAGTTCAAAACACTAAAAAAGAAGAGTTGACAACTACAGCAACTTCAAACCAAACTTAACATGTCTCTGAACCCCAGAATATACATTGGGGTACCCTGTATGATATATCACTGTGATCGGAGGACTCTCCCCGTCAAGAGTAACAATACATTTATGCAATCAAAACCATCAGGCTTCTGATATTATCATAAATACATAATGATGTCATAAAATCATAAAAAATAAGTAACTGGGGGTGCCCACCCCAAACTCTGCTCTGGAACAGGATAAATCATATACCCCAGGAAAGAGGAGGGTGTCATCTACGAGATGCCACTGCATCCCGCCTGGCCCAGAGCTTCTGCTGGGTGCAGGGCATGGAGGAGGGCATCTATGCAAATCAAAGCAGACCAAAACATACAGGGAATAATAAGTAACTGGGGGTGCCTACCCCCAAATCCATTCTGGCCCAGGACAAATCATATACCCCAGGAAAGGGGAGGGTGTCCTCTATGAGATGACACTGCGTCCCGTCTGGACCAGAGCTTCTGCTGGGCACAGGGCATGGAGGAGGGCATCTATGCACACAGAAAGGGTAGAGTATCTTCTTATTCTTACTCATTTCTCAGACCTCTTTCTGAAGTGAAGGGTCAAATCTGTAAAGACGTTTGGAGCAGCCACATTAAAAGATAAGGGCAGGGCATTCCAGGCAAGGGGTTGCCAACCCTGCTTGGATATGGATGTCTTTGCAGAGGATCCCTAGTCAAGCTTTACCAACAGCACAATCCAAACTATATCTACTCAGAAGTAAGTCCTGTTGAGTTTTATGGGGCTTAGTCCCTTAGTACATATGTTTAGAATTGCAGCCTTCAGGGGCATCCATCTTTACTCCCGAATGCTCCCATCTAACATCTCCACAACGCTAGGCTCCTTTCTTCCTACAGTGACCTTCTGGTGCCTGGCCTGGCCTGAAGGCACTTAAACCCTTCTTGCCGAAAGCAAGTAGGCTAGATTAAATGTTCCCTACCCAGGCTCCATCTTTTAGCTAAGATGTCTATCTTAATTTCCAGTCAGATTTTTTTTAATTGTATGCTCCAAGCAACTGTGATTGATGCTTAATGTATCATGCTTAATGACATCACTTGGGCCCGCCCCGTGACATCGCTCGGGCCCGCCCCATGACATCACTTGGCCCCACCCTTAAAATCTCAGGTTTTGAGATGCTTCTGACCTGGCAACCCTACTCAGCACCCTTAACAAATTACAGAATACTTGAGGGGGAAGCCATTTTTGTTTAAAAGTGGTATGATACTGCATTACATTTATAGTGCAGATGGGGCCACAGCATGTGATCTGCAGAGCAATTTATTCTTTAAAAAAGAATAAAACATTGCCATTGCTTCATGTTCTAGCATACCGCTTGCCCCCAACCTTTTTTTATTATTTCTTCCTTCCCTACCACATGTTTTTGGGTTTTGTTTTGTTTTTTAAAAAAACCCTTTAGTAAAGCCCTTACATTCTTCTAAAGAAAAAGCTGTTGCAGAAAATTTCAGCTCTATTAATCAGGAAGAAGAGGAGGAGGAGAACTAGGTTCTAATGTCAAGTGGCAGCTTAGGGCACAGTGTTTGTTCCCAAAGATTAATTTTAGCTAGATTTTGTTTGCATAAAGGATTTGTATAAGAGCCTGGAGCAAAGTCAAATGCCTTTGTAAAAAAAAAAAATACAAATAACAACTGCTGTCTTTCAAAGAGCAGATGTTGTATCAACAGTAATTACTTCCAAGAACTTGCAAACCAAAAGTAGGCTTTAGAGGAGCTCACTGCAAAGCAGCAATTTGTTGCTTGCAAAACATTTCAATTAAGGCCACATACAAGGCTTCTTACCCCAGGATGAGCCAAACCCCCTTTTCCTAGGACTCTTATTCCCACATGCTCAGCAGGGATATGTCACTTTGGATCTGCTAACTTCAAAGCCAGTTAATAGCACTGGAGAAGACTGTGTACAGAAAATGTTAAAGGTTCATTATTTTGCTATGCTATGTATGGTGAGTAAGGCACCATAAAATCACAGTATTACATAATGTTAGAGTTGCAAGTTGGATGTCATTTAGTCTAGCACCTCTGCAGGAATCTTGCAGCTACAGCACATGTGGGGAACCTTGGCCCTCCAGATGTTACTGAACTACAACTGCCATCATCCCTTGTCATTGACCATGCTTACTGGGGCTGATGGGAGTTGTAGTTCAGCAGGACCAAAGGTTCCCAAACCTGAGCTACAGCAATCGCAACAGATGACTCACTACTAGACTCTACTCAAATTCCTCCAACAAATGGGAGTCTCGGGCCAAGCTGTCTGTTCCATTGTTGAATTGCCCTTACTGTTAGGAAATCTCTCTTCATATCTAGCTGAAATCTGCTTCATTGCAATTGGTGGGATTTGTTTTTGGGTAGATTTGCATGTCTGTACAGTCATGTGCACACTTATGTGGGACTCAGCCTCACTGAACTCAAATAGGCATATGAAAGATAGACTGTTAAACTCTTGTCATATTCTTCCCTATGATTGTCAATCTGCCCACAAGGAGGTTTGGAAAGATATAAAGAATCTATCTTAGAAAATGCTGTGGATCTCCAGGATGTTACTTATTCTGAACACCATGTAGAATATTATAATGCCCTTATAGGATTATCTTCCAGTGATATTATAGAACTGCAAGAATAAAATGAAGATATAGCATTACCAATAGTAGATGCTAAAAATGTCAAACTGGAAATGCAGATCATATATCTGGTATCTTATGGTGAAGAGCAGGTAAGAAATCAGAATAACGACAACAGCAGGAGCTGAGGAAACACTGGATGGTACAGACATGGAGCCGAAGGGAGAAAAAGATCAGGGGGAAAGTAGGCCTGATGCAAACTCTCACAAGAAGCCTAGGAACAGAAGGATTGTACACTACTGGCAGGAAGGAAATGGTCAGGCAAAGGAGGATTGGAGAGTTGGAAACTGTAGGCCTGGGAGCAAAGATCTGCTCTAATTACAGTTGTAAGAATTAAATGACATTGTACCTTTTAACAGTTACATAGAAGAAAGGTTTTGTAAGTTGTAGCTTCTGCTGTGTCTGCAAAAGTACAAACTGACAGCTGAAATTCACTTGCTGGTTTGAACTAATCGACCAATTTCTTGACTTCAGGCTCCAGGAATCAGCTCCACTAAACTTAGAATTTTGCTGATTGTCACAATAGTTTCTGCAGCCCTTCAACATGCCATATGGTTATCTATAATATTAATTATTTTCAGTCTGTTTCAGTCTGTTAATGGGATGTGTTAATCTATCCATTTTGGTTTCTCTCAGTTTCTTTTTTTATTTGCTTGTTTATGAATGAGATTTCTTACCTGGCATTCACTACAAGTTCCCAGGCTGGGTTACAACTATGATTGTCAGATCTCCAGGTTTTGCTCAGAGATACATTAATTCCCATCCTCTCAGCTTTCATTTAAAAAAAGAAGTAGGTTTCTAGGTTGTCTAGTTCATGAGATATACACCAAAACATATGCCGCTCCCCGCAACTTCTGTTAAATGAGCTCATAGCTGGTTGCTCTAATCCTGCCCTTTCAGGTTTGTAGCCAATAAGTGAAGTCAGGGTTGTGATTGACAAGGGATTTGTTGAACTTCAGTCAGTACCTAGATCCCATTGCAAGGCCAGAAAACTGTTGTTTTTTCCTGCTTATCTCATAAATTGAGTAAGTATATAGCTTTCAGCAGTAGTAGTCTCTTGTGGTCAGGAGTCAAACAAGTTTAAATCATCCTGGGTTGCTGAAGAGGACATTGTTTTGAAAACCTTCCCAATATGAAGCTTTAATCCTATCACTTTTCTGGGAGTAAAGCTGCAATGCTAATCCCACATACTTTGAGTAAACCCCATTAAATTCAATAGGATTTATTTTGGAGTAGACATGGTTAGGATTGTAAATTAATGGGGCTTTTGAGTGAACTCAGCAAAGAGTTATGTTTGTGTTGCAAATCTTTCTCTCCTCCTCCAGTCCTATTTTGTAAAGTAATTAAGCAGGTCTTACTTTGGTGTCACTGCTTTTATTATGTAGGAAACTAATACTGATTTTATTTTTAATTTTTAAAAATGTTCTGCAATGACCAACTGGTTTTGACAATAAACTATTATATAGGGTGTATGTATTTGTATACCACTGGTGTGTTTGTGTGGGTGGGTGGATGTGGGTGTGTTGGTGGGTGTGGGTGGTCTTTCTAACATCTTTGTGAGATAGGGTTGTCGACTGGAAACCAAGGCAGTTCACAACAAAAAATAAAATCCTTTAAAATCCAATAACCATAAAAACAAGTATAAACAGTTGCAAAACAGCTTGAAGTGACATGATTCTGAATTTTGGGTTGGGTGAGTGAAGTTCCTTATCACTTGAGACAGAAGTTCTGTGCATGCTTATCTGTTTGAGTAAGCCTCATTGAATACATTGGGACATGCTTCTGAGTAAACAAATATAGGATTGCACTATCAAAATCTTTACAGGTTGTATAAATAGTTATAGTTCCCACCACCCTAAACAAATTACAGTTCCCATGATTCTGTGGTGGGACTCATGTGCTTTGATTCCTGTGCTTCAAATGTATGTTGAATGTGCTTTAAATGAATAGAGTGGATCTGCCCCAGGTATGATGTGCATTCATTAGTGAATTGAAATGAACAATTTTAAAAGATACTTTTTTAAACATGGGAAAGGCTGTAGCTCAGTTGTAGGGCATATGTTTTGCATGCAATGGTCCAATATTCAATTTCTGGAAAATACTATTGCCTGGAAACCTGAAGAGCCGATGTCAGCTAGATGGTATCAAATGGCCTGAGTAAGTATAAGGCAGATTCCTTTGTTCCTAAAAGTGGAAAGAGACCCAAGGGCCACAGTGACTCCAAAATGTATCCATGTATTTTATGTACAACATTGATATACTGCTTCATTGTAAAAAATCTCAAAGAGGTTTACAGAAGGAATTAAAACAAAATTATTGGCAAAAACAGTGAAAGACAGGTATTAAAAAGCATTCAAAATCATAAAACCAACAATGAGTTAAAAACAGATAAAAACACAGTAACTTCTACATGCCTGGATAGGCTTGCCTAAGCAACAGTTTTTAGCAGGTACTGAAAAGAGTACAATGAAGGCATCTGCCTAATGTCAATAGGCAGAGAGTTCCAAAGCACAGATGCTGCCACACTTAAGAACAAGTACTATGTGGCACCCATAACATGGAAATCACACCTTGAACTTAGCCTAGTAGCAAATCAGCAACCAGTGAAAAGGTATTATGTGCTGATAGGGTCTCACTCTTGTCAGCAATCGTGCCACAACATTCTGCACTAACTGCAGCCCCCGGATCAGGATGTGTCTCATGGGGATTTCTGTGACCTTGGCTGACTGGCTGCCAGGATTTTTCTAGTTTTAGGTTTTGGTTTGGAATCCTGACTGGTTGTGGGATACTGAGTTTTCTTTCTTACTCATAAGAATTTTGTTGTGATTGGTATGGTATTACATTTAGGAAATCATCACTGTCTTTTGTTTTTGTTTTTCTATTTGCATTTCATTTACCTCTGACCTCACTCCCTTATATCCATAGAAGCAACAACAGTGTTCCATGAGCTCCACTCAACCCCTTTAAACCTACTGATGGTGACCTTGTTGATTGCATAACGGTTTGCTTCTTGCCCAATAGTTCCTAATAGTGGTAAAAGAGAATTCACATACTGGGAAGTGTGGCTGGAAGTGTTGTTCCCAAGCTGCTGCCTGTGAAGGTAGACCAAACCATGTGTGTTTTCTCTCTCTCAAGTATTACTCAATAGAATTTAGTTAGCTGTCAAAGTGAGTTTATAGCAGCCCACAGGGTAGACAGAAAAGAGCAGAGAGTCTTCTTACTCTTACTCATTTCTTAGGCTTCTTTCTGAAGTGTAGGATCAAATCAAGTTTGGAGCAACCATGTTAAAAGCTAAGTGCAGGGTATTCCAGGCTGAGGGTTGCCAACCCTGCTTTAGTAGAGGATCCCTACTCAAACTTTACCAACAGCACAATTCAAACCATATCTATTCAGAAGTAAGTCCTGTTGAGTTCTATGGGGCTTAGTCCCTTAGTAAGTCTGTTTAGAATTGCAGCCTTCAAGGACATCCATCTTGAGTACTCCTATTTAACACTAGGCTCCTTTCTTCCCACAATGGCCTTCTGGTGACTGCGCTGACTTGAGGGCACTTAAACCCTTCTTGCCAGAAGCATTAGATTAAATGTTCCCTATCCAGGCTCCATCTTTTAGCTAAGATTTCTATCTGAATTTCCAATCAGATAAATGTTTTTGTTTAAATTGTATGCTCCAAGCAACTATGGTTCATGCTTAACGTATTATGCCTAATGACATCACTCAGGCCTGCCCCTGTGATATTACTAGTGTCCACCCCATGACATCACTAGGGCCCGTTCCTGAAATCTCAGGCTTTGGGATGCTTCTGACCTGGCAACCCTAGTTACAACAATAAAATATTCACTAATAGACAAAAAACCTTGCAGTTTAAGAATGTACCTATAGCCAACAGATATTTCCATCAACCTTTAAAAAACAGGGAAATTGGGCAGCTATACTGAATGCCCCAGGGGTGCAGGAAACCTGACCTCCTCACTGAGATCTTTGGAGATGGCAGGTGTACTTCCAAGCTACACAGAAAGTGGATTGGACTTTGAAAGACCAACCCAAATTGTGTTTGAATTTTGACAAATTTGTAGGACAGTACAATATCTCAGGGAGGAGATCAGGTCTCCTGCTCCCCTGGTGCATTCACAATAGGTGCCCAATTTCCCTGCTTTTTAAAGTTTGACAGAAATATCTGTTGACTATAGGTACATTCTTAAACTGCAAGGTTTTTTGTCATTAGTGAATATCCCTGCTTTTTAGTCCAGGACGTAAGATCCTGTGCAAGTTTGCTGAGAATGGATTGATCATTTGCATGCTTATTGAGTTCAGTGGGATTTACTCTCTTGCAATCATGCTTAGGATAGGTAAAACTGACCATGGGGAGGAAAGCCTGGAGTGGGCAGGGGAGGAGGAGGAAGAAAAGAGAGGAAGAAGGGAGGAGGAAGAGAGAGGAGTGGGGAAGGAGGGAAAAGGCAGGTCTGATCATTTGCATGCTTATTGAGTTCAATGGGATTTACTCCTGTGCAATCATGGCTAGGATAGGTAAAACTGACCATGGGTGGGAGGAGGGGGAGGGGAGAGTAGAGGGAAGGAAGAAGGGGGAGAGGGGAGCAGAAGGAGTGGGAGGCGGAAGCAGGGGATTGGAAAGAGAGGGGTGAGGGGTGAAGAAAGGGGAGGGAAAGGACAAAAGGATTAAGCAAGTCACAGTCTTTCAGCTGTAGGCCCTTAATCTACAACACAGTATACTAATCTATTTGATATTGCTGTTGTAAGGATTACAGTGATGAGGAACACATACCCCAAACTGAGAAGGGGATTTTTGCCTTCTCTTAAAATATCCAACTTTGAGGCCATTTGGGAGGAGGATTAAAACAGGGAAAAACTGTTTACATCATGATAGAGGACTGTACTTCCATGATTCCAACACCATTTCAGGAGGCGTTCTCCTCTTGGTACCTGACATTCAGGGGAGTAGTGGCGGAACTCTAGGATAAGCCTCTTCACAGTCCTAATTGGTTGTTGCCAAATGAAATTGGTACCATTTCTTTTTTAAATTTATCTTTTTCCTAGGAACAGTAACATAATCATGCAGCCAATCAGATTTGGCCAATGTCATGGCAAACAAAGTTAATTCAGAATAACAGAATTTAAACACATCCTGACCTAATCGGCTGCCCAACTGCAGAACATACATAGATAATGTGTTGCACAGGTGACATACTTAGGGATGCATGATAGAATTCATGTCATACATATTACTTACAATCAGGAATTGTTAGCTGGAGAGTGCTCCCAAATTAATGTGCACTGTGGTGTAATCTACCTTTCTTCAGCTCATGGAAATACAGGATAAGAGTCCAATACAACCAATATGATTCTATTGACTTTAATATGCACATTTCTTTAAGACTAGTTAGCTCTATTCTGGCATTCACTGGTTACACACATTGTGTAACATGGGACATGTTCCTGTCTGATGAAGGGAGTCTTCAGTCCTTGCTGAGTTTTTTTTAAAATGCGGTTTGGAACCTTCTATGTATTTAAATATTATTTTGAAAGTTTCTTTTTAGCAAAATTTGCAGATTAATGTGGAAATTGAATGGAATTAAGAGTTGTGAAGATGACACACACCAGAAATAGACACTCTATCCCTAGATAGGTCAATAGATAGATAGATAGATGTCAATCCCTAGACACAGTGTACATATACAAACAATTGATGCTGCCTTGACAAAATCCATTTTTATGGTCCTTTATATCAATTTGATGTGTTTAAACCGAAGTGCACCTTTCCAAGAAAATTGTGCCTGGTTTTCTGTAGAGTTCTTAAATATTGATTTTTAACCTGTTTAAATTTTAAAAGTTTTGTGATGGGATTGTTTGCTGTTATGTTCTTGCCTGCTTGCACCGGATGACAATTTGGCTCATAGTTAATTGTTCTCATACTTGTCAATGACTAAGGAAAAAGCTTAGCCATCATCCTGCAATATGAGAACAATTTCAACAGGTCCCGAAAAGCCAAGAATTTTACAATTAAGGGTGAAATTGCTGCTCTCTACACATAATATGGTGATAGTTCACCAGAGGGACTAGAAATTGATTTTTTGATCTTTTGTGAATTGCTTTTATGAGTTTGTGTGATAGGAAGCCTACCCCGTAATTTATCTGTAGGGGAGAAATGAGGTGAATTCATCCATTAAACTACCAGTTTCTCCACTAACAACTAGACAGGCTTGTATTTGTTCTTAGTATATTATTCTTTTGTTTGCTTATTTGTCTTCTCCCTTTAGATGTTAGGAAATTGGAAATAAAGACATTACAGCTCCTAAAAGGTTGGGGCATTAGGTGTAACTTCTAAACAACTTTTTGCCTTTCTTAGGACCAATTACCTGCTTATGCTTGAAATGTCTCATATCTTCCATTAGGATAGTATGAAGTTAGAGTCATCTTCCTTTCTAGTTCTATGTCATTTCAGTGAAAAATTACTCCAGCATGTTCCAATGCAGTTGCTGTGGATTTCCAGGGATGGAGGGGGCACAAAGGGTAAAAATAGTATTTGCAGATAATGTAGGCTGCAGTCCAAACCCCCTGATGTAGATTGCTGGGGCAGGGGGTTGTTGTGATGCAGCCTCTGCTAGTGGACAGGAGCACTGCTGATGGAAGGTGTGTGTGCTGTGGTGGAGGTCTTACCACGTACCAAATGGGTTATAAGGACAGAAAGTGGGGGGGCATTTGGGGGCAGTGTGACGGAAGCTTTGGATCCATCTTTGCATTGGAGATTTGTTTCAACCCCTGCTCAGTGGGGGGGAAATGATATGGAATATGAAATCCATCCAATTCAGAAGACCTCTTACTCAGCAATTGGTCTGAACACTGGTAGCTATGGGATACATCATTCCTGGATGGGACATCATCAAATCAGTTAAGTGCCATTGGTTAGAGCAAGAGGAATTGACAGTGGAATCCTATACGTGTTTACTTAGTGGTAAGTCCCACTATGTTCAATGGGGCTTTTCCTAGGTAAGTAAGCATATGTTGTTGTTGTTGTTATGTGCCTCCAAGTTGACTACGACTTATGGTGACCCTATGAATCGGCGACCTCCAAGAGCATCTGACATGAACCACCCTGTTCAGATCTTGTAAGTTCAGGTCTGTGGCTGCCTTTATGGAATCAATCTCTTATTTGGCTTTCCTCTTTTTCTACTTCTTTCTGTTTTTCCCAGCATTATTATATTTTCTAATGAATCATTAGACTATGTGTCCAAAGTATGATAACCTCAGTTTCATCATTTTAGCTTCTATTTTTATTTATTTATTTATTAAATTGATTAGCCGCCCATCTGGCTGCCTGTCCAGCCACTCTGGGCGATGTACAAAATAAAAACATACAAATACATTAAAACATTAAATATCTCAACAACAATAATAAAACCTAACCCACCCCAAAAGCCTGCCTGAAGAGCCAGGTCTTCAAGGCCCGGCAGAAGCTCATCATAGAGGGGGCATGGTGGAGATCATTTGGGAGGGAATTCCACAAAGTGGGGGCCACATTTGAAAAAGCCCTCTCCCTAGTTCTCCCCAGGCTAGCTGTTTTAACTGGTGGGATAGAGAGAAGGCCTTTTGAGGTTGATCTTGTTGAGCTGCATCCCTGATGATGTTGGAGGCACTCCTTCAGATAGACTGGGCCGAAACCGTGTATGGTTTTAAAGGTCAGAACCAACACCTTGAACTGGGCCCGGAAAACAACCGGTAACCAGTGTAACTCCTTCAGCACTGGAGTGGTGTGATCTCACCAACAGCTGCCTTTAATCAGGCGAGCCGCCACATTCTGTACCCGTTGCAGCTTCAGGACCATTTTCAAGGGTAACCCCACATAGAGCACATTACAGTAGTCTAGGCGAGAGGAGACCAGGGCATGTACCACAGATGGAAGCAGATGGTTGGGAAGGTAGGGGCGCAGCCTCCATATCAGATGGAGTTGATACAGCACCGCCTGGCTCATGGCCGAGACCTGAGCCTCAATGGACAGCTGGGAGTCAAGAACGACCCCCAGGCACCAGGTCTACCCCATAGAGCACCAGGTCAACATCCTCCAACCTTCCCTTGTCTCCCACAAGCAGTATCTTGGTTTTGTCAGGGTTCAGCTTCAGCTTATTCCTTCCCATCCAGCCACTCACCGACTCCAGGCACTTGGACAGGGTTTCTACAGCCAACCTCGGTGAAGATTTGAATGAGAGATAGAGCTGCGTGTCATCAGCATACTGGTGACACTGCAGCCCAAATCTTCTGATGATAGCCCCCAGCGGCTTTATATAGATGTTGAACAGAATCGGGGAGAGGATGGAGCCCTGTGGCACCCCACAAGTGAGAGGCCAAGGATCTGAAACCTCATCCCGCAATGGTACCTCCCATCCCTCTGGTACCTACCAGAGAGGAAGGAACAGAACCACTGCAATACAGTGCCCCCTATGCCTAACCTCTTCAGGTGGTCCAGAAGGATACCGTGGTCAACAGTATCAAAAGCCGCTGAGAGATCCAGGAGGACAAGGAAGGGGCATTCGCCCCTATCCAACGCCCTCCTCATATCATCTACCAAGGTGACCAAGGCCGTTTCAGTCCCATGTCCAGGCCTGAAGCCTGATTGAAATGGATCCAGATAATCCGCTTCCTCCAAATGCGCTTGCAACTGCTTTGCCACCACCCGCTCAACCGCTTCTAGTGATAGTTCTGGTTTAATTTGTTCTAACACCCAATTATTTGTCTTTTTTGCGGTCCATGGTATCCGCAAAGCTCTCCTCCAACACCACATTTCAAATGAGTTTATTTTTCTCTTATCCGCTTTTTTCACTGTCCAACTTTCACATCCATACATAGAGATTGGGAATACCATGGTCTGAATGATCCTGACTTTAGTGTTCAGTGATATATGTTTGCATTTGAGGTCCTTTTCTAGTTCTGTCCTCTCCAGTCCTAGCCTTCTTCTGATTTCTTGACTATTGTCTCCATTTTGGTTAATGACTGTGCCAAGGTATTGATAATCCTTGACAAGTTCAATGTCCTCATTGTCAACTGTAAAGTTACAGAAATCTTCTGTTGTCGTTACTTTAGTCTTTTTGATGTTCAGCTGTAGTCCTGCTTTTGTGCTTTCCTCTTTAACTTTCATCAGCATTCGTTTCAAATCATTACTGGTTTCTGCTAGTGGTATGTTATAGTCTGCATATCTTATTGATATTTCTCCCTCAAATTTTCACACCTCCTTCATCTTGGTCCAATCTTCCTTTCCGTATGATATGTTCTGCATATAGATTAAATAAATAGAGTGATAAAATACACCCCTGTCTCACACCCTTTCCGATGGGGAACCAATCGGTTTCTCCATATTCTGTCCTTACAGTAGCCTCTTGTCCAGAGTATAGGTTGCGCATCAGGACAATCAGATGCTGTGGCACCCCCATTTCTTTTAAAGCATTCCATAGTTTTTCATGATCTACACAGTCAAAGGCTTTGCTGTAATCTATAAGCACAAGGTGATTTTCTTCTGAAATTCCTTGGTCCGTTCCATTATCCAATGTATGTTTGCAATATGATCTCTGGTGCCTCTTCCCTTTCTAGATCCAGCTTGGACGTCTGGCATTTCTCGCTCCATATCTGGTAAGAGCCCTTGTTGTAGAATCTTGAGCAATACTTTACTTGCATGGGATATTAAGGCAATAGTTCGATAATTACTGCATTCCCTGGGATCTCCTTTCTTTGGAATTGGGATGTATATGGAATGCTTCCAGTCAGTGGTCCACTGTTTAGTTTTCCACATTTGTTGACAGATTTTTGTCAAACTTTGGACAGATTCAGTCTCAGTAGCTTGTAGCAACTCTATTGGTATGCCATCTATTCCTGGTTATTTGTTTCTTCCAAGTATTTTAAGAGCAGATTCTGTCATCCTTGCATCTCTTTTATAAAGTTCTTCAGTGTATTGCTTCCATTCTCCTTTTGTTTCATCTTGGTCAGTCAGTGTGTTCCCCACTTGATTATTTAGCATCCCTTCTCTTAGTTTAAATTTCCCTTTAATTTCTCTAATCTTTTGGAATAGGGCTCTTGTTCTTCCCTTTTTGTTGTCCTCTTCTATACAATAACTGTTATAATAGTTCTCTTTGTCCCTACGTACTAGTCACTGTATCGTTGCATTAAGGGTTCTAACCATGTTTCTGTCTCCTTTGGCTTTTACTTTCCTTCTCTCTTTAACCATTTTAAGAGTTTCTTCAGTCATCCATTGAGGTCTTTCTCTCTTTTTAACTAGAGGTATTGTCTTTTTGCATTCTTCCCTGATAACATCTCTGACTTCACTCCATAGTTCTTCTGGTTCTCTGTCAACTAAGTTTAAAGCCTCAAACCGGTTCCTTATTTGATCTTTCTATGCTTCTGGGATGTCATTTAAATTGTATTTTGGCATTATGATTGCTTTGTTCTTCTTTAGCTTTACTCTGATTTTCAATACGACCAGTTCATGATCTGTACCGCAGTCTGCTCCTGGTCTTGTTTTTGCAGAAAGTATGGAACTTCTCCATCTTCTGTTACCAATTATATAATCAATTTGATTCCTATATTGACCATTTGGTGGTGTCCATGTGTACAGTTGTCTTTTCGGTTGTTCAAAAAATGTGTTCGCAAGAAACAAATTATTGGCTTCACAGAATTCAATAAGTCTTTCTCCTGCTTCGTTTCTGTCTCCTAGGCCCCATTTGCCCACAATTCCTAATACTTCTCTGTTCCCTACTTTTGCATTCCAATCCCCCATGATTATGAGCACATTTTGTTTTGGTGTGTGATCAATTTCTTCCTGTACTTCTGCGTAAAATCTCTCCAATTCCTCTTCTGCTTTTGCTGTTGGAGCATAGACTTGGATGATGGTTATGTTGATAGGTTTCCCGTTTAATCTCATTGATATCACTCGCTCAGATCTTGCATTGTAGCTCCTAATTGCTCTTGCTACATCACCTCACTATTAAAGCAACCCCATTTCTTCTTAATTTCTCATTTCCTGCATAAAATATTTTGTAGTTGCCTGATTGAAAATGTCCCATTCCTGTCCATTTTAGTTCTGTCACACCAAGTATTGTAATGTCGATGCATTCCATTTCTTGCTTGACAATTTCTAACTTTCCCTGGTTCATGCTTCTCACATGTTCCTATTGTGTGCATTGTACAGCTCCGGACTCTCCTTTCGCATCTGTGCATATCAGTTTCTGGGCTTCCTTTTGGCTTTGGCCCAGCTGCATCATTAGTCACAGCGCTACTCGTACTTGTCCTTTGTTCTTCCCCAATAGCTCGGTGAGTGCCTTCTGACCTGGGGATCTCATCTTCCAGCACTATCTCATGTTGCATTTTGGACACTCTGTTCATAGGGTTTTCATGGTAAGAGACATTCAGAGGTGGCCTTCCTCTGAGTTTGGATGCATCTTAGTCTGGTGTTTTAGCTTTGACCATTCTGCCTTGAGTGCCCCTGCTAGGAGTTTAGCCTCTTGGTCTAGACTCCTGATGGCCTTGCTCTTAGGTTCTTCAGCACTCTCAAACCCCTTCCCCACATTAAGGTGTACTTATCTTTCCCACTGAAATAAATGTAGACCTTAAAAGTGCTTGACTTTTCTGGATCATGTCCTACCTAAGGCAGAGCTTGGAAAAGTTACGTTTTTGGACCACAACTCCCATCAACCCAATCCAGTGGCCATGCTGGCTGGGGCTGATGGGAGTTGTAGTTCAAAAAAGTAACTTTTCCAAGCTCTGACCTAAGGATATACCTTCATCCACTACACAAAGAATGCTTTCAGATTTAAGTAGTCTGAAACAATGCAATCATAAGCAAGTAAGCACAGCAGCTGAGTTCAATTTGATGTATTGCTTAGTAAATTTGTTTACCTGGGAGTAGGTCCAACTGAATATAGTGGGACATATCTGAATAAGCCTGGATAGATCAGGCTTGATGTGACATTTATTCAGTTCTCTCATGCATGTCACACTGTGATCAGTGAGGTGGCTTATTGACTGAAAACTGGAACATGGTGGGAGGAGCATTCCCATGTTTATCTCTCTGCCTGGGAGGTGATAGTATTGCAGCCAGAACCATGCAAGTGCCTTGTTGCTTAATGGATGGCAGCTTCAGCCGAGGCAGAGCCCACTGACATTATCAGCAGATACTATCCACTCAGCAACTGTGAACTTAAATGGAAATAACCAATAGTCAGAGATGAGGGGAGCTTTAGCTCAAAAAATTTGGACAGCACCTGGCTTTTGTCTTAATTCAAAATGATTTGGCTTCTACCTTCTTAGTTACATATCTGAAAATTCTTACAAAAGTTAATCTCTGCATATGTTGTATCCTAAGTTAAAGGGTATTTGGTTCTATTGGCTGAATGCCACTCGGTAGCTTATTAAAACTTATTTTGATCTTCATCACTTGATAGAATCACAGCAGCTTGCTTCTGCTCATAGAAAAAAACACCCCAGGAATTGGCACCTGTTATCTTGAATGGCATTTTGCTTTCTCCATAATTACGTGTATTCAAAATATTTGCATAAGTTTCTTGATGACGTCTTCTATAATTACAGGGTTCAGAATATTGTCATGTTAATTTTAAGCAGAGTTAGAAGAGTTAGAGGACAAAGGAACTTTGTCCTGTCTTGTGGCTTGATATCAGTAACCCTCTAAGGGACAATCTAGCACATGCTAAACACTTTTTTGGGGGGGGTGTAAGGGAAATGAAAAGCCAGCTCTTTTCTGATTTTATAATGCATGCAGCATTTCTGGAGGAAGCTATGGCTAGTATTCAGCTAACTGGAAAATGTGAATATAAATATAGATTTCTAGGATGAGTACTGTAATTTGCTCTACTCTCTATGAAAAACATTCTAAATATATATCATAATACGAAACCATCCCACCACTACCATGCATGCAGGATGTTAAGGTACCTTCTGTTGCCAAAGATCTCTCATTTACTACTTCAGTTACAGATGGCAAAATGTAGCTATGTCTCTCCCTCTTTAGAAATGTTCATCATGGGGATGATCCTACTCCACTCAAACAGAGCACCTGCATGCAGAGTGATTTCCATACTGTATAAAAGAGCCCTTATATTCCATCTTTCTCCCCATTACCACACCAGGCCATTACAAGGAACTGAAGGTTTGCACATGCCTCCCACATCCTGTCCCATCTTCTTTGTTACTTGATCAAGAAAGAAAGAAAACAAGAATATGGGAGAAGAAAGAGAAGAGGCTGGTGCCCATATGCATGACCATGTTCATGCACTAAAAGAGGATGAAGAGATATAAGACTCTGTTATGCCTTATGGGGATTTCTCTATGTATTGGTACTGCACCCACACAGGGAAAGAGAATACCCCAAAGGGTTGTAAATCATTAAAACAAGAACAGAAAGATGCAAGCATGGTCCTAAATATCATGTGTAGAGTAGTTAACAGACTGATGCTATGGGTGGTATTTGTGATGTTCCATACTTTTGTACTGTGTTGTTCCATGCCTTTATATTGCATTATATTGTTTCATGCTTGTATATTCTTACATAGACAGTAAGAGATTTATATTAGTATGATTAAGGTAAGTGGTGAGTGTTGGGAGGAAGGAATAAATTAGTAGAATGCTGGAGTGTGCTGGATGGTGATTGGCTGAGGGTCTGAGAATGAGAGGTTTATATCTGAATGTGTGTGAACTGGGATTGATTGTGATTGTTTGGGGTTTGGGTTGGAGTAGGATTGTTTGGAGTGAGAAAAGTGATAGATAAAATAGGTTCAATGTTGGTTTATTATTTTGGATTTAGATAGTAAAAGGGTGGAGACAGTGAAGGAATATTTCAGTGTGGGTAGGCTAGGTAGGATTTTTTAAAGTGTTTAAAGAACAACCAGTAACTAAAGTGAAAGTTCTAAAGATAAATAATGACACCACATTCTTATGAACCCTAAAGTGAACTTGTGTTTTTTAAAATACATCTGTTCTTAAATAAAGATTGTTTTGTTTTACACACACCTCATCATTTGGCTACGCTAAGCGTAGAATCAGATACATGTTATCTGTGATGGCAGCAAGTACCTGAACAAAGTAAATAGTATCAGGTTGCAGGGGCTCAATTCATAGTTGTGAACTTTAAAGTGTCACAGGGGAGTTTGAGGCTTACATGAGCCAGTATAGCAACAGGGCTGGGAGGAATACAGGAAGGAAATCCTAACAGAGCATTACTATATTTGGTGGTGGTGTATATCCAGTAAGCTGCATCCCCCTCTGCTAACAAATAAAGTGGGTTGGTGAGATGAGGGGCGTGACAGTACTCGGTTCTAGTCCTACTCAGAGGAGATCCACTAACGTTAATAGGCATGACTAACAGGTTCATTAAATATAAATATTAATTTCAATGGGTCTACTCCGAGTAGGACTTATTTGAGTACAAACATATGTGGCTATCATGGTGGTACAGATCATGCTCCAATTACATTAGTAGGCTACTTTAGTTCCCAGTAAAAACTCTAAGCTGAGGGCAGGCAAAGGGAAAAAATAACATGAACCAAGATTTGAGGATGACAAGCAAGCCAATGAGTGCTGGTGCAACAGGAAGAAGCTCAAAAAGGCAGGAAGCTGTAGCATGCAGGAGTTCTTTCCTGGGATGACTGAGAGGGGAGCTGGGACTTTCAATAGGATCACAGTGTGGTTCGTTCTTTGCCTTCTATGCTCTTCTGCAAAGGGAAAAACAGAGAAGGGAAGGCTGGAGCTAAATTCAGATCCTGCTGGGACTGGGAGCTAAAAGGATCAAAGCTCAGCAGCCAAATACAATGGAACGATGTTGCTAATGTATTCTGACCCAAATAATTAACATCCTTGGATTAGTTGTATAGTTAAGACAAATTAAATTCACAACATTGTAAGAATCAATTACAATGAACTTAGAATGAGAAAAGTATAAGAGCTTTGAGGATTGCAGTGCAAATTTGCCTTTAATGAGCTCAGTCTCAGTAATCATAGAAGTGGGCTCACTTTGCAACTCCTATAAATTAAGTCAGGTTGAAGATACTCCTTTGGTGGGGGGAAGGATCCTGGTATTGGGTCCCTACTCCCTTCCAACTCTTATAATTATTCTACATGGACGTTATTGGTTGCACATAGCTAAACTATGGAATATACTCTCACAAGATAAAGTGATGGCCACCAACCTGGATTGCTTCAAAAGAGGATTAGACAAATTCATGAATACTAAGTCTGTCAATGGCTACTAGCCATAATGGCTATGTTCTACCTCAACTGTCATAACAGCATGCCAGTTTTTGAGAACTGTAAGTGGAGAGAGAACTGTCGCATTCAGATCCTGCTTGTGGGCTTCCTATAGGCATCTGGTTGGTACTGGGAGAACAGGATGATGGACTCAATGGACCTTTGGATGAACCAGCTGGTATCTTCTAATGTTCTGTACATGCATACTCAGAAGTAAGTCCCATTAACTTTAATGGAGTTTATCCCAAGTACTTGGGTATAGGACTTCAGCCTTATGCATGTATATTTGAAAGTCACATTAGCTCTGGGTATGCCTCTCTTCCATTCAGCAAACTCAGGAAGGCGGAGATAAAGAAGAGTGAAAAGGAGAGTACTAGATATTCTGAATATTGTGACAGTACTCTTAAAGAATGTTGAGTAACGAATTGTCAAACATGACACAGGAAGATAATAGGAAACTGTACTAACCAGTATTATCTTCCTGGATTGTTAAAAATCATTAATATTGAATGGTTTGATAAATTATTACAGTTGTGGGTTGATTTCATTCTCTGTACCATATAGGGGGGAAATCTTCATATTCAACTACTATGGGTGGTATTCAACTAAACACTTGTGCGACCAGAATGACTTGAACTAGCACAGGGGGATTTCCATTCCTCTCCTCCCCCATGCGGACCCCATACCATTCTCAAATCTGGTCCAGAAAGATGGCGAACCCTAGAATAGATTTAGGGGGCACATAGGGGAGGAGAGGGAGAGAACTCTCCATTGTGCAAGGAAAACTTTCAACTTAGTTCTACATTTAATACAGCCCTATAAGTTTGATTGGTAACACAAACACAATGGCACACTGAGAAGAAAACATCGTTGCTAAACCAGAGTATAGGAAACCTCTGCTTTCCACATGGTTTTCATACCTTTTTGGAGTGGAGTACAGGGATACAGGGATAGCCTGACCTCTGTAGTCCATGCTCTGGTATCCTCAAGGCTGGATTACTGCAAAGCACTCTATGTGGGGCTCCCCTTTGATCTGGTTCAGAAGCTCCAGCTGGTGCAAATTGCAGGGGCAAGATTGCTGATGGGAGCAAATGGCTGACAATATGTGGCACCACTTTTAATACATCGGTACTGGCTGCCCATCCACTGCCGAAACAGTTCAAGGTCCTTGTATTAATTTACAAAGCTCTGAACAACTCAGGTCCATGGTTTCTTTGGGACCGCCTGAACCGTTATATCCCAGCTTGATCATTGAGATCATTTGCAGAAGCGGCTTGGCTCTTCCTCCGAGTTGGGGAGGTTCATTTAACATCGACACAAAATTGAGCCTTCGGTGTCATCAGCCCAGTTCTCTGGAATGCTCTGCCAACAGAGATTCAGCAGGTGCCTTTTAAGCTTTTAAGCGCCTGCTGAAAACCTTTCTGTTCTGCCAGGCTTATGCAAGCAATTAAGAAGGCTGGTGTTTTTTTTGGCAACAGCTGACTTTGTTTTTATTGTATTTTTATTGTTTTCCTTTATTCTACGGTTGTTTGTTGTTTTTAATGTGTTGTGAACTGATTTGTTTTTTTAACAAAATAGTGGTATACACATATTTTTATAAATAAACAAATAAATAAATAAATCAGCCTCTGAAGGAATGCTCTGTTGGTGAAAAATATGTTTTTTTTAAAAAAAGTTACCTTTTAAAGAGTATGCTCATACCTTCTGAGGGGAGAACATAGGAAGCTGGCTTATTCCAAATCAGACCATTGCTCTTTGTAGCTCAATATTGTCTGCACTGACTGGCAGTGGCTCTCCACATTTTCAGGCAGGAGTCTCTCTCAGGCTTACCTGGCGATGCCAAGAATTGAACCTGTTATCTTCTGCATGCAAGGCAGGCACTCTACCACTGAATTGAACCTGCTGTACTGGGTTGGCAGAGCACCCTGACTCTCAGCACTCTTTTTTATTTTCTTCTTTTACATCTCTAACCCTCATAGAATAAGAGATGCAAAACAAAATATGTAGGCACCATTCTCGCCAACAGCTTTGTAAGAAACGAGATTGTTCCCACTTTTGTTTTAGCCAATGAGTGAAATCACAAAAGCCAGAGGTTTCTACACACACATGTCTCCAGCCAACAGCAATAAATATTTTTTATCGCACTTCAAGGACACATTCTAGCCAGGCAAAAGCACCCAGAGGAGGGCACAGAGCAGAGCCAATGAGATCTGGGGAAAGTCTGGGGGCTAAGTAGAGAGGGTCACATTTGGACCAGGCCTGAGATTCCTACCCCTGTTCTAGTCCATGAGAAGTGTGCAGAGCTATTTGGTGTGTCTAGATGTAACAGAGAATGAGCAACTTAAGTTTATATATCTTCACCTAGTTGTACTATATTGGTCAAAGAATACTCATAGTCCTTGCCTAAGCAGAAAGGAGAAGGCTGTGCAGTGGAAGCATATACATCAAAAGCATACAAAGGCTCTTGTTTCCTGTAACAACCTGATATAGTACCTGTGTACATGTGTCCTATGGGAGAGGTGACGGTGGAGGCACTGTTAATCCTTTCACATGTGAGTGCTGCACCCATAAAAGACTGGATCAAGCTCACTGAGTTTTGTGAAGCAGTTGAAATATGCAGGACATGGGTTTTCCATTCTATGCTCATCTAAATGCTTCAAGAAAGTTTGAAAGTACAAATGGATGTTAAATGCATATTTCCTATTGAAAATCAATAGGAGTTAGATGCCTAAGAGCAATTTTTTTTTTGCTGTCAGAAGGACTTTGGGAAGGAAGACAAGGAGACATATTAAGGAATTATATAGGCCTTTATTATTTATGAATGAATGGCAGCTGCAAATACCTATGGCCAGGAGTAACAGATACCTGAAAGCCCCATGTTGGCACTGGCCCAGGCTTCTCTGCCAACAAACGTTTTACAGTGGCAGTCACAAGAGATGGTTCTTTTTCTCATATCCTTCGATCCTGCCTAGAGGGGGGAGGAAGGAATGCTTATCCCTAAGAATCCAACCACTACCTGACATTTGTTGTTAGGTTTTGTTTTTGCCTTTCTTTCCTCAATATCTGGAAGGACAATTCTAGCAGCAGTTATTACATAGGAGACCAATTATTTTACCTCTATGATAAACCTTTTCTTTTGTACATGTTAGAATACATAATAAGAGGTCCATTGGTAGATTATAAGAAAAAATGATGCCCATTTTAATTCTTTACCGTACGTGTGAAATCTCCTTTGGGTGTTGACATTGCCACCACTATGGACTGTAATTTCTATTTATTTAGTGAAGAAATGAGATGCCATGTACCATCTGGACAACAGGTTGCTTTGTTTTGTTTTGTTTTTGAATGCCTATATTAAAATCAAAGGATATTTTCAGTTCAGTCAGGATGCCGACCAGGCTCCCAAAGTTAACTAAGTGCACGTTCCAGAATATACTCTATATTTTTTGGCATGGAGCCTGATGGGGTAGGTTCTGGTGCAATTACCAGTTCAGTCAGGTAGTGGACCAAAGCAGACACAGCTTCACCCATCCATCCCTAAAGATGAGAATAGCAACAGCACAGGTTGGTCCAAGTAAGGGGGGGGGAGAAAGATCTCCATTCCTTCTCCATGAGGAACAGTGGAGAGGAAGGAGGTTTTTCCCCTCTTTCACAATGCTAAAAGTTGAGCTCATCCAGTGAAGCTGAATGGTGGGAGATTCAGGGAAGACAAGAGGAAGTCCTTATTTCATACAGTGTGCTCAATCTGCATTTTAAAGCAAACAGACCTCTTTCTACAGTACCAGACTTCTACGCATGTAGAAGTAAATGGACTTTGATGTAAATGGACTTTGAAATACAGTTAACAAGCAGATTGCAATGCACTTTCAGTTCAAAAAATGAATACAAATGTGCATATTTTATGGAATAAATGCATACAAAAGGAGAAACAGAGAAAAGCATAAACAAATGGCTATTTTAGAGATGGAATGTGTACAAAATGCATATTTTAAAGGAAAATGTTTATAGAAATGCATACAATTTAAATGTGATTTTTTTGGTGTATTTTTTTAAAAAAAATGCAAAAGACTGCAGAAAATGGACTTATAGAATGCATGTGAAACTGACACAGAACAAAAACAGGCTGATTCATCTATCACTAGTTAAACTATGGAATTTGCTAGCACAAGATAGCTGCTTTGATGACTGCCAAGTTGGATGGCTTTAAAAGTGGACTAGACAAATTACCAGAGGATAAGGTTATCAATGGGTAGTGAACAGAAACAAGAGCATGGGTTACCTTTATGTCTACTTGTAGACTTCCAATAGGCATCTGGATGGTTACTGTGGGAACAGAATGTAGAACTAAATAGGCATTTGGTCTGATCCAGCAGGGCTCTGGTGTTCTAATGTTCCTCCCTGTTAAATTCTCCCCAGCCTAGCCAATCCTTGCGTGGACCTCTGACTCTGACAGCTTTGAAATACAGTATCATCAAAGTACAGTTTGCAGTCAATCATGTAATATTTTTCTTTTTTGGAAGCCAAGGTTCAAAAATTCACTCAGGCATACTGAAGGAAGGAAGGGAGGAAGGAAGGAAGGAAGGAAATGCAAAAATAGCCAATGGTCATGTATTTCATTCTGACAAAGCAATATCAACTTTAGTAATTCTAAGCTTCCCTCATTTCAGCTGATATTAGTAACAGCATTTCAGAACTTGGACTGTATTTTATTTTGACATGTTTTGGTCACTGGAAGTTGTTAGATGGAAACAGTTTGTCAGATAAGCTCTCCACATCCCACTTGGCTCTCTGTCTTCCCCAAACAGCACGGCTCATTTTAAAGTAGGCCATTGGTTTTTCTGGTAGGTCAGACTTTCTGCTAAATAGCCTAGCTTCCCATAGAGACAGAATCTGTGTCCTCTAATAGGTTATCTTCTATATAACAGCTAATTATGCTTCATATCATGGAGTTACAACAGCGGCAATTCTGGATTGCAGACAGAGATGTAAATGGACTTTCAGAACTTTGAAAGTACTGCAATCCATAGCAACTGTTGAAGTGGATACTGGGAAGTAAGAGTATGGATGGATGAATCCAACAATTTTGGTTTCTCTTGGTTTCTAATTTTTGCAATCTTACATTCACTTTGCAACATTTCTGTGAACTCCTTTTTTTAAGGCCCCATAAAAATGCATCAGCAATTTAGTGCACATTTCTCTCAATATACATATTTTGTATGCAATTTTGCTTAATATAATGCATTTTTATATGTTGTTTTCACTAATATGCATTTTCTTGCCTGCGTCTTCTGAACATGTTCATTTTGCATGCATTTTCTTGTTGGAGAACTGCATTGCAAAATTCAGAGAAGTGCAAATTTTGATGGACAGCTGCATTTCAGATCATGTATTGTCTTAAGAAGTACAGATTAGACAGATTTACATTAAAATTTGAACAAAAAAATGATCCCCCATCCCTAAAGGCAGGAGAGGTGTCTGCTACAGAGCTGTGACCAACGAGGAAAGAAAATCAATATCTGGTGGGAGGCAAGAGACAGCAGTAGTGATAAGAGATATCTGGAGTGAGCCAGCCCCCACACACACACATATAGTAATTAATTTGGAATTGGAATTGTAATTGGCAAGCTGAACTATGTTTCAACTGCTTTTAACACTGCATTTTAAGTTGTAACCTGTCCTGGAACCTCCTGGTGAATGTTGGGTAATACATTTACTGCTGCTGCTGCTGCTGCTACTACTACTACTGCTACTACTGATGATGATGATGATGATGATGATGATTTCTCCAAGAGATCATGAAGACAGTGGGTTGAATCTAATATGCCACATGTGTAATTCTGCTGGCACAATGGAGCTTTCATTTCCTCTTCTCTTGCCATGTGCCCCTCAAATCTGATCCAGAGGACCTACCAAACCTCTGATTCTATTTTGATGGAGTTTGGGGGGAGGCTGGGGGCACACAGAAGAGAACGTTCTGTCACATGCATGGAAGTCTCTTGAGCAAGCCGAGCTGCAGTGTTGGATATGGCCCAAGGTCTGAATTCCTTCTCCTCATCCCCACCCACTTCCTTGCTTGGGTTCTGCAGTGTGATCAGCATGATTAGCAAAGAAGAAGAAAGGGAGGTCTCTTGATCTCCATCACTCTGCCCCCACTTGCTCTACTCTTCCCCATCTCCTCTCCCCATGGCGTGAGGAGATGTGGTTTTCCTGAGGTGCTGGCACACTCTTGTGTTCTGTAAACTACATTCCCTAAAATCCCGGGCACCAATGATGCCCTGTACCTGTGTTTCAAGCACTAAGAAAAGGAGACAGGAAAAGCTCTGTCTTTCTGTCACTGGTGGCTGATGCACATTGAGAATGGTAGGTGCAGAAGACAGAGAGACCAGCAGTAGGTGGAGCCAGGGTCAATGACAGACAGACAGACAGAGCCAATTCGGTCCAATTTTGTTCCCGTTCTCCTTCCTGCTGAGTTCTACGAAGGCAACACTGAGACTAAAGAGAAGGAAGCTGATAGGCAGTGCCACCCCCTGGTCTGGTTGTTAGTAAGAAGGCAGTCTGATGGGGGCTGGCTGGGAGCAGACTGAGCTTGGTAGGGTAGTGACCCATTCCCCCAAATGGACCAACCTCCACTGCTTCCTGCCATCGCCACAGGTTCAGACATGCAGTTGGTTGGGGACAGGAATACTACTGCAGAGCCAAAATTGCCCCATTTTGCTGCCCAACTGTGTCTTTTTTCCTTTGAATTACTGTAGTCTGTCCTCAGTTAAATTGTCTCACTCTTGCTTTCTCTTGCAAGCACACATGCCATGCAGCCACACACCATTTTTGGTCCCTACAGAATGCAATGCAAATATATCTAAATGGGGGATACTTAGCTCAGCAATACTACATGAAAGAAGGATCTTGGAATTGTTGTTGATCACAAGGTGAATATGAGCCAAAGGTGTGATGTGGTTGAAAAAAAAGGCAAATGCTATTTTAGGCTGCATTAACAGAAGCATAGTTTCCCAATTATGTGAGATACTAGTTCCCCCTATTTCGCACTCATTAGTCTTCATCTTGAGTGCTGTGTCCAGTTCTGGACACCAAGGATTCAGATAGACTGGAACAGGTTCAGAGGAGGGCAACAAGGATGATCAGGGGACTGGAAGCAAACTCTATGAGGAGAGACTGAAAGAACTGGGCATGTTTAGCCTTGAGAAGAGAAGACTGAAGGGAAATTTAGTAGTAGTAGTAGTAGTAGTAGTAGTAGTAATTCGATTTATATCCTGCCCTTTCTCCCAGCAGGAGCCCAGAGCGGCAAACAAAAGCACTAAAAACATTAAAACATCATAAAAACAAACTTTAAAACACATTAAAACAAAACAGCCTCAAAAATGTTACTAAATAAAAGCTATGAAAACATCTTCCAAGATCAAAAACATTTTTGAAAAAGAAAGTTTAAGAACATATTAAAAAGCAATTCCAACACAGATGCAGAGTGGGATAGGTCTCAACTTAAAAGGCTTGTTGAAAGAGGAAAGTCTTCAATAGACACCGAAAGGATAACAGAGATGGCACCTGTCCATTATTTAAGGGGAGGGATTCCACAGGGTAGTTGCTGCCACACTAAAGGTCTGTTTCCTATGTTGTGTGGAACGGACCTCCTGATAAGATGGTATCTGCAGGAGGCCCTCCCCTGCAGAGCTCAGTGATTGACTGGGTATATAAGGGATAAGATGTTCTTTCAGGTATCCTGGTCCCAAGCTGTATAGGGCTTTGTACACCAAAACTAGAACCTTGAACTAGAACCTTGAACTAGTGATATGAGGGCACTCTTCAAGTACTTGAAAGGTGGTCACACAGAGGAGGGCCAGGATCTCTTCTCAATCATCCCAGAGTGCAAGACATAGAATAATGGGCTCAAGTTACAGGAAGCCAGATTTTGAATGAATATCAGGAAAAACTTTCTGTTAGAGCTGTACGACAATGACCTAGGGAGGTGGTGGGCTTTCTAACACTGGAGTCATTCAAGAGGCAGCTGGATAGCCCCCTGTGGGTATACTTTAACTTGGATTCCTGCATGGATTAGGGGGTTAACTTGATGGCCTTATAGGCCCCTTTCAGCTCTACTATTCTATGATTCTATGCTATGCTCAAAAAGTGTAAAAGATGTGTTCAGCTTTTAAATAAAGGTATAAAAATGCATCTTTTGAGAGAAAATACATCTTTTAAATATGAATTTTTATATAGGTTTTTTGAAATCAAAGTTTAATTAAAGAATCACAGGTTAATGTAGAAATGGGACAGCATGAACTTCTCAGTGAATACATGTGAAGATGACCTGGACCAGAAATAAACCAATTTGTTCAAAGGTAGGTGATCAGGAAGTTCTTTTCTGGCTCTAATACAATTTGAGCTAGAGAAGAGACTTGGGTGGGGAAGGAAGCCTGGTTTGGAATACTGGTGTGCTTTATGGAACACACAAAATTGGCATTCTGTACCAGATAGTTACAAATTTCTGCAACACATCTACTCTGCACTGTGCAAGAGTGCCTAATACTTCCAAAGTATTTGACTGTTTGAAAAGTCATTTTAAGTGTCCCTTCTTTTTCTTCATTGTTGATACATAAAACAAAAATTAGAAGTAGTTCCAATGAAGTTAATTTTGGTCTGTGGGAAAAAGGCCTTGGGTCTTCTCTGTGATTGTTGTATTTACATAATACATTTGTTTCCATTAAAATGTGTCTATGGAAATATTGAACCTGAAAATTACCTGCCAATGATTCCTGACACAGAAAGCCTGGCTTTTGATGATTGGTTGCCAGACATTCTGTTCCATCCTTATCATCTGCTAATTTCCCCAGTGATACTGATTCCCAGGTGGGCTAAATCTGTGTGTCATGATGGAGGGGTGGTTGGTTTCAAATAAGATGAGAATATCTCTTGAGCAGCAACTCTATGGCAACTGTGCAGACAAGTTCTCAATGACCAGCTGGAAAGTAACAGTATAATTTTAAATGATATTCATTTGGCAGGTTAGGTATAGTCCATGTTTGCTGTTATGAAGTACACTCTTTTAAGTTCACATTGGTATCAGTGGAGAGTTTGACCTGTATACTCAGATGTCCTACTGAGTTCAGTGGGGTTTATTCCCAAGTAAGTGTGTATCACAGCCTTCTCTATCTAACCTGGTGCCCTCCAGATGTCTTGGGCTATAATTCTCTTGAGTCTGAGCTAGCATGGCCAATGTTCAGGGATGATGAAAGTTGTAGTCCAAAACATATGGAGGGCATCATGTTAGGAGAGGCTGGTGTATAGACTTGCAACTTTATCCATACATTTCAACATATCCCAATGAAATCAGTTGGGCTGGAAAGGGCTTAACTTGGGCTAGGTGGCATATGTTAAATAATTTGCATTATATGATATATGCCAAGCATCCAACCTGGGTTAAACCCTAACACTGCTATTATCTGTCACACACTAGTATTATTTGTTGCAGCACATTCTCTCATTATCTTATCATACACCAAATTCTGATCATGATCCAGCCAAAGTTAATCCCTTTTGAATCCAATTATCTCAATGGAAGATACTGGAGTATGTGCATTGAGGGCTTTTTATAGTTTAGACTGGGTTATTCCACTTGACTTCACTCAAGAAGATATGATTACATACAGTTTGAAGATGCTTGCAATGCAGACAATGCTCTTTATAACCTCAGTAGAAAGTGGGTACATGGTCAGCAAATTAAAATACAGTTTTGCACAAGGCGATCACAAAAGCCCCAGGTAATGTCAGATCAAAAGTGCCTTGCCAATGTTTTTCAGTGGACTACTGAAGGTCAAGAAGCTCAGGAGAAGGTGGACATGTAGCAGAAATTCTTCCTGGGACTGGATCAGGGGACACTGGCAGTTTCAAAGAGCATTCCAGGCCATCCAGATGACTGGAAATGCTGCAAAAGGAATTCTAGTTCTAGTGGAAGGCCAGGATCAAAGTCAGCTCAGTCTTTGAGGGTTGTGGGGACAATACAGTTATGGATGGTGCTGAGCAAGTGAATAGATAAAAATAAATCTCCTCCCTCTTAACCATAAAATTCAGTGTCAACCATTGCTATTGACTAGCAGTAGATACAGGATGCCCCCAAATGAAGTATTGCTTCACATATTCTTAATTAAATATACACAGTATGCCTCTATAACATGGGGTGATGGCATGGTTTAATGGAGTGATGGCAAGGAACCAGTGTAGTGAAGTGGTTAGAGTGTGGGACTAGGACCTGGGAGACCAGGGTTCAAATCCCTACTCAGTGATGAAGCCCACTGGTCGACCTTGGCCTAGTCACTATCTCTTAGCCTAACCTACTCCATAGGACTGTTCTGAAGATGAAATGGAGAGGAGGAGAAGCATGCATGCCACCCTGAGCTTCTGGGAGAACAATGGGGTATGAATGTAATAAATAAATAAAATGGTTTTGGACTGTTTCAAACAGAAGTAGACAAACACATGGAGGAGAAGCCTATCAGTGGTCCTAAACAACAAAAGTTAAATGGAATTTCCAGAGAAGTCAAATGCTAGTGAATACCAGACCCCATGTGCACTATACATTCCAAGTAGTGTCATAGCACTTTAAAAAGGTTTGCTTCCCTAAAAAATAGTTTGTTAATGGTGCTGAGAAAACATACTTCCTGGAACTAGGGCAGGTTCTGAATTTATGATATTGACTACCTCAAAAGATTTGCTTTAAAAATAAATTGACCTCAGGAACAGGAGAGAAAAGTGCAGAACACACTATTATGTATCTTAATGGGCAAGAACCCATGGGGCCCATTAGATAATACTTTGAACTGTGCTTGGGGAAATCTTGCTGCTTGCTTAGACGAAAAGGAACAGCTTGACTACCAGGACAGTACTTTGGTATGTGGGTTTCCAGCAAGGCTGAAATGAGTATTTGCAAAGATTCCAAAATGACAAAAAAATCATTCTTGTTATTAGAATTTTTTAAAATAACAAACCAAATTTGCATTTTGAATGTGAAAAATTTACTTCCTAACCTGAATATTTTAGACTTGTCAAATATGATAACATTGATCCTAGTGAACTCCAAACATGGAACCTCATAAGCTATCAAGTATCTAATACTGTCTAATTACCATTCCATGCTATATGTTAAATGTTGTCTGATGCAAAAAAATTGCATGTTTTCAAATACTGTTAAGATTTTTAAACATTATTACAGGTCAGCTATCACATATTGATAGAATCTGTACCCACAAGAGACAGCAATGGCCACCAATTTGTCCCAGATGCTGTTTAACATCTATATGAAGCCCTTGGGAACGGTCATCGGGAGATTTGGGGTGAGGTGTCAGCAGTACACTAAAGATAACTAGCTTTATTTCTCTGTAACATCTGAATTGGGAGAGGCCATGCAAGCCCTACACTGGTGCCTGGACTCAGTGGTGGGCTGGATGAGGGCCAATAAACTGAATCTGATTCCTAGCAAGACAGAGGCACTATTGGTTAGTACTCCCTCAGAAAGAGCATGTTTGTAGTCTGGGGGTGCTCCTGGGTCCATCTTTGTCACAAAAGGCCCAGTGACCTCAGTGGCTGGGAGTGTCTTTTACCAGCTTTGGCTGGTAAGACAGCTTTGGCCATTTCTTGACCAGGATAGCCTGACTCCTATTGTCCATGCACTGGTAATCTCCATGTTGGACTACTGTAATGCACTCTATGTGGGACTACCATTGAGGTTGGTCCAGAAGCTGCAGCTGGTGCAAAAATGGTGGTGTGACTGCTCACTGGGGCAGGGTATGGCCAACATGTCACCCAGCTGCTGAAAGAATTGCACTGGCTGCCCATTAGCTACCGGGCTAAGTTCAAGGTTATAGTTTTGATGTACAAAGCCCTATACAGCTTGGGACTAGATACCTGAAAGATCATCTTACCCCTTATATACCCATTCGATCACTATGCTCTGCAGACACTATCTTATCAGGAGGTCAGTTCTGCACAACATAGGAATTGGACCTTTAGTGTAGTGGCACTTACCCTTTGGAATTCCCTCACCTGAAATATTAAGACAAGTGCCATCTCTGTTATCTTTTCAGCATTTACTGAAGACCTTCCTCTTTCAACAAGCCTTTTAAGTAGAGATCTTATCCCAGTCTACATCTGTGCTGGAATTACGTTTTAAGATGTTTTCAAAGCTTTTTAAAAAATATATGTTTTTAAAGGTTTTTTTTTTTTAAATTGTTTTTAAAGATGTTTTGTTTTAATGTATGTTAATGTCTGTTTTTATAATGTTTTATAGTGTTTTTAGTGTTTTTGTATGTCACCCTGGGAGCCTACTGGGAGGAAGGGTGGGATATAAATTTAATAAATAATAATAATAGTAAATTATAATAATAACTTGGGTGGCTTTAAAAGAGGATTAGACAAATGCATGGAAGATAAGACTATGGCACTAAACCTGATGGCTGATCTCGACTGATCTTGGAAGCTAAGCAGGGTCAAGTCTGGTTAGTACTTGGATGGGAGACTACTGTGCCGTAGGCTTAGAGGAAGGCAATGGTAAACCACCTCTGAATACCCCTTACCATGAAAACCCTATGAATGTATCCAAAAAAATTCAAAGGGTCGCCATAAGTCGTAATCGACTTGAAAGCATACAACAACAACAAGTCAGAGGCAGTGCACTTCTGAATACCAGCTGCTGCAAACTACAGGAGGGAAGAGTGCTGTTGCACATGAGTCCTGCTTGCATGTTTCCTGCTGGACTAGATGGGTCTCTGGCTGGATCCTATAGGCTTTTCTCATGATCTTATGATACAATGCATGCAGACCATCAAATACAGTACTTACATAAAGTAATCACAAAATGACGGATGGTATTCAATGCTAGTCTTATTCAGAGTAGACCCATTGAAGTTAATAGAAATGGCTAACTTAGATTTATTCATTTCAGTGTGTCCACTTTGAATAGGACTTAGTTGAATACAACCCCATATTTGTTAAATATCACACAACATATCAGTCACAACAGAGGTAAGTAAAAATAAAGAACAATGAGCAAAGAAAACACCTTCAAACTTAGGGCTCATCCAGATGACTGCAAAATGTGTGACATTCCTGCTATGTGTGTTCATTATTTTTTGGTCGTCCAAATGACGTCTCGCGCTGTTACGCATTTTCGTGGGTTAAATTCGCTCCTTGCAATACCGGCAAAAATGCAATTTGCTCTTTAAAATCGGGAATCATCCGCTGTGCCTTCAGGAGTTAGGATGCAATACCGCGGACTTTACAGCTGATGGGTGGTTCTTGGGTGTTTCCCCTTGCCCCTTCTCCTCATTCCAGCCAATCACGTATCTGCACTTTTGCACATGTGCGAGAATAAGCCCGGGAAAATTGAACCAATCATTGCAATGGTGGGATGTTGGGGGGGGGTCTGCAACTACTGCGCAGATGCATTTTATTTTTTGCCAGCCTGCAAACTGGGCGGCCACTCTGGGTGAGATCTGCAATGCACAGCAAGCGAGAAAGGGGGGATGGTCGGTTTCAGCCTGCCTCCGAAAGCCTTGTCAATTTCATTCTACTTGCTGTGGTTTTTGCTTCAAATCAGAAAAGCATACATTGGTTTAAGTGTAATATCCCAAATGCAAACAAGAAAAGAGCTTCTGGTCGGTTTCAAGCCTGCTCCGGAAAGCTTTGTCAATTTCATTCTCCATGGGAAGGAAAGGGAGAAGGAGGGGGGGGGACACGTTTCTTGCTTTTTTGGAGAAATAAGTGCATTGCCAGCATGTGTATCTCCTTAAATATCAATAAAGGCAGAAAAGCATACATTCGTTTAAGTGTAATATCTCAAATGCAAACAAGAAAAGGGTGTCAATTTCATTCTCAGTGGGAAGGCAGGCGTGAAACTGACCAGCAGCCTTTCCTTTCAAGGCGAGAACTCCTTTACAGCCATATTGTGCTTCGTTGCAATGGGGGAGAGAAGCATACATAATTTTTTTGCTGATCAATTGGTTGATAGGGGGAGGTTTTAGAGGCGGAGCTTGGAAAAAGCAAAAAGAATGTAGGGGTCTTACTGCTGCGTGTGCGGGTGCAAAAAAGCAGTTTTTTTAATTGGGAAAGAGCAAACTAAAAGGCAAAGTGAGGACTATCAGATGACAAACCGAATATGGAAACCGTGGATTATCCCGCTCCGTTTGGATAAGCCCTTAGAAGAGCATAAGTAGGAACTACAACAAAAGGTGTGCTTTTGTTCATGGTTGAATACTGCCTGAAAAAGAAGCCTGGTAGCCCTGTTTCAGGCAGGCAGATGGTAACTTTCCCGCTCCGTCTCCTTAAACATTCCCCTACTGTGTTACATTGTGCCATGGGTCTTAGGATAAGGGTAACTTTATAAAGCATGGTGAGGGCCCTGAATTTTAACCTTGTAGCACTCATCCCCAGGCTCCTAATACCTACCTCCACAATACTATAAACTGTAAGGGGTTCAAACGTGTCCTTGTTCATTGACGCATTTAATATTCCATGACACAATTGACCCCATCATAGGCATAGGATGCAGTCCTAAGGGGGTAGGGGTGGAGAGAACCAAAGGGGATTCAACTGCCATATCCAATGCCCTTCCAGACTAAAGCTAGTAGGAGTGGAATAAGAGTGGAGGAATAGGTTTGCATTCCTCTGTCCATTTCTGGAATGAAAACGGGTGGGACCAGGTCTATGTTTCTCCCAAGTTGGGTGCATATCAGTGGACCAGAATAGCTCCCTGGGATGCCCTGAACCACCCCAATGTGCCCCCCTTTTGGCCTTACCAATCTTGGAGGCTTTGGTGGCAGGAAGGTAGATTCACTAGCTGATCTCCCTCTCTGGCTGCTGGATGAATTGGGTTTCTCTCTGTGTGTTGTTTGAGGCACCCTCCTAGCTGCATGACAGGACTGCATTCTCTATTGCTAGATTCACACAATCTCCCTGACTTCTGATTCCTTTGGGCTGCAATCCTATACCCATTTACCTGGTAATAAGCTTCATTGAACCCAGTGGGGTTTACTTCTGAGTAAATGTGCAAAGGGTTGCACTGTTAGGCTTCCTGGGATGAATGTAAGAGATGCCCATAGAAACACAATAGAGAAATTCAGGATTTTACCATAACTGCAATTGCACAGCAGAGCGTTCCCCTCCCCAAACAAGATAATAGCAGCATAGACAGCAATCTGGAAATGCATCTAAAGAAGAACTTGCCATCCCCCACCCCACCCCGAATGAAACCTGAAATGTCATTACATGAAGAGATGCAGTGTTGTTCCAGGACATTTTTGGGAAGTGATGGTGTCTGCCAACTGAAAGGAGGTTGTATGAGCACCAGTGAATGTTGTCCTACCTCTGGAATTCATTCCCCTAATGCAACCTATGCAGGAATTAAACTTTCCTATTTTTTCCAGATTCATTTGGAGATACTGGAACAGGATAAAACTGTTTTTAACTGACAATTTTTATGATGAGCTATTAGGAAAATCCAGCTTTCTCCCCCAAAAGTGAGAAAACTCCCTTTGAATTCCATCAAACAAAATGCAATTTTTTTACTTTGTGCACTTTTAAAAATAGGAACTTAGTATTTGAATTCCTGAGAACTTTGGTATATCGGCACTTCTGAGAGATGTTACTGATCAGCTCTTTGGAATAATAATCTCCATATTTAGGTGATTATCTGTAGACCAGCAAGTTTGAAAAGCATGACCTCAATACTATGTGATGAATACTGATCATTGGTTAATATGATGACCTCCTTGACAACCAAATTCTAATTCAGGAAAATAAATTGTTTTAATGAGCTTAAAGTGCAAGTGATACATTCAGAATATATGTTGCACTTGTGATATTATGGCTAACTCATTGAAATTAATATGTGTTGAACTAACAGTGGCTGTTTGACATCAAGATGGCTTACAACAAAAGACAGTGAAAGAAATCAAGGGAGCCTGTGAAATGTGTTTAGGACAATAAGATTTCTCATTTATTATTGTCTTATTTCGTATTTCTTATTGCCAGTTTCTGAAAAGTTCAGCATTATCAAATGAGTTGTAATTATTTAGGGTAATGTATTTGTTTGTTTGTTTGGAGGAGGAGGAGGAGAGAATTATGGCATTAAAAAACACCTTGCAGGTTGCTTCCAGATGACCTGTTTATTGAGCATTCATCCTGATTTGTTTGTGGGGAGCTTAGACAATGTTGCATCAAGTGTTATCTTCCACTTTCCAGTGTATTTTCACATTACTTTCCTTATTGCAAGAAGTCTGATCTTGTGGGCAACCGGGCAAGACATCCAAATCAACTTTAACTGCAGAACTTTTAATTTTCTTGTATGTGATTAAATCCCACCTGAAAATAGTGACACCCTACATTTCCTGCCTAACATAAATATTGGAGTCCTTTAGACAGTTCAGAGGAGTTGTTAGAGTGTGGATGTGACCTTTGTCTCCTATATGAATTGAGATCTTTGCATTCTGAGAGGGCTCCAACTTTATATACTGTCCTGAAAAGACTGTCTGAGATAAAAATTTGATAGACATTGTGGTGGTGGTGATAATGTTGTAATGCCATGTATAATTTGCACTTGGTAATCTATCTCCTGTTTGTTATTCTGTTATTATGTATAAAACTTATAAAACATATTTTTGAGAAATATCACACACAAAAGAAACCAGATAAACAGCAGCACTCTTTAGGTGTTCAGTACCCATGACTACCAAAAACATAAAGGGGTGTACGAGAGCATGTCTGTAGATCCCTAAGTGTACACAGGCCATGTCTCTCTTGGCAGATGCATGTTTGACATTGTCTGCATTCAATCATAGTTCCTGTCCCCTTGATAAGAGCCTGACACACATATGTATAGTTTCCTTCAGATTGAAGACACACATGGATCAGCCAGAGGGTGTAGTTGGCATGTGCAACTAGGGAACAGGACTAGCCCACATGCTCTTTCTAGGCCATTAACATGTTCAGATACAGAATGTCTAGATAGGACTAGTGTGAAAAAGCACAACAATTTGTGTTCTTGCAGTGTTTTATCAGTACACTCAACCCTTAAGAACTCCATTCTTCTACTTAATTTGTTAAGATTGCTGGTTACTACAGAGAGAGCCTTTTTTTGGTGGTGGCTCTCCATCTATGGAATATCCCTCCCCAGAGAGGCTCGCCTGACACCTACCCTAATGTCTTTTAGGTATTAAGTGAAGATATTCCTATTCTCTCAGGCCTCTTAATAGCATTTGAGCTGCATTTTGGGTCTTATTCTAAAGTTGTCCTTGCAGGCTTTAGGGTGGTGTTTTGTTTTTAGCTGCTGTTCCGTAGTGGTTTGCATTGTTGGGATTTTTTAATCCTTGTTTTATTGGTAAACTTGTATGATATTTAATATGCTGTGAACTGCCTAGAGATAGCAGTTGGATAGATGGTGAAAAATGTAGGGCTCCTCCAGAAGATTTGTTTATTAAGCACTCATCCTGATTTGCTTACACAAAGCTTATGCAGAGGCTAGATTGTATTCGGTCTTTATTGAGCATTGCTTCTGGTTTCTTTGCATGGAGATTATATGACAATAAGCATTCATCTTGCATTCATCCTGATGGCTTGCAGGGTATTTATCCCATTAATCATTTTTCATTCCACACTTGTCAATACATTTCCCCATCACTTTCCAAACTATAAAAAGTTTGTTTCTTTTTGAAAGTAGATTTGTTGCACTAGGGCATCAGAGCGTTTGAATTCACTTTAATGGCACAAACTTAAATTGCTGGATATGCACTCAAATCCCTCCCACTAAAACATGACAGCTCTTAGGTGCCCTTGGGTACAGCTAATAAATAAATAAATAACATTTAAACCCGCACATCAGTCAATGCAGTACAAAAATAATCTTGATGCAATCATATACTATCACATCATGATTGCTCTTTTTGCATGTAATATCAACATACACGTGCACATTGGCAATGCAGAGGAGGGTTGACGAGTGGAATGAAGTGAAGGTACTGAAAGCTGTGGCAAACTGCACAGGCAAAATACTTGGTAAAAAAATTCAGAAGTTAGAGACAAAACAATGTAGAATTCCTAATATATCAGTTTCATTATGGAAATGATTAAGTAATTCAGAACTCCAAAATCCAGGAAAAATATGGGTGAGTGAAATTTTTGAAATGAGAAGCCATCAAAACAATTTCAGTGTTAGATGATAATAATACATACTTAGATCCAAAGAAGCAAAAGCAGAAGTCTATGTGTACGACAGGGCTCCCTAACCCTGCTTACTCAGATCAATTACCTTAAAAGTCAATAATGAGAATCAAGGGAACCCTCTAGAATAGCATACATGTTGTCCGTGGGGGGGGGGGTGTTCCAGTGTAGGTGGAAACTGGTGAAAGCAAGTTCGACTCATACAAGTACTTTCCTCTTACAGAAGAACAAATTTGGATCCAAGCCATCAAAAGAATATCTAAAGTAATGAGAATAATCCTGCCCAAATTAAGCTGATGTGATCCCTCATTGATTTCCATGGGAGAGATTTAAGCATGCACTTTATTTCTCCACTGCACTCAACAGGCCTTAATCTCTGTCATTGAAATCACTGAGGGCAATAAATGCTTAACTTCCTCTGGATCCTCCTTACACTGTGCTACAATAATCCTAACAGGATAGCTGTTTCTCACTGCCAGGGAACTGAAGGAGTCAAAGATTTTATAGATCTGCATGGCAAAGAGATCTCTCCTCCATTTTAAACAACAGCACAACACTATAATGTTTATAAACCTACAATGTCAGAAGAAGGATTAACTTGAAAAGCAAAATATAACAACAAAGGGGATAATCCATCCCCAGACAGGCATGGCTTCTTTTTCATGGATCAGCATAAACCTGGTGAAGCCTTATATTCCCTAAACAATTGGGCCCATGTGAAAGGAGGCTGGAGGTATGTGAGGTATGTATGCCACTTCCCAATCCCTGGTTTTTGTGGTGGTTATTTACAATGTTTTCATCTTAATTTTAAAATCAGTTTACTGTGCTGTTATTTTTTTAATGCATTCAATAAAACATGTATGAAATAATACAGTCTAGTGGTACTTGCCTACTATACTACACTGTGGTCAAACTGTGCTTATACTCAGAGAGAAACTCCCTCCAGTCATGGGGAATGGATTATTACAAAAATGAAAGAATCAAATGCCTTTTTTTTCTAGTAATGAAAATGCAAAGATGTAAAAAGAACACTCAAGTAAGACAAGGAATTGTGATGAAATTAAATTAATTCTTAGCATCTGTCTACACACTGAGGTCAGATAGAGACCTTCACCTGGAGGTAATATAGGAGAACTGTGTGAAATAGAGGTGACAAGGATGAGTTTTTAAAACTAATTGACAAACTAAATACTAACAAGTCACCAGATGGCATTAAAATGAGAGTTCTTAAAGAATTCAAATGTGCAACTGCAAAGCAGCAACACCAAAACAAACAGCAAAACTAACAAAAAATCATTGCAATGACTGTTCAGTTCATTAGTCAGAAACAAGATTTCCATGGCTGGAGAGAATTAAGCTCTCATTTCTGAAATAACCAGCAACCAGACAAATGATTTCACCCTTCTTTGGTCTGAGGTCCAGCACAGTGAATGTTCTTCCTAGAGCAGCGTTTCCCAACTAGTGGGCCACCAGATGTTGTTGGACCACAGTTCCCATCTTTCCTGACCATTGGCAATGCTGGCTAAGGATGATGGGACTTGTGGTCCAACAACATCTGGTGGCCCACTAGTTGGGAAAGGCTGTCCTAGAGAGTGATGCAAAGTGTCGAGTAAACCTGTTGGAGCCATGAGTATGTTGCTTTGACCCTGGCAAAACCTTTACCTTAAATGTGTTTTTGGATTGCATAGAGCTACATGTAAACTGGGAGGGGGGAAAGGTGTGTGACCTAGTGTCATGAAAGGATTTCCTTTGGAATATATATTGTAGCAGGCTTAACATTTGATTTGTGATTTTAAGAAAAGAATATCATTTTGAAGTAATTATCTATTGATTTATCCATTGTAAATATATGGAGATATTCCAACATTTCATCCAGCCAAGCTTATGGAAGCCTTTAACAGATATATTAATAGATATATTAATTGTTGTCATGCTAATCAAGAGCATTTACCCTTTGCAATTTCAAAAAGCAGAGTTAATATAATGCACAGTTGCACAGTGATAGCTCAGTGTGTAACTACAGTCTACAGAATCTTGATGTGACTTAGCTATGTCTCAAATCATCCATTTTGGTGTGTTGTGAACATCAGGATTATTTAAAAAGAGGTCAGTGAGCTGCTGATGACTCCATGCACTGGCTTCTTTGTGCTATCTGAGTATTGTTCTCCATCTTAGTAACTGTGCAACAGATGAGGTAATGAAGGCATCCTTAAAGGAAAGTGAAGCACAAGATATTGATGTGCCTTTTCTCTTATATAAGGTGCACTTTTGGACCATATCAGCCTCACTTGCATTGTAGGCCATTGGTATATTTTGTTATGATTTACTTTAGGGTGGTTGTGAGGATGAAAAGATGATAAAAATGTTGGCAAACTTAAAAAGCTATTACAAAAAGTAGGATGGTGTAGAGGATGGTTCAGATGAGAACTCAGCGTGCAGAACCTACATGTAATATGTGAGTATAGATTGGATCCTGCCTGCACACTCAATCTAGGCAAGCCAGTCCCAGTAGACAGCCACACATTGGATTTGCCAAGGACCTACATGCAAAGTCCAATGCTGTGGTTGTTGTTATATGCTTTCAAGTTGATTACGACTAATGGTTACCCTATGAATCAGCGACCTCCAAGAGCATCTGTTATAAACCACCCTGTTCAGATCTTGTAAGTTCAGGTATGTGGCTGCCTTTATGGAATCAATCCATCTCTTGTTTGGCCTTCCTCTTTTTCTACTCCTTTTGTTTTGCCCAGCATTATTGTCTTTTCTAGTGAATCGTGTATACTCCTTATGTGTCCAAAGTATGATAATCTCAGTTTCATCATTTTAACTTCTAGTGATAGTTCTGGTTTAATTTTTTCTAACACCCAATTATTCGTCTTTTTTGCAGTCCATGGTATTCTCAAAGCTCTCCTCCAACACCACATTTCAAATGAGTTTATTTTTCTCTTATCCGCTTTTTACACTGTCCAACTTTCACATCCATACATAGAGATCGGGAATACCATGGTCTGAATGATCCTGACTTTGGTGTTCAGTGACACATCTTTGCATTTGAGGACCTTTTCTAGTTCTCTCACAGCTTCCTTCCCCAGTCCTAGCTTTCTTCTGATTTCTTGACTATTGTCTCCATTTTGGTTAATGACTGTGCCAAGGTATTGATCCTTGACAAGTTCAATGTCCTCATTGTCAACTGTAAAGTTACATAAATCTACTGTTGTCATTACTTTAGTCTTCTTGACGTTCAGCTGTAGTCCTGCTTTTGTGCTTTCCTTTTAAACTTTCATCAGCATTTGTTTCCTGCTGGGAGGAAGGGTAGGATATAAATCAAATAATAAATAAATAAATAAATATCATTACTGGTTTCTGCTAGTAGTATGGTATTGTCTGCATATTATTGATATTTCTCCCTCCAGTTTTCAAACCTCCTTCATCTTGGTCCAATCCCACTTTCCGTATGATATGTTCTGTGTATATAAACAAATAGGGTGATAAAATACAGCCTTGTCTCACACCCCTTCTAATCAATATGGGAACCAATTGGTTTCTTCATATTCTGTCCTTACAGTAGCCTCTTGTCCAGAGAATAGGTTGTGCATCAGGACAATCAAATGCTGTGGCACCCCCATTTCTTTTAAAGCATTCAATAGTTTTTCTTGATCTACACAGTCCAATGTTAGTAGACCTGAATATCCTGGTTGCATCTGAGAGTCTTTTTTCTTTGATTTTTAGGTTGAGTTTTTTTCATGATTCTAAACCTGCCCACCTCCCGCAATTCCAAATTGTGGGCGGGCAGGCTGGAAAGAAACTTTTATTTTGATTATTCCTTATTCATCAGTATTGCATTTATTTATTTATTTATTTATTTATTTATTTATTTATTTATTTAATTTGTATCCTGTCCTTCATCCCAGCAGGAGCCCAGGGTGGCAAACAAAGCACTAATACACTTTAAAACATAATAAAAACAGATCTTAAAATACATTAAATCAAAACAACATTAAAAACATTAAAAAAACAACTTTTAAAAAGGATTAAAAACATTATTAAAAACATATTAAACAATTCTGACACAGATGCAGACTGGGATAGGTCTCAACTTAAAAGGCTTGTTGAAAGAGGAAAGTCTTCAAAAGGTGCCAAAAAGATAGCAGAGATGGCGCCTGCCTAATATTCAAGGGAGGGAATTCCACAGGGTAGGTGCCGCCACACTAAAGGACCATTTCCTATATTATGCAGAACAAACCTCCTGATAAGATGGTATCTGCAGGAGGCCCTCACCTGCAGAGTGCAGTGATCGAATGGGTATATAAGGGATAAGAAGGTCTTTCAGGTATCCTGGTCCTGAGCTGTATAGGGCTTTGTACACGAAAACTAAAACCTTGAACTTGGCCCGGTAGCAAATGGGCAGCCAGTGCAATTCTTTCAGCAGCGGGGTGACATGTTGGCAATACCCTGCCCCAGTAAGCAGTCTCTTCGCTGCATTTTGCACCAGCTGCAGCTTCTGGACCAACCTCAAGGGCAGCCCCACATAGAGCGCATTACTCTAATCCAGCCTACGGGTTACCAGTGCGTAGACAACAGTGGTCAGGCTATCCCGGTCCAGAAACGTCCGCAGCTGTCTCACCAGCCGAAGCTGGTAAAAGGAACTCCTAGCCACTGAGGTCACCTGGGCCTCTAGCGACAAAGAAGGATCCAGGAGCACCCCCAGGCTACGGACCTGCTCTTTCAGAGGGAGTACGACCCCATCCAAAGCACGCAATTGACCAATTATCCGAACTCGGGAACCACCAACCCACAGCACCTCCGTCTTGCTAGGATTCAGACTCAGTTTATTGACCCTCATCCAGCCCACCACTGAGTCCAGGCAGTAGTCCAGGGCTTGCACGGCCTCTCCCGATTCAGATGTCATGGATAAATAGATCTGGGTATCATCAGCATACTGGTGACACCTTGCCCTGATGACTGCTCCCAAGGGCTTCATATAGATGTTAAACAGCATGGGGGACAAGATGGTACCCTGCAGCACCCCACAGCACAGCTGCCAGAGGGCCGAAAGACAGTCACCCAAAGCTATTCTCTGAGAACGTCCCTGGAGATAGGATCGGAACCACTGTAAAACAGTTCCTCCAATGCCCATCTCACCAAGTCGGCCCAGAAGGATACTATGGTCAATGGTATCAAAAGCTGCTGAGAGATCAAATAAGAACAACAGGGTCACACTCCCCCTGTCCTTCTCCCGATAATGGTAATCCACCAGGGCGACCAAGGCCGATTCAGTCCCATAGCCAGGACTGAACCCAAACTGGGATGGGTCAAGATAATCTGGTTCATCCAAGAGTACTTGCAGTTGTTGCACCACAACCCTCTCAATCGCCTTCCCTAAGAAGGGGGTATTTGCAACCGGTTGGTAGTTGTCACAAACCAATGGGTCCAGGGTGGGCTTTTTCAGGAGTGGTCGAATCACTGCCTCTTTCAAGGTGGCTGGAACCACTCCCTCCCGCAATGATGTGTTGACCACACCCTGGATCTGTTGGGTCAGACCCCATTGGCAAGCTTTAATAAGCCAAGAAGGGCAAGGGTCGAGAGGACACATTGCTGGCTGCATCATCGCAAGCACCTTGTCCACGACATCAGGTCACATCAGCTGAAACTGTTCCCAAGAAGTTGCAGCAGATTTTGCACTGAACACCTCATTGGGGATTACAGTAGATGTGGATAGGGCATCAAGACTCCTACGGAGGCGAGCAACTTTACCCTCAAAGTGCCTTGTAAACAATTCACAGTGGGCCTCCAAAGGGTCTAAGACTCCATTTCCTGGAGTTGATGTCAACAGACCCCTGACAATACGGAAAAGCTCCACCTGATGGCTACTTGAGGATGCGATGGAGGCAGAGAAGTGGGCCTTCTTCACTGCCCTCACCACCACACAGTAGGCACAGTTATGATGTTTTACTCATGCCCGATCAGCCTCACAGCACATCTTTCGCCACTTGCGCTCTAGCCGTTGTCCACCCTGTTTCATTGCCCTTAGCTCACTGGTGTACCAAGGGGCAAGCTGGGCTCCACAGTGCCGGAGAGGGTGCTCGGGGGCAACTGTGTCAAGAGTGCGACGCGCCTCGCTGTTCCACAGCATGACAAGGGCTTCAACAGGGTCACCTGGTCTATCTATTGGGAACTCCCTCAGGGCATTCAGGAATCCAGTGGATTCCATTAGGCTCTGGGGACGGACCATCTTAATCTGCCCACCACCCCTGCAGGGAAGGATTGGAGCCATAAGTCTAAACTTCACCAGGAAGTGATCTGACCATGACAATTGGGTGGCATCCACCGCTGCTATCTCCAGATCACCCCTTCCTCCATCTGGAGTAAAAACCAAGTCGAGGGTGTGCCCTGCCCTATGTGTTGGGCCAGTAACAATTTGTGACAGCCCCATGGTCATCATGGAGGCCATGAAGTACTGAGCTGGAACACTAGAGGCAGCCTCAGCATGGACATTGAAATCACCCAGCACTATCGTTCTGGGCTGCTGCAACGCCACAGCTGAGATGTCCTCTACCAGCTCGGTCAGAGAAGCTACTGGGCAGCAGGGTGGATGGTACACCAGCAGGAACCCTAGTTTACTGTCTCTTTTGCCCAACACCAGGTGCAGGCCCTCACAGCCAGCTCAAAGACAGAGTTCTCCTTCCCCCCATCCCTGCATCCTGTGCTGGTGCTGCAGCGAGTATCCAGATGGGCAAAGCTGGGTCAGATCAAGCCCTCCAAGCTCACCCACCCAGGTCTTGGTAATACACACCAAATCAGCACCTTCACAATCAAGTCATAGATGAGAGTGGTCTTATTGTGTACTGATCTGGCGTTAAACAACAACACACACAGGCCAGTGGGCACAGCAGATAAGCAATGAGGAACCCATCCATGAGAGGAGTGGCAGCAAGGAACAAGGTGCAGATAAGCCTTGCCTTCACATTCTCGGGTAATTCATCACCTCCCCATGGCTCTATTTCCCCCTGCCTGTAATCACTGAAATTGTTCCTCCATACTAAAACTCCTCCTAAACACCTAATGTGGGCCCAACACAAGCCCACCAACAAAGCCTGCCGGAGCGAATTATCCCAGTAGGCCTCTGTGAGGATTGGGAACAGTCACACCCATTCAAACTTTTTCACACAGGGCCCATCTACTCCCCCTCCTGTCTCACACCCAGGGAAGGCCAGCCTTCTGCCAGTTACAGACTCTCACTCTGAAGGCATGTGGTGACTTTCTCCTCTCATTCAGTTCACTGCAAAGGCTCCCACCCTGTGCAGGAACTACACATGTACCACATGCCCTCCCCACCACCAATCTCCTCTAGACTGGTTTAACAGAAAACAAATTTTAAAAAAACAACAAGAAAAAGTAATAGAAAAAGTAATAGAAGGGGGGTAGCGCCCTTGCCCTCGGGACTCCCTAAGGGGCTCCCCAAGGGCAGCTGGGCTTTTATGCCTCCTGGCCCAGCCAGCAGCTGTTGCAAGGGGCTGTGAGATTAACTGCAGCCTCTCTCTGGAGCAGGGACAGGCAGGGGGTCCCAGTCCTTGCAGCACTTACCAGGGACTTCAGCTGTCTGGACAGACAGCAGCCCAAAGGAGCTAGTATCAGGCACCCAGATGCCAGATACTCACTCCCAGGGCAGGTCTTCCTCAGTCCCCTCATGCTGTAGCTGGTGGAATTTATATCAATTCCACCTTTCCTCCAAGGAGCTCAAGGTGGCATTCATGGATCTCATTTTCTTCGTTTTGTCCTCACAACAACTCTGGGAGGTAGGTTAGGCTGATAAACAGTGACTGGCCCAAGATCACACAGTGAGTTTCATGACTGATTTTAACCCTGGTCTCCAGGATCCTAGTCCACTTATCCACCATATTCCACCTTCTGGAAAAAAGATGTAGAAGTTAATAAGGTAGGAAAGGGTATTCATGTGGGATCCCTTGTTTACAGTCCTGTGTGGCACTTTTAAGACTAACCAATTCAGGCTGCAATCCTGTACATACTTATCAAGGAGCAATCCTCATGGAATTCAGTGGGCTGTGACAGCAGTGACCCCTTATGAACCAAAGTAATACACCTAGGTGTCAAGTATTTAAGTGCCCATTGTCACTTTGCAAAGGAGAAGATAGGGAGAGAACTATAACAGGTGAGCGTCACACAACTTTTCTCCCAGCTGAGAAGATACGGAGAAAACCTGAACTACTTGACCATGTGACTTCTCATTGGCCATGCCCTGTGGCTTCTCATTGGCCATGCCCCCATGACTTCCTAGCAGCCCCACCAGGTCCAATGGACACCAGCTGCCACTGGACTTAACCCTTCACTGATTTGCTTCATATGCAGATGTTAAGGTACGTTAGAAACATATTCATCATAAATTTGCTGAAAACTGAAGAACCTTCAATTGCAGCCCATAGCCGGGAAATGAAGAGGCAAGACAAGATGAAGATCAAGGGCCACGTTTATTGAAATAAAGCCAATTAAATGCTTGATTGCATAATAAATAATCTGCAGACACAATTGCGGGACCTAACTCATACCCAATCAGGTGAGGACACCCTGCCATAGAAAAGGGGGTGGTCCAAGCCCAATCCCCTTCTCCGGGCCCCATCCCCACAGAGTGGTTAGGGACGCCTTCCTGATCCACCCTCCTCTCAGGGCCACACAACTCTGAATGGGTGTTTGAGGTTATCCCCAAAGGTGAGCCTTACCCTGCCAAAAGGCTGCACAACCCGGAAGGCAGGCCTCAGAACTCACCAGTCACCTTAAAGGGTGCCTAAGGGTGCTCACCAAACCCTACGCTGTGAAATGCCTGTGAAATACCACCAAATGTGACCAAATTAACCTATTTACCAGATTAAACTACTTGGTTGGGCAACAAATCAGCCAAATCAACTTAAGCCAGAATAGCCAAATAAGGATGAGCCAGTCAGCTGAATTGGAAGAACAGTACAAGGTAGGCAAAAAACTTGCCAGCAAATGAAGGCTGACGAGCTAAACATTCATACCTGGCCCCTAGGCAACCAGATAAACTTGTACTGCCCTAAGGGAGGGTATGTGGGTGTCGCACAAGGCCACACAGATGCTGAGGGGAGATGGAGCAGGGCTTAAATACCCACCCTGCTCCATCTCGTGTGTGACGGTGTGCGTGGCCACACTGCACCAAAAGGGGAGGGGCTTTGAAGCCATGCCAGGTCATCCCCAACAAGGGCCATCCATCGCCAGAGCCCTTGGGTCTGATGATGGCTGGAAATGACGCCTTGCTCGCCGGCCAGCTGACAGGCGGGGCATAATTGCCGATGGGGGCGAAGCTGCCGCCTCCATCCTTAAGTGGGGCAAAGTCATGCGTCGCGCCTATGACGTTAGCGCAACTCGGCTGAAGGGAGAGGAGAAGCTGGTGGGCCTATTTAAGCCCAGCCGGCCCTCCCACCTTCCTCTTTGGATTCGCGATGGCTGCGAGGGACAGATGGAGTGGCTGAAGATTTCGGCGGCCATTTTCTTCACTGCCATTTTTTTTCACTCCATGTTTGGTGCCATTTTAAAGGTGCTTGTCGGCAGGGGAGTCAGCCGCATTTCCAGGCCATTCAGGCCTCGATCATGGGCCGTTTCAGGCCTTAGGATTTCCCCTGATGGGAAAATTTAAAGAGGTGGACTCTAGCGCCTCGCTGGGCCAGTGGCTGTAGCAAGCCTAGTTAAGGGGGCTTGCTCAGCCTGATGCCACGGGACACCCCCCCCAGCTGGTGGGAGGAAGTGGCTTTTCTGTACCTCCAGCGGTGCTGCCTCATGGTCGCTGCAGTGGCCAGTTTAAGCAAGATCACATATTTCCTTACAATTTTACCAAATATTGCTAATTACCTTATTTTATTTTATTTATTTATTTATTTATTTTATTCGATTTATTAGTCGCTCATCTGGCTGGAAACCCAGCCACTCTGAGCGACGTACAAAATAAAGGCATATAAACATCAGACATAAAAGTATATAAACATCAAAAAAGAAGCAATAAAACTAAACAACAAAGTAGAAGCTATCCCCCAACCCACACAGCCCAACCCAAAGATCAGAAAGTCCTCCTAAAGAAGCTCCCTTTTGAAGGCTGGAGGATGGGGCAAGGCAGGTGGAAGCAGCCTCCTCTGATGGCAACAGAGTCTCTCTCCCCTCATAGTCCTTCTCTTGAGGCAGCTCCCTTTTGAAGGCTGGAGGGTGGGGCAAGGCAGGTGGAAGCAGCCTCCTCTGATGGCAACAGAGTCTCTCTCCCCTCATTGTCCTTCTCTTGAGGCAGCTCCCTTTTGAAGGCTGGAGGGTGGGGCAAGGCAGGTGGAAACAGCCTCCCTTGATGGCAACAGAGTCTCTCTCCCCTCATAGTCCTTCTCTTGAGGCAGCTCCCTTTTGAAGGCTGGAGGGTGGGGCAAGGCAGGTGGAAACAGCCTCCCTTGATGGCAACAGAGTCTCTCTCCCCTCATTGTCCTTCTCTTGAGGCAGCTCCCTTTTGAAGGCTGGAGGGTGGGGCAAGGCAGGTGGAAGCAGCCTCCTCTGATGGCAACAGAGTCTCTCTCCCCTCATTGTCCTTCTCTTGAGGCAGCTCCCTTTTGAAGGCTGGAGGGTGGGGCAAGGCAGGTGGAAGCAGCCTCCTCTGATGGCAACAGAGTCTCTCTCCCCTCATAGTCCTTCTCTTGAGGCAGCTCCCTTTTGAAGGCTGGAGGGTGGGGCAAGGCAGGTGGAAGCAGCCTCCTCTGATGGCAACAGAGTCTCTCTCCCCTCATTGTCCTTCTCTTGAGGCAGCTCCCTTTTGAAGGCTGGAGGGTGGGGCAAGGCAGGTGGAAACAGCCTCCCTTGATGGCAACAGAGTCTCTCTCCCCTCATTGTCCTTCTCTTGAGGCAGCTCCCTTTTGAAGGCTGGAGGGTGGGGCAAGGCAGGTGGAAGCAGCCTCCTCTGATGGCAACAGAGTCTCTCTCCCCTCATTGTCCTTCTCTTGAGGCAGCTCCCTTTTGAAGGCTGGAGGGTGGGGCAAGGCAGGTGGAAGCAGCCTCCTCTGATGGCAACAGAGTCTCTCTCCCCTCATAGTCCTTCTCTTGAGGCAGCTCCCTTTTGAAGGCTGGAGGGTGGGGCAAGGCAGGTGGAAGCAGCCTCCTCTGATGGCAACAGAGTCTCTCTCCCCTCATTGTCCTTCTCTTGAGGCAGCTCCCTTTTGAAGGCTGGAGGGTGGGGCAAGGCAGGTGGAAACAGCCTCCCTTGATAGCAACAGAGTCTCTCTCCCCTCATAGTCCTTCTCTTGAGGCAGCTCCCTTTTGAAGGCTGGAGGGTGGGGCAAGGCAGGTGGAAGCAGCCTCCTCTGATGGCAACAGAGTCTCTCTCCCCTCATTGTCCTTCTCTTGAGGCAGCTCCCTTTTGAAGGCTGGAGGGTGGGGCAAGGCAGGTGGAAACAGCCTCCCTTGATGGCAACAGAGTCTCTCTCCCCTCATTGTCCTTCTCTTGAGGCAGCTCCCTTTTGAAGGCTGGAGGGTGGGGCAAGGCAGGTGGAAGCAGCCTCCCCTGATGGCAGCCGAGTCTCTCTCAACAAGAACAACAACAACAACAACAATAATAATAATAATAATAGGTACATTATTATTGTATAATATAATTATAAACCTAGTATTTCAATAGCAATGCCACCCAAAAAGGAAAAAGGGGGAGCAAAAGGTAAGGGGAGGGCTTGTCGGCCTCCACAAAAGTGCCCTCCCCCGGCGCCTGGCTCTTCAGATGAGGAGGAGGCCCCCCCTTGGGTAGCTATTTTGACTTGCCTTGAGGCTTTAGAGCGGGGGAGGAGGTTTTCCCCAGATCTGGGGCCCTCATCATCCGTCCTCACTAGCAGGGCTGCACCCACTCCCAGGATTCCCACAGGGGTGGTGGTGGGGTTACTCCCAGGGAACCTGAAGCCACCCCTGGGACCTCCACTGGAGTTGTTGCCAGGCAGAAATGTACCATGGCTAAGGGCATGGCAGTCACAGGACAGCAGGGTATTAACAATGATGTGCTTGCATTGATCCTAGCGTGACTTGATGCGCTGGAGACTTGCCCTGAATCAAGCCAGATAGCGAGCAAGAGGCCAGCAAGTACTGTAACATTAACTGTGGCAGCAGTTATTCAGGACGTGTTATCTACACCTGAAGTTGGACTCACATCACCTGCTGCGGGGGAAAGCCAGGCTGTATGCGCTACAGTGCCGATGATGGGTGCAGGTGAGTCTGCCCGGCCTGCTCAAGCTGCGGGGGGGGTCAGGTTGGGGGTGGCCGCCTTGGGGGCCATCGGTCACTACTCCAGGAGCAGCATGCACTGCTCCGCCTAGATAACAAGCTAGTGGTACGTCCCAGCCACCTCTCCAGGCAGCATGCAGCCAAATGTGGCAGCATGCAGGCTCTGGACAGGTGATGACATCAGTCATGTCAGCCGAAGGGCTCACACCCACATCCATACTTGCTGGGGAACTGCAACAGCCTACAGCAATGGCAAGTCAGGGTGCTCTATCTGACACTTTGGGGTCAGTGGCAGCTAATGCCATCCCTTTTGGGGAAACATCAGTCACTTTAGGTTTTCACCTGCTCCCATCTACAAAGGACAAGATTTGGCAAGGGGAGTACGTGGATGTATTTTCCTTGTTATATAGGGAACACCCCAAGACGGACAAGGACAAAGACGCTGAGGGCGATGTTGAGAGGCCTAGGTGCCGGAGGGTTGACCGTACCTGGGCCAATTGGCTGCCTGCTTTGTTTATATATGCTGGAGTGATGATGGAAAGGCAGCCCCAAAGAAGGCTTTCTCTCTTGAAGTACTTGGATATAATCTATAGAGCTTAAGTTGAGTTCTCAGGGCTGGGCTGGCTGTCTTACAACGAGGCTTTTCACATGCGGGTAGCATGCGATGGGTCTCTGCCGTGGGACAGAAGGGAACCTGAATTATGGCTGCAGTTCATGACTGCAGCCAGGGCCATGACTGGAGACAGGTGTGACAGTGGGCATCTTCTCAGCAGGTAGTCAGCTGCTACCCTTCCCCACGTTACTGCGGGGCAAGGGGTTCAACCACGGCTGTTGTGCTGGGACTTTAATGCCCGGGGGGTCTGCGCATGCAACCCATGTCATTACCGACACGACTGTGCCGTTTGTGGAGCTGCACACCCTTCCACTGCCTGTCCCAGAAACAGATTCTATTGGGGAGGTGGTAAGGACCAACAGGGGGGCAGAAAACAGCCCCCACCGGGAGTTACTCAAGGAAAAGGGCCCCTTCCCAATTAAGTTGCAAGTTTTGCGGGCCTTACTTGCTGGTTACCTGGCAGTTGGGGATGCCCGCTTTTTATTACAAGGGTTTTTGTCAGGCTTCCATATTCCTTATGACGGTCCAAGGGTCGCCTTCATGTCCCCCAATTTAAAATCTATCATGGGCATGGAGGCACTTGTGCAAACGAAAATTGATAAAGAAGTGCAGGCAGGGTGGGTACTTGGCCCATTTCAATCACCCCCCTTCCTAATCTTAGGGTATCCCCTTTAGGTATTGTGCCCAAAAAGGCAGCTGGGGAATTTAGATTAATACATCACCTGTCATACCCACGTGGACAGTCAGTTAATGATTTCATTCCTGACAGTCTATGCACTGTCCACTACACCTCTTTTGACACTGCAATGCGCATGGTGTGCGCTTGTGGCCAAGGTGCCTCCATGGGCAAATGCGACATCAAATCCGCCTTCCACCATCTACCCGTCCACCCTGAAGATTTTGAACTTTGGTTTTGCTTTTGCAGAAAAATTTTACATGGATCGAGCATTGCCTATGGGATGCTCAATCTCTTGCACAGTTTTCAAACGTTTTAATACCTTCTTGGAATGGGCTATTAAAAGATGTACTGGGCTGGATTCGGTGGTGCATTACTTGGACGATTTTTTATTTGCGGGTAGTGTTGGCACAGGTGTATGTCACCACTTAATGACACAGTTCCACGACTTGACAGAGGAACTTGGGGTTCCTTTAGCCATGGAAAAGACCAAGGGTCCAGCCACCGTTTTGACCTTCTTAGGCATTGAAATTGACTCTGAAAAACAATGCTGCAAGCTGCCCCATGAGAAGCTTCTTATTCTACATAGGAAGATCACAGAAGTCACAGGTGCCAAGAAAGTTTTTCTCTCCACCCTTCAAGAGTTGGCAGGGCACCTAAATTTTGCATGCTGGGTTGTAGCACCTGGCAGAGCATTCCTACGGCGAGTCTATGGTGCCATGGCAGGGCTCTCACAACCCCGCCATAGGTTTCGGGTTACAGCTGCATTACGCACTGACCTTGCCGTGTGGTCCTCCTTCTTACAAGATTTCAGTGGGATATCTTTTTGGAGGCAGGACAGACTTTTAGAGGCGGAATTACAGGTGCAGTCTGATGCATCTGGGGGTTGTGGTTTTGGGGTAGTCGTCGGGTCTTTCTGGTGTAAGGGACAATGGCCTCAGACATGGGTGCAGGAAGGTTTAGACAAGGATCTGACCTTTCTGGAGTTTTTTCCAATTCTTGTGGCAGTCTATCTGTGGGCCGGTGAGTTTAGGAACTCCACGGTCCACTTCTGGTGTGATAACATGGCCACAGTCCAGGTTATCAATTCTCTTAAATCCAGGAACACCAGGGTTATGGGTCTCATCCGTTTCTTTGTTCTCCAATGCCTGAGCTTTAATGTTCTGTTTCGGGCATGGCATGTTCCTGGCATTAATATCGATGTTGGTGATGCTCTGTCACGGAATCAGATGGATCGTTTCCTTCAGTTGGCACCGTGGGCCAGGGCTCAGCCGGAAGCCATACCCCCTGCGATTTGGGATTGGAGAACAGAGTCGGAAAGGGCCATAAGCTTTTCCATTGTCCCCAGCACGCTCACCAGTTACCGGAGAGCAGGTAGGGCAATGCAAGAATTCTGGGCCACCAAGGGCTATGCTCTGGAGTGGCCTATTCCAGTAAGTCACCTCATGGAATACCTGGTGGACGCCAGGAGACGGGGCCTGTCAGTCCATGCTCTTCAAGGTAAGCTGGCTGTGCTTTCCTTTTTAGCAAAGGCAGGTGGCTTTTTGGATCATGCGGGGGACTTTAGGGTTTGCTGCATGTTGACAGGGTGGGCCAGAGAACAACCCATCACACCTGATTCCCGTCGCCCTATCTCTCTCGACATGTTACTGGGCATGGTTGTGCAATGGGAAGCAATTTGCTCATCCAGCTACGAAACCAAGGTATTGCACGCAGTGGCCCTTACGCTGTGTTTTGGAGCTTTCAGGATTGGGGAGGTAGTGGCCTGCTCTAAGTGAGATCTATCTGGGTGTGCCCTCCAGCTTTCAGACGTCTTCATAGAAGGAGGTTGTGCCTGTATAATCCTGAGAAGGTCTAAAACAGACCAGAGGTGTAAAGGAAGATGCGTGCGTTTGGCCCCATCTTCGGTGCCTAACCTCTGCCCTGTATGGGCTTTACAAGTATTCTTAAGAGACAGGGGGTCTGGGGATGGATATTTATTTACCCATGCAAACCAGGACCCCCTCTCAATTTACCAGTTTTGGACTTTAACAAAAAGGGCTTTACAGGGTATTGGGCACGACCCAGCACAGTTTGGAACCCATTCATTTAGAATTGGAGCTGCTTCTACAGCAGCATGTTTTGGTTTTCCCCAAGCACAGGTACAGGCTGTTGGGCGTTGGTCTTCTGATGCTTATAAGGGCTATATTCACCCCTTTTAGAGGGCTGAGGAATGCGGGAGCTTAACAATTTGCATTTATTTTGACAGGTTGCTGGTCGGGGATGGAGCAGACATGCATCCTAATTTGCGGCCACAGCATGGTCTTCTGGGCAGCCCGGAGGGCAGCGAACTCGAGCGTCGGCTTGCAGTTGGGCCTGAGTAGATGGGCAGCTGTACAGTGGCTTGGCCAGCAAGGAATGCGTTGGGAGGGGTTCCTACCCGCTCTATTCCAGCAAGGTGTGGTGCGGACAACTCCGCAGGTTATGGTCATCCACCTCGGTGGGAATGACCTTGGCTTGATGCAGGGCAAGACCCTTATCATTCAGGCATGTGCTGACATGCAGCTTATAAGGCAACAGTGGCCTGGCATGTGTCTGATGTGATCAGACATGCTCCCACTCAGGGAGTGGCATGGTGTATGGGATCCATGGGCTATAGATCGAGCACGGAAGATGGTCAACCAGCGGATTCGGTTGGCCCTTCTTCGATATGGGGGGTTAACCATCCCACATCCCCACATTCAGCACTGGAAGGGTGAGCTTTATAGGGCCGACTTCTTTCACCTGTCTGACACAGGTAACGACTTATTTCTTGGGGACCTGCAGATGTGTCTGCGAGACGTGCTTCTCGGCAGTGGGGTAAAAGGGGACTAAATAGAGATTTGTCCCCTTTTTGTGGCGGGAAGGTGCAGGAAGGGAAATAGTTAAGGACAGCTAGGTGGCCCCCTTGGGCACCTTTGGAGGTGATTGACGGTTCTGGAGGCCTGTCTGGCAAGGCTTTGCGGCTCGAGGGCAGGATATGGGCTGCTTCTGGGGCCAACTTATCTCATCTACCCAAGGGTTATTCAACCCCGAGTGGGGATGATGTGGGAAGGCCCCCCTAATCAACTACAAGGTGTGGCCGGGGTAAGGGCAGATGGGCTTGCCCTTGCCCTGGCAGGGGCTGGTCGCCCAAGAGCTGTATGGCAAGCTACTTGCTTATAGATAGTCCTGCACCTAGATTTTCCCTCTGCAGGTCACTTTAAAATTGGGTTTGTCTGCTGTAATTTAATAAAGTGGCCCTTGTTCAACCCAAGCTGATGTGTCAGTGTCTTATTTCTCCCCTCAACGACAAATGTATCTGCTATATATTTTGGAAAGTTGCCTGTTTGCTATGCATTTGAACATCTCTTAAAATATCATAACCAAATTTTGTATGACAGTTCCTGAGATCAAGAGCTGTTTTTTGTCTATGTTTGGATACAGTGGGAATCATCTTGAATCAAGATGGCAGACTGAACGTTTCAAATCTGTACTGATTTTAAGTACTAATTTCAAAACAGCACTGATTTTTTTTTTTTTGCTCTCTTAGAATTCCTTGGCAATGCTGGGTACAAGGCTGCTAGTTTAAAATAAAGCAGGGACCAGAAACCTGTGGTCTCCAGATATGGTTGGGCTACAACTCCCGTCATCCCTGACCACTGGCTATTCTGGCTGGGGCTGGTGGGAGTCCAACTATAACTTGAGGCCCACAGGTTCTCCACCTAATCAGGGGATTCTTTATTTTGCATTTTCCCATCTGTGAAATAAAGCATGTTTTACAAAACAACTTTCTGTAGCACATGGGCTCAATGTAAGTAGAATGATAACAGTGTATCATGTGGTATAATGCATATTTTTTACATTCCCTTGCATAAATCTTTTTTTTTTAAAGCACTTTTCTTTTTTCTCTGTCTGGTGTGTAGAGTTAGGAAAAAGTGAATTTCCAAGTCATATTAGTGGGAGCTGAGTGCATCTCACCAACAACCATTCTTTTACACCTTTGACAAAGCTGAACTAAAACTCAAATGCAAACTAACTCCAGTTAATATACCACATAACCTCTTAAAAGACACATTTAACTCCAATTTCACAGCAGATGTGAATGTCACTCTGCCCTGCCTCACCCTCTACTTTTCAGTTTTAAACCTTTTGGCTACTGGCCTTTTCCATTTTTTGGCTAGCTTCTCAAATTGTACAGGAAGAGAAATAGAGTTAGAAGAAGCAGTGAGTTAGAAGGTATATTTAAAGTCACAAGTGTTTCCCAAAGTTGGGAAATATTAAAGGATTAATTTCCTGGAGGATACAGTCAGCTTATTGAAAGGACATGGTCGGTGCAAATCAATTACACGGATTGCAAGAAAAATATGATAGAAATGTTTCTGAAAGAACTCATTGCAATGACAGAATGTGGTAGCATACCAAAAGTAGTATGCATATTAACCTGTCTTATTAAGGCACAGGAAACAATATAGCCACATCGGGTGATGCAGTAATGGTTTCCAGTTTATAGCTCAGGAGGGTTACTAAGCAACTACTAGGTAGCCTGTGTTTTTTAAAAAAATGTTTTGGTTTAGAGCTTTAGATAGATATCTAAAACTCATTTCCGGTTCTTTTTTCCCTTTAATTTTTCTTTAACTTCATAACTCTCATTTTCTGAGAGCCTGTACATTTCCATATATAAATGAGGGGGAGGGATTTTAAACTTGTCATAGGGAATGCCGATTAGCTCAAAAACATGGCACCACAGCCTTGATGGCAGCCGGAAGGCTTCATGCAAAGCTGAGTGAAAAATCCCAGGGATTTCAATGAGCCCCAAAGCAATAAATGCACCCTGTTTTTCAGGGAAAAATCCCTGCGCATGATACAAAAAAAAAAAGACCTCAGTTGCTCTGAATGAACTATCTCAGATTACAAGCTGCAAAATGGCAAAAGAGGTCCCACCTGCACGATACATTTAAAGCAGTATTATACCAATTTAAACAGTAATGGCTTCCCCCCCAAAATCCTGAGAACTATAGTTTAAGGATCCTAAGACTTGTTAGGAAACCCCAATTCCCCTCATAGAGCTACAATTCCCAGAGTTCCCTGGGTAGAGGAATTGACTGTTAAACTGCTCTGAGAATTACAGCTCAAGTGCAAAATAGTAATTTAGAAAGTAGGGTGGACATACACTTAGAACATGTGCACCTCTGAGTCTATCTCAGCCCAAGAAGTTATTCACTAATAGGCAAAAAACCATGCGGTTTAACAACATACCTGTAGCAACAGATATTTCTATCAAACTTTAAAATCACACAAACTTTAAAATTGGACTGTGAAAGACCAACCCAAATTGTGTTTGCATTTTGACAAATTTGTAGGGCAGTCCAATATCTCAGAGAGGAGGTCGGGTCTCCTGCTCCACTGGTGCATTCACTATAGCTGCACAATATCCCTGCTTTTTAAAGTTTGATAGAAATATCTGTGGGCTATAGATATGTTCTTAAACTGCAAGGTTTTTTTGCCTATTAGTGAATTTCCCTGCTTTTTAATCTGTGAGGTAAGAAATGGGATCCTGTGCAAGTTTGCTGAGAGTGGATCGATCATTTGCATGCTTTTTGAGTTCAGTGGGATTATTCCCCTGCAATCATGCTTAGGATAGGTGAAACTGACCATGGGAAGGGGAGGGGAGGAGGAAGGGGGAGGGGAGGAAATACAGAGGGGAGGACTGGGATGGGAGCAGGCAGGAGGGGGAGGGGAGGAGGACAGGTTTGATCATTTGCATGTGTATTGAATTCAGTGCTATTTACTCCCATGCAACCATGCTTAGGATAGGTAAAAGTGACCAAGGGGGAGGGAGGGAGGGCTGGAGTGTGCAGGGGAGGAGAAAGAAGGAAGGGGGGGAGGAGAGGAGAGAGGAAGCAGGGGAAAAGCAGGCCTGATCATTGGCATGCTTATTGAGTTCAATGGGATTTATTCCTATGCAATGATGGTTAGGATAGGAAAAACTGACCATGGGGGAGGGGGAAGGGGAAGGAGCGTATTGAAGGGGGACAAAGGAAGGGGGAGGGGAGGGCAGGTTTGATCATTTGCATGCTTATAAAGTTCAATGGTATTTACTTCCCTGCTATCATGCTTAAGATAGGTAAAACTGGCCATGGGGATGAGGAAGGGGGGAGGAGGGGGAAAGGGAAGGAGGGGATTGGAAGGGAATGGGGATGGGTAGGGAGGGGCAAAGGAAGGGGGAGGGAAGGGGCAAGATGAGGGATTAGGAGGAAGGAGAAGGGAGGGTGGGTTTGATCATTTGCTTACTTTTTTAGTTCAATGGGATTTATTTCTGTGCAATCATGTTTGAAAATGGAAATGGACTGCCTTCAAGTCAATCCCGACTTATGTTGACCGTATGAATAGTGTTTTCATGGTAAACGGTATTCGGAGGTGGTTTTACCATTGCCTTCCTCTGAGGCTGAGAGGCAGTGACTGCTTCATGTGCTTCATGGCTGTGTGGGAATTCGAACCCTGGTCTCCCAGGTCATAGTCCAACACTGACCTGGGGGAGGGGCAGGGAGGGGAGGGGAGGAGATTGGGTGGTGGGCACTGGGGAGAAGGGAAGCCCCTTTCCTTTCCAAAAGGAAAAAACTGTGAACAGTATCATTGCTTTTCAGCCTTTCCCCCACCTTTTTATTCTACAGCAGGCACATCTAGCCTCCCACCCAAATTTAAACCAAAGCTGTCCCTGGCCACATCCACACCAGGCCTTTATTTCACTTTGGACAGTCATGGCTTCTCTCAAATAATCCTGGGAAGTGTAGTTAGTTAAGGGTGCTGAGAGTTGCTAGGAGACACCCTGTTCCCCTCACAGACTTCAATCAGAGCAGTTGATTGTTAAACCACTCTGGCCACTGGAACTCTGTCAGTGGAATAGGAGTCTCCTCTCAGCACCCTTCACAAACTAGACTTCCCAGGATTCTCTGAGGGAAGCCATGACTGTCTTAAGTGAAATCAAAGTCTGGTGTAGGTGTGGCCCCTTGATTAGCCAAGCCAAGCAGGTGTGAGTCTGGCTTTTAGAACACTGACAGTTGGTTCTTACTGAGCATGCCCGCCCTTATCATTGGCTTCCAGCCAAAATGTCTTAAATTAATTAAATATCAGCCAGGCATTTTTTTAACTTTTATACTGCAGAAGATGAAGGTCAGAGTATGGGGTAAGGTCAATATTAGGATTACAGGTACTCTGTGAACATGGCTGATTTTTAATGAATTTCAACAGATTATGAGAACTCAAAGAAAAAAGTCCAAAAGGGCTCTGGAGGTTTTTTCTCTCTTTTTACACTCTGAACTGTCTCAGTAGTAGTACTTTATTGCAAACTTAGCCATAGGCCATGTGCATAGAGACATACATATAATAATAAAATAACATGCCATTTACAATATTGAGATGGGAAGATTACATCATAGTAACTAGCCCTTTAACAAAGGACTCTCTCAATTTTTGAGCGGCCAAAGCAAAGTTAGTGACTGCAAAAGTCATTGGCTTAAAATTGTCAGTTAAAAGAGCATTGACCTCTCTATCCGAGAAAGGAGCTAAAAAATCTAAAAAAAAGGATAAAAATTTTCTCCTGGGTTCTTCATAAAGAGGGCAGTAAAGTAAATAATGTACAATCTCCTCAATTGCCTTACAGCCATAGATGCATTGACGTTGGGCCACAGGAATGCCACGATACCTACCGTCAAGGTAGGCCGTGGGCATTACTTGAAAACGTAAGGCAGTGAAGGCTCTTCTAATAGGAGCTCTATCAAGGGCATCTAAATAATTCAACATAAAATGATTAAATTTAAAACATGGGAACCAAATTGAAAAAGGGGCCGTAGCTATGGACATTCGATCCTGGGCTGCATCATAATCGAAAATCCAATTACAGAGACCAACTTTACTTAGTTCCATCAGTTTAGTTAGGGAAAGGTCGTATTTAAGAAGTATCGACTGACATAACTTCGCCCACCCTCCCATCCGCATTTGTTCCTGCCAACTTTGTTTGGCTAGTGCTGAGTCCTCCATATTAAAAATGCAGAGCCAGTACCGTAAATATGCTAGATCGATATGGGCAGCAATTGAAGGTAAACCCAGCTCGGCTCTGAGATGGGCTGCTGGAGTCCCCATCGGAAGCCCTAGCACTTGTCTCATGAAACCATTCTGAATAGAATCTAGATTGGATCTGACAGTGGCTCCCCATAACTCAACCCCATATAAGATCTTCGGAAGGATTTTGGCTTTTAATATTTTTATCATTGGGGGCACGAGCTGACCCCCTCGTGTGAAAAAGAACCTTTTGGCTAGACCCAACGCTCGAGAGCCGGAGGAAGCCGCTGCCTTTAACTGTGGGATCCAAGAGAGACTGTTAGACAAGTTAATGCCGAGATATTTAAAGGTCGAAACCTGCTCTATTGGAGCCCCATTTAGTAACCAGCTGTTTTTGGTTTTCATAAATTTACCACAAACCATTATTTTAGATTTGGATTGATTGACCGTAAGGTTCTGGGAATGACAGTACTCCTCCAACTTTTGAATCATCCGCTTAAGACCTATTTTTGTTAGGGAGCATAAAGCCACATCATCAGCATATAAAAGAATGGGGATTTTTCTGGCACCAATTGAGGGGGGAAAAAAGGTAGGTGAAGTGAATGCCTCCACGATATCATTTATAAAGTAATTAAATAAAAAGGGGGCCAATAGGCATCCTTGCTTGACCCCTCTATGCACTGGGATTTTAGAAGATTAAAAAGCCATTCTTCCCATATCGCACCTGAATTACATTTGATTGGTAAAGGGCCCTAATCAGACAAAGCAATCTTTGATCTATATTCGCTTGGGCCAATTTTTGCCAAAGGAGCCCTCTGTCTACTGTGTCAAATGCCGCAGAAAAATCAACGAAAGCAATATATAAAGAAGGAAACACTTTAGATCTTGTTTTCTTAATTAAGTGATGTACACTTTGAACTGTCTATTCTCTCTGACTGTTTTGGGTATCATCATGAAAATTTAGAGGGTTGTTAAGCAAGCATTTCTGAGTTCAGGACTATAAATTTGGTAAGGTTTTGTTTTGAAATGAGCTTATGGGAAGCATCAGAATTGCATGGTCTCCCCGATGAGGTGCGCTTGGCGCCGATGTTACTATCTTTTCGGCGCCAAGTCAAAACCTTCCTCTTTTCCAAGGCATTTTAATCTAACTTAATCTAGTTTTAACTAAATGAATCTTTATTACAGAATGATAAAGTAGTACAAGAATGTAAGAAGAAATTAAAGGAGTTCTTTGAATATAATTTACATAAAGGAACAAGTGAAAATATTGTTTGGGATACAAGTAAGGCATTTATGAGGGGATACTTTATTAAATGTAATTCTGAATTAAAAAAAAAGAAACAACAGAAAATGCAATTAATTTTGGAAGAAATAAAACAAAAAGAGGAAGAATTGAAAAAGAATCCAGCTAAAGTTTCTATTGTAAATCAAATTAAAATGTTACAGAAGCAAGTATCAATGTTGACAGTTAGAGAAATTGAAAGGAAATTAAATTTTGCTAAACAAAGGACTTTTGAATTTGCAAATAAACCTGGGAAATGGTTAGCATATAAATTAAGAAAAGAACGTCAAAAAAATATTATTTTAAAGATACAAGAAGGAGATGAGACGCTGACAGACAATGTAAAAATCAAAAAGATTTTTCATCAATATTACTCAACATTGTATAAGTGTCAAGAAATTCCATCTGAAAAAATAGAAGAGTATTTATTTAAACAGAATTTGCCTAAAATTACAGATTTTCAGAGACAAGTTATTAATGGCCCTATTACGTCAAGAGAGATATCTGAAGCTATAAATAAAATTAAATTAGGAAAGGCACCAGGACCAGATGGGCTATCTGCAATGTATTATAAATGTTTGGAGGAAGAACTCCTGCTACCTTTACAGTCTACAATGAATTCTATTTTGCAAGAGGGAAAGATACCGGATAGTTGGAAAAATGCTAATATAACATTAATACCTAAAGAGGACCAAGATTTAACTAAAACAAAAAATTATCGGCCAATATCTCTACTGAATAATGACTATAAAATTTTTACAATGATTTTGGCTGAAAGATTGAAAATAATATTGCAACAATTTATTCAGGAAGATCAATCAGGGTTTTTACCTAAAAGACAATTACGTGACAACGTCAGGAATGTTTTGAATGTGTTGGAATATTTAGAACAACGAAATGATAAACAAGCAGCTCTGATTTTTTTAGATGCTGAAAAAGCATTTGATAATTTGAATTGGAAATTTATGTTCCAGGTTTTGGAGCAAATGGACTTTGGAGACAACTTTATAAAATGGATTAGATCGATTTATACATCACAGAAGGCCCAGATAATTGTTAATGGAGACTTAACGGACTCATGTGAAATACAAAAGGGTACAAGACAGGGATGTCCATTATCTCCCCTTTTATTTATTTTGGTTTTAGAAGTGTTGCTTAGAGATATAAGGCAAGATAAAAGGATTTCGGGATTAAAAATAAAAAAAGAAGAATATAAATTGAGAGCATTTGCTGATGATTTGATAATTGTACTAGAAAACCCTTTGGAAGGAATTCATATACTGATGGACAAATTAAAAGAATTTGGACCTTTAGCAGGATTTAAGATCAACAATCAAAAAACAAAGATGTTGGTGAAAAATTTAACTTTAAGGGAACAGAAAGAGTTAATGGACAAGACAGATTTTACAATAGAAAAAAAGTTGAAATATCTAGGCATCATCATGACAAATAAAAACTCAAAGTTGTTTCACAATAATTACGAAAAATTATGGACAGAGATTAAGAAAGACTTGCTAAGATGGGATAAACTACAACTGTCATTAATGGGTAGAATATCTGTGATAAAAATGAATGTATTACCGAGAATGATGTTTTTGTTTCAAACAATACCTGTAATTTCCTCTGATTTACCTTTTAAACAATGGCAAAAAGATATTTCTAAATTTGTATGGCAAGGAAAAAAACCAAGAGTTAAATTTAAATTACTTCAAGACGCTAAAGAAAGAGGAGGACTGGGATTACCAAATTTGAGACTTTATTTTGCTGCCTGCTGTTTAGTCTGGATAAAGGAATGGATCTTATTGAGGAATAAAAGACTATTGGATTTGGAGGGCCACAATCTGAAGTGGGGATGGCATGGATATCTATGGTATGACAAAGTAAAAGTAAATGTAGACTTTAATAATCATTTTATAAGACGTCCTCTGTTGAAAATATGGAATAGATACAAACCAAGGTTTTATTCGAAAATACCATTATGTGTCTCAAGTCAAGAAGCATTTTATAGAAGAGAAATGTCTGGAAAAGAGAAATGGTTAACTTATCAAGAACTATTAGAAAATGTACATGGAGAATACATAATGAAAGAGAGAGAACAATTGATAAAGGAAGGATATAGTTTTCATTGGTTTGCCTATTTACAATTGTTAGAAAGATATAAAATGGACAAGAAAATGTATGGGTTTGAAATAAATAAATCTGATTTTGAAATAGGTTTGTGTACAAATGATGAAAACATAATTGCAAAAATGTATAAACTTTTATTGAAAATGGATATGGAGGAAGAACAAGTAAAAGAGTGCATGGTAAAGTGGGCAAAAAATTTTGGTCATAACATACAAATGGATCAATGGGAAAATATGTGGAAAAAAGGCTTGAAATTTACATTATGTTATAATCTTAAAGAAAATTTTTATAAAATGATGTACCGTTGGTACATGACTCCAGAAAAGCTGTCAAAAATGTATAGTAATGTCTCTAATGTTTGTTGGAAATGTAAACAACAAGAAGGATCTTTTTATCATATGTGGTGGTCATGTAAAAAGGCGAAATTATTTTGGGCACAGATAGGTAGGAAGATGCAAAAAATTCTAAAGATAAATATTCAGTCAAAACCAGAATTTTTTTTATTGGGTTTTATGGATAAACAAATAGAAAAGAAATATGGAAGAATAATATTATATATGATTACGGCAGCAAGATTATTATATGCACAAAAGTGGAAAATGGAATCAACACCAACAATGGAAGAATGGTTATTGAAATTAATGGACTTAGTAGAAATGGATAAATTGACATGTTTACTTAGAGAAAAATCGACAGATACATTTCTTAAGGAATGGAAACCTCTCTTAGACTTTTTGTTGAAAGATCAAAATAAAATGATGATACTGGGATTTGACGATTAATTAAGACAGCCTATGGAGAAAAGGGACTCTGTATGTATACATTAAGGGACAGGTTTGATGTATATTATATACTTATAGCTGATCTGCGACAAATCGGAAGTCAACTATTTTATTTTCATTTTTTTGTTGATGTATTGTTATGTCTTTTTGACTTTGTTTTGTTTGTTTTTGGAAAAATTTGAATAAAAATTATTATAAAAAAAAAAAAAATCTAGTTTTAACATGTGCTGTAACTGTTTTTAGTTTTCTTACTCTCTTATATTGTTGTTGTATTTTATTATGGGATTTTATTGTATATATTTGTATTTCTTTGTTGTACACTGCCCAGAGAGCTATGCTAGTGGGGCGGTATAAAAATTTAACAAATAAATAAAAATAAATAAAAATGGGGGTATTTTCAATTTAACATTGCGGAATGTGAAAAATCCCTGCTGGCTCTAGTATACAGCCACTCTTGTGGCTGTATAATTTTCAGTGACAAAATTCATACAATAATCCATTCCTGGTTTCCCCTATACTTTCTTTGTTTCAGCAGTCTAATTCGCTGTTATTAAACAACTGAGACAAAACACACCAAAAAAATGTCCCAACAAACTGAAATATGATTGGGAACTAAATAATCTGACTCAAAACCACCTATAATGTGCATGTGGATACTTTATGAAAAATTAAAAGTGTGTGGATAATTTATACCCATCTGTCATAGCTGAATGAGCAAAAATCAATGTAACCAGTATATACAAACTGCTAAAATGCAATATCAAAACATTTGACCAAATACGTTTCAACAAGGTCTTCTTCACTGGTCAATCAATGCAAAGACACCAAATATACAATTCAGCATAAATCTATGTAACAATACAATTCACAGTACAACTCCATTTAAAACTGTAAAAATAAGATCTGTAAATTTCCTGAACGCCACACCAAAATATAAGATACTATCCACCTGTGTGAGCATTGTGAAGCTGTCCTTCCAATTTAAACCAATTTAATAAAATTATTTGGTTCATAAATCTACACAAGTATTTACAAGGCAGCACTTTTCAGCCCCTGGCTGAAACCTCCTTTTCTACAGTGTTTTCACTGCTGTACCACTCAAGTTCACAGCTGATAATACTGTTGTGCACCTCCCCCAATCTCCGAGCGGTGAGATTTCAGGGGTCCCTGCGCCCATCCAGGGTTTGGTTTCCTTTGAGGAGGTCAGCGGAGACTGCAGTGTCTTTATGAAATATGATTTGTTTATTTACACACATTACAACCTGAGCTCAAGGATGGAGGGGTTATTATTATTATTATTATTATTATTATTATTATTATTATTATTATTACTCTTTATTTTTATCCCACCCTTTCTCCAAAACTGGAACTCAGGGCGGCTTACAAATAAAAACCACACATAGGTAAAAACATACAAAAATATACAATTAAAATAGAATTAAACTATTTGTAACATTAAAACCATGAAACATACACTTAAAATACTAAGACAATTTAAAACGTTAAGAATAGGACCATAGAACAATACAATAAATGTATCAGCAGTCCAATAACCAGCTTTCCTATCTGGGTGCAGGGGCATCCTATAGCCATGATGCAGAGGGATAGCCTCTCTGCGTGCCTGCAGCCCCAGCCATTCTCTTGCACGCACTCAAAACTACAAGCACACTTCTGCCAGCTCCCAGGAGTGGGGGGAGGGGAATCCTCTCCTGAAGTGTTTCAATAACAGAAGGATCTTCCTGGCCCATTTCACCAGTTGCTGGTGCAACTAAATAGGCCCATTAACTACCTGGCCACTCTTATTATCAAAAGAAAGGACTCATCGGCCAGCAGAGCCAGTTCCTCATTCCAAGGTACAGGATTCCAAATCGGGCTGGAAAGGTGAGCCATAGAAATCATGCATTTCAACCCCCTATGCTCATAACAATACAGTACAGGGAGGGAACATTTAACTCCCCTCCCTAAGTTGTAGAGTTCAGATTGAGGGCTACCATTCTATATTCCTTGCCACCTCCTTCCCTGCATGATTGCTGTGGGGAAGAAGGGAGGATGAGCTGCCACTGTGAGCCCTCAGCTTAGGATCAAGCTAGATGTGATGCTAAATGAATCACTGGGAATTACAAATGTGGTTCTTTGTTTTTGTTTTAAAAGCAGGGCTGTGTGCAATTTAGCTTCCCTTCCTTATCCATGGTGGTTCTAACAAAAATTATCCCCCCCTGCCTGCAGCTGCTGTTATTGGATGTGATTCCCAGTGACATATTTAACATCATTAGTCTGACTCTTATACAAAGCAGCTCCTAAAGTATGCATGTAATATGCAGGTTAAAGGATGGTGCTATACGTATAGGTGAGGTTCAGATCAGCATCACTCCAATGCTGTCCCCTAGTACACCCTTTTTCTTTCTCCTGTGTAGATGAATGGTCATCATTCACTCACAGGAGAAAAGTCAAGTGCTAAATTTGGTGACATCTTTCTTCCTGTAAGCTGGAAATTTTACTCCACTAGTGATACTGGTGATGGTGCACATGATTTGCCTCTAAAGTGTTAACACAGGTACGTTTGAATCTCCATATGTGCATCTATACTCACTGAAAATTCAAATGCCACCCTGAGAGAGTGTAGCAGAATCTTTTGCTAGAATTAAACCCACATGTCACTCTTATGTGTGTACAACTTTGGCCTTGACCCCAATAAAACACACAGAAAGTAAAATAAAGAAGAAAGAAGAATGCTGCATTTTACAAGTAATGCAAGCAGTTTTCTAACATTTACGTCATTCATCTCTAATGGTCTAGATGGAATTCACTAATAGGCAAAAAAACAAAACCCAAACCCTTGTGGTTTAAGAACATACCTATAGCCAACATATATTTTTTATCAAACTTTAAAAAGCAGGGAAATTGGGCAGTGATAGTGAATGCACCAGGGGAACAGGAGACCTGACCCCCTCTCTGAGATATTGTATTGCCCTACAAATTTGTCAAAATGCAAATACCATTTGGGTTGGTCTTTCACAGTCCAATCCACTTCCTGTGTAGCTTGAAAGACTTTGGTAACATGTGCCTCTGAGCATATGGTGAGAGGTGGCAAGTTTTTGTGTGTGACTTATTAGTGAATTTCTTTGCTTTTTATTCCGGGAGGTAAGAAATGGGATCCTGTGCAAGTTTCCTGAGAATGGATTGATCATTTGCATGCTTATTGAGTTCAATGGGATTTACTCCCATACAATCATGCTTAGGATAGGTAAAACTGATTACGGAGGAAGAGGGAGGGAAGGAAGAAGGGCAGAGGAGAGGAGGGGGAGGGGAGCAGGTGGGGGGGAGGGGGAGGGCAGGTTTGAACATTTGCAAACTTATTGAGTTCAGTGGGATTTACTCCCATGCAATCATGCTTACGAAAGGTGAAACTGACCACAGAGGGAGTAGGAGAGGAGGGAGGGAGGCCTGGAGTGGGCAGGGGAGGAGGAAGAAGGAAGAGGGGAGGGGAGGAAGAAGGGAGGAGGAGGGGAAGGAGAGAATGGGAAGGAGAGGAGAGTGGGGAGGGGGAGGGGAAAGGCAGGTCTGATGATTTGATGCTTATATGTTCAATGGGATTTACTACCATGCAATCTTGCTGAGGATAGGTAAAACTGACCATGGGGGAGGAGGAAAAGAGGGGAGGTGAGAGGAGAGGAGAGGGAAAGAGGAAGGGAGGAGGGAGAGGAGGAGGGGAGGGCAGCTTTGATCATTTGCATGCTTTTTGAGTTCAATGGGATTTACTCCTGTATGATCATTCTTAGGATAGGTGAAACTGATCTGAGAGAGGGGCAGGGAGGAGAAAAGAGGGAGAGAAGAGGAGGAAGCTGACGGGGAGGAGATGGGAGGAGATTGTGTGGGTGGGCACTAGGCAGAGGGGAAGCCCCTTTCCATTCCAAAAGGAAAACACTGTGAACAGTATCATTCTTTTTCAGGGTTTCCTCACCTTTTTGTCTACAGCAGGCATTTGTAGTCTCCCACACAAATTTAAACCAAATCTGTTCCTGGCCACATCCACACCACCTTTATTTCACTTTAGACAGTCATGGCTCCCCCCAAAGAATCCTGGGAAGTGTAGCTTGTGAAGGGTTGCTATGAGTTGCTAGGAGATGCCCATTCCCCTCACAGAGCTACAATCCTCAGAAGAGGTGCTGACTGTTAAACCACTCTGGCCACTGGAGCTCTGTCTAAACTGATATAAAGGTCTGGCGTGGGTGTGGCCACCTGATTAGCAAGCCAAACAGCTGTGAGTCTGGTGTTTAGAACACTGGCAGTTGGTTCTTACTTACTTTCCTTAGTTCTCGTAGTTCTGTGCAGTCCCAATGTTCATTCCTAGGGTGCAATGTGTAGAGTAAGGTAGCAGTTGACCCCTCAAGGGAGAGGGGCTACTGACTCTTAAATTCACCAGGTTTATAGTTTGGGTCTCCATTGGACTGCATGTAATGTGAGAGGGGTGTTGAGGGTGTGACATGTAAACATTTGGGACTGCTGATAAGCCTCTTGTCTTCTGAGAAATGTTTACTATAATTCCTGATTTGGGGTAGTTGCTTTGCCTAGATGGTCACATTTCCTGTTAGAAGCATCTGTTTTGTACTGATACATAAATGTATAAAATCGGTGTAGGTTTCTCCCATGAGGGTCAGCATGTCCATGTCTCTTGGCTTCTGACACTTACAGATAACTCACATCTTCACAGAAGGACTCTTTCCCAGGATTCTTTGGACTTGTAGGCTTCCAAACTTTGGTTCACTGAGATGAATCAAAGAATGAAAAATCCCTGATATTACAGATAATCCTTTACAAGATGGTCCCCAACATCTCCAGTTAAAAATACCTCTAGTAACAGGCCTAAAAATACCTCTGAAGAGTTCATGCCAATCAGAATAGACAATGCTGGGTGTGATGGACTAATGATCTGACTTGATATAAGGTCACTTCAAATGTTCATATAAGATCTTGCAGGAAGATACAGCGTGAGTCTTGAAATGTCAAAATCCTGCTGCCATATACATATAATTTGCTTATTAAATGAGCCCCGCAAATATGATTAATGTGGCATGTTATGGATGAGAGCCCAAGAGCCCAAGGGGGCTTTAGACTCCCCCCCACCCCAAATCACCTCCATATGCTACAAAGCAAACTGATGTTGAAACTAGGGATAATTTCAAAATTAGTTTGTAAAATGGCATAGGAGTAGTTGTTCAATATTTTAAATGTTAACAATAATATCAATAACAAGAACAACAAAAACAACACACCAGTTGAATTAAACATGTTAGGCCCTTTGGTTTTTAGCTAATATCTACACATCTTCACAAATCTTAATTTTTATAGCATATGTGTCAAGAGCACAAATGTCCGTTTGAAGTGTTATGAAAGTTATATTTTCTCTTTAAATGATATGTACTGAACTGTCAAGCTAACACCCCCAGTTTTTAGAAAGCTAATACGCCATGGGGGGAAATGTTGCTTAATAACAAATTGAAATCTTTCAAGCTCAAGATTTTCTGGTCTGAAACAGCATTCAAAGATGTCCAGTGACCTGAAGCTGAATTGTGCTGAAGTGTGGCAAAATTCCTGATCGGTGTAACGTGCAGCTAAGGAACTGACAGTCACAACTCTTCAGATATAGCACATTATTCCTAAATCACTAGGGCAACAGGTTGGAAACTGCCAACTGCCGCATTGCTATGTGTTACATGCTCATTTCATCACATTGTTAGATTAGTTCAGACCACTGCACCTGCTTGGTTTCCCTTTGTTCGTTCATTTCTCTGCAGGAGTATAAAGCTGTTAAAATACCAAGAAAGATAACGGGTTCCAGCAAGTTGAGTAGGAGGGGGCAACACAGTACTGCTGTGTTGTTATATTTTTAGGGTTTTCTTCCAAATGTGCCAAAAGTGTTTACTACAGTGATTCCCAAAGAGGTCCAACAATATCCATCTGCCAGTCAGGAATGTACATGGCAGTTGGAAGGCAATGGATGAATTCCAGCATAGGAATTCATGCTGTTGGATAGAGTGGCACCAAGCAATTTTATGATATTCAGAGTATTTGATGCTAAGCAGGAAAATCACCATACTAATTCCCTTTCAGAAATTTCTTAAAAAAAAAAAAAGCAAATGTATGCATAAATATTGTTATTTTCAAAGTGGGCGTACGAGTGCCCAATGCAGAGGAAACTGTTTTAGAGTTTCTCTGACATGGGAGACTTTTGTAATTTTTGCAAAGCCCTTCATGATGTGTGGTCAGAGTCAGTCCTACCATTGAGCAGAGTGAGACAGCCACTTCAGGCAGCAAATGCTGGGTGGCGGTGAGCCGCCACAAGGTGTAAGAAAGGCAGCCTGCCTTGCATCCCCTGAGTAAGCCAACTGCCATCAAATGCACTTTCCATTGCAATTGTCGGAGTAAGATTCAGCTTCCGTCAGTCTGACTAGCTTCTGTACATGGAATAGGGAGGAGGAGCATCTTGTCTTTTGTGTCAGGCAGAGCCTGTGTGTGCTGCAAGGATTTATGGAGAAACATAAATGGAGAAGGACAATCATCTTCTTATACACACTGTTCCCTCTCCCACCTGGACTTTGCCTTCTCCAGGAGTTCCCAAATTCTGGTCTGTGAACTTCATTCAGGTAGACTCGGTACGTCTGAGAAGAAACAGAGGGAGCAGAAGCTGTGAATAGTGGGTGCAGCACAATAAATATTCATATTGGTTTCAAATGTATTTTTATTTCTTATATTGTATTTTATTATTTACTATTGTATTTTATATTGTAGTCTTTGGAATTTAAATTGTAATGCAATAAAAAACAATATAGGAAATAAAAGAACCAATAAAATAATTTAAAATAATGCAGCATCTAGCACAGCACATTACAGTTGCTATGGCAGGCAGAAAAATCATTAAGTGATTCACCAAGATTCTCAACAATTTTTACATGGTGCAAAGGGGGGGGGGAATGGGAACCACTGGCCTAGTCAATCAGGGCTTGGGAATGGTAAGACAATTCTAGGTATTATTCTAGTTAAAGCTAATGCTTCTCAGATTTTTATCATGTCTGTTTGCTAGAGTACAGACTGAAGCAGGGGGTCCTGATGGAATATCACTTAATTTGTAGCAAGGGAGATCAATGGTCAGTGGGATGTTCCCCAATTCCTGGCATAGAAGAAGAAAAATAAAACATTTTATGGGCTCAACCTTTTCTTTCTCTGCTCCTGCTATCTAAATGACTCAAGAAATATATATATTTATATATATTGTCAGCATACTGACAATAACCAAATGCAGTGGAGACTAGTGGCTCCGATGTCAGTGGAGCAATGAATCTTAGTCCAAATGTTCAAGGAAGTTCAGCACCTTGGACAGCTTCTTGAAAATTCAGACTAAAACCTAGAGCAGATTCACTGCCCTACTGACATCAGAACCAGCAATCTCCACTGTTTGGTATAAACAACTGGGATGTTTATCCCCAGCTTATGAGATTTTAGAAGCAACTAGCTGACCACTTTTGCAAAAAAAAAAAAAAAGTGAAATCATTCTGTCTGGTCTTGAAGGTCAGTTCTTATCCATAGTCCTTTACATAATATTATAGCATGTGGCTTGTGTGACCACTGTACAATATGTTTTCCATTTATACTTACAATCTAATTAATATTAGCTACAAAGGCCCCCAAACCTCATTTTAGTTTTAGAAGAGCAAATACAATGTGAATGAGTGTATGAAGATCAATTTGAATCTGCAAGTTGCTTTCCATCCTGAGGAAGGGAGAAGATTGCATTGCATCTTTTAGCTGTATTTATGGAAGCGATTTCTTGGATTGTATGTTACATATTAACTAAAAATGTTTGCCATCATTTTTTTGTAGTTTATCCTCTGGTTATAAAAAACAAAAAAACACAGCATCCAAAACAGCAATCCAGCGATTATTGTATCCTTTCTATGGGCACTTGAATTTAATTAAGCATTCAGGCAAAATTAGCTCCATTTGAATTGACCAATTCACTTTCTTTGGAAAAGAATCAAAATGTTTGTGTACACTACATGCATATCTTTGCTGTGGCTGAATAGTCAGTGAGCCAGCCACTGATAACAAATTTCAATTTACATATATTTGAGCAAATTTTAACCTAATATATCACCCACTATGGTAATGCATCTATCATTATATGTCCACATTTTTTATCTGAAAGAAAGCAGGAAGCAGTGACAAAATCAATATAAAATAAAACAGTACAGCAGAGATGCCTGCCTAATGTTAATAGTCATGAAGTTCCAAAGCATAGGTGCTGCCATATTGAAAGATTGACTCCTAACAGATGTGGGACAAATGATGTGCCATTTGTAAAAGTGCAAACTCTGCAGATTGAAACACTTGAGTAGGCACATATGCAGAAAAGCAGTCCTTCAAGTCAGCTGGTCCTAAGCTGCCAAGGGCTTTATTAGGGATGGATGGAATGGTCTTAATCCAGTTCATGACCAAGGGACACAAGTAGATAGGTAAGACCTTTCCATCAAAATGTCTGTGCAGATTTTGTAGGCAATTTAATTTGTATGGTGAAAAAGATGGCTGCCCCCATGTACCTAAGGGGGCAGACTTTTCCTCCCCATACACTTTTCCTCCCCAATTGGTTGGCTTATAGGAAATTGTATGGAATTTCCCTTGTTCCAGTTTTGATAAACGTAATCCATCAGGACAACCAAGGCAAATTTGGTCTGAAATGGATGTAGATCAGCAGTTCCCAAACAATGGTTCATGGACCACCAGTGGTCCACAAGCTTCATTCAGGTGGTCTGTGCTTCATCCTCATTAAATATTCATACTAGTTTTTAATTTATTTTATTGCAAATTGTTATACTATAAAATATAATATAAAAAATAAAAGAAGCAATAAAATACAATGGGTTTTTACTTTATTTAAATAAATAAATATATAAAATCATACAGCACCTAGTACAGCACATTATAATTGCTACAATTGATTATATCACTTTTGTGATAAAATCATTAAGTAGTCTGCCAAGACCATCAGCAATTTTCAAGTGGTCCATGGGGAAAAAACACCTGCAGCTGCCCAGCCACCTACTCCACCACCTTCCCTATGAAGGAGCTATTTGTGATTGGTCAGTCCTAATCAATGGGTCCAGGACTGGCTTCTTCATGAGTGGCTGTACCCAACCAGTGAACCCTTTTCTGCAAAGAGGAAGCAGGGATCAAGGGAGCACATAGGGATAGATCTGCAAGCCACTTCAAATGGAATGGTACGTCAGGCTGCATAAACCGGAAGTGATCCCACAACACATCCCAGGCTATGACACTGAACACTTCAAATGGAATGGTAACAACTGTGGAGTCAAGATTTCTCATCCTTAAAATGTGCAGCCAACTGGTCACAGTTCCATGGGTCCTTCCCCCACAGTGAGAGTCAGCAACCTCAACTACCTGAAAGAGTTCTACTGGTCAGCTTCTCGAAGATGCAGTGCAGGCTGCAAAGTGTGCCTTCTTCACCACCCACAGTGCCATATGGTAGATATGATTATCTTTCCTTATGTGAAGGAACATGATGTGTGTGTGTGGGGGGGGGGCATATGTACTCCCAAATAATAATCCAGGATATTCATATACTGTGTTCCATCTGAGAATTTAAATGGAAGGAAAATGATAGACCAGGGGTGGGTATCTGTGGCCCTCCAGATGTTATTGGATTCTATCAGGCATGCCCTTATGGTAATAAAACCTTAGATCATCACTACAGTGCTGGCAGGTTCTAATACTCATATAATTGTTTGGAAGTGTTTGGAATTTGGTTTTCCTAGCAATCTGACCTGCAAATACATCTGAGTTGTGAACAGGCAGGGAAAAGGAGTTGTAACACACACACACACACACACACACACATTCCCATAGTATCAGAACAGTACCTGTTATCTATACTCTAAGGACAGTTTGAGTTTGCATTATTTTACTGAGTTCTGCTTCCTAGGAAACAATCTGCTGTGCTGCCCTATAATAAGAAAGAGGAAATAACTGGATCTATGCCCTGTGAGAAGTTGGCTGAGGTGAGATGCAGGTGAAATTGTTGTATAGAAAACATAGGTTTGCTTCCTGGAGAGGTGGGAGCATTCCTCTATCATGCACATAACTCTTTTGCCTGTATGAACGGCTGAACTCCATTTAACAGAAGGGACAACTCTGTTTGAACAAAGTGCTGCATATGTCTATGTAAGCAGCTTGCATGCTAATTTGCATAAAGTACTGTCCAAGAGGAGGGGCTTATAGGGTGTTATTTTGAAGATGGTTGACAGCTGAAGTGACAGCTGAATAGAGTTCTTGGATGCTCAGACTGTGTAAGTGAGATTTTTTTTCCACCTGAGCATCTCTGAAGACTGAAAGATGCCTCCTGCCTGTCTGGTGAAACAAGAGAGATTTCTTGAGTGATCAGAAAGTTGCTTTCATCTCTGGAGAACTAGGGCCATTTCTACAGGGAAATCTCAGGGAAAAGCTAAAGAATAATTTTGAAGCCTTTAGCTGGCTGGATTTAATCTAAAGTTACTTGAATCCTACGATAGCAGCCACTGTTAAATATTACAAATGCAGGTGAAGACATGGGGATGTGGTAGTCTTACACTGGGGGGGGATAGCATTACTACTTACACAAGGCAAGATGTCAAGTACACTGACACACCTACGCACTGCAGCACCACATGTCTGGGAATGGTCAGCATAGTGGGGAGGTGCTACAGAGCTACACCCGACGTCGCCATCAGCAGTTCACTACTGCTTACCTGGATACTGCAGGGGTGAGGTCAAGATGACAGCTGTGTCAGGACTATGCAGTTGCACCAGCTGGAGTGCCAAATTGGCTTTGTTGGTGCCCCTCTGAGGCCTAACTTTGTTACCAGACTGCCCTGCCCTCTTACCACTGAGGTAAGCTTTAGCAATGGCTGTGTCAGGAGAAATGTTCTGTGGCACCACCTCACTGTGCTCTTTGCTCCTGCTCATGTCCACTGAAAAGCTACTGCCGAGGCTGGAACAGCATACACATAGTACTGAGAAGAGAACTGCAATAGTAGGATGAATTGGCAAAAATCATGTGCCCTGCCTTGCCATGAAGAGACCCTTCAGATACAACCGGTGGAAGAATTCTTATATTGTTTTTTCTCATACAGCCTTGGTGGTACTAGTTTTCATAATCTTTTGCAGCCTGTTTTGGATTTATTCATTTCATATTTTAAAAAAATGTTAAAGTTGTTTTGTTTTAATGTATTTTAAAGTCTATTTTTATGATGTTTTAAAGTGTTTTTAGTGCTTTTGTTTGCTGCCCTGGGCTCCTGCTGGGAGAAAGGGTGGGATATAAATCAAATAATAAATAAATAAATCATATTTACTGGTTACCTTATTTGGGGAAAGATCATAGTTCATTATTAAAGCGCATGCCTTGCATGTAGGAGGACCTAGGTTGAACATTTAGCATCTCCAGGTAGGCCTGGGGAGGACTTCTGTTTGAAATCCTGGAACAGTTTTCTCCAACCTAGTAACTCCCAGATGTTGCTGTCTACAACTACCATAATCCCTGAGCATTGGTCATGCTGGGTAGGGCTGATGGGAGCTGAATTCCAGAAAACCTGGAGGGTATCAAGTTGGGAAAGGCAAAAGGACTGTTGCCAATCATATATACTGAGATAAATGGCCAAAATATACAGAATCAGAATAAGGCTGCAATCCAATACATGTCTACTCAGAAGTAAGGTCCATTAGGTTCAGTGAGACTTCCGAGATAAGTATGTATTGGATTACAGCCCAAGGCAGCTTCCCACATTCCATATACTTAAATCTGTTCTGTGTGGTTTCAGATTAAAACTTTGTACAACTGTTGCAATGTGTGTGTTAGTTTAGTTTGGATTCTTATCTAACATGTGCAGCAATCATATAGCATGCTCAAGGCACATTGTTAATCCAAATTTTGAACTCTTCATTTTGAACCTGTCCTGTGTTGCTACTGATGCATCTCTCACAGCATCTGTGTTGCATTTGGGATGTATCATCTGCAGTGGACTGAATTTTATAGAATATACTTTTGGAATAATATTTTAATTTCATACCTGGTAAGTGCAACAGTAAGGTCAGATTTCCTTGAGGAAATGTTAGTTGTTTTGGAAAATGAGAATAAAACTCTAAATGATCTGCCAAGTTTGATAGATCTTCTACCAAAGGTTCCTTCTATAAATTCTTCTAGGCCCTCTGAAGCATAGGCAGAGACTTTGGGACAAGTACTGGGGAAGATTCTGCAGGCTCAATGAGATAAGTCAATCCTATATCACAAATTATGCCTTTTCTCTGGAAATACAGTTGCAGGTCCTCCGGAAACAACGCTTTGACACTTGATTGGAGCACATCACAGAAATGATGGATGAGTGGCAGGTGCCTGAAACAGAGAAAAGTGATTTGTGGAAAGCCTTCAGGGCTATACATTAGACTTTTCTTTTTCTTTTTAACAGTGTGCACTACTGATTCCAAAGTCATTATACATGAATGCCTTGTTGTGCTATAGAACACATTCAGGAGTACAGAATATATGGAGAATGTTTATCATCTATTCTGTAATATGAAGCAGGAGCCTAGGGAGAAACTTTCAGAGATTGGAAAAGTTACTGCAGGTGGTTGGGGCAAAAAGGGGCAGTGAACTGTGAACATATGGATCAAATTATAGTGGTTCAAATTGCTTAGGAATCTTTACGATGAGTTGCTGTTAATTAAATTGAGACTCAAAGAATGACAGTATAACTCTTCTGATTAGTCTCTGTTGATAAGAGAGGTGAATCAGGAAAGAAGTGAATCAGGGCTAACTGGGACTAATTTAAATTATTATTTAAGATGCTGGCAAGCATGTGTTACCAGAAGACAGGAGAACACTACCTTGTTAAATAGCATGAGAGACAAGAAGGAACCTTGCAGCATTTTGTAGGCCACTGGGTATGGAAAAGAACATCAATCTCCCAGCATCACTTTCTGGGACTTCCCCTCAATGAATGAGCAGAGCCACTGAAACATAGTGCTGCCTCTCCCCATCTCAGTACTCCAGTAGTGTACTGTGATTGATGGTATCAAAAGCCACAGAGAGTTCCAGAATAATTAGTATGGTTGTATCCCCTTATCCATTACACAGGTGCAATGCTGATAAGAAAGTAAGTGTAGAATTAATAAGGTCTATTCACACACACACACACACACACAGAGAGAGAGAGAGAGAGAGAGAGAGAGAGAGAGAGAATTTAAGTACACCAACTCTTGCCTCCCCTACATTCAAGTTATTAAGCAAACAGGTAACCTGGGTTGTAGTTCTTTTACCTTAAGAAGCATGCCCTGCTGATCTAAAAGTGCCAGAGTGATCCAGTTTTTTATTATTCATTATTATTTGATGTAGTAGATTAGGGTTTCCAAGCTCAGGGCCTGAGAATGATTCTGTATCTTTAAGAGAAGAGAAAATTCAGCCAAGTGACGGTTTTCTTTCAACACTGTAATGGAAGAAACCACAAGGTGAAATTCTCCCTTCCCCCTGTACAACTTTTAAAGATACAAAAGACCTCTTGGAGAACATGGTAGAACTATCTGAGGCCTGCTGTAATGAATTTGCTAGGCAGTTCCAGGATAAAACCTTTAGCATCCGCCAGGACTTAGACTCCAGTGTTATAGCAGGTGAATCAAGCGGGGTATCCAGAGCACAGCCTTGTCCCGATTTCATGGATGAGTTTCAGTTGGTACAGCCTGAGGACGTTGACAAGGTGCTTGGACAGGTTTGTGCAACCACTTCTGTGCTGGATCCTTGCCCTTCTTGGCTAATAAAAGCTAGCAGGGATGGAATAGCTGGCTGGGCCAGGGAAGTGATTAATGCCTCTCTGCGAGAGGGGGTGGTCCCTGGCTGCCTGAAAGAGGCAGTAGTGAGACCACTCCTGAAGAGACCCTCCTTAGACCCAGAAAATCTTAATAACTATAGGCCGGTAGTAAATGTTCCATTCCTGGGCAAGGTCCTTGAACGAGTGCTGGCAGGCCAGCTCCAGACACTCTTGGATGAGACAGATTATCTGGATCCATTTCAGTCGGGTTTCAGGCCCGGTTTTGGTACAGAAACAGCCTTGGTCGCCCTGTATGATGACCTCTGTTGGGAGAGAGACAGGGGGAGTGTGACTCTGTTGATTCTCCTACACCTCTCAGCGGCTTTTGATACCATCAACCATGGTATCCTTCTGAGAAAACTGGCTGAGTTGGGAGTGGGAGGGACTACATGGCAGTGGTTCCACTCCTACTTGGCGGGTCAGCTCCAGAAGGTGGTGCTTGGGGAACATTGCTCGTCACCCTGGACTCTCCAGTATGGGGTTCCACAGGGGTCAGTTCTGTCCCCCATGCTGTTCAACATCTACATGAAACCATTGGGTGTGGTCATCCAGAGCTTTAGAGTGTGTTGCCATCAGTATGCTGATGACACGCAGCTCTGTTTCTCCTTTTCATCTTCTTCAGGTGAGGCTGTCAATGTGCTAAACCAGTGCCTGGCTGCAACAATGAACTGGATGAGGGCTAATAAACTGAGGCTCAATCCAGATAAGACTGAGATGCTACTAGTGGGTGGTTCTTCTGACTGGATGGTGGATGTCCAACCTGTCCTGGATGGGGTTGCACTCCCCCTGAAGGAGCAGGTTTGTAGCTTAGGGGTTCTCCTAGAACCATCTCTGTCACTTGAGGCTCAGGTAGCCTTGGTGGCACAGAGTGCCTTCTACCAACTTCAGTTGGTGGCCCAGCTATGACCCTATCTGGACAGGGATAACCTGGCTTCAGTTGTCCATGCTCTAGTAACCTCCAAGCTAGATTACTGCAATGCGCTCTACATGGGGCTGTCTTTGAAGATGGTTCGGAAGCTGCAGCTTGTGCAAAATGCAGCGGCCAGATTGGTAACGGGGACCAGATGGTTCAAACACATAAAACTGATTCTGGCCCACTTGCATTGGCTGCCTTTATGTTTCTGAGCTCGATTCAAGGTGCTGATTTTAACCTATAAAGCCTTACACAGCTTAGCACCACGATACCTGATGGAACGCCTCTCCCAACATGAACCCACCCGTACACTACGATCAACATCTAAGGCCCTCCTCCGGGTGCCTACTCTGAGGGAAGCTGGGAGTGTGGCAAAAAGGGAGAGAGCCTTCTCAGTGGTGGCCCCCAAATTATAGAATGATGTTGTTGACAAGGTGTCCATGGTGCCAACACTGTTATCTTTTTGGCACCAGGTCAAGACTTTCCTCTTCTCCCAGGCATTTTAGCATCTGTTTTTAAATTTTTTTTTTTAATTAAATTGTGTTTTTAAATTGTTTTTCGTGTTTTGAAATTTGTATATTTGTTTTTATTGTTTTTAATTGCTGTAAATTGCCCAGAGAGCTTTGGCTATGGGGCGGTAAATAAATAAATAAATAAATAATCTTTAAAAGTTGTGCAGGGGGAAGGGAGAATTCCACCTTGTGGTTTTTCCCATTACAATGTTGCAAGAAAACCTGCACTTGGCTGAATTTTCTCTTCTCTTAAAGATACAGAATCATTCTCAGGCTCTGAGCCTGGCAACACTATAGTAGATTTATTACCCTACAGACTAGGGTTGCCAGGTTCCTGGCCTGAGACTGCTCCTGTATCTTTAAGAGAAGAGAAAGTCAGCCAAGTGCAGGTGTTCTTGCAACACTATAATGAGAAATCCACAAGGTTGAATTCTTCCTTTCCCCTGCACAACCTTTAAAGATACAGAAGACCTCTTGGCTGCCAGGCCCAGCTTCCAAGAGGTCTTCTGTATCTTTAAAAGTTGTGGAGGGGGAAGGGAGAATTCCACCTTGTGGTTTTTCTCATTATAGTGTTGCAAGAACACCTGCACTTGGCTGACTTTCTCTTCTCCTAAAGATACAGGAACAGTCTCAGGCCAGGAACCTGGCAACCCTACTACAGACACTTACTAGTCTACAGAGCACAGAGCAGGGGCACAGGGATAATTCCAACAATCTCATCCAAATTTTAGAATTCCAAATCACCTGATCCTCTTTCAGAAGTAGAACAGATGCATCAGGAATTCTCATTTGTTCTGTTTATTTCATTTTCAAATATTTAACAGAGTGCTAATCATGCCGTTTTTTCACAGGTTTGAGCTCTTTGAGTTTCTTCTTTTTTTGTACTGTCTTCAATTACAAATGGTACAATTTTTTTATCAGTTACAGTGTGATCATTCTCATAATTGCTTTAAGATTTTGTGGGATGTTTTATCAATACACAGGAGCATACTCATCTATCATAAAAAAATACCACAAAAAGATTCTTGATGAAATCATACCTACGATCACATCAAGATTAAAAATGTTGTTCAGGGCAGCATGTTCAGATGTAATGGCATGATGTCAACATGTGGTCACATATTATGCTGACACTAGCTGTGGGAAAGGATGGACGAATGTGTCAGTTTCAGTTTCTCCCACTGGAGCTCTGTGAGGGGAATAAGAGTCTCCTAATATCACAAAACACCCTTCACAAACTACACTTCCCAGGATTCTTTAGGGGAAGCCATGACTGTTTAAAGTGGAATCAATATCTGGTGTGGATGTGGCCTCAGTTTCTCAGCTTGCCAGTCTGAAGTTCAGTTCTCCAGATTTCCACATCAGTATGTGATTTAAAAAAAATCTCATGAAATTTCATTAGCATTTTAGTGCAATTTTCTTCTAAAGCACACATTTCGTATGCAGTTTTGCCTAATATTTTTCAAAGCAATTTTCCCTAATATAATGCATATTGTGTGTTATTTTCACTGATATATGCATTTTTTATGCACACTTTTCCCTAGTATATGCTTTTTTGTATGCATTACTTGGCTGGAGAATTGCATTGCAAAATTCAAAGTGTAAATTTCAAAGAATGGATCTGTTCCAGTTTTCTTATTGCTTTGGAAAGTACAAATTAATTAAGTTCACCTTTAAGTGAGAACTATATCAAATTTCTCTCCCATCCTTAGCCGTGGGTGGGGCTTTCAATGCTATATAAGTCTGTGCCACGCCAAGCAATCCTCTTTGGGCTTTTATGGTGCTCTCCCGTCCTCTGTCGTATCACAGTTCAGGGGTGAATGGGATTTTTTGCCATGCTAAGTTAATTGGCCTTACCTGCAGGGTTTTTTCAGTGACTGCACCCTGAGTCATGTCAGCAATTAGTGCTGGTTGGTTGTTGTATTAACTAGGGGATTAATTGGTAACAATGGGCAAGGGTACGGGGTAAGAATGGGTGGGGACAGATAGAGATTTGGTGAGTACCTGGAGGCACCTTAGAGGTGACTAAGGTGATTCTATACACTCAGTTGTATAGAACCTTGGAAGCCAGGATATACGTGTGTGTGTGTGTGAGAGAGAGAGAGCGAGAGCGAGAGCGAGAGCGAGAGAGAGAGAGAGAGAGAGAGAGAGAGAGAGAGAGAGAGAGAGAGAGAGAGAGAGAGAGAGAGAGAGAGAGAGAGAGAGAGAGAGAGAGAGAGAGAGGGCCACGCAAGTTCACCTTTTCCACATTAGCTGATAGCTTCTGCATTATGTTTTTGAGTTGCATATCCCACTCTTATTTTAAGCAAATTAAATTGTGACCCCAGTTTAGCCAACACTTTTGTGTCTTGACTCTTTATTCTGGTGTGCACTTGCAGTGCTTGCTTGTTTGTGGGTCTGTTTGTGGTTTTTTTGCAATGTTTTATCATTGAACATGTGCACAGTAGTAACAGAAAGGGGAAAGATATAATAAAGACAAGGAGGTGAAAACTGTGGCAACCTATGTATCCTCCCATTAATATTTTGAAATTCTCCTATTTATAAACTGGAATTCAGAATTCTTCCCCTTTGCCTATCAAACCCACGTCAGCTGAACCAGACCCGCCCCTAGGCACCGGGAAGTGGGGCAGTTGCCCCAGGCCCCACGCTTTGGGGCGGGCATGCTTGGCGATGAGAAACTGGGCTGCAGCAGGGTTTTTTCTCTTCAGCCGTGCAGTCTCGCCAGCCTCTTCCCGCTCTTGGGGAATCTCCCGCTCTTCGGCTGAGTGCCTGAGTGGCTTTTCCCCTCTCTGCTCATCAGCTGTGAAGCAGGTGTGTGTGCGGCGCTTAGCTAGCTAATTTTAGGCGGGAGGTTTGAATCCCCTGCCTGAGTGGCTTCCTTGTGTTGTCTGCCACCCGCTCATCAGCTGTGCAGCGTGTTTACAGGCAGCGCTTGCAGGCTTATTCTGGGCAGGAGGATTGAAAGAGAGAAAGAATGGGGGGGTCAACCATGCTTTTGCCCTGGGCCCTGCACATGCTAAGGACAGGCCTGAGCTGAACACTACAGCATGGGCTTTGAAGCAGCAAACTGGTTCCCCCCCCCACAAGATCTTCATTATTTGTTGGTGGAATGGTTCATCTGACAAACTGTGCAGTTACAGAAGCACTGCAATAAAATACTTTACGCTCAGACATAAGCATGCACAGTAGTGTCATGTTCCTGTTTCAGAGGCAGCTGGGAAACTCTAGGAAATTCATCCAAGCATTAGGTTGCCTTTTGTACTCCTTTGGTAATTTCCTGTGCTATGAAAGAATCTGGGGGTTGCTGTCTGCCTAATCATTCCCGCTTTTGTCTTGGCTTGCTTGCCCCCATGATGGTACAGCAAAATAAAATGGTCACAGAGTCTTTCATGTTTTTCCCTCCTGCAGGTCCTGCATCTGTAAAGGTCAGCGTTCCACTGGATTTCCACTTGCCTCCAAAAATAGGATGGATTCATCATAACTGCAGCTGTCCAGGCATTCAAAGTCCTTTAACAATAAACCTCCGTTCGCCTTCTATATAAATGTTTTACAGATCTATAGCACTATTAGTTTTCTCAGTTTCAAGTGAGATTTTTCTTTGTTTCTTTCTGTAAAGGCAAGCAGTGTAACTTATGTATTTATGTATTTATTTATTTATTTTTAGAGCTATGCAGCCAGTTTAGAAACCCACCCACCCCCAGTATTGAATCCTAATGTGCCATTTCTTTCTTCTGCGGCAAACTCTGAAGGAAAAAAAGCTCTGTCCTTTGAAGCTTTTCAGAGTGGGTTTTTTTCATGAAGGGAGAAAAGCACCAATTGGTTGGTGCCTATGAAATGACTAACATTAAGAATAATTTGACGTTCCTCCCCTACTGAATGAGGGCAGGATCCATGGGTCGCACTGGGAGCAAAAATACTTGCTGCTTTCTCACAAGTTCTGGGCCCACTCTAGAAATAATGAGAGGTGTTTGTGCAGGGAGAGAGAGAGTCTTTTTGTGTGTGTGTCTCCCTCCAAATCTCAGAAGGAAGGACTGTGATGTAGTGAGGACAGCAAAACATTGTCCCCTATGCATAGGAACAAAGGAAGCTGCCTTATACTGAGTCAGGTTATTGGTCCATCTAGTCCAGTACTGTCTACATCAGAGCTTGGAAAAGTTACTTTTTTAAACTACAACTCCCATCAGCCCCAGCCAGCATGGCCACTGGATTGTGCTGATGGGAGTTGTAGCTCAAAAAAGTAACTTTTCCAAGCTCTGGTCTACATTGACTGGCAGTGACACTCTAGGGTTTCAGGCAGGAGTCACTCCCAACCCTACCTGGAGATGCCATGGATTGATCCTGGGTCCTTCTGCCAGAATTGTATGATTTCATTCCATACTCTGCCAGAACTCTGTGGGACCATCAATCTCTAACCAACATATCTTCTTCCAGTCTCTGAAGTAATTTTCAACTTTTTTTAAAAAAAAGTGTGTGTGTGTATGTGTGTAATGTACGAAAATACATCTAAATTTGGCACTTTATTGTTTTTTTCTTTTAAAATGGTGGAAGCATGGGAGGAATTGCAAGCTAATAGGTGAACCATGCTATTATGTAGGCCTGTAGTGCCAACTGTAAGTCAGACGCTATGACCACAGATTAAATATGTCTTCCTGCCTGCCTCCCTCCCTCCAATGTTTTGTCATAGATTGTTAACAGTTCATTAACATTATCAATGTATTCCCCTTTTCAGCTGGTGCATACACTACAATCCTATTTCTTTGAGACAGGCATGTCCACCATCATTTATATGCTAAGAACTTATTACTAGAATGCCCTCTATGTGGGCTACCATATATGTAACTACCACTGAAGGTCTTGTTAAAGAGTACATTGCAGCTATGCAGAATTCTGCAGATTGTCCCCATCTGAAGGCAGGTGATCATATTAACCATGTAGAGGTTTTATTACAATCAAGCAACATATGAATTTTACCAAATCAATAAGTATTACATAACTTCCTAACTGTTAGAGTCATATGGCAAAGGAATTACCTAGAGAGGTAGTGGGCTCTCCGACACAGGAGGCATTCAAGAGGCAGCTGGACAGCCATCTGTTGGGAATGCTTTGATTTGGATTCCTGCATTGTGCAGGGGGTTGGACTTGATGGCCTTATAGGCCCCTTCCAACTCTACTGTTCTATGATTCTATGATAATTTTTCACTCAGCTTAATTGGCTGCTATAAGTTTTTGTACCCAATTTCCTGTAGGGAGTGCTTTCTTCCATATTTTCTCCTTGTGCTTTTAAGATCTGTAGTGGAGGCCCTGTGCTGTATCCCACAATTTCAGTTAAATTTGTGAGGGTGAGGAGTGGGACTTCTTAGTTGTGACACCCACCTTGTGGAATTTGTTCCAAAAGAAAACCAAATTCACAGCCTTCCTGACCAACTATCACCAGCAAATGACAATTTTCTCTATGGGAAAGCCTCTTCTGAGGCCTGGGAGTCAGCCTGAAATTGAAAATTTTTGCTGCTTATTACCTTTTGATACCTTTTAAAAGTTATATTTTAACTGTTTTTATTGTGGTTTTATGACATTTTAGGTGCATTTCTTGAGTTTGCTACAGTTTTAAAGTGACATGCTGCTTTGGCGACTTCTACTTTGGTAGAAAAGTCACTAAAACGTACCAAATAAGCTTGGGATGGAGAATCACTTTTGGCCTGAGGGCCAGATTCAGGACTGACCAATGTTCCAGGGACCACATTCTAATGATGGACAAAAAGACAAGTGTGGGCAGGCAAAAAAACAATTACACATTTTTCACAATGTGTTGTAGTTTACGTGTATTTTATATGCAATTAATCCTTAGATTCAGGGGATTTGTATATAAAATATGTAAAATACAAAAAGTAATCCAAGGAAAACTGTGGAAAATGGTGGGACAGATCAAAATGATTAACAAGTTACATTAAATGGATGGATGCCACAGTTAGAGCAAGTCCAATGGAACATCTAGAACATGTTTGTTCAATCTGTACTGGTCCATTTTTGATTATTGTTGCCTGAGGACATGGACAAGTTGCTTGAAGAAGTGTTGCAAAACCCCTACCCCCTTGACCCTTGCCCAGCATGGCTTCTTAGATGGGGGCTGACTGGGTGAATCCAGACAATGTTCAAAACTTCACTGGAGCAGGCGGAGGTAACATTTGCCTTGAATGTGGAGTTGGTGCTTCCCCACCTCAAGAAAATCTCCCTGGACTCAGCTTCCTGGCTCACATCCAATCCATCACTGCCTCCAAACACTGGTCCAGCACCTAAGCTGCCTCTCTTCATTCAGATGGAATAGAGAGATTGAGCTGGGTGTCATCTGCATATTGATGGCACCTCACTCCAAATCTCCTGATGACAGCACCCAGTTGCTTCATATAGATGTTAAATAGCATGGAGGACAAGATGGAACCCTGTGTAATACCACAGGACAGCTCCTATGGTGCTGAACAGTAGCTTCTCATAACTAGTTTTTTGGAATAGGCCTTGGAAGTATGAGCAGAATCACTGAAGCACAGCACCCTCAACCACCACCTCCCTGAGATGCTCCACAAGGATACTGTGGAGAACAGTATCCAAAGCTCCTGAGAGATTGAGGGAAATGAGCAAGGTCATACTCCCCCTATATATTTAATTGCAGATGTCATCAACCAGGGTGACCAAGGCAGTTTCAGTGCCATGGCCAGGCCTAAAGCCAGACTGGAACTGAACCAAGTATTCAGTTTCCTCCAAACATGCTTGAAGCTGAAGTGCCACCATCTTCTTGAGCACCTAGCCCAAAAAAGGGATTTGCTAATTGGTGATAGTTGTTTAACACTTCTGGGTCCAGGGAGTTCTTCTTAAGGAGGGGATGCTATATTAACATTGGGACCTCTAGATGAAGGGTGAGCAATAAATGCTAATGCTAATGATGATGATGATGTCACTTGATTGGAGGATGGACAAAGTTTGCTAGAAATGGCCTTGTGGACCATTTGGAGTGGCCCTATGAGCCAATTTAGGCTAAAGGATGAAGGTTCCGCACTGCTGAAATAAACAGTAAATGAGAAAATGCTGGCACCTCTGTTTTATCCACTAATAATGTATCCCCTTTAGGATGCAAACCGTAACATGGTGAGGGGGGGGATTTGAGAGTGTCGAAGAAGCTGAGAGCAATGCCGTCAGAGTCTAGACCAAGAGGCTAGACTCCTACTGGGGCACCAAGGTGGAATGGTCAAAGCTGAGACACCAGACTAAGATGCATCCAAACTCAGAGGAAGGCAATGGTAAATCACCTCTGAATACCTCTTACCATGAAAACCCTATGAACAGAATATCCAGAATGCAACATGAGACAGTGCTTGAAGATGAGACCCCCATATCAGAAGGCACTCACCGAGCTACTGGGGAAGAACAAAGGACAAGTACAAGTAGTGCTGTGACTAATGACGAAGCTGGGTCAAAGACAAAAGGAACCCCATAGGCTGATGTGCACAGATGCAAAAGGAGAGTCCAGAGCGGTATGACGCACACAGTAGGAACATGGAATGTGAGAAGTATGAACAGGGAAATTTAGAAATTGTCAAGCAAGAAATGGAATGTATCAACATTACAATACTTGGCGTCAGTGAATTAACATGAATGGGAATGGGACATTTTCAATCAGGCAAATACAAAATATTTTATGTAGGAAATGAGAAATTAAGAAGAAAAGGGGTTGCTTTAAAAGTGAGAAGTGATGTAGCAAGAGCAATTAGGAGCTACAACACAAGGTCTGAGCGAGTGATGTCCAAGAGATTAAACGGGAAACCTATTAACATAACCATCATCCAAGAATATGCTCCAACAGCAAATGCAGAAGAGGAATTGGAGAGATTTTATGCAGAAGTACAGAAGGAAATTGATCACGCACCAAAACAAGAGATGCTGATAATCATGGGGGACTGGAATGCAAAAGTAGGGAACAGAGAAGAACTAGGAATTGTGGGGAAATGGGGCTTAGGAGATAGAAATGAAGCAGGAGAGAGACTTATTGAATTCTATGAAGCCAATAATTTGTTTCTTGCAAACACATTTTTTAAGCAACTGAAAAGACAACTGTACACGTGGACATCACCAAACGGTCAATATAGGAATCAATTTGATTATATAATTGGTAATAGAAGATGAAGAAGTTCCATACTTTCTGTGAAAACAAGACTAGGAGCAGACTGTAGTACAGATCATGAACTCGCAATATTTAAAATCAGAGTAAAGCTAAAAAAGAAGAACAAAGCAATCATAATGCCAAAATACAATTTAAATAACATCCCAGAAGAATATAAAGATTAAATAAGGAACAGATTTGAGGCTTTAAACTTAGCTGACAGAGAACCAGAAGAACTGTGGAGTGAAGTCAGAGACATGATCAGGGAAGAATGCAAAAAGACAATACCTCTAGTTAAAAAGAGAGAAAGACCGCAATGGATGACTGCAGAAACTCTTAAAATGGTTAAAGAGAGAAGGAAAGCAAAAGCAAAAGGAGACAGAAACACAGTCAGAACCTTAAATTCAACAATACAGCAACTACTACGTAGGTACAAAGAGAACTATCACAATAGTTATTGTACAGAAATAGAAGAGGACAAAAAAAAGGGTAGCCCTATTTCAAAAGATTAGAGAAATGAAAGGGAAATTGTCCTGATGTGCAACCTATACTCTGGACAAGTGGCTACTGTAAGGACAGAATATGGAGAAACCAACTGATTCTCAATCGGAAAGGGTGAGAGACAGGGGTGTATTTTATCACCCTATTTGTTTAATCTATATGCAGAAGATGTCATACGGAAAGCAGGATTGGACCAAGGTGAAGGAGTTGTGAAAACTGGAGGGAGAAATATCAATAATTTAAGATATGCAGACAATACCATACTGCTAGCAGAAACCAGTAATGATTTGAAACAAATGCTGATGAAAGTTAAAGAGGAAAGCACAAAAGCAGGACTACAGCTGAACATCAAGAAGACTAAAGTAATGACAAAAGAAGATTTATGCAACTTTAAAGTTGACAATGAGGACATTGAACTTGTAAAGGATTATCAATACCTCGGCACAGTCATTAATCAAAATGGAGACAATAGTCAAGAAATCATAAAAAGGCTAGGACTGGGGAGCTATAAGAGAGGCTAGCTATAAGAGAACAAGAAAAGGCAATCAAATGCAAAGACGCATCACTGAACACTAAAGTCACGATCATTCAGACCATGGTATCCCGATCTCTATGTATGGATGTGAAAGCTGGACAGTGAAAAGAGCGAATAAGAGAAAAACCAACTCATTTGAAATGTGGTGTTGGAGGAGAGCTTTGCGCATACCATGGACTGCGAAAAAGACAAATAATTGGGTGTTGGAACAAATTGAACCAGAATTATCACTAGAAGCTAAAATGATGAAACTAAGATTACCATACTTTGGACACATGATGGGAAGACATGATTCATTAGAAAAGACAATAATGCTGAGCAAAAACAGAAGGAAGTAGAAAAAGAGGAAGGCCAAACAAAAGATGGATTGACTCCATAAAGGAAGCCACAGACCTGAACTTACAAGATCTGAACAGGGTGGTTCATGACAGATGCTCTTGGCGGTCACTGATTCATAGGGTCACCATAAGTCGTAATCGACCTGAAGGCACAACAACAAAGTAATGTATAAAAAATCACTCTCCTGCAGGTCTTATCCAAACCCAGGACCCTATGTTCTAGGCCTTCATTTCAGGGACGTGGACCTGACCACATTACTTTAATTGTGATTTAATTAGGCATAAGTGATTCTCCAGTTTGCTTTTCTCTCTCTGTCTTGTCTTTCTATGTAACACTGGGGTAGTTCTTTAGGTACTTGCTTCTGCTGAAATATATGTAACCCATTTCATATACACAAGCAGTAGCTGAAATAGCAGATGTGCCTACTGAAGGTGTTAACTTCTTGACGGAATTTCCTACATCAGTATTCCTGCCACTCTTTTGCTCACAGCTTAGGTATTAATAGTTCAAGCAATTTCTTATGCATCAGTTATGACCCATACAAGTCTTTACCAAGCTTAAAAGATGAATTAAGAATTTAAAATGTATTTAGGTAAATAGCAAGGACATTTAATAACAATCTTTGTAGGTGTCAAATTTTGGATAGCATATCAACTCTTATGTTCAAGGACTTTTAAGTAAATAATTATTAAAGATAAGGATAAACTGCTACCAGAAAATCTCTGTATACCTAATCTTTTTTATTATTATTGTTGGCAGTGCCTCCATCTGCTTCTGGAGCATGTGCATGTTCTGACCATTCTTTATGTAAATGTAAGTCCACTGATGTACATAGCACTTAACGGAAGCAAAAAGACAGGCTAATGGAGGGAGCCTTGTAGACCATACAGCCCAACTCCCCTGCTTGATTCAAATAATTCAGACCTAAAACATCCCAAACAGATGGTTTTCCTCTAGGAAATTGGCTCCTTGTCAGACTGTTCTAACTGTCAATTTCTCCTAATATTTAACCAAAATCTACCATCTTGTATCTTGAGTTCATTATATCTAGTCCTGTACTCTGGGCCTGAAGAGAACAAACTTTGGCTCTCCTCTGTGTGACAGCTCTTCAGATATTTGAAAAGTGTTATCATGTCCCCTTTCAGTTTTCATCTCTTCACAGTAAAAATACCCAGTTTCTTCAACCGTTCCTCAGTTTCTTCAACCTTTATGGACTTGTTTTCCATAACGCTGCCAATCTTTATTGCCCTCATCTGAACCCATTCCAATTTGTCTGCATTTGTTTTAAAGTGAGGCACTCAGAACTGGACACAGTCATACTTCAAATGTGGTTCAACCGGTGTGAAATGAAGTAGAACTGTTGCTTCTTGGAACCTATGGTTCTACTAATGTAGCCTAACACTTAATTAAACTTTTTTATTTGCAGTTGCATCATGTTGCTAACTCATGTTCAGATTGCAATCAACTATAGTCATGAGATCCTATACAAGTGCATTCGTTTTAATGGTCTAAATGCAGAACTTTGGAGTTCTCTCTGTTAAATTACATTTTGTCCATTTCAGCCCAGATTTCCATTACATTGTCATTTTGAATTTTATTCCTGCCTTCTGAGGTATTAGCTGTTTCTCCCAATTTTGAGTCATTTGCAAATTTGATTTTCTCCACCCTTTCATTTGTCATTTATTTATTTATTATTATTTATTTATTACATTTATATACTGCCCCATAGCTGAAACTCTCTGGGTGGTTTACAGCAATTAAAAAACAATAAAAACAAATATACAAATTTTAAAACACAAAAAACAATTTAAAAACACAATTAATTTTTTTTAAAAAAAATAAATTTAAAAACAAATGCTAAAATGCCTGGGAGAAGAGGAAAGTCTTGACCGGGCACCGAAAAGATAACAGTGTTGGCACCAGGCACACCTCATCAGGAAGATCATTCCATAATTTGGAGGCCACCACTGAGAAGGCCCTCTCCCTTGTTGCCAGAGTCCCAGCTTCCCTTGGAGTAGACACCCAGAGAAGGGCCTTGGATGTTGATCGTAGTGTACGGGTGGGTTCATATTGGGAGAGGCCTTCCATCAGGTATTGTGGTCCTAAGCCGTGTAAGGCTTTATAGGTTAAAACCAGTCATTGACAAAAAGAGTACATAAGACAGACCCTTGTGATCAGGGCCAGCACCATGTGGCCCAGAGGGGCCCCTGAAGGGCCTCTCGTTAGGGTGGGAGAGTAGCACTCCCCTTGTACGATTCTCAGCAGGGCCTCTGCCACAGATCGCAGGGAGGGAGCTTCCAGGCCACCCGCCCATTCTCTCACTCTGCCTAGCTCTCTCCTGTCTTTGCTGCTGTGTGCACTGTGCACACAGGGCTGCCATCAACCAAGATGGTGGGAGAGACTTCTTTAAGGGACTGATGCCCCTACCGCCATCTTGGTTGATGGCAGGCATGTGAATGCATGCAGTATACCACGCATGCGTGCCATCAACCGAGATGGCATCAGTGACATCAGCCCCTTAGAGAAGCCTCCATCACCATCTTGGTTGATGGCAGCCCTGGATGTGCAGCGCATGCAGCAGCAAAGATAGGAGAGAGGTGGGTGGAATAGGCAGGAGCAGCGGGTCTGGGGCAGGCTGGTGCCCAAGGGCCCAGTCATGCTTGGTGGTGGCCCAGCTTGTGATACCCCACTTGAAGCCTCCCTGCATTGAAGAGCTCTCTTTGACTATGGTTTTCCAACCAGCTGTGAGTGCACCTGATAATCTAGCCTATATTAAATGAGTTTGATATCCAAAATATCTTGAAAAATCAAGATAAAGTGGGTTGTGTTCAATGTAGCACTAAGCATATCATTGCATCAGCACAAGGATTTCTCCATGAACACTGGGACAATCACTCCCTCTCCTCCCTCACATGCCCCCTAAATTTCTTCTGGTTTTCCCTCAATCCTTCTGAGCAGATTTAGAAACAGCACAGGACACGTGCGGGGGAAGGATCCTCTTGCCCTACCACTATTTTTTAAACTAGTGGGAAAATGTAGTTGAATACCATCCATTATGTCCACAACATTCCCACAATCAATTAAGCCAGTAACTCAATAACAATAAAAAAGAGATAAGATTAGTTTGGCAGTATTCTTGAAATATTCATGCTAGCACCTACTAATCACTACATTTTTATCAGGATGCTTACAAATTGACTTTCTTATCATCTGTTCTAGCATCTACCTTGGTATCAAAGCCAAACTAATCTGTCTGTAGCTTCATGGATCTTCCTTCTCCCCCCCCCTTTTGGGGGTAGATAGGTGGGACAAGATTTGTCCATCTGCTATCCTGTGACACTTCATCCATTCTCCAGGATTTCTCAAAGTAATGGACAGATGTTCTGAGAGTACTACAGCCCTTACACCTCAAAATTATGCTACTCACTTATTCAAGGTTGCACACCGTTCCCCTTTTGGGAAACAATGGGGGCCACTAAATGGAGCAGTTCTGTCTTTTCTTTGTCATCTGTTAATATACCATCATAATAACTGAACAGCAGGCCTACTGTTCTTTTCCTCTTTTTCCTGCTTTGAACATACTTGAAAAGGCCTCCTTTTAGTTGCTTTTAGTTTCCCTTCATCATTCTCATCTCTTTGTGAGCATAAGCTTTCCTGACACTATCATTACAAGTCTGGAAGGGACTTGCAATCGAGGGAGGGAGGGGAGGATTGGACAAGATCTTCCAAAGTTCCTTGTACAGAAATTATCACAAGGTCTTATATAATAGTCCTTGGTTCCCACCTCAGCAAGCTGAGCAACAACTTTAGAAACAAGAATAGTTTTCTACATATTTTAAGCATGAAGCTATTTTTATCAATGAGTCACCTTTCTTCCTGACACAGCAAATACTTGCAAAAGTAAAATTAATCTACGTGTACTTTCTGCAAGTGTATAGCCAGACGTTTCCAAACCTAAATGTCATGGAATAGGATCAATTAACTAGGGTCTGTTGGGATGTGGAAAAAGGTGTGTATGCGTGTGTCGGGGGGGTGCAACCACAAGAATTGTGTCTTTTAAAGTTGGCACTAATTATAAAAGAATAATGTTCAGTGAAAAATATCGACCCCAACTGTACTGAGGTTTATTGTGATTAGAGATGCGGAAGAAAGTTGCTTCAGTTCACATTTAAAGGTGAATGTATTAAATTCATACTTTCTGAACCAATATGGGAACTGAAACACAGGCATCCTTCAAAATGTTCACTAATCCAAATTTTGTGATGCAGTTCTTCAACCAAACAATGTTTACAAATAATGCATATATTAGGGGGAAATGTGCATAAAATGTATATATTAGTGAAAATAACATATATAGATTTTTTTGCAAAAATATGTGCATTAGTCAACACTGCAGAGAAAAATATGTTTATTAGGAGAATAAATGTTTTCCATAACCCTGTCAATCTTCCTTGCCGTCATGTGAACCCATTCCAATGGCTTAAAATACTGAAGAATTTTCATGAGGATTTTTTTTTTTTAAAAGTGCAAATTGCTGTAGAAATGTGGAGAACTAAATTTAAGATTGGAAGAACAAAGAATTGGAAAACTGAGTGAAATGAAATTGACAGATACTTCCATCCCCAGTTTTGATAATATTCCACTGAAAGCAATGGGACTTAATTTTGTTATAACTAACTTGTTTGGTTTAAATGGAACTTGGCCATGATTAAACTTAGCCGGATTAGGCCAACAATCTAAGAAGTGTGGAGTGATTCTTAAGTGAATTGTTCTTTCTGTTTTTATGCTGCTTTCATAATGCTTGAAAAAGAGGTTCATCCCCATGTGGGCTGACCTCATACTAAATTATATGTATTTCCTCTGAGAAAGATATGCAAGTTTTCTTTTGGAATGATAGAGAAAACAGCCATGAAAATAAGAAACATAATGGAATGTATGAAAAAGCTCATACAATACTGGAAAGTGTTTGGGAATCCCGTAATGTTCATTGACTTTATTAAAATTATTTTACAAAGTATATTTCTATCTAACTTTGAATTCACACTCCCCATACCATCCTGGAAAGTACCTATTAAGATGTAATAACTCAGTATTAAACTTACTTCTTACCATTCAACCGAAATCTGGCCAAGAGATCTTGCAGTGCTTCAGGATGATGGTCAGATTGGTAGGCAAATCAGGGGAAGGAAGTTGGAAGAGCAAACACTTAGAATGCTTTTTGCCATTCAGATGTGGCACATGGATAGTATGGATGCTCTCAGTTGATTGTAGAGGTCATAATGATACAGCTGGAAGGAGAAATTTTCTAAAGAGGTTCTCAAAATGTAAGGCAAGCCTCCAAAATGTCTCTTGATTGGGGTAAAAATCAGAGTATCTTCTGTTGATTGCCAGTTAGTGGAGATCAGTAGGACTACTACCTCTTTTTTCTAAGCTTTATGCATTGCCAACTTGAAGTGTGTTATGTCCCCCACTTTCATAAAATTGCAACTCTTTTCTTTTCCATCCACTTGCTTCTTAGCTGACAGTGAATATTATAAACTGAAAAACATTCTGCCCTTTGGTCTTACATATGAAGAAACTGGAGCAGTGGTGTTTATGTGTTTTTGTTTTTGTTTTAATGCGGAAACCCTCTGTGACAAAGTTGAGAACTTGTGTTCAAAACTTGGGCTCAGGTGCAGAACCAATACTTCACAATATCTGAGCTCTGGTGGAAACATACACGACCCACCAGTCAGAGAACTGTGAAAGCCACTGGAAGAAGCACCACATTGGAGAACAAGACAATTAACAGGTGACCTGTGTGCACTCTCTGTCTGTTGTCCAGGTGCTGTCTGTTGATGGGCATCTTCAATAAACAGGTTCAATATTAGGTAAGCAATTCAGGAAATCCAAAAGAAATAAATAGGAAATATGAGTAGTGGTTAAGGTGTTGGACTACAAACTGGGAGACCAGGATTTGAATCCCCACACAGCCATGAAGCTCATTGGGTGACCTTGGGCCAGTCACTGCCTCTCAGCCTCAGACGAAGGCAATGGTAAACCCCCTCTGAATACCGCTTAGCATGAAAACTCTATTCATAGGGTTGCCATAAGTTGGAATTGACTTGAAGGCAGTCCATTTTCATATTTTTCATGTCAAAGGCAAGGGAGCTACAGCCCTCCAGATGTTGCTGGATGACAACTAGGGAAGTACGAAAGTACCTCAATCTGTTCCAACTTTCATCCACAATTTTATCTGGTATTTTCCGTTCTGCTGTATTTGGTTTATTTTGCACAATATATCTTCTGTTTCATTTATTCCCAGTAAGGAAAGGGTGTGTGTGTAAAGCTGAATCCCCAAAGCATGATCCCAAGGTCTGGTGGACTATTGAAGGCCTGACCTATTCATCTCTAGGACTGTCAACAGTGAATTATAATGAGAAAAGCCCAGTTCAGTGTAATTTATATTTACCAAAAGGGGTTTTTAAGGAGCAGAGATATATATCAGCTGCTAATACTTAAAGATGTAACAACATTACGTTTAACTACATTAAAGACGTAGCAATTTTGACAAATGTTAATCTTTTATGGGTAGCTAAAGAGGTATTTGCAAATAAAAATGGTTATATGATAATTCCAGGAGTATTAGATTCTATTCCTACTACTATTGTTGATGTGGATCCAACAGATTTTATGACTTCTTAAAAGGAATGGATGGATCAATCCCATGCCAGATGTGTGTGTTCACAAAACCAGCTCCATATTATCCAGAGCTTAGAAGTAATTTGTTACAAGGAACAAATTACTTGTAATTGATTACTTTTTTGAGGAATGAGTGGATAATTCCTTTGCATTTCGATTGTAATAGAACTAGGAGTAATTGTAATGTTTCCATCGTTACTTTTGAGTATTACTTGGGGTGGGGGGAAGCAGGGGAAGTCTTCTGCTCCTCTGATTTGTGGATTGGGCTTCTGTGCAGCATTGCTCTTCCCTCATGCTCTGTGGGTGGGTAGGAGGCGATGAGGGAGGAGGTGGAGAGTGAGACAGGGTGGAGTGGGGAAAACAATTGTTTAAAAAAATGGATGGTGGTGGTGAAGAATGGAGTGGAGAGAAAAAGGAGCCGGAGGGCCGGAACATGGATAAAGGAGAAGGAGGCAGCAGCAGAGTGAAGCTAAAGAACTGTGGAGGTGAAAGACAACAACATGTGTGTGTGTGTGTGTGTGTGTGTGTGTGTGTGTGTGTGTGTGTGTGTGTGTGTGTGTGAATATTGTGTTTGCACTTGGCACACAAAGTGGCCTCCACCACCCTCTGGTTACTGTGCTGCATTTGCAGTATTTTAACATTTTTGCATCTCAGGGGAAAATGTTTGCTTGGGTGAGTGTCCCTTAGTTGGTGGCAGGGCAGGGTCTGGGAGGTGGTTAAGTGAGAAAGATTATGCTTGTTGGCTGAGGGGGGGAGTTGCACTTGGCTTGACATGCAAAGATCTGAGTAGTGGCCTCTGCCTGCCTCCCCACCTCCCTTACCAGCGGAGAGATCACCATTACTATCTTATGGATAAAAAGACTTATTCTACTACTTCTGTATGTGTGTTTATTTTTAATGTTGTTTTAGGCTACTTAGATGTGCAGCAGCCAAGGCCAGCACCTTGCAGGCATTTTTTAAAAAAAGTAACTGAAATGTAATTGTAGTGATCACTTTTGAGAAAAAGTAAAGTAACAGTTACTTTCAGAGCAATTGTAATTGTAACGGTAATTACTACTTTTTGGGCCATGCAATTGTAACTGTAACTTATTACTTTTTTAAAGTAATCTTCCAAACTCTGATATTATCCCATTTGTGCATAGATTCTTAAAGAAAATTCCTTAAAAAAACCCTCCCAATTTTAACAAGGAAAAAAGAAAAAAAAAGTATGAGGCAATCAGAGGGCTACCTCTTTCTCTTTTTAGCATTTTACAGCTGTTCAGTGAAACCTCCTCTATGGCCACATGGTAAAAAAAAGTTTTAAAATGCTTCCAGAAGTGACTGTACATGATAACATGCAATCTCTCAGGGGAACTATACAGAAAACATGGCTGCCCTGATATACCTATGTGGGCAGCCATGTTTTTTTCATACAATGGATACTGCACATGGAATGTGGCCACACAGTCACTCTGATCTGTTTTGTTTGCATCATGTTTGCATCATATTTGCATTGTGGAAGCTTTTATAAGAAGCTGCTGTAGGAGTGGGACTCTGAATACCATCACGTATGGGGTGTTCCCAGCTACCCCACCACCCCCTGCCTTTGGAAGGCTTGTAAGAAGTGGCTGCAGGAGTAGGACTGTGAGTAACATCATGGGTAGGGTGTCTCTAGGAGGAGAGTTGAAACTATCTAATTTCCTTTTATTTTTGCTATATTGTCAAGAAGTGTAATCTTGCCTGCTATGGATGTAATGTATTTATAGTGTTGAAAAGGTTTTTGTGTTTGCTGTGATATTTGTTGTTATGTTACTGTTTTATTACTCCTGATTTGCGATTTTGTTATTATGAAATTGTTTTTGTAATTGTTTACTTTGTTGTAAGCCACTTTGAGCACAATTTTTTTGTGAAAAGACGGTATACAAATAAAAAGGATGACGGTAATGATGATAGTGATGATACAATGTCCCTGGAAGCCTCACAAGGACATAGTATGAAAAAAAAAGATGGCTGACCCCATAGGTTCATGGGCACAGCTATCCTTTTCTTTGTACAATTCTCCAGCAAAGGACTATAGCCTGTACCAGATTGCTTACTTATTCTGAGAAAGCCACTGCCCTAACCAATACATCTGAGCACTTTCATAATAACACCAGAGATTAAGAAATCTTAATCCTCAATTGGATTCTGCATAGTTGATGTCTTGACCCTCAGGCTATCTGCCTATAAAACATTAACATTTTCTGCCAACTATGCAGAAGCCAATTGGAAAGGGAGGATTAGAAGTTTTTAATCTTCTGTGGTATTATGTAGCTGCTCAAATATATTGGTTGGGATAGTAGCTATCTCAGTATAAATCTGAAATCTGGTATAAATTAGAGCAAAAAATTATTCATATTTCATTAGGCACACTACCAAGGGAGAGATGTCCTATTTGAGCAGAAGATTATTCCATCTCAAATCCCGATATGAGAGAGACACAAAAATAACTCTTGGAGTATCTTCATTTGTATCAGCTATAAGAATTCCTAAATTTAACTTGGAAGACAGACTGCTTTTCCCCCCATCAAGAGTAATCTCCAGCATCCGTTAAATAAAAGATGTACTCATCAACAATAGTTATCACTTGGGAAGGGAATGGGGACAGGAGATGGTGTTGGGTTTCCGCATGGTTTCAAAATTTTCAGGTACAATATTTTGTTATTTAAGAAATTAGGGATTGAAGGACAATTAAAGCTGCAATCCTGGGAATTATTTGAGAATAAACCCCATTGAACTCACTGAGACTTATTTCTGAGTAGGTATCTAGACCAGCCTTCCCTGACCTTTGGATCCCCAGAAGTTGCTGGACTACAATTCCCATCATTCCTGAACATTGGCCATGCTGGCTGGGGCTGATGGGAGTTGTAGTCCAACATCATGTGGTTAGGAAAGGCTGATCTAGAGGACTGCATTCTAACTATAAGCCTTGTAAGAAAACTATAAGCCTTGTGAAGATTTTTTTAAAAGGAAGTAAGTAAAATAGGAACATTATCACATTTATAATCTTATTTTAGTTTATTCAGAAGAATTTCATATGAATGACTGGAGGCTAGAAGCTGCTGTGTGTAAACAACATTGGAGCTAAATTCACAGCTCAATTAGAATTTTTGTTAATGTCTATCACTGAGAGATACACAAGCATTTATTTCTGTATTTATAAAATGTATACCCACCTTATAACATGCACACACACAAAACTTCCAAGGCAATTCAAAATAATCAAATAACAGGAATAGAAAGAATGAAATCAGAGAAATCAGCAAAAGCTGAAACCAGTTGTGGCACAATCACGTTCCGTGCCCGGGACTTACCGGGTAAAGGGGCGAGTTTGCGGCCACAGCCGATGCCTGGGCCGCCATGTTGGAGATGCGTGTGCACACGGCACGCCAGCGCGCCGGTGTGTGACGCAGCAAGGGGGCGACGCACGTGGCTTCAGGAGGCTTTTTCTTCGGCCGGGCTGGGTGTTCAGCGGCGAGCCTCCCAGCCTCCCCGGGAGATCGGGAAGCAGCGGCAGCGAGGCAGGGCTCTGCGAGGCTTGGAGGCGGCATCGGGGCTTGCGCGGCAGCAAGGCTTCATCCCCTGTGAGCCCCTGCAGTGCTGGCACAGGCAGCAACAGTGGATCCAACGAGGCCTCGGCGGAGGCCTGTGGCACAGCAGGGTCTGGTGCCGAAGCAGGATCCCTTGGCGGAGGCAGCAGCGGCAGCCCTTCCAGCCCCCTGCGCCGCGGAGGCAGTGCAGGATCGGATTCAACAGCATCGAGGACAACAGGCTAGGTGGCCTTTGGGCGGCAATTTTTTATTTGGGTACATCTTTGGGGGAGGGCGGCTGGGCTCGATCACGTCCATCGACCCCTGGCTGGTGCGGGACAATTAGGCTCCCCTGGGATAAGAATAAGCAAGCCAGGGCCCCTTCCCTCCCCACTTTCTGGACAGGGCCGGGCCAGGGATACCCAAACCAACTAGAGATGCCTCCCAAAAAAGGGCAGGGGGGTCCAAAAGGGAAAGGAAAGCCCCCCAAAGCAGGGGGGATAGGCCCACCCCCAGTGGAAGGGCCACCATGGGCAGCCATATTGGCTAGGTTGGAGGCCCTGGAGCATGGCTCACGCCATCCTACTGCACCTCGGGCCCAACCCGTGATGGGGAAAGCAAAGGAGCCACCACCTAAACGCTATCGGGGAAAAACGCAGCAGCCGGTGAGCAGGGCTGACGCAGGGGATGTTGCCTCCATCTTAGCAAGACTGGAAGCACTGGAGGCCGGGCCCAGGGCTGAGGCGAGGATGCCCAGCATGGAAACAGGAGCAGCTCCTACCTTACAAGCAGCCCAGACAATGCAGCCCACACAGGGACCTTCAGCGGACAGCCTGCAGGGTGAGTTCCCTATTGCACCTCACCAACAAGGGCAGCAGCAGTGGAGCTGGCCCCCATGGGGGTACCCCTACTGGCCCTTTTCCCCGCTGGTGGGAACCGAGGGATATGGACAGGCAGGGACCCCCACGGGGGGGAGTTTATGCCACAGCAGCAGCATCCTCTGAGAGAGGCCTGCGAGTAGGTCTGGCACCCCGCCACTGGGACGGCGGTGGAAGGGGGGAATCAGCCCTCCCTGTCCACCAACCCCCCTGCAGAGACATCCGACCCCCTGGGATCAGTCAGAGATGGGGCCATACCCTTTGGGGAGACATCTGCCCCACTAGGTTTTCACCTGCTCCCAGCCACGAAGGAGAGAATATGAAAAGGGGAGTATGTTGACATATTCTCACTCCTGTATAGGGAGCCCATGGGGAAGGATAAGGATAACGGGGAACACGCAGAGCCCGATAGGCCCAAGTGGCGACGCATAGAGAGCTCTTGGGCTAACTGGCTGCCTGCATTCCTTACGTACATGGGGGTAGTGATATGGAGAGGGCCTCATAGGGCCTCAGTACTGATCAAATACCTTGACATCATATATAGGGGCTACTCTGAGTTCCAGGGAACGGCATGGCTGGACTATGACCAGGCATTCTGTATGAGGGCAGCCTTTGACACCTCCCTCCCCTGGGATAAAAAGGAGCCTGACCTGTGGCTCCAATTCATGTCGCATTCCAAGCCCATGGCAGGCGATAGGGCAGACAGCGGCCATCTCCTGGTTCGGCAGGCATCGACAGCTCCTTCCCGCGGGCCTGCGGGGCAGGGGGTTCGACCCCGCCTGCTTTGCTGGGAGTTCAGCTCACGCGGCCACTGCGGTCGGATCCCATGCAGGTTTAGACATGAATGTGCCCTATGTGGGGGCCCCCACGCCTGCACTAACTGCCCCAGAGGCCGCCCCTTTAGGGGGGGAACAGGGAACCGGCCGGGACAAGAAAGCCAGGGGCTGCAGGCGCAGATCAAGGAAAGGGGCCCCTCCCCAGTTAAACTCTCCGAGCTCCAACACCTACTCCGCCTTTACCCACTAGTACAAGATGCCCTGTTTTTACTCAAAGGCTTTACAGAGGGTTTTCGGATCCCCTATTTGGGTCCCAGGCGGCCTTTCACGTCCTGCAACCTTAAGTCAGTGGTTGGCAGGGAATCAGTTGTTAGGGAAAAAATTAGGAAGAAAGTGGTGGCCGGCAGGGTGCTGGGCCCCTTTTCGGCACCACCCATCCCCTCACTCAGAGTTTCCCCGCTGGGCCTCGTCCCTAAGAAGGCACCAGGTGAATTTTGCCTCATACACCACCTGTCCTTTCCGCAAGGGGAGTCAGTCAACGACTTCATCCCAGCGGAGCTTTGCTCGGTCCGCTACACATCATTTGATAGTGTGGTACGGGTGGTCAGGGACTGCGGGGTCCGGGCCCTTATGGGGAAGTGCGACATCAAATCAGCTTTCCGTCTCCTCCCAGTCCACCCACAGGACTTCGAGCTGTTGGGCTTGGCTTTTGTGGGTGAATATTATGTGGACAGGGCATTGCCTATGGGCTGCTCTATCTCATGCGCTGTTTTCGAGTGCTTCAGCTCCTTTTTAGAATGGGCTTTCAAGAGGCGTGCAGGCTGGCAATCAGTGGTACACTATTTGGATGACTACCTGTTTGCAGGCCCTGCAGACTCGGGCACCTGTAGGGCCTTTATGGCGCATTTTGCAGGACTAGCTGGGGAACTGGGCGTTCCCCTCGCGGCTGAGAAAACTGAGGGCCCGTCCACCACTCTCACTTTTCTGGGCATCGAGATAGATACGGTGGCCCAATGCTGCAGGCTCCCTCAAGAGAAGCTGTCAGCCCTTAAGGGGAAAATCTCAGAGGTGGCCGGGTCTAATAAGGTGACACTAGCCACACTCCAACAGCTGGCTGGCCATCTGAACTTTGCATGCAGGGTAGTAGCACCCGGGCGTGCTTTCCTGTGGCGCATATATGAGGCCATGTCCAGCCTATCACGCCCCCACCACCGCACACGGGTGACAGCTGCCCTTAGGGCTGACCTGTCAGTGTGGTCCACCTTCTTGCGGGACTTTAATGGGGTCTCCCTATGGAGACGGGATCGCCTGTTGAAGGCTGAGCTGCAGGTGCACTCCCTCAAGTGCCTTCAGTTTTGGGGTCATTCTCCATGACTCATGGTCCCACGGCAGCTGGCCGCAGGGCTGGGTGCAGGCAGGCCTTACCAGGGACCTTACTTTGTTGGAGTTCTTCCCCATTGTCGTGGCAGTACACCTCTGGCCAGACAAGCTGGGTAACTCCTCAGTCCACTTTTGGTGCAACAACCTCCCCTCGGTGCATGTCATCAACACCCTGTCTTCTAGAAACCCCAATGTCATGTGTCTGGTTCGGGCATTCGTGCTCCAGTGCCTTCACTATTATATTCAGTTCCTGGCGCGCCATGTTCTGGGTATTAACAATAGCATTGCTGATGCTCTATCACGGAACCAGATGGAGAGATTTCGCCAGCTGGCACCGTGGGCAAAGGCTCTGCCGGATGCGGTCCCCCCAGCGCTATGGGAGATTGGAGGATTGAATCAGAAAGGGCCATAAGCCTTTCCGTGGTGCCCAGCACTTTGGCCGGCTACCAGGGGGCAGGTAGGGATCTATCAGACTTCAGAGAGTCCAGGGGCTACGCCCAGGAGTGGCCCATCCCCATTGAGCATCTTATGGAGTTCTGCGTGGAGGGGAAATGGAGAGGCCTTTCAGTCAGGACCATCAAAGGTAAGCTCTCAGGCCTCGCTTTCCTAGCAAAGGCACGGGGCTTTCAGGACTACACGGGTGACTTTAGGGTCCGCCTGTTGATGCTTGGCGGTTCTTGCATGAAACAACACGTTACGTTTGGATGTAAGATGGTAAAGAATCATCACAGAGGCTTGAGAAAGTTTAAGAGTCTTTACTTAGACATTAAGGCCAAAGGCTTAAGAGTAGATACAAGTAGAGTTTCTCCCCCCCTCTAGGAGAAGTTCCCAGTTCAGATACAAGACACAGAACAGCAACTCAGACTGCTCAGCACAGAACAGAACAGGAATAGAAAAAAACAGTTAGACTTTTTCCCAAGCTGTTATCATCCGTTACCATGGCAACATGTCTGTTTCCCAGGCCAGTCTTAGCTGATAATGCTGCTCCTTCAGACACATGCTTGTAACTCTTTCAGACCTGATGAAAACATCCTTAGGCAGTACGGCCTAATGCCAACACCGCCGTATGTTGGAGGGTTGGTCCCGCGAGCACCCATGCCCCCCGGATGCCCGCCTCCCCATTTCCCCAGAGCTATTGCTTGGCCTGCAAGGACAGTGGAGGCACTTGTGTTCTTCCCCCTTTGAGGCTCTGCTATACCACGCCGCAGCCCTCACCCTGTTTTTCGGGGCCTTCCGAATTGGGGAGGTGGTGGCGGCTTCTAAGACCGATGACTCCCTCCAGGCTCTTCTGGTTTCTGACCTCAGCTGGAAGGCAGAGCGGGCCCTCCTGCAGCTCAGGCGGTCCAAGACGGACCAACACTGTAAAGGGCGCCTTGTGGTATTAGCCCCATGCCAGCAGCAAGAACTCTGCCCGGTGACAGCCCTGCGCGGCTTTGTGGCAGCAAGGGGGCCGCAGTCAGGGTACCTATTCATCCACGGGAACTTCCAGCCCCTTACCAGATACCAGTTCTGGTCCGTGGCAAAGGCCGCACTGCGCAATTTAGGCATGGACCCCAGTAAGTTCAGTACACACTCCTTCCGGATAGGTGCGGCCTCTACAGCAGCCCTCTTGGGATTCTCCAAGGACGGGCTTCAGGCAGTGGGTGGGTGGCCCTCGGACGCATACAAGGCTTACGTTAGACCACTGGCTGACACGACGGCAGTGGTTGGATGTTGCCCCCCTTTACCCTAATGTCGTTGTTGTTTCAACAGACTGCTGGACAAGATCGGAGCAGCCACGCATCCTCCTCTGTGGCCACAGCATGGTGTTCTGGGCAGGCCACAGGGCAGCGAAGTCTCGCTTCGGCACGCAACTGGGGCTCAGTCAATGTGCCTCGGTGTGATGGCTGGGACGCCAGGGGATGCATTGGGGCGGGCTTTTGCCGACCTTGTTTCAGCCGGCCATGGAACTGGCGGTGCCCCAGGTGCTGGTCATCCACCTTGGGGGGAATGACTTGGGTCTGTTGAAGGGCAGGGCCCTAATTGAACAGGCATGTGGTGACCTCCGGGCCATTGCACATCGCTGGCCGGAGGTGCACTTAGTGTGGTCGGACATCCTGCCGCGCAGGAAGTGGAATTGTACCGGTGACCCACGTGGGATGGACAGGGCCTGAAAAAAGGTGAACAGGCAAATTCAGAGGGCCCTCTGTGACTTGGGGGGTTCTGTCATCCACCACCCAGAGATTGGCCATAACAGGTTGGAGTTGTTTTGGCCAGACGGCATCCATTTGACTGACATGGGCAATGACATCTTTCTTGGGGACCTGCAGAAGGGCTTACACCAGATTCTTATCGATTGTGGGGAAAAGGGAGACTAAGCAGAGGCTTGTCCCCCTTTTGTGGCGTAGAAGTGCGGGGAAAGGTTAAAGGGAAAGGGCAGCTAGGTGGCACCTTTAGGCACCTTTGGGGGTGACGGGCAGTCTGGAGGCCTGCAGCTCAGGGCTACACGGCCCAGAGGCAGGGTACAGGCTGCCTTTGGGGCCAACGTGCCTCATCCGCTCGGAGTTTCAGGGCTCCGGGGGCAGTGATGCGGGTTGGACCCCCTACACATCTTCAGGGTGTGGCTGGAGCTGGAGGCTGGCACAGGGCAGCCCCAGGCTCAGGCAGGGTCTGGTCACCCAATAGCTGCAAGCATGCTTTGCCTGGATCACCAGAACATGCCCGCACTTTATTTCCCCTTTTGCAGGTTCATTATTCAATTGATTCTGTTTTAAATAAAGTGGCCCATTATTTAACCCAAGAAATGGTGTCGGTGTTTTATTTCGGCAATAGGCCGCAAATAAATATGTCATCTGTTAAAGCCTAAATAGAGTAAAGTTGTTTTATCTGGTGCTTAAAAGTTAACAGAGTATGCACCAGCTGAGTGTTACTGAGAAGAAATATGTTCCACAACCAAACAGGCCCAATCTCTGACCAACATCTGTCTAATCTCAGGAAGCAAGAGTACACAGAGATGGTCCTCGTCTGAAGATATTAAAAGTTCACATGGGTATAGGCAGTTCTTCAGAAACCATGTCAAAATGAACTTTAAATCTCAAAGCCAGCACCTTGAATTGTGCCAGAAATCAAAGTGAAAACCAGTGAAGATGTTGGCTTTTTTAAACCCTGGTGAGAAATGATCCCACTGATTAGTACCAGTCACTAACTGCCGGCACTAACATCATCATGGCGGCAGGAGTAACAGCTACGGGCGAGGGAGCTCTGCAACAAACAGCTTTTATGCGGTAATTTCTCCCTTGTTGGAGGTTACAATGCATTGGAGAATACGGGGTAGCCTCCCCCCCCTCTTATGTCACCACCCTCGGACCCGACTTGGATGCCAGCTATCAGAAATACGATGTAAGACTTTCACCTACGCTGGGCCGCCGCCGCCGCCGCCATTTCCTGGTTGCCGGATCGGAGCTGGGGATGAGCTGCGGCCCTTCGGAGAACCTGGGTCTCCAGCCTCTATTCGGGAGACAGCGTTGTTCGCCGCGGCAGTTTTCCGCTGGCTGCTGGGGTTGGGGCGCGCCCCTGCAGCCTCCGTTGTCCTGCCGTGCTGGCCTTGCTCGTTTCACCTTGTGTCGGCCGTGTTTTGCCTCTCATCACCTTTGCTTTTGGCTTCTCGGGGAGTACTTTCCTGTGGTCGTGTCTTCGTGGGGCCTGTTTGTGCTGCCTCTCGCTGTTTGCTACGCTGGATGCTGGATGCTGAGAGTGAGAGGAGATGTCGCTTTCGGTTTCGCAAATGACGCGTATGTGGACTATACGGGCCAGAAGCTTTATTGAACTTTACTGTAGTAACCTTTACTTGTTGTTTTAGTTTTATTGCTGTTTTGATGTTGTGATACTTATATATTATGACTTTGTACATCACTCAGAGTGGCTTGGTTTCCAGCCAGATGGGCGATAAATAAATCGCAGAAATAAACAGAAATAAATAAATAGACCGAGCTCTACCCATCCACATCTGAAACCCAAACAGCAGCACAGTAAGGTGGGCCAGTGATTACAATACCATGGAATGATGGAAAGAAACAAGTTACTCCAACAAAGGCTAAAGGTGGACTGAGGTCATGTGAGTCCATGCATCCAATCTAACCCTCCTAAGTTCTACCCACGTGCCGAAGGAGTGTGAATCATCATAGGGCCTCCATCACCACTGGCCTGAATGTTCATGCTGCTGCTGCTTCAGACTCCTTCCTGGTGTACTTCTTGCACTGTTGGTCAGGTACAGTGGAGAGGGAGGTGGTTGATTCCTCAGACAAATTGATTTTGTGAAAAAGTGTCTGCAAATATAATGGCTTTGATTCCACAGAAGCCTCAGGTCCCATATCAGGAATGCAGTTCATTTCCTATGGCAGTGATATATCAGCCCCAGACTTGGCTGGCTCATTTTCCTAACATCAGCCTAGGGCCATAACACCTTGGACATTATATTTATTTATCCATTTAAGATACTTATATATACTGCCTAATTGCTGAAGCTTCTACATGGTGTACATTAAAACAAGAAAACAAAAAATGAATAAGATCAATTAAAATTACTAATAAAGGCATAAAAAGTATTTAAAATGCCTGCTGAAACAGAAGGTTTTGAATAAAATGAAGTTTCAAAGTTGTCTTCAAGGGAAGTCCCATATACAATGCATTTCAGTAATCAAGTATGCATGTAACCAACACACGAATAACTGTAGCAATGCCATCGCTTTCTATACAAGTTGCACTAGACTAACTGGGGAATGCTATTTCATCACACAGAGAGTACTTGGACCTTCAAAACTCACCCCTAATCTGTAATCCTTAAATGGAAATGCAGCTTCATCCAAAACAGACTGAATGTTACCTCCCAGGTTCATTGAACTACACCGTGTGGATTTAGCTTCAGTTCATTAGTTCCCATACAGCCCATTAACATTCCAAACACTTGTACAGCAATTCCAATTGCCTAACCCGACTCAGATCAAAACGGAGAGTGAAAATGTGTCATCAGCATATTGATGGCATCTCACTACAAATGCCTGAACAATCTCTTCCAGTAGTTTCATGTGGATGTTAAATAGCACAGGAGGCAAAACAGAACTCTGCAGTATCCCATAGCACGAGAAAGAGAAAAAGGCCCCCAGAACCACATTCCAGGAACAGAAGGAGTCTGATAGGTAGGAACAGAACCAACATAATGTGGTGTTCATCACTTCTCAGTGCAGGTGGATAGTCCATGGTTGATGCTGTTGAAAGCTGCTTAGATGTCCAAATGGATTATGAGTAGAGACGTGAAGGCCCAGAAAAAAACTGGAAAAAATAGGGGGGAGGGCTGTTTCTTTTCCTGAATTTTTCCATTTCTTCCCTTTACGTATCTAATTATGAGGATCTCTCTCTCTCTCTCTCTCTCTCACACACACACACACACACAACTACATACATATCCTTCCTTCTCCCTTCTCCCATTGTCCATCAGGGCAACCAAGGTACTTTCAGAGCCAAGATACTTCCAAAAGCATCCTCTAAGAGTGTCTGGCATTGAGAAGTCACCTCTCAAGCATTTTGTCCAAAGAGGCTTTGTTTCAAGGGCAACCAACTAATGAAACAATTGTGAAACAAATGGTGAACTATACCATCATTTATTACACACTGAATAAAATGCTTTGCACACTGAAAGCAAGCCTCCCTCCACAACAAGATGACTAGTGTAAAAAGAAAAAAAGGTGAGGATTTTAGTAAGGAAATGGTAGGCCATGTTATTCTAAGAATAATCATATTCTTGGGTTACAACAATGGAAATTCACAGACTAAGACAAAATGACTCTCCAGTAGCATTTAGCAACATTGAAACATGAACAATGGCATCTAAGTTGAGACAGATTTAATTGATTTTATCCACAGAGTGCTTAGCAAATAAATGTACCCCAGCTGTATTTTAGGGTTGCCAGGTCAGAAGCATCCCAAACCCTGAGGTTTCAGGGGTGGGCCCTAGTTATGTCATGGGGTGGGCACTAGTGATGTCATGGGGGAGGCCCTAGTGATGTCATTAAGCATGATACTTTAAGCATCAACCACAGTTGCTTGGAGCATACCACTCAAACAAAAAAATCCTCTGATTAGAAATTAAGAAATCTTAGCTAAATGAGGGTGCTTCCTGGTTCAGCTGTAGTGACGGGATCATTGTTTCTCACCTGTTTAGAGAGTCTGGTTAAGAAATATTTAATCTAGCCTACTTGCTTCTGGCAAGAAGGGTTTAAGTGCCCTCAGGCCAGGCCAGTCACCAGAAGGCCCTTGTAGCAAGAAAGGACCCTAGTGTTGTGGAGATGTAAAATAGGAGCAATCAAGAGTAAAGATGGATGCCCCTGAAGGCTGCAATTCTAAGCACACTTACTATGGGACTAAGCCCCATAGAACTCAACAGGACTCAATTCTGAGTAGATATGCTTAGGATTGTGTTGTTGGTAAGGCTTGACTAGGGATCCTATGCAAAGATATCCATATCAAACCAGGGTTGGCAACCCCCTGCCTGGAATGCCCTGCCTGGCTTCTAATGTGGCTGCTCCAAACCTCTTTACAGACTTGAGCCTTCACCACAGAGAGAGGTTAGAGAAATGAGTAAGAGTTAAGAAGATTCTCTACTCTTTCCTGCCTACTTTGTGGGCTGCTATACACTCACTTCAATAGCCAACCCATTGCAGTGAGTAATAACTGACAGACAGAAAACAAACATGGTTTGGTCTATCTTCATAGGCAGTAGATTGGGAAAAACAGCAATTGGAGCCACACTTCCCAGTATGTGAATTCTCTTTTACCACTATTGGGCAAGAAACAAACCATCATGCAAATAACAAGGTGCATCATCAGTGTGATTAAGGCAGCTGAGCTGACCTCATGGAACTACTGGAATTGCTTCTAGGGAGTAAGGTCAGAGGTAAATGAAATACAAATAGAAAAAGAAAACCAAAAGACAGTGATGATTTCCTAAATGCAATACCATACTAACCACAACAAGATTCCTATGAGTGAGACAGAAAACTCAGTATCCCACAACAAGTCAGGCTTCCTAACCAAAACTAATAAAATCTTGGCAGCCAATCAGCCAAGGTCACAAAAATCTCTATGCAGCAGAACCTGACCTGGGGGCTGCAGTTAGTGCAGAATGCTGCTGCACAATTATTGACGTGCATGAGACCCTATCAGCACATAATACCTCTGCTCTGAAATCTGCACTGGTTTGCTACCAGGCCAAGTTCAAGGTGTGCTTTCCATGTTACGGGTGCCACATAGTACTTGTTCTGCTCTTGTAAGAAATTGGCCCTTTATTGTGGCAGTATCTACACTTTGGAACTTTGACATTAGGCAGGCACCTTCATTGTACTCATTTTGGCACCTGCTAAAAACATTTTTGTTTAGGCAAGCCTACCCAGGCATGTAGAAGCTAATATGTTTTTTATCTGTTTTTAACTCGTTGTTGGTTTTACTAGTTTGAATTTTAAACCTGTCATTAAATGGTTTTGCTAATAATTTTGTTGTTTTAATTCCTTTTACAAACCGCTTTGGGGTATTTTTACAATAAAGCGGTATACAAATGTAAATAAAATACATAAATAAATTTTGGAGTCACTGTGGCCCATGAGTCTCTTTCCTCTTTCTTACCGAGTCAGGCCATTTGGTACCATGTAGCTTAGTACTGATGACTTGGACTAGCATTGGCTCTCCAGGATTCCAAGCAATAGTCTTTTCCAGTGATTATCACTTATTGGCTAAAAACTGGAAAGGGCAGGGATTAGAGCAGCAAGTACTAACAGAAGTTGTGGGGGGATGGGTGATATTTTGGTTTATATCTTTTGAACCAGACCACCTAAAAACTTTTTTTAAAAAATGTAAGTCTGGAGATTAGGGTGACTCACCTGGAGATCCTGAGAGGACCCCCAAAAACAGGAGTCTCTGGGCAAAAACTGGACACCTGGCAACCCTAGTTCTCGGTAGCGTATAGCCCCACCCTAAGTTAAAAAAAACATTTTAACTGCTGTCACAAAGTGTTGATTTGTTTCATCTATGAGGCAGATGTTCAGTGCTCAGACCTCATCAGCATATATGTGAAGTTTGGGTTTTATTTTTTTCTTTACCTTAGTGAACATCATTTTACACTTTCTTACATTGAACTACATTTGCTATTTTAATGCTTTGTTGATTAAGGTATTGCTGAGATAGCTAAATTGACTGATAAATCTAACAAAAGAAATGTATTTACAGTCTTAGAAGAACTGGGTTTAAAAATGGTATCAGATTTTTTATCATTATATTCATTGTAACTTCATTTGGCTAGACAGAAATGTTCACTTCCCTGCTCATAGCAAACTCCATTAGTAGGTGCTGACAGGATTGTAGCCAAAATGGAGCCACTGAAAAACAAGATGGAGGAATTAGCATGCTCTGGGAGACCCTGAGGACTGCAGAAATAAAAAAAAACATTAGGAAAAGAGCCTAAGCGGGAACTATCCCCCAACACCCAATGACAACTGAGCATGCTTAGTAGCCACAGAATGTTCAATGCCTGTTTGCGTTGGATAGAAAATGGAGGAGGAAATGGAACTGATTTCCTGTGAGAGGCATGAACAGGAGCACTGGTATGAGAAGGGTGAAGATACACTGCAACTCTTGGCCCCATCTGCACTATACATTCAAAGCAGTATCCTACCACTTGAAACAGTCATGACTTCCCCCAAAGAATCCTCAAAACTGTAGTTTGTTAAGAGTGCAGAGAGTTGCTAGGAGACCCCTATTCCTCTCACAGAGCTACAGTTCTCAAAACAGCTTAACAATCAGGTCCTATTCCAACAGAGCTCTGGGAATGGTATCCCTCAGAGGGGAATAGCAGTCTTTATCAGGGCTGGCACCAGGCATGACTGGGCACTTGGGCACCAGCATTCCCTGGGCATGAGGCTCCTGCCTGTTCCACCTACCTCTCTCCTGTGTTGTGCTCTTGCGCTTGCTGCACACACAGGGCTACCATTACACAAGATGGCGGTAGAGGCTTCTCTAAGGGGCTGATGACCCACCGCCATCTTGGTTGATGGCACACATGTGCGGTATGCTACATGTATACACATGCCTGCCATCAACCAAAATGGCTGCAGGGGCATTAGCCCCTTAAAGAAACCTCCACCACCATCTTGGTTGATGGTAGCCCTGCGCGCACAGCGGCACAGCTGCAGAACACAGGAGAGGGGTAGGTGGAGCGAGCGAATGGGCAGGTGGCTTGGAAGCTCCATCCCTGCTATCCGCAGCAGGGACTCTGCCACGGATTGCTAAAGAGGAGAGCTACTCTCCCACCCTAATGAGGGGCCCTTCAGGGGCCCCTCTGGGATGCAGGGCCCTCAGCCAGGGCCCGACCTGGCCGCCCTTTGGGTCTTCTAACAACTCTCAGCCTCTTTAATAAACGACCATTCCCAGGAATCTTTGGGGAAAGCCATGACTGTTTAAAGTGGTATGATACTGCTTTAAATGTATAGGCAGATGGGGCCTTTGTTACAGGCCCGCTTATATATTGTAATTCTAACCTTTTAAACCAGCATTCCTCTAAACAAATGTTTAGGCCTGCACTAAGCCAATTTTGATATCAAGCAAGTGTAGAAAAATAGAACTATTCTGAAACCTTTTTTAACACACACACACTCACACACACAGAGGGAGAGAGAGAGAGAGAGAGGCAAATTTCCAGAGCAATGAGGGAGAACAAAAGCCTGATATGCAGATAGCAGACACAGGGTGCCTGTTCAGTCTCTAGACTGATTGATTTATTACACATTTCCAGCATTCACATCTTGAGAGAATGTCCATCCCCATCAATCATTTAAGAGGATTTATTCTGAGAGGTGCACAGATATGCAGGCTACTGTAAAATATGATTCAAAGCCTGGTTAGTGTGACTGTGACTCAGCCCATTTATACATCCCCCCTCAGCCTCAGTTTCATTTTGATTTATGTAATGTGGTAGATTATCTCCCTCGTAAACACTAAATTCCACCAATTTATTTGCATTATGAAACGAGGAGAGCATTTTAGTACCAAAGGGAGCACACTTCATGTGGTGTAATCATGTTGCTTTATGGGCTTTGGAGGATTTTGTTGTTGATGATGTAACAAAGGTCTGCTTCATACTGTCTATTGCACTGCAACTCCCTGTCTTTAATTTCATGTCTGAAGTGATGGGCCAGGCTGAGGTTGGAAGATAAAGGACATGATATTAACAAGTCATAAAGTTTCACTTTAGATAATGCAAACGTAAAGAATGTTAATGATGCATAATTTACCACTAGCAACCCTTTCTGTACACTGCACAGCAACTAGCAATGGTAGTAAGGTACTAGGTAATTACAAGCTGCTTCCATGTGTCCTCCACAAATATGAGTGAGCTAATTGCTATTAATTTAAAGAAACCTGTGGAGTTTAAATAGAGTAAACTGCTGTCTGAAAATTATTGGGCTATAATTCTTCTGCCTTCTGGCTCTAGGGACAGTATAAATCTGCAAAGAATGTGCCAAGTTAGATATGTAGTCAGCAGAAGCCTAAAATGAAATTAAAGTCCTATTAGTCATAACTTTTAAAAGTATTTTATATAATATGTGTACTCAAGTTTTGCTCAGGGAATACCACTGTGTATATAGACCCAGACAAATGTAATTAAAGCCAAAGAGTGTTTATTCAGCCACTTGGTAGTTCATCTCACAAGTGGGGATGGAAATAATCCTGAGAAGATGCAACAGTGGTTCAATGTATAATCATTAAGGTTTGATTTCTTTTCAGGAGACAGAAAAAGGGAAGTCCTATAACTGACTAATAATAATACACCCACAAATCAGATTATAGCAATTAGGACTGGAACCAAATGTGCATCCAGCTGCAACATGATTTTGTCACAATCCCAAACTTCTAGTTTTCTAGATTATTATAAATGGAATAACAGATTCTAAGAAGGCACTTTAGGAAATTGTTCTGGGTCTACCCTACCCCTGCGTGCAATTTTTTTCTTCTTCTGGTAATCTGTTCCTGTGTATTGTGACAGCTAACCACCTCCCAAATTGCTATCTGTTATATGTCCTGTTCTGTGAATCATTCTGATTGATTGGAAAAGACAGCAGCTCTTACCAGATTTAGAGCTGTTGACTGTTTCCAGGCCTAATGTATATAAATAGTAAATACAACTATTGGCAAAGAAATAACGCTGGTGCCTTTGTTCTTCATTCATGACATAGACACCAACAGTGAATATATTTCAGAAAGCTTTCCACAAGATAACAAAATTGCAACCACTGGCTTGTCCCTAAGCTACTAATCAGGTGTTAAAATATTACAGATAGTTTAACACTGGGGTTAACTTGTGCTGTCAAAATAAACAGGACTTGAACCTGATGTGTACACTGAGGCCTCTGGTGGTGAGCCACTCCCAAGCATTATTAACATGCAGGAGGAATTTACAAACATTCCTGTTCACCCCAGCATTTGATGGCTGAAATATACTGTTCCTGGCAAACTTGAAATTATTAGCTGTTAGGATATTTGTTTGATTTTAAATGTTTTCAGAGGTTTTTGTTTTAGAAAAGTATTGTTTTGCTGTTTTATTCTTTGCCACCTTTGGGGTAGAAATCTAAAAATTAAAATGTAGAATGGAGGAAGAAATCATCAATATTCTCCTCCCGAAGCTGAACATAGTCCCTCTACCAAGATACTTTTTGGCTTAGCCTGGCTTTAAATATCTCCAATTCAGTCCTTGTGTGGACATAGTCCCAGGCAGGAAATGGAAATATTTGTAGGCCAACCAGGTCAAGCTGGACCAACAGACTTCTTGGAGTAGAACTAGGGCTACTTTCACACTGCACTTTATTCTGTTATTCCCATGATTTCTTACCTGGTAATTTGTATGTTACCTTTCACATGACATAAAAGCTAGTTCTAGAAATCCAGTGGAAAATAATGGAAGTTTAGCACTAATTTTCATGATAAATAATATTAGAAATAATCTTTGCAAGCCTGGGAACCTGGAAGATGGCTGCAGCTTTGTGCTAGCTGCAGCTGCTCACATGACAGGCATCACAGAATGCAACATGTTCTCACCCTTTAGGAGCATGCCAATTTTTTTGCCTGATGAAAGTTGTACCAGTATTCCAATATAGGAGTAACAGCATTTCCTTCGTCCTCACCCCCCGCCACCCCCCGCCTTGTCCAGACACTAACTCAAGCAGTGAATTATAGGGGAACAACAATGCACATGTATATAACAGGTGAGGGATGTAAACAAGGCACTGTTCATTGCAGCAGTGTGAAAGACAGTGGTGTGAAATGTCGGTATAGCAGCCAAAAAAGCTGTGGTTCCTTAATGCAACAGGTACTTCAGTGTGAAAATAATTTTAAAAATTGGGACAGAAGTGCTACCGTTTTAATCCATTAAACTAACATAATAAACTCCATGTTTGAATGCAGCCTAGGGATGAACAAATATGTCATTTTTGGTTTCCCAATTTTATGTCCTTAAGTTCACTTCTCTACATTTCGACATCAATTTGCATTTTTTTAAAAAAGAACTCATGAAAATTCATCAGATTTTAGTGCAAATTTCAACTAATATACTTTTAATTAGTATACTTTTATATTGGTTTACCCTAATATAATGCATTTTGGATGCTATTTTCACTAATATATGCATTTTTGTACACACTACTTGGCTGGACCCCCTTTAGGATGCACACCTTAACGTAGTGAGGAGGTTTGAGAGTGCTGAAGAAGCTGAGAGCAATGCCGTCAGGAGTCTAGACCAAGAGGCTGGACTCCTAGCAGGGGCACCCAGGGTGGAATAGTCAAAGCTGAGACACCAGACTAAGATGCATCCAAACTCAGAGGAAGGCAATGGTAAACCACCTCTGAATACCTCTTACCACAAAAACCCTATGAACAGAGTATCCAAAATGCAACACGAGATAGTGCTGGGAGATGAGACCCCCAGGTCAGAAGGCACTCATCAAGCTACTGGGGAAGAACAAAGGACAAGTATGAATAGCGCTGTGACTAATGACGCAGCTGGGTCAAAGCTGGAAGGAAGCCCAGAGGCTGATGCACACAGATGAGAAAGGAGAGTCTGGAGGGACATGGAATGTGAGAAGCATGAACCAGGAAAAGTTAGAAATTGTCAAACAAGAAATGGAATGCATCAACATTACAATACTCGGTGTGAGTGAATTAAAATGGATGGGAATGGGACATTTGCAATCGGGCAACTACAAAATATTGTATGCAGGAAATGAGAAATAAAGAAGAAATGGGGTTACTTAGTGAGAAGTGATATAGCAAAAGCAATTAGGAGCTACAACACAAGCGAGTGATATCAATGAGATTAAAGATGAAACCTATTAACATAACCATCATCCAAGCCTAGCTGTCTCAGCTGGTCCACAGGAGAGGAGATACAAGTAAGCCAGCTTTCAGAGAGTGAGCGAACAAGGAGAGCAAACAGGAGTTAGACAGAGGAGATCAAGGGGAGGTCCCCCCCAAAAATAAATTTAAATATTTAAAAATTACTAATTCTCCATGTACAGTGCACCACATAGCAGTGGGACTGTCAAGTTTACCCTGAAGTAGGACAGGACAAAGCACAGGCCACTCCAAAACAGGTAGTTAGAAAGAAACAAAAGAGAGAAGAAAGTATAAATGGGAAGGCTACTCCAGTGGTTGTGACCTGCAAGGTGTGTGCCATGTTTGTTTTCTTGCCTGAGAACAACATGGCATACACCTGCAACAAGTGCAAGCTTGTGGCACTGTTGGAAGAAAAAGTGAGAGGCCTGGAATGGCGGGTGGCCGCACTGAGGACTATAAGAGAAGATGAAGAGTTCTTAGACAGAACGCTGGAACAACAGCAGCAAAGAGAAGTGGAGGTGGAAGAACAACAGCATGTTGTAGCAGAAGAGGAGACTGCTTTGCAAAGGAACAACTAAGTGGAGGAAACTCCATGGGAAAAGGTGACAGTTAGGTGCTCAGCAATACGACATGTGAGAAGGATCTTGGAATTGTCGTTGATCACAACCTGAATATAAGGCAACCGTGCGATGTGGCTGCAAAAAAGGCAAATGCTATATTAGGCTGCATTAACAGAAGTATAGTTTCCAAATCGTGTGAAGTATTAGTTCCCCTCTATTCAGTACTGGTTAGGTCTCATCGTGAGTACTGCATCCAGTTCTGGTCTCCGCACTCCAAGAAGGATGCAGACAAACTGGAACAGGTTCAGAGGAGGGCAACAAGGATGATCAGGGGACTGGAAACAAAGCGCTATGAGGAGAGACTGAAAGAACTGGGCATGTTTAGCCTGGAGAAGAGAAGACTGAGGGGAGATATGATAGCACTCTTCAAGTACATGAAAGATTGTCACACAGGAGGGCCGGGATCTCTTCTCAAACATCCCAGAGTGCAGGACACGGAATAATGGGCTCAAGTTGCAGGAAGCCAGATTTTGACTGGACATCAGGAAAAATTTCCTAACTGTTAGAGCCATACGGCAATGGAACCAATTATCCTGGAGGCATTCAAGAGGCAGCTGGACAGCCATCTGTCAGGAATGCTTTGATTTGGATTCCTGCATTGAGCATAGGGTTGGACTTCATGGCCTTATAGGCCCCTACCAACTCTACTATTCTATGATTCTATGCTCCAACGGCAAACACAGAAGAAGAGGAATTGGAGAGCTTATACAGAAATACTGGAGGAAATTGATCACACACCAAAACAAGATGTGCTGATAATCATGGGAGACTGGAATGCAAAAGTAGGGAACAAAGAAGAATTAGAAATTGTGGGAAAATGGGGCTTAGGAGACAGAAAGGAAGCAGGAGAAATGGATGACTGATGAAACTCTTAAAATGGTTAGAGAGAAGGAAAGCAAAAGCAAGAGGAGATAGAAACACAGTCAGAACCCTAAATGCAACAATACAGCAACTAGTATGTAGGGACAAAGAGAACTATAACAGTAGTTACTGTACAGAAATAGAACAAGACAACAAAAAGGGGAGAACAAGAGCCCTGTTCCAAAAGATTAGAGAAATGAAAGGGAAATTTAAACCAAAAGTAGGAATGTCAAATAATCAACAGGGGAACACACTGACTAACCGAGATGAACTAAAAGAAAGATTGAAGCAATACGTTGAAGAACTCTATAAAAGAGATGCTAGGATGACAGATTCATTCATGGAGGAACCATATGATGAAGAACCAGAAATGTTAGAAGGTGAGGTGAAAGCTGCTCTTAAAATACTTGGAAGAAACAAATCACCAGGAACAGATGGCATACCAATAGCATTGCTACAAGCTACTGAGACTGAATCAGTCCGAAGTTTGACAAAAAATTCTAAGCAAATATGGAAAACCAAACAATGGCACACAGGTTGGAAGCATTCAATATGCATCCCAATTCCAAAGAAAGGGGATCCCAGGGAATGCAGTAATTATCGAACTATTGCCTTAATATCCCATGCAAGTAAAGTAATGCTCAAGATTCTATAACAAAGGCTCTTACCAGATATGGAGCGAGAAATGCCAGATGTCCAAGCTGGATCTAGAAAGGGAAGAGGCACCAGAGATTATATCGCAAGCATACGTTGGATAATGGAACGGACTAAAGCATTTCAGAAGAAAATCACCCTGTGCTTTATAGATTACAGCAAAGCCTTTGACTGTGTAGATCATGAAAAACTATGGAATGCTTTAAAAGAAATGGGGATGCCACAGGATCTGATTGTCCTGATGTGCAACCTATACTGTGGACAAGAGGCTACTGTAAGGACAGAATATGGAGAAAGTGACTGGTTCCCCATTGGAAAGGGTGTGAGACAGGGGTGTATTTTATCATCCTATTTGTTTAATCTGTATGCAGAACATATCATACGGAAAGTGGGATTGGACCAAGATGAAGGAAGTGTGAAAACTGGTGGGAGAAATATCAATAATTTAAGATATGCAGACGATACCATACTACTCGCAGTAACCAATAATGATTTGAAACAAATGCTGATGAAAGTTAAAGAGGAAAGCACAAAAGCAGGACTACAGCTGAACGTCAAAAAAGACTAAAGTAATGACAACAGAAGATTTATGTAACTTTACAGTTGACAATGAGGACATTCCACTTCAATGCCTTGGCACAGTCATTAACCAAAACGGAGACAACAGTCAAGAAATCAGTAGAAGGCTAGGACTGGGGAGGGCAGTTATGAGAGAACTAGAAAAGGTAATCAAATGCAAAGATGTTTCACTGAACACTAAAGTCAGGATCATTCAGACCATGGTATTCTCAATCTCTATGTATGGATGTGAAAGTTGGACAGTGAAAAAAGGAGATAAGAGAAAAATAAACTCATTTGAAATGTGGTGTTGGAGGAGAGCTTTGCGCATGGACTGCGAAAAAGACAAATAATTGGGTGTTAGAACAAATGAAACCAGAACTATCACGAGAAGCTAAAATGATGAAACTGAGGTTATCTTACTTTGGACACATCATGAGAAGACATGATTCACTAGAAAAGGCAATAATTCTGGGAAAGACAGAAGGGAGTAGAAAAAGAGGAAGGCCAAACAAGAGATTCCATAAAGGAAGCCACAGACCTGAACTTACAAGATCTGAACAGGATGGTTTATGACAGATGCTCTTGGAGGTCACTGATTCATAGGGTCGCCATAAGTCGTAATCGACTTGACAGCACATAACAACAACAGCAAACTTGGCTGGAGGACTGCATTGCAAAATTCAGAGAAGTGTGAATGTTTAAACATGGCTGTGTTGTAACTCACATATTGTTTTGGGAAGTGTGGATTAGGTAAATTAAATTTGCCTTGAAATGTGAATTCAGTCAATTTTCTCCCCCTCCCCATCCCTAAGTGGAACTATGTTTAGCTTGGGGTGGAAAATATTGCTGCTTTCCTCTCTGGTTGCTGCTCACTAACATAGGCCTCAGTATAGTCCTGCTGCCATTGACAATACCAGTTACTGTCCATATCTGTCCCCTGCGTACTTCTGTGTCCATCATGGTCTTTCTGCCAAAGTTATGAAAGATGATCATTAAGTAAATGAAACCAATGAAAGCTCTCAGAAACTTGGTCATGTCCCAGAGGAGGAATATGGTGGTGAAGGTGAAATCAATAAGTAGATGCCAGCTTTGTGTCCAGTTGGAGCTGCCATACAAATATTGAACTGGTTCACCCAAACAATGACCTGCTGAAGTCCAACATGCTCCTTCACTCAAGTTGGTTGGTTGAATGGGTGTGCTGCAGCCACATTCCAACTGATGCTCTCCAGAGGCTGCTCTGTAGCCAGCTTTCCTTGGTAGGTAGGTCAGCCACATTTCTAGATGGGGCATGCATGTGGGAGGAGAGGATTTAGCTTTGTCCAATTCTAATGAATGGCACAAGTATTAAGTTGGGAAGCTGGCAAGATTGTGCAAGCTAGGCTCAGATTCAAGCAATGAACTATTTCAGCAGCCCTCGGGAGAACAACATTTTCCATGGTCCCTGTATCCCAATATGCTGTTAGGGGAGCCCTGTAGCCAGCTTTCCTTGTTAGGTGGGGCAGTCACATTGCTAGGTGGTACATTTTTTGGAGGGAGGCATATAGTGCCAGCCAATCTCCTCTCCCACTCACTGCTGGAATGTATGTGAAGGCCAGGCCAGGGAAAGACATTTTTGAAATCTTGCATGATGCTTTGAATGATCAAAATACACGTTTTCAAGAAATATGAGTCCAAATCCAGATAGTCAGCTTCTCCCAAGCCACAGCAAACGCCTTCATTCCCATAGCTGAGTGTAACAGACAACCTTTTTATATTCTGTAATCATAGGAAACTGTTGGTCAAACCATTAATCTATGTATATCAGTATTGTCTTCTCCGACTGGCAGGCCTTTCCAATCAACCAGGGAGGCATATTTCCAATCTGGGGTAACTGGACATCCATGCATGCAATGCATGTACTCTACTGCTGAGATGTGTAAAGCAAATGCTCTTCCACTACGTATGTGGCTTTAGTTGTTTGCTCATAAATAAATACAGAATTAAATAAATTCTGGCCTTTTGCTATCATGAAATGTGAAGTCTAGAAGAGCAAAACCTATCTATTTAAACATTTTATTATTCAGGAGGAGTTGCCAGGATGAAAAGCAGTGACAGACTCAAATACTACATCAGCATGTTGGCATCTTATATTAATTGATGAAACAACAGTGAAGCTCACAGCTTCAAGGTAAATTCTGCCTGCCAAAAGTACCTGAAGTTCATAAGAGTAATTAAGATCAAAACCCAGAAGAATAATTAAAATATGCAAAACACTTATTGATCTTCAGCATCTGGTGGCTTGTCAGTAACCACAGACATACAGACACAAAAGCATGCTTGGTCTAACATACTGTTAATTTGCTTTCTTTGATTAAGTAGATTTTTTGGTAAATATCCATACTTTTACCTAATACTCAAGAATCCTGCTAATCATCCTACTCTTTCCCAGAAATCTCCTCAGCTTTCAGAATCCAGAAGAGATGCTGTCAAAAGTTCCTGTTAATTGAAAATTAATATTTTCTAAAAATTGGATGAGGTATTTATTTGATTAATATATTCAGGTCTGAGAGTTTGAGTCCATGAAACCATATCCCATAATAAATGTGTTAAGTCTTCAAGGTGCCATAAGACTTCTATTCACCAGGGAAGCTCTCTTCCAAACGGCAAGGAAATGCTCAGTATTAGCTACTTGTTCACTTAATGCAAGAGGTTTTTTTGAAGCTAATGTTCTGATGTTGAAAGTTATTTGGTCCTTTTTAAAAAAAAGCACAAGAGATCGCTACTATAACTAATTTGCATGAAATGAGACATTATACACACAACACAGCTATATAAATTGTTGCATTAAAAATAATAAAGAACTCTATTTCTCTTCTCTCAGGGCACCAACCTTGTTATGATTCACGTGATGTGATTTATATGTCAACATGTTGTATGTATGTTGTGAAGACTACAGCTTCCTATCCTGGCCAACAGTCCCATGAATAAAAATTAGGCTAGGAACAGAAACTGAAAATAACTGAAGCCAGAGTTCTCTTCCCAGGAATGTGACTATACAGTCTGCATGTTTACAACATTTTCCTACAGCACAGTTTAACTGGAATACCAATGGAATAACCCCCTGACATGAAAAAGCCGTCCTAAAGATTGTTGTTGTTGTCAGCCTCTTTTTGTTTGTCTTCTTGCTCCTACCCTTTTATTTTCTAGCATGCTTGTATTGCCTTCATTCTTTAAGCACGCACATGCTCACGCACACACACATTCCAAGGCTTCTTGTCTATCACCCGCCTCTTCATGCCAAATACCTTGAGTGTATGATGCATATATCTGCTCATTTTGTTGCATTTCATAGACCTAGATTCTCTGCATACTGATTTTCACTCATTTCACTTTACCAATATAAGGACTTTTTGTTTTTACTTCCGGCTGCATTTAATAGTGCTAGTTGGGTTATGCACCTTGATTGCCTTCTTCCCTGAGTTTCTAAGATGCTTCAACACTATTAATTCTTCTCTGTCTATTATAATCCCTCCCTCCACTTCATCTCCAGTAATCTCAATTTATTGCAAGAATCCTACCATTCTCACATGACATATTGGTAATTCTCTCTTCTAAGCAACAACATTGATACCTATGACTTCTAAATCAGTGGTTACAATTTTTTTTCGCCATGGACAACTTGAAAATTGTTTAGGGTATTGGAGGACCATTTAATGATTCTTCTGTCTGTCATAGCAATTGTAATGTGCTGTGCTAGATGCTATATGATTTTTTAACTTAACAGACATGTCATGGACGACTTGAATGAAGCTCAAGGGCCATCAGTGGTCCACAGACAATAGTTTGGGAATCCTGTTATAAATTATTTTTTAGAAATCATAACTTTCTGTCTGATCCTGTCACAACTTCTTGGATGTCTATCTAACATTTTGGTTTTATGCCAGTGAAGAATGCATAGTGAAGCCACACATTAGTTGCTATTTTAGTATTATGTTCAACAATATTAGGGGAGTTTTCACAAGTCACAATTTTAGCAAGACTGTGATTTCCAATGCAAAATGACTGCTAACATTTTGTACTTTCACATGGAGGATAGCAATTTGTATTTTAATCCTTAACCATCTCTAATTCAAAGCAACTTTATCAGCTCTCCATATAGCAGTCTTCTAGGCTGCAATTACAGCATTAACGTTTAGCTTTTCAAACTTGATAACACAGTCTAATTTTATCCCATCTGGTTTATTGTGCAAAGTTTTTTCATGCCTGGAGGTGGCATTTCCTTAATCATTTCTTCGGCATGGAATTGCTGGTTGGAACTTAAAAGGTTTTGTTAGCTACAAGGACCAACTGCAGGTTTCTTCTCCATGAGGACAATGTGTCAGCAGTTCTCTATAAGAATTGTCTAGAAGGCAATCATTTGGAAGCTCTTGCTGTACTAGGGAGGTCATCAAACTAAACTGAATAAGCTTTTGATCTTGCTTTAAAAAAAGTGACTGCAATGTTAGAGTGACATTTCTTTTGTAATGATTAGCTTTCAGGGAGGTAGGATTACAGACTTCCAGTTTATTCATAACTAGGGGGAACTAGGTGACCTTAAATTTGCATATTAAGTGTATGCCAAAATCGATGTGAAGATATGAAGGTAGAGGAGGATCTTCACAGCAATAATGTGGAAGGGGTTCGATATTGGTATGTGATCAACCCTTTCCCCTTTTGATGCATGATGACACCATACCAAACCACTTTAGGCATATCTAAAAAGATTTTTTTCCCCTTCTTCTTAGGAATACCATGCCAAACATTTTCTCAAACAGGAAAAATGTTCAGATATTTTGTTTCTCTCTCACAAAAAGATTTTGTGATCTTTGACTAGTAAAGTGATATTTTGATTAGAAATGCCAGACATGGCAGAAAGAAATTCTGGGCCTCTTAAAATCTGTCCTCAGAATAAGAGGTGAACACTGCAAGCCCCAAGCTGCAAAGGAATTCTTTCAGCTCTCCACCATCAGCAGCCTGTCACCCCTCTTTCTTTCCTCTTTCTCTCTTTCCTGAGAGTTGTGAGAAGACCCCTCTTCCCCTCACAGAGCTACAATTCTCAGAGAGGTTTAACAGGAAAACCCTCTTCCCAGGGAACTGTGGGAGCTGTTGCTCTGTGAGGGGAACAGGGGTCTCCTAGCAACTCTCAGCACTCTTAACAAACTACAGTTCCCAGGATTCTCTGGGCGAAGGTATGAGTGTTTAAAGTGGTATGATACTGCTTTAAATGTACAGTATAGATAGAGCCACTGTGCAACTGGCATGGGCAGTGCTGTTTTTGGTACAAAATGAGGTTCCGGTGCTCATAAATTGAAAAAAGTGTTGTGGGTGCTAGCACAAAATGGATGCCATGGACAGGGGGGAAAAGTGATGGTACTTTGTACTAGTAAGCATTATAACAACAACAACAACAGCAAGATATGAGTGTGGGAGACTAGCTCCCAAGAGCTCCAGCAGTTATAAGATCTCTTGGGTGAATTATACTTCCCATAGACCCTATGCCCTGTCACACTAGGCTTGTTCACACATTACCCTGAGCACAAGTATAAGCCATCTTGACACATATACAGCTAATATGTGTGAAAAAGTGTACACTTGTTGATTTGTACTGCTCATCTATTAGAAACTGAGAAATTGACCACTCATCCCTAGGCACATCTCTATGTTCAGAAAGTTTGCAGGTGCAGAAGAAAATCATGTTCTGGTTTTCTCCTGTATCTCTGTCTGTCTTGTTTTTCTGTACATTTCTTTTCTCACATTCTCTTCCTTCAAGTCTATAATCCACATCTGTTTTATATCCTGTTTTTTTCCTCATGTCACCACAGACAGTGACCTGCATCTCTGTTGGGAAGCTTGCTTCACACCTAGAAAACATTGGTCATTTTTCTCTCCCCTCTCACCGCCACACAGCTGTCACATGAAGAGATCAGGGATGATTTTTCTGTATTCCTTAAGCAGCTTAAATTTCATTTCTGGATTATGTATTTAATCACACAGCCTAATTTGCTGTTTAAACTTCTGACATTAGAATTTCCACTATCAGTTTCCCAAGTATCATTTGAAATATTCCCTCCATATTAATCAGCATGACATTTTCTTCATTAACACCTGCAGATACTTTTGTGTTTAATCTCTGAGTATTTGCTGTTCTGTTTTAAATATGGTCAGTGTATTTACAAATAAAATACACGATCCAAACCAGAGTTAAGCACTTTCCTTAAAATCAGTAGGAATGCAAGAATTTAAGTACATCCTTCCAGGGTCTGGTTCTACCATTAGGCCAAGGAGGTAGTTTACTCATGCACTGATTTTGGGTGTCATGAAAGGGTAGCAATTTGTTGCTTATTTACTTTACTGTTATTGTATTTTTATTCTGAAGGACTTATGGAAGTTTCTGCCTCAGGTGGCAAAATAATTTGGCCAGTCTTGGGTACCAGATACATTGAATTGGTAGAAAGGGGATTTACCATTCCTTCTTAGGCAGTAAAATGGTCGGGGTCAGACCTGTCCTTAATTCTCTCTCCCATTAGAAACTGTGACCCATAAATGTACTTCTTTTTGTCTGAATCAGGCTCATAGTATCAATCCCCCTCCCTAACTACAGTGAAAAAGCCTATCAAGTGGGCATCAGGAATCCTATAAAGATGTGATGGGGGAGTGCTGTAGTTCAATGGTAGAGTATCTGCTTTGCAGGCAGAAAGTCCCAACTTCAAGCCCCAGCATATCCCGGTAGGATTGTAAGAGACTACCACATGTAACCCTGAAGAGCTGCTGCCAATCAGTCTAGACAATACTGAGCTAGATGGACGAATGGATCTGACTCAGATAATGCTTCTTCCTATGTCCCCATGCTCTCTCTTTCTAATCTTTTAGAGGTGTTTGGTTCACCTACATACAGATACTCATTCTTATGCCCTTGTCAGGCAGTGAACAAGAGGGGAAAGTGCAGGCAAATTTTCCTTTGCACAGCATAGCCATTACATTAAATGTGTTAAAAAACAGGAGATAGGGTCTTCTACACACTTTGTGACCCATCAAACCAGTCAGCCTCCCTGCTGATTTATATTGGCAAATGCAGAAGAAGAGGAATTGGAGAGATTTCATGCAGAAGTACAGGAAGAAATTGATCACACATCAAAACAAGAGGTGCTCATAATCATGGGGGATTGGAATGCAAAGGTAGGGAACAGAGAAGAATTAGGAATTGTGGGGAAATGGGGCTTAGGAGACAGAAATGAAACAGGAGAAAGACTTGTTGAATTCTGTGAAGCCAATAATTTCTTTCTTGCGAACACATTTTTTGAGCAACTGAAAAGACGACTGTACACATGGACATCACCAAATGGTCAATATAGGAATCAAATTGTAGAAGATGGAGAAGTTCCATACTTTCTGCGAAAACAAGACCAGGAGCAGACTGTGGTACACATCATGAACTGGTCGTATCAAAAATCAGAGTAAAGCTACAGAAGAACAAGAAAGCAATCATAATGCCAAAATACAATTTAAATAACATCCCAGAAGAATATAAAGATCAAACAAGGAACAGATGTGAGGCTTTAAATTGGTTGATAAAGAACCAGAAGAACTATGGAGTGAAGCAAGAGACATTATCAGGGAAGAATGCAAAAAGACAATACCTGTAGTTAAAAAGAGAGAAAGATCTCAGTGGATGACTGAAGAAATTCTTAAAATGGTTAAAGAGAGAAGGAAAGCAAAAGCAAAAGGAGAAACACTGTCAGAACCCTAAATGCAACAATACAGCGACTAGTACATAGAGACAAAGAGAACTATTACAATAGTTACTGTATAGAAATAGAAGAGGACAACAAAAAGGGTAGAACAAGAGCCCTGTTCCAAAAGATTAGAGAAATGAAAGGGAAATTTAAACCAAGAGTAGGGATGTTGAATAATCAATAGGGGAACACACTGACTGACCGAGATGAAATAAAAGGAAGGTGGAAGCAATACACTGAAGAACTCTATAAAAGAGATGTCAGGATGACAGATTCATTCACGGAGGAACTGTATGATGTAGAACCAGAAATTTTAGAATGTGAGGTGAAAGCTGCTCTAATCACCAGGAATAGATGGCATACCAATAGAGTTGCTACAAGCTACTGAGATTAAATCTGTCCAAAGTTTTACAAAAATCTGTCAAGAAATATGGAAAACTAAGCAATGGCCCTCAGACTGGAAGCGTTCCATATACATCCCAATTCCAAAGAAAGGGGATCCCAGAGAATGCAGCAATTACCGAACTATTGCCTTAATATCCCATGCAAGTAAAGCAATGCTCAAGATTCTACAACAAAGGCTCTTACCAGATATGCAGCGAGAAATGCCAGACGTCCAAGCTGGATTTAGAAAGGGAAGAGGCACCAGAGATCATATCGCAAACAAATGTTGGATAATGGAATAGAGCAAGGAACTTCAGAAGAAAATCACCCTGTGCTTTATAGATTACACCAAAGCCTTTGACTGTGTAGATCATGAAAAACTATGGAATGCTTTAAAAGAAATGGGGGTGCCACAACATCTCATTGTCCTGATGCACAACCTATTCTCTGCACAAGAGGTTACTGTAAGGACAGAATATGGAGAAACTGATTGGTTCCCCAGTGGAAAGGATGTGAGACAGGGGTGTATTTTATCACCCTATTTATTTAATCTATATGCAGAACAGATCATACAGAAAGCAGGACTGGACCAAGATGAAGGAGGTGTGAAAATTGGAGGAAGAAATATCAATAATTTAAGATATGCCGATGATACCATACTACTAGCAGAAACAAGTAAAGATTTGAAATGATGAAAGTTAAAGAAGAAAGCACAAAAGCAGGACTACAGCTGAACGTCAAAAAGACTAAAGTAATGACAACAGAAGATTTATGCAACATTACAGTTGACAATGACATTGAACTTGTCAAGGATTATCAATACCTCGGCACAGTCATTAACCAAAATGGAGACAATAGTCAAGAAATCAGAAGAAGGCTAGGACTGGGGAGGGCAGCTGTGAGAGAACTAGAAAAGGTCCTCAAATGCAAAGATGTATCACTGAACACCAAAGTCAGGATCATTCAGACCATGGTATTCCCGATCTCTATGTATGGATGTGAAACTTGGGGAGTGAAAAAAGTGGATAAGAGAAAAATAAACTCTTTTGAAATGTGGTATTGAAGGAGAGCTTTGTGGATACCATGGACCGCGAAAAAGACAAATAATTGGGTGTTAGAACAAATTGAACCAGAACTATCACTAGAAGCTAAAATGATGAAACTGAGGTTATCATACTTTGGACACATAATGAGAAGACATAATTCATTAGAAAAGATAATAATGCTGGGAAAAACAGAAGGGAGTAAAAAAAGAGGAAAGCCAAACTCCCTGGTGCGGACCAGGGAGAGGGCTTTTTCGATCGTGGCCCCCACCCTCTGGAACTTACTTCCCGTTGACCTTCGGCATGCCCCCTCCCTGTTGACTTTTCGCCGAGCCTTGAAGACCTTGCTCTTCAGGCAGGTCTATGGGATCTCTGGGGTGGGTTAGGTTTTACACTGTATTAATGTAAGATGGTCTTCAGATGAGATGTTATGATATTAATAATGTGATGATTATGTATATGAGCAGATTGTATTTTATATTGTATTTTATATTGTACGTCGCCCAGAGTGTCCGTTCAGTCAGACAGATGGGCGTCTGCTAAATAAAATTTTATTATTATTATTATTATTATAAACAAGAGATGGATTCATTCCATAAAGGAAGCCACAGACCTGAACTTACAAGATCTAAACAGGGTGGTTCATGATAGATGCTCTTGGAGGTCGCTGAAACATAGGGTCGCCATAAGTCGTCGTCAACTTGGAGGCACATAACAACAACAAATTATATAGATATTTTGTATATATTATAATCAGAGCTTGGGAAAGTTACTTTTTTGAACTACAGCTCCCATCAGCCCAATCCAGTGGCCATGCTGGCTGGGGCTGATGGGAGTTGTAGTTCAAAAAAGTAACTTTTCCAAGCTCTGATTATAATATATTGTAAACACACCCTAAAACTGTGATTGTCTGGTATAACTCCACTTCCCTCTATTGATGTTGTTCTATTATGTTCTGAGTTAAATTTGATTGAATTAATTCATTCAACTACATCGCTGAGAAGCCAATAGCTTTGAGAAGTCTAGGCAGAGTGCATTTACCACCTCCCCTTCTTCAGCAGATATTCAACTGGAATTGTGCTTCATCATCACTTTCTGCCATTTTGGAGTCCTTGTTTCTTCAAAGAAATTAAATGGAAGATCTTTAGTGAAGAAGATAATGAGCACGCAACAAAACATTTCAATATTCTGAACAGGTGGTCAAACACACAAAGATGAAGTTGTTGTGAGTCAAAAACAATATGAGAGGTAATAGCTGCCATCCAAATTGACTCTAAAAGGATTTAAGTGGTAGTGTGCCATTTCAGAAACAAGAGAAAGATATCTGATATGGTCACATAAAATAATTGGATTGTATGTAAGTTATTGAAATCTGGGCTTTTCTCCTTCTCTTTCTTTTTATGTTTTTATGTTTATGTTGTCTGTGCAGGAAGAACCACAATGCTTTTCTTCTATTCGGTGTGCAATTGCCAATTCTCATTAGACCTGCAATGTAGGGTTTCATAAAAGCTCCAGCTTGCAAAACTAAAAATAAATAGTGAGAATCACAACCTGTTTTCTCTTTTTAAAAAATCAGATGTATTTAGGTGCAGCGGACAAAAAGAACAGCTTAAAAAAGAAGTGTTTGGATCAAATCTACAAGTAGCCTCTTCCAAAACGCTGTACGTACAACAGGGATATATGAATGTATCTCTTCTCATTTTAAATTTGTACAAATAGCAGCCAGCAAAGAACCTGATCCATACTGGGATCACCCTGCTGTAGGAAAGAAATAGAAATGAACACTCCCCACCGCAAAATGTTGTTTTCCTGATGAAAATTGTCCTATTCTGCAATTTATCACAACAAGAAAAGGATACATTTTCACACATATTTTTCTAATGGGGCAAACTGCAGCTTTCCAGGAGACCTCTTCAGGTGTTTTCCTAAACACACAAGGGTTAAAGCTGCAAAGAGGAGTGAGAGGGTGGATGCAACTCCCCACACCACAATGTCCACAAAGGTGTGGGAGAAGCCTGGGCTTGCAGAAGTTGAGGGCTGGGGCTTGCATGCACAGCTCCATCCCTCTATGTAGGTTTAACCTTCATGTGTTCAGGCAAATTGGGCTAAGGTGTCTGTCACCAGTTTCACAGAACAAGAAGAAATGGTCAGACTCCCTCTGTATGTGCTATGGTTCAGACCTGGATAAAGCCACTGTTATCTGACACTGTTTCCATGTATTTAATCCACAGGTCTTTCTGTCAAAGTAACTAGCAGCATCAAGGGATTATCAGGGCCACATGGCAAGGGGAGGATTAAGGTCCCTTCCAGCATACATGGTCTTGATTATGCTCTCTCTCTCTCTCTCTCTCTCTCTCGTATTTAACATCAGGTTTACCTTGCCCATGACTAGCCAGACCATGACTGGAAAATTCACAAGGAAAGCATCCTCTCTGCCCCCCATTCCACTGCTTCAATCAAATACACCCACAATTTGCATTTTTTTTTGCCATTGTTGTTAAAAAGCCAAGACTGATAATATGTCTTCTGCTGTCCCATGTAATTTGGCTCTTCGCCTAAATTGCATGGACAGGGCTCTTCATTTTCCTAGCCATTTTCTTGTATTTACTTCTTTAATCTTCCTCTTTCTTTCACTTGGTTCTGAACAGAGTCATCTGCAAGCTCATCTCAGAAACATTTTTAAATTCTCAAGGTTTTCACAGTCACTTTCTTAAAGTCAATAGAGATTCTAGTTTAAGATTAGTCATTTGAAGTTTCCACTTTCGTTCTTGATTATGCTCTTAGGTACTTTTTAATGACATTTAGCAGTGCTGTTTAGAGGGCTCAGTGAATGTATTCATTCTCTTCTACTGTCCCAGTAAATTTTGTAATATGTCTCCTGTTCCAGGTAAGGAACAGCAAAAGAATCATTAGGATGTTCCATTGTACATTAGGGAAGTGATTTGTAGGTATATTAACCCCTTGAGTGCCCTAATGACCTGTAAATTAGACACTTTAAAAAAAGTGAAAACCCTGCATTTTCCTCTTGAGAAGTACTTTATCCTTCTGCTGTAGCCAAGTTTAGGAGCTGTAAAAATGGTTTTCCTTTGTTTTACCAGCCCTCCAGCAAGTTAATACAGTTCATTCAGATAACTATGTCATTTACAACATTTCACATTAGCAAAATAAGAAATTCATCTCCCGTGCTGTTTTTATTGACAATATACCATTTATTATACAGGCTATCCTTGCAGAACAAAGAAATGCAAATCTGAAGTTTTTACTTTGTGTGTTGGCAAAATGACAAACTCTTTCTAAGGGTCACATGGGAAGACACTAAAATCTGATGCAACGACTGTGGGGAATGAGGGTTGAACATTTCAGATCTGTGGGACACAGATTTGCTCCAGAAATTCACACAAAAAAGGAATATTTCCAGGGAACAAAGAAGTCAGGATAATATTGTGGCTGTATGGTATTGTTTTATTGAGAATACAGGAGTTGGTGTGCATGATTGTCCCCCACCTGCAGCATATTCTTGTATTTGGTTACAATAATGGGTAATTCTGACATAACATTGTAAGCTTCTTTACATAATATTTTATGTTTTAGCTAATATTTTTATTTGAAGTCAAATTAACACTAAACTATTTGTTAACTGGGTTGATCTTCCCTACAAAAATAATCAAGAAGTATGCCACATGTAGTTTAAATGCCTTCTTTTTACTGTGTTTTAAAAGATGTGACCAACACAACAGTTTTGCAATGTCAAGAATTTATCTGTCACTTTGATAATTGTGTTCTGTAGAAGTATGAATAATAATTTTTAAAATGAATTTCTAGCAATATACTTTAAGAACTAATGTTTCATGGGAAAGTGTCAAATATGGCAATGTTTATTAGAAACTGGAAAAAAGATATTCTGGCAAATGACCTGTGACCAACATAATGTGACGAACATAACATGTGACAATTCATTATGAGACACAATAACTGCCTCCAAAGTAAGACCCTGTGCATATGATACTTAACTATGCATTCACAAATTGCGGATCAGCATCAACTCCATGTGGGAAGTTGTAATGGCCATGGGAATTTACAATTGGCTGTGGCAACACCCTAATAATATGTTTTTCAACACAACAATTATTATTTGCAGGAAAGTCAAATGTCATGAAAGTCCCCTTTTTAAAAAAGAGGATTTCATATTAATGATCAAACACATTTTCAAAGAATCTTGTTTCACAACAAATTTTCACAAATTTTTGCCAACAAAATTTCTTTCCAATTTCCCTGTCTCTCATTCCGCAATAAAAAAGTCGCCAAACTGACTTCAGTGGATGTTTCTGTTGCTCCGCTTTCTTTCAGGATAATCACATGTTCCATAGGGGCATTATTCCCTCTGTGTGTAGTGTTTATTTTAACTCATGTGAAAAAATAATTTGTGTTCAAGACTGCCTTCAACCTTTTACAGGGTTGCACTGTTCTCTGAGGCAAGGCAAGAGACCATCTCCTGAAGTGAATTTTGGAATCTACATGACCCCATCTATTCAGCCTGGCTAGGGAGATTCAATCAGGATAGGCCTGCTTCCTTGATACATCTGAGGGGAAGCTGGGAGAAGCTTTTGCATTCTTCAAGAAGGGGAGGGGAGGTCTACTGGACCAATATCAGTTCTACACTTTTCTACACCACAGTTGAAGTTTACTTATAATTAAACTAAAAAGTTACCTAATTACTAAATATATTAATATATAATTATATTATTGTTCTTCTAAAGCAATAACATATGTTCACCATTCCCTTATCTGATGTTTCCAGACTGTAATCTTCTTGAAGGCATAGGCCTACCTCTTTTTGCATAACTCAGTAAGATATTGTATATTGATAATATTGTACAAATAATAGGTCTAATAATTATTAAATTCTCAGGGAAAGAATTATGTCAGTCCTGAAAAAAGAAATTAAATGACACACATGAGAACACATTGATGCTATGCAAGTTGCACATTGTAGTGATATGTTGGTCACAAGAACTGATGCATGTAAAACAAAAGTGAAGTAATATCTCATCACATTTTCTTATTGCTAACAAGCTCAAAAAACAGAATACAATTAAAACTTAGAGATTTTTCTTTTAATTTGCTAAGGAGGGAGAAAAGAATGTGTTTTTGTAACCAACATAACATGCTTAACCAACGGAAGTGTTATTATCTTAAGCACATATGTTTTAGTTCCTAAAATAAAATTTCTTCTCAGTCTACCGATGAGAAAGCAAAACTATCAATACAAGAAAGAATCAATAACATATTGCCTATTTTCAGGGGTGTAGTCATCTGGGGTCTTGAAGGGGGTCTTAGACCCCTTACTTTTTGGGGAGCAGGGTCCCAGCCGGGTCCCTGTATCTCCAGCATTCTACAAGCCAATGAGTATGAAAGGGGAGTGTAGCCACTGCGGATAGTTTTTTTATCATCCTTTCTTGTCTTTTCTGCTGAATGGAGCCAATCAGAGTGAAAAACACACTTTTCAGTAGCTAACACTCTCTGCTTTCATGCTGAATGGCTTAGGGGCTGTTGTTGTGGGGGAACAATTAACAAGGATCTCACTCTCAACCAAGCAGCAAAAAAGGGTGGGATGGAGCATGGCTGTGACTGTCATGAAGGGACCCTGCACTTCTGAATTTGCCACTATACTATTGCCTATTTTATTGGAGAGATTAGAAAATAGAAAAAATCTGAGTCATCTTGTATGCCACACTTCTGGTTGTTTTACTCATATGTAAAATGTTATTTTGAAAAACTATTTTGGAAATTTATCTTTTAAATTATATAGAACATGTTAATTATATATGAAAATGAAAAATGTGTCTGTAGTTGACATTTTCATGGAATTACCCTAATAAACTTTGGTTTGGGAGGGAGTAATAGGGCAGCCTGGAACCTGCAAGGAAGATGCTTGTTAATGTGAAACTGTCACCATGCTAGATTATATTGACTTGTCTTCTCAGTTCTTCCAATTGATTAAGTAATAGTATATCATTGATTTGTAACAACCCTTGACCGTACTTTATATTTTGTTAATTGTTTTGTATTCATTGAAATCGTTCATTTTTAAGTTTTATGTTTTTCTTTAAAACGAATAATAAAATAAAGATGTGTGAGATGTAAGCAATCAGTTCCTAAAGCCTGTTCTGAAATGTGTAAGTTCCACAATCAATTCCTATTTCAATGTGTATAGCATTTTATTCTCCAAAAAAGTATTAGCCTCTAAGTTTTTTAAATTTAAAATGCTTTATTATTATTATTATTATTATTATTATTATTATTATTATTATTATTAATCCACCTTTCCTCCAAAGGAGACAAGGGTGGCAAATAGCAGAGGAGTAAAGCAAATCCACCCTTTGTCCCTGCTTCCCCACTCCAAAAAGACATTCTGTTGCATGTAACAGCTTCCTGCCTAGCACCACTGAAGAAAAGATCTGAAGGTGACATAAAAGATATATCCCCTTGTTCTACTGAAGTTTTTGGTAGCCTTTCTCATCCGCAAAGGTGGAGAACTAGCAAAATATCCCACCCAAAAAAACTAATGAATTCTGATGGGTTCCAAATGGCTTCCTGCAGCTATGGCTGGTGCTCCTATTGAAGCTCTGGTCACTACATGAGAGATGGCAATGACTCGGGTAGTTGACATAATTGTGTCAAGTGTCCTCTCCCTTTGAGCAGGGCCTGGGCACTCCTTGGTAGCACACTATGACTGGTTTGTGAGGCACTCTCAAGTTAAAGACATTTGAATCCCTCATGGCTTGGATTCCTAAGTTAGTATAGTTCTATTAGTAGAAGTTTCCAGAGCATTGACTAGCACCAGGTGAAGAATGTTTTATTTTCCTAGGCCAGTAGCAGATGGCATGGTAGGGGTGGTGTGGGATCTCACCTGGCCTCTGGTCAGTTGTGTTGCTGCTGCTTTTTGGGAGGTAAAATGGGAAGGTTGAGGAGGCAGTAAGGTCAGCCAACCGGAAGTCAGTAGAATGTCCCCTTCTCTAACACCCCTTCCACTGCTATTATAGGCTTTTCCATCTTTGAAATTTCAGTCTTAAATTTTATGTGTTTTTTAGATCATTTGCAATATTATCTTTTGTTGCTGGATCTATTCTGCTGCTGATTTTATTCTGTTTTAAACTTTACACTTACTTTTTTAGATTATATTGTTATATTTCATCGCCTTTTTTAGCATAAACTGGCCAGGGAACATTTGTTATTGGGAGACAAATAAATACAGCAAGAGAGCTGGTGCAAGCCCCTCCCTTTCAGGCAAATTCCTGTTAGAGTTGGGACCTTTTGAGAGGGATAAAACACATGAATGAAGTTTCCGGATTATTGATTGTTCACATGGAGGCTGTGGCTCACACAGAAATTTACCTGCATGGTGGAAGGAATCCCACCATTTTTTAAATGATGCTAATACAGTTCTGACTTCCAGTGTATATCTGAATCCAGGCATAAAGATGCAGGGTGCTTGTCTGAGAAGGGTTGAATAGAAATAGAATTAGAATTTCTACCACATGTGAATTTTACATCAGCTGTTCAGTGACAGTTGAATGATGAGAGAATCTATACACTGATTTTTTAAAAAAAGTTGTTTCCCATCAAAGAGGAAATCAATTTGCATAACACTAATATGTACTTGCCCTTATGTTCTTTTTTTAAAAAAAATAGATGAAGTTTCTCTTAACAAAGGAAAAAATGTCTCTTTAATATCCAGTGTACGAACATCACATTTTAAAAAAGAAATCACCCTGTGTTTCGACACACATTTAACTGAACAGTTATGATTGCCAAAAGAATGCCTTCTGGATAGTACCTTAAAAATAACCATTGAGACAAGACAGTGTATTTAAATTCCTCCTAATCACACAGCATAGCTTGAAAGTTCTGTTGTACAATAATATCAACTACAGTATATTTTAAAGACCATAATTGGACTTCATCCCAGAAAAGGCTAAATAAATTGAAATATGTTTTATATCATTATGCATATTTTTCTGTGATAAAAAAAGATTTATATTTCATAGTAGCACAAGAAATTGTACACCAAGGGAATAATAATAAAAAGGAAAGGAAGCAATCAAGTAAGGAAGGAGAATATTCCTTATATCCCTTTAGAAAGGAAGTAATAAATTACTTCTGTGAGCAATTTCAAAGACTTGAATGTGCTCTATGTATATCCCTTGTGACTTTTTTTAAGGAAAAACAGTCTCAACCAGGTTTTTTTATATAAAAAATGTATTAAAAAATCACTGGATTTTTTATCCAGAAACAAAAATGACTACTGAAATATTTACTATACAAAGTCATCTTAGAGAAGCCCCTTATTAAATCAAGGAACAGTGTCTGATACAAAAACCTTAGTCCCCATTCCATGGCCCACCAGTAAATTCAACGTTCCAGCTAATATGTAAGCTTCTTTCTCAGAAAGGAACCTGTGTCACACCTCTTTAGATCAATGGATCATGCTTAACTGATGAGAATTATATGCTACAAAATAATAGAATTTTTGAATTAATTCCTTTTCCTTCTGCTGAAAGAGTTGTTCTACAGCCATGATCATGGCTGCATACTATAGCCGGTATGAATTTTTTGCATTCCACCATGCTAAATTGAAAATACCGTCACCCCTGATGCCATTCTGCTGCTTCCCATAACCACATTTTAAAACAAAATATTACAAATACTACTGGGCTAAGAAACACTTGTTTAATAACCCTGTAAGTTTTCATGGCAATGCAACAAGCTCCCACAGAGAATCCACAGGTCATGAAAAATGGGAATAAAAAAATCCAGAAGCCTGGTGGACTTTTTTTGAGATGTTGCCATAATTAGTAGGAATTCGTTCAAAATCAGACATGTTCCTAGAGTATTTGTAATCCTATCACTGACCTTCCCTCATACTCTGAGATTCATCTTCCATAGTTTCAAAGTTTAAAAACTTCACGGCTGGTTTTAAATTAATTTAAGAAAATTAACATTATATGATAATATACCTCATACACAGAAGGAACCAGCTAGCAGCATTCTAAAAATCTAACAGCTGTTTGGCTTGGAGCCAATGTCGTCCATTTGCTAAGCAGGCTCTGAGTTTGGTTTTGGACCATGTGTCTGCTGTAGAATATCTTCTATTTTGCTGCAACACTTGGTGTAAACATTTAGCTTTTACAGTTCTCTTACCCCAGCTAGTCCGTAAAATGCAATGTCTTTTTAAATACTGGCAATCCAATGTTTTTATTAAAATATTAAATGTTCATTGTTAAAACAAGTTTATAATTGATAGGAATTTAGTCAGCTGTGACCTTCTTGTATTGTGTTCATAATAATGTACAGAAACATTTTGACAATACTAGACAGCACTGACTGACAAATTCAGTAAAGCAAAAAGGAACTAGGGTACCAGAGCTTTGCTTTTTTTTTTTCTCCAGCATGATCCATTTTCGTTTGGTGTCATGTCAGATTGGATGAAATCCTACTTGCATGCCAACTTGGTAGTAAATACCACTGTGCTCAATGGAACTTATCCCCAGGTAAGTGGGGCTAGAATCACAGCCCCATAGATAGTGGACACCAGGTTAGGATGGTTTGTGCAATTGCCTTGGATGGCAAGGCATGCCTTGCCAGGTATTCAAAAATCAAGGGAAAGAGCATGGGGCGGGGAGGATCTTTACTTTTTAATCCTGTTTCATATCCAGTCATTATAAGTGAACTGGACAAGTAGCTGAGTTTCAATAAGAACTGCACGATTCGTTTCTCTTTGGTGTCATGTCAGACTGGATGAAATCCTATCTGAATGCAGCTTGGAAATAAGTCCCAACTGAGTGCACAGACATGGACACACAGACACAGAAACAACAGCAAGAAGTCTTTCTAAAGCTGGATGATTTAAATTTGTTTTGGAAACAAAAGAGAAAAAAACACTCATATGTTTGGAAGCACATGTTACCAAATTCTTCCAAGCTACACAGGAAGTGGATTGGACTGTGAAAGACCAACCCAAATTGTTTTTGCATTTTTACAAATCTGTAGGACAATACAATGTTTCAGAGAGAAGATCAGGTCTCCTGTTCATCTTATAGCTGCTCTATTTGTTTTTTAAAGTTTGTTAGAAATATCTGTGGCTATATGTACGTTCGTTGGCTATATGTACGTTCTTAAAGGCATTAGCACTGAGTGCTGGAATGTCACATAATTTGTATGGTGAAGTCTAGGGAAAGCAAATAACAGCACATTGTTAGCATTTAGGCCTGAAATAATCTACTACCAGGCTGCCTTATAATTTTCTACTGAAAGTTTAAGTGAAAATTAAATAATCACCCTGTGTTTATACAGTGGTTTTAAAGGAACTGATAGATGATGGCCAGACTGATACAATGGTGCTGTGAATCAAGAGTTCACAATGTGGACCTATGATGAGCTATCATTTAGGCATGCTACTATCTGGAGCTATTTATAGTTAGATTTAAAAGATTTTAGTCCCCATCTCTTTTTTATGTTAATTTCCATTTTAGAGATTTTTTTCACTGGATTCAGAAACAATTTTTACTGTTTCTCCAGCAGAGGAAATATGCTTCCTTTTTTTGGTCATCTTTATATCTTTTTTGAATAGCACAAATCTATCCTATTCTGTTTTATTTCCCACCCTCTTGTTTATTAATTTTTTTTGTAATAAGATCAATAGTTTGAAAACTATTTCTCCTTCTCTGAGTGTGCCTTTAGGGCCCAGAGTCGACCTTGTGAAAATTGTTATTGCTGTTTTTGACACTGCTTTCATAGTTTTCTTTCTTATATGGGGGGAAAAGTAGCTTTAGGTACTGGTCTTAATGGTATCAAAGGTAAAAACCTCCACAGCCAATTTAGCTGAAAGGTTCACTGAGGCTTGTGAACTTAGACCAATTTATGGAATCTTCTGGAAGTCAGCCAATAAATAGTAGCTTCTTCTGAGGCAGGCACTGAGATTTGTATGTCATTTATAAAAGGAAAATTCTAGGGATGGCAAATTGGTATAGAAATTGCAGCTGGACAACTCATTATGCCTTCATAAAATATGGGGGATGGTAGGGGCATGGGAATTCACATTAATATTTGCAATCTATTTTATTTCACAGACTCAGAAGGCTCATTTTGCCTTCCTAGCTTGCTCCTGATCAACCTGTGCTTATCCAGACTACATTTCTTATTACAGTATTATTAGTATCACACAAGCACCTGCAAGTGTTAATTCAGGTGGTAACCTCCCTACCTTCCTTTTCCCATTATCTTTGTAGCTCATTATTTTGCTCAGCTAATGTAAGAAGCTTGTGGGAGAAGCTGATACTCGTCCTCCACAACATCACCATTCCTGGAAACTGGGACAATACTGGCCTGCAGTAATCATAGCAGGCTCCTTTCATGTTTTCTTTAGAGCACAAGTAAAAAGTCTTCTGGGTAGTCCCATACAGCAAAGGCAACATAATAAGGGGCCTAAGGACTTTTGGGGGGGAGAGGAGGAAGAAGGAATGTGTAGCACAATCCTTTACTGGATTTTAGAGAATAATTGATTTAGTTTTTTCTGGAATTGCTGGGAATAGCTACTGAGAATGGAACTAATTCACTTCCAAAATAAAAGGCAAGCTGTAAGTCACTAGAAATGTTTAATAATAAATAATTGATGTGAATAAAAAGTAGTGATTGTGTTGAGGGAAGAAACAGATACACAGGACAAGTCCATAATGAATTCTGAATAACGTGGGGCTCAAACCTAACTCCCCACTGCCAACAGAGCTTTGTGGAGCAGTGGGGCCACTGCCGCATTTGCAGTCTCGCTGCTCATGGCGGCCTTCGTGGAAGGTGGGAGCAGGCTGACTGGGCCTGATGCCATAATGCAATACCAGTGAGAATAGCTTGGCATCAAATGGATCCTGGGCCAGCTCAACCCCACCTTCAGAATACCCCATTTTGGGGCTTTCCACTGGCTCTCACTGGCTGCAGATTTAGCAGGTGGAAGTGGGGAGGTCAGCGCCAATGGAGTGATGCTTGCTCTCATGTTCTTTTTTTTTAAATAGATGATGTTCCTCTTAACAAAAGAAAATGTATCTGTTCCATGTGCCTTAATATCCAGTACACAGATATCAACATTTTTTATATATAAAAAATATCCTCTTGATGCTTATGTAATTAAAGAGGTATGATTTCCAAAAGAATGCCTTCTGGACAGTACCTTGAAAATAAGCTATGAGGCAAGATACAGTATTTAAATGTCTCTTTATAATAATAGTTTGAATGTTCTTGGGAAGAATATCAGCTAGGGGATATTTTAAAGACCACAACAGGACTTTATCCCAGAAAAGACTAAATAAATGGAACTATATTTAACTTAATTGAAACATGTTTTAATATAAGAAAATAAGAACAGTACTGGTGGACCAGGCCAAAGGCTCATCTAGTCCATAATCCTAATCTCACAGTGATCAACCAGATGTCTGCTTGCAGGTTTCCCTTGGACTTCTGGATGGCCACTATGAGAACAGAGTGCTGGACTAGATGGGCCTTTGCCCTGATCCAGCAGGACTCTTCTTATATTCTTTTGGGAAGCCCACAAGCCAGACCTGAGTGCAACAGTGCTATCCCACTTGTGATACCCAGCAACTGGTACCCAGACACATATTGCCTCCAACAGGGAAGAGAGAATATAGCCATCCTGACTTGTAGCCATTGAGAGTCTTATTCTCCATGAATTAGTATAATCCTCTTTTAAAGCCATCCAGGTTGGTGGCCATCACTACGTCTTATGGAAGTGAATTTTGTAATTTAAATATAAAAATCATAAAAGAATAAACAAGAGCGGAAATTGGTAAGGAGGAATATAGCTGGACAGCAACCAGTTCATGGCTAGAATTTTTATCCTGCATCAAGCACATGTGTGCTGATGCTGTAGCCATTAACATATTTCTATGGCTATGCATATACTTTTTTTTAATGTGGATTTCTAGCACAATCCACAATCCTTCTTACTTTCTACCACATCTAGAGACAACATACCTAATCAGATAATACTGATACTAACAGGACAGAACTGTTTCCTTCTGGTGTTACTTACTGTTTTCTGTTGGTAAGAGTATGCAAGCTATGATTTTTGAATCTCATCCTCTACATCCTATATTCTCCAAAATATTTGATGAATACATTTATATAATATTATAATCACACTTGGTGAAAAGGATTTTGCTGCCTTTCTAGATTTTTTGAAAAATGAGAACAAAATATGATGTAATCTATCACACAATAGCTTCCAACCAAGTGATAAACCAAAGATAGTTCAGCATTCCTTAGCAAGCTGAAACATGTGTATACAAAAATATTTAAATTGAGTGGGAAATAAAATACAATTTGATTCTTCAGATTAAATGTGTAAAAAATCCATATCTGGGTGATAATTTGCCAACAAAAAAGGGAGATAATCTGCAAAATACCACACTGCATATTGTGTGAAGAAAGGAAATAAGTAATAATTCCAAAGCCAAATGAAGGTTTTTAGAGGCCATTTGTTCCCATTTGTGCTCATGTGCCACAGAAGTTTTTAAGACATACTTGACAACACAATCAAGTGCATGTTTACTCTGAAGTAAGTCTCACAGTGGTCAATGGGGCTTAGAGAGCATGCATAGGATTGCAGTCTCACTCATTTTAATAAAAGTACGATAGCGAGCTCAACAAGTCTGAAGCTGAGCTTTATTACCATATAACTAATTTGTATATAGAAATCTAGTTTATCTGGTTTGATGGATGAAGCTTGGATTATAAAATGCAATGATGGCCACCATCTTGGATGACTTCAAAAGAAGATTAGACAAATTCATGGAGGCTAAAGCTGCCAATGGCTACAAGCCATGATGGGTATCTTCTGCCTCCACTGACAGTATGCTTCTGAATATGAGTTGCTGTGAATCTCAAAAGGGGGGAGTGCTGGTGCACTTAGATACTGCTTGTGGGCTTCCTGCAGTCATTTGGTTGGCCACCACACTGTGAGAACAGGATGCTGGACTAGATGGTTCCTTGGCCTGTTCCAGCAGGACTCTTCTTCTTATGTTCTTATGATGGTAAAAAACCTAAATTAGGAACAGGTAACCACTAGCCCCTAGCCAGATCAGGGCTATGGAGCCCTCTGATCCAGCCCACAGAGGCTGCTCAACCCACCCTTCTCCTTCCTCTTTAGCTTTACACTTTACTGTGGAAGCCCCACCTTGGCAAGGCGCTTCTTACAATTTTAGGTCCACCCATCCCTTACCTTGCCTGAAAAGGGTGTCTGTGGCTGTACCTCTGAAATCCTGAAGAGAGAACTTATTTTCCAGCTGTTCTGGCAACTGAAAAAAATCAGCAAAAACTTTCAGTGGTTCTGGATGAAAGAGGTGGCTAGGTAGGAGAGAGGGAATCTACAGAAAAAGATGAAACAGTCAGAGAGTTCCTGCAAATGGTCTACCAGCACAGTCTAAAAGGGGAAAAGACAACATCTGCAAGCAATCCATTTTATTTCTGTTGTAAAATAAGTGGGAAATGGGTGGCATGCTTAGTCGAAGGATGCCTGGAGAGCAAGAGAGATTAAAAGTCTTTGGAGGAAGAGGTGATGGGACAGTCTTTGCAAATGATCTGCAAGCACAAACTGCAGAGTGGATGAATCTCTAAAAGTAATCAGCTTTATTTTCAGTTGCGGTTTCTTAAAAGGTCTTATTCATAGCTTTCTAAAAGGGCAGGACCAGCACATATGGATGAGTGGAAAGGGGATGATGGATGGATGGATGGATGTTGTGAAAGAGGGGGCAGTATGCAGATGAATTGGTGGACCTACCCACTTTTGGCTTTGGCCCAGTCTACTACTGGCTTGTGGCCCTTAGAAGGTTACCCAGGAGGAATCCAGTCCTCTAGCTGAAATACTAAAGATCCTAGCAGCTGAATGCTGAGAACTTTCCTAAAATGTTTCTCCCCTTTCAGACAGCAGCAAATTTATTTATAGTACTACAAAAATTAAACTCCTTTCAGGTCACTGTGGTGCCAATAATAGCTTTACTTTAAAATATTTTTGAATAATTCATAAGCGCAAGAATAACATTCTGACATTTACCTGATCTATCCTAAAGATTAGTCTCTAATGGGAAACTTGATCATATTCACTAGCAGTTTCTAGGGAACGGGAGGGGGGAAGGAGACTGGCAGATTGAAGCTGTGCACAGAGCTACTGCCTCTTTAGTAAGGTCATCTTCATGTTAGGTGCTCAAATCCTGTATAGAGAGGCATGATAATTGCTTCTGGGTCACCGGGGCAGGAGCTTTAAGTTAACCCTAACCCGGATATAAGAGGTGTTAGAATCTCTATAAGAGAAAAGCTATTCTGAGTTCTTTAAGTTTTAAAGCCAATAGAGACCATTATGATTAAACATTATGACCCCCTGCATATAAGCATTCAAACATGTGTCGCTCATTGGCAGGTATTTGTATGAACAAGGTATTATAACACAATGCTTTGGGATCATTGTTAACACACTATATGTGGGGTTGCCTTTGAATACATTTCAGGAACTACAGTTGGTTCAAAATACAGCAGCTAGATATGACTGGGACCAAACAAATAACACATGTTATGCCTGTTTTGAGACAGTTACACTTGGTCCCAGCCAGGCCAGCCCAAGGTAAATGCCTTGTTTCAGGCAACAGACCAGGAAGGGCATCAGATCAGTGAACCCCCTCCCCTCCAGCTTGCCCACTGCTGCTTCTGGCTTCCAACCACCTATAGAGCTGTCTCTTGCTATTTTATAGGGTGGGTGGCTGGCTAGCTACTGCTTGCCCCTGTCTCCACTTGGCTACTCATTCATCTTAAAGGCCACCTCCTTCCCTACAGACCCTCTCAGGTGTTGAGATCAGCAGAGGGCTCCTTTTGGTAGTTCCATCACCCTCAGAAGCTTGTGGGGTGGCTCAGAAGAGGGTGTTGTGTGTGGCACCCCCAATGTTGTGGAACTCCCTCCCCACAGAGATGTGTCTGACAACTTCACTGTACAGTTTTCACCAAATGCTACAGATGCACCTCTTTACCCTGGCCTTTGCCACCTGAGTTGTATACATTTTAGGACCCACCCTCTTTTTTGTTATATGATTTTAGGTTGTTTTGAACTTTGTTTAATGATGTATTTTAAAACTGTTGTGACCCGCCGTTGGACCTTTGGGTGAAGAGTAGGCAATCAACTTAAATAATCATAATCATAATTCACTCCCCACTGATCCCAGCAGCTCAAACTGTCTTGGACTCTAAGAACCATGGTGTAGTAAACTGGCAGAAGCAGTTCTAAAGGGCTGTCCAGGTCACTCCTGTGCCTTGGTCTCAGGAAGCACCATTCCTGATTGCAAGGGATTGTGGCAATGTGTCCACAGTTTCACAATAGCAAACTGAAAAGCATTACACAGGTGGAGAGCACCTGTTTAATGTTTTGCAGTTTACTGATATGAAACATTAAATTCCTCTGCAAAGAGGGCTGGTCTCTCTGAGGCTCTTCTACAATGCCTCACTCCAAGGAAGGACCCATGTTCCTTAGAGAGAGACAGGGGTGAAATGTCCTTAGAGGGCCTTAGAAGTGTCTACACTGCTAACTTTGACATGCAGCAAAAAACTAAAGAAGGAAAGGCAGAAGGGACAGAGGTGGTAGAGGACATCAATGCGTGGGAAGGCATTAGTGGCTAGTCCACTTCACCTCAGGTGGCACAATGGCCTGATCGTATTCCACAGCCCAGCTCAAAGTGATGATATTGACTTATGAAGCCCTAAATGACATAGAGCCCAAGTGCTTCAGGATCATCTCTTCCCAACATCAAATTGCCCATATATTAAGATCTGCCTGAGAAGCTCTTTTCCAGTTCCCACTGACACTGGAGATGAGGAGGATGGGGATGCAAGACAGGGCCTTCTCTGTGGTGGTGCTGTGGCTTTAGAATTCTGTCCCCAGTGAATGTTGCCAGAAATCAAGACATTATTATGGACTCATAAGAACATAAGAACATAAGAACATAAGAAGAGCCTGCTGGATCAGGCCAGTGGCCCATCTAGTCCAGCATCCTGTTCTCACAGTGGCCTACCAGGTCATCAATGACACAACACAGTACCCTACTTAGTTTTCATAGCAATGACTTTCATTTTCTATCCATCTGGCATCTACATTGTGTAATCCTACTCCCCAAAAGCCACTGTAAAATTCCTACTCCCTAAAAGTACAAATAACAATCCCCACACATATGCCCACAGAGGTATGGTTTTGAGAGAGAGGCTGACAAAGGGCTATTTTATATCCTCTCCCCCTTCTCCTTTTTTTCCTGAGCAAGGGTTTTTATCGAAGTGTCTCCTTTGGTTTATTTTTCTCAAGCAAATATGCTAACCTAGGTAATCTTATGAAAGGCAAACAGATAAAGCTTGAGAATGCAGTGCTTATGAAAAGTCTATAAGCTCTGTCAAGGAAGTTATTTGTATTGACTGGCTAGAGAAATTATTGAAACCAAACTAAATTTGGAACAAAAGATGCACTGTTGTGGTTGAGTTTGCAAACAGCACAACATTTAAGGGGATCCATAAACTAATGAAATAGCTGTTTGACAGAAGAGTGGGCTGGCAGTATATCCTGAACAACATTTCAAAGGCTTAGCTGAAGCGATACTTCTAGTTATGGAGAACAGCTACTGACTATGTTGACACCTTCATAAATATAATCAGGTATCTAAAATCATTATTTGGACTTTCCCTTTCCTATGATTTGAATCTAATGATGTAGAGCTGTTCAGTTTCTGATGTCCCCAATACAGCTTCATGTTTGCAAAGAGAAAGTTGAAAAAAGAAGGGGGGACGCCAACATACAAACATAATTCGCCAGAGAAGCACCAAGGGAAAATTGTTGTTAAAACCCAATCCCTTTTGCTAAACAGACTTAGCTGTGAATAAGTCTCAGAATGATAGCATTAACAATGTATCTGTTTAGGAGCAGAGCCAAAGAAAGAAAGAAGCTAATCCATAATTGTTATCATTCCAAATGAATTAAAATGGAACTAAGTCCAACACCCCAAAGGTTTATGTGGCATGTTTATTACAGCCTTAAGTCTGTGTGTTTATCACTTAACTACCCAACTGAGAAGCTGAAAAACAAAGGTTAAGTCAAGGCTACATCCATATCCCATGAATAATAGCCAAAGCTCAGAAAAGAATCCCTTATTGGAGAATTAGAGAACATGTCTTTCTTGGGCAGGGTTGCACTAAAACACCAGGTGCATTGTTTGTGTATGCTTCACTTTTGTCACTGGAATCACGAGTGAACTCTGTAGCAAGGATCACCCAATATCACTCTAGCTACAACCATTTCTAGACAGGGATAGTTGATTATTATGATCCATGCATTGGTAATCTCTTGATAGGATTACTGTAATGTGTTCTATGTTCAGAAGATGCAACTTGTGCAGAATGTTTTGGCTAGGCTGCTCAGTGGGGCATCCAACTACATGTACATAATATCTGTGCTGACAGAACTGCACGGGCTGCTGATTAGCCAAGTTAAAGGTGTTTGCTTCAGTCTATAAAGCCAAAGATAAAGATGTGTGACTTCAGATCTGCTTCTATAGTTCCATACTACATGTCTCCTCTTTGAAAGAAACATACACGTGTGCCTGTTTAGAATATGGAAAGTAAATCTGCAAAAAATGCCAATTTTTTGAGGAGACATGATGTAGCAGTAATGGACTTCAGTTACCCCTATATCTGTTGGGAGACAAATTCTGCCAAACACAGCCCCTCCAAGAAATTCCTGACTTGTGTTGGAGATAACTTTTTCCTACAGAAAGTGGAGGAAGCAACTAGGGAATCAGCTATCCTTGACTTGATTCTAACCAACAGAAATAACTTAATGGATGAAGTGGCAGTTACAGGAACTCTGGGGGAAAGTGACCACACTATACTTGAGTTCTTGATTTTAAAGGAAGCAAAAGCTGAGAGTAGCCATATGCATACCCCGGACTTCAGGAAAGCCAATTTTAATAAACTCAGAGCAAAAGTAAATAAAGGTCATGGCAAGCAACCCTAATGAGAAAAAGGAGTCCAAGATAGGTGGGAGTTTTTAAAAAATGAAATTCTAAAGGCACAATGGCAAACAATTCCAACAAGGAAAAAAGGGAGAAGACAGCAGAAGAAGCCAGTGTTAGCTGTCAAAGTAATTTTATAGCAGCCCACAGAGTAGGCAGGAAAGAGTAGAGAATCTTCTTAGCTGTTACTTATTCTCAAACTTCTCTCTGCAGTGAAGGGCAAGACGGTAAAGAAGTCTGGAGTGGCCACATTAGAAGGCAGGCAGGGCATTCCAGGCAGGAATGTTTCAGTGGTATGCTCCAAGGAACTGTGGTTGATGCTCACTACATCATGCTTAATGGCATCACTAGGGCCCGCCCCTATGGTATCACTAGGGTCCACCCCATAACATCATTAGGGCCCACTCCCATGACATCACTAGGGCCTCCCTCCATGACATCATTAGGGTATGCCCCTGAAATCTCAGGGTTAGGTATGCTTCTGACCTGGCTACCCTAAGCAAGACAAAGAAAAAATTGGGAGATATTTTCATGATGGTGGTGACTATGGTACAGTTTATTTGTATACCACTTTCAGGCCTAAATGCCCCCGAACTACTTAGCAGTTAAAAAATTAAACTATAATTACACACTTGAATATGCAATGTTTGTGTACAATGATGATATCATAATCACAGCATCTATTGTTTTAGCTAGAAGTTATAATCTCTAAAGGAGGTAGAAATTATTTTCTACAACCACCCTAATTTTCCTTTCCTTTTCCTTTTTGCACTGCTCCCCATGCCAAGTTTACCTCAAATTTTGCTTTAGGCAGAATCTGGCAACAAGTTAGGCATGAGAGAAACACTTGTGGGAATTTTTACTAGTCAAAATTCTATTACTTTTCTCAAGACTCCTTAGAAATTTTTCCTGGGCAGGAACTTTTTCTGATTTTCCTTGAACTTCATTTCAGAGAGCATTCCATGTTGCTTCTTTTCAGTGAAAGTTTACAAATAAAACCACAATTGTAATTCATTTCATTTAAGACATGTTGTGAAATTTATTAAATTTATATCCCACCCTTCCTCCCAGAAGGAGCCCAGGGCAGCAAACAAAAACACTAAAAAACATTCTAAAACATCTTAAAAACAAAAGACTTAAAACATATTAAAACAACGTATCTTTAAAAACATCTTTTAAAAAAGCTTTAAAAAATCTAAAAATGTAATTCCAACACAGATGCAGACTGTGATAAGGTCTCTACTTAAAAGGCTTGTTGAAAGAGGAAGGTCTTCTATTCTATTCTATTCATAAAGGTAGCAAGTTCTGCAGAAAGATGGTTCATACACATAAAAAATACAGATTCATACTTCAACAGATTATTTCACCATTCCTGCAACATGTCAGCTGCAGCTCTACCAATGTGGATTAAAAAAGAAACATGATAATCCCTAGAACAATAAAAAGTATTGTTAATAAAATGACAGCACTATGACAAAAATATTTTCTAAGCTTGCTCACATGGATCTATTTTCATCTTGCAATATCTATATTGTATGTAAAATCCCTATTCAGTATTATTTTCCTCTTAATTTCATAACTAACAAAATTATCTAACTCAAACACAGAAATCAAACTGTGGATATAATAATACATTATTATTGAGAAGTGGCAGTGTTAAGACCTTAATGAGATGGCAATTTCTGAAAAAGTACAGGTACGGTTGTCTACCCTTGGCCTCATTTATTACTTGACCCTAAAAACCTCTGAGGAGCCATTCATTGGGATCTCAGTGTTTGCACTTTAAGTGCCATAATAGTAACTGTATATCTAAGCACACACGCACACACACTGATAAAAACAATTACCCAATTTTTGAATTGCAATTGTTGAATTACTTCCAGGATTCATGAAGTAAAAATGTGCTCCTCTGGTTGAGGCATGCAGAAGTTCTCAAGTTGAATCCCCATCATCTCCTTACCTCTCCAGATCACTAGCCCATTCTCTGAAATTGCTGAGCTCCCTACAGTAGAGAAGCATGGGCAAGGCACATCACATGGAAGTATTGGGATGTCTGGGTACTGATCACCTGTGCTGTAGGCTGGTTAACACACTAAAATAACTATGCACAGATGTGAACAGCTACAACAGTCAGAAAGAACTCAAGGAAAAGTAGGTCAATATGATTGTGACTATGATGGATTTCCCCACCTTCTCCATGTGATGTGTATGTCCCAGAATTTCATTAGTCATGCATTAGAATCATCCAAGCTTGAAGTTACAGATTACTGTAGCCAGGTTATTCCTGTCCAGATAGGGTTGCAGCTGGGCTACCAGCCTAAGCTGATAAAAGGCACTCTGTGCCGCTGAGGTCACCAGTGCGTCAAGTGACAACAATGGATCCCGGAGAATCCCCATACTATGAACCCACTCCTTCAGAGGGAGTGTGACCCCATCTAGAGCAGATCACGCAACACTCAGCCAGTCAGAGAAACCACCCACCAACAGCACCTCGTCTGGATTAAGCTTCAGTGTATCAGCCCTCACCCAGTCCAAGCATTATTGCAACCAACCACTGATTCAGCACATCCACTGCCTCACTTGCAGAAGAAAAGCAGAAGAAGAGCTGCATATCACTGGCATAGTGATGACAACACACTCCAAAACTCCATATGACCCTACTTAGTAGTTTCATGTAGATGTTAAACAGCATAGGGGACAGAACTGACCTTGGCTGGACCCCATGCTGGAGAACCCACTTAGCTGAGCAGTGCTCCCAAAAAAGCACCTTCTGGAGACAGCCATCCAAACAGGAACACAATCACCACAATGCAGTGTCCCCAACACCCATCTCAGAAAGCTCCTTCAGAAAGATACCATGGTTGATAGCATCAATACTACTGAAAGATCCAAGAAGGTCAACAGAGTCACATTCCCCTGTCTTTCTCCTGATGCAGGTCATCATACTGGGTGACCAAAGCAGTTTCCATACTAAAACCTGGCCTGAAACTCAGTTGAAATGGATCTAGAAAATCTGTATCTTCCAAGACTACCTGGATCTGCTTGACAACCACATCTCAAGAACCCTACTCAGAAAGGGGACATTTGCAATTAGTCTAAAATTATTAGTATCTTCAGGGTCCAGGGAAGGCTTCTTCAGGAGTGGTATTACTACAACCTCCTTCAGGCAGCCTGGGACCACTCCTTCTTTTAAAGAAGCATTAATTATCTCCCTGGGCCATCCAGCTATCCCCTTCCTGCCAGATTTTATCAACCATGAACATCAGGGCTCCAAGGCAGAAGTAGTTACATGAAACCAAACAAGCAACTGAAACTCATCCAATGACATCCAACAAGAAAGCACTCTAGACACCTCACCTGGACAATCAAATCTCGGCAGATGAAAACAATTTCATTACTGGCTGGAGCACTGGTAACCTCCATGTTGGACTACTGTAATGTGCTCTATGTGGGGCTACCATTGAGGTTGATCCGGAAGCTGCAGCTGATGCAAAATGTGGTGGCACAATGCACACTGAGGCAGGGTATGGCCAACATGTCACCCTGCTGCTGAAAGAATTGCAGTGGCTGCCCATTTGTTACCAGGCTAAGTTCAAGGTTCTGGTTTTGGTGTACAAAGCCCTATACAGCTTGGGACCAGGATTCCTGAGAGATAATCTTTCCGCTTATATACCCAGTCGATCACTATGCTCTGTAGGTGAGGGCCTTCTGCAGATACCTTCTTATCAGGAGGTCTGTTCCACACAACATAGGAAGCAGACCTTTAGCATAATGGCACCTACCCTTTGGGATTCCCTCCCCTTAAATATTAGACAGGTGCCATCTCTGTTATCTTTTCGATGCCTACTAAAGACCTTCCTCTTTCGACAAGCCTTTTAAGGAGAGACCTTATCCCAGTCTGTGTCTGTGTTGGAATTGCTTTTAAAGATGTTTTTAAAGCTTTTTTAAAAAGATGTTTTTAAGGATGTTTTGTTTTAATATGTTTTTCAAGATGTTCTGTTTTAATTTAATGTCTGTTTTCATGTTTTATAGTGTTTTTAGTGTTGTTGTTTGCTGCCCTGGGCTCCTACTGGGAGGAGGGCAGGATATAAATTTAAATCATCATCATCATCTCCCTTCTCATTTCATTGCTGTTACCTCCAGGCTATACCATGGAGCTCTCTGAGCTCTGCCAGTTGGGAGAGGATGCTTAGATGCAATAGTGTCAACCGCCTGGGTCATCTCTGTATTCCATGGATCAATCAGGGCTTCAACAGAAGAGTTGACCATGTCACCCAGAATACTCCCCACAGTCCTCTGAAAACCAATAGGACCCATTAGTCTCTGGGGGCAGACCAACTTAATAGGTCCCCCGCCTCTGCAGAGGGACAAAGCCACTGTGTTCATTGAATCTTGGTTTCCCTGCTTGGTTTCTCTTAGCTCTTTCTATGGAAATAAGTGCTTTATATCTACTTGACACTGGAGAACTGGAGGAGACATAACAATTTTCATAATACACAATAATTTTCTTTGTTTTACTTTTAAAATATGTTTTTAGATGTTTTATTGCTTGTGCATTTGTCACTTTGGGCCCCTTTGGGAGGAAGGGAGGGATATAAATTTAATGAACGTATAAGTAAATAAATATAATGTGGATGTTTTCTTCTGTTTTATTGCTTTCTGCCTGCTCCTCATAAACTGGAACAACCAAAGAGAATCAAGGTTCCTTAAAGTTCAGCAACTTATAGCTCAATTTGCAACAAAAAAATTTAAAAGTAATTTCAGTTTGCTATTATTGTCTGAATAAACTGCAATTTCAATATACCCAGCATGATACTTTTATGGGCAAACCAAGTTATATATAATACATTTTATGTTCCTAAAGTAAAAAAGTGATTTTCAATCTGTAAAGGGTGTTAAAAAATAAGTATTGTATATTTTCATTTCTTCCCCAAAATTCTGTTTGTTTAAAAAAAAAACCTTGAGGAATTTTTTTTTCTCCCAATGGCTTGAAAATTGCCAGAAATTTTACATCTATAGCCAATGAAGAGGACAAGAAGGGAGCAGAGCCAATTTTAGTGGCTGGCTGCATGCAGCAACATCAGGATATTCCAGTGGGAATGCAAATACAGTAAATAGAACATGAAGGACCCACTTTCTATGAGTCCTCAACCTTCTCTTTCTTTCAATTCCTTTCTTCTTTTTAGCTGAATGTCTTCTTGGTCTTATTATTTTAGACACCTTTTTTCCCCTGGGGCTTTGATTTTTTATTCCTTTCCCCCCTTCCTGCCAATAACCATTAGCCCACCCAGCTTGTAGGTGGGTGGAGGTTGTCCTCTAACTCAGAACTTGCACTTCTGTTACACTTTCTGCATGCAAGTTTTCTTCAGTTGTTCCCCCAATTCATGCGATTTCTACTGCATGAAGGAGAGAGCAGGAATGAGGCTGCTGGAACCACCCCCTCTGCTGTGTCCCCATCTTCATCACCTTCCACATGTTGGGAAAGGAACTTCTGCAGTGAGGAGCCTGCTATAATATAGGTTCCCCACACATGTTAGAGCCCTGATCTCCCAGGATTCTAAATTACAGGGGGAGCTGACTAAGCGAGGCTCGTCGATTAGGGCAAATGGGACACTACTCCACCAACCTCAGTCTGCCCTCAGCCAGCCCTCATCTGTCTGCCTTCTCACGTACAACCAGTCTAGCAGGTGGCACTACCTGTCAGTTTCCCCCTCATTAGTCTCAGTTTTGTCCTTGTAGACCACATCAGAGAGGAGGATGGGGACACAACTAGAATTATTTGACTCTCCCTGTTATTGCCTTAGACTCTGCTGGCCTCGCTGATTTATGCCCCATCCGTCCCAATGAGCACAAGCCACCACTGGAGCCTACTCAAATAGGGACTCCCCTGTTGTTTCAAGAAGTCCTCTTCCCCTGATGAATAGGCCTAAAATATAAGGTCTGGAAGAAGCTAGTTTTCTACAAAGCTGCATTGATTTTCTTTTAATATGCTGCAAGTATATATTGTTGTGAGTTTTGGGGTTGGAATGGATGATCCCCGTGAGTCCCTTTCCAGCTTCTGATTTGGAATCCTGTGCCTTGGGGTGAGGGGCTGGCTCTGCTGTCCAGAAGAGTTTCTTTTCTTAAGCTAATAGAGTGGCCAGTTTGCTACTGGGTGTTTCAGGTGCCCAGCAACCGGTGAATGGGCCAGGAAGACCCTTTTGTCTTTGAAACTCTTCAGGAGAGCCTCCTCCTCCTCCTGGCGACTGGGGGAGGTTTCTGTTTTTAGTGTGTGGAGAGTGTGCAGAGAATTGCTGGGAACTGAAGGCGGGCAGAGAGACTGTCTTTCTGCACCATGGCTTTAGGATGCCTCCTGTAACACTGATGGAAAGGCTGGATATTGGACTACTGATGCCTTGAAGCCCTCCATCCTAAGCTCAGGTTGGAAGTGTGTAAATAAACAAACCATATTTCATAAAGACACCACAGTCTCTGCTGACCTTCTTCCCAAAGGAAACCAAACGCTGGACAAGTGCAGGGACCCCTGGAATCTCACCACTCGGAGATTGGGGAGGCGCACAACAATATGGTCATTACAATTACCTGTAATTATTATTCATTTTTTGCACTTTTTATGGATGTTCATATGATATATTGCCAGCCACTTTGAGCACAATGTTTTGGAAAACCTGTATAAAAATCAACAGATGAACAAATAATAGAATGAATATGTGGAAAGTGTTGAAGCTGCCAGTGGGGCTGGAGCAGAAAGAGAGGGGCTAATGGGCTGATTCCTGCTTAGTGGAAGAGCATCTGCCTTGCATGCAGAAAGTCCCAAGTCCTCTCCAGAAAGTCCCTGACCTCTCCAGATAAGGCTGGGACAGCCTCCTGTCTGAAACCTTGGAGAGCCACTACCAGTCAGTGTAGATGTTACTGAGCTAGATGGACCAATGGTCTGATTCAGTATAAGTCATCTTCCTATATTCCCTCATTCCATGAGGCTTGAATACCTGAAGAACCAGTAGGGTATAATGTTCAGATCTGTGGCTTCCTTTATGGGATCAATCCATCTCTTGTTTGGTCTTCCTCTTTTTCTACTCCCTTCTGTTTTCCCCAGCATTATTGTCTTTTCTAGTGAATCATGTCTTCTCATGATGTGTTCAAAGTATGATAAGTTTAGTTTCATCATTTTAGCTTCTCGTGATAGTTCTGGTTTAATTTGTTCTAACACCCAAATTATTTGTCTTTTTCACGGTCCATGGTACGCGCAAAGCTCTCCTCCAACACAACATTTCAAATGAGCTGATTTTTCTCTTATCCACTTTTTTCACTGTCCAACTTTCACATCCATACATAGAGATCAGGAATACCATGAACTGAATGATCCTGACTTTAGTGTTCAGTGATACATTTTTGCATTTGAGGACCTTTTCTAGTTCTCTCATAGTTGCCCTCCCCAGTCCTAGGTTTCTTCTGATTTCCTGACTATTGTCTCCATTTTGGTTAATGACTGTGCCAAGCACACAAACAAAAAAAGAGAGAGGAGAGAGAGAAAGGGAAAAATCATGGCCTTATTTGGAAATGCAGTATTAAGTTAAAGGGGCATCTTAAAGAGAGTTGTATAGATTTTCCCCCTGTCTTGTAGAGGGCACATCTGAACCTTGCAATTATTTTGTTTGAGACTGTAGATATCTCGTGCTTCTAACAAGGATGAACATATGGATTTTTCTTGTCTGTAGACATTCCATTGTTACTCCTTGCCAATGCAGCAGTCTCAGAAAGTTTTTAGGAACCTATTTGTCACCACACTAGGTGACAACAGCCCAAAACTATTTGTCACAGCTTGACAAATAATATCTACCATTGGAGATGTGGAGGTTGTATCTCATTTATAAATGTAAGAACTATAAGATGACAGAGTTGAAATTTCCCACCAAAAGAGCAAGGAGCTTGCTGTACAATTTATTTTATGCTGCACTATGCAAATCCTATAAAGTAAATGTGGGTAATTACAAGTAGTGTGTTTTAAGATTTATTTTATATGTGCTGTGTGCCAGTTTTGTTATCAACTGTGTACAGAAATCTGCCAAGAGATGTGTGAGTTTCTTTCAGCTCTTTGATTTTTGGTTGAAAGTTGTGTGTGTGTGATTGTACACACACACAGAGAGAGATATTTTCAAACTAATAATATAAACTCCCATAATGCAACTTCCATTACCTTCTGTCCTGAAAAATACTCCTTACTACTTAGAAATAAGATTACCCTCGCTATGTCAGGTGTGAAGAATGTGGCTCAGCTACAATGCCTAACATCCCTGGCCACAAGCCATGCTTGCTAGGACTTACGGGAATTGTAGTTCAGCAATTTCCTTAGGGCCAGATGTTTTCCCATCTGCCTTATGTATACAGGATATTTGAATGTACAAGTGTTTGTCTGTCTGTCTGTCTGTCTGTTTGTTGTTGTGGAACAGGGGGAAGAAGCATGAAAATTTTGTGCACTTGATGGTCCATGGCCCACCCACCCTGTTTTTACTGTCCCAGTCAGGCAACAAAGTGAATGTTTTTTGACCTCATAGCATGTTGGGCTGCAAGTTGTACAAGACCTGTCTAAAGCAAAATACTTATTTCTACAAAAGAAAGGGAAGTGCAATGATACAGGGCACATTCAATGGCGTTCCCGCCAAGGCAGGGGTGTGTTTGCCGCCACCCCGCCTTGCTAGAAGGCTCGTGAACATTCCCGAAGTGTTCAGAATTGTGCCACATGGGCCCCTTGGGCCAGTCCGAGTAAGGAAGGAGCAGGGCATATAAGCCAGCTCCTCCCTTGAATCTTGCCTCTTTTTGCCTTGTGGCACCCACCCACACCTCCCTGGTCAGTATGGGCTTTGCTAGTCACCAGTTGGGGCTGAGTAGGATTTTTTTTGGGGGGGATGCTGATTTCAGCATCCCTTTGGTTTTGCCTACTCCATACTGCTGGGATTTGATTCAATTGGCTATAAAGGGTGGATTTGGGTTGTTTCGCTTCGGCTGGCATGGAATTCGGGCAGGTGAGGAAGGTGGGGTACAAAGTAGGTGACTGAGGCATTGTATTAAAGGGCACTCACTAGGGAACTGCCAGTCAGGCATGGCTGGTGGGGATCTTGGGGGTGTCCTTGTGCAACCAACTTGTGCATCCGGGTGAACACCTGTATGGCAGGGCCGGGTTGCGGAGGTTAGAAACATGTGATTGACTCCGCTGGAAAGGAGAGATAAATTTACCCACATACTTTGCTAGGGAGTCATGGTCTGAAGAGACTGACATGCCCAGTAAACAGGAGGGATAAATCCCTCTCAAATAGGTATCCTCACCTGCCCGAAGTAGCTTTAATTTGGTAATTGGCAGAAATTGGATTTAATATATAATTGTTATATTTTAAATAAATATAACATTATCCCATAACTGTGTCACTAGTCTTCTTTGGTGTGGTGGCAATGAGCTTATTACATAGCTTTGAAGCAACAAAAAGTCAGCAATCCTCACATTATTCTAGCCTCGTTCACATTTCAACATATGTGAAGATTTTAGCTGTGAATTCCAAACCATGTTGAAATAGCCCATGGACAGGGTGAAGAGGCCACATACATCATATCCTTGCCTTAATGTTCCTGCATGCACTAGCCCTACCTGCACCCTCTGCACCTTACATATTGAGCAGGAAGGTCTAAAGTGGGGCTTCTCATCATATTTGCCTGTAATCAGGGATCTTTTGTAAGTGGGGTTTCCAGTTTTGGAGAAGCTTCTAAGTGTGCCCAGGCAAACACACCAATAAACCCTCTGCTCAACACAAGAAAGATGGAGGTGGAGTGCTCAGGGTCAGTGCATGTGGGGATGTGTGGTCCAGTGTGTGTTCATCCCAGTATTCCTTTCATGCCTAATATTCACATTTTGGAATAATCCCTGGAAAAGGCTGCTGTAATCTCTCTCTCTCTCTCTCTCTCTCTCTCCCTGTGTGTGTGTGTGTGTGTGTGTGTATGGTGGATGATATGCAACAAGGTTCCACCTATGAAATGAAGGTCCCAACCCAAAAAGTGCCTTAAAACAACACAAAACCAAAGCCTTGAATGGGTCTGGAAACTAAGCTGCAGACAGTGTCATTGTTGATTTGAGTATGAGTGAGTTTTAAAAGCAACAAACAGAACTTCATCCAAGCTTGCTCTGGATCCCTATAACGATTCCGTTAATCACTTTAAAATGTTCAGGTGTCCACTGTTTCTTTGCAAAGGACAAAGACAGGGAAAAAACCAGAACAGGTGGACACCACACAACTTTTCTCCCAGCAGAGAAGCAACCGGGATTTTCAGCAATACTGCATGCGAGAAGGATCTTGGAACTGTTGTTGATCACAAACTGCATATGAGCCAACAATGTGATGTAGCTGTAAAAAAGGCAAATGCTATTTTAGGCTGCACTAAAAGTAGTACCCCTCTATTTGATACTGGTTAGGTCTCATCTTGAGTACTGCATCCAGTTCTGGACACTGCACTTTAAGAAGGATGCAGACAAACTGGAGTAGGTTCAGAGGAAGGCAATTAGGATGATCAGCGGACTGGAAACAAAGCCCTATGAGGAGACACTGAAACAAATGGGCATGTTTGCCCTTAAGAAGAGAAGACTAAGGGGAGATATGATAGCACTCTTCAAGTACTTGAAAGGTTGCCACACACAAGAGGGCAAGGATCTCTTCTCGATCGTCCCAGAGTGCAGGACAGAATAATGCACTCAAGTTATAGGAAGCCAGATTTCAGCTGAACATCAGGAAAAAACATCTTAAATGTTAGAGTGGTATGACAATAGAACCAATTACTTAGGGAGGTGGTGGCCTCCCCAACACTGGAGGCATTCAAGAGGCAGCTCGACAGCCACCTGTCAGGTCAGAGCTTGGAAAAGTTACTTTTTTGAACTACAAGTCCCATCAGCCCAATTCAGTGGTCATGCTGGCTGGGGCTGATGGGAGTTGTAGTTCAAAAAAGTAATTTTTCCAAGCTCTGTGTCAGGTATGCTTTAAGTTGGATTCCTGCACTGAGCAGGGGATTGGACTTGATGGCCTTATAGGCTCCTTCCAATTCTACTGTTCTATGATTCTATAAACTGTGACAGCAGATGCCGCTTCTGAACCAAAGTAAGACATTTTTCAGCTTAGTTAGCTGCTATTTTTAAAACAGGAATGCTTAGGTGCCTACAATATCTTCGCAAGGGAGGAGGATGGAGATAAAATCAGAACAACTTGGCTACGCCCTCCTGGCTACTTCTCATTGGCCCCACCAGGCTAGTAGGCACCAGCTACCACTGATTATAGAGATGCCAACAGATCCATTAACATTAACTAACAGGGTGAACTTCTGGATATAAACTCTGGATTTATTTATTTATTTATTTTGTTTCATTTTTAAACCGCCCATAGCGAATAGCTCTCTGGGCGGTGTACAAAAAGATTAAAATACAAAATATCACAATAATAAACAGCAAACAAAAAATATTTAAAATTATAACATTAAACGCTTAAAATGCCTGGGAGCATAGCCAGGTCTTAAACTGGCACCGAAAAGATAGAAGCGTTGGCGCCAGGCGTACTTCTTCGGGGAGGCTGTTCCACAGTTTGGGGGCCACTACAGAAAAGGCCCTAGATCGAGTAACTATCCTCCAGATAGATTGGCACCACATGGTTGATCCTGGAGGACAGTACTATCATAGCTTAGCTTCTGCAATGAACATTCCATCCTGAAAGCTCTGTAAGTGCCATCTTGACAATAGCATCACTACATTGGTATGTTAGCAGCTGATAAAGATGGAAGCAAAAACTTTTTGCTAGAAAAATAAAAACCTCTGTTTTGTTTATCACAAATATAGTCAAAGTCAAAGTTTATTACTGTACAATCATAGATCCACATATATACAAAAGAATAATTTAAAATCACAAGGAATCTAAAGTAATTTCCACAATAGGGCCAGGGGATACTACTTGGGTTTTTCGAATAGATTGGGCTACATAAAGGAATTTTGCTACTTGTACAGACTTGGCTTTATCATTTTCGGACAAAAGATATTGTAATAGCCACTCTGTGGTACTACCAGGATATCTTGATGTTAATGGGAGAATGAATTTTTCCCTTATTTCTTTGTATAGCTCACAGACAAAAAACACATGTTCGACAGATTCTACCATTTGTGACTTGCAAATACATATCCGATTAGCCTTTGGTATACCTTGGAAGCAACCTGTTAAAAGCGCAGAAGGTAAACAGTTGAATCTCGCTCTGGAAAATAAAAACCTATAGTGAGGGAAAGTTAAATCTTCCAAGTATGACGCATATAATGGAAAATGAAAACTTAAGCTGAAGTAGGAAGGAGAACAGGATGTACACGCCTTAGATAGTAGGTATTGGCGATCTATATCCTCTACCCGTTGTCTAATAGTACGTTTAGCCTGCTCAGGTTCCCATAGAGCCAAAAGATCTAAGGATAGGCCTATGTGGTTTAGTTTTTCATTGAACATCTTAATCCAAGAGCTCTCAAAAGGATCCTTCCATATTAAATGAAGGTATCCCAATGAGGGGCCGGAATAGGCCAATCTAATCCAGAAACTAAAAGCCAATAGCCATGCTGAGCATTCTATTGAACCAATTCCCACCTCAAGACAGAGTCCAGCATACGACACACATCTTGGGAGACCAAAAATTTCCCGTAGAAAACTGGTTAACACAGATTCTATTTTACCATTAAAATTATCACAAATATATATATCCAGTCCTCTGAACAAACAGCCTTATTCTGAATCAGACTATTGGTCTATCTAGCTTGATGATGTCTGCCTTGTGCAAGCAAAGCAAGTGTTCTACCATCACTGTCTGTCAACAGTTAACACTTGGATAGGAGGCTGTATGCACTACTCAGGGCACAATTAAAACCACTATAAAATACAATACATTTTAAAAAATTAAAAAATAAAAGCAGACAAGTGCAGCAGATGAAAACAACATCAGATTAATATCTATCTGCTAAAACAAATATGTCTCTAAAGAGGAATGTTCTTATCCACACCTGGAATGGAGACTTAACACTTTAGCATTTGGCTAGAGGTTATATTAAGTAATATATAACAAAGAAAAACCTGCACCAGTCAAACCAAACAAGTGTGGGCATCTATAATCTGTACAGACAGGCAGGAGTCTCCTACCTGCCTCTGAGAGCCAGACCACCCCAGATGGACACCCTCACCCTCACAAGCATGACACAAGGCACATAGCATTGTCCCCTGAAGGAAAGTCATAGGTGTGTGACCTGACTTGTGCCACCCACCCCCACTGTTCAGTGTTCAGCAGGTGGCACACAACGGTCCCAAGAGCACAAAGCCAAGCTGCCCCACAAGCCAGTAGACAATAGGAGGTTGGTGAGGTACCCTTTACCCTCCATGCCTCAGGGAGCTAACCTTGTTAGACTCGACTTAACTGCTCACACAACATGCCGACAGGCGACAGACAGATTAAACTCAACTCATCAGAAGCCAATTGAGTTAAAAGCAGTGTAGCATACAAAAAAAACAACGTCCCCCAAATCCAAGAACATCCTGAAAATTCCTACTCAGCCCCATATGGCGACTAGCAAAGAGTCTACACGTGGTGATTTCAAAAACTTAGGTACATAGACTGTACACTCGTTAAACGTTACATGTGAATAACTGTACGAGTGTACAGCCCAACTACCTGATGAAACATCTCTCCCGATATGAGCCTACCCATACACTGTGCTCAACATCGAAGGCCCTCCTCCAGGTGCCGACACAGAGAGACGCCCGGAAGGCGACTATAAGAAAGAGGGCCTTCTCGGTGTTGGCCCCCGAACTATGGAACACCCTTCCTGACGAGGTTCACCTGGCGCCTACATCACTATCCTTTCGGTGCCAGGTGAAAACCTTCCTCTTTGCCCAGGCATTTTAATATTTTAATATTTAACATGTTCGTATTCTTGTATTTGTATTTTGTATTTAATGTTTTAACAGACAGTTTTTGATATATCTTTTGTAATTTGATGATTAAGTGGTTTTTATATTATATGTGAAGTGTTTTTATTGATGTACACCGCCCAGAGAGCTTGCTATGGGCGGTATAAAAGTTGAATTAAATAATAATAATAATAATAATAATACTTGTGTACCCGGGTACACAGACTGTACACTCGTTGACTGTAACGTGTGAACAGGGCCAAAATCTACACTGCTCAAAGGGTGGACGCGCAGGATGCTGAAAGAGGCAAAGAGGAGATGCTCAGGGGAGGTGCCTCCTTTTTTATAGGAGGCTTCCTCCCCAGTCTATTGGCTACGTAGGGAATCCCTCACCTCCTCCCTTCAGGGGAGACCTAAAATGGGGTTGGGTAAATTAACCCCCAGCTCAAGGCTGGGAATGACATTTTGCCATATGGTGAAAGGAGGAGGCTGAACAAGCTTCCCTAGGACAAAGAAACCCACAATTTAGGTGCAGCCAGCCTTTCTCTAGTCCCCATCAGCTATGTCTCAATCACTGGCAGGCAATAGAAAAGGTCCTCATTTGGAAATGAAGGCAGAAGTGAAGTAGTGAAAGACATCACTCGTATTGCATTGTGCTCCTGGGAACCTTTCCTGAGTAAAGATGTTTTGGTTTTGGTTTGACTTAAAGAGATAACGTACCTGTATTATTAATGACCTGCTTAAACCAATCCATAAATGATATTGCACCTATAAATTATTTGTCCTTTCTACAAAGGAACTTGTGCCTACTCAGGCAATTTGGCTGCCAGTATTTCCCTCTGCTACAGACACCTAGTGATAACTGCATGAGACAAAGAAATGCAAAAAAAAAAAAAAGGATCTCAGTCGAACGGGTGTGTGTGTGTGTGTCTGAAAGCTCAATGGAGTTATTGAGAGAAATAAATCTCCCATGTAATCATTAGCATTCCAGTGTTCCTGAATACTAATATTCACTGGATGAAGCTTGGAAGAAGCCAACACATTCCGTGAATGAATATTTTGAGAATACTATAAAGTAAATACTGCAGAGATAGAATTAGAATTTGGTAGATGCTGGTTGCATTTTCAACAAAAGCCACACATTTCCTTTGAAGTGACTGGTGATGGAGAGAAATATGGCTCTTTGTTTTAAAGTGCTACTTTTAATATCAAACTACATTAAGTTTTTCTAACCTCTTAACTGCATGTAATATTCAGGCATTATAGAAACGTATCAGAAGTTATAACAATGCACTTACAACTCTTAGTATAGTGTAAATTTGGGAAGGAGGAAGAATTTGTTTGGTGTTTTTTTTGTGGTGGAATGACCTAGTACAATGTCTCCAAACATCCCAGTCCGGTTACACACTTCTCTGGATTATGCAATGCATTTTAGTGTGCAAAAATACACACTAAAATATATCCATTATGTAGAAGATGCATAAAAATACATATTTTACTTGTGAATGTATAGAAAAGTGTATTTTATGTATAAAGTGCATATTTCACATACACAAAATGTGTACAATGAGACAGAATGGGATGCAATGGGATCCAATGGGCCTATGTCTGAGTGCCAGTGAGACCAAATGGGGAATTAATCACTCCACCCTTACTTAGTGTCAGTGTACTAACCTAAGTAGACACTCAATGGTAAAAATTACCATTTGTACCATTGCAGACATTCAGTGGCCCTCTGGGATATAAGAAACCCCATTGCTTGAGTCTGTAGTCCTTCTTCCACTTCAACCATCAATGAAAAGATTTTGAATTTCCTTGTTCATCAGCTTGCTGATCTAGGGGGACTCCACGTTCTGTTCTGAGAAGGACAATCTTAGGAGTTTTACCATGGTTGTAGATCAGCCTTTCCCAACCTTTGAGTCCCCAGATGTTGGTGCACTACAACTCCCATCAGCCCCAGCCAGCATGGCCAATATTCAGGAATGATGGGAAATGTAGTCCAGCAACATTTGGGGACCCAAAAGTTGGGAAAAGCTGTTGTAGGGGATGATTCACTAGAGATGGGGGAGAAATTTGATTCAGTTCACATTTAAAGGCAAACCTACAGATTTCATGCATTCTGAAGCCATATGCAAACTGAAATGCAACTAACCTTTGAAATGTCAGTGAACTTTCATGAGGGCTAAACCATCACAAAGTGATGTGAAAATGTGGAGAACCAAATTTAAGACAGGGAAAAGGAGAAACGAAAAGAAACCAAAAATGACAGGTTGACCCATTGCTACTGAGAAGCCTGTGGGCAGCACAAATTGTCTGCTGAAAAATCTCTCAGCCCTAAACCATTTGTGAATGCAATAGGGAGGGAACCTACACTGGTTGCTTCCCCTTTGCTTTTGTTCGCCTTGAAGCCCAAGCCAATACTTCTGAAACCGCATTGTAGCTCCACTGCCCAAATTGTGCTCCCATCTGCTAGGCTTGACACCCTTCCCAGGTCAACCCCTGAGAGGCTCACCAAGTGAAATGAATTGTTAGTGTCTCAGGTAGGGTTGCCAGGCTCAGGGTCTGAGGCTGATCCTGTATCTTTAGGAGAAGAGAAAGTCAGCCAAGTGCAGGTGTTCTTGCAACTCTGTAATGGGAAAAACCACAAGGTGGAATTCTCCCTTCCCCCTGCACAACTTTTAAAGATACAGAAGACCTCTTGGTTGTCAGGCCCGGCCTCCAAGAGGTCTTCTGTATCTTTAAAAGTTGTGCAGGGGGAAGGAGGAATTCCACCTTGTGGTTTTTCCCATTACAGTGTTGCAAGAACACCTGCACTTGGCTGACTTTCTCTTCTCCTAAAGATACAGGATCAATCTCAGGCCCTGAACCTGGCATCCCTAGTCTCAGGCTGAAGCCAAACCGACTGGTCTCGGGTCCCAGGAATGGGGGATTAGAGCAAGGCACAGGGTGATTGGGACCATTCCTCATGTTGCCATAGCCAGGGGGATTGTTGATTTGTCCCTTTAGGTCACAGTAGCTTGAAATATAGGTTCTTGGATGACATATTATTCAGAGGGGCACACTTCTGTTTCTCCTGCTAAAATACTACTGCAAAATTGCCATCAGCAGGCTTTCCATATCATCTCAGGATGAAACTGAACAATGCTGCGTATAACAAGCTAGGAAGAAAAGAAATCAAAGACCTAGGTGTTCAAACAAAAGCTGTTTCCAAAATTGCTGCAAGATTTTCATGCATTCAAGAATCTTTCTTTTCTGTTCTCTTCACAGACTTGCTGATCAGTGTTTAAATTTTTTTGTTAAATGGCTTAGAACATCAGGTAATATCTGTTATTATAGCCTGAAAATGTAGCAACAATGGGTGACAGACTGGATAGATTTGTAAAATAAATGCAACCTTGTGGCATACTGAAAACTCATGTCATTTGTAAAATAAATACATCAAAATACATTTTACTTACAATAAATTGGAACTTAGAGGTGTTTAACAGCATCATAAAAGTGACTTTTCTTGTCTCAGGATCATGGAACAAGAGTAAACCACACCCAAAGGGCAGCAGTTGTATAATCCACCTCTATAATAAGTGCTACAATTCACACAACTGCAAATGAAACAATTGTAAATGTATGATTGAAACACAAGATACACAGTTATAAATGGCAAATTGCAATATATTAATACAAGAATAACTGTAAGGATACATGCATAAAAGTGTACTGAATGCAAGGACTGTACTGCATACAGAAATTGATATTGAAATGACAGCAAAACATTGCAAGGATTATACTGCATACAAAAGGTTGATGTTGAAATGGTAGCAAAATATTGACAGGTATCCAGTTAAATCCCTGTGTTGTCCCTCTTCTCGGCCTCTTGAACACAGTGTAGCCTGCACATGTATAATTTTTATTTATTTATTTTTATTCTTATACAGTAGGACCCCACTTATATGGCGAGTTACGTTCCAGACCCCAGCCTAAAAGTGAAACCCACCGAAAAGTGGATTGCGGCCTATTGCCGAAATAAAACACAGACACCATTGCTTGGGTAAATGATGGGCCACTTTATTTAAACAGAATCAATTGAATAATGAACCTGCAGAAGGGAGATTAAGGGCGGGGCGTTCTGGAGATCCAGGCAAAGCCTGTTAGCAGCTATCGGGCGATCATGCCCTGCCTGAGCCTGGGGGCTGCCCTGTGCCAGCCCCCCCAGCTCCAGCCACACCCTGAAGATGTGTAGGGGGTCCAACCCGCATCACCGCCCCTCGGAGCCCTGAAACTCTGAGCGGATGAGGCACGTTGGCCCCAAAGGCGGCCCGTACCCTGTCCCCGGGCCGTGTAGCCCTGAGCTGCAGGCCTCCGGACCGCCTGTCACCCCCAAAGGTGCCTAAAGGTGTCACCTAGCTGCCCTTTCCCTTTAACCTTTCCCCGCACTTCTTCGCTTGCATCCAAAAGTGACCGTTAACAATACAAACTAAACAGCCCAATCAGCCTATTGACCCCCAGGGGCACCCGTGCTAACCCTTGACCCCTCCCCCCAACCACAGTGTGGAGTAGGCAAAAGAAACCTGCCAGCAAAGCGAGGCAGGCAGGCCAAAAATTCCTAGTCGGCCCCGTAGCGACCAAATGGATCACACTGCAGCAGAGGGAGGGTCGGGCGGGTGCCGCCGAAATTCAAACTGGATGGCGGGAAGCAGGCGGGGCGGCCTTAAATAGCCTTCAGCCGCCCCGCCTCCCTGCCGCGTCACACGACGGCGCGCCAGCGCGCCGTGTGTGCACGCATCCCATCCAAGATGGCGGCCGGGACATCGACAGCGGCCGCAAGCTCGTCCCTCTGCCCGGTAGGTCCCAGGCGCGGAACGGGATTGCGGCCTATTGCCGAAATAAAACACAGACACCATTGCTTGGGTAAATGATGGGCCACTTTATTTAAACAGAATCAATTGAATAATGAACCTGCAGAAGGGAGATTAAGGGCGGGGCGTTCTGGAGATCCAGGCAAAGCCTGTTAGCAGCTATCGGGCGATCATGCCCTGCCTGAGCCTGGGGGCTGCCCTGTGCCAGCCCCCCCAGCTCCAGCCACACCCTGAAGATGTGTAGGGGGTCCAACCCGCATCACCGCCCCTCGGAGCCCTGAAACTCTGAGCGGATGAGGCACGTTGGCCCCAAAGGCGGCCCGTACCCTGTCCCCGGGCCGTGTAGCCCTGAGCTGCAGGCCTCCGGACCGCCTGTCACCCCCAAAGGTGCCTAAAGGTGTCACCTAGCTGCCCTTTCCCTTTAACCTTTCCCCGCACTTCTTCGCCACAGAAGGGGGACAAGCCTCTGCTTAGTCCCCCTTTACCCCACACCCGATAAGAATCTGGTGTAAACCCTTCTGCAGGTCCCTTAGAAAGATGTCGTTGCCCTTGTCCGTCAAATGGACGCCGTCAGGCCGAAACAGCTCAAGCTTGTTGTGGCCCACCTCTGGGTGGTGGATGACAGAACCTCCTAAGTCCCTAAGGGCCCTCTGAATTTGCCTGTTCACCTTTTTCCGTGCCCTGTCCATCCCTCGTGGGTCACCAGCACAATTCCACCTCCTGCGCGGCAGGATGTCTGACCACACTAAGTGCACCCCCGGCCAGCGACGTGCAATGGCCCGGAGGTCACCGCATGCCTGTTCAATTAGGGCCTTGCCCTTTAACAGACCCAAGTCGTTGCCCCCGAGGTGGATCACCAGCACCTGGGGCGCTGCCACTTCCACAGCCGGTTGAAACAAGGCTGGCAGGAGCCCATCCCAACGCATCCCCCGACGTCCCAGCCACCGCACTGCGGCCCATTGACTGAGCCCCAGCTGCGTGCCGAAGCGAGACTTCGCCGCCCTGCGGCCTGCCCAGAACATCATACTGTGGCCACATAGGAGGATGCGTGGCAGCTCCGATCTTGTCCGGCGATCTGTTGAAACAACAACGACATTGGGTAACAATGGGGGGGGCCCCTGGGGGGGGGCAAAATCTAGCCGCTGGCGCCGTGTGTGTCAGCAAGTGGTCTAACGTAGGCCTTGTACGCGTCCGAGGACCACCCGCCCACGGCCTGAAGCCTGTCTTTAGTAAAGCCCAATAGGGCCGCCGTGGAGGCCGCGCCTATCCGGAAGGAGTGTGTCCCGAACTTACTGGGGTCCACGCCTAAGTTCCCCAGTGCGGCCTTCGCCACGGACCAGAACTGGTATCTGGTAAGGGGCTGGGAGTTCCTATGTATAAATAGGTACCCTGACTGCGACCCCCTCGCTGCCACAAAACCGCGCAGGGCTGTTACTGGGCAGAGTTCTTGCTGCCGGCATGGGGCTAATACCACCAGGCGCCCCTTACCATGCTGGTCCGTTTTAGACCGCCTGAGCCGCAGGATGGCCCGCTCTGCCCTCCAGCTGAGGTCGGAGACTAGCAGGGCTCGGAGGGAGTTATCCCTCTTGGAAGCTGCCACCACCTCCCCGATTCGGAAGGCCCCAAAAAACAGAGTGAGGGCCGCAGCATGATATAGCAGGGCCTCGAAAGGGGAAGAACACAAGTGCTTCCACTGTCCCTGCAGGCCAAACAATAGCTCTGGGGAAAAGGGGAGGCGGGCATCCGGGGGGCAAGGGCGCTCGCGGGACCAACCCTCCAGCATCCGGCGCACCCTAAAGTCACCCGTGTAGTCCTGAAAGCCCCGTGCCTTCGCTAGGAAAGCGAGTTGCCCGCCGCCACTGCCTCCCTGTCTCTCAATGAGGTTGGGGGGGGGCGCTCGATGCCGCCCAGCCACCCTGGCCACAGGAAGCCTCCGGAGGCCCACGTGCGCCGGCAGAGAAGCCGCCGCCGAAGCTGCTGCTGCCGAAATTGCGAAGCTGCTGCTGCCGCGATCGCTGCCAAAGGAACCCCGCCGAAGCTGCCGCCAAAGGAGCCCGGCCGAAGCAGCCGCTGAAGGAAGCCGCGCCGAGCCGAAGCTGCTGCTGCTGCGGCTGCCCCGATTGCCGCCGAAATTCAAACTGGATGGCGGGAAGCAGGCGGGGCGGCCTTAAATAGCCTTCAGCCGCCCCGCCTCCCTGCCGCGTCACACGACGGCGCGCCAGCGCGCCGTGTGTGCACGCATCCCATCCAAGATGGCGGCCGGGACATCGACAGCGGCCGCAAGCTCGTCCCTCTGCCCGGTAGGTCCCAGGCGCGGAACGGGAACTCCGTCAATAAAATGGCGCCCGATGCCAGAAAAATACTATAAAAGCTGAACAAGTGCCGTATAAGTGGGGCCTTACTCTAATTGAAAGCTGCCATATTAGCAGAATGCCAAAAAGTGGGCCGCCGAAAAGCGGGGTCCCTACTGTACATAGAATATATTATAGAGATTTTTATTTATTATACATACAGTCTTGCCCATCTGCTTTGTTTTGCAACCTCAGGGGATGGCTGAATCTATTTAAGGAAGCCATGGCACCACAAAGTGCTGCAGTTACTGCCTGAGGTAACACCCTTCCCACTCATCTGACTTCAGATGGTGTAAGATTAGCTGATCCCCAGTCGGAGATGAGTAGAGATGAACAAATCAGTCCATTCCCCTCTCTATGTCACTTCCAGGTGTGTTCTGTCCTCTTTCTACATTAATGTGGCATTTTTGAAATCTGCACAAAATGTGCATTATATACATATTTGAATAACCAGCTTAAACCTGACAATGCTGACAGGGCCTCTGTACATCATTCAGGCACATGGACAATACAGAGAAAATATCAGCAACATTAATGTGATACTTGGAGTCAGGGTGGAGTTGCCCATGAAATGTGAGTAGCCCTCTACTCGGTGGCAAGCATACCCACACTGAGGTTAGGGAGGTTGACTACAACCATTACAGCAGGGATGGGGAACTTCTGACCAGATGGTGGATGTCCAACCTGTCCTGGATGGGGTTGCACTCCCCCTGAAGGAGCAGGTTTGTAGCTTGGGGGTTCTCCTAGAACCATCTCTGTCACTTGAGGCTCAGGTAGCCTCGGTGGCACGGAGTGCCTTCTACCAACTTTGGTTGGTGGCCCAGCTGCGCCCCTATCTGGACAGGGATCACCTGGCTTCAGTTGTCCATGCTCTGGTAACCTCCAAATTAGATTACTGCAATACACTCTATGTGGGACTGCCTTTGAAGACGGTTCAGAAGCTGCAGCTTGTGCAAAATGCAGTGGCCAGATTGGTAACAGGGACCAGACAGTTCGAACATATAAAACCGGTTCTAGCCCACTTGCATCGGCTGCCTGTATGTTTCTGAGCTCGATTCAAGGTGCTGGTTTTAACCTATAGAGCCTTACATGGCTTAGGACCACAATACCCGATGGAATGCCTCTCCTGGCACGAACCCACCCATACACTATTTATTATTATTATTATTTATTTAATTTATTAGTCGCCCATCTGGCTGGTTGTCCAGCCACTCTGGGCGACGTACAAGATAAAACAATACATTAAAACATTAAAATTTAAAACTGTAACAGTAAGAAACCTAACCCACCCCAAAAGCCTGCCTGAAGAGCCAGGTCTTCAAGGCCCGGCGGAAGCTTATCAACATCCAAGGCCCTCCTCTGGGTGCATACTGCGAGGAAAGCTGGGAGTCTGGCAACAAGAGAGAGGGCCTTCTCAGTGGTGGCCCCCAAATTATGGAATGATCTTCTTGATGAGTTGCACCTGGCGCCAACACTGCTATATTTTTGGCACCAGGTCAAGACTTTCCTCTTCTCCCAGGCAATTTAGCATGTGTTTTTACATTGCTTTTTAAAAATGTGTTTTTAAATTTGTATATTTGTTTTTAATGTTTTTAATTGTTGTAAACTGCCGAGAGAGCTTCGGCTGTGGGGTGGTATACAAATGCAATAAATAAATAAATAAACTTGTGGCCCTCCAGATCTTGTTGGATCACAGCTCCCATAATCCCTTACCATTGGCCATGCTGATGGGAGTTGGAGACCCACAACATAAGGAGGGTTGCAGGTTCCCAATCTCTGTAGTAAATAATGTTGCAAACCAGATATATAAATTTCTATAATTGTGGGCCACAGTTCCACCTTTTCACAGTGTTGTGTCAACTATATATGCAAGTTGAGGATGTGTAGGCTGGGTCCGCACTGGTATACTCTGGAGTTTGGAGTGGAGACAGCGGCCAATATCTCACTCCCTTCAACATATTTGTTGCATATGATTAAAATTATATGTGAAAGTGACTTTCATGTTTTGCCATTCTTGAGAATTAACCTCTAACTATTATTCCCCTTCCTGCATCAGTCACATCATTGCTTTATAAATCATCAATGTTTTGCAACTTGCATATCAAGAAGGCATCATCAATTGCTATTTCTTATAGTCATTACACATTTATTTTCTCTTCATTGTTTGAAATACTTGAAGCTGGAAAATGCAATTTCTTTAGTATTGATTTTGTCCTTTTCCATTTAGTAATCTAAGAACCAAAACCCAGAGATATCTATGCATGTTTCTTCCCATCAGTAATCTGACAATATATCTTACAAATGGAGACATGCAAGAAAGATGCTGATGGTTTTTCCTCAGCTTCTCTCCACTCTACTTCTCCTTTCTAGAAATGTTGCCAAATGTCACAATAACCTGGTTTGGAATACATATTTTCCTAGCTCATGGTTCTTGGATTTACAATACAAATCAAATGCTATTTTCCTCAGAAGTTCTTTTACAACTCAGAATCCAAAACAAGCATCTTTGAATACACAGGCACACACTGCTTTTTAATTTAAGGCTACGATCCTATGACCCCTGGGAGGGCATCCCTACGATGATCAGGGGTGTTACAATTAGCAGGGGAGACTCTCTTGATGGTGCCAGCACTGGGGTTGTCCTGGTTGACAATGATCCATGGGTCTTCTCGATGGTGGTTCCCATTTGTAGAACACATTGCCAAGTGAGATATGTCAGTTGCCCTCATTACTAACTTTTAGGAGAAATTTTAAAATATTAGTTTTTGAGAGTATATGGTTTGGGGAATTTTTTAGTCTTTTTAGAAGGTTGTTCTTACCTTTTTAAAGAAGTTTTAATTATATTGATTTAGTATTGATATGTTTGCTGCCCTGGGCTCCTTTGGAAGAAACATGCAGAATGACCAAGTCACAGGCTAATCAATAACTAGAATAATGAGTTAATAATAAAGTACATGTATAATACACATGTACTCAATTTATACAATTTATAATATACGCAAACCACAAACATGATATAATGTGATGGTAAACAATAAACAATAAGAACAATGAAAAAATGAACACAAAACAATGTGTCTCAATCAGAGCTTGGAAAAGTTACTTTTTTGAACTACAACTCCCATCAGCCCAATCCAGTGGCCATGCTGGCTGGGGCTGATGGAAGTTGTAGTTCAAAAAAGTAACTTTTCCAAGCTCTGGTCTCAATCAGAGTTAAACAACCAATATGCAACCTGCATATCAACAGGAATAGTAAACAGTCCATTTCGGTTCTCTCAGTGTCTCATTTTTCTAATCTTAAATTCTCTTCTCCACATTTCTGCAGCAATTTGCGATTTTTTTAAAAAAATATCCTCATGAAAATTCGTTACTTTAGTGCGAATATCTCCTAATAAATACATTTGTGTATGCAGTTTTGAATAATGTACATGTTTTTGCAAGCAATTTATCCTAATATAATTCATGATGTATATTATTTTCACCAATATATTTATTTTGTGCAAACTTTCCTCTAATATATGCACTTTTGTAAATATTGCTTGGTTAGAGAACAGCATTGCAAAGTTCAGATAAGTGCATATTTTAAAGGATGGCTATGTTGTAGTTCTCATGTTGTTTCAGAAAGTGCAGATTTGATAAATTTGGCTTTAAATGTTAACTGAATTGAATTTCTGTTCCATCCTTAATTCTATATATCAGCATAACTGAAAATTCCAGAATATATTTTAGATTTAGATGCAGGAGGACTGCAAGAATGCATTCTCCAACCTCACTACTTCTCTCCTGGTATTACTGCAATGGGATTTAGGATATGATAGCTGATCCACCTTTATTCCCCCACCTCCCCTGCAATTTTAGGATTGCAGCTGAAGTTAAAATTTTGCCTAACTGGATAACATTTGTTGCATTCAGGAGGCTGGCACCAGACATGCTGGAGCCCTTGTCGCCAGCTTGCCCTGGGCACCAGTGCACATGTGCACACACACGCTCCTACCTGTCTCTCACAGGGAGGGAACTTCTTCTGCCTGCACGTTCGCTGGCTCCATCTTTCCTGTCTTTTGCAGCTGCGCGGGCTGCTACGCGTGCAAAACTCTGCCATCAACCAAGATGGCGGCAGAGGCTTCAGCCCCTTAGGGAAATCTCGGCCATCATCTTGGTTAGTGGCAATCCTGTGTGCGCAGCCCATGCAGCTGCAAAAGACAGGAGAGATGGGTAGGTGGAGCCAGCAAACAGAGGGCGGAAGAAGCTCCCTCTCTGCGATCTGTGGGAGCTACTCTGCCATGGATCATGGAAAAGGAGTGCTACTCCTCCCCCACCCTATTGAGAGGCCCCTTAAGGTCCTCTGTGGCTCCAGCGGCCCTTGGCCAGGGCCCGACCTGGCCGCCCTTTGGGACCGGCCCTGGTTGCATTGATGGAGTTAAGCAAACACATCCAAAGCGGAGTTTTGAGACTAGGTAAGAATAAAATTGAACTAGAGGAAAGAGTTTTCATCTGCCATGGTTCCACATTTGTACCATATGCATTGGACACAGACAATGGGAATATTTGCAATTAACACCCTGAGGGTTCTGGGCTAAAGGCTTCTATTGGGAAAGGGGCTGCACTCATAAGCTGAAAGGTTCAAGAAAATATAGCTTAGGAACCCAATTAACAGAGGAAGCATAAAACTGAAAAGGTTGGTTGGATTGTGGAGTTTTCCACGGTTAGGTCAGAAAATCTTGGTGATTACACAGGTCCTTTTCCCAGGACCCCCAGCTTACTATTTGCCCATACTTAATTAGACATTCAAACATTCTTCTTTGCAAGCATTTGTTTAATGTACCTTTTCTCCTAGGCATTTGATAGATTAAGATAATGTTTTGTTTTAATATGCTGCCAAACCTCCCTGTGGCTGCATGGGGGTGCTATTGCTATTGTTTTGCTGTTGTTTATTGTTATGTTTTTATACTGTGTTTTATTTGTTTTTGTCTCAACATTGTATAAGTTACTTGGGGACCTTTGGGTACAAATCTAACAACAACAACAACAACAACAATAATTTATGATGATGATGTGAGTACAACAATTAGTGTCTAAGATTTGGAGGAATGTAGATGAAAATGTAAATGAAAGTATATGGTGATGTGATACTGTGCAGCCAAATAAAACCAGGAGTACAAGTTAATTTAACACTCTTGGGACACACAAACACACAGAGGATGGTGTACAATGCTAGTCCTACTCAGAGTATACCCATTACAGTTAATGGGCATAACTAACATAGGTTCATTGACTTCAGTTGGTCCCCTCTGGACAACCCAGATATTTTTTTCTGTGTGATTGCCAACAATGCTTATAGTTGCTAACCAATTCTCAAATTGAACTGAGGAGAGTTTGCTCATCACTACTCTTGCTATTCCTTTTTGGGGGGGGAGGGGGCTTCCTACTTCTATCAGTTTCATCAGTTTCATTAGTGTCATCGTAGCACTGGGCATAACCACCCGCTACATCCATCCTATGCAAGAAAACGAGATTACTAGCCGTGAGGCCACCAGGTTTACTTTGTTTATCTTCTTTGCTACTTCTTCTTCTTCTTCTTCTTCTCATTTAGATTTATATCCTACCCTTCCTCCCAGTAGCAGCCCAACCCAGTATTTCATATTTCTTGTGTATGCATAATGCATTTTATGTATTTTAATTGTATTTTATGCATTTTAATTTACTGTAATGTTTGAGTTTTTATTGTGTATTTTACTATATACGTGTGCTATTTTATTGTAGCCACCCTAAGTGCCCTATTGTAGGGTAGAAGGGCGGGATAGAAATATTTTAAATAAATAAGATCAGATTTACATGCAACTGCTGTGATGTGGGTGCCACAGACATCCCACTTACACTGGGTTAGAATTCACTTTGCTTGTTCAGATGTTACACTGAAGACAAGTACAAACTGTCTCTAAACATGTACACAAGTGTTTGTGTGGAAAAGTGTTGATTTGTACAGCTCAACTGTTGTGCACACTGACTGCCCACTGGTTGAACATTATGTATGAATAACTGTTCAAGTATACAGTTCAGCTATTTATGTACACAGGTACACAGATGATACAATCATTGAATGTCACATGTGAAGACCTTATGTGTAACCACAGTATACAGCTCAGAGGCACTGGTATTCAGGGGTGTAGTTGTTCAGGGTGTCGGGGAGGTCTTAGACCCCTTACTTTTTGGGGAGCAGGGTCCCAGTAGGGTCCCTATGTCTCCAGCATCCTATGAGTCAATCAGCATGAAAGGGGAGAGTGTTAGGCACTGAGAAGAGTCTTCTAACATGCTTCCTTGTCCTTTCCTGATGATTGGAAGCAATCAGAGTGGAAGGAGGTGAGTCAGCCACAGAGAAAACTCTTCAGTAGCCTGTCATGCTTATTGGCTGCTAGGGATGTCTGTTGTGGTGGGAGAAGGCAATAACAAGGATCTCATTCACAACCCCACAGCAAAAAATGGGGTGGTAGTGGCTGAAACTAATATGAAGGGACCCTGCACTTCTGAATTTGCCACAACGTTACTGCTGTTATTGCATCCTTATTTTCCAGGTCAGGGCAAGCATGGGTGCAGGGTAGCGCTCATCCAATTCAGGCCACACATATAATTGGTACATAGCTTTGTTATATATCCAACATAGATCTTGACCCAAGAAAAGTGTTTTTTTAGTTGCAAAGCAACAGAGTCTCTCTCTCTCTGAAAAGTATTATGTAATTATGACTGTGTACTATTAAAATAATATGAACAAGGGAGGCTAAAGGCTGCATTTTAAATACTTGCATGTGCATCTTTAAAACTTTACTAACAGATTTTGTACATTTCAATTAAGATGTATTGTGGAAATGGCTAAGTGTCACAGATGGCAATACTGCTGGGGTTACTTCAGCATTTTGATTACAGTTTGCACAATATGCTACTTTTTATGCATTTAAAAGTCATAAAATTTTATTAAAGAAAGTGAAACAGAGTTATTTTGAGCTGCAAATATAGAAAAAGTGCCGCAACTGATTAAGGTTCACTCCTAGGTCTCTTGTAAACGAATGCCATGATTAACTAGATGCAAAAAAATTGGAAGCAAAATGCAATGCAAATAGGACGTACTCTTATCTCTTCTGGCACCTCCTCCCCATGTCTATGCAAGAAATGTGTTGGAGATCAGCTGTGTGTTGTGTTGGTGAGGAAAAAAACTTATATTGCTAATTCCATGATAGAACTGGAATTCAGACACACACACCCCATTCCTGTCAAACTAAAGGAACAAGGGGAGGAAACAGAAGTGTCAAAGTCTTGTATTCTGGGTGTCATAGGAGCATAGGAAGCTGGTGTAAGGCAGTCAGACCATAGGTCCATCTAGCTTAGTGTGGTCTACACTGCTCTCCAAGATTTCAGATGGGTGACATTGCCAGCCCTACCTGGAGATGCTGGGAATTAAACCTGGGATCTTCTTCATGAAATGCATGTGCTCTGCCACTGAACTATGCTCCTTCATTTGTTGACCTGGACAAGCATACAGCACATATACAATAGTGGTGAAACTGCTGATCAAAGCAGAAGTGAAATTGACAGTTTCATGCAGGACCATCCTAAGCACATCTCTTTTGCAATTAAAATTTAAATTTGGGTTCAGGCCTGGTTATAGGACTGAATCAGCTTTGGTCACCTTGGTGGATGACCTCTGTCAAAAGAAAAACAGGGGAATTGTGACCCTGTTACTCTTTCGTGAACTGTCAGTGGCTTTTGATACCAATGACTATGGCATCCTCCTGAACCAAATTAGCCCCCTGACAGTTGTGTTGTGGGGTGCCGCAGGTTACATTCTTGTCTTCAATGCTTTTTAACATCTTTGTGAAGCCATTGAGAATGGTCATTAGGAGATTTGGGTTGAGGCATAATTCATATGGTTATGATACCCAGCTCTATTTCTCTGTAACATTTGCATCAGGAGAGGCCATGTAAGCCCTGGATTGTTGCCTGGACTTGGTGGCAGGCCAACAAACTGTCTCTGAATCCTGACAAGATGGAGGCATTGTGATGAGCAATTCCTAAGTCAGGAAAATTGGACAATTTCCTGCTTTGGATAGGATCATACTCCCCCTGAAGGAGCAGCTTTGTACTTTAGGGGTGCTCTTGGATCCTTGTCAGAATAGGTTCAAATGACCTCAGTACATGGGATTACCTTTTTTACCAGCTTTAGCTGGTAAGACAGCTACGGTTGTTTCTGGACATGATCATAGAATCATAGAATAATAGAGTTGGAAGAGGCCTATAAGGCCATGAAGTCCAACCCCCTGCGCAATGCAGGAATCCAAATCAAAGCATTCCCGACAGATGGCTGTCCAGCTGCCTCTTGAATGCCTCCAGTGTCGGAGAGCCCACTACCTCTCTAGGTAATAGATTCCATTGTTGTATGGCTCTAACAGTTAGGAAGTTTTTCCTGATGTCCAGTTGAAATCTGGCTTCCTGCAACTTGAGCCCAGTATTCCATGTCCTGCATTCTGGGACCATTGAGAAGAGATCCTGGCCCTCCTTTATGTGACAACCTTTCATGTACTTGAAGAGTGCTATCATATCTCCCCTCAGTCTTCTCTTCTCCAGACTAAACATGCCCAGTTCTTTCAGTCTCTCCTCATAGGGCTTGGTTTCCAGTCCCCTGATCATCCTTGTTGCCCTCCTCTGAACCCGTTCCAGTTTGTCTGCATCCTTCTTGAAGTGCGGAGACCAGAACTGGAAGCAGTATTCAAGATGAGGCCTAACCAGTGCTGAATAGAGGGGAACTAATACTTCACGCAATTTGGAAACTATATGTCTGTTAATGCAGCCTAATATAGCATTTGCCTTTTTTGCAGTCATATCACACTGTTGGCTCATATTCAGCTTGTGATCAATGACAATTCCAAGATCCTTCTCACATGTCGTATGGCTGAGCCAAGTATCCCCGATCTTATAACTGTGCATTTGGTTTCTTTTTCCTAAGTGTAGAACTTTGCATTTATCCCTGTTGACTTTCATTCTGTTGTTTTCAGCCCAATGCTTCAGCCTATCAAGGTCCCTTTGAATTTTGTTTCTGTCTTCCATGGTACTATCTATGCCCCCCAATTTTGTATCATCTGCAAATTTGATAAGCATGCTCTGTACCTCCTCATCCAAGTCATTAATAAAAATGTTGAGGAGCAAGGAGTCCAGGACTGAGCCCTGTGGTACCCCACTCGTTACTTCTGCCCAGTTTGAGAAGGAACCATTGATAACCACTCTTTCAATACGATTCTGGAGCCAACTGTGGATCCACATGATAGTTGTTCCATCCAGCCCACATTTAGCTAGCTTGCTAATCAGAATATCATGGAGCACTTTGTCAAAAGCTTTGCTGAAGTCGAGGTATATTATGTCTACAGCATTCCCACAGTCTACAGGGAGGTTACCTGGTCAAAAAATGAGATAAGATTGGTTCGGAAGGATTTGTTCTTCATAAATCCATGTTGACTCCTGGAAATCACTGCATTATTTTGAAGGTGCTTACAGACTGACTGCTTTATAATCTGCCCCAGAGTTTTTCCAGGGATTGATGTAAGGCTGACTGGTCTGTAGTTCCCCAGTTCCTCCTTTTTGCCTTTTTTGAAGATAGAGATAACATTAGCTCTCCTCCAGTCATCCGGCACTTCACCAGTCTTCCATGATTTCGCAAAGATAATAGACAGCGGTTCTGAGAGTTCTTCAGCCAGTTCCTTCAATACTCTAGGATGTAGTTTATCGGGCCCTGCCGATTTGAACTCATTCAAAGTGATTAGGTATTCCTTGACCATTTGTCTATCAATCTCAAGCTCTAATCCTGCCCCTTCTATTTCATGTTTCCCGGGAGGGTCACACCTTCCTGACACCATCCCTGCAATTCCGTGATACCTGCCTGTACTCTTCCTTTGTGGCCTGGCCTTCTTTCCACTTCCTGTATGTGTCCTTTTTTGTTTTCAGGTCATCTCTAAGCTTTTTGTGAAGCCACATTGGCTTCTTCTGTTGTTTCCCCCCTTTTTTCCTTGTTGGAATTGCTTGCCATTGTGCTTTTAGAATTTCCTTTTTTAGAAACTCCCACCCATCTTGGACTCCTTTTTTCATTAGGGTTGCTTGCCATGGAACCGTACTTACAATTATTCTTAGTTTATTAAAATCAGCTTTCTCGAAGTCCAGGATGCGCGTGTGACTAGTCTCAGTTTTTGCTTCTGTTAAAATCAAGAATTCAAGTATGGTGTGGTCACTTTTCCCCAGCGTTCCCGTAACTGCCACTTCATTCACCAAATCATCTCTATTGGTTAGAATCAAGTCCAGGATAGCTGATCCTCTGGTTGCTTCCTCCACTTTCTGTAGGAGAAAGTTATCTCCAACACAAGTCAGAAATTTCTTGGAGGTGCCATGTTTGGCAGAATTTGTCTCCCAACAGATATCGGAATAACTGAAATCCCCCATTACTACTACATCATGCCTCCTTGAAACATTGGCAATTTGCTTTTCAAAAGTTACATTCTCATCTTCTCCTCGATTGGGCGGTCGGTAATAGACTCCAAACACCACATTCCTTTTATTACTTGCCCCATTAATTTTAATCCAGATACTCTTGGTGGAACTACCAAGCTCATCTTCCTGTATTTCTGTGCCGGGATATATATTTTTAACATATAGTGCAACTCCACCTCCCCTTTTATTCCTTCTGTTCTTTTTGAACAAGTTATATCCTTCAATTGCTGTATTCCAGTCATGGGAGTCATCCCACCAAGTTTCAGTTATACCTATCAAGTCGTAATTGCCCCCCTGTATTAAGAGTTCAAGTTCATCCTGCTTGTTTCCCGTGCTGTGTGCAATAGTATACAGGCATCGAAGACCATGTGATTTATGGCTTGGCTTCCTTACTACATTTTTCTGAGGGCTGTCACTAGTCCCTATTACATCTGATCTCTCTGCTCCCATTACTGTGCACAAGCCTTCAATAGTCATTACCACCAAGTTTATGTCTCCCTTCCCCTTAGGATTGACTTTAAAGCACTCCTGATGAACTTCTCCATGCTGTGGCCACACATATTCTTCCCAGTCCTTGTGAGATGCAACCTATCATTTGCCAGCAATCTTCCAGGAGGCATAGCCTGTGGTCCCAGAATCCAAATCTCTCACGTTGGCACCACCTTCGTAGCCATTCATTCACACGGAGTATTTTTCTTTCCCTTTCTACTCCTAAGTACTGGAAGCATGGATGAAAAAACTATCTGGGCCCGGAAGTCCTTGAGTTTCCTTCCCAGAGCTTCAAAGTCTGATGTGATTTCTTCATAGCTCCGTTTGGCAGTATTATTTGTTCCTACATGGATGAGGAGAAAGGGATACCTGTCGGTGGGCTTGATGGGTGATGGGAACCCTGATAGCCTGACCATTGTCATTATTATTATTTATTTTTACTTATTAAAGTTATATCCAGCCCCTCCTCCCAGAAGGAGCCCAGGGCAGCAAAATAATAATAATAATAATACTTATGTACAAATCCCTATAGGCCTTGGGACCAGGATACCAAAAACAAACAAACAAATGATCAAAAACAAAAATATAATTACTTATATACCCATTTCATTACTGAGTTCTACAGGAGAGAACAACCTACAAATACCATCTCACCAGAAAGTTCATTTAATTTGATATAGGCACTCCCTGCCATTGCATATCTGACAGGCACCGTCTCTATTGTCTATTTTGGCAACTATTGACGTCTCTCCTTTTTCAACAAGCCTGTAAAGTGAAGATTTATGTCCCAGTCTGTATCTACATTGGATTAGAAATTCTTTTTAAATTGTTTCTTTTGTATGAAAGTGTTTTACATACACTTTGTAGTCCCCTTTAGTATCACTCCCTATATATATGATATGTATATATATATAGTATTTTATGTATTTTAATTGTATTTTATGTATTTTAACTTATTTTGCTGTTTTTGTGGTTTTATTGTTTACAATTGTATTATGTATGTGTTTGATTTTACTTTTTATAAGCCGCCCTGAGTGCCCTATTATAGGGCAGAAGAGCGGGATAGAAATATTTTAAATAAATAAATAAATAAATATAAATTACATAATTTACATATGAATTTACATAATTGCATTTATATATGTGCAGTTGATTACACTGCTGATGTTTCTATTGTGGAATTGCTTTGAAATATTTTATGGGAAGCAATTCATAATTGGAATTAAAAATAAATAAATAAAATTGGACTCAAACCCACATTTCAATGGAATTTGGTCAGTTCCATATTTAAACAAAGAATAGTTTCCTTCATATGTTTCTCACATGGAGGAGTTCTGCAGAAATAAAAGGGGATCAGGGTCACACTACTTGTCCTGCCTCTGATATTACACTCATCTTGCTGGTTCTATCCCCTAATTAACCTACATAATTAACCTACATATTTATGTTAATGAACCTCCAGATCACCTTTATTCATCTCTTATGTTTTTGACTTAGATCAAGCTGAGATGCTACAAATGAGGGGTTCTTAATCTGTGGTCTTCAGGGGGTCTTTGAACCAGGCACCAAAAAATCAATTTCCAATGCAATAAAAGCAATTTTATTTATTTGTTTATTTATTTATTTATGAGGCTCCATTCTTATGAAAGCTATGGAGCCTCATAAACTCTCAAAGGGGTCCATTATACCAAAAAGGTTATGAACAGTGCAGACTGACAATCACTCACTACTTCACACATGACTCAGTTCTGGTTCTATTGACATCAATAACCATTTCCCTCTCTTCTTTGTCTCTTTCTCTTTCTTTTTCTTTTTTCTTTACTAGCACCCTCCACAAAGTCAGAGAAAATTATGTTGGAAAACGTTGCTATCCTGGTGTTGCCCATGCAGCCCACAGCATATGAGAAAGCTCTAAAAGAAGCTCACCCCACATGCACATGTTCCACAGCAGGAGAAACGAGAATGCTAACTCTTCCTGCTTCACTGAAAATTGCATCTCAATCAGCCACAAGATACAAGGGGAACTGTCATGGCAGAATCTGTGAGTTCTGTATGGAAGTCTGCAATGAATGTCAGCCACTGAGAGCCAAGTGTGAACAAATTCAATCCAGAGATGACCACTAGTTAGCCCCAACTCTCCTGTGCCCTTCTATTGGTTAAAATAAATTGAGAGTTATAGCACTACCCAAGCTCTTTGCAGCTGTTTTCAGGTGAGAAAGGAAATTGCCTGAAATCCTTCTGTCTGTGGAGAATAGACAATAACTTGCATCTCCTTCCAACAGAGAAAATTTTCTTCCTGACTAGGCTTTTTTTAAAAAAAGTAAATTACACTGATTTCCACATCAGTACCATGATCCCCATTTGCTATGGTGACTACATTTCCAAATGTGTTATCTCCATGTTACCCACAGCCTTCCTGCTCCATCAAGACAGCTTCTCAGTCAGAGATAGCCAGCCTGGACCATCTACAACCATCCTGACAGCAACAAGATGGTAAGAGAAGAGTTAAAAGAAGCATGGCCCTTTGCCTCAGTAGAGTGCTCTAGGTTAGTCCACTGACTAGTACAAGTGCTGACCACTGACATTGGGCAGCTGGTCATAAGAAACTGGTGAGTATTCTTGTAGAAGGAAAGAAAAAGAAAAAAGAGGCAAAGTCCAAAATGGAAATGAAAAAGAAACTGAATTTTATAAAATCATAAAATGTCCTTATAAAATAGTGAAATGACTGACATGTTTCATTGAAGACCTTCAGAGACAGAAAAAGACAGTTTTCCTATTAAGGCAAGAGTTCTCACTTTTTAATTATAACAATCAGTTAAAAAAAATCTTTGCTGCAATTAAATAACTTAAAAACCTCTTTTACTGTACGTTGCTTTTATTTATAATAATTCAAGAGTGTTCTAGTGCTCCCTCCCCCAGCATTGTATACCACACTGAATGTGCAAATAGAATGGTAGTTCTATCTTAAAAATAAAGAGAAGTGTGATCCACAGACACCCTTCTGAATAGGGAAATGTTTAATGAATGGAGGAGTTCCATCCTGGCTTGCAATTCTGTGTAATAGCCATTGCCTTCACACATCCAGAATGAAAACAACAGTTGGAATTACAGGGTTACTTTTATTAATATTGAATCAAGGATCTTCAATGGGCTGACCGATAATCTAACTATTTACAGTGGCCATAACTAAAAGGAAGAAACACTAAGAATGCCCCAAGTTTTCTCCCTTAGGTGGCACCACCCTGGCTCCAGCTCCCAATCAGCAAGGTTGACTGATTATACACCCACGAGAGTTATATTAAATTGAAAATACCCTCATGTCATTCTGATGCTTCCCATAAGCTCATTTCAAAACAAAACCTTACAAAACATACAGTCCTGAACTCAGAAATGCTTGCTTAGCAACCATCTAAATTTTCATGCCAATAAACAAAATAGTCAGAGAGAATAGAGAGTTCAAAGTCTAAGAAGAGAGAAAAAAAAAACAGAGCACTTTTGGACTTTTTTCTGTCAGAGTTCTTATAATCTGTTGAAATTCATTAAAAATCAGCCATGTTCACAGAGTACCTGTAATCCTATTACCGACCTTGTTTCATACTCTGACCTTCATCTTCTGCAGCTTAAAAGTTAAAAAAATGCCTGGCTCATTTTTAATTAATTTAAGAAATTTTGCATTGAACTGAATGATCGTGTCAGGCATGCTCAGTAAGAACCAACTGTCAGTGTTTTAAAAGCCAGACTCACAGCTGCTGGGCTTACCTAATCAGGGGGCCACACCCACACCAGACTTTGATTACACTTGAGACAGTCATGGCTTCCCTCAGAGAATCCTGGGAAGTGTAGTTTGTGAAGGGTGCTGAGAGGAGACTGCTGTTCCACTGACAGAGCTTCAGTGGCCAGAGTGGTTTAACAGTCAGCCACTCTGACTGAAGGTCTGTGAGGGGAACAGGGTGTCTCCTAGCAACTCTCAGCACCCTTCACTAGCTACACTTTCCAGGATTTTTTGAGAGAAGCCATGACTGTCCAAAGTGAAATAAAGGTCTGGTGTGGATATGGCCAGGGACAGCTTTGGCTTAAATTTAGGTGGAACGCTACATGTGCCTGCTGTAGAATATAAAGGTGGGGAAAATGTTGAAAAGCAATGATACTGTTCACAATGTTTTCCTTTTGGAAAGGAAAGGGGCTTCCTCTCTCCCCAGTGCCCACCCACCCAATTTCCTCCCCTCCTTGCCCCTCCCCCAGGTCAGTGTTGGACTACGACCTGGGAGACCAGGGTTCAAATCCCCACACAGCCATGAAGCTCACTGGGTAACCTTGAGCCAGTCGCTGACAGCCTCAGAGGAAGGCAATGGTTAAACCACCTCTGAATACTGTTTACCATGAAAACCCTATTCATAGGGTCGCCATAAGTTGGGATTGACTTGAAGGCAGTCCATTTCCATTTTCAAATATGATTGCACAGATAAATCCCATTGAACTCAAAAACTATACAAATGATCAAACTCACCGTCCCTTCTGCTCCCTCCTATCCCCTCCCTCTTGCCCCTTCTGTCCCTCTTCCTTTGCCCCTCTCCCCATCCCCATCCCCTTCCAATCCCCTCCACACCCTTACCCTTCTCCCCTCCCCTTCCTCCTCCCCATCCCCTGTGGCCAGTTTTACCTATCTTAAGCACGATTGCATGGAAGTAAATATCATTGAACTCTATATGCATGCAAATGATGAAACCTGCCCTCCCATCCCCCTTCCTATGCCCCCCTCCAATCTGCTCCTTCCCCTTCCCCTACTCTGCCTCCCCCATGGTCAGTTTTACCTATCCTAACCATGATTGCATAGGAGTAAATCCCACTGAACTCAATAAGCATGCAAATGGTCAGGCCTGCCTTTTCCCTCCTTCCCCTCTCCTCTCGCTTTCTCCTCCCCTCCCCTCTTCCTTCTTCCTCCTCCGCTGCCCACTCCAGCCCTCCCTCCCTCCTCCCCTGGTCAGTTTTACCTATCATAAGCACGATTGCATGGAAGTAAATCCCACTGAATTCAATAAACATGCAAATGAACAAATCTCCTCCCCTCCCACTCTTGCCTGCTCCCATTCCCCTTCTCGCCTCTGCCCTCCCTCCCCTCCCTCCTCCTCATTCTCCTCTCCTCCCCATCCCCTGTGATCAGTTTCACCTAACCTAAGCATGATTGCAGGGGAGTAAATCCCTCTGAACTCAATAAGCATGCAAATGATCAATCCATTCTCAGCAAACTGGTACAGGATCCCATTTCTTACCTCCTGGGTTAAAAAAACAGAGAAATTCACTAATAGACAAAAAACCTTGTGGTTTCACAATGTACCTATAGCCCACAGCTATTTCTATCAAACTTTAAAAAGCAGGGAAATTGGGCAGCTATAGTGAATGCACCAGGGGAGCAGGAGACCTGAACTCCTCTCTGAGCTATTAGACTGCCCTACAAATTGTCAAAATGCAAACAACATTTGGGTTGGCCTTTCACGGTCCAATCCACTTGCTGTGTAGCTTGGAAGAATTTGGTAACATATGCCTCTGAGCATATGGTGAGTGGTGGTAACACCTGCAACCAGCCCAAATAATAGGGAGAAGACATGTGCTGTGTTGATCTTGTTTCAGCAGTGAGGAAGCAACATTATTAAGATAGTTGATATAGTTCAGATGATCACTTTAAATATGTCTGATTTCCTTTGCAATTTTAGTGAAGTTTCCTATAGGAAATCATTTTCTTTTGTTTCTATTTCTGTGAATATGTGAAGTACAGCAACACTTTGCAAAATTTATATGAAAAAACTCCATAAATAATTGTGGAATAATGGCACTGACTATTCTGCAGAATAGTCTCCAGCGGACATCAGGAGTGTCTCAGTTTGCAGAAGATAAAACAGTGGGAAGTGAAATATATTCTAGCAAAATTCTAGGTATGCTCTATGTTTTTAATTGACCATGCTCACCTTGCCTTAAATGAAGTGATTTAAACATAGCAGGCTGAAAACATGCATCCTCTTTTTTCCAGCAGCTAGGGCTGATTGCAGGTGGTGCCACCACTCACCATATGCTCAGAGGCACATGTTACCAAATTCTTCCAAGCTACACAGTAAGTGGATTGGACTGTGAAAGATCAACACAAATTATGTTTGCATTTAGACAAATTTGTAGGGCAGTACAATATCTCAGAGAGGTCAGGTATCCCACTCCCCTGGTGCATTCACTATAGCTGCCCAATTTCCATGCTTTTAAAAGTTTGATAGAAATATCTGTGGGCTATAGGTACATTCTTAAACTGCAAAGTTTTTTGCCTGTTAGTGAATAGATGCCTTTCATTGCTGGCCCACTATAATTGCAAGCTGTGTTCCATGCCATCCCTGCTGTTCAGCATTCAAAAGGGAAAAGCCTACCATACCCAAAGGATGATCCCCTCCCCTCTGAAGCCAGCTGACAAGAAAAGATAGATTAGGAAGGCATCACTTCACTCAGGGGATGCCCAGGTGCTCACCAGAGCCTTTCCAACTCTCCTTCCCTGCCCACACTACCTGCCAAACATAACAAAATTTTCAAAACAACAATTACACCATCACATTCCAGACGCATCAAGCAGTATGGAGTAGGTGAAAAGGATGGTCCCAGAATTGCAGTTGCCAAAAGAGAAGCTGATCCCCCAGAGGATGAACAGCTAGTCCCACACTGACAAATGGGATGGATTTCTGCACCAGATGAAATGGCCAGTTGGCGTGTGTGCGTTGTTGCGTGAAACAGCATACATTACGATGGAGTTAAGTTGAGCAAGAAACTTCTTCAGAGCAATAGAGCATGTTAAGAGTCTTTATTAAGACATTAAGGCTTTTCCAGCAGTTTCCTCCCCCCTCTAGCTCTACAGCACATTTCTCTTCAAAAGCAAAAGTAAGACAGCCTCTCAGGTCAGAGGCATGATGCAGAAGGACACAACTCACAGACTCTGTTAGAACTTTCCCAGTCTATATCTTGATGGTTACCATAACAACGGCCTTCACTGTCCGTTCCCAGACTGGGCAAAGACATAACTCCTCTTAACTTTCAAAACTTTCAGACTTGATGGAAAACTACTAGGCCTCATGCCAACAAGCCTCCCTTTTTCTCATCATGTCTGTCAATTACAAAGAAATCTCAACAATACATCTCCACAATACATAGTCATACAGTAATAGATTTCTACAATACCTCTTGCAATACATTTCAGTACATTGCATCATATATTTTCAGTTCAGTACAGTTCAAAATTACATCTCAGTACAGTTCAAAATTACATCTCAGTACAGTTCAAAACTTTATTCACTCAAACTTTGGTTGAACACATGTCAAATAAAGTGTCTCAGGATCCATATCTACAACTTTATTCATTCCAGGACTTGTTATTAATCCCACGGTAAATCTTTCAGGCGGTTTGCCTAAATTTGCTCTTGTAGAGCGTCTTAAAGCTGGAACTTCTGCCCTCTCAGCTCCTCCATCTGAGCTGCTTGTACTTGGTACAGCCTGATCAGCCAATTCCATTTCCTCAGCCTTGCGTTTCTTATTTCTACTGCGTTTCCCACAAATGAGCTCATTCAAAGCATCTCTGAGAGGAATTTGTGTACCTTCCACTTTAATGTCAAGATTTGGCTTAAATGTCTGTGATTGTGTTCGTGTGTCATCTGTTCCTGTAAGAATGACTGTCTGCCTTTGATCCCAAGGCTTTTCTGAGACTTTAATGCTTCTGCTCAGAATTAACTGCTGTGTTTCTGGACACCAAACTCTGAAATATGCATTCTGAAATCCCAAAACAAAACCTTGCTGTGCTCTGGGTGCAAGCTTGCCCCTCCTTTTTCCCTGTGGAATGTGGATCCAGCACCTTGCCCCAAATTTTTGAATGTGTTCTATTTTAGGCTTTCTGCCAGTAAGTTTCTCATAAGGAGACATTCCAAGTGCACTGTGTAACACCCTGTTGTGAATATAATTCGCATAAAGAATTGCTTCTGCTCAGAAAGAATTCCCTAAACTGCAATCCATCAGCATGGCTCTCATTGCTTCCCCAAGCACCCTATTTTTTCTCTCAGCAGTTCCATTGGAAAACGGGCTAAATGGAGCAGTGAAATTCTGGTTTATTCCCTTACTCTCCAGAAAGTCACTCAATGCCTTATTCGTGAATTCCCCACCTTGGTCCGAGCGTATAGCCCCCACCGTGACGCCGTGTTGAGTTTCGATTCTCTTAATGAACAGTTTCAGCTTCTGCTCAGCTTCACTTTTATGCTTTAACAGAAAAACATGACAAAATCTTGAAAAATCATCTACCAGTACCATGAAGAATTTCGCACCTCCTCGTGAAGCATTTATTGGCCCTGATAAATCAACATGAACTAGCTGGTAGGGAGCTGTTGTGGTTCTCTCAGCCTCCCGGTTTATTGGTGCAATAGTCATTTTAGCTTTATTACATGCATCACAATCCATTAACTGTCCACAATCCTTTAAACACATGTTTTCACTGTGCAAAGGGGTTTTCTTTATCGTGTCAAGGTTTGCATGCCCCAGCCTTTGATGCCATTCATGGACGCAGCCCTGATGTACCTGTGCCTCAGCATTTAACACAGCACACCCTGCTTGACTGCCCTTTATTACAAACTGTGAATCATTAAGGCTTCCCTGCAAACACACTTGATCTCCCCTCATTATATAACATTGGTCTTTGTGGAACAAAATTGAATAATTACAACTCACCAGTTTGCTCACTGACAATATGTTATGAGCCAATTCCGGAACAAACAAACATTCTGACATTATTCCAAGCTTGTCAAACTTCACCAGACCTTTAGCTTCCACAGATTTCCGTGATCCATCAGCAAGTTGCACAAAATCTTGCACATTTTCTGAAGTGTAAAACAAACGTCTGTCTTTAATTAATATATGGCTTGCCCCGTTGTCAAGCAGCCAGTTAATAGGTCGTAAATCTTGAGACTTCTGTTTACAAACAAAGTTCACACTGCCTTGCTTCAAGCCTCCGTCCCTGGAGTTGCGCTTGACTGGACATTCCCGCTGTAGATGCCGTCGATCTCCGCAAACAAAACAAGCCTTCAGCCTTTGTTGCTGCTCCTGTTTATAATCCTTCGGCATGGCATTTTTCACCTCTTGCCTCCTGACAGCTTCCATCGACTCGGCTCTTTTCGCCTCCTGTCTCCGCTGCCATTCTTGGGTCAGCTTTTCCTCAATAAACGCAACGTTCAAACCTCCGTCAGGCATGACTTCGAAAGCCATGACCATATTATTCCAAGTCCCATCGAGTGAAGCCAGGATCAGATAGGTCTTCTGAAGTTCAGAGTGTTCGACGCCTCGGTCTGTTAGCTCAGCAAACAGGTGTCTGAATTCCGTGAGATGCTCACACATGTCACACTCACCCGTGAAGCGCATTTGATACAGCTTCCGTGCCAAACACAATCTAGATCCCACAGTCTGTTGCACATGAATGCCTTCCAACCGGTCCCACATCTGTTTGGCGTTTGTAACATCCCTCACGTGTAGCAGTTGAGAGTCTGATAGAGCCAGAAGTATAAAAGCTTGAGCTCGCTCATCATTCCTAGTCCAAGCCGCCGAAAGGGGTGCAGGGGGTGTATCTTCAATAGCTCTCCATAAATCTTCTTTTACTAGCAAAGCCCGCATTCTCGGCTTCCAGCTGCCATAATTCTTTTCATTAAGCCGTTCCATCGGCAAGCCTCCCCCAGACAGGTTTACAGCCATGTTGCTCACCTCCGTCTGGTACAATCAATCAAGCTGCCCTCTCTGGAACTCCGTCTGCCGTTCAGACCAGCAACTTACTCCCGTGTAATGCGCTGTGGATCTGGGCCCATAACCCCTGTTGGCGTGTGTGCGTTGTTGCGTGAAACAGCATACATTACGATGGAGTTAAGTTGAGCAAGAAACTTCTTCAGAGCAATAGAGCATGTTAAGAGTCTTTATTAAGACATTAAGGCTTTTCCAGCAGTTTCCCCCCCCCCTAGCTCTACAGCACATTTCTCTTCAAAAGCAAAAGTAAGACAGCCTCTCAGGTCAGAGGCATGATGCAGAAGGACACAACTCACAGACTCTGTTAGAACTTTCCCAGTCTATATCTTGATGGTTACCATAACAACGGCCTTCACTGTCCGTTCCCAGACTGGGCAAAGACATAACTCCTCTTAACTTTCAAAACTTTCAGACTTGATGGAAAACTACTAGGCCTCATGCCAACAATTTGGAGGCACAATCACCTTATAAATCTAGCCCTCTAGCTTCTGGTTGTCTGGCTCCTCCATGAGGCATGGGCCAGCTGAAGCCTCCCACGGTGCCTCATTCCACACCTAGCAGGCAGTGGAACAAAATCATTCCCAAATTAATCCAGAGGAGTGGTAATGTGCTGCACTCCACACACAATGTGGATGGTCAATGAATGGAAAGGAGAGAAGAGGGCTTCTCCCCATGTGGAGATAGATCATGTGCTCCTTTCTTACTATATGAATGGCAACAATCATGTTTACCAGGGGCAGGTTAAAAATAAGTATCTGGGACAAAATATGGTTCCATGATGGAACACATCAGAACCTTTCAAATGATCAACACTAAGTTGCTCTGCAGAATGTAATCTCAGCAGAGAAAAAGATAGAACTGTCCAAATAGAATAGCAGCAACGAGAGCCATCGAGCAATATACAAAGAGAGGAAAGGATGGAGCTGTTAACAACAAGAACTGTTATGAAGTGCAGGATAAGTTCATGTCAGCTTCTCTGTAGTTTAAACTGAAGATTGCAAAGTGCTATAGGTTACCAGAGGTCAGGTGTTTCCACCAAAACGGGGAACCCAGACTGATTGCTACTTTGCAGTTGGAGGTCCCATATGTGAGAGTATAACAGAAAAAGAACTAGTATTCTAGCAAATTACCCTTGTAATATATATCTCATAACAAAAATACAAAAGATCATTGGAAAATGTAGTCACCATGTATTTTTTAGAGAGTCTTATGAGGATAGTATTGAGGTGGAACGTGGTTTCATTTGCTTTTTTTCTCCCTCAAACTTAGTCAGGGAGAAAATGATCTCTGCAGGAAGGAAAGAATATATTCTTTTCCAGTGAAAGTTATCTTATATATTCTCCATAGGGAGAAATGCTATTGTTCATTATCAAGTCACGATTAAAGACAAAAAATTACTTTAATTAAGTGCACTGAAAAGCAATTAGGAGATGAATTTTTTTAAGTTTTTTTTTCAAAAGCTCTGAGCATATGAAGCATTATTTGGATTATGAGTAATCTCATTGATTACCCTTGCTTTATTTTTAGAGTAAAAGAGACCATTTTTGCAAGGGTTTAAGCATGTTGCAAACACCATTCTCACTGGAAGATAATTTAAGCAGGGCAGATATTTCTAGGGTTTTCTATTTAAAACAACAACAGCACCAAGTTGTCACACTAAGCCAGGGGGACCAATGTGATGCCCTCCAGATGTTGTTGGACTACAACTCCCATCAGCCCCTGATGATGTTGGGAGTTGCAGTCTAACTACATCTGGAAGACACCACGTTGGCTCCCCTTGTGCTATGCTAAGTATTTAACAACAGCTAAGCTAAGCATTTGGCAGCAAACCAGGATCTGGATGGTCATTTCTCTGCTGCAAAGTGGTGAAAGTGGAAGATTTGATTTGTAGGGGAGAAATGGCAAGCACTTTCTCTGCTACTGGTTTTACCCTGAAACACATCCATCCTCAAGCCAGATGTTTCTTATGTCACATGAGAAATGTGGAACAGAGAAGCGGTGGCCTAGGATTTTCTCAGACCCAAGGTTGCTACTGAACGTTTAATTCTCAATCATATCCTCACCTATTCACCCAGCCCAACTCCCTTTTATTGGACTCCTATCATCAACGGTTGGAAAATCATGGTGCTAATTAAACTGAAACCTACACAGGCATTTCATAACTACCTTTTCCCATCGTTGTTCAATGTGAGCTAACTGCATTGACTGTAGCCTGGATCCAACCCTGGGTACTTTCCAAAACTATTTTCATTTATATCCCACCTTTCTTCTGTCTTGGAACCCAAGGCCACAGACATGCAGTTAGATGCTCTCCCATACAGACACTGATCAGACCTGCTTAGCTTCAGCAAGATGGTGGCCTCATGCAGAAGCAACTCAATGACTGGGGCAGACCCACTATGCTAGCTTCCCAGCAGGTGGGCCACTGTTGCTTACCAGGAAGGAAAGGGGGAGAGGCAAAGTTGTGGAGAGGTCAGTGCACTGCAAATGCATCAGCAGTAGTGCTGGATTGGCTCCACCAATGCATTTCCACCACATCTACCTCCCTGCTGTATCCTCCCTCTCCCTCACCCTTCCAGTAAGCAACAGGGACCCACTTGGTGGGAAGCTAGTGAAGTGGCTCCACCTCACCCAGTGAGCTGCTTCTGTCCTCAAGAACACTCAGGCCATAGCCTGGTATAAAATAAGAAAATGAGCAGCATTTGCTAAATGTGTGTATTTAATAACTCATGCAAGTAGAGTCATGTGAGCAGTGTTACATGTGGTAATGGGCTGACTGCTTTTAGCTCAATTCAGAATCCACTTAGTAATAATTATGGGCTTTCTTACTTTAGGGGTAAAAAAATTCATCTGTTTTCAGATATTTCTCTCTTGACTTACTATGTTGCTGCATATGCACTGATGGTGTCACACACGTCCCTTGAAAGAGTTTATGCTCAGAGATGACATAAATATTTTTCTATAAATAACATTAAAATAAACTGTTTTTCATACTGCCCTCTGGCAACTACAGTTTCCAACACCAACCAGGGCAGAGGGCTGGTTGGAAATTGAGCAACTCCTTCTCCCAAAATAAATATGCCACAGAATAACAGTTATTTTCAATGTGAATAAAACATTTGCACATTCCAGCCAGGCAATATAGTACATATCACCACTGGTAAGGGACATGGCTTCAGCAGGTCCAGACAGAGGGGCTGGAGGGCTGTATTCCCCACCTCTGGTCCATGGATTCCATAGGCATTACACCATTTCTGATTTTTCGTTATCTGTGGATTAATCTATCACTAGAATAAGTAAACATATGGAAAGTTCCAGTCCATATCAATCAGTCTTCCATGTAAATATCAACTGGCATCTGGATTTGTCTCTTGTACATACAGCCATATACACATTGGGACATTTATTATCCCCGACACCTAGATAGCCTGTTTTACAGCAAACTGAATTTGCTTCCATGTCCTGGGAGTTATGCATGTGTGAGAGAGACACTGTATTTGTGTTTTTTTGCAGAACAGTGGCTATTCCTAGTGCAAATGAATGGACACGTGAGTTCTTGAAGCTGGGAATGCCAGCTGCCAGAGATTCTGGAAGTGAGGCTGGGTGAGATGGCAAAATGTGAACGGTTAACTAAATTTTTTAAAATTGCTTTGCACCATTCTCTCTGCGCCCTTCTGAGTGTCAGAGAAACTACTTGGCCAGATGGCTCAGCTGTTCTTCCATGAATATAGTCAAGGAGTTGACTAGAATGAGACCCTCTAAAGGGGGAAGCCAATAAAGCTTCCTCCAGATGTTTTAGACTATAATACTCATCAGGCGCCTGCATGGCCAACGTTCAGATATCATGGGTGTTGCAGCCCAAAACAATTGGAGAGAACCACATTGGCTATGCCTACCCTTAAAGGACATCAGGCAAACTCTATTTTTGTATAAAAGCCAGTAAATTAGCGGTAAGCAATTGGAGGGCCATTGGGTTTAAATCAGCCTGTGTTCAAACACCGGAGGTATGTCCATAACTCATCTATAGTATGACCTTCTACTGGCTAAAAACACTCTTTTAGCAAGAATTCAAGAACTGAATAGGTAAGTTCACTCCCATATCACTTTATAACTATCTGTGTTTTCTGCTTTCAGAAAACTTATTGAGAGTATGTATATGAATATTACAGTGGTGTCTACTCCCTGAGCGAGCAGTGGAGCAATTAAGAGAGCCTGTCACTGAAAACTGATGGGTTCAAAAATGCATTAGGGAGCATCTAGTCAATGCAATTGGCTGTTCTATTGAAACCCTAGTGCGGCTTTGGAATCATGAAAGATGCAAGGCATGCAAGAATCCATGTTTCTCTATGATATTTGAAGGAGCTGTGAATGATGAGGCAGAAAAAAATGTTGGCTAGAGTAGCAAAGGCATGAATATGTCCAAGTGTAAGTAAGAACCCCATTTCAAGGCATTCTCTGAAGTAGCCATTGTTATTTTAACTCTATATTGTATGTATTATGTTTGTATCCCACTCTTCCTCCCAGAAGGAACCCAGGAGAGCAGAAAAAGTAATAAACACTAAAAACATCTATAAAACATCTTAAAAACAAAACACAAAACAACTTAAAAGCAAAACATCTTGAAAAACATCTTTAAAATAAACCATCTTTTAAAAAAACCCTTTTAAAAGAAATATTTTAAAACATCTTAAAAACAATTCCAACACAGATGTGGACTCTAATGATTCTTCTGGACCTTGCAGTGTCTTTTGATACTATCACTCATAGTTACCTAGCTGAGTTGGGAGTTGGAAGTAGTGTTCTCTGGTGCACACCTATACTATCTATTGGTCAGATAACTGAACGTGGTGTTGGAAAATGCAAGTAGCATGAGACCATTGGCAGAGGTTATCCAGAGAATTGGACACTCACCTCTGTTTTTGTTGTTTAGCAGGACTGGGTGAGATACCTCAGAACAAAGCTGTCTGGGAATAAAGATGGATTGAATAAAGGGGAAGATCCCAAATCTCAGTCCAGCAAAGATGGAGTGGTATTAATGGTAGTGAACTCAGTTGATGTGGGAGTTAGTGGTTCATCAGGTCTGGATGCGATTATATTCCTTTTGAAGGATCAGGAGAGTAACCCTGAATGTTGGAAGATTCAGGACAGACAAAAGGAAGTACTTCTTTACTCAGCGCATAGTTAAACTATGGAATTTGCTCCCACAAGATGCAGTAATGGCTTTAAAAGAAGATTAGACAAATTCATGGAGGACAGGGCTATCAATGGCTACTAGCCATGATGGCTGTGCTCTCCCACCCTAGTCAAGGGGCAGCATGCTTCTGAAAACCAGTTGCCGGAAGCCTCAGGAGGGGAGAGTGTTCTTGCACTCAGGTCCTGCTTGCGGGCTTCCCCCAGGCACCTGGTTGGGCACTGTGAGAACAGGATGCTGGACTAGATGGGCCACTGGCCTGATCCAACAGGCTCTTCTTATGTTCTTATGTTCTTATTTCAAGGAACATCTCTTTTCTTATTAGCACCCCACATTTCTTATTAGCACACATCTACATATTTACCCCACCTGACTTTTAGAGGAGAAACACTGCTTTGAATCCATTCTTTCATCTGATGACAGAATGGCTGGGACAAGGGTCAGGTCCTTTTCAGTGATGGTGTCTGCTTTCTGGAATTCTCTCTCTAAAAGCTCTTGCCAGCTCAGTTCTATTTGCATCTTCCCAAAATTAGTAAAGACATTTTTCCTCAATACACATTTGGAGTGTGAACAACCCACCATTACCATAAGGAGAAGCTACACCTCAAGTGGTGGATACCAGGTGGTGGTGGTGGTGAAAGGAGTGATGGTGAGGCATTGAACAGTGTGTAATGTGGCTGCCCAGTGCCCCCTAAGCTAGCCTGCTGCACTCAGCTGGATGACAGCCCATCACCAGTGTTGAAGTAAGATTTAACTTGAATTCAGCTGCTATAGGGAGCACCATCTTGTCCTTTACCTCAGGTAGAAAAATGTCTTAGGTCAGCCAAGAAGGTGTTGCCTAATGTCAGTTTTTAGTTAAACTGGAGATGTTTTTCTTTGCTGTATATTAGGCTTAGGACCACAATACCTGATGGACCGCCTCTCCCGACATAAACCCACCCGTACACTATGCTCAACATCTAAGGCCCTCCTCCGGGTGCCTACTCCGAAGGAAGCCGGGAGGCTGGCAACAAGGGAGAGGGCCTTCTCAGTGGTGGCCCCCAAATTATGAAATGGCCTGTGTGATGAGGTGCGCCTGGCGCCAACACTGTTATGTTTTCGGCAGCAGGTCAAGACTTTGCTCTTCTTCCAGGCATTTTAGCATGTGTTTTTAAATAGTTTTTAATTTTTTAAAATATTGTGTTTTTAAATTGTTTTTTGCATTTTAAAATTTGTATATTTGTTTTTATTGTTTTAATTGCTGTAAACTGCCCAGAGAGCTTCAGCTATGGGGCAGTATATAAATGTAATAAATGAATGAATGAATAAATAAATAAATATTTTAAACTCTGTTTATGATTTCAAGTGTGTGTGTGTGTGTGTTTTAAAAATTAAATTATATAGTTTAATTTTAATTAATAGGTTGGTATTATATCTTAGGTAGTTCTTGTTGCTGTATTTCATTTTATTTTATTATAAGCAACACTGATAATCCTCTGTGTCATGCGGGTGAGATAGAAACCCAATCAATACACAGTTAATTATTTTTGTTTTGTTTATAGTTTTTTATTTGTTTTTTTATAATGACTTTGTGTTTTTATGTATTAGCTACATTTCTACAGCATTTGTACAGCATTTTCACATGCTATATGTAGAAAAGCAGCATATAAATTAACTCCAGATATACATACTGTACATAATGTGCAGGGATACACAGGGCTGGCACCAGAGGGCAGCCAGGTTGGGCCCTGGCTGAGGGCCCCTGCAGCCCAGAGGGGCATATGTAGGGCCCCTCCATAGAGTGAGAGGATAACGCTCCCATTCCATGATCCACAGCAGCATTGGCTTCTGACCCTGCCATGGATCATGAACTCCCAGGCACCTCCTCCAATACAGGCTTCAATAAGCCACCCTGCACACTCCACCTACCTCTCCCATCACTTTGAATGATATGCACACTGCATGCACATTCCTGCCATCAATCAAGTTGGTGGCAGGAGCTTCCCTAAAGTGCTGATGGTTGGATGGTTGATGGCAGGCATGCGCATGCAGCACACACATCATTAACAGAAATGGGAAAGGTAGGTGGACATGCAGGCAGGCTTATTAGCCCTGTATCACCTGTAGGGGGGTTGGGCTATGGTGCCATGGGTGCCCAAGGGCTCAATCATGCCTGGCCCTGGCCCTGTGAATACATATTGTTTAATGGAACAGTATTACAGGAAGGAATAAAAGGGAACTGATACCTGTGGTCAAGTTTCAAAATGCATATATACTTTAAGCCAATGGAGTGTATGCAGAATCTTGTTTAAAAAAGCTAAAATCCCACTGAGCCAACCTTTGTCAGGAAAAGGAAAACAGAAAAACATGGATCTCCTTCTCACAGAATAGATCCATCCACAACATAAGAACATAAGAACATAAGAAGAGCCTGCTGGATCAGGCCAGTGGCCCATCTAGTCCAGCATCCTGTTCTCACAGTGGCCAACCAGGTGCCTGGGGGAAGCCCGCAAGCAGGACCCGAGTGCAAGAACACTCTCCCCTCCTGAGGCTTCCGGCAACTGGTTTTCAGAAGCATGCTGCCTCTGACTAGGGTGGCAGAGCACAGCCATCATGGCTAGTAGCCATTGATAGCCCTGTGCTCCATGAATTTGTCTAATCTTCTTTTAAAGCTGTCCAAGCTGGTGGCCATTACTGCATCTTGTGGGAGCAAATTTCATAGTTTAACTATGCGCTGAGTAAAGAAGTACTTCCTTTTGTCTGTCCTGAATCTTCCAACATTCAGCTTCTTTGAATGTCCACGAGTTCTAGTATTATGAGAGAGGGAGAAGAACTTTTCTCTATCCACTTTCTCAATGCCATGCATAATTTTATACACTTCTATCATGTCTCCTCTGACCCGCCTTTTCTCTAAACTAAAAAGCCCCAAATGCTGCAACCTTTCCTCGTAAGGGAGTCGCTCCATCCCCTTGATCATTCTGGTTGCCCTCTTCTGAACCTTTTCCAACTCTATAATATCCTTTTTGAGATGAGGCGACCAGAACTGTACACAGTATTCCAAATGCGGCCGCACCATAGATTTATACAACGGCATTATGATATCGGCTGTTTTATTTTCAATACCTTTCCTAATTATCGCTAGCATGGAATTTGCCTTTTTCACAGCTGCCGCACACTGGGTCGACATTTTCATCGTGCTGTCCACTACAACCCTGAGGTCTCTCTCCTGGTCGGTCACCGCCAGTTCAGACCCCATGAGCGTATATGTGAAATTAAGATTTTTTGCTCCAATATGCATAATTTTACACTTGTTTATATTGAATTGCATTTGCCATTTTTCTGCCCATTCACTCAGTTTGGAGAGGTCTTTTTGGAGCTCTTCGCAATCCCTTTTTGTTTTAACAACCCTGAACAATTTAGTGTTGTCAGCAAACTTGGCCACTTCACTGCTCACTCCTAATTCTAGATCATTAATGAACAAGTTGAAAAGTACAGGTCCCAATACCGATCCTTGAGGGACTCCACTTTCTACAGCCCTCCATTGGGAGAACTGTCCGTTTATTCCTACTCTCTGCTTTCTGCTTCTTAACCAATTCCTTATCCACAAGAGGACCTCTCCTCTTATTCCATGACTGCTAAGCTTCCTCAGAAGCCTTTGGTGAGGTACCTTGTCAAACGCTTTTTGAAAGTCTAAGTACACTATGTCCACTGGATCACCTCTATCTATATGCTTGTTGACACTCTCAAAGAATTCTAATAGGTTACTGAGACAGGACTTTCCCTTGCAGAAGCCATGCTGGCTCTGCTTCAGCAAGGCTTGTTCTTCTATGTGCTTAGTTAATCTAGCTTTAATTATACTTTCTACCAGTTTTCCAGGGACAGAAGTTAAGCTAACTGGCCTGTAATTTCCGGGATCCCCTCTGGATCCCTTTTTGAAGATTGGCGTTACATTTGCCACTTTCCAGTCCTCAGGCACGGAGGAGGACCCGAGGGACAAGTTACATATTTTAGTTAGCAGATCAGCAATTTCACCTTTGAGTTCTTTGAGAACTCTCGGGTGGATGCCATCCGGGCCCGGTGATTTGTCAGTTTTTATATTGTCCATTAAGCTTAGAACTTCCTCTCTCGTTACCACTATTTGTCTCAGTTCCTCAGAATCCCTTCCTGCAAATGTTAGTTCAGGTTCAGGGATCTGCCCTATATCTTCCACTGTGAAGACAGATGCAAAGAATTCATTTAGCTTCTCTGCAATCTCCTTATCATTCTTTAGTACACCTTTGACTCCCTTATCATCCAAGGGTCCAATTGTCTCCCTAGATGGTCTCCTGCTTTGAATGTATTTATAGAATTTTTTGTTGTTGGTTTTTATGTTCTTAGCAATGTGCTCCTCAAATTCTTTTTTAGCCTTGCTAAATGCAATTACTCCCACATCCACAAAGAAGATTCATGAGACACAAACATTGAAATCAAGATTATGTTTATTAAAATATATCAGCCTGGAGGAACTGCAGACCAACTTAACCAACTTAACCAAATTCAGAAAATTAACAGGTAGGTGAGGATCTTAAGTAATTCTGATATGGAAGCCTTCCTCCAGACTTCTGGGCATGTGTTACAGATGCAGGCTATGGCTCCCGAGCAAAGGATGAGGAAGCAATTACTTCCTCTTTGGGTAGGGACCCAACATGTGCACCCAGGGCCCACTGTACCATTGTTCACCCAAAATGCACATGTCAGGTCAAAGAGCACATCCCAGGTCCCACCAGGCATAGAGAATTGGCAAATGCTGAAAGGGTGCCCTTAACCCAATAATGCCTCAGTATACTTAAGTATTTTTCTCCCCAACTTCCTCACTGCCTGGACTCTATACCCTAAAAAGCAAACCATGCTATTCCCCAAAGCCAAACAAATTCATCCCAACAGCATTGCATAAGCAAAAAAAGAGGGCTCCTATGGCTAATCAGGGAATCCTACCAAAAATTCCTACTTAGTTCCCTCAACCGGTGACTAGTAAAGCCCATACTTCATGTAGGGAGGGAAGGTGGGCTCAACAGAAATGCAAAGGAGGAAGTTAATTTAGACAACAAAGAACAAAACACGCGTAATACAGTAAAAGTTTTAAAAAATGGAGGAGGAGAAAAACAAGAACCAGGCACAGACTAGATGAAATGAATGCAATGAGTCTTGGGGCACAGTCCTATGATTCTTGGGATGGCAACCCAGGCAGGGCACAGGATTTTTTGGATGTCTCTGTCCAGATGCAGAGAGGGAAGTCTACCCTCAGAAAGAAACGTATGTCATCGGAAGTGTCCTCCTGACTGGTGCTCTGGTGATGGAGAAGGCAAAAAGGAGTTTTTCCATGGGTGTATCAGGGGTAGATTGAACAGACTTCGAATCTACTGGACTCAAAGACCTCCCATTCACCCAGGACAAGTGGTGGTGGTGATATTCAAGTTCTGGGGCTGGTGTAAGTTTCCTTTTCATTGTGACCATTGGGAGGGGAAGATAAGCACAGCACCCCCACCTTCCACTTTGCTGGTACAAGCCTGTCAGGTTTTTGGATTTGGCATCTCCACTATGGGTTCTTCTTCCTTGCTGGTCTTCAGATTGCTCTGTTAAGATGTTTTTTTTTGTTTTTTTTTAAGAGGAATAGCATCAATTGACAAAGTTCCATACATAAGGAACAATAAGAGAGAGAAAGGGAAAGACACAGAGAAGAGAGCATGCACATTGATAATAGAGGCATAAGATTTGAAAAAGAACAAAGAAAGAGAAGTAAACAATGAATGGGTAGAAGTAAACAGAGAAATGAGACATTTGAATGTTTTACATAATATATTCATGTGAATGATGAATTTATGTTACCAATCTGTCACAGAGAAATCACACTTCATAAATCCTAAATTTCCATTTATTCTGTGTTGCAAGGGAAGAGCAAAGGTTTATTCAGTTCCCCGGGATGTGGACCAGCATGGGATTATTGCTGGATGGTTTAGATGCCACTGGAATGAATGTGCCTCACTGATTGCAAAATATCTGGTCTCATTGATTTTGATATGATTCAAGGATGATTAGCTTTCTCTGGGTTGGATTCATTATTACACTTACAAAGCCCTATGAGGAGAGACTGAAAGAACTGGGCATGTTTAGCCTGGAGAAGAGAAGACCGAGGGGAGATATGATAGCACTCTTCAAGTATATGAAAGGTTGTCACATAGAGGAGGGCCAGGATCTCTTCTCGATTGTCCCAGAGTGCAGGACACGGAATAATGGGCTCAAGTTGCAGGAAGCCAGATTTTGACTGGACATCAATAAAAACTTCCTAACTGTTAGGGCCATATGACAATGGAACCAATTACCTAGAGAGGTAGTGGGCTCTCCGACACTGGAGGTATTCAAGAGGCAGCTGGACAGCCATCTGTCGGGAATGCTTTGATTTGGATTCCTGCATTGAGCAGGGGGTTGGACTTGATGGCCTTGTAGGCCCCTTCCAACTCTACTATTCTATGATTCTATGAAATAAAATGTGTTCTCTGAAGTACTCCTTATTTGCTGCCAGCACCATTCCAAAAATAGTTCAAAACAGAAATACAAAAATACAACCCTCCCCCCCAAAAAATCATTATTTGGAAAACAGAATCTGTCAGGTTTGGTTCAAGTCCAGTCAACATCATCACATCTGGACAGTTACACCATTACTGCTTTTTGAATCTAGAAATACTCAAGCACAGTAACCACATCCTTAATTAGTATGAGGATATCTTCAGCGTACGTATTATTTAACCTATAATTCTTCTTGCCTGCAGAGACAGCTTTCGTTTCCAGATGGATTCAGATTATTGTTGGCCAATGCTTGATAGTAACTTACTGTTCCTGATAAAAATAGATAAAAGCTGAAAATATGCTTTATGCTCCACATGAGATCATTAACATCCTAGAACCTTGGGGTTTAGCCTTTTTAATACAGTACCAGATTGCAGAGTTTAAACAAACTCGAGCAGAGAAGCAGCGTATTTAAAGAACTATTGACTCTGCCTTCAGATAACCAACCTTATATCCAAAGCATTCACATGCAGTGTTAATCAGGCTACCAATCATAACCAAGTGAAACACAAATAAACACAGGCAGCATTGTGTCTAATTGCGTTTAGTGCTATGCTAGCACATAATGCAGTTAGTAACTATCTGGCAGAGAACAGTGACAGTTACACCTACTCACTTTACCTCCATGTATTAAAAGGAGATGCATGCTTGGGTTCTTGGCATTCACAGTGTCTGAAAGGTATCAATTGACTTTTGCATAATTATACCTCAAAATGGAAAGATGCTTTTCTAGTGGCTAATGCATCCCATTCCTTGATGTAAAACTCTTCCATCGCACATTTAAACTAATGTAGAACACAATTCCCTAAGCCTTTTCCCTTCTGCAAACCACATTTATTTCAATTGCACAGGAAAAGTGTTAAGTGGACTGCATCCGTAGACTCTTAATAAGCCATAAAGGTCAAACATGTCAGCTGATATAATAAATCAAATCATTCTGATTTGATAAGGGAGAGATCTAGGACACTGATATAAGTAGATACTTTGATGCTATAGTATAAGATGCAGCCAAGTGTTACACAGACGTGGCTGGGACAATGGGGGGGTTCCATATCATCACCCCCCTAACAGCAGTGTCACTGTTGCTTACTAGGATAGGGTGGGGCAAAGTGACAGAAAAGTTTAGGGTTGTGTGGGTATGCCAGCAGAACCAATCCAGCACTTCTGTGTTGGAGTGCCCATGCAGCCTGACCACACTGCTGCCCTGCTCTGTGACTGCACTGCGTCATAGTATGCAAAAGTGTTGCCGTTAGGTAGCAGTGTAGCACCACCTCACTGCACTGGCTGCTCCTGATATTCTGTTGCTAATACCTTGTAATTACATACTTACATACCTTGTAAGTACATTTGGCATAAGCCTCGATAATTGCAATTGGCAAAGTAGATCAATGGGAGTTTCCAAACATTGTGCCATTCTTTAGACCAGGGGCTGCCAAACTGTGGTCCATGGACCACCATTGGTCCATGAGCTTAATTTAGGTGGCCCATGGCATGACCACGTTAAATATTCAGATTGGTTTTTAATTGTTCTTTTCTTGCTTCTTTTATTTGTTTTATTTCTTATATCGTATTTAACTGTATTACAATTTGAATTCTGCGGAATTCAAAATCATAAAGCATCTAGCACACCGCATTATAATTGCTACAACATGCAGAAAAATCATTAAATGGCCTCCAAGTCCATCAGAAATTTTCAAGTGGTCCATGGGAAAAAAAGTTTGGGAGCCACTGCTTTAGACCAAGTGTATTTTTTTTTTAAAAAAAACACTCTTTATTCCTTATTTGGTACTATATTTTCATTTCTATACATATACAATTGCTATAAGTGTTGGACCATTCAGCATGGTTATCCCATTTTCTGCTCTATTTATCTTCAGGTTGTTTCTTCCCTCAACTTCTCTCTCTCTCTTCTCTTCTCTCTCTTTCTCTCTCTGACTCATTCTCAATATTTTCTGGTCTTTGTTTAATAGCACAATCATCACTTGATAACATCTGTGTGTCTTCTGCAATTCTCTCAAATTTGCTAGGATGGAAAGATTTAAGTGCTGCAATTTCCCTTCTGAAATCCTGCTGCTGCATCATTTCAGCATACAGTTTTTGTCTTTCAGCCTTTTCCTCTTCTTTCTTTCTTTCTTTCTTTCTTTCTTTCTTTCTTTCTTTCTTTCTTTCTTTCTTTCTTTCTTTCTTTCTTTCTTTCTTTCACTTTTGTCCTCTGTAAAAATGTTTTATATTCAAATTCACTATGAAGAGGAACTTCTTTGCATAAATTACACATGAACACAAGCATATGACACAAAATATAAAAGGAAGCAAGGAGTGCACAAATCAAGACAACCAGCTTTGATTGCCATAACAAATTCCCCTCTTTTCAAATTCATGGGAGCTTTACAAAGCAGAAGTCTAATTTCAGATGGAAAGGCCATCATCACAAACTTTGAAGAATCTGCATTTTCTGGTAGTGTTAAAATCTCCCCTAGAGAGTTTCCAGTGGGTATGATCCCATTTAACTACACTCTGGTCCCTTTTCTGAATCTTTTTATTTAATAACATATCTAATTTATTCGATGTACACCGCCCAGAGAGCCTTGCTATGGGCAGTATAAAAATTGAATTAAATAAATAAATAAAATAAATAAATAATACACGATAAGCTAAACACTTATGTTTGGTGCTCAAATATAAAAATAACTAGTCAGTTTAGATTCCCCTTAAAGATAACTCTAAAAGGAGTTGTGAGCTATAATGACAACATATAAGGAAATCTTCTGATTGTCCTAAATTTTGATTTCTCTGACAAAAAAAAAGGATTGGTGAAAGTAATTCCAGTATAAACATCAAATTATTAGACAAACTGTAACCATGAAAGGCACTTCACTCCGTGGTGTTATAATTTCTTGATGCCAGTCCTGCAGTGTTCTGATCTGTCTGACTCTGATTCAGGAAAGTAATTAAAAATATAACTACACCCTTTGAAGTTGCAACTCAGATCCTTAAATTATAATCAAATGCATAATTCCTTTGGTGAATTATAGCCACCGTAGGCAGGGTCATTAATGAATAAGCCCAAATACAAAGATACATGAAGAGAACATATATATAGAATGCCAATAGCAGCAATGACAAGACCTAAACTGCCAAGCAATTTATATATTTGGTTATATTATAGTTCTACAACAGAGATGAAGACTGTCAGGCCCAGGGGCCAAATGCAGCCTTCCTGGCCTCTCTTATCTGGCCCTTGGGACTCTTCCTAGGCCACACCCCTCCCTAGTCACACCCCTTCTCTCCGAGCCACCACCCCTCACTTGCCCTGCTTTGCACTCTCCTTCAGGGTTTTTGCCTGTCTAGAACATATCTTTGAACTCTGATAATACTTGTTGCTTGCCATGATGGAGAATAGAGAGGGTGGTGTGAGTAAATTAACATGTTGCCCACCCATCACTAGCATGTGGCCCTCAGAGGATTGTCTAGAAGGAAATGTAGCCCTCAAGATGAAAAAGGTTCCTCATCCCTGTTCTATAAGATGATATGAACTTCAGTTATCCATGACACCTTGGTATCTGAATTAACTATACATCCATCATGGAACAATATGTCAAGGGTGGTATATATCATGTTATCATAAGCATCTGTTTGGCCATCATGGGAATAGAATGATGGACTAGATGGGCCTTTGAGTCTCTGGATCCTGGATCCTGTACTTACTAGACTGCTATCTTTATTTATTTATTTTATTTTATTTTATTTTGTTGCATTTATATACCGCCCATAGCAAGTAGCTCTCAGGGCGGTAAACAGAATAGGATAAAATACATACATCATAATAATAAAATCACAAAACATATAAGATACAATGAAAACAAAATACAATTAAACAAAATATAAGATGATAAAAGGATTAGCATTACAAGTTTAAAAAGATAAAAAGATTAAAATGATTAAAATGCCTGGGAGCATAAGAAGGTCTTTAGCTGGCGCCGGAAAGATAATAATGTAGGCGCCAGGCGTACCTCTTCGGGGAGGCTATTCCACAACTTGGGGGCCACCACAGAAAAGGCCCTAGATCTAGTAACCACCCTCCGGGCTTCATGATGGGTTGGTACCCGGAGGAGGGCCTTAGATGCTGAACGAAGTGAGCGGGTAGGTTCATAGTGGGAGAGGCGTTCCACCAGGTATTGCGGTCCCACGCCATGTAAGGCTTTATAGGTCATAACCAGCACCTTGAATCTCACCCGGAAGCAAATAGGTAGCCAGTGCAGGAGAGTCAGAACAGGAGTTATGTGCGAAGACTGACTGGTCCTCGTCAATAGTCTAGCTGCCGCATTCTGCACTAGCTGAAGCTTCCGAACTGTCTTCAAGAGCAGCCCTATGTAGAGCGCATTACAGTAATCCAATCTCGAAGTTACCAGAGCATGAACAACTGAGGCGAGGTCGTCGCCATCCAGATAGGGGCGTAGTTGGGCTACCAAACGGAGATGGTAAAACACATTCCGTGCCACCGAGGCCACTTGAGCCTCAAGAGACAAGGAAGGGTCAAAAAGGACCCCCAAACTACGGACCTGTTCTTTCAGGGGGAGTGTAACCCCATCCAGAACAGGATGCACATCCACCATCTGAGCGGGGAAGGCATTCACCAACAGTGTCTCAGTCTTGTCTGGATTGAGTCTCAGTTTATTAGCTCTCATCCAGTCCATTATCGCGGTCAGGCAACGGTTCAGCACATCAACAGACTCACCTGAAGAAGATGAAAAAGAGAAATAGAGTTGCGTGTCATCAGCATACTGATGACAACTCACTCCAAAACTCCTGATGACCGCACCCAGAGGCTTCATGTAGATGTTAAAAAGCATGGGGGACAAAACCGACCCCTGAGGGACTCCACAATGGAGAGTGCAGGGTGTCGAGTAATGTTCCCCAAGCACTACCTTCTGGCGACAATCCACGAAGTAGGAGCGGAACCACTGCCAAGCAGTACCCCCAACTCCCAACTCCGCGAGTCTCCCCAGAAGGATACCATGGTCGATGGTATCAAACGCCGCTGAGAGATCAAGGAGAATCAACAAAGTCACACTCCCCCTGTCCCTCTCCCGACAAAGGTCATCATACAGGGCGACCAAGGCTGTTTCAGTGCCGAAACCAGGCCTAAAACGGATTGAAACGGATCCAGATAATTGGTTTCATCCAAGAGCACCTGGAGCTGGTTAGCAACCACCCGCTCCAAAACCTTGCCCAAAAAGGGGACATTCACCACCGGTCTGTAGTTGTTCAAATTATCTGGGTCCAGGGAAGGTTTCTTTAAAAGAGGTCTCACTATTGCCTCCTTGAGGCTACTAGGGACTACTCCCTCTCTCAAGGAGGCATTAACCACTTCCTTGGCCCAGCCGATGGTTCCAGCCCTGCTAGCTTTCACTAGCCAAGATGGGCAAGGATCCAGAACAGACGTGGTTGCCCGGACCATTCCAAGCACCTTGTCCACTTCCTCAAGCTGCACCAACTGAAACTCATCCAATAATAAAGGACAAGGCCATGCTCCGGACACTTCACTGGATTCATCTGTCACAACATCGGAGTCTAAGTCCCCACGGATGCAAGCAATCTTATTTTGAAAGTGTCCAGCAATTTCATTGCAGCGGGCTTCATGTGTTTCTATAATATCATGAGGGCCAGAGTGTAAAAGCCCCCGCACAACTTTAAAAAGCTCCGCTGGGCGGCATAAGGATGACCTAACAGAGGCAGCGAAATAAAGTTTTTTCACTGTCCTTACCGCTTTCATATACAACTTATTGGTGGCACTTACCAAAGCATGGTTAGATTCGTTGGGAGTTCGCCTCCATCTGCACTCCAGCCTCCTCCTCTCTTGTTTCATCACTCTCAGCTCCGGGGTATACCATGGAGCTGTATGAGCTCTACATCGGAGGGGGCGCGCAGGAACGATCGTGTCAATAGCCCGAGTCATCTCCGTATTCCACAGTGCGACCAGGGCCTCGACAAGAGCACCAGTCTTATCAGCCGGAAAATCTCCCAGGGCCCTCTGAAAACCAAGAGGATCCATCAGACTCCGGGAGCAGACCAACCTAATAGGTCCTCCACCTTTGCAGAGGGGAAGAGCTACTGTAAGTCTAAATCTCAATAAGCGGTGATCTGTCCATGACAATGGGGTAGATGAAAAACATCCCACCTCCAGATCACCATCTCCATGACCAGTGGCGAAGATCAAATCAAGAGTGTGTCCCGACACATGCGTTGGGCCAGTAGAAAATTGAGACAGCCCCATTGTTGTCATGGAGGCAATGAAGTCCTGAGCTGCACCAGATAAGACAGCCTCGGCGTGGACATTGAAATCCCCCAGTACCAAAAGTCTAGGGGATCTTGGACTTCCCAGGAGGATCCCTCCGCCTGTGCTGCCTCTGAGACGGGCTCCCGTCTTGGATGAAACTTATCCAGTTTTAAATTCAGTCAGAAGGGTTTTTTCTGACTGGGGATGATTTCTTCCGGATAAGGAAGAAGTGTGAGATCTGCCACATAGTTTTGTTTTGATTGTTGGAGCCTGGAATTCGTCAGAATTGTCTGTCTTCCAGCAGTTCAGACAGAGCGAGGATTTTATGCTAGCTCAGCTGGATAAGTGACCCTTTTTTTTTAACGGACTAGCAGGCAAACCTCCTGTCTACATTTATCATTTTCTTATCTATATAGCTAAAGAGATTTGTCAAAGTAACAGCAATTAAGATAACCTAGATGAGGTAAGACTTTCCTTCTTTATTTACGGAACTAAGGGGGAAGAAAATATAAATAGCTTATCTTTTTTTATTTATTTATTGCAAAAAGCTGACATGGAAAATTGCATTTTAAAGATTACAACGGATGAGAGCTTTCTGATTGGGAGAGATAAGAAATCTTTTTGATTTACAAGACTTTTGTGTAATATATATAAGGGACTATTTTTTCTGATCTACTTTTTTGTTGTTGTTGTTGACGAATCTGCTCATTCTCTCTGCTACTAGATATTTGAACGCTGTGAACTAAAAGCTGTTTTTGCACTTCTGGACATTTAAGAGATAAGGACTGTCTAGCGTGTGATGTTAGTTGGTTGGAAAGATTAACTCCTTTGTAACTGGATAAAGAAATAAACTGCTCTTTGCTTGGGACATTGAAAATTGAAGGAGTTTTGTTCTTTTGGTTTTAAGAATGGCAATTAAGAAGATCATGGATGTACAAGAAGGGACTTTATTTCTAGACATGCTTCAGAAAATAATGGATGGGATTAACTCAATAAAACAAGAACTGAGAAATAATAGACAAGCGTGGAGAACTGAATTTCATGAAATGAGACAGGAGCTGAAAGAAACTCAGGATTCTATGAGAAAGGAGAATAAAGATAGATCTGGAAAACAAAAAAAGGATGAAAGAGAAATTAAAGGCAAGGTTCAATCTATGGAGATTGGCTTAAATATGGACATGAAAAAAGATTTGGATTTCCTGGTTGTGACGGATCCTGGAGATAAATATTACAGTTTGGAATACAGCGCTGTCTCTGAAGGAATTGAAGAGATTGGAGATAAAGATATTATCGGTTCAAAAAAATTCCTGGACTGGAAGGATTTGATGGAACTTGAAATGGAGAAAGTTAATAGAATTAATCCCTGTTTTGTGTCAATGGAAAAACCTTCAAGAAATGTACTAGTGTATCATGTGGAAAAGAGGAGCAGAGATGCGGCTTTGAAACAATACTTCAGTGTTACGTTTGGATTTGATGGTAAGAAAATATCTGTGATGGAGGAAATTCCTATCAGACTTTTATTATATGACTATGACAGCAAGATTTTTGGGTGCGTAAAGATGGAAGATGGACCCAATATGGATAATGACAGAAGAGCGATTTGAAACTACTGGACTCAGTAGATTTGATGAGTAGGATTAATTGACATGTTTATTTAGAAAAAAAAATTGATTGACATATATCTCAAGGATTGGAAACTTCTCTTTGACTTTTTGTGGAAGATTAAAATGATATGATGTTAATGAGATTTGAAACCAACTAAGATAACTGCTGGAGGAAGGTGATTTTATAATCTATTAAGAGATAGGTCTGTTATATATTATAGATTTATAGTTGAATTACAGTGTTTTGAAATTACTGGATTTAGTAGATTTGATGAGCTGGATTAATTGGCATGTTTATTTAGAAAAAAATGATTGATATATATCTCAAGGATCGGAAACTTCTCTTTGACTTTTTGTGGAATATTAAAATGATATGATGTTAATGAGATTTGAAACCAACTAAGATAACCGCTGGAGGAAGGTGATTTTATAATCTATTAAGAGATAGGTTTGTTATATATTATAGATTTATAGCTGAACTATGACAAATCGGAAGTCAATATTTTTATATATATGTATTTTTTTTGTATTGTATTAGTTATTGATTTGTGTTGTTTTCTTTTTGTATTATTTTGGTTTTGAAAATTAGAATAAAAATTAATTGAAAAAAAAAAGTCTAGGGGATCTCAATAGTACCTCCGAGACTATCTCCGTCAGCTCAGCTAAGGAAGCTGTTGGGCAGCAAGGTGGACGGTACACCAACAGTATTCCTAGTCTGTCTCCCTGGCCCAATACAAGGTGGAGACACTCCAGACCAGTCGCCGCCTGGACAGGGTGCTGTGTGAGAGGGAAAGTACTCCTATAGACCACAGCAACTCCCCCTCCCCGGCCCTCGGATCTACCACAGTGCTGAACCGCATACCTGGGTGGGCAAAACTGGGAAAGAGCAACTCCTCCCTGATCACCCACCCAGGTCTCGGTTATACATGCCAGATCGGCACTCTCCTCCAGAATTAAATCATGGACAAGGGAGGTTTTATTATGTACTGACCTGGCATTCAAGAGCAGCACATGGAGATCCGAGAGCCGGCTGATAGGACTACCAGCAATCCTGTGGGTAAGAGGAGAACCGGAACAAGGCACAGACACAACTTGTCTGGGACGAGTTCCCCTTACCTGGCCAGTTCTCCTCCTAACACCATACCTCCCATTACCCATCACTACATTAATTGGGGCCCCCGAAAGTCCCCCCACGAAGGATGGAATCCTTTCTCCCAGGCACATAATAAAAATACACAAATACACATACACAAAACAATCATACAAATCATTCACACCACACTAATCCACACACACAGAACACACAGAACAACAACCACACAAATACAATTAATAAATTTTACACCCTCCTGACTTTGAAGGTTGCTTAAAAGCTTTGCATTTAATGCTCAGCAGCTTCTGCATTTTCAATGTAGCATGCAAAGTGTAAAGCAGAGCTTGGAAAAGTTACTTTTTTAAACTACAACTCCCATCAGCCCCAGCCAGCATGGCCACTGGATTGGGCTGATGGGAGTTGTAGTTCAAAAAAGTAACTTTTCCAAGCTCTGGAAAGATATACTATAGCGTCACCAGGTAGCAGGTAGTTATTTCTAGATTTACACATGGCTCAAATGGTAAGAACCACTGGCCTGGATTCATTTTTCCTAAAACTATAAAGAAAAGGAGTCTATCAGTTGTTCTAGATGTAAGATACAATATATTGCCTAAAGAGCAAGCAATAGTATTTTCTTTCTGCAGGTTCCTTTTTTTCTCTTTTGACTGAACACTGCAAGCATAAAACCATAGAAGATACTTCAGTAATGAAGTGGCTCTTGTAATCACACAGTGAAAAGAGAACAGTTCAAATGTGGGCAGTAGCACTAAGAGGTTCCGCATTCTTGACTAACTTATTCCTCAGACAGGTTTAAAACACCGGAAGCAAATGGGATGCAAGGAGGGAATAATCTGATCCACTGAAGCTTAGCACATAGGAGAAACCCATGGTGCCCAGTCCAGAAAACTGTGCCTCACTTGAGATTGTATAATAAAGTGCCAGTAACAATGTTGTATAAATATTTATAATGAAATTATCACATTTTTCCTTCTCTTCAGTAAACTCCACCATCCCTCTGCTTTCAAGCGTCCTTTTACCAGTACTGAAATAATTAATGATGTTGACATTTTAATTGTCAACAGATTTCAAAGCTAACACTTAATTCAGATGGGTAGACTGTCTAAAAAGACAACCATGCATACATCACAGTATTGAACTGAATTAAATTCCCCTCCCGGTTGTTAGCTGGCCACACAGTTTCGTTCAACCAGTAACTTGTTGGCTACCTAACGGGTTACATTCAAGTAAGAGAGATGCTAAAAAACACATCCCTTTCCAGATGATAAAACCTGTATGTGTAGGGATGGGGGAGAAATTGAATTCAATTTGGATTGAAAGGTGAACCTACCAAACTCACATTTTCTGAAGCAATATGCAAACCGGAACACAGCCACCCTTCGAAATTCAGCCTTTTCCAAACATTGCAGTATGGTCCTCCAGCCAAGTAATGCATAGAAAAATGCATTACTAGGGCACAGTATGCATAAAAATGCATATATTCATGAAAGTAACATATGTGTGTGCATTCTAAAGGAAAGGTGAGTTGCAAAAATGTGTAAGGCAAAATTGCATACAGAAATGTATTTATTAGGAGAAATTTGCATCAAAATGATGATGAAGTGCTGCAAGGATTTTTTTTTAAACAAAGGAAATGGCAAATTGCTGCAGAAATATGGAGAAATGGATTTTTGAAAAATGAGAAAGTGAGAGAACTGTAACTGACAGATCTGTCTATCCCTAATTATGTGATATGCAGACAATGTTCCTCCTGCTAGCATACCCTTTATGTGGGGATTTGTGAACAGTATTCACACAGTTATTGTGTGTTTATCCATAGCAAGATTTTGCATAGTGATTGTGAATATTGTCAGTAGTGGTTAAATGGGGATCATGAATATCATAAAGAAAAATATGAGTTAACCACAATATGCCAGGTATAAATTCCTTTATTTATATCACAAAGATATTGACTGGGTAACTGATTCATGCCCAGTCCCTGCTCAACACATGAAAAATCACTTTTGTTCCAATCTTTCATACAGATTTTACATAAATAATATTTTTGTTATGGAGATTTTATCTGTGTGATAAAAGTTTCATGTATGAAATGACCCTACATTACTGTAAAAAGACAGTATGGTTCTCTCCAAGCTTAAATATAATACAGTGTTACTCAGTTGGTGTCATTACTCCAGATCCAGTTAAGAATTGAGAAGGGATTAAGACTGAAGAGTCCCACAATTCACTTTCATGTCCTATGAAAACTAGATTTGCTAAATTGGCACACACCAGGTAATAACCTGAATGATACAAACATAGATTTGCACTCTCACCCTGAAAATGACAAGACAAAGACTAGAAATTTGTGGTTTAAAATGTGCAATGACTTGATTGTTCCCCCCCCTTGGGATCTGCAATAGATTATTGTTGAGCATAACAAATTGATTCACCCCAGTGCAGTTGACCTATCAGACTGAGGTAGCGGAGCTTTCTTTTTTCTTTTTCAGCCTTTTTTAGATTAATATCCTCTGGCTCCAGGGTAGGGATGAGGGAGAAATTTATTTCAGTTCTCATTTAAAGACAAATCTATGTGGACTGGGTTGAAAGCCACTACTCTAGCCCACTGTGACATGGGATGGAATAGGCAGCACTTTTCCGGGGCATTTTATGCCAGTTTGTGTTGAAATGGCTTACATTTAGCACCTCCAAAAAATGTAGACCTTAGTTCAATTCTGTGATTCCAAAGACAGCTGAAGGGCAAGCAACACACTGGACTGCAGCTCCATGCAATACAATAGGGCACATGTGTCCAGAATCACCAGCATACACACTGGTGAGCTAAAAGAAAATGGAGCTAAAAGAAAATGGTCAGAAACAGATGGGCTCCGCTCCAGCCCCTGAATATTCACCAAGAGAGCTTATAAATATTTATTTGATTCTGAATTTATGTGAGGCAAGTTCACTCATCACTTCTCAGAACCTAGGTGTCCTACTCTTTTAGAAGAAAACTTGAGACTAGTTTACTACAGAATCAAAAGGGATGATAATAAGTGCTGGAAGAACATAATGTTGTGCTTAGACAGGATGTGATATTCACTTAGGAACATATTGCAGCTATAATTAAAGGCTGTGCTTCACTCACTTTAAACATGAGTCATGAATGACTGCAATCAAAAGTAAAATTCTAACTTTGCTGCTTCCCCCAAAATGGGATGAGAGGGTAACACTTAGAAAAGATGTTAATTTGTTCTAAATTTATCAGAAAAGAGGTGTAAATAAGTCATCAAGAGATAGAATGAAAATTGCCAGGAGCCTGGCATATTACATATTGGGATTCTTTCATATGTAGGCTACCCCCTTTTTTTGTTAAATAAAATCATAAATAAAGTGTAGTAAAATAAATTTGTTTTTCATAGAATGCCCACTTTTGTTCACACTTCAACGCCAAGAGTAGTCAATAAGAATGGGAGAAGATCTAAAAACCATCTGCTTTTTGTGTGTTTCATGGTCTTCAGTGTGTAAGAGGCACTACACTAAATCTTGATTGCATTCTTTTAGAAAACAGTTTGCAGAAGGTGAAATAAGGCAATATAATATGACATTGTCATAATGTCATAATGACACCGCAGTCTCCGCTGACCTTCCCAAAGGAAACCAAACCCTGGATGGGCGCAGGGACCCCCTGAAATCTCACCGCTCGGAGATTGGGGGAGGCGCGCAACACTATAGTTTATAATTGGAAAATAACTGTCATTACTGAACTTAAGAAAAAAAACTTTAAACAATAAACCATACCACTCCAGAGAAGCTAAACAGAATGTCCCAGCAATGTGGAGTGGTAAAAAAAAAGAAGGAATCCTAACAGCCAATCAATGAAGCCCTCCAAAAAAAAAAAGGCCCTCGCTTGGTGAAACAAATGACTAGCTCAAGTCCACATTGCATTAGGGACAGCACAGCAAAATGAAGAAGGGTGAGTTGGGGCAGAGCCTGCTTAGTAAGCCAGGCACCATCCCTTTGCTGATTGGCCATAATGGCCCACATGGCTCCCTACTCCATTCTGTCCCTTCAGGAGTCAATCTCTGTCTTGAGTCTTCCTTGGCAAGGGAGGTGGTGGAAGCAAACATGCTTCCGCTTGAAGAGCAGGAGTGGCATTCCCCTTATTATATGGAGAAGAAATCTATGAAGCCTTAATGTCAGCACCAAGAAGCTGGGCACGCCCATCAATCTGTCTCCAAAAGCCACTTGCTCTGCATGCAAAATGGAGAGGGCAATTGTCCCATATCGTCACAGGACAATAATGGCCTAACCAAAAGATGAACTATGTTGAGTATTACCTTTCTTCACACATTGCGATAATTTCTGTGCATGCACTGATATTAGCAATCAGAGCGATCATTGTAAATGAGCTCCCTTCCCATAACAAAGGATAAATGTGTGCAATGGAGCATTTTATAACTTTTTTTACTTCATAAAATGCTGTTCAGTAAGCTTCAGCATTTAAATAGCAACCCAGCAATGCTACACAGGGTGATACTGCTTGGTATAAAAGCGCTATAGTTCATGAAGATGTCCCCACTACATGATCCTAAGTTATAAAGCCATTGTATGCTGACAATAATGCCTCAAGTCCTCACGTATACTAGCACTAAAGGCTGACTGTTTTTTTATGCATTCAGTGATTCCCACTCCTCCAGATGGTCAGTATCATTCATAGATCTATGATGCAGGGATGTACAAGTTGCCACAGAAACATCACCTAATGAGAAATCTAAAGTGAAATAGGAAATTCCTCCGAAGAGGAAACATCTGTTGTCTTGACAATTTTGGTAGGAAGACAATTAGAGTTTTGATAAATCTAGCCAAATACTTTAGTATATGGGTGGAGTGGGAGGAGGGATTCTGTACTGTCAATGAATACACAGATATGGATAAATTAAACATGAGGATGCATTTCTGTCACCTTTGAGACCAGCAGATTGATATCCCTGTCTTGCATACCTTTACTTAGGCCAATTTGAAAATCAACTACAGTCCCCTTTATGTGGTTTAGGTCTGTATAGCCCCCTTTTGGGGAGTTATATGCATGGAAAGGATTCAATGTGATGGTGAACTGAGACCCCACTGTTTCCTGGACCTGCCCCCAACTGTCATGAATGTAACCTGGGATCGGAGGAGTTGTAAAGAGAGAACAAGGCACTTGTATCTTTTTACAAAAGTATTTATTAATTTAATTTATTCAAGAGGTATCGGTCATACAACACATTCACACATGCTCTGCAGGAATATAGGTACCAGAGAATGTTGCTTTGTCTAGCTAATTGGCCATCTTAGTAACACAGAGAGGTGTTGGAGTGTGATGATGGCAAAGCTTCACACTGCTCCTTAGGGCACTGCAGAGATCGTCACCCAAAGATTGCTCTGACTTAAAAGCAGTGGTGGCTGGTGGCTCCATGTCAGTGGGGCAATGGAATACACTCTGGGTTTCAGTCCAAACATTAAAGGAGCTTTCCAATGACCTGAACCTATGTTGGAAATAGGTTTCAGCACATTAGATAGCTCCTTGAAAGTTCAGACTAAAACCCAGAGTGGAATCCACTGCCCTACTGACATGGAGCCATCAGCCGCCACTTTTTCAAAGTTCTTATACTCTCAGCTCAGTCTCCTGATTACATGGCACAGTCTTGATTGTAGGTATTCTACTGGACTGCAAGACTGACTTGGAGAGTTTTTTAGGATTGCAAGATCCTTGCATCATCTTTCAGACCCCAGTCTGAACACAAGGCCTTTTTTGGCTATGTGACTCAAAGATCATTATCTTTGTCCTTTCCACAGTACCTTTAAGGTCTAGGCAAATGTTTTGGAATGTGCAGTTTCATCTTTTCAGGAATGCTGTTTTCCTTAATCTGATGTTTGCTTAAAATGGGCATGTTTATAGCGATCAGACAGTGGAACATGTTTTTTTCCTGACTCTGGCAATCTTGCACAACTACCTTTCCAAAGGTTCACTCATCCTTCTCTCATTCATATAAGTTATAGTAGTTTGCATTAAAAAGAGTGCTATTAGTAAAAATAGAGTATACATGAGTATATTCACAAAATCTTCATTTTGCAAAATAATATCTGACTTGACATGGTGCATTATACAGTGCTGTGCAGCACCCGGGCCTCACTTACTGACATCTAGTTACTGAAGAGGAGAAGTTTATGTGCATAGAACTCCAAGATTAGAGTAGGCTGCTACACAAAATGTAACTTTGTAAGATCAGAGTCCCAACTTGCATAGAACTCCACATATATAGTATTTCCTGTTGCAAACAGCCATGCTCAATGTGTGGATGCTGGGGACGAGGAGCTGCATGGCATTAGGGGTTGGAGCAGTGCCATGGCCCTGATGCCCCTTCAGTGTATGGCCAACTATTCATGCATATCACACATGAAAGGGACAAATGCTTTCTAACATTAAAGACCTAGTGCTTACAATCTGAGTAGCTGAAAGACCACTTTCTCCCATATTGCTCCTCATGGTGACCAGTGATGGCACCCTATTTATTGAATAGCACATCAAGGTTCTTTCAGAAGACATCAACACATTTATTGTTGAGACAAGAGGCAGGCATACCAATCCTGTCTTGCCAAAGGATACAGAATCAAAGGTAGACAAACTGCCAAATCCAGAGACCTCCTGGGCTTGCACCAAAAGGAATGAGCATGTGTGTAGGGGCATCATGTATGCTAGACATATGGACAGCCTATTTTTTACTATTCTGGGGACATGTCAGTGAATCCAAAACCTTCCTCCAAATTCCCCCTTTTACACTCTCTACCCTAAGAGTACCAATGGCAGGGAAGTACCAACAACTGCTCTTTCTCTGATGGCTGGAAGTTAGGCTTCCAAGGGTTGATCTTGGCCTCTGAGGGTAGACCTCTTTCTTCTCCTGTGGAGTGGGGAATCTGGTCCCTAGGAGACCCTAAGCCTTTTTTTAATCTGCGCAGCATTTAATGTACAACCAGTTGCTCTGATTCTGTTCTTTATGTTATCTGATTTCTTATTGGCTTCTCTCATTGGGTGCTGTTTTTGACTTGGTTCTTGTTGTTTGCTGTTTTGAGAATGTTTTGATTGCAAACTGATTTGGATATTTTAATAGAAAGTGGTATATGAATCCTATATATAAATAACACAAAACCTAGTCTATGAATCTGCCTTTTCCACAAATCATTTGTCCTCGCTTACGTGCTTCCCAAAAAACGAAGCCCTCTGATATTTTCAGCTTTTCTGTAACTCCATTGATGAATTTTGTGGCCCCTGTCTCTAGATTGTTTTCAAACCATATCATTTTAGAAATGGATGCTCCAAAATGTATTAAGGCTTGAGATGTTATTATTTGAGTTATATGGATGCAGTGATGTACTTTCATATTGTTGATCCCTTTTCAAATAGTCCTGAGAAATGTACTTGCTTCCCCCTTCTTTCTAAATGTCAACAATGATTTCAAGACCTCTTTCTCAAATAGTAAAAGGTGCTATAATACTTAACACTGCATAAGTGTGGTTGGAATTATCTTTCCTAGTGTGAAAGATTTTGCATATATCTGGTTGCCTGCTTCATAGATTGTAACACATAGAATCATAGAATCATAGAATAGTAGAGTTGGAAGGGGCCTATAAGGCCATCAAGTCCAACCCCCTGCTCAATGCAGGTATCCAAATCAAAGCATTCGCAACAGATGGCTGTCCAGCTGCCACTTGAATGTTTCCAGTGTCGGAGAGCTGACTACCTCTCTAGGTAATTGGTTCCATTGTCGTATGGCTCTAACAGTTAGGAAGTTTTTCCTGATGTCCAGTCAAAATATGGCTTCCTGCAACTTGAGCCCATTATTTCGTGTCCTGCACTCTGGGACCATTGAGAAGAGATCCTGGCCCTCCTCTGTATGACAACCTTTCATGTACTTGAAGAGTGCTATCATATCTCCCCTCAGTCTTCTCTTCTCCAGGCTAAACATGCCGAGTTCTTTCAGTCTCTCCTCATAGGGCTTTGTTTCCAGTCCCCTGATCATCCTTGTTGCCCTCCTCTGAACCTGTTCCAGTTTGTCTGCATCCTTCTTGAAGTATGGAGACCAGAACTGGAAGCAGTATTCAAGATGAGGCCTAACCAGTGCTGAATAGAGGGGAACTAATACTTCACGCAATTTGGAAACTATACCTCTGTTAATGCAGCCTAATATAACATTTGCCTTTTTTGCAGCCATATCACACTGTTGGCTCATATTCAGCTTGTGATCAATGACAATTCCAAGATCCTTCTCACATGTCGTATGGCTGAGCCAAGTATCCCCCATCTTATAACTGTGCATTTGGTTTCTTTTTCCTAAGTGTAGAACTTTGCATTTATCCCTGTTGAATTTCATTCTGTTGTTTTCAGCCCAATGCTCCAACCTATCAAAGTCCCTTTAAATTTTGTTTCTGTCTTCTACGGTATTAGCTATGCCCCCCAATTTTGTATCATCTGCAAATTTGATAAGCATGCTCTGTACCTCCTCATCCAAGTCATTAATAAAAATGTTGAAGAGCTCTGGGCCCAGGACTGAGCCCTGTGGTACCCCACTCGTTACTTCTGCCCAGTTTGAGAAGGAACCATTGATAAGTACTCTTTGAGTACGATTCTAGAGCCAACTGTGGATCCACATGATAGTTGTTCCATCCAGCCCACATTTAGCTAGCTTGCTAATCAGAATATCATGGGGCACTTTGTCAAAAGCTTTGCTGAAGTCGAGATATATTATGTCCACAGCATTCCCACAGTCTACAAGGAAGGTTACCCAATCAAAAAAATGAGATAAGATTCTTTTGGCAGGATTTGTTCTTCATAAATCCGTGTTGGGTTCTTCACCTTCTACAAGGTTCACCTTCTACAAGTCTGGTCTGAATGTAAGAATCTTATCCAATACTTCAATACTATATCTATAGCTATAGCCATAGATTTACACCTATCAATTATATATACGGATGTGGAAAATAATATAATCTAATTAGTGCTGCAGCTAGCAGATGCTCTCAGTGAGTGCCTTTCCTTCTCCCTCCAATTGCTCACTTGCTGTCCTCTACCTTTGGGCCCAACCCCTAATGCTGCCGAGAAAGAAAGGGCCAAAGTGTGGCATCAGTCAGTGGCAGCAACTGTTCCTTCTTCACAATCTCCTAGCCCAGGGCAGGGGCCAAAGCTAAAAGGAGACCAGGCTCTGGGCCCAAGATACAAAACTCTTTCTTGTAGCTCAGAGTGTTTTGGAGTGGAACACTGATTGCAGAGGTTTGATGTGGATGTGTGGGGGAAATAAAATTTTGCTCTACCACTTCTTCAAGCTGGTTCTTGCTTTTTTTTTTAGTTTCTTTTTTAAAATAATTGAAGAACTTGTAAGCTTTTCAAGCTCCTGGAACTCTTTACTCCAAAACGCACTGAGCTACAACAAAGAGTTTTGCATCTGTGAGCACAGGAGCCTCTTCTTTTTGCTTTGTTCATTTGAGGTGCTTTGTTCCTTTTTTTTTCTTGCACTCCAGGACAGGGCCAAGGAATGTTTTGTGCCTGTGGGCACATTTGCAAACCCACCCACCCCACACACAATACAACCAAGCATACATCACAGTCTATTTTATTGACTATAACAGAATGCCTAATTTCAGCAGAGGGGAGGGGACCTTGTGGGCACCACAGAAGGCCTATACAGGTGCATGTGTGCTCAGAGGGACAAAAAAAGTGAATAGATGTCAAGGGAAAGGGGACCGGCAACAGGGCTTTGGGATGCTGCCCATTGTTGAGCTGTGTGCCGCAGCAGGTCTCCAGCAATGCTGTTCCCAGAGACCTCATAATTATCAATTGAAAATAGCCATACATTGCTATTTAGTTAGTTAGTTAGTTAGTTAGTTAGTCAGTTAGTCAGTTAGTTAGTTAGTTAGTTAGTTAGTTAGTTAGTTAGTTAGTTAGTTAGTTAGTTAGTTAGTTAGTTAGTTAGTTATTAAGTTTGTTAGTCACTTTTCTTCACAAAAGTGAACCCAAAGTGACTTACAATAAAGAGTTAAAATAAGTATAAGAAGTAAAACAAAATAAAATGTTAAAAATCACATAAATATAACAGCAGCGGTACAACCCATCCCCTAAAAGCGGCTATAACTTCAAGAGCCCTCCAAAAGCCTTCCAAAATTAGGAGCCAAATGCCTGTTATTGTTGCATTACCTAACTGGTTTGTTCATGTTGTTTCCTTTTATCCATATACAGTGTAAATAATAGGGGTATGTGTCAACTCTGTGACTTCCTTGAACAACAAGACAAATCAGGGTGATTCAGGGTCGTCCATGTTAATTAGTCCATTTGCACAGATAGCAAGGTGTGTCAAGGTGGCTCAGGGAGTGGCCAACTTTCTGAGTAGCTCTGTTGCCTTCTTCCCTCAGCCCCAACAAAGTTAAATGTACAACTATTTTTTCCCTGCCTCCCCGCCCGCCACCACAAGTTTATTTTGTCAGCAACAAAATCAAGGTGACTGGGAAAACACCCAGAGCTTGAAAGGGAAGAGATAAAAAGGAAGGGTGGAGAGGTGGGAGGATCTTTTGTTTTGATGACAGATATAGCGTTCAATCACAATGAATTCTTTTTCCAGTGCATTCCAATCACAGCAATTTGAAGGGAATGGGTGTTTCATAATTCTCTATTGACTGTAAGAGGTGGCAGAGTTGCACTATTGGAGGGCCTGCTGCATTCCCTACTGCACCTTCTCCTAAACAAAACCAAACAACTAAAGATCAAAGCATCCTCTTTTTTCTTCATGGAGCGTACTTCCGGGGGAAAAATTGAGAGGGGATGGGCTTTTCCAGTTTGTTTTTTTAATAACAAAGGTAAAATCACCTAGCATGATAGCCTCTAGACCTATTTGTCTGAACTTTGGTATGTGTTTTTATCCAGATCACCTCTCTCATGCAAACACATTGCTCAGAAAAGACTAAGGGAGGGAACATTATTTGTATTTTCCATCCCAAAAAGTAACATCTGCACTTACAAGAGAATTGCTGCACCTATTTTTCTGAAATTTGGCAGGATTCATCCTTGCAGAACAGTTGGCCATGTCTACAATTTCCATCCCATTCTGAAAGATTTTTTTTAAAAAACTTAGTTTTTCTTTTTTGAAAAAAATTAAACATTCCCTGCACAAAAATCCAGAATGGATCTGCTTGAAATTTGGTAGGCTTAATCCACTCACATGTGTGTGCCTACAAATTTCATCTTATGTGAAAGGGAAAAAAAGTTATAGCCATTTTCAGAGTCCTCATGATAGTCATTAGGGACAAAACAGAGCTTCACATTTAGAAGATCAGGTTCGGACATGAATAACAAATCAAGAGAGAATGACACAAAGCAGATGTGAAACAGTTAGGGCTGATTCCGAATGCTACAAATACAGATACAAGGCAAATCTTGTGGTTGCTGCACAACCCTACTAAAATAACACAGAGTGGAAGAAAACGTTTTTTAAAAAAAAGATATCTTGTTAGTTCTGTTCCCTTCAATGACTTATTACTATTTAGATGGTTCATAAACTGGTTATATGTTAAGATCCTCCATGCAGTCCTATTTCAGGTGTCCCCACCTTTGCAGGTGAGGTGATTGGCAAAACATGATAGGGATTCTTGGGTGATAATATTCAGTTTCAACAGACATATTCATCAGCTGATAACAAAACAACTTTTAGATGTCAGTTACAAGCTTTTTCTTTTCCCAAGGCTTTGCCAGGATTTAATCTCTGTTATACATAATTTATTATTTACTAGCTGATATTTTCTTTTTACATTTTTTAAATTTTTTTATCATAAATAATTCTTTTTAATTAGTTATTGTGTTGGCTTTCTCTCTTACACACACACACACACACAGGTACACACATACATATACACACAGAGAGAGACTTTCTCTCTTTTAGTTCTTTACCTCTAAAAACCTACAAAATTTTAGGTTTGATCCCTTTTTTTAAAAAATGTGTCAGACCAAGACCAAATATAAAGCAGTTCTTCCTTGTGGTTTTTAATTTTTTTCATTTTTGTTTCCCAAAATATAACTTAAATTGGAACTGATAACTTCACCAAGTACATAACCTTTCATAACAGTTATCCTAAGTGCAATTTTCTGTTCACCATCCCACTGAGAGTGCAGATATTAAGTTACAGTATAAGGTTTATTTATTTGCCAATACCAAGTGAAAGCGTCTTTCTAAGCAGATGTGGTATCTGTGATTCTTTCACTGTTGTTTGATTCTAAAGAAAAGCTGTAATCTGATTCACACATGCAATTATTTAGGTATGTGTACTAGCTATCATAGTTCAAGGCACACAGCTTTCCAGTGGAAGCAGTTTACACATTCAGCGGTGGTTTTTCAAGTGATGAGATATTGAGTGATGGACATGCCTGGGTGAATCAGCTCTGAGTCTAGTATCCAGGGGCAGATAGATAAAATATGAATAGTATCCACAGAGATTTATGTTTCTACTAATGAGGTAGTGGTAGAGGGACACTTACGATACCAATTTGATGGGGATCTAGAATAAGCTATAAATTACGGTCTGGATATGATATATGTATAGCTATGCCACTAACTGAATCTCAATAGGAAAAATAATCTTCAGACTCTGTTTCACTCCTGTCAATCAGTATTTCTATGCAGCTTGGTTTGTGTAAGGGAATCTTTAATGCTAAAGCAGTGGAACAGGAGCCTTTTTAGACTTATATATCCACAAATATAAAGTTTTATGAGAATCAACTTCTGAGTGAAATGGAAAAAGCAAAACACTGATAAAATGTGATCACACAACTAACTACAAAAAGTCAGTATTTATAATTATTAGTTACATATTGTCTATTAAGAGTTGTGACTTACTATACAAATGTCAAAATATCCATGTTTGGGGGCACATTTTGCTATGATGTATGTACCTCACACAGCTGCAGATGTTATTCCTTTCTCTTTCAAACCTTTGGCAATGTGGCTACAAGAATGTTAAGTAACTGGGATTTGCATAATATAGAGATCTTTATCATCATGAAAGAATTGCTCTTGTAAACATTATTTTTGAGAATGTCCAAGCATATTTCTTTATAGCTTGTGACTTTAAAAAACTTAGATCCTGGTCCTCAGAGTTTTGGCAACCAGCTAAAAGCTTGGAAGACAATAGTCAAATAGAACAGCTTCCTGAATACTAACTACTGTGGGAAAAGGAAGAATGAAAATCTAAATTGTCAACAGGTGCCTCACAAATGTAAAGTGAAACTAACTTGGGATGGTTCATTTCACTGCTAATAGACAACAATCTAGTTATATACATAAATTAACTTCATATTTCTCTCAGAAAAGCACATATTTCTTGTAAGTTTTTAGATTTAGTCTATTTTTTTTAAAAAAGGAACAAAAGGTAAATACTTACACTCATGTATATGGTATGACATCTTTAAGATGGTGTTTTTCCAAATCAATCCAATTATTATTATTTATTATTTATTTATTACATTTATACCCTACCTTTCTTTCATGATAGAAACCCAAGGCAGCTTACATATAGTTCCTTAGCTTCAGCAGGGTGATGGCCTCATGTCCCTTAGACCATAGCCTGGGACCATTCCATATCACTAGTATCATATTGGTGCTACAGTATTTTCTGGGGGAAATGTGCATGGTCAGTTAAGCATAAAACCAACACTCTCATTATAAGCAAAGTTTCAAGAAATACATATGCAGAAACCTGTTTATGAATTCACTCAGTTGTCATTCATATATTTGCAGCTTACACACAGAAACACACCCTCTTTTGAGATCCACAGTATTAGTTTTCTAGCTGGTCACAAATCAGATAAAGTCTAGCATGTTCAATTTCATTGATTTTAACTGAACAGTTAATTAATTGACTTAAAAAATGCTTAAATTTGGCTTGATTGTACTGTTCAAATTTAAGTCATATTGCCAATATATATCAGGTTACAGCTAAGAAAGATAATGGCCTGGTAGGATACAAGGCAATAAAGTGTTATGATTAGGTCTGAGCAAAATGCAAAATAAGATTTTTTTTCTTTTTTTTAAGGATTGAAATGTCAAAACACAACAACACCCTGCCATTTTTATTATTTTCATCACTCTTTAATAACTGTTTGTTCATTTATTTTGCCCTGGCTTGCTCTCTCATTTAGTTATGTCATCTTGTAGATTGCTATCAGTGTTTGTCATTACATAGCTGACTCTATTTGGCTATGTGGAATTCTTATATCCTGGTTGCCTGGAAGCACCCATGTGACTGATCGAGGAAGAATGACTCAATAGCCTTCCCTTACTTCACTGTATAGTCAAGCCTGACTGACTCTGCAACATCATGATGCTGTTGTGTTCACTATATGATCTAGGGCTTTGCACAGCCCCCCTACCCACCCCGTGGCTTTGATCAGGGGTAGGCATCAGGCCAACCAACTCTGGGTAACGGCTGACAGATCAGAAGCATCCCAAAGCCTGAGATTTCAGGGGTGAGCCCTAGAGATGTCATGGGGGCAGGTCATAGTGATGTCATGGGGATGAGCCATAAGCATGATACATTAAGCATCAACCACAGTTGCTTGGAGCATACAATTTGAACAAAAACATTTAATCTGATTGGAAATTAAAATAAAAATCTCAGATGAAAGATACAGCCGGGATAGGGAACATTTAATCTACCCTACTTGATTCTGGTAAGAAGGATTTAAGTGCCCTCAGACCAGCCCGGTCACCAGAAGGCCATTGTAGGAAGAAGAGAGCCTAGTGTTGTGGAGATGTTAGATAGGAGCACTCAGGAGTAAATATGGATGCCCCTGAAGGCTACAATACTAAACACACTTACTAAGCCCCATAGAACTCAATAGGACTTACTTCTGGGCAGATATAGTTTCGATTGTGCAGTTGGTAAAGCTTGACTAGGGATCCTCTGCAAAGATATACATATCCAAGCACAGTTGGCAACCCCCTGCCTGAAATGCCCTTTCAACATGGCTGTTCCAAACTTCTTTACAGTTTTGACTTCTGAAAGAGGTCTAAGATTCTCTACCCTTTTCTGTCTACCTTGTGGGCTGCTATAAACTCACTTTGACAGCCAATTCAATTTCAGTTTGTAATAAATGACACAGAGAAAACACACATGGTTTGATCTACCTTCACATACAGCAGCTTGGGAACAACAACAATTGCAGCCACACTTCCCAGTATGTGAATTCACTTTTGCCACTATTGGGCAAGAAATGAATCCTCATGCAACCAACAAGGTACATCATCAGTGAGTTTACGGGGGTTGAGCTGAGCGCATGGAACCACTGTTGTTGCTTCTATGGCTGTAAGGGAGTGAGGTTAAAGATAAATGAAATGCAAACAGAAAAATAAAAATGAAAGACAGTGATGATTTCCTAAATGCAATACCATACCAACAACAAAATTCCTATGAGTAGGGCAGAAAACTCAGCATCCCACAACCAGTCAGGATTCCTAACCAAAAACCAAAACAAAAAAAAATCCTGGCAGCCAGTCAGCCAAAATCACAGAAACCCCCATGCAGCACAACCTGACCCGGGGGCTGAAGTTAGTGCAGAATACTGTGGAATGATTGCTGGCAAGAGTGAGACCCTATCAGCACATAATACCTCTGCTCCGAAATCTGCACTGATTGCCAATTTGCTACCAGGTTGAGTTCAAGATGTGTTTTCTATGCTATGGGTGCCACATAGTACTTGTTCTGCTCTTGTAAGAAATCAATCCTTTAGTGTGCAGCACCTACGCTTTGGAACTCACTGCTTATTGACATTAGGCAGACACCTTCATTGTACTGTGTTGAGCCCCAGTTACTCCAAACGCCTCAGGGCGAGTGGGCAGAGTAGGAATAGACTTCTGAGAGCCTTGAGGGAGGGGGGAGCATTAGCAACCATTCAATCTCTCTGGACACTCCCCCGGGCAGCTTACAGCCTGTTCTACCTGATAGCATCTTGCCCTCTGCAGCGCTGCCAGAGCCATTGGGGAACGATCTTGCATGAGTGCCAACTCCAACACCCCAGGACGCCCCACTTGGACCTTCAAACGTTTCCCCTCCAACTCACTCACCGCCCTCTGAAGTTGAGCCGGCACCTAGTGAGCCTGTACTGTTTGGTGAGCAGGCAGAGGCTTGCCCCCCTTCACCCCACGCGAGACAATGCAAGAAGCGGTTTGGTCAGAGGGAGAGTCTTTGAAGGAGTCAGAGATTATGAGCGAAGACCCTTCCTATTTAAGGCAGCACCCCTTTGATTAGGGTACTGAGTCAACTTACTCCATACGCTGCAGAGGATGCTTAGTTAGCATAGTTAGCATCAGTAGTGAGCTAATCTAGCCAGGCCTATGAGACACACTGTCTTTGGTGTAACAGTGACTCTAATAAAGCAAGAATTATTGCCAGACTCGCCTCCGACTCCTGTGTCAAACTCTGGGCAGGACATACTGTTTTCAGCACCTGCTAAAAACATTTTTGTTTAGGCAAACCTATCCAGACATGTAGTAGCTATTGTGTTTTTATCTGTTTTTAACTCATTGTTGGTTTTATTTTTGAATGTTTTTAAATACCTGGTTTTTTTGCCAATAATTTTATTGTTTTAATTCCTTCTGTAAACCCCTTTTAGTTTTTTTAGTTTTTAAAATACATAAATAAATTTTGGAGTCACTGTGGCCCTTGGGTCTCTTTCCACTTTAGGAACAAAGGAATCTACCTTATACAGACTCAGGCCATTTGGTACCATCTAGCTCAGTACTGATGACATGGACTAGCATTGGCTGTCCAGGATTCCAGGCAATAGTCTTTTCCAGAAATTGAATTTTGGACCTTTGCATGGAAATCATATGCCCTACCGTTGGGCTACAGTCCTTCCCCTCTTTAAAAAAGTATCTTTTAAAATTGTTATTTTTAATTCAATAATGAATTATCATCATCATCATCATCATCATCATTATTATTATTATTTTTATTAATTGCATTTATATACCGCCCCATAGCCAAAGCTCTCTGGGCAGTTTACAACAATTAAAAACATTAAAAACAAATATACATATTTTAAAAACACATTTTTTAAAAAGCAATTTAAAAACACATGCTAAAATGCCTGGGAGAAGAGCAAAGTCTTGACCTGGCACTGAAAAGACAACAATGTTGGCGCCAGGCACACCTCGTCAGGGAAATCATTCCATAATTTGGGGGCCACCACTGAGAAGGCTCTCTCCCTTGTTGCCAGCCTCCCAGCTTCCTTCAGAGTAGGCACCCGAAGGAGGGCCTTTGATGAGGAGTGTAGTGTACGGGTGGGTTCGTGTCGGGAGAGGTGTTTCTCAGGTATTGTGGTCCCAAGCCATATAAGGCTTTATAGGTTAACACCAGCACCTTGAATCGAGCTCAGAAATGTATGAATGCATATCCTACCTAGGGCAGATCCACACCATTCATTTAAACCACATGGGAACTGTGGTTTGTTACAGAGCTTGGAAAAGTTAAGTTTTTGAACTATAACTTTCATCAGCCCCAGTCAGCATGGCCACTGGATTGGGCTGCTGGGAGTTGTAGTTCAAAAAAGTAACTTTTCCAAGCTCTGGTTTGTTAAGGGTGGTGGGAATTATAATTGTGAGGGGGAAACTACACTTCCCAGGATTCTTTAGGGGAAGTCATATACTTTAAATGAAGAAATATTTATATAAGCATGACTGTCAAAGATGTTTATTATTTACACAACCTGTACAGATATTTGTAATGCAATCCTATGTTTTTTTAGTCAGAAGCAAGTCCCAATGTATTAAATGGAGCTCATACGAACACAGTGTGCACAGAACTGCAGCCTCAAGTGATAAGGAGCACTTACCCAACTCAAAGTTCAGAATCATGCCACTTTAAGCTGTTTTGCAGTCTTTATACTTGTTTTTATGGTTATTGGATTTTAAAGGGATTTATTTCTTGTGAACTGTCTTGGTTTCCAATCGGCAATCCTACCTCACAGGGTTTTTGGGAAGACTCCATATGCACACACACACACTAGAGATGTAAAAATACACAGACCCCATATAATAGTTTATTGTCCAAATGAATTGGTCATTGCAGAACATTTTTTTAAAAATCAATATTAGTTTCCTACATAATAAAAGCAGTGAGATCTATATAAACTCTAATTGCTTTAAACAATAGGATTGGAGGGGGGAGAGAAATATTTACAACACAAACACAGTTCTTTACTATTTTCACTGGAAAGTCCCATTAGTTTAAAGCACAATCCTGACCATGTCTACTCAAAAGTACGTCCTATTGAATTCAATAGTGTTTACTCCAGGTATTTGGGATTAGCATTGGATCATTACTACCAGAAAAGCAAGTATTGGATTAAAGCATCATATTGGGAAGGTTTTCAAAATACTGCCATCTTCAACAGCAGAGGAAAATTTAAAGTTGTTTGACTTGTGAACACAAGAGAAAAAAAGACTTTTGGTACTTCTGAAAGCTACATACTTACTCAGTTTATGAGGTTTTAAGATAAACAGGAAAAAACAATCATTTTCTACCTTTGCAATGGAGGCCCAGAAATCCCTTGTCAATCACAACCCTGACTTCATTTAGTGGCTACAAACCTGAAAGGGCGTGGTTAGAGCAGCCAGCTAAGATATTTCACGGACATTGAGGGGGCAGCGGCTGACATTGTGGTGTATATCTCGAGAACCAGACCACCCTGAAACTTATTTTTTTTTTAAAAAAGAAAGAAAGCTGAGAGTCTGGAGATTAAGCTGACTCACCCGGAGACCCAGAGAGGACCCCCAAAACCGGAGCATCCAGCCAAATACCGGACATCTGGTAACCCTACTCTGGGTTGACCTGGGAACCACCATCCCACCCTGACTTGGATCTGGACCGAATAAGTTCAGGGGTGGAGCTAATGTTTAATTAAGGTTTTAAAACCCCAATTAAACATAAAGCTGGAATAGACCAAGACAGGAGTTAATTCTGCATGGTGCTTTCCTGAGAAAAGTGCCTTGCAAACCACCACCCCAGGATCACTCCCTGGGTTCGACAGCCAATGAGCCAAGGGGCTGATCCTGTATGATACAGGTTTATTCCCTCAACTTGTTGGCTGTTGAGCCCACAGAACGATCCTGTGCGATGCAAGCTTGCATGGCACTTCGCTGCAGGAAAGTGTCTTTGCAAACCAGCACCCACAGTGATCCTGGGGGGCAGTGACAGCATTCAGACTGGAAGGAGAGCGGTGGCTGCCTCTTCTCCCTGCATTATGCCTTGCCCTGGCAGCCTCTAGGTCACTCTGGGTCATTGAATCCAACCTGTAGCAATCTGTGGCTGTCACAACCCGACTTGGCCAAAGCCTGAATATGTCCGAATGGGCCACATTTGGCTTGGGACTTGGCCGAATCCAGAACAGAGCCATAATATGATCCCAGATTGGCTTGTATCACCCACCTGTTTGTACAGGAAGGAAAAAGGACAACAGCCAGGGTGCTAAAGTGGCCACCACTATCAGGCAACACTGAAGAGGTCCAAAAATCCATACAATTAATTCACATAATTAGAGTGTTTTGATAATGTTTGATGGATACCTCGTCATGAATTTGCTACAACCAGAGCAGAGCTTCCACAAATTATAGTCTGACCACACTTTGCTATCCTGACCATTTTAGGAAACAAAAGAAACATAAGGAAAGCCCTGTTGGATCAGACCAGAGTCTTAACTACTCCAGCATCCTGTTTTCCAGAGTGGCCATAGGCCAGATGCCTATGGGAAATCCACAAACAAGAAATGAGCACAATAGCCCCCTCCTGCTATTGTTCACAAGCAACTGGTATTCAGAAGCAAGTTGACTAATTTTGGGCATAGTGGTTAAGGTGTTGGACTACGACCTGGGAGACTAGGGTTCGGATTCCCACACAGCCATGAAGCTCACTGGGTGACCTTGGGCCAGTCACTGCCTCGCAGCCTCAGAGGAAGGCAATGGTAACCCCCCCCCCCGAATACCGCTGACCATGAAAACCCTATTCATAGGGTTGCCATAAATTGGGATCGACTTGAAGGCAGTCCATTCCATTCCATTCCATTCCATTCATACACCTTGAATCTATGTTAACCTTGAATATACATCTGTACATTTTTTAAAATCCCAGTATGCTTCTGAGTTACTCTGTGCTCTCTCCACTTCATTCTGTTCTGAGCCATTCTGTATAAAATGTTCTGAGTTTTTCCATTCACTGTAATAGATAATCTAAAAATGGTTATAACTTTTTTCACTTTGGGCCAAAGTGGATGAAATTTACAGGGATGGCAGCAAAATGGATTTAACTTGCCAAACTACAGGCAAATAGGTTGAAGGGCTTTCTGTGGGAAGTAAAAGATATTCACTTTCCTCCCCAATCCCTTATAAGAGGTGGGATAAGTGGTTTGTCTGTTTCTAACCTTAAAACAACTAAGAGGTGGTTGAGTAGTGTGCATTCTTGTTTGTGCATTTTTTTTAAAAAAAATCCACCTTCACATTGACCTTTCTTTCTGGTGGTTGTTTGTGTCCTCTGATACTCTTTAAAGGCCTCCTGATAGGACTTTACAGGTCTTTGAAGACCTTACAGTGTGAGTGTGCCTGTGGAGAACTGAAGCGTTCTGTTTCATTGTAGTTAAAGCAGAGCAATGTAGAATCTTCTAAAAGCTTAAATGAAGTGTTTAACTTTTAAAATATCATCCACTGGTATGCTTTAATAACAAAGACAAAAAAATGAGAGCCTTTTAATGCTCCATAGGCAAAATTTTGGACATCCTCACTTATTGCAAATCCCATGAATCTAGGGAAGCATAGTGACATACAGGAAATACAGTACAGAAAAGTACAGAAACAGAGTGACATGAGGATTTGTGGGCATCCCAATCTGAGAGGTTTATTGACACTGTGTTTCTATTCAGGAGGAAAGAGACCCCAAATCACCCAAATTCTCTATTATTCAGCCCCATACAAAGCCAATGTATACCCCTAGTATATACCCATCGTAATTAGAAACCACTGATAGCTTTATCTCCATTAAACTGTCTAATCTAGGAGCAACTAATATCTTCAGACCAAGAACTGCATTGACCGATGAAAACCACTCTGGGAATTGCATGTAGAAATGGATAGGGCCAAAGTACAAAAGCTGGTGTGGCTGAAGTGCAAAAATTGAGTTTGGGAGAACCCAAAATGTCTTCCCATTATTAATATACTTTTCAATTTCCATCCTTCACCCCTTATTTGTTATTAATTTCCCCCTTTATTCCTTATTAATTTCCAGCCCAAACTACAATAGACATTTGTCTGTCCATGCTACTTTACACACAGAGAGAGACACACACAGTCTTCTCTCTCTCTCTGTCTCCCTCCCTCCCTCTCCCTCTCTCTCTCTGTCTCACACACACACACAGAGGGGGGGAGAGAGAAGGAGAGGGAGAGCACATCTCCATCCCAGCACAGATTGGGACAAAGATCCTCCCTCCCCACACTCACCAGATTGATTATCTGATAGAAGTGGTTCATGTAGGTAGAGGTCATCAAGCACACACTGCAACTTCCTTGCCTCATATCGATTCGTAGATGTTGTAGGAAATACCTTTTAGATATACCTATCTGCACATAATTATTAAATTAAAATCCAGAATTGAACTCTTTCAGAACCACTGCCTCAATGTTGGGCCCCCTTATATGGCAACTTTTCATCACCGACACTGTTTCCATATGTTTAAACTCTATGAGTAGGCCACCTTTTCAATGAACACACATATGTATTTTTGTCTGTATGTGTACACAGCTACCATCTCTCTGTTTTACTGGACCGGAAGGCTGTTGATGGACAGATTTGGACCAGGAGGATGACATTTGCTTGGGTGCAATGTTAAAACTGTACACTGCACTTTCTTTGTTTTTTTCAGTGTTAAACATCTGTTAGGGTCAATGAGAGGTAGGTCTCACTGTTTTGTTTCTACTCAAATCACAGCAAGTACGGAAGTTGTATGTGTTCATCTTGTTTAGGTGAGAGCCTAAAATCACATACAGAATCAAATGGGATTGAGTCTGTCTCTCTAAAGGACAATCATGGCTCAAAAGTAAATTGATAATTTTTGGATACTGGAGATATTTATGTCATTTGAACTTGATGAATTGACATCTCTGTTCTTTCTGCCTGCAGCTGTGATTGTCATGTGTGAATCAGCTCTGTGTGAATCTATTTTTAATGGAATCAATCTTAAGATTCCCAAATGACCTTGTATAAATGAGAGAATACAGCAATGCAAATAACAGAGGACAGAGAGGAGAAGCAGAGGATATAAGATATTTATAATGTCATTTATTTGATTGATTGATTGATTGATTGATTGATCGATCGATTGATTGATTGATTGATTGATTGATTGATTGATTGATTGATTGATTGATTGATTGATTGATTGATTGATTGATTGATTTATATCCCACCATTCCTCCCAGCAGGAGCCCAGGGCAGCAAACAAAAGCACTAAAACCTTCAAAACACCATAAAAACAGACTTTAAAATACATTAAAACACAACATCTTTAAAAACATTTTTAAAAGCTTCCAAGACATCTTTATATATATATAAAAAGGTTAAAAACATTTTTTTAAAACAAGGTTTAAAAACATTAAAAAGCAATTCCCACACAGACTGGGATTAAATCTTAACTTTAAAAGGCTTGTTGAAAGAGGAAGGTCTTTAGTAGGTGCCAAAAAGATAACAGAGATGGTGACTGTCTAATATTTAAGGGGAAGGAATTCCAAAGGGTAGGTGCTGCCAGACTAAAGGTCCATTTTCTATGTTGTGAGGAACGGACCTCCTGATAAGATGGTATCTGCAGGAAGCCCTCACCTGCAGAGCGCAGTGATCGACTGGGTATATAAGGGGTAAGACGGTCTTTCAGGTATCCTGGTCCTGAGCTGTATAGGGCTTTGTACACCAAGACTAGAACCTTGAACTAGGCCCGGTAGCAAATGGGCAGCCAGTGCAATTCTTTCAGCAGTGGGGTGACATGTTGGTGATACCCTGCCCCAGTGAGCAGTCTCACTACAGCATTTTGCACCAGATGCAGCCTCCGGACCAACCTCAAGGGCAGCCCCACATAGAGCACATTACAGTTATCGAGCCTAGAGGTTACCAGTGCGTGGACCACAGTGATCAGTCTATCCCAGTCCAGAAACGGCTGTAGCTGTCTTATCAGCTGAAGCTGGGAAAAGGCAGTCCTAGCCACAGAGGTCACCTAGGCCTCTAGCGACAAAGATGGATCAAGGAACACCCCCAGACTACGGACCTGTTATTTCAGAGGCAGTACAACCCCATCCAGAGCAGGCAACTGACCAATTATCTGAACTTGGGAACTACCAACCCACAGTGCCCCCATCTTGCTAGGATTCAGACACAGTTTATTTGGACTCATCCAGCCAGCAGTCTAGGGCTTGCACGGCCTCTCCTGATTCAGATGTTACAGAGAAATAGAGCTGGGTATCATCAGCATATTGCTGACACCTCACCCCAAAGCTCCTGATGACCACTCCCAAGGGTTCATATAGATGTTAAACAGCATGGGAGACAAGATGGTACCCTGTGGCACCCCACAGCACAATAGTCAAGGGGCTGAAAGACAATCACCCAATGCTATTCTTTGAAAATGACCTTGGAGATAGGATCGGAACCAATGTAAAACAGTTCCTCCAATACCCATTTCACCAAGTCAACCCAGAAGGATACCACAGTCAATGGTATCAAAAGCCCCTGAGAGATCAAGTAAGAGTAACGGTGTTGCACTCCCCCTGTCCTTCTCTCGATAAAGGTCATCCATCAGGATGACCAAGGCCAATTCAGTCCCATAACCAGGCCTGAACCCAGACTGGAATAGGTCAAGATAATCTGTTTCATCCAAGAGTACTTGCAATTGCTGCACCACAACCCTCTCAATCACCTTCCCTAAGAAGGAGATATTTGCGACTGGTTGGTAATTGTTGCAAACCAATGGGTCCAGGGTGGCCTTTTTCAGGAGCAGTCAGATCACCGCCTCTTTCAGGGAGGCTGGAACCACTCCCTTCCACAATGATGCATTGACCACACCCTGGATCCACTTGGTCAAATGTCCTCAGCAAGCTTTAATAAGCCAAGAAGGGCAAGGGTCGAGAGGACACATTGCTGGCCGCATCATCGCAAGCACCTTGTCTACGTCATCAGGCTGCATCAACTGAAACCTTTCCCAAGAAGATGCAGCAGCTGTTGCACTGGACACCTCTTTGGGGACCACAGTAGATGTGGATGGGGCATCAAGACTGATATGGAGGTGAGCAACTTTACACTCAAAGTGCCTTGCAAACAATTCACAGTGGGCCTCTGAAGGGTCTAAAACTCCATTTCCTGGAGTTGATGTCAACAGACCCCTGACAATATAGAAAAGTTCCACTGGACAGATGTGACTGAGGATGTGATGGAGTCAGAGAAGTGGGCCTTCTTCGCCGCCTTCACCACCACACTGTAGGCACGGTTATGATGTTTTACTCGTGCCCTATCAGCCGCACAGCATGTCTTTTGTTACTTGCACTCTAGCTGTCATCCACCCTGTTTCATTGCCTTTAACTCATTGGGTGTACCAAGGTGCAAACCGGGCTCCACAATGCTGGAGAGGGCACTCGGGGGCAACCGTGTCAAAAGCCCGATGCACCTTGCTGTTCCACAGTGTGACAAGGGCTTCAACAGGGTCACCTGCTCTATCTACTGGGAACTCCCCCAGGGCATTCAGGAATCCAGTGGATTCCATTAGTCACCAGGGGAAGACCATCTTAATCTGTCCTCCACCCCTGCAGGGAAGGATCGGAGCCATAAATCTAAACTTCACCAGGAAGTGGTCTGACCATGACAATGGGGTGACATCCACCCCCCATCTCCAGACCACTCCTTCTTCCATTTGGAGCAAAAACCAAGTTGAGGGTGTGCCACGCCCTATGTGTCAGGCTGGTGACAACTTGAGACAGCCCCATGGTCATCATGGAGGCGATGAAGTCCTGAGCCGAAACACTAGAGACAGCCTCAGTGTGGACATTGGAATCATCCAGGACTATAGTTCTTGTTCTCACCCATCCAGGTCTCAGTAATGCACACCAAATTGGCACCTTCATCCATGATCAAATCATGTGGTCTCAGTGTGTACCATTCTGGTGTTAGATTATTTAGATCCATTCCAATCGGGCTTCAGGACTGGATATGGAACTGAAACAGCCTTGGTCGCTCTGGTGGATGATTTGAGAAGGGTGTTGAATAGGGGAGAACACTCATTCCTCGTCCTCCTGGATCTCTCAGCTGCTTTCGATACCGTTGACCACGGTATCCTTTTAGATCGCCTGGAGGGAATGGGAATGGGGGCACTGTTTTACGGTGGTTCCGTTCCTATCTCTCAGACAGGCATCAATGGGTAGCATTGGGAGATGAGGTTTCAGACCCTTGGCCTCTCAACTGTAGTGTGCCACAGGGATCTATCCTCTCCCCCATGCTATTTAACATCTATGTAAAGCCGCTGGGAGCCATCATCAGGAGATTTGGGTTGCAGTGTCACCAATATGCAGATGACACTCAGCTCTATCTCTTGTTTAAGTCCTTACCAGAGGTGGCTGTGGATACCATTTCCAAGTGCCTGAAGTCCGTAAGCGAATGGATGGGAGGTAATAGGCTGAAGCTGAACCCTGACAAGACCGAGGTGCTGCTCGTGGGAGACAAGAGAAGGCTAGGAGATATAGACCTGGTGTTTAATGGGGTAAGATTACCCCTGAAGGACCAGGTCCGCAGCCTTGGAGTCATTCTTGACTCCCAGCTGTCCATGGAGGCTCAGGTCTTGGCAGTGAGCCAGGCAGTTTGGTATCAATTACATCTTATACAGAGGCTGCGACCCTACCTTCCTGTCCATCTGCTCCCACGGGTGGTACATGCTCTGGTCTCCTCTTGCTTAGACTACTGTAATGCGTTCTACATTGGGTTACCCTTGAAAACAGTCCGGAAATTACAGCTGGTGCAGAATGCGGCGGCACGTTTGATTAAGAACTGCCGTCGCCGGGATCACATCACTCCGATGTTAGAAGATCTACACTGGTTACCAGTTGTTTACTGGGCCCAATTCAAGGTGTTGGTACTTACCTTTAAAGCCCTAAACGGTTTTGGCCCAGTTTATCTGAAGGAGCGCCTCCAGCATCACCAAATATGCCGCCTGACAAGATCAGCCTCACAAGACCTTCTCTCGGTCCCACCAGTTAAAACAGCTAGGCTGGTGCGGACCAGAGAGAAGGCATTTTCGATTGTGGCCCCTACCCTTTGGAATTCCCTGCCCTATGACCTTCACCATGCCCCCTCCCTGTCAAGTTTTCGCCGAGCCTTAAAAACCTGGCTATTCAGGCAGGCATACAAGATTCCTGGGCTGGACTAGTTTTATTGTGATACAGTTGTGGATGGTTTTGATTAATTATAGTCTGAGGTTTATGACCTACGTTGTATTTTATATGTTGTATTTTATCTTATTCTGTACGTCACCTAGAGTGGCCGTTAATTCGGCCAGATAGGCGACTCAAAAATAAAATTTTATTATTATTATTATTATAAACAACAACACACACATGCTATTGGGCACAGCAGATGAGCAGCAAAGAACCCATCTATGAGAGGAGTGGCAGCAAGGAACAAGGCATAGAAAGCCTTGCCCTCATGTTCTGTGGTAATTCACCACCTCCCCATGGCTATACTTCTCTCTACCTGTGATCACTGAAATTGGGGTGGCATCACCCATGTCCCTCTTAATAATAATAATAATAATAATAAAATTTTATTTTTGAGTCGCCTATCTGGCCGAATTAACGGCCACTCTAGGCGACGTACAACATACAATAAAATACAATAAAATCAATACAGATCACAATTCATCTAAAACCCTGCTCTACCAATTAATGACCATCTTAAAAACTAACCCATCCCAGAGACCCCATAGGCCCCATGTCCCTCTTTACTAAGACTCCTCCTAAACACCTGATATGGACCCAACAAGAACCCACCAACAAAACCTACCTGAGCCAATTATCCCAGTAGGCCTCTGCAACAATTAGGAACAGTAAGAGACACTCAATATTTTCCACACAGGGCCCGTCTACTCCCCCTCTGTCTCGTACCCAGGGAGGGCCAGCCTTCTGCCAGACTCTCACTCTAAAGACATCTGGTGACTTTCTCCTATCATTCAGTTCACTGTACAGACTCTCACAATGTGCAGGAACTACAGATGAGCCACACATCCTCCCCACTACCCAATCTCCTCCAGATTGGTTAGAAAAACAAAAGAAAGAAAGAGTAGAAGAAGGTAATGCCCTGGCCCTCAGGACTCCCTAAGGTGATCCCAAAGGGGCAACTCCCTTTGGTGTCACCCCTTCAGTGGAAACCCCACTGGCAGCAGACCCGCCACCCAAGGGCAGCTGGGCTTTTATGCCTCCTGACCCAGCCAGGAGCTGATGCAAGAGGCTACACAATTAACTGCAGCCTCTCTCTGGAGCCAGGGTCAGGCAGGGGGTCCGAGTCCTTGCAGCACTTACCAGGGACTTCAACTGTTTCAAAAGACAGCAACCCAAAGGAGCAAGCAGCAAGCACCCAGATGCTCAGATACTCACTCCCAAAGTAGGTCTTCTTCAGTCCCCCTAATGCTGCAGCTGTTTAAATATTGTAACCTTACCGACAGATTATGTACGACTTGATTTTACTGTACCTTTGCCATAGGAAAGGTGGCTATTGAGTCCCTTGTTTTAGACTTTTCTACCAACTTTTCATTTTATCACTGTGGGATATCATTGTCTACCTTTCTAATTACCCTTTCTTTTGATTCCATTCCATTCCTCACATCCCTTGATTCTCTTTTTCTCTTCAGCCGCTCCCAAGCTTTTTATTAGGGAATGAGGATGCGACAAAATGACCAAAAAAGGCTAGTATGAAATCAAACAGAGATTTATTGGCAGGAGAGAGATGTTAAAGAGTAAAGCAATAGAAATAGGCCCATTTGAAGGGAAGAGAAAGATAGGGTAATAAAGCCTAAGATGAATGATAATAAAAGATCAAAGAGACCAAATTTGAACAATTTTAGTGAAAGCCAAGCGGTCAGCATGGAACAGAGAAAAAGACTTAGTTTGACATGAAGGCATGGATGGGGCTATAATTTTTTTTTTTTTGAAGTAAGTCATCATGCCGAGCTAGACTGCATAATAATTCAGACAGGATATTTTGAGCTGTGGAGGGGGCAGAGAGAGATTCAGAAGCATTCAAAGCGAGAGACACTGATTTCTAGAAGCGGAGCACAGTGGCACACTTTCCCACCTGTCCTAAATCTCACGCTAAGGCATGTGACCATTTTGTATATTTAACAAGGTGCTTGGCATCCAAAGACTTTATTAAAAAATCCTGCTGATTTCTTTCTTTTTTTACTTTGGCACAAATTGGAGGACTCATCCCTGCACAGTATTACTTTTATCCAGTCCCTATTTCTGAATTCAGTCCCTACAGTTGCCATCATTATGGTCCCCTTTTCTCCATTTGTTTTGCTTTGTTTTCTGTGTTTGCTTCTCTTATCTTTCTTTTTGATCATCCATCGACTGTTCTTTTTGCCAGTGTTTGAGCTTGGAGGTGTGTCCATTGTCCTGTCTGTGCAGTCAGATGGAAACAGTTTTCTCTCATCAACACTGAAGAGAGAACAAGAGAGAGAGGGCTGCAAGTCTCTTGCTCTGGTTTCAAGGCATCTATGCTGAAATCAGAATATTCCCTGCCCAGAAGAGAGGCACGTAATTTTTTTGTCCATACACTGTAAGATACTCTCAGAAGGTCTCCAAGGCAAGCTTTTAATCTCTGTTTGAAGAAATAGATGTCTTGACTGCATTTTAGTTCCTGTTTGACTGGCACAGGATGTGTTTCAGCAGAATAAAAAGGAATCTGTGTGGGATGAAGAAAATCCATGTTTAGCCGATTTTATTTGCAGTAACAATAAGGAAATGCGGCTAATATTAATTAAATGATGTTGTTACCAAAGTAAAAAGAAATTAAGTCAGGCTGCACACCTTTGAATTCGAAAGTATTATTAGATGAGTGGAAGGCACTCACACTCACACAAGATGGCCAAATGCTGGGGGTGCCTCTGATTTCCTCTGCCATTGTGGTAAGAACCAGAGCCCAAAGTAATGGGTCTGCAGAAGGCTGCAATGGGAAGAGATGAGCAGTAAAGCTCTATTCTGTTGATCAAAAGTGTGTTTAATTTAATTTTTATTTTTTAAAGGCATGGACCAGCCCTTCACCAACTTAGAAACATCACCATTATTGCCATTGACAACAATAAAAAGCTGTCTAAGAATCACCCCTTCAGAAACATGTTTATTCTATGTTGTTGTTGTTGTTGTTGTTGTTATCTTTTAGTGCAAAGGTTCCCAAACTGTGGTCTGTGGACCACAAGTGGTCTGCATGTTTCATTCAGGTGACCCTCAGCATTCTGTGGCATTCAAATTGTAATACAATAAAGAACAAATCAAGAAATAAAAGAAGCAATACAAATGCAATTAAGAATTATACAGCATCTAGCACTCTGTATTACAATTTGTACAACAGGCAGAAAAATCATTAAGTGGTCCTTCAAGACCCTCAGCAATTTTTAGGTGATCTGTGGGGGGGGGAATTGGGAACCACTGTTTTAGTGTATTGCAGAAATAGGATTCTAGGAGAACTGTGTGTTCTGTTATGATGGGGTGCAGAATCTGTGGCCCTCTCAGTGTTGTTGGACTCCAACTCCCATCACCCCAAGCTGGCACATCTGGAGAGTCAGACGTTTTCCACCCCTGTGTTGTGACAAACCTTTCTGATAACACAGAAAGGAGACACAAAATCAAAGGAGAAATTTGTCAGACAGTAACTGTCACAAGCATCCCTGCCTAATGCACAATCAGCATTAGGCTAGAATAGTTGAGAAAGCCAACAGGACTTGGAGGGCAAGAGATGTTTCATGGAATGCTAATATCTTTTCTCCCAGCACATTATGTGGGAAACTATCTGTGTGGAGTGTGCACCACTCATTGCGTCTGCACCAGCCTCTGTACCATGTGGAGGCAGGCAAAGTCAGCTGCAGCACCCTGCCCACACATTGGCCCCATCTGCCCTATACAATTCAAGCAGTATCATACAACTTAAAAAAAATCATGGTATTCCTCAAAGATTCCTGAGAATTGTGGTTTGTTAAGGGTGTCGAGAGCTGTTAGGAGACCCCTATTCCACTTACAGAGCTACAATTCCCAGAGTTTCCTGAGAAGAGGGATTGACTGTTAAATCACTCTGAGCACTGTAGCTCTGTGAAGGGAACAGGAGCCTCCTAACAATTCTCAGCACCCTTAACAAACTATAGTTCCCAGGATTCTTTGAGGTAAGCCATCACTGTTTAAATGGTATGCTACTGATTTAAGTGTATAGTGCAGATATCGGGGCCATAGATTGTGAATGTGAAGATCACCAAGAAAAAGTTATGGGCATCTGCCACTAATGTGCAGCTGTTATACATCATACATTTAAAACCAGTTCCTCCTATTTGACTCCAGACAGTAATTGGCTCTGGTGAACATAAGCAAACACATATGAGACAGTGGATATTGACTTTAAAACAGAGCAATAGACAACCAAAACAACTGATAAACATGCAGATTTTCACTAATTGCTAAATTATAATTAAAATATATTAAAAAATAGAGATTGTAATACCATCATCAGGTTGCCTTGCCATGTGTACTACTTACTCCACTGGAACAAGCTTGTATCATGTGAAATTATGCATAGGGATAAAGATTAAAAGGACTTTTTGATTGGCAGAAGTGAAAAATAAAAATTTACCAAGGGTAATTATCTGACATGGCAACCTTCATATAAATCTGGTCTGTGTCAAGAATAAAACCCATCTATTTATTTATTTTTCCTCCAGTATGATGCATTTCCAAAGATAGAATATTTAATTATTTGCAAGTTATGCACTGAGTAGTTAAACAATAATGTAATAATGTAAAAACAAAAATACATAGTATATTTAGACTAGTTAGTAAGCGGGAACAATGTATTTAACAATAAGCTGAGCTATTATGGATTTGTTCTTGTGTGGTGCTTGGATACCTCTAAAATATTCACATTGGGAAAACATGTGAAATATGAAATATGACACATGCCTTAGTACATTCTTTCTCCTCAACATCACTGTCATCTCTTTGAAAACAAATGTTCTTTTAAACTCTGAACTTCACAATGTTTTAGTAGCTATGAGTTTGGTGTCCATTACTTGAATTAAAATATATGTAATGGATTTCCCTACACAGCTGTGGTTGATAAAACAAGGAATGCAATGCTTCTAGCTTGATGTGACTAGTTAAGTACCCCAAGTGAACTTCTAATCATTTTCACTGGCTGCCCATTTGCTACCAGGCCAAGTTCAAGGTTCTAGTCTTGGTGTACAAAGCCCTATACAGCTTAGGACCAGGATACCTGAAAGACCGTCTTATCCCTTACATACCCAGTCAATCATTGCACTCTGCAGATGAGGGCCTCCTGCAGATACCATCTTATCAGGAGGTTCATTCTGTAAAATATAGGAAATGGACCTTTAGTGTGGCAGCACCTACCCTGCGGAATTCCCTCCCTTTGAATATTTGGCAGGCGCCATCTCTGCTATCTTTTCGGTGCCTTTTGAAGGCTTTTCTTTTTCAACAAGCCTTTTAAGTTGAGACCTATCCCAGTCTGTGTCTGTGTCAGAATTGCTTAATATGTTTTAAATAATGTTTTTAACCCTTTTAAAAAGTTTTTTTTAATTTTTTTAACGCTGTTTTGTCTTAATGTATTTTAAGATGTGTTTTTATGATGTTTTAAAGTGTTTTTAGTGCCTTGTTTGCTGCCCTGGGCTCCTGCTGGGAGGAAGGGCAGGATACAAATTCAATAAATAAATAAATAAATAAATAAATAAATAAATAAAAGCATTTTGATATTTTGTAGATGTTCTACTGAGGAACATAGGGAGCTGCACAATCCTGAGTCAGACCATTGGTCCATCTAGCTCAGTATTGTCCACATGGACTGGCAGTAGCTCTCTTGGATTTCAGACTGAGTTCTCTCCCAGTCCTAACTGGAGATGCTGGGAACTGACCCTAGGACCTTCTGCACTTAAAGCAGAATACTACTGAGCAAGAGGCTTTAAGTTAGGCTGTAAACTTCTTTGAGATGTTATTTAAAATATAAAGTGATATACTGTAGATATGATTTAAATATATAAATAATAAAGTTGGAAGTAAAGCCAATAGTCATGAAATCCTTTGCATCCTTAGTTAACCATTTAGAGATCTTGATTTGTTCTTTATTTATTCTAATTTCTTGTTCACAGTTGATGCATGAATTTCTTTTTCAAATTAAGAAAAAATGTGGAAGTTTAATTTTCTGAAATCTGTAGTTTTCTAGGATTTTTTAAAAAAAGGTAATTATGGCCAAGAACCATCCGGCTAGATCCCTATGTCCAAGGGAGCTTTGAACCTATGGCTCTTGAATGGGAATAGATGAAGGTTTCAAAAGTTGTTTGCAATATATCATGAGGCTTTGCATTTCAAAAAGAGAAAAATATATCAAAATTTTAACAAAAATATATCAACAAATACAGATGGGTAATTCCTTGTATATACCGAAAGTAGATGTTTTGATGTTAGCTGTTATTGTGACTGTCACATGCTCAACTTGGTATGTACACTTTAATTAGAAGTCTATTATGGAAAATCCATACATTCACACAGTTGTGAAAAATAATGAATCATATCTTTTGGTGTGAAACAGCCAGTTTCTCTCATCCAATATGTCTTTAATTTTTCTACAAGTTATTTATAGTGTGATATTTAGTTAATATATTTAGTTTTGAAATAAAATCTCTTAATAGTCCCTTTTAACAGTGTGAGACTATTGAATATTGATGTATTCTTGCAAAATGTGTCATACAATGCTGATAATCAAAGTGGGGTTGGTACTTGTGGGTGGAAGAAAAAATTAAATGTTTAACTCTTTTCAATAGTTTGACTGTATCTTGCTACAGAAGAATTTTTTAGTTTCTGTTCTGAACTTTCTGTTCAGATGAGTTGGCCGTCGTCAGGTAGTCAAAGCATCTTCACATTGCTTTGCTTCTTTGACCTTATGCATATTAAGCCATATCCAAGATGACAAATAAAAAAAGGAAGTACATCAGAAGTTTAAGAACATAAAAACAGCCATGCTGGAGCAAATCCAAGGTCAATCTAGTTCAGTATTATGTTTTCAAAAATGACAAGGCAGCGGTGATGATGATGAGCATAGCACCATTCATCTGCATGGTACTTTGCAGAGTAACAAACATCTTGAGGAGCATAGAATATAAAATCTCACATTGGGGTGGAGATGCTTCAAGATTGGAGTAAAACAGAAGTAAGGAATTGGGCCTTGAGTATAGTGGCATCTAGCGTTTGGAATTCCCTTCCCTCCCATTATACATTAGATAGGTGCTGTCTGTCATCTTTTTGGCACCTGCTGAAGACATTCCTGTTTTAACAAACCTTGAAATGGAGATCTTTATCCCAGTCTGCATCTATATTGGGCTATTTTAACTGTTTTGTATATATGGAATTGTTTTTTAATTGTTCTGTAAATGGAGCTGATTTTAATCCGCCTACTTTTCTTGTTTATGGGTGAAACTGTATTATTGGTTTTATAATTGTCTATTTTATTGTTGTAACTCATCCTGAGACAGAACTATAAGAAACAAATAAACATGAGAAGAATATGCATTGTTCAGTTGTACATGCCTAGGATTATTTTCATCAGTGGATGAGGACTAAGGGGGTAAACCAAAGGCCTTAGGGAAACAGTACATTCTGAGTAGAAATTTAATGGAGAAGAGGAGCATCATGTAGATGCACTGGAAGAAGTTCAAGGCATATGGGGTAACTAGAGAAATGGGGGAGTTGTTTAAGAAAATAAGAGACTTTGATTGAATGTAGAGCATGATTGAAGGTAGAGGAACTGGAGAATCAAAGGTCATGGGCAGGGATATGGCGGCAGCTCAATGGAGGGGACTTGGTGGTGAGGGAGAGGACATTGTGCTTGATAAGTGACAAGACAAGAAGACATTGAGAGATTTAAGAAGGGATGTGCCATGACCAAAGTGATAAGATAATGATCTTGTTAGCACCATTCTGGACAAAGGTGGGAAAACAGAAATGTGGTAATAAATGGCCAGAGACAATGTGGTTGCAGTAGCTAAGGCAAGAGATTTCCAGAAGGTGTATCTGGTTCAGAGGGGACAAAGAAGAAGGCTCATGTTCTTGCAGTGTTATACAAGAAGCCCTGGTGGTTCAGACAAAATGTCCATCTACTCCATAGTACTTTTTCACAGAGTGGCCACTCTTCTCCTGCTGTTACTCCCCAGTGACTGGTATTCAGAGGCATGCTACATCTAATCCTGGTGCTATTGAGAACCTTATCCTCCAGTAGAAGCTATGTGACCTGATGACAGACTGAACATATAGAGTAAAGGAGATAAAGCAATCAACAGCTACTCAAAGTCAAGGCTGCATGTCCAATCAACAAGGTGTTATTAAATGCATGATGTAATAGGAGGTAAATATTTGAGCTTTAATAAATTACTACTTCTTATTCCTCTGTGTTAAAGCTATTTCTTCTGGTGATAGCTGAACAAGATATTAATAGGCCAAATTGTTCCTATAATAGAGACATGTGAAGAATTATTATTTTTTCAGGATGAAATGTAATTTTCAAGGATTTTACAAACATTCATCCCATACTGGTAGATGTTCTGTCTGGAAACTTTTAAAATGTATGCATCTGATTCATAAGGCTTGCATGAAAAAGAGGATTGTCACTACAGTGTCAAATACATGGGGTGAAAGATTTATGAAATGGTGTGAACAGCTTGGCTTCCTATTGTGCTAAGTTTCAAGCTATTTCTCATCTGCATACTTCATCCAAATAGCTGACTGTGGCGGTCCTTCCCTGGCTCTCCCTGTCAGGTTCCTACCTGCTCATGGTTACTGCCTGTCACTAGGCACCACCAGGGACTCCACCAGTCCAGACTGTCCTTTTTTATGGTTTCTCTCCCCGCTCTAGCATAGACCTCACCAGATCCCCCTGCTAGGCAGCACCACCAGTCACGTCCTATAACCCGTATTCCCAGAGACTCTGCCTGAATCTCTCTATCAGGTTACCTCTGTGACTGCGTGCTTAAGCTGTCCCAATCCCTTTGTATCAATGCAGATAATTCTGGTTTGCTCTGGATACTTGTGGTGTTATATTTCCCTTCCCCGCTGCCACCATTTGTTATCCTTCAGCCTTGGTATTTACCTTACCCTCCCTTCTGGTCTGTGAAACTCCAGCCAAGGATCAGGCCTTTGGTAAACCAAAAGTACTTATTAAATAACAAAGATAACAAGATTACTTTAAAAGGCACTTAAGCATATGGTTACATCTATTCCTGAGGTACTGGTCTTAGTATTAATCCGAACTCCACACTCTCCTCTCATAAACCCACCAAACAACCCTCTAACGTCCACACTCCACCTCACATCCACCTTCCACCTCACATCCACCCAGATTTACCTGACATCCTTCCATTTATACTGTCAGCCATTTTAAACATTCAGCCAATCATCCAGCATTCTACTGCCCATTCACTCCCCCCTCCTCTTTCATTCCACTTACCATGTATCTCCTATACAAACAGCACTTACCATATATACACTAATAGAGGAACATCACATTCCCCCCCCCTTAAAACAACGGCAGAGTATTATTCCTGTTCCAGGATTTATACGTCGCGTTAACAATATAACAAGTCTCTATGGGGAAAATGTCTTTTTTTTGTTCCTTCGTCTGGGTCACGTCACTGCAGTCCCGGCCACTTGCCTGGAAAGTCCATTGGCCAGTACATTGTCCTTGCCTTTTATGAACTGGAAGTCCACTTGATAGTCTTGTAGGGCCCAGGACCACCTCTGCAACATAGTGTTATGGTTTTTCATAGTCTGCAACCATAACAAGGCCCGATGATCCGTTGTTACCGTGAATCTTCGTCCCCACACGTATGGGCGCAACTTGTTCAGTCCCCACATGACCGCTAGGCACTCCTTTTGGACCGACGAATAGTTTTTCTCCCTCGGCGTTAGCTTGCGACTCAGATATGCCACTGGATGTCTGGTGCCTTCTCTCTCCTGCAGCAAGACGACTCCCAGCGCGAGGTCTGACGCATCTGTAGCCACGATGAATGGTTTCTCATAGTCTGGTGCTATTAATATGGGTCCTTGGCACAAGGCTTGCCTCAGCAGATCAAAAGCCTTCTGACATTCATCCGTCCATACCACACGCTCAGAACACTTTTTCTTTGTCAATTCATGCAAGGGGGTTGCGATTTCCCCAAAATCTTTCACAAACTTTCTATAAAAACCAGCCACACCTAGAAATGCCCTAACTTGTTTTTTGGTTAAGGGGATCGGCCACGCTTGTATTGCCTCCACCTTGCTCCATAAGGGGGTGATTTTCCCACTCCCCACCTTATGTCCTAAATAGATTACTTCCTTTAGCCCAAACTGGCATTTCTTAGCTTTTATTGTGAGGCCTGCTTTTCTTAAGGCCTCTAATACTGTTGTCAGGTGCTGGACATGCTCAGGCACCGATTTGCTAAAAATGGCCACGTCATTGATATAGGCCACTGCAAAATCTGACATGCCTCGCAACACAGTATTGATTAGCCTCTGAAACAAACTTGGTGAGTTCCTTAGTCCCATGGGTAAGGTCACAAACTCATATAACCCATCTGGTGTACTGAAGGCAGTTTTGGCTCTGGATTGCTCGTCTAGTTCCATTTGTCAAAATCCTTTACAGAGGTCTAACGTAGAGATAATGGTTGCTGCCCCCAATAACTCTAACATTGCGTCTACCCTGGGCATGGGATACGCATCTGGGACCGTGATTTTATTGATTAGCCGATAATCAATGCAAAATCTTGTCGTTCCATCTTTTTTTGGAACCAGGACAATACTTGAGGCCCAGGGACTGATGGATTCCCTGATCACTCCTAATTCCAGCATATCTTCCACATCCTTTTTGATCTCAACCAAACTTTCCCATTCACACGGTATGGCATAGATCTGATTGGGGCATGATCTCCAGTATCAATGGAATGTCTGGCTATACTGTTTCGGCCAGGTTTATTGCTAAAGAGCTTCCCATAGTTTTTCAAAACTCTCAGAATCTCTTCTTTTACTTCCTCCTTCACCTCCTCTGACCATTCCAATTGATCTACCCCTCCTTTGTCTTTGCTTTCCTGTACCAAATCTGGAAGTTCAGGCCCACTTCCCTCAGGGAATAAGGTAACTTGCAACACCTGTGCATCCCTGGTATGGTAAGGCTTTAACATATTTACATGAACCACTGTGCTTTTGTTTAATTGGTCTGTGGTGATTACATACATCACTGTGTCAAGCCTTTCTCTGATGGTATATGGTCCTTCCCAGTTAGCCTGTAATTTGTCATGTTTCCTGGGTATGAACGCCATAACCATATCTCCCACATCATACACATGTTCCCTGGCTGTTCTGTCATACCAGTAACTTTGCTTCTCCTGTGCTTGACCCAAATTCTTTTTCACCACTTCCATCATTGATGTTAATTTATTGCAGAATTCCAATACAAAATCTACTACAGATGTTTTGTACTCTCCCAGGGTTCCTTCCCATGAATTTTTTAACAGTTCCAAAGGTCCCCTCACTTTTCTAGTGAACATCAGTTCAAAGAGTGAGAAGCCTGTTGACTCCTGAGGGACTTCTCTGTATGCAAATAAGAAGCATCCCAAACGTTCATCCCAGTCTTGTGGGTGATCTTGAACATAGCTTCTGATCATGCCCTTCAAAACTCCATTGAATCTCTCAGTTAGCCCATTAGTGGAGGGATGGTAAGTAGTGGTCTTTAGATGTTTTAGACCACAACATTTCCACATACATTGCATCACTTCTCCCATGAATACACTGCCTTGATCCATCAGCACTTCATGAGGGAAACCCAGCCTCATGAAGATTTTTAATAAAGCCTCTGCCACCACAGGGGCTTCTACAGATCTTAGTGCTTCTGCGTCTGGGTACCTGGTGGCAAAATCCACCACCACCACTAGATATTTCTTGCCATGCCTTGTGGGTTTGGAAAAAGGGCCCACCAAATCTATTCCCACTCTATAAAAGGGTTGTCCAATTATAGGAAGGGGCTTTAAGGGTGCCTTAGTCTTTACTCCACTTTTCCCCACCTTTTGGCATATACCACAAGATAGACAATGTTGTTTTACATCTTTGGAGATGTTTGACCAATAATAGTGTGCAGCCAATCTCCTCTTGGTCTTTTTTATTCCCAGATGTCCTGCACATGGGACATCGTGGGCTACCTCTAGCAATCTGGTTCTGTATTTGTTAGGTACTATCAATTGCTTCACTGGTTCACATTCATCCTTTCTCTCAGCAGGCATCCACAGTCTATATAAAAACCCATTCTCACACACAACTTGATTCCTCAGTTTTTCAGTGAAAGGAATCTGTTGGGTCAGGGCTTGTTCCTTTATTTGATTCAAACTGGTATCCTTATTCAGTTCTTCTCTGAAATGCTCTGTCTCTTCCCCAGAGACCAGTTGATACAGTTTGTCTCCTTCAGCAGGCCTGCCAAGGGTTGCTATGGGGACCTGAGGGTCGCAAACAGATTCCACCCTGTTTCCTTCAGCCCCCCTTAACATGGCTTCTGTTTCTCTGCCAAGTTGCTGTCTGGTCACCACATATATTTTCCCTTGTGCCCCCATAACATCTCTTCCCAGTATCACTGGTTCTTGTTGTTGGGCATTAATGCCTACTTTATATTTGCCCTCTCGGCCTCTCCACACCATTTTCACTAGGGCCACAGGCAAGCTTTCTGGTTGACCCCTCACTCCTTGGATATTCACCGTTTCCTGAGGTAATATTTCTTCAGATTTTATTAAATCTGGCCTCAGTAACGTCTGAGCGGCACCAGTGTCAAGCAATGCCCAATAATTTGCCCCTTGTACACTCACTTCCTCTCTCAGACTTGAATCAAGGTCTGTTACTTCTGTCCAGTTTATCTGGCAGAACTGAACCTTTTTTGTGGTTAGTTCTTTTGATTCTATTTTTACTGCCCTTGCCTGAGCAGGATTACTAATGGGGTTGGCAACCTCACATTGAAAATGTAGGTGCCCCGGTCTACCACATTTGTAGCATAATTTCTCCTCTGTTTTAGGGTACACAGATCCACTCTGGGGTGTCCTGTGCCCTTCAGATTTTACTGGAGGACTCACTCACTGTGGTACCACATCCCTTCTGCCAGCATTATATGGTCTGGGTTTAAACTCTCTTGATGTTTTCCCCACCCAGCCAGTTCTGTTGGAGGCAAAGTGATCCGCCATCTCTGTGGCCTCCTGCACCAATGTAGGGGAACAGTCTTTGACCAGGAGCCTTATTTCTGGTGGTAACTGATGGAATAATTGATCCAGTATCATGAGGCTTTTCACCTCTTCCACTGACTGAGCTTTGGCACTACTCATCCACTTTCCAAATATATCCATCAACTTAGCTCCCAGTTCAACAAAAGACCTCCCTGCTTGGATCTGACAGTTTCGGAATAATTTTCTAAAGTAGTCAGGTCCCAGTCTGAACCTTTTGTATACTGCCTCTTTAAACTCAGCATAGGTGACGGGCTTGTCTGAGGGGAAATATTGGTATACCTCAGCCAATTCCCCTTTAATCAGGTTTGATAAATATTGCATATATTTATCCTCTGGTAGCCCCCAGAATTAAGCTGCTTTTTCAAAAGTGCTGAGGTAAATCTGTGGATCTTGTCCAGGCTCAAACACTGCAAAGTCTTTTGGTGTAACTTTTATTTTTGTTTCATTTCTGTCCTTTCTTGTTTCATCAGAATGAAACCTCTCCCTTTCAAACTTTAACTTTTCCACCTGTAATTCAGCATCCACTCTCATTCTCTCAAATTCCAACTCCCTCTGTTTTTCCTTCTCTTCCATTTCAAAGACCCTCTGCTTGTCTTTTTCCTCAGCCTCCCTCCTCAATCTCTCAGTTTCCAACTCCCTCTGTTTTTCCTTCTCTGCACCTTCCATCCTCAATCTCTCAGTTTCCAACTCATGCTCCCATCTTAACTTCTCTCTCAAGTACTCTATATAAGCGGGATTGCTTGAGTGTCCTTCTGGGGTCTCTTCCCTGACAGGTTGTTTTTGCTGGGCAGTTGCAAATCCTGTAAGTGCTACCCTCAATTCATCTACCCCTTTACCCTCGTGAGGTAAATTGAATGTTATGCACTTCTCCACCAGCTCCTCTCTTTTCATTTTTATATATTCAGCCATGGTCACTCACTCTTTGCCACACACTCTTTGCCAGTCACTCTCACAAGTAATCTTGTTTTGTTATTTCTGTTTGCCACACCACTGTTGGGGATTCTCTAGTATTCGTATCTGGATTCTCTGTTGTTCGTATCCCACCGCTGTGCTACCACCACATATGACATCCTTCCCTGGCTCTCCCTGTCAGGTTCCTACCTGCTCGTGGTTACTGCCTGTCACTAGGCACCACCAGGGACTCCACCAGTCCGGACTGTCCTTTTTTATGGTTTCTCTCCCCGCTCTAGCATAGACCTCACCAGATCCCCCTGCTAGGCAGCACCACCAGTCACGTCCTATAACCCATATTCGCAGAGACTCTGCCTGAGTCTCTCTATCAGGTTACCTCTGTGACTGCGTGCTTAAGCTGTCCCAATCCCTTTGTATCAATGCAGATAATTCTGGTTTGCTCTGGATACTTGTGGTGTTATATTTCCCTTCCCCGCTGCCACCATTTGTTATCCTTCAGCCTTGGTATTTACCTTACCCTCCCTTCTGGTCTGTGAAACTCCAGCCAAGGATCAGGCCTTTGGTAAACCAAAAGTACTTATTAAATAACAAAGATAACAAGATTACTTTAAAAGGCACTTAAGCATATGGTTACATCTATTCCTGAGGTACTGGTCTTAGTATTAATCCGAACTCCACACTCTCCTCTCATAAACCCACCAAACAACCCTCTAACGTCCACACTCCACCTCACATCCACCTTCCACCTCACATCCACCCAGATTTACCTGACATCCTTCCATTTATACTGTCAGCCATTTTAAACATTCAGCCAATCATCCAGCATTCTACTGCCCATTCACTCCCCCCTCCTCTTTCATTCCACTTACCATGTATCTCCTATACAAACAGCACTTACCATATATACACTAATAGAAGAACATCACACTGACCAACCCACTATTATGAATGGGGCCATACTATTGTGGCTCCTTTTCCATTGTGCTGTTGCTCTGTGCAAAGAAGCCCCCTGTATCCATATATAAAGCTGAAACTGGGCCCTCACATTTCCAATATCCTGCTTACCCAACACATTTAAACATTCCTACATCTCATGTTTAAGACTAATCATTAAGTTAGCTTTAAAATGGACGTTAGCACACAAGCAAACAGTAATCTTCTAATCTTATACGTGGAGTTTAAATTTGCTGTTAGCAAATAAATGGCTGTATTCCATAACAAATATCTGAATTTGCAGATATGCACAAATTTTAATCCCAGCCTGCAAACTTGTCGCACCACCACCACCACCAGAATGATGATGTGAGATAAGACACAGTATTATTTGGGTTCACAGACACAACTTTATTAACTATAAACCAGGATCCAATTATGAACCTGAATACAAATCAGAGCAAGTGCAGGCTTCTAGCCAAGAAGACTGTGGAAAATGTCTCTGACAGTCTCCTGATTGGCAATACCATTCTAGTTCAAAGCTCCAGATCTAAGAAAATTATGGATCTGTCCTTTTTGTTCCCCACCCATCATAAAGTTGGGCCAAGAAGTCCCTGTATGCTTTACCTTACCCCTGCAAGAAAACAGTCAATGGGGTAAGGCTCCCAAGACCAAGGGCCACCCCTTTCCCATCCCCTCAATCTGGCAAGCAATGAGGGGTAGTTTGAATAGGTAAGTGTTCCTTGACTCTCCAGATGCGTACATCTACACCTTGAGTTCCCCTACCACTCACCAGTCATGGCCACCCTAAACATGAACAGTAAGAATAGGCAAAAAAGATGTCCAGATTGTAATCAGAGAAATCCAGAATACTTTCTCAGTCCTCAAAAGAGAGTGCTTAACTATTTTCCCTTACTGCAGTTCAGGGTAGTCATTCTGGGAAGGGAGATGTCAAGCAGGAGGTAGGGTCACCTTATAAAGGCATTCATCTTGCCATCCCCCACAAGCCTGATCTTCCGGAATTTGAATGCCAGCTCGACCCATATGTTGTCCCTCCCCAGTTGGCACTGGAGCGACATAATCTTGTGATTTTTTTTAAAAAAAAGTCAAAACAATTATAATTTAAATTAAGATCTTATTCAAAATTCATTTCAGTCAAATCAGTCTTGAACTTACAAAGGTCAATTCATAACCAAAGGACTGTCATCCTCCCTCTAATTCTGAAGTACTTATGTAGGAAACTTAATATGTAGCAATATTGCCAAATTTCAAGCACACTGAATTGAGTGAAGTCTTAAATAACAGGAACTTGAAAATATATTTTTTTTCTCTCTGCTTTGATCTTTTCACACCAGATCCTGCAAAAGACTTTTTGTCATTTTTGTTGCAAGTTCATACATTTTTCCTTCATTAAATATTTCAATGATCGTTATCAGATGTTTCTTTTCATTCTGTTATTATCAGATGAACTTTCAAACTGACAGAGCAGAAAATCGTATCTTTTTATTCCAGATTAATTAATACACAATAGGTATATATATATGAGATATTGTACTGCCCTGCACATCTGTAAAAATGCAAACATAATTTAGGTTGGTCTTTCACATTCCAATCCACTTCTTGTGTAGCTTGGAAGAATTTGGTAACGTGCCTCTGAGCATATGGTGAGTGGTCAGAGAGGTCAGGTTTCCTGCACCCCTAGTGCTGCCCAATTTCCCTGCTTTTTAAAGTTTGATAGAAAAATCTGATGGCTATAAGTACTGTTATGAGCATGGGGGTTGGAGTGGATGATCCCTGTGGGCCCCTTTCCAGCCTCTGATTTGGAATCCTGTGCCTTGGAATGAGGAACTCTCTGCTGGTCAAATGAGTCTTTTGTTAACCAAATAGAGTGGCCAGCTAAGATAATGGGCAAATCAGTTGCCCAGCAATGGTGAATGGGCCAGGAAGACCCCTTTTGTCACTGAAACTCTTCAGGAGAGCATCCTCCCCCTTCCTGGAGCCCAGCAGAGACTTGTAGTTTGAGTGGTGTCTAGAGAATGCTTGGAAATTGAAGGCAGGCAGAGAGACTGGCTCTCTGCACCATGGCATTTGGGGTGCCTCCTGCAACCCAGATGGAAAAACTGGATATTGGACTGCTGATGCCTGGAACCCCTCCATCTTAAGCTCAGGTTGGAATGTGTGTAAATAAACAAACCATATTTCATAAAGACACTGCAGTCTCCGCTGACCTTCTTCCCAAAGGAAACCAAACCCTTGAGGAGTGCAGGGACACTGGAAATCTCACCACTCGGAGACTGGGGAGGTGCGCAACAGTACATTCTTAAAGTGCAAGGTGGATTTTTTTGCCTATTAGTGAATTTCTCTGCTTTTTAATCAGGGAGGTAAGAAATGGGATCCTGTGCAAGTTTGCTGACTATGGATTGATCATTTGCATGCTTATTGAGTTTAGTGGGATTTACTCCCCTGCAATCATGCTTCAAAACTGACCACAAGGGATGGGGAGGGGAGGAAGGACAGAGGGGAGGAGGGGGAGGGGAGCAGGCAGTTTTGATAGGCTTATTGAATTCAGTGGGATTTACTCTCATGCAATCATGCTTAGGATAGGTAACACTGACCATTGGGAGGGACAGAGGGAGAGAAGGAGGGCTGGAGTGGGCAGGGGAGGAGGAAGAAGGAAAAGGAGCATGGAGGAAGAAGGGAGAGGAGAGGGGGAGGAGAAAGGCAGGTCTGATCATTTGCATTCTGATTGAGTTCAATGGGATTTACTCCCGTGCAATCATGGTTAGGATAGGTAAAGCTGAGCATGGGGGACGAGGAGGGGAGAGGAGAGGGAAGCAGGATGGGAGGGGAGAAGGCAGCAGAAGGAGTAGGCAGGGGAAGGAGGGGACTGGAAGGGAAGGGGAGAGGGAGGAAGGAAAGGGAAGGGGCAAAAGAGAGGTGATGGGAGGGAGGAGGGCAGGTTTGATCATCTGCATGCTTATTAAGTTCAGTGGGATTTACTCCTGCACAGTCATGCTCAGGATAGGAAAAAGTGACCCGGGGGAGGGAGGTGCAGGGAGGGGAGAAAGAGGGCAGGAAGGGGAGTGGAAGGGGAGGAGATTGGGTGGGTAGGCACTGCGGAGAGGGAAAGCCTCTTCCTTTCCAAAAGGAAAACATTGTGAAAGTATCATTGTTTTTCAGTGTTTCCCTCACCTTTTTATTCTACAGCAGACACATGTAGTCTCCCACCCAAATTTAAACTAAAGCTGTCCTTGGCCACATCCACACCAGACCTTTATTTCACTTTGGACAGTCACAGCTTCTGTCAAAGAATCCTGGAAAGTGTAGTTAGTGAAGGGTGCTGAGGGTTGCTAGGAGATGCCCTGTTCCCCTCACAGACCTTCAACTGGAGTGGCTGACTGTTAAACCACTCTGGCCATTGGAGCTCTGTCAGTGGAATAGGCAGGGCTGGTGCCATGCATGATTGGGCCCTTGGGTACCAGCCTGCCCCAGGCCCCCTGCTCCCAGTCCCTCCCTACAGACAGTGTGTGACAGTTCCACCTACTTCCTCTTTCTGTGAATGACTTCCCGCTGAGCGTACGGGTCACTGCCATCAACCAAGATGGTGGTGGAGGCTTCCCTTAGGGGTTGATACCCCCACCGCCATCTTTGTTAATGGCATGCATGCACACTATGTTGTGTGTACTCACATGCCTGCCATCAATCAAGATAGTGGTAGGGGCATCAGCTCTTTAGAGAAGCCTCTGGTGCCATCTTGGTTGATGGCAGGGCATTCACAGAAATGGAGGAGAGGTAGGTAGAGCAGGCAGGTGCCTCAGGGCCACATGGTCTATGGGGGGAGCTGGGAGCTCCATCTCTGTGAACTGCAGAAGGATCAACTCTTGACCCTGCCAAGGATCACAAAAGGGGAGACCTACCCCCACACCCTAAGTAGGGGCCCTTCAGGATCCCCCCTGGGCTGCAAGGGCCCTTGGCCAGGGCCCGACCTGGCCACTCTTTGGCACCAGCCCTGGGAATAGTAGTCTCCTCTCAGCACCCTTCAAAACTACACTTCACAGGATTCTTTGGGGTAAGCCATGACTGTCTAAACTGAAATAAAGGTTTGGTGTGGGTGTGGCCCCCTGATTAGCCAAGCCAAGCAGCTGGGAGTCTGGGATTTAGAACACTGGTTCTTATTGAGCATGCCTGGGCTTATCATTGAGTTCAATGCTAAATTTCATAAATTAATTAAAAAACAGCCAGGTATTTTGTAACTTTTAAACTGCAGAATATGAAAGTCAGCGTATGGGGCAAAATCAGTAATAAGATTACAGGTACTCTGTGAACATGGCTGATTTTTAATGAATTTCAACAAATTATGAGACCACTGACAGAAAAAATCCAACAGGAGTCTATTTTCTCTCTCTCTCTTTTTACACTTTGAACTCGCAATTCTCTCTGACTTTTCTGTGTATTGCCACAAATATTTAGAGGGTTTTTAAGCAAGCATTTCTGAATTCAGGAGTATATGTTTTGTAAGGTTTGTTTTAAAATGAGCTTATGGGAAGCATCAGAATTGCATGGGGGTATTTTCAAAGTAACATTGTGCAATGCAAAAAAATCCATGCTGGCTATAGTGTGTATATATATATATATATATATATATATATATATATATTCAACTCAACTACAATTTCACCTCCTCCTCTAGGATGCACACTTTAACATGGTGTTGAAGAAGCTGAGACCAATGCCGTCAGGAGTCTAGACCAAGAGGCTAGACTCCTAGCAGAGGCACCCAATGGTCAAAGCTGAAACACCAGACTAAGATGCATCCAAACTCAGAGGAAGGCAATGGTAAACCACCTCTGAATATCTCTTACCATGAAGACCCTATGAACAGACTATCCAAAATTCAACACGAGATAGTGCTGGAAGATGAGACCCTTGGGTCAGAAGGCACTCACCAAGCTACTGGGGAAGAACAAAGGACAAGTAAAAGTACAGTTGTGACTAATGACGCAGCGGGGTCAAAGCCAAAAGGAAGTCCAGAGGCTGATGCTCACAGATGCGAAAGGAGAGTCTGGAGTTCTACGACGTACACAGTAGGAACATGGAATGTGAGAAACATGAACCAGGGAAAGTTAGAAATTGTCAAGCAAGAAATAGAACATATGAACATTACAATACTCGGTGTGAGCGAACTAAAATGGAAGGAATGTGACATTTTCAATCAGGCAACTACAAAATATTTTATGCAGGAAATGAGAAATTAAGAAGAAATGGGGTTGCTTTAATAGTGAGAAGTGTAGCAAGAGCAATTAGGAGCTACAACGCAAAGTCTGAGCGAGTGATATCAATGAGATTAAACAGGAAACCTATCAACATAACCATCATCCAAGTCTATGCTCCCACGGCAAATACAGAAGAGCAATTGGAGAGATTTTATGCAGAAGTACAGGAAGAAATTGATCACACACCAAAACAAGATGTGCTGATAATCATGGGGGATTGGAATGCAAAAGTAGGGAACAGAGAAGAATTAGGAATTGTGGGAAAATGGGGCCTAGGAGACGGAAATGAAGCAGGAGAAAGACTTACTGAATTCTGTGAAGCCAATAATTTGTTTCTTGAGAACACATCTTTTGATCAACCAAAAAGATGACTGTACATGTGGACATCACAAAATGGTCAATATAGGAATAAAATTCATTATATAATTGGTAGCAGAAGATGGAGAAGTTCCATACTTTCTGCAAAAACAAGACTAGGAGCAGACTGCGATACAGATCATAAACTGGTAATATCAAAAATCAGAGTAAAGTTAAGAAGAACAACAAAGCAATCATAATCCCAAAATACAATTTAAATAACATCCCAGAAGAATTTAAAGATCAAATAAGGAACAGATTTGAGGCTATAAATTTAGTTGATAGAGAACCAGAACTATGGATTGAAGTCAGAGACATTATCAGGGAAGAATGCAAAAAGACAATGCCTCTTGTTAAAAAGAGAGAAAGACCTCAATGGATGACTGAAGAAACTCTTAAAATGGTTAAAGAGAGAAGGAAAGCAAAAGCAAAAGGAGATAGAAACACAGTCAGAACCCTAAATGCAACAATACAACGACTAGTACGTAGGGACAAAGAGAACTATTATAATAATTACTGTGTAGAAATAGAAGAGGACAACAAAATGGGAAGAACAAGAGCCCTGTTCCAAAAGATTGGAGAAATGAAAGGGAAATTTAAACCAAGAGCAGGGATGTTGAATAACCAACAGGGAAACACACTGAATGACCGAGATGAAATAAAAGGAAGATGGAAGCAATACACTGAAGAATTCTATAAAAGAGATGGAACTATCCTGAACTTCTATCGCTCAGTAGGTGGCAACCTAGTCTCCCCGGCTTTAAAAATATTTCAAACCAAAGTTGTTCCTATGATGCAATATGGAGCACCTATCTGGGGATGGGAAAACCCTCTACTTGACCAATTAGAGATAGTTCAAAACAAATTTCTAAAAAAAACTTCTGCTTTTACCATCAGCGACCCCAGCGGCGCTAATTCGGGCCGAGACAGGGATTTCATCAGTTAGGGCAAAAATTCATTCAACTCTGGTAAATTTTTGGAAGGCGAATAAGCAATCTTCCCCAAGGCAAATTTTGAAAATCAGCTCAATAAGTGTATGGTCGGACAAATTCTGGTCTGCCCAACTAACAAAAATTTGCCAACTTTACCACATAGACCCTAAAGCCCTACAAGACCCTTCTAACAAAACCAGCTTCACGGAGGTTCTTCTCCGGCATACTGCTTGGATGGATAGGCTAACTATAATAAATTCCAATTTCACACGATGGTATAGTCTTTCAAATCAGATCAAAACAAAGCGAACTATTTAGATTTTCTTACAGCAGTAAATCTTCATCACGCCTTCACAGCTTTGAGATTCCAATCAATGCCTTCGGCATACCTGACTGGCAGATATAACGGGACCCCCCGTGCCCAAAGACTGTGCATCTGTGACGCTCCCGAGGTGGAAGATCTTCCACACTACTTGCTAGAATGCTCCCTATACAAACACCCCCGGTCAAAATTCCTGGACGAGGCGCTGACACATGTGCCCGTAGACCTACTCTCGCGTATTTCCTTCCTTCTCTCAGACAGGGACCCAGGCATTACATACAGGGTGGCTTTATTTGCCCTAGCAGCGCAGAAATTACGGAAGAAACGTATAGAGGAACTAGGACTTACTGTCTAGATAATACATGCTGCTATACTGATTGTCATAATAACAATGATTTTAATTGTATTTTAAATATGTTTACCTGATAGAAAATGTACCATTTATTTTATAGTAATAATATTTAAGATCCCAATTGTAATTTTAAAATGATTCACCTCATTAAGTGTATGACCTGTTTAAGGCCTATGGCCAGACAGTAATAAATGATGATGATGATAAAAGAGATGCCAGGATGACAGATTCATTCAGGGAGGAACCGTATGATGAAGAACCAGAAAGTTTAGAATGCGAGGTGAAAGCTGATCTTAAAATACTTGGAAGAAACAAATCACCAGGAATAGATGGCACACCAATAGAGTTACTACAAGCTACTGAGACTGAATCTGTCCAAATTTTGACTAAAATCTGTCAAGAAATATGGAAAACTAAACAATGGCCCACAGACTGGAAGCGTTCCATATATATCCCAGTTCCAAAGAAAGGGGATCCCAGGGAATGCAGTAATTATTGAACTATTGCCTTAATATCCCATGCAAGTAAAGTAATGCTCAAGATTCTAGAACAAAGGCTCTTACCAGATATGGAGCGAGAAATGCCAGACGTCCATACTGGATTTAGAAAGGGAAGAGGCACCAGAGATCATATCGCAAACATACGTTGGATAATGGAACGGGCCAAGGAATTTCAGTAGAAAATCACCCTGTGCTTTATAGATTACAGCAAAGCCTTTGACTGTGTAGATCCTGAAAAACTATGAAATGTTTTAAAAGAAATGGGGGTGCCACAGCATCTGATTGTCCTGATGCTCAACCTATACTCTGAACAAGAGGCTACTGTAAGGACAGAATACGGAGAAACCGACTGGTTCCCCATTGGACAGGGTGTGAGACAGGGGTGTATTTTATCACCATATTTATTTAATCTATACGCCGAACATATCATACAGAAAGCAGGATTGGACCAAGAAGAAGGAGGTGTGAAAATTGGAGGGAGAAATATCAATAATTTAAGATATGCAGATGATACCATACTACTAGCAGAAATCAGTAATGATTTGAAACAAATGCTGATGAAAGTTAAAGAGGAAAGCACAAAAGCAGGACTACAGCTGAACGTCAAAAAGACTAAAGTAATGACAACAGAAGATCTATGTAACTTTACAGTTGACAATGAGGACATTGAGCTTGTCAAGGATTATCAATGCCTCGGCACAGTCATTAACCAAAATGGAGACAATAGTCAAGAAATCAGAAGAAGGCTAGGACTGTGGAGGGCAGCTGTGAGAGAACTAGAAAAGGTCCTCAAATGCGAAGATGTATCATTGAACGCTAAAGTCAGGATCATTCAGACCATGGTATTTCCGATCTCTATGTATGGATGTGAAAGTTGGACAGTGAAAAAAGTGGATAAGAGAAAAATCAACTCATTTGAAATGTGGTGTTGGAGGAGAGCTTTGTGGATCCCATGGACTGCGAAAAAGACAAATAACTGGGTGTTGGAACAAATTAAACCAGAACTATCCCTGGAAGCTAAAATGATGAAACTGAGGTTATCATACTTTGGACACATAATGAGAAGACATGATTCATTAGAAAAGATAATAATGCTAGGAAAAACAGAAGGGAGTAGAAAAAGAGGATTTTATCTTAATTGTTTTTAGATTTTTAATGTCTAGGTATTGTATGCCTATTTTGCACGTCGCCCAGAGTGGCTGGACAGCCAGCCAGATGGGCAACTAATAAATTCAATAAAAACAAATAAATAAATAAATATGGATTGATTCCATAAAGGAAGCCACATACCTGAACTTACAAGATCTGAACAGGGTGGTTCATGACAGATGCTCTTGGAGGTCGGTGATTCATAGGGTGCCATAAGTCGTAGTCGACTTAGAGGCACATAACAACAACAAACCACTTCACCTAGTGGAAGGACTAAAGCGCATCCCTGCCTTCAGTGACTCACGTAATGCAATGTAAAGTGAAATTTTTCCACACTGGGATCCATATGTGAAATAGCACATTTTGTTCAATTCTTCCCCTCCTCTTGGATATTTGTTGTTGTTGTTATATGCCTTCAAGTCGATTACGACTTATGGTGACCCTATGAATCTTTTTTGTATATATTCATAGGGTTTTCATGGTAAGAGGTATTCAGAGGTGGTTTACTATTGCCTTCCTCTCAGTCTATGGCACCTGGTATTCCCTGGCGGTCTCCCATCCAAGTACTAATCAGGCCTGACCCTACTTAGCTTCTGAGATCAGATGAGATTGGGCTTGTTCAGGGTAGTATGGCCGTAGCCTCTTAGATATACTGACATGTAAATAATGACCCTGCTTGATGTTCCAAGTGGCAACTGATGTGCCTATCAGTGAGCAATCTATTTGTAAGTATGTATTCCAGCTTACGAATTCATCAGATATGCTTCTTCTTTTAGTGTTGCTTGTCCTCACCAGACCCTAAAACCATACTCATTGAAATTAATAGGACTTAGTCATATCTAGCTAAGGGGAGGATCTCATATGAGTCATATGAGGCATTCCATTATCTTACTGATGCATATAATACAATTTCAGCTGAAATTCATTATGTTGCCATGTAAAACAGGTTATGTTTGAAGATGACACCAATTGCATGTTGTTGACAGTAATGCTTCACTGATTCCCAGAAGGGATTCCAAACTCATTACTGGATTTTTTTAAAAAAGCTACATGGCTGGTTAAAGAGCAAGGGTGTTTATCTCTATGTCCTGACTAGAATGAATGGTAGCTACAAAGTAATCAATACACATAAATCAAAGCAAAGATAAAAATGACTCGTAGTTTATTCTTTAAATAATTACTGTGGTGGGGGAGCCAGAGAGAGAGAGAGAACGTAATGCAATACACACCACCATACTGAAACCTAGATAGGAGACTGTAGTCTTTCCATATTCATAGGGTTTTAGGTGGATATTAAAGCTGAGTATCTAAATCAGGTGTGAGGAACTTTTGGCCCTCCAGATGTTGCTCAACTACAACTCCCATCAACCCTAGAAGGCATGTCAAATAGCTAGGGATGATGGGAGTTGTAGTTCAGCAACATCTGGATGGCCAAAGATTCCCCACACCTGATCTCAATGACTATTTTAAATGACTATGTAGAAAACTGCTCTGTATGAAACGTAGATCATGTGTAGCAGTCTCCGCTCTGAACAGCTGCAAGTGTTTTTTCCCCTTGTTCATATACACTAATGCTGTGTCAAAATATGTCCTTCAGTTTCTCAAAAGGTTTTTGTTTTTGTCCTGAAACATGGGCTTCCATTTTTCTGCTTAATTCCCAGGACATTAATTCAGAATTTATTTCTGTGTGGCCAGGTTATGAGGAGGCTGAGGATGGTGCATGAGTTTCTTTTTAGTAGGGATTTCTCCAGCACTTTGCAGCCTTCCTACCTGCCTGAGCTTTCTGATATGAAAAGGATCAGGGGAGGAGGAAACCTCATGATGTCTTTCCCTGGCTTTAAATGAAGTGTGGGCACCCTGGAAGGCTGCAGACTGCAGATAACTGGTGAGATAATTTGTTGAATGAAAGCTTCCCAGAAAGTGGGCCACTGTTGCTTAGCAGGAGGAATTGGGGAAAGAGCAAGGTGGCAGGGAGGTCTGCAGGATGTCAACACATCAGCAGAGTCAATCTGGTACTTCTGCAGGTGTGTATGCACTTTGCTGACCTTCTCCAAAGGAAGGATATTGCTAAAGGAACCTAGGGAAATTTGAGAGAAGTTGAATGACTTCTTTGATCAGTGTTCACTGTGGAAAATGTGCAGATACACAAACCTAATTTTTTTGAGGGAGAAAACTACACTGGTTAATCATGGCTGTAATTCAGCACAATCATATGACACCTATTTTGAAGCAATTATATTTCAAAATGTACCATACTTCCTAGCCCACTTCAAGATGCAGGCTCATTCTGAGTGCACTGGTGAAGTGCTATAGCTCAGTGGTAGAGCCCATGCTTTGCATGTAAAAGGTCCCAGGTTCAATCCCTGATGGCTCTAGATAGTTTGAGATATGAGAAAGACTAACTGAAGAGCTGCTGCTAGTCAGGGTAAACAATATACTCAATATAGGGCAGCTTCTTACTTTCTCTCCAGGTAGGTTAACATTTTTGGGACCACTTTACGTATTACCTCATCCTCTTAACCAATTCCACCTTCTGGTCAATTTCCCAAAGCTTTGGAATCCACAATGTATGTTTATGTGCAAGGAAAGTTGTGTGCTTATCTAGGCAGTGTGCTGCCTTTACTGCCCCTGTAGAAACTAGGCTTCCCTGGAGCAATGCAACCATCAGTGCACCAACATTACGTTTGGAAGAGAACTCTGGGGAAATAGGCAGGGTTTTCTGCTCTATATGCCCTTCTGAATTAAGCCAAGGACAGCTTGCTTCTCACCCATCTTAAAGTGAAGCAGTTAATTATTAAAGTTGTTAAAGTTAATGAGTAAACAGGCTAACAAGCCTGGTTGAGGAAGATCAGGAAAAAGTCCTGTCTCATTGTTTTTGGATTTTTTAAAGTGTCAAATACGTAGATAGTTCTGAATGTTGGAATTGTATACTTGGATTGTTAAAAGGCTTTTGAAAAACTTCTTAATCAAAGACTCCAGAATAGGTTTAGATAAGAGCTCAGATCCTCTTACGAACCAGTAATTGGTTAAAAAATATGAAGCAAAGAACAGAAATATAGATAGGTTTCATACCAGAAAAACAAAACAGCAGGATCCAGCAAAGATCTGTATTAGGACTGGTGCTATTATCATTCAGAAAGGATCTGAAGGCAGCTTTGGGTTCCAGCAATGCAGAAAGGGAAAAAAAATGATGATGGGCAATGCAGGAGGATAGCACCAGCAGAACAGCACTGGAGGGAGGGAAAATCCTAAATGGTGAAGGCTAATATTTATTAGAAGATCCAAATGTTGATGTGTTTCAATCAAAAGGTTCTTCTTCAGAGAAATCATTATTATGTAAATGTAATACCAGAATTAAATAATGTTTTGCTCAAAAAGCATAGTGGTTTAAGGTTTTTTTAAGAAACACTTGTTTTCTCTGCAATTTGTTTTATTATTATTATTATTATTATTATAGTAATACTACTACTATTACTACTACTACTACTACTACTAATAATAATAATAATATGTATGAATCACTTCCCATCAGGCATCTCAAAGTGATTTACAATATGACAACATATATAAAACAGCTACTTATATAAAAAAATAAAATTGCATATATATATACATACAATTTTTTTAAAAAAACATTAAAATATAAAAACATTTTAAACAGTAGCACATGCATAAAATCAATTCAATTTCAGCTACAATGGGGCAGAGCCCGGTGGGGCAGAGCAGCTATGCTAGCTTGTTGGTCACTGTTGCTTACCAGAAGAAACAGAAGAGGGAGGGTTGAGGTGCAGAGTTTGGCACTGTGTGGGCATGTGGGATCCAATCCAGTGCTCCCACCTTTGCACCCACAGAATGCCACCCTAACTGATTATTCCCCTCCCCCCTCCAGTTCATGGCAGTGGCTCTGTTGACAGGAGGCCAGGTCTGTAGTGCCCCCACCCCCGCTGGCAACTACTGCCCTTGATTTGGTCCTTTCTTGCAGATAGATAGATGGATAGATGGATAGATAGATGGATAGATAGATGGATGGATGGATAGATAGATGGATGGATAGATGGATAGATGGATGGATAGATGGATGGATAGATGGATAGATAGATAGATAGATAGATAGATAGATAGATAGATAGATAGATAGATAGATAGATAGATAGATAGATAGATAGATAGATAGATAGATAGATAGATAGATAGATAGATAGATAGATAGATAGATAGATAGATAGATAGATAGATAGGGAATCTGCAGCATAGACATGGCTGCTAATAAAAAGAGCACTGTTGTGTTGCTGTAATTTTAATATACTTCCATAAATTATTATGAAAGTGATGTGACTTAATTAAAAAACAACACACCCATTTTCCATATGGCAACAGTTGGCAGGGCTATGAAGAAAAAGTAGGTCATATCCAATGTATAACATTTGCAATAGGCTGCTCCTTATTTTCTCTGTGTCTTTGGTCCCAGCATCTTCAGTGACCAGGTGATCATGCTGGCTTTAGATTCTTCCTTTTCCAGTGCTTTCAAATTGTGTTTCTCCACACCCCCTTTCTTTCCTGCATCTGCTCATCAAGCAGAACGTTTTACACAATCTGATTAGACAGTGTTAACAAAGCATTTATGCAAACTGCTTCTATAATCACAGTGTAGTCTGCCATTTCAACCATTATTATTGCTTTGCCAATAATGGGAAGAAAAAAAGGGACCACTTTTGTGTTACACATCAATTATTTGTTAAAGAAATTTTAAGATCTCAGTACCTGAGCAAGGGATTGAAAGAACAGGCTACATTTTAAAACTGATGTTGTCAGTAATGATATTCAAGGGACCAGTGAAAAGCTTGTGCCTTTTAAACAAAACAAAACCCTGTGGGCAATCCCAGTTATGTTACCAATTATTTATCTGCTTGTCCATCTACCTTTTGTTGCATGCATATTTTTCACAGTATGAACGTCTTAAGGCCCACATAGATATTTGTTCAGTGGATCACCAAATATCTCTTACAGAAAAGAGAAAAAGAGGAATAACAGTTGATAATGGGACCGCTGCAATCTTCACCACTCCACAGCAACCACTGTGCCCAGTAGAGGAGAGGCAGATATCCACAGCAATTATTTCAGCTTTGCTGATAATAAACTGTTGGGCAATTTGGTCAGTGCATTTGCTGACAGATTTGTTTTAACCGTGTCAACTTGCAGGCAGAGACCCAGTGATGGCCTCTGTGTTGTAAGGAACAAAGGAATAAGGCTACTGGAGGGGGGGGGATCATCCTCTCATTTCTTTTAGTAATCCTTATTTCTTTTGTTAACAGAAGGCATTTTTATCTTATCTACAGTCACATCCTTCTTCTCCATCAGCTTTAATGCCTTCAAGAGAAGCTGCACCAAGCGAAGAATCCCCTAAGTGGATACACTGCGCTTTGCAATTCCAGTTGTCCAGCTTCTTTGAAATGTAGAAACAGGGCCACTGCTCATGCTTAATCAACCCTTTTGATAAATGAAGCTGTTACTTAAGGTGCCTAATTGGAAAGCTCCATCCTCTATGCCCCAAGCTGTGAGACCTCTATTGGTTGTTATTCAAATCCTCACCCAGATGAGTTTTATTGTGCCTGCCCGACCCTTGTTGCTTAGCTGAATCATACCTTCAGTTGGGCCTGGGGAACAACAGGCATTTTGACCATGAATTGTGCTGAGGACCCAGTCATCCTGCTTAGCCAACTGGCATCCTGGCATAATGAGCTCTCTTCTTTTAAGCCGCGGTGGGGGACCTGTGGCTCTCTAGATGTTGCTAGAACCAACTCCCATCAGCCTCAGCCAGCATAGCCAATGGTGAGGGATGGGAGCTGTAGTCCTGCAATATCTGCAGGCCCACAGGTTCCTCACCACTGATTTACACCCAACCACTGATACGAGGTTTTTGTTGTTGTTGATTTCTTGATGCCTACCCTACTCATGGTTAAATCTGACTATGGTCTTCAGTTACCTGCTGCTTTATTGCAGAGCTGAAAAGGATATTCACTAATAGGCAAAAAACCTTGCAGTTTAAGAAGAACATATCTATAGCCCACAGATATTTCTATCAAACTTTAAAAAGCAGGGAAATTGGGCAACTATAGTGAATAAACCAGGGGAGCAAGAGACCTGACCTACTCTCTGAGATATTGGACTCCTCTACAAATTGGTCAAAATGCAAACAAATTTGGGTTAGTCTTTCACAGTCCAATCCACTTTCTGTGTAGCTTGGAAGAATTTGGTAACATGTGGCTCTGAGCATATGGTGAGTGGTGGCAGTACCTGCCATCTCCAAAGATGGAGAATTACATTTTTGTATGTTTGTTGGTTTTTTACTTTGCTTCATTCCTGTGTAGCTATTGTTTCTACAGAGAATCTAATCTAGAAATTTTATTTCTCTCATTATTCATCCTAGAAACCTGTGTCAAATTTATTTGTATTAATTTCAAAGCCTTTTTATTGCTCAGTGTCATATGATGGTGAAGACAGCCTTTTGTGTTTCAAATTGGAGGTTATGTTCTATTTCTATTTTGGGTGGATTAACAGTTGAATCTGAAACTGCAGTTTGATGTAAAATCAGACTGATTACAATATGTTGCTCCTTCAGGAATGACTCTAGCTGTTAGAAAAAACAAACTTAGCCTGCCCAAAATGCATGTTTTCAGGCTGCTATGTTGAAATCACTTCATTTAAGGCAAGGTGGGCATGGTTAATTAAAAACATAGAGCACACCTAGAATATATTTCACCTCCCACTGAAGGTGGTTATGCAAACTGAGACACTCCTGATGTCCACTGGAGACTATTATGCAGAATAGTCAGTGCCATTATTCCATAATTATTTCTGGACTTTTTTTAGTGTAATGTTTGCAAAGTGTTGCTGTACTTCACATATTTACAGAAATAGAAGCAAAAGAAAATGATTTCCTATAGGAAACTTCACTGAAATTGCAAAGTAAACCAGACATATTTAAAGTGACTTTCTGAACTATTGTCTTAATAATGTTGCTTCCTCCCTGCTAAAACAAGATCAGCACAGGACATGTCTTTCTATTATTTGGGCAGATTGCAGGTGTTGTCACCACTCACCATATGCTCAGAGGCACATGTTACCAAATTCTTCCAAGCTACACAGGAGGTGGATTGGACTGTGAAAGACCAAGCAAAATTGTGTTTGCATTTTGACACATTTGTAGCGCAGTCCAATATCTCAGAGAGGAGGTCAGGTCTCATGCTCCCCTGGTGCATTCATGATAGCTGCCCAATTTCCCTGCTTTCAAAAGTTTGATAGAAATAGCTGTGGGCTATAGGTACGTTCTTAAACCATGAGGTTTTTTGCCTATTACAGAATTTCTCTGCTTTTTAATCCAGGAGGTAAGAAATGGGATCCTGTGCAAGCTTGCTGAAAATGGATTGATGATTTGCATGCTTATTGAGTTCAGTGGGATTTACTCTCCTGCAATCATGCTTAGGATAGGTGAAAGTGACCACAGGGGATGGGGACAAGGGGAGAAGGAGGGAGGGGAGGAAGAGTGGAGAGGAAGAGGGGGAGGGGAGGAGAAGGTTTGGTCATGTGCATGTTTATTGAGTTCAATGGCATTTACTCCTGTGCAATCATGCTTAAGATAGGTAAAACTGACCATGGGGAGGAGGAGGGAGAGGGGAGGGGGAAAGAGGGGATTGGAGGGGGAGGGGATTAGAGGAAAGGGGCAAGAGGGAGGAGATAGGAAGGAGAAGGGAGCGTGGGTTTGATCAGTTGCATACTTTTTGAGTTCAATGGGATTTATTTCTGTGCAATCATGTTTGAAAATGGAAATGGACTTCCTTCAAGTGGATCCCAACTTATGGTGACCCTATGAATAGGGTTTTCATGGTAAACAGTATTCAGAGGTGGTTTTGCCATTGCCTTTCTCTGAGGCTGAGAGGCAGTGACTGGCCCAAGGTCACCCAGTCAGCTTCATGGCTGTGTGGGGATTCGAACCCTAGTCTCCCACATCATAGTCCAACACTGACCTGGGGGCGGGGCAGGGACGGTAGGAGGAGGGGGAGGAGAGGAGATTGGATGGGTGGGCACTGGGCAGAGGGGAAGCCCCTTTCCTTTTCAAAAGAAAAACATTGTGAACAGTATCATTGCTTTTCAGCCTTTCCCCCACCTTTTTATTCTACAGCAGGCACATGTAGCCTCCCACCCAAATTTAAACCAAAGCTGTCCCTGGCCATATCCACACCAGATCATTATTTCACTTTGGACAGTCATGGCTTCTGTCAAAGAATCATGGGAAGTGTAGTTAGTGAAGGGTGCTGAGAGTTCCTAGGAGACGCCCTGTTCCCCTCACAGACCTTCAATCACAGCAGCTGACTGTTAAACCACTCTGGCTACTGGAGCTCTCTCAGGGGAATAGGAGTCTCCTCTCAACACCCTTCACAAACTACACTTCCCAGGACTCTCTGAGGGAAGCTATGACTGTCTCAAGTGTAATCAAAGTCTGGTGTGGGTGTGGCCCCCTGATTAGCCAAGCCAAGCAGCTGAGAGTCTGGCTTTTAGAACACTGACAGTTGGTTCTTACTGAGCATGCCTGACACTATGACTGAGTTCAATGCAAAATTCCTTAAATTAATGAAAAAACAGCCAGGCATTTTTAAAAAACTTTTAAACAGCAGAAGATAAAGGTCAGTGTATGGGGCAAGGTCAGTAACAGGATTACAGGTACTCTGTGACCATGGCTGATTTTTAATGAATTTCAACAGATTATGAGAACTCTGAGAGAAAGGAGTCCAAAAGGGCTTTGGGTTTTCTCTCTCCCTTTATATTTTGAACTCTCAATTCTTTCTGACTGTTATGTTTATTGCCATGAAAATTTAGAGGATTGTTAAGCAAGCATTTCTGAGTTCAGTAATGTATATTTGTAAGGTTTTGTTTTGAAATGAGCTTATGGGAAGCATCAGAATGGCATGGGGGTATTTTCAATTTAACATTGCAGAATGTGAAAAATCCACACTGCCTATAGTGTACAGCCACTCTTGTGGCTGTATAATTTTTGTCAGTTACTGATTAACTAATATGAGCCAAGAGTCCCCTCTCCTTTTTAAGGGGTGGTGTCTTCTGTTGCTTCTTTGATCATTGCCAAATTTCAAAGGAGTTTACTACTGCCTAAGTTCTCTTTGTATTCTTCTCATAGAACTTTGGCCCTGGTGGTTCAGGTGTGTGTGTGGGGGGGGGGAGTGAAATAAATAAATAAATAAATTAAAATTGGTATCAGGCATGACTGCATTTTTCACTATCTGATTTAACTGATTAACAGGGTCCATAAGAAAATGGGTTAAGCTTCCTTATGGAGTAAAAATATTTCAAAGGCTGTTTTATAATTCCTTGTGCATTTGATAATTCCAAGTTTAATTATTTTTGAATTTCAAATTTGTATTTGTGTAAATTGCAGCATTTTCATACAGTTACAATTTACATACAATTCACTGTTTCTATTTATGCAGAGTGGGAGCACGTTCATGCTTCTAACTGTCAAGCTTGGTGGGGGGGCATGAGTATGCTTCCATTCTACAGGCATAATGATTGTATGGACACAGTCATTTGTGTTTGTTGTTTGGCCAGTTTAAAATAAAAATCAGGGTTTTGTGTGTGTGCGTGTGTGTGTGTGTTAATCTTCCTTTGTTTCAGCCTGTGACAAGAATTGCTCAGTGTCATTCTGAATTCTTCCTTTTTATTTATTTATAAAATTATTTCTATGCCACCTTTTGGGTCACAGTATCTTGAATGCACAGCCAATACAACAATCTAAACCAGGGATAGGCAGCATAGTGTCCTCCAGATGTTTTGAATTACAACTCATAGAATCAGAGTATCATAGAGGTGGAAGGGGACTATAAGGCCATGGAGTTCACCCCCCTACTTAATGCAAAAATCCAAATTAAGGCATGCCTGACAGGTGGCTGTCTAGCTGCCTCTTGAATGCCTCCAGCGTTAGAGAGTCCACCACCTCCCTAGGTCATTGGTTCCATTGTAGTACTATTCTAACAGTTAGGAAGTTTTTCCTGATGTCCAGTCGATATCTGGCTTCATGCAACTTGAGCCCATTATTCTGTGCCCTGCACTCTGGGATGATTGAGAAGAGATCCTGCCCCTTCTCTGTGTGACAATCTTGCAAGTAGTTGAAGAGTGCTATCATATTTCCTCTCCTCTCCTCTCCTGACTAAATGTGCCCAGTACCTTCAGTCTCTCCTCACAGAGCTTTGTTTCAAGTCCCCTGATCATCCTTGTTGCCCTCCTCTGAACCTGTTCCAGTTTGTCTGCATCCTTCTTAAAGTGTGATGCCCAGAACTGGTTGCAGTTCCCAAGATGAGGCTTAACCAGTGCTGAGTAGGGAGGAACTGGTACTTCACACAATTTGGATCTCCCATCAGCCCCAGCCAGCCCAGCCAATGGTCAGGGATGAAGCAGTCTATGACATGTGGAGGGCTCCACATTGCCTCACCCCGATCTAAACTAATAAAAATGAACAGTCCTGCTTTCATTGTTTTGTTGATGTTGTTTGTAGTCCTGCTGCTTCAACAAGTAAAATCTGGTTATATTTATCCTCACCGTACAAGGTGCACAACAGTACATCTCTCCTCCCCCTTGCAATGTGCTGTCAAGTGCTATTCATTTTAACATGGGCCTCACACTGATGTGCAGCCAACCCTTGGGAATACATATTACTATGATAGGAACATAAGTAGGTACCTTGTACTGAGTCAGAACATTGGTCAATCTAGCTCAGTATTGTTTACACTGACTGGCAGCAGCTCTCCAGGCCCTTGACAGAAGTCTCTTCCAGCCCTATGTAGAGATGCTGGGGAGTGAACCTGGAACCTTTTGCATGCAAAGCATATACTCTACTATGAACCACAGCTCTTCTGCTTCATTCAGTCACGCATCAATCAAGCCAGGGATGGCTAATCTGTGATCTTCCAGATGTTTTTGGACTCTAGCTCCCATCAGTCTCAGTCAGCATGGCCAATGGCCAGTGATGATGGCAGTTGTAATCTAACAGCTTCTTGAAGACCAAAGGTTACTCACCACTGCTCTATGGCTCAATAGCACATCATCTAGGGAGTCCTTCAGAAGTGAATAATCATACTGCAGATGTCAAATGAGCAAAACTGCTAATGCCAGGGCTGTGTCTGAGTGTTGCAATTTGGTATCCACTGTAATATTGCAAGGAATTCTGGGAACCACCAGATAATAATACGCTGCATCACTAGTGCTGATATTACTGAGAGCATTTATCGACAATTAAATTAGGCCTTACTGACAAATTAAAGGAACAAATTACCAGATCACCTGATGCCATGTGAAATTACTGCTCTTCTAACAAAAATATTTAACTTGTCCCTAAGATCAGCTTCCATCTCTGAGGACATGAAAGTGGCCAATGTAACACCAGTTTTGAAAAGGGGATCCAGGGGGGATCTGGGAAATTACAAGCTGCTTAGCTTAAGATCTAACCAGGACAGCTGGTAGAAATCATTATTAAATGTAAAAATACGAAGCATATAGAAGAACAAGTCTGTGAGGAGTTAGTCTTTTAGAGTGGCAGCACCTATGCTTTGGGACTCTCTGCCTATTAATAGTAGGCAGGTCCCCTGGTGGTGGTTGGTTGCTCCATGTTGGTGGGACAGTGGAATCTGCTCTGGGTTTTAGTCAGAAGCACCTCGGACAGGTCCTTGAAAGTATGTATTAAAACCCAGAGCAAATTCCACTGCCCCTACTGTCATGGAGCCACCAGCCGCCATTGCAGGCACTCTTGATATACTGTTTCAGATGCCTGGTAAAACTTTTTTTATTATTCAGCAAGTCTATCCAAATATATAATTTAGTTACATATATGTCTTTTTAAAAAGCTGATTTTATCTGTGTATTCTGGATAATTGTTTTATGCATATTGGTTAAAAGTTTTTTTTATTAAGCTGCTTGTACATTTTAAATAAACAAACAATAAATAAAGTATTTCTGAAGAATCAACAGGGCTTCCACAAAGTTAAATCCTTTTTAACTGGAGGTCTTTGAGAGTGTCAGTAAGCATGTGGACAATAGATGTTTTACATTTAGAATTTCAAAAAGCTTTTGATATAGTCCCTCACCAAAGACTCATGAGTAAGCTTATCTGTCTTGGGATAAGAGGACAGATACTCTTATGGATCAGTAACTGGTTGAAGAAAGGAAGCATAGAGTGGGAAGAAATGGACAGCTCTGAAAATGGAAGGATGTAAGAAACGGGGTCCTCCAAGAATCTGTATTTGGACTAGTTCTTTCCAACTTGTTCACAAATGATCTGGAGTTGGGGTGATGACAGACAAAAGGAAGTTAAACTATGAAACTAAGTTAAACTATGAAATTTGCTATAACAAGATGTAGTTATTTGTTTATTTATAAAAGTATTTATATACCGCCCTCTCACAAAACATAGCAGCAGTGTACAGCAACATAAAAACATTTAAAAGCAATACAAAATGATCATTCAAAGGACATTCAAAGGACAATACAAAAGACATTTTAAACAGCTTTAGGTAGTGATGGCCACTAACCAGAACAGCTTTAGAAGGGGTTAGAACAAATTCATGAAGGTTAAGGCTAGCTATGGCTACTAGGCCTGATAGTTATACCTCTACTGTTGGAGGTAGTATGCCTCTGAATACTGGGAATTGCTGGGAATGGCAAGTGGGGAGAGAGCTCTTTCATTCATGTCCTGCTTGCAAGCTTCCCATAGGGATGGGGCTGGCCACTGTGAGAACAAGATTTTGGACCAGATGGATCCGATACAGATCTTCTTATATTCTTAACACTAGCAATTATTCACATTGGTTGGTTATTTTATCGGCTGTACAATTGCTGTTAACAGAGTAGGTCTGCTGATTTTCAGCATCAGAAGAAAGTTGATTCCGGATTGCCCTAATCTCAGAGTTCCTGAGCTTAGAGCTAACTTCAGGCTAGATATAAGGTGAATGAAATATGAAAATGGAAGTAAGGAGTTGGTTGATAACATGAAAGAACTGCTACAAGTTGTTTTCCCCTCAGTTTTGTAACCATCTTTTATTTTCTGACCTGTACACTGCTAAAATTGATCACAACCCAATGTGGATTTAAGCATGCATAAACCAACTGAAGTCAGTGAGCATCATAAGAACATAAGAAGAGCCTGCTGGATCAGGCCAGTGGCCCATCTAGTCCAGCATCCTGTTCTCACAGTGCCCAACCAGGTGCCTGGGGGAAGCCTGCAAGCAGGACCTGAGTGCAAGAACACTCTCCCCTCCTGAGGCTTCCGGCAACTGGTTTTCAGAAGCATGCTGCCTCTGACTAGGGTGGCAGAGCACAGCCATCATGGCTAGTAGCCATTGATAGCCCTGTCCTCCATGAATTTGTCTAATCTTCTTTTAAAGCCATCCAAGCTGGTGGATCAGATCATACTGGAATGTAGCAATGGAGTATTTTTTAAGATACCCTGAAGTATGACCCACAAGTATGCATAATGTGAATCAGACTTCATTGACTTTAAAGTAAACAGAAAGAAAGAAAGTTACTATTTGAGACAGCTCAAATATAGCACTATATCCATTGATGATGGAATTTTGTTTTACACAATTAAACTCTTAGATTAATCTTCAGGGCCTGTAACATATGATCAGGATTTGATCAGAACCCTCCTGAAGTAATTTAGCACAAACTTCTTTTCTTGCTTGTTCTTGTCAATAGAAGAATGTCCCTGAGATTTATTTACTCTCTCTTTTGGTAGTGAGCTAAAAATTATCTTTGTAAACTTTCTGCTCCAATAAACAAACAAACAAACAAAAAACAATTATATGACTTCTGTGAAAAAAATGAATGTGCTTTTTTCTTTAGCTGACTATAAGTAGTGAGTTTGTACTAGCTGCTGTGCTAGAACTCTAATCCTTAACTAATGTTCATGCAGAGAAAACTGAATGAATGTAGGAGAGAGCAGCAGCATTGTGGCAGGTCCCACCCATGACCTACACAAGTTCATTAGAATATCTGCAGAACAATGATGGAGAACCTCAGGCCTGGGAAGCAAATGTATCCTACCAGACCTCTCTATTTGACCCTTGGGACTCTCCTCGGGCCACACACTTTCCCAAGTCACACCCACCAGCCCTGATTTGCTACCTCATTGAGTGCTTTCATCTTGCTAGAGTGTGTCAGTTACCTCTGAGAATGCTTCCTCCTTGCTTGGATGGAGAAGGAAGTGGAAGTGCGAAGAAAATGGCCTGCTGTACAAAGGTAAAATTAACATTTAATACTCTTCCCACTTTTGTCTCTAGCCCTATGTACCACTGGCATGTGACCCCTGGAAGATTTCCCAAAGGGGAATGTGAAAAAAGTTTCCCACCCATGTAGAGCGTTATCTACATATACAGGTGTTCACATTCACATTGTTGTTGTTGTTGTTATATACTACTTACATGCCATAATGGCTTCTAAGTGGTTTACAGGCATACAACCAATGATAAAATCCATATATAATTCAATATTCTGAATGAATGTCTTCTGTGGACCATGGAAGAGGGTTGTTGTCAGGTTCGGCTCTGCCCAGACCTTTAGCCTGAGATCTGCTCAGTGACAGAGCAAGGAGAGCAAGACCTTCCAACAGACTTTCACACTATCAGTGACCCTGAGGAGCTTGGCCACCTCAGCTTCAAGTATGGAAGTGCCCACAAAAGGTGCCTGGAATCCTGGCCAGTTTTCCAATTGCTGCTCACCCTCTCAGGGCCACAGGAGCAGACAGGAGCTTCAATACTGTCTCCAAAATGGCTGGCTAGCTGCACCTGAACCTACTTGGAAAGAAGTGGATGTGCATAGAAGCACCTGCCTGGCTAAGGGCTTGAATGAAAGCCAGGAAGGAGTGGAGCCTTCAGCTCCTATATAGGCTTCCAATCTGAGCTGTTTCATTGCTGAAACAACAGCTATCTTCCAAGCTCGAGCATTCCTGATGTGGGCAAATGGGGCATTTGCTTATGTACCCAGAGTGGCTTATTTCTGAAGTAATAGGTTGGGATCAAATTCCACCTAAAACTGAATCAAGGATGAAAGTGCAAGTGTGGCAAACTGGCAGGAAATGCATCAGATTGCTTATGTACATTGTTCCATCTGGCTCACAGGAACTACCATATTTCCTAAGTTATGTAATAATATACAGGCCCTGGATGTTTTAATATAAGCATATATCAACCAAAGCCACACATTATTATTATTATTATTATTATTAATAATAATAATATTATTATTATTATTATTATTATTATTATTATTATTATCTTGTTCCCCAAAGGTCTCCAAGAGACCTACAACATTGTTAAAAACAGAATAAAATATATCTTATCATAAAACAAAATAATAAAACAACAACCATAGAAATTTAATAAATAAATAAATAAATAAATAAACCAACCCCAGACAGCCACAGAAAGCTTTGGCAGCACACCAAAAGAAACAATATCACGGCAGTCTATCAAACTCCTGGGGAAAAAGATAAGCCTTTACCTGGCACCAAAAAGATGTGAGTGAAGGTGCTAGGTGGACTTCAGTGGGGAGTGCATTCCACAGATACAAGAGCCACAGCTGAAAAGTTCCTCTCCCTTGTCACCAACCTCTGAGTCTCCCACAGAGGGGGGACCTGAAGAAGGCCCACTGAAGAAGATCTAAGGGTCAATGTAGATTCCTATCGGGAGAGGTGTTGCAAAAGATATTGGTGTCTTGAGCTGTAAAGAGCTTTGTAGGTCAAACTCAGCACTCTGAATTGGGCTCAGATGCATACAGGCAGCCAGTGTAGTTGGAACAGAATTTGTGTTATATGCACCATTCGCTTTGAACATGTCAACAATTGGGCAGCCTCATTCTGCACTAACTGAAGCTTCCAAACCATTTTAAAAAGCAGTCCCATATAAAATGCATTGCAATAATCCAACCCTGAGGTTACCAGAGTATAGATTACTTTAGCCAGTTAATCCCTGTCCAGATAGGGTCACATTTGGGCCACCAGGTTATGCTGATGGAAGACACTCTGTGCCACCAAGGGCACTTATGCCTCAAGCGATGGCAATGGATCCAGGAGAACCCCCAAACTATGAACCTGCTCTTACAGAGGGAGTGTGACCCATATAGAGCCGGCCACACATCATTCAGCCTATCAGAGGAACCACCCACCAACAGCATTGTCTTGTCTAGATTAAGCTTCTGTTGATGGACCCTCATCCAGTCCATTATTGCAACCAAGCACTGATTGGGCACATGCAGAAGATGAAAAAGAGAAATAGAGCATACAGATGCGGACACACTCCAAAACTCCATATGACCCAACTCTGTGATTTCATGTAGATGTCAAACAACATGGGGGACAGAACTGACAATACTAGAAAACCACAGAACCAAGCAATGTTTCATGAGAACAGAGCCGGCCATCCAAGTAGGAATGGAATCACCATGATAAGGGCCCCCCAGCTCAGACAGTCGCCCTAGAAAGATACCATGGTCAATGGTACTAAAGGCTACTGAAAGATCAAGGAAGATGAAGAGAGTGATATAGAGAGTGACTGAGGCAATTTTCTTACCACAACCAGACCTGAATCCTGCTTGAAATGGATCTAGAAAATCTGCCTCCTTCAAGAGTACCTTGATCTGGTTGGCAACCACCTTCTCAAGAACCTTGCCAAGAAAGAGGATATTTGCCACTGGTCTAAAATTATTAGGATCTTCTGGGTCTAGGGAAAGCTTCTTGAGAAGTGGTCTTACTAACATCTACTTTAGGCAGCCCGGGACGACTCCAGTTTGGAAAGAAGCATTTATTTCCCTGGCCCATCCAACTGTCTCCTCCTTCCCAGATTTTATCAACTATGAACAGCAGTGGTCCAAGGCAGAAGTAGTTTCACAAACCCAAACAAGTACCTTGTCCTCGACCTCAGGCTACAGCAAATGAAACTCATCCAATGACATCTGACAAGAAAGCACTCCAGACACCTCACCCAGATAATCAAATCCCAGCAGATGAAAACAATCTTATCCTCAGAATGCTTAGTGAACATGTCACAGCGTGCTTTATATGGTTCTACCACCTCCCTAGGGCCAGTATGTAATAAGCCCCTAGCCACTGTAAACAGCTATTCTTGACAGCAAATTGAGGACACAAGGGAAGTGGAGAAAGAAGTTTTATTGATCACCTTTAGTGCCAGTGACTAGGCTGAAACACAAGTACATACCAGTGTCCGATTACATTCATTGGGAATTTTTATCCGGTTGCACTCAAGCCATCTCCCTGCTCACTTCACTGCTCTTATTTCCATGGTATACTGTGGAGCTTTGTGAACTTTGCCAGTTGGAAAAGGTGCAATTGTGTCTATTATTATTATTATTATTATAACAACAACATTTGTATACTGCCCCATAGCCAAAGCTCTCTGAGCAGTTTACAACAATTAAAAACATTAAAAACAAATATACTAATTTAAAAACACATCCTAAAATGCCTGGGAGAAGAGGAAAGTCTTGACCTGGCGCCAAAAAGATAACAGTGTTGGCGCCAGCTGCACCTCGTCAGAGAGATCATTCCATAATAATCCCTGTATTCCACATACCAGCCAGGGCTTCAACAGAAAAGCTGGCTATGTTAACCAGAAAACTTCTCAGAGCCCTCTGAAAACCAATAGGATCCATTAGTCTTTTGGGATGAACCATCTTAATAAGTCTCCCCCACCAGGTTTTACAGTGGGAAAAGACAAGTGTAGCTCTAAAGGTCACCAGATCTGACCATGACACAGGAACTGTTTTTATGTTCCACACCCTGTTCCAAAAGATTAGAGAAATGAAAGGGAAATTTAAACCAAGAGTAGGGATGTTGAATAATCAACAGAACACACTGAATGACCGAGATGAAATAAAAGGAAGATGGAAGCAATACACTGAAGAACTCTATAAAAGAGACGCCAGGATGACAAATTCATTTACGGAGGAACCATATGATGAAGAACCAGAAATTTTAGAATGCGAGGTGAAAGCTGCTCTTAAAATACTTGGAAGAAACAAATCACCAGGAATAGATGGCATACCAATAGAGTTGCTACAAGCTACTGAGACTGACTCAGTCCAAATTTTGACTAAAATCTGTCAAGAAATATGGAAAACTAAACAATGGCCCACAGACTGGAAGCGTTCCATATACATCCCAATTCCAAAGAAAGGGGATCCCAGGGAATGCAGTAATTATCGAACTATTGCCTTAATATCCCATGCAAGTAAAGTAATGCTCAAGATTCTACAACAAAGGCTCTTACCATATATGGAGCGAGAAATGCCAGACGTCCAAGCTGGATTCAGAAAGGGAAGAGGTACCAGAGATCATATCGCAAACATATGTTGGATAATGGAACAGACCAAGGAATTTCAGTAGAAATCACCCTGTGCTTTATAGATTACAGCAAAGACTTTGACTGTGTAGATCATGATAAACTATGGAATGCTTTAAAATAAATGGGGGTGCCACAGCATCTGATTGTCCTGATGCGCAACCTATACTCTGCACAAGAGGCTACTGTAAGGACAGAATATGGAGAAACCGATTGGTTCCCCATCGCAGAGAGTGTGAGACGGGGGTGTATTTTATTACCCTATTTATTTAATCTATATGCAGAACATATCATACGGAAAGCAGGACTGGACCAAGAAGAAGGAGGTGTGAAAATTGGAGGGAGAAACATCAATAATTTAAGATATGAAGACAATACCATACTACTAGCAGAAACCAGTAATGATTTGAAATTAATGCTGATGAAAGTTAAAGAGGAAAGCACAAAAGCAGGACTACAGCTGAACGTCAAAAAGACTAAAGTAATGACATTGGAAGATCTATGTAACTTTACAGTTGACAATGAGGACATTGAACTTGTCAAGGATTATCAATATCTTGGCACAATCATTAACCAAAATGGAGACAATAGTCAAGAAATCAGAAGAAGGCTAGGACTGGGGAGGGCAGCTGTGAGAGAACTAGAAAAGGTCCTCAAATGTAAAGATGTATCACTGAACACTAAAGTTAGGATCATTCAGACCATGGTATTTCCGATCTCTATGTCTGGATGTGAAAGTTGGACAGTGAAAAAAGCTGATAAGAGATAAATCAACACATTTGAAATGTGGTGTTGGAGAAGAGCTTTGCGGCCCAGGGGTGAAATAAGACACAGACACAATATGCATTGGGTTAAATAACGGGCCACTTGATTAACCAAATCCATATCAGAATAATGAACCTGCAGAGGGGAACATAAGTGCGGGATTATCTTGGTGAGTCAGGCAAAGCCTGCTTGCAGCTATTTAATTTATTTATTTATTTAATTTAATTTATATACCGCCCTAAGCCCAAAGGCTCTCTGGGCGGTGTACAAAAAGATAAAAACAAGCACAATATATAAATACAATAAATACAATAAATCAAGAAACAAAACAAACAAACAACAAAAGAACCAAACAACGTCCAAAATACAGAAATGCTGTTAAAATACACTTTAAAATGCCTGGGAGTATAAAAAGGTTTTCACCTGGCGCCGAAAACATAGTAGCGTCGGCGCCAGGTGCACCTCATCGGGGAGACTGTTCCACAGTTCGGGGGCCACCACTGAAAAGGCCCTAGCTCTAGTCACCACCCTCCGAGCTTCTTGATGGGATGGTACTCGGAGGAGGGCCTTAGATGTTGAGCGCAGTGTCCGGGTAGGTTCATATTGGGAGAGGCGTTCTACCAGGTATTGCGGTCCCATGGCGTGTACGGCTTTATAGGTCAAAACCAGCACTTTGAATCTAGCCCGGAAACAAATAGGAAGCCAGTGCAGATGGGCCAGAACAGGTGTTATATGAGCGGACCTTCTGGTCCGTGTCAACAATCTGGCCGCTGCATTCTGGACTAGTTGTAGTTTTCAAACAGTCTTCAAGGGCAGCCCAATGTAGAGCGCGTTGCAGTAGTCCAATCTAGAAGTTACCAGAGCATGAACAACTGAGGCGAGGTTGTCACTGTCCAGATAGGGACGTAGCTGGGCTACCAATCGAAGATGGTAGAAAGCTATTGGGGAGATTCAACCCCTGCCAGGCAAGGGGGTGCCAATCTGCCAACCCCCTGCCTTGACCACACCCATGTGGTGTGTAGGAAGGCCAACAGGCGTCACTGCCTTCCCCCAGTGCCCTGAAACTCTGAGTGGATGAGACCTGTTGGCCCCAAAGGCGACCCGTATCCTGCCCTCGGGCCGTACAACCCTGAGCTGCAGGCCTCCAGAATCGCCTATCACCTCCAAAGGTGCCTAAAGGTGTCACCTAGCTGCCCTTCACCCTTAACCTTTCCGCATTCCTTGCCACCAAAGAGGGGACAAACCTCTGTTTAGTTCCCACTTGCCCCACCGATGAACAACAGTTCACACAAACCCCCCTGCAGGTCCCCTAAAAGGACATCATTACCCATATCTGTCATATGGACTCTATCTGACCTATATAGTTCGATCCTACTGCATCTTATCTCTGGATGGTGTATAACCGACCCACCAGAGCCCAAAAGAGCCAGCCTGAGCTGCCTATTAACTTTCTTGCAGGTCCTATTTATACCCCTAGGGTCACCCATGCAGTTCCACTGCCTATGGGGCAAAATATCCGACCACACCAGGTGCACTCCCGGCCAGTGTCCTTCAATGGCCAGGAAGTCAGCACATGCCTGCTCGATAAGAGCCTTGCCTTTAGCATACCCAGGTCATTACTACCAAGGTGAATAACCAAAAACTGTGGCACCTCATGAATGACTGCCAACTGGAAAAGCATTGGAAGGAGCCCGTCCCACCGCATCCCTCGGCGGCCAAGCCACTGCACCATGGCCCACTGGCTAAGCCCCAGCTGCATGCCAACACAGGACTTCGCCGCCCTGCAGCCGGCCCAAAAGATCATACTATGGTTGCAAAGGAGGATGCGTGCTCTTCCATTTTCTTTCCAGTGGCCTGTCAAAACAAACAAATAACATATAACAGTAATAACCAACTTCAACGGCTAGCATTTTGACTCCCTGTAAACGATTGTACATAGGACTTTTATGCCTTGGAACGCCATCTCCCCAAAGCCTGTAGTTGCTCCTGGGGGTATCCCAGGCATGCTGCTGTAGAAGCCACCCCGATACGAAAGGAGTGAGTCCCGAACAAGTGGTGGTCGAGACCCAAATTGTCCATGGCCCTCCGAGTCCAAGCCCAGAATTGAAATTTTGAAAGTGGTTGACCATCCTCATGAGTGAAAAGATATTGTGGTTGTTGACCCCTCAGGGCCAAATAACACCTCAATGCTAACACTGGGCAGATGTCACCCATCAGTGAAGGGGAGAGTATCACCAGCCGACCCTTCCTGCGCTGGTCAGTTTTGGACCATTGCAGCTGTAAGAGGGCCTGCTCCTTCTGCCAACTAAAGTCCGATATCAAAAGGGCGCGTAGAGATAAGTCCCCCTTGGACCTAGCCACCACTTCACTAATCCGGAATGCTCCGAAGAAAAGTGTAAGTGCAGTAGCATGAAGAAGCTTGGCCTCAAAATTGGAAGAACATAGCACCTCCCACTGCCTTTGAAGCCCCCTAAGAAGTTCTGGGTGTATCGGAGAGCGAACATCCGGAATTACAGGGTGCTCCTGTGCCCAACCTTCCAACATCTTACAGATGCAGAAGTCGTCTGAAAGGTCCAGAAATCCCTGGGACTTAGCCAAGAAGGAAAGGCCAGAAAGCTTACCTTTAATAGTTGCGACAGCCAGGCCCTTCTTCTGCCTTCTACACAAAACTCAATGAGGTGCTCCACTGGGACAGGCCATTGTTGTATGTATCCCCTTTCAGCCCTGAAAGCCAAAAGCTCCCTACCTGATCTTTGGTAGCTGGCCATAGTGCTGGGCGCAATAGAGAGGCTTATTGCCTTTTCTGATTCAAGCCACCAATCTCCCACAGTTCCGGTGGCACCACTTCCGGCTGAGCCCTGGCCCACGGTGCCAGCTGTCAAAATCTCTCCATCTGGTTCTGTGACAGAGCATCAGCAATAGTATTATCAACACCTGGGACGTGGCATGCCAGGAACAGAATATTAAACTGGAGACAATGCAACACGAAGGCGTGTACTAGGTGCATGACTCTAGGGTTTTTTGATGATAATGAATTAATAAAATGTCCGTGGACAGGTTATCACACCAGAAATGTACTGTGGTATCCCGTAACCTGTCTGGCCAAAGATGTACTGCCACTACTATGGGGAAGAATTCCAAGAGGGTCAAATCTCTGACTAAACCCTCTTGAACCCAGTGCAGCGGCCAGCTACCATGGCACCAGGAATCATTAAATAGAACTCCAACCAAAAGACCCGGAAGCGTCACAGTGCACTTGGAGTTCAGCCTCCAGTAGGCGATCCCGCCTCCAGAAAGAGACCCCATTAAAATCCTGTAGAAACGCAGACCAAACTACCAGGTCTGCCTTAAGGGCCGCTGAAACTCTAACGTGGTGTCGTGGATGTGATAGTCCTGACATTGCATCGTACACCCTCTGAAGGAAGGCATGCCCCAGTGCTACTACCCTGCATGCAAAGTTTAATGAACCTGCTAGATCCTGGAGAGAAAGCAGTGTCACCTTCCTGGAGGCCAGAACACGTGTGATCTTGTCACGCAACAACTTTAACCTTGCCAGTGGAAGCCGGCAGCATTAGGACAGAGTATCAATTTCAATTTCTAAAAAGGTAATAATAGGGGATGGGCCCTCAGTTTTCTCCTCCGCTAGCAGAACCCCAAGGTACTCTGACAAACCTGCGAAGTGATCCATAAGAGCTTTACAATCACCAGTGCGTGCACAACCAGCAAACAAAAAATCATCCAGATAATGAACCACTGATTGTGCCCCAGACCGCCTCCTGATTGCCCACTCCAGAAAAGAGCTAAAACGCTCAAATACTGAGCAAGAGATCGAACAGCCCATGGGCAATGCTCAATCCATATAAAAATTGCCCGCAAAAGCAAACCCCAACAATTCGAAGTCCCTGGGATGGACAGGCAGGAGGCAGAACGCTGACTTTATATCTCACTTTCCCATCAGTGCACCAATCCTGCCGTGCCGAACCATCGCCACTGCACTGTCAAAGGGGGTGTAGTGGACTGAACAGAGATGTTGGGGAATAAAGTCATTTACTGACTGGCTGTGCGGGTAGGAGAGGTGATGTATCAAGCGGAACTCACCAGGTGCCTTCTTTGGCACAATGCCCAGTGAAGAAACCCAAAGGGAATAAGTGGGTGGTGAGGGAAAGGGACCTAAAACCCTACCTGCCTCCCTTTCTTTGTCAATTTTGTCTTGTACCACCTGTTCCATGCCCAAGACCGACTTAAGGTTCTTGGACCAGAACGCACACCTAGGTCCTATATAATGGATCCGAAAGCCTCTCGTAAAGCCGTCTAACAGAAACTGAGCTTCGTGAACTAGGGGGTAAACTTCCAATAAAGTTCGTAACTGCATCAACTTAATTGGACTGGGGCCCTTTTCCTTGATTTGGGCCAGGAGCTCCTTGCCTCCTGGGGCCGGGGTGGTCCTTATTCCCTCCTTTGAAGAAACGTCTCCTTGGGCAGGATGTACAGGCATGCTGGCCCCCACACAGGGAACACTCATGCCTAAAGCTGCATGAGCTGCGGCTGCAGGAACCACGGGAGCTGAACTCCCAGCAGACCAGGCATGATTGAACCCCCTGCCCCGCTGGACCACGGGAAGGGTTCAACATTAACAGCTTAGGCAAGAGGTGTCCACTATCCGTACAGTCGCCCGACACTGGACGTGAATCGGACATGAACTGAAGCCATAGGTCCGTCTCCTTCTTGTCCCAAAGAAGGGAGGTGTCATATGCAGCCCTCATGTGAAAGACTTCATCATACGAAAGCCAAGCCAGACCCTGGAACTCTGCGTATGCTCTATAAATAATGTCAAGATATTTAATCATGACAGAGCCACACTGTGACTGTTTTTGCATAATGACACCCATATAAGTTAAAAAGGCGGGTAGCCAATTAGCCCAAGTATGTTCAATCTTGAGCCCCTTAGTCATGTCACTATCCTTATCATCTCCCTTATCTTTCTCCTTCCTCGCTGGTTCCCTATACAACAGGGTAAAAAGGTCTACATAGTCACCTTTCCATATTTTCTCCCTAGTTGCAGGCAGCAAGTGAAATCCCAAAGGGACAGAAGTTTCACCAAATGAGATGGCTCCCTCACAAATGCGCCCTAGAGGGTCAGCTGTAACATCTGGCAAAGTCCCCCCTAAGGAAGTTGTAGCGCCAGCCTGAGAAGGTCCCCATACCCGGTCACAGGCCTGGAGCAATGTGGGTTGTTGTTCCTGAATGCCAGCCCCTTCTTGCGTAGCAGTAGCTTGGTCAACCTCCTCAGCTCCCATCGGTGCTGAAAAGGGAGGGAGGAGGAGCCGGCACGAGCTTAAATAGGCCCGGCTGCTTGTCCTCTGAGGCGTGCCTTGATGACATCATGCCAGTTCAGGCACGCCTGCCCTCTTCGTTGATGGCTGCTGGGCTTCACTCCAGGCCGCAAATCCTGCCCCACGGCCCGGTAAGTAAACCGAGCGTGGAACGGGGGTTGTGGATGCCATGGACTGCAAAAAAGACAAATAATTGGGTGTTAGAACAAATTAAACCAGAACTATCACTAGAAGCTAAAATGATGAAACTGAGGTTATCATACTTTGGACACATAATGAGAAGACATGATTCATTAGAAAAGATAATACTGCTTGGAAAAACAGAAGGAAGTAGAAAAAGAGGAAGGCCAAACAAGAGATGGATTGATTCCATAAAGTAAGCCACAGACCTGAATTTACAAAATCTGAACAGGGTGGTTCCTGACAGATGCTCTTGGAGGTCACTGATTCATAGGGTCGCCATAAGTCGTAGTAGACTTGGAGGCACATAACAACAACAACAAACCTTCAGATTATCCTCATCCCACCTGATTGAGAAAACCAAATCCAAAGTGTGTCCTGCTATATGCATTCGCCGAATAACATGTTGAGACAGCCCCATGGTTGTCATGGAGACCATGAAGTTCTGAGCTGCCCCAGACAGAGCAGACTCAGCATTAATGTAGATATCTCCTAGGACTAACTGTACTGAGGTCCTGAACACTCCGTTCAAAACCATGTCTGTCAGTTCAGGTAGGGAGCAAAATCAGGATCCGAGCCAAAAACAATTTAAAAACGGAGAGGATGCCCACATGTGTCATGACAGGAGTCTTTGAAGAAGACTGTGTCTCCTGTGAGAGAAATTGGGAGATTATTTAAGAATTCCTACTACTTATGGATTTTGTATTTATATATATATATTAAAAATATTATGTCCTATAAGGTCAGACTGTATGATTCGACGGTACTTCCACTCCCATGGGGGTGTTACAGATTTACACTGGCCTAGAGGGTTAGTTTTAGGGAACTGTGCAGGTTACAAAGAGAACAAAAAATAAACAAGGCTTTGTACTCACCCAACAGGAGCTATAGTCCCATTTATTTATTTATCGTTAAAATATTTTTTAAATGTTGCCTCATCTGTCCAAAAGTTTTAATTGATCAGTCTCATTGATTAATCATTTTTCATTGAAAAAAATTAAATGGCATTCACAATCATTTTTGAGTGAAAGGTATGGATTGTATCCAACACTGTGCAAATGGTGATCCATTTGTGCAATGGGACTTTCTCTCCATCTCCTCCCCCTTGCACAAAATCTACTATGGATGGTAGAGGAAACCTTTAATTTTAGAGTGTTTGGGGAACTGCAAGAAGGAGGAGAAGGGAAAGTTGTTGCTGCTGTTGCACATCCTTCCTTCCAAAAGAAGCCCACAGCAGCAAACCAGAAGTCATAAAAGAATAAAAAACCCATTTAAAACATTAAAAAAAACAAAATATCTTAAAAACAATTCCAATACTGGGGTACAGTATCTACTTAAAAGACTTGTTGAAAGAGGAAGGTCTTCAGTAGAAAACAGAGATGGTGCCTGTCAAATATTTAAGGAGAGGGAATTCCAAAGGATTAAATTAAAAAGGTAGCAGAGCAGCTTTTAAACTGCCTGAGGGGGGAAACCCGGCAGGAGCTGAGGAAGGTCCGGTTCGGAATAAACCTTCCCCCTGGGATAAAAACCAAAGAAATGATGAAATTTTAAAAGGGGTAGGCCTAGAAGTAGGCATTGTGAGAGCAGGGGCAGAGGATATAAATTCAGAAGAGCAAAATTACCACAGGCCAAACCACAAGTGCCAAAGACACTTGAAGAGAGACACTGCTTACAAGTGACTGTACGCTAATGCTAGGAGCCTCCGAACCAAGATGGGAGAACTGGAGTGCTTGGTCTTAGAGGACAGCATTGATATAGTGAGCATAACGGAGACCTGGTGGAATGGAGAAAACCAGTGGGATACGGTTATCCCTGGATATAAACTATATCGGAAGGACAGGGAAGGACGTATTGGTGGCGGAGTCGCTCTATACGTGAAAGAAGGCATTGAATCCAGCAAGCTCGAAACCCCAAAAGAGGCAGACTCCTCCACAGAATCGTTGTGGGTGGTGATACCGTGCCCCAGGAGGGACTTAATACTGGGAACGATCTATCGTCCCCCTGATCAAAATGCTCAGGGAGACCTTGAGATGAGAGATGAAATTGAGGCAGCATCCAAACTAGGAAATGTGGTAGTAATGGGTGACTTCAACTACCCGGACATAGACTGGCCGCTTATGTGTTCCAGTCATGACAAAGAAGCAAAGTTTCTAGATATTCTAAATGACTATTCCCTAGACCAGTTGGTCATGGAACCCACAAGAGGGACGGCAACCCTGGACTTAATCCTCAGTGGGGACCGGGACCTGGTGCGAGATGTAAGTGTTGTTGAACCAATTGGGAACAGTGACCACAGTGCTATTAAATTAAACATACATGTAACTGGCCAATTGCCAAGAAAATCCAACACGGTCACATTTGACTTCAAAAGAGGAAACTTCACAAAATGAGGGGATTGGTAAAAAGAAAGCTGAAAAACAAAGTCCAGAGGGTCACATCACTCGAAAATGCTTGGAAGTTGTTTAAAAACACTATATTAGAAGCTCAACTGGAGTGCATACCGCAGATCAGAAAAGGTACCGCCAGGGCCAAGAAGATGCCAGCATGGTTAACGAGCAAAGTCAAGGAAGCTCTTAGAGGCAAAAAGTCTTCCTTCAGAAAATGGAAGTCTTGTCCGAATGAAGAAAATAAAAAAGAACACAAACTCTGGCAAAAGAAATGCAAGAAGACAATAAGGGATGCTAAAAAAGAATTTGAGGAGCACATTGCTAAGAACATAAAAACCAACAACAAAAAATTCTATAAATACATTCAAAGCAGGAGACCATCTAGGGAGGCGATTGGACCCTTGGATGATAAGGGAGTCAAAGGTGTACTAAAGAACGATAAGGAGATTGCAGAGAAGCTAAATGAATTCTTTGCATCTGTCTTCACAGTGGAAGATATAGGGCAGATCCCTGAACCTGAACTAACATTTGCAGGAAGGGATTCTGAGGAACTGAGACAAATAGTGGTAACGAGAGAGGAAGTTCTAAGCTTAATGGACAATATAAAAACTGACAAATCACCGGGCCCGGATGGCATCCACCCGAGAGTTCTCAAAGAACTCAAAGGTGAAATTGCTGATCTGCTAACTAAAATATGTAACTTGTCCCTCAGGTCCTCCTCCGTGCCTGAGGACTGGAAAGTGGCAAATGTAACGCCAATCTTCAAAAAGGGATCCAGAGGGGATCCCGGAAATTACAGGCCAGTTAGCTTAACTTCTGTCCCTGGAAAACTGGTAGAAAGTATGATTAAAGCTAGATTAACTAAGCACATAGAAGAACAAGCCTTGCTGAAGCAGAGCCAGCATGGCTTCTGCAAGGGAAAGTCCTGTCTCAGTAACCTATTAGAATTCTTTGAGAGTGTCAACAAGCATATAGATAGAGGTGATCCAGTGGACATAGTGTACTTAGACTTTCAAAAAGCGTTTGACAAGGTACCTCACCAAAGACTTCTGAGGAAGCTTAGCAGTCATGGAATAAGAGGAGAGGTCCTCTTGTGGATAAGGAATTGGTTAAGAAACAGAAAGCAGAGAGTAGGAATAAACGGACAGTTCTCCCAATGGAGGGCTGTAGAAAGTGGAGTCCCTCAAGGATCGGTATTGGGACCTGTACTTTTCAACTTGTTCATTAACGACCTAGAATTAGGAGTGAGCAGTGAAGTGGTCAAGTTTGCTGATGACACTAAATTGTTCAGGGTTGTTAAAACAAAAAGGGATTGTGAAGAGCTCCAAAAAGATCTCTCCAAACTGAGTGAATGGGCGGAAAAATGGCAAATGCAATTCAATATAAACAAGTGTAAAATTATGCATATTGGAGCAAACAATCTTAATTTCACATATACGCTCATGGGGTCTGAACTGGCGGTGACTGACCAGGAGAGAGACCTTGGGGTTGTAGTGGACAGCACGATGAAAATGTCGACCCAGTGTGCGGCAGCTGTGAAAAAGGCAAATTCCATGCTAGCGATAATTAGGAAAGGTATTGAAAATAAAACAGCAGATATCATAATGCCGTTGTATAAATCTATGGTGCGGCCGCATTTGGAATACTGTGTACAGTTCTGGTCGCCTCATCTCAAAAAGGATATTATAGAGTTGGAAAAGGTTCAGAAGAGGGCAGCCAGAATGATCAAGGGGATGGAGCGACTCCCTTACGAGGAAAGGTTGCAGCATTTGGGGCTTTTTAGTTTAGAGAAAAGGCGGGTCAGAGGAGACATGATAGAAGTGTATAAAATTATGCATGGCATTGAGAAAGTGGATAGAGAAAAGTTCTTCTCCCTCTCTCATAATACTAGAACTCGTGGACATTCAAAGAAGCTGAATGTTGGAAGATTCAGGACAGACAAAAGGATGTACTTCTTTACTCAGCGCATAGTTAAACTATGGAATTTGCTTCCACAAGATGCAGTAATGGCCACCAGCTTGGACGGCTTTAAAAGAAGATTAGACAAATTCATGGAGGACAGGGCTATCAATGGCTACTAGCCGTGATGGCTGTGCTGTGCCACCCTAGTCAGAGGCAGCATGCTTCTGAAAACCAGTTGCTGGAAGCCTCAGGAGGGGAGAGTGTTCTTGCACTCGGGTCCTGCTTGCGGGCTTCCCCCAGGCACCTGGTTGGCCACTGTGAGAACAGGATGCTGGACTAGATGGGCCACTGGCCTGATCCAGCAGGCTCTTCTTATGTTCTTATGTTCTTATTGGTGCCGCGATCTATCTCCTCTAGGCCAAGACCCTCCTACTATCCCCTTCAATTGCCCCTCATGGCCCCCGGTTTTGGAAGCAGAAATCGATACTTGAATCTCTGCCCTCCGCTTGGGGAAAGCCCCGGGACAAGACATGATACCTCCTGATTTGTATCAAGCTTTTCCTTCTTTGTGGCGCCCTATCCTAGCGGCTTTATTTTCAAAGATCAACGAAACAGGCTGTGTCCCTCTCGGATGGAAAACTAGTGTAGTGATCCCTATATTCAAAAAAGGTGATCCTGCATGCCCGTTCAATTATAGACCCATTAGCCTTTTGGATGTAGCGGCTAAGCTTTATGGGCGATATCTCTTAAGGAAACTTCTTGACTGGGATAAGGAACATTCTGTTATATCGGATGTCCAGGCAGGTTTTAGGGAGGGGGCTTCCACAATTGACCAGTTGTTCATTTTACACCATTTCATTATGAAAGTAAAAAAGAAATCTTTACCATCCCTCTTCCTAGCATTTATTGATTTTGCGGTGGCTTTCGATTCAATCGATCGCCCCCTTCTTTGTTTTTTTTTATCATTAATTTTATTCAAATTTTCAAACACAAAACAAAACAAAACAAAAAAGAAACAAATCAAACAATAAAATAAAATGTTGACTTCCGATTTGTCGCAGATCAGCCATAGGTCTATGATATATAACAAACCTTAACATATTACAAAATCACTTTCCTCCAGTAGTTATCTTAATTAATCATCAAATCTCATTAACATTGCTTTATTCTTTCCACAAAAAGTCAAAGAGAGGTTTCCACTCCTTGAGAAATATATCCATCGATTTTTCTCCAAATAAACATGTCAATTAATCCATCTCATCAAGTCTGCTAGGTCCAATAATTTCAATAGCCATTTTTCCATTATCAGTGTTAATTCCATCTTCCAAATTCCATCCTTGCACCCATAATAATCTTGCTGTCATAGTCATAGTCATATAGTAAGAGTCTGATGGGAATTTCCTTCATCACAAATATTTCCTTGCCATCAATTCTGAATGTGTTGCTGAAATATTGTTGTAAGGTCATATCTCTGTTCCTCTTTTTTACGAAATGCACTAGCACATCTCTTGAGAGTTTTTCCATTGTCACATATCTGGAATTAATTCTATAAATTTTCTCTATTTCAAGTTCCATCAAATCATTCCAGTCCAGAAATTCCATCGAAACATTGATAGCTTTATCTCTGATATCTTCATCAATTTCTCCAGAGACAACGCTGAATTCCAAACAGTAATCTTTATCTCCAGGATCCACAAACTCCAAATATTTTCCCAGTTCCACACTTGATATATCTGTTCCAATCTCCAGGACTTGCATCCTCCCTTCAATTTTTGCCATAAAGTCCAAAGCTTTTTCCAATTCCACATTTGATATATCTGATCCAATCTCCAGAATTTGCTCCTTTCCTTTAATTTCTTTTTCATCTTCTATTGCTTGTCCATCTGCTTCTTTTCTCATATAATCCTTTATTTCTTTCAGCTCCTGTTTCACTTTACCAAATTCAGTTGCCATCTCTTGTCTACTCTGTTCCAGTTCTTGTTTTGTTATCTTAATCTCATCCATTATCTTCTGAAACATATCCAGAGGGGAAAACCCTTCCAGGGGTATATCCAGGGTCTCTGCCACTTCTTTGATTGTCATTCTTAAAGCCGAAAAAAAACCTTCAAATTTCCAATATAGCCACAATTCCCAAGCAAAGAGTAATTTGCTTCTTTTTCCAGCAATAAAGGAGTTAATATTCCAGGCCTGTTGACATCATCTGGCCAGCACAGTTCTTATCTCCCGCACGTCCAAGAATGCAAAACAAATTTGGTTCACAGCACCGAACAATTAGTAACATACACGAACAGCAGATTTGTCTAAAGAAAATAGTCCAAGAAAAAGTAGTCCCAGACATATATCAATCAAATAATCATCTAAATCAGATTTTCTCTTCGGGTAAATTGCCCCTCATCCGTTTTAATCTTTATAGTTGCCAAATTCAGGCCAGCTTTTTGCCATAAAAAATAAGATAAGCTTTTTAAATTTTCTTTCCTCCTCCTTAATTCCTTGTATAAAAGAGAGAAGTGTAACTCACCCAGGTATCTTAATTGCTGATTCTTAAACAAATCTCTTTTACTGTAGTAATTTAAGCCAAATGATAAGATTAGACAGAAGAAAGCTCGCCCGTTGTGGATCGTTTAAAAGAAAAAAGTCTCCCTTTTTTTCAGCCCAGCTTGTTGGAAGTCCTAACTCCGTCCTTGGCTGCTAGGTATGCCTTCTTATCCCAGGGAATTCCTGATCAATTCCAGCCACCGACAGCCCAACGAAGTTTCTGTGGATAATCTTCGGTTCACCCTTGCCTGGGAGAACATTTATACCAGTCAAAGTTCCCTTTTGACTGATTTTAAACTGAAAAAAGCTTCCTCTGAGACAGAGCTCATCTCAGAGGCAGCCACGGGCAGAGCAATCCTTCCGGGAAGTGATCGCTCCCTTCTTTGGAGGAAATTAGAAAAGGCTGGAATTGACAAAAGACTGCTATGGCTCCTCCAAATTTTACATCACGATACTGTTATAAGAATACGCCTTGGTTTCAATGGGGTTTTATCTCAAAAAATCCCAATGAGAAAAGGCGTTAAACAGGGTTGCATATTGGCTCCCTTTTTATTTAACTTTTTTATCAATGACATTGTCCGGACCATGGCTTCACCCACTTTCTTTCCTCCTTCGATTAAAGACAGAAAGATTCCGGTTCTATTATATGCGGATGATTTGCTTATGCTTTCACAGAATAGGATTGGCCTTAAAAGAATGCTTTTACATCTCCAAGAATATTGTGATTTGCAATTTCTCCAAATCAACTATACAAAATCTAAAATAATGATAAGTGGAAAGCATAGTAAAGCCAAATTATCTTGGCTTTTGAACGGCCACCTTATCGAACAGGTCCATACCTTTAAATACCTGGGAATATATATTAACAACAAATTGTCCTGGTCCCATCATCTGGCTCATATTAAACTTCAAGCTTCTAGAGCCCTGGGCCTATTGAAGAAATTCTTCTTCTCTAAAGGTGGCCAATTATTGAAACCCATGTCCAAACTTTATATATCAAAAATACTCCCGTCAATTCTGTACGGGAGTGAGATTTGGGGTCCCTCCTTGCGTTCAGCTCTTGAGCCAATCCAAAACTCTTTCTTCAAGCAAATCTTGGGTGTCAGCTCTACACTGCCTCAGCAGTGTCAGGGGGGGCTGGAAATTCCTGGGTCTTTGGCAGGGAAGGAAAGTCCTTAGCCAGCAGTCGGGTTGTAAATCTGCCAGGCCTATCCGAAGCGTACTTGCCGAGTCAGAAGTCCAGAAGCGACGTCAGTGGAGGTCCGGGATCAATTGCCAAGGAGGTCAGTCAAAGAGATGCTGCAGGGAAACTAGGTCTACACAAAGCCACGCCTGACGTTGCAGTCAGCAACAAGCTGCAGCCAAGGTGTGCCTTATAAAGAGCAGGATGGACAGCAGGTGTGAGCCCTCAGCGTTTGGGCCTTAAGGAGACAGGCCTGCCTCTCTTCTGCCTGACCTTCTGCTGTCTACGTTCTGCAGGTGAGGGGGGAGTATCCTGTTCACTGTCTGTGTCTGGCTGCAGGGCCTCTGCTGTCCCTGGGGTGCTCTGCAGCTGAGGGGCAGAAGGAGCTGGATTCTCAGGAGGCTCCTCCGTGTCTCCTGCTGCTCCTGGGTCTGCTGCTGTTACTCCCGAGTCGTCCTCATCTGAGGAGTCCTCTGACGGGGCCATGACACTGGGTTTACCTATAGGCACCCTGGAGGCCTTTTTGAGATCAGAACTTAATTCTCCCTCTTTAATGGCTAGGATCGATTTAGCATATCTACGTTTCTGGAAGAAACTCTCTGTCCAAATTATGTTGGGTAGATCAATTGGATAATGGGGGCTGGGCGCAAAATTTTTTTGCCCTAGGTCTCCAGTATCTCCTAACCCCCACCATGATTGCCAATTCTAACCCGAAATCATTGCGTAATCAGATCTATGAACAGGTGGCTAAGCAAGATAGTCTAAGGATTACTTCTTCTTGTTTCTCTCACTGGTACCCTCATATTAAATCTATTAATGCATGGCCCATTTATTTGGATATTTTGACTAGGGCTCCCCTTCGAAGAGCCTATACCGAATTGCGCTTTCAAACAATGCCTACAACGCTCTTACAAGGTAGATATTTGGGCACCCCTTCTACTGAAAGATTATGTATAGCAGGGTGTTTGGTCCCGGATGATTTGTTACATTATACGTTAGACTGCCCAATGTTTTCTATTCCAAGAGAAAACATTCTTGTTCCGTTATTCCAGACAAATAATGCTTTAAACAGCTTTCAGAAAGTCGTCTTTTTATTATCAGCTGTAGAGCCAAAAGTAATAATTACTACTGCTAACTTCGCCCTGGCAGCGAAGAAGCTTAGAGTCAGTTATGTTAAGAATAATTGTCGCAAATAAATACTTAAGCTTGATGTATTTTAACTAATCATTTTAATCTTGTACTATGTATATATGTCAATATTTCTTTTGTAACAGCCTTTGGCTATATACAGAAATAAATGAATGAAATGACTCATTATAGAGTTGCAAGAACACAAATGACACTACACTAAAGGTCGTCTTTTCATGTTGTGCAGAAAGGAACTCCTGATAAGATGGTATTTGCAGGAGACCCTTACCAGCAGAGTGCAGTGATCGACTGGGTATAAAAGGCATAAGATGATCTTTCAGGTATCCTGGTCCCAAACTGTATGCACCAAAACCAGCACCAATGAACTTAGCCCAGTATTTCAGCAGTAAGGTAACATGTTGGTGATGACCTGCCTCAGTGAGCAGTTGATCTGCCACATTTTGCATAGGATTCAGCTTCTGGACCAACCTCAAGGGCAGCCCCATATAAAGTGCAGTAAACATTGCCTGGAATTTACCATCACATGGACAACAGTGACCAGACTGTTCTGTTCAAGAAATGGCCACAAGGCTTGCACGGTCTATTCCAGTTTAAATGTTACTTAGAAATAGAGCTGGATATCATTAGTGTACTGGTGACACCTCACCCCAAATCTCCCAATGACCACTCCCAAATTCTGTTGTGTGACTGGAAGCCTGTTGGGTGAGCAGAACAGCAACGTTCTGTATAACTCCATGTCCATTTGTGTATGTTCATGTAAGCATAGAAAGGACAATACCCATAAACTAGCATCTCAGTGGTCATAACTTTATATTAGACTTTAGTGACTGTGGTGAAGAATATTTGGATACAGTTAATGTAGGGTTAGGTTCAGTTAGAATTGTGACATCATTATACAGCCACAAGAGTGGCTGTATACTATAGCCAGCGTGGATTTTTCATATTCTGCAATGTTAAATTGAAAATACCCACATGCCATTCTGATGCTTCCCATAAGGTCATTTCAAAACAAAACCTTACAAAACATATAGTCCTGAACTCAGAAACACTTGCTTAACAACCCTCTAAATTTTCATGGCGATACACAAAACAGTCAGAGAGAATAGACAGTTCAAAGTCTAAAAAGAGAGGGAAAAAACCCAGAGGCCATTTGGACTTTTTTCTCTCACAGTTCTCATAATCTGTTGAAATTCATTAAAAATCAGCCATGGTCACAGAGTACCTGTAATCCTATTACTGACCTTGCCACATACTCTGACCTTCATCTTCTGCAGTTTAAAAGTTTTTAAAAAATGCCTGGCTGTTTTTTAATTAATTTAAGAAATTTTGCATTGAACTCAATGATAGTGTCAGGCATGCTCAGTAAGAACCAACTGTCAATGTTCTAAAAGCCATACTCATAGCTGCTTGGCTTGGCAAATCAGGGGGCCACACCCACACCAGACTTTGATTTCACATGAAACAGTCATGCTTCCCCCAAAGAATCCTGGGAAGTGTAGTTTGTGAAGTGTGCTGAGAGGAGACTCCTAATTCCACTGACAGAGCTCCAGTGGCCAGAGTGGTTTAACAGTCAGCCACACTGATTGAAGTCTGTGAGGGGAACAGGACATCTCCTAGCAACTCTCAGCACCCTTCACTAACTACACTTCCCATGATTCTTTGGGAGAAGCCATGACTGTCTAAAGTAGAATAAAGGTCTGGTGTGGATATGGCCAGTGACAGCTTTGGTTTAAATTTGGGTGGGAGCCTACATGTGCCTGCTATAGAATAAAAAGGTGGGGGAAACCCTGAAAAATGATACTGTTCATATCCTCATATCCTTAAGTGTGTAAGAATTTGCATCTAAGGTAAAGTTTACCACAACATTGGTAAAGGCCTGGAGGGATAGGGAATTGCCTTTCAAAGTGAGCACTTTTCATATTTTTTTTATTTCTGTATTAGATCATTTTAAAATCGATGGCCAAAGTAGCTTGCATAGGATGAGACATATGAGAAAAATAACATCGACTAATAAAAATACAAACAATAAAAGTTTCTTGAATATATCCAAAATTATGGTTCAATATCTAATATGTACTTGTAATTTATGATGTTCTAAGCAAGTTATTATATTAAGGATGGATAGGGTGAATAATTTGTATAATTACTATTATACTATTTTGAAATTTCTGGATTTTATTGTTCTTTCTTATGTATGATGTTTCCGTTCCTTCAATGTATTTTTCCATTTTTAAATTATAAAGAATAAAAATTTGAATTGCATTTGGGGAAAAAATACAAATAATAACAATAAATACAAAGAAAACAGCAAGGGGTAGAAATGCACCAGCAGCATAAAGAGAGAAAATTCAATACTCAAGTCACCAATGAAAATAAAATTTTGGAAAATAAAAAGTTCTTCATTACTGAAAAGACACACAAGTGGACACCAAGTGAGCTTCCCTGGAAAGAAGGTTCTACTGGAGGAGACCTTACAACCATTTCTCCTGTCACAATCTAACCTCTGAAGTCTGGGAGATTTTGAGGAGGGTCTCTGTTGGTTATTTTCTCAGTGATGCAGTTGGAAAGTAATCTTGGCTTTAAAAAATACTATTCTAGTGCGGGGATGGAAAACATCAGACCCAGGAGTTGAATGTGGCCCTCTAGGCCTCTCTATTTGGCTCTAGGCCTCTTTCTAGGCCACACTCTTTGCCTAGCCACTCCTCCTCTCCCCAGGCAACACTTCTCAGTGGCCCTGCTTCACAATCTCCTTAAGTGTTTTTGCCTGGCTGAAATGTGTCCTGGAACTCTAATAATGTCTCTTGCTTGCCTGGGTGGAAGATAGAGAAAGAGATGTGTGTGTTTGTAGAAACTAATCTCTGTACAAAGGCAATATTTGCATTCATTGTTCTGTCCTCTTTTGCCTCTAGTCCCAGTGACCACTGGCCCCTGGCCCCCAGAAAGTTGTCCAGAAAGGCTTTTCCATCCGTGTTCTAGTGAATAACTAAGACTACTGATATCTCTCAGCAGCGAGCGTGATTTAGAAGCAGAATAATGGCTATGACATGAGGCATGTTAAGAGCTTCTAAATGTGACAGCATGGTAGAGATTATTTTCACAGGGTGACACTTGGAGGCTCTCCATAGTACTGTTAATGTGTGCACCAGCTCTAAACCACTACTATTTGCAATGGAGAATATTTTGGTTTGTTGTTGGAGTGAAGGAAATTGAGATAACAAGGGAGGGGAAATAGCTGGTGAAAATGGGAAAAGGAGAAAGTAAGAACAAGAACACAAACAAGCAGGGCCGGTTCTAAAGGGCGGCCAGGTGGGGCACTGGCCCAAGGGCCCCTGGAGGTACAGGGTCCCCTGAGGGGCCCCTCTGCTCACCTTCCATGTTCCACGGCAGCAGCCGCGGATTGCAGGGCAGGAGATTCCGCCTGCCCACCATTCCCTTGCCTCACCTACCTGTCTCCTGCCTTTTAGCATTGCCCTTAATGAAGATGGCAGCTGAGGTTTCCCTAAGGTACTGAAGCCCCTGCCGCCATCTTGGTTGATGGCAGAGATGCACTCACATAGCACGCACGCGTGCCATCAACCAAGATGGCAGCAGAGGCTTCATCCCCTTAGGGAAACATGGCCGCCATCTTGGTTAATGGTAATGCTAAAAGACAGGTGACAGGTAGGTGGGGGAGCGTGGGGGGCCGCACACTTATGCACGACCATGCACGTGCACACACACACACCAGGGCCTGGGGGAAGCTGATGCCCAAGGGTCACAGCATGCCTGGGGCCAGCACTGCAAACAGGTCACCCATTCAGATGAAACCATTATACATTAAGTATTTGGTTGGTGTATGAAAGCAGTATATAGAAAGGAATACATGTAGTATTAAAACATGGAGAAAATTCAGGTGTGATACAGAATTTTTGGGATTGCTGTTATAACAGTTTTTAGCCTTACTTGTTTCCAAGTGCGTGAATGAGGAATGGCAGCAAATACATTATGATACTTTCTTTAGCTTCCTACACACTGATAGTGATGGAGCTACTGCAGCAGAATATAAATTTCCCAAGTTTAAATCCAGCTTGGTTCCAGAGAGGGTTGAAAATCTAAGAAGTCCATATATTACCAGTGTATCCCTGCCTTACTCAGCATCATTCTATAACTGGCGTATGGGAAATCATTCTCATTTGTGGGAAAGAGATAAATAAATAACATTTTCTGTTGTTGTGAAAAAGCAGTGTATTCTGCAAGCTCAACTCTTTACCTTCTCATTTTTCTTCCAAATAAATAGCAGTGTACAGAAGCAAAAGTAACAATTTGTGTCTTGGAAACTCTTGGTTTACAGGAGGAGAAAAAATGGTAGTCTTGCTATTTGCATCAGAGGGGAAAGGACATTTTCCCCCTTGTCACACATTTCTTAAGAATATAACAACTTGTTTTTGTTGCTCAAAATGTTGCTGAAATACAACATATTCTCTGTCCTTGCACATATAGATATGTGTGTGCATGTACACACACACAAAAAATCTTATGCGTGAGAGAGGAATGAACAAAGACAAAAAGTATTAGGCTATATTCCTCCTACTACATATGTAGAGTGGAAAATTCACATCTAGGCACGAAGCCTGAGTCAGTCGTGGTTCATGCACTGGCTGGGTGGCAATCCCTGACTAGTGTAAGAGCAGGGGATGGGAGTGCTCACTGTCCATGCACATACCAAAGGTGATACAGTGTGGGAGAAAGATTGGTAGGCCAGCTTTTTGTAGTTCCAGCAATCTGTATGCCTGTGGACCACTGACAACGTCAGTTCACTATCATAACAACATCACATGAGAGTAACACAATAGATAATGTGTTTTAGTTATGTACCATCAGTGTTGTTGTCAGGACAAAAGCTTTCAACAACATGCACATCAAATCTTATTGTCAGTGTCATATCATTAAAATGTATTCCCTTTTATTTTACTTTGGGCTGAGCCAAAATAGTCTCTTCAGCTTTGCCACTCTGTTTGCAGGCCATGATGCTGGGGAAGGATGAGATCGGGATTTCTCTTATGGGGAGGGTGAGGATATAAACAGGGATGAAGTATTTTCTCCACTTAGTGCTAGTAACCTTTTGTACTCCTTGCTTTTGGGCACCACTTTTCTTCAAAACTTACAGTATTATCTAGAAGATATCAGAGTGGGAGAAAATATTGGTTCTTGTTCCTGCCCTCACTCTGCTTTAGCGTTATGATGCCATTGATATATTGTGTCATCCTGAAGCCAAATCAAAGAAAGGGCAGGATCAGAAAACAATGGTCCCAACCTTCGTTCTAGACCTCATTTTGGGTAGGAAGTATTGAAGAAAGTCCTCAATAGCAGAACAGGAGGAGGATAGCAATGTGTACGTTACAACGGCTGTGAAGGCGGATGAAAGCTGCAGCAGATAAAAGACTTCCAATTGTCGTGGTATCCCATGCCATTGGATCAAAGCCTTTTTCTGTCAAGATTGTGTGTTGAGCGTTGTGCGCCGATCTCTCCACATAAAACAAATTCACGCACAGGCATCTTCCAAGCACCTTATCTTGGAAGACAATCTGACCCAGCCACGAGTGATCGCCAGTAAGTAGTATTGAAGAAACATGACACCCCGCTGCAGTAGGTAATATAAACACCACTGCTTGCAAGACTATATTGAACAGACAGTAGCCCAAAAAAGATTAGACAGTATATGCTTTCATGAAACCATTACTTCTCCCTAGAGAAACATTTCTATAAAGAACTTTAATCTAATTTCTAGTTTTATAGCTCTGAATAAAAGTTTTAAAGTACCTGCTGTATGAATAAATTTGTTACTTTGTTTAGATTCCTAATTTCTTCCAAGGGAAGAGTCCTATATTTTAGCAAGCCATCTGTCCAATTTGGTAGAATTCATTTTTTCTTCCTTCTGTGTGTATTAAGAAGGCTTTTCTTAACATTTTTATCTTTGATGTGCTATACATTTTAGGAATTTAATTTATTTACATATATGGAGACTCAAAGTTTCCTGGGGAAAAAAAATGATCTAAAGTCACAAAACTATGTTGCGGCCTATTGCCAAAATAAACACAGACACCATTCATTGGGTTAAATCATGGGCTACTTTATTAAAACAGAGTCAGTTATAACCAATGAACCTGCAGAGGGACAATCAAGTGAGGGGGAATTCTGCTGATACAGGCAAAGCCTGCTTGCAGCTGTAGGGCAACCAAACCTTGCCTGAGCCTGGGGCTGCCCTGTGCCAGGCCCCAGCTTTGGCCACACCCTGAAGATGTGTAGGGGGTCCAACCCGCATCACCGCCCCCCGGAGCCCTGAAACTCCGAGCGGATGAGGCACGTTGGCCCCAAAAGCGGCCCGTGTTCTGCTCCCGGGCCGTATAGCCCTTAGGTGCAGGCTCCCGGACCGCCACTCACCCCCAAAGGTGCCTAAAGGTGTCACCTAGCTGCCCTTTCCCTTTTAACCTTTCTCCCACACTTCCTTGACCAGTGACCATTAAACTATTAAGCCAAAACAAACCAATTAGCCTATTAGCCCCTGCAGGCACCCGTGCTAACCCTTGACCCTCCCCTACAGCCACAGTGTGGAGTAGGCAAAAGAAACCTGCCAGCAAAGCGAGGCAGGCAGGCCAAAAATTCCTAGTCAGCCCCGTAGCGACCAAATTAATCACATTGCAGCCAAGGGAGGGTCGGGTGGGTGCCGCCAAGCTTGCAGTGAGGGAGGGTGGCTGGCGGCACGGCCTTAAATGGCCGTCTGCCGCCCCGCCCCCTCGCTGCGTGCTACGTCAGCGCGCTTGCACGCTGCGTGCACGCACACACCCCCAAGATGGCGGCCTGGCTTCAGCGGCGGCCGCAAACACGCCCCTTCGCCCGGTAAGTGGGCGCGGAACGGGGTTGCGGCCTATTGCCGAAATAAACACAGACACCATTCATTGGGTTAAATCATGGGCCACTTTATTAAAACAGAGTCAATTATAACCAATGAACCTGCAGAGGGACAATCAAGTGAGGGGGAATTCTGCTGATCCAGGCGAAGCCTGCTTGCAGCTATAGGGCAACCAAACCTTGCCTGAGCCTGGGGCTGCCCTGTGCCAGGCCCCAGCTCTGGCCACACCCTGAAGATGTGTAGGGGGTCCAACCCGCATCACCGCCCCCTGGAGCCCTGAAACTCCGAGCGGATGAGGCACATTGGCCCCAAAAGCGGCCCGTGTTCTGCTCCCGGGCCGTATAGCCCTGAGGTGCAGGCTCCCGGACCGCCAATCACCCCCAAAGGTGCCTAAAGGTGTCACCTAGCTGCCCTTTCCCTTTTAACCTTTCCCCCACGCTTCCTTGCCACAAAAGGGGGACAAGCCTCTGCTTAGTCTCCCTTTACCCCACACCCGATAAGAATCTGGTGCACACCCCTCTGCAGGTCCATCAGGAAGATGTCATTGCCCCCGTCAGTCAAGTGCACGCCATCTGGCCTGAACAACTCCAGCCTATCGTGCTTGATCTCTGGGTGGTGTATGACAGAACCCCCCAGGCCCTTGATGGCCCTCTGAATCTGTCTATTAACCTTCTTCCGAGCCCTGCCCATTCCCCGTGGGTCACCAGCACAATTCCACGTCCTGCGTGGCAGGATGTCAGACCATACCAAGTGCACCCCCGGCCAGCGCAGCGCAATGGCCTGGAGGTCACTACATGCCTGTTCGATCAGGGCCTTGCCCTTCAACAGGCCCAAGTCATTACCTCCCAGGTGGATGACCAGCACCTGGGGCACCGCCCGGTCCACAGCCGACTGGAACAAGGTAGGCAGGAGACCGTCCCAATGCATCCCCCGGCGCCCAAGCCACCACACTGAGGCCCACTGACTGAGCCCCAGCTGCGTTCCAATGTGGGACTTTGCCGCCCTGCGGCCTGTCCAGAAAATCATGCTGTGACCGCAGAGGAGGATGCTCACTTGCTCCGATCTTTCCCAGCAGCCTGCCAAAAATGACAACAATTGCCATTAGCTGCTGGCCTCCTGCATCTCTGTTAGTGGTCTAACATAAGTCTTATATGCATCCGAGGACCACCTGCCCACTGCCTGTAGCTGCCCCTTGGAAAAACCCAGGTGGGCGGCCGTGGAGGCTGCTCCTATCCGGAAGGAGTTTGTCCCGAACTTGCGGGCATCCACACCTAGCCTATGGAGTGCTGCCTTTGTCACCGACCAAAACTGATACTTGGTAAGGGGCTGGAGGTCCCTATGCCTGAATAGGTACCCTGGCTGCAGCCCCTGGGCTGCCAGAAAGATGCGCAGGGCCCTCACCGGGCAGAGTTCCTCCTGTTGGCATGGGGATAACACAATCAGACGACCCTTGTGGTGTTGGTCCGTCTTTGACTGCCTGAGTCGCAGGCGGACTCCCTCTGGCTCCCAGCTGAGATCAGAAACCAGAAGGGCCCGGAGGGAGCCATCCGTCTTAGAACCTGCCACTACCTCCCCTATTCGGAAGGCCCCAAAGAACAAGGTGAGGGCCGCAGCATGGTATAGCAGTGCCTCAAAATGGGAAGAACATAGAACCCTCCACTGTCCCTGCAGACCCAACAGTAGCTCTGGGGAAAAGGGGGCACGGGCATCAGGTGTGTGTGGGCGCTCACGGGACCACCCCTCCAGCATCCGGCAGACCCTAAAGTCACCGGAGTAGTCCTGAAAGCCCCGTGCTTTCCCTAGGAAGGATAGACTGGAGAGCTTACCTCTGATGGTCCTGACTGAAAGCCCCCTCCGCTTCCCTTCCACGCAGAACTCCATGAGATGCTCCACGGGGATGGGCCACTCCTGGGTGTAGCCTCTGGACTCCCTGAAGGTTGCCAGGTCCCTACCTGCCCCCTGGTAGCTGGCCAAAGTGCTGGGTGCCACAGACAGGCTTATGGCCCGTTCTGATTCGGTCCTCCAATCTCCCATAGCGCTGGGGGTACCACGTCCGGCTGAGCCCTTGCCCACGGTGCCAGCTGGTGAAATCTCTCCATCTGGTTCCATGATAGAGCATCAGCAATACTATTATCAATACCCGGGACATGGCGTGCAAGGAACTGTATATTATAGCGAAGACATTGGAGCACGAACACACGAACCAGCCGCATAACGTTGGGGTTTGTAGAGGACAGGGTGTTGATGACATGCACCGTAGGGAGGTTGTCACACCAAAAGTGGACTGAGGAATTGCCCAGCTTGTCGGGCCAAAGGTGTACAGCCACGACAATGGGGAAGAACTCCAAAAAGGTCAGGTCTCTGGTCAGGCCAGCCTGCGCCCAGTTCTGTGGCCAGCTGCCATGACACCATGAGTCATGGAAAATGACCCCAAAACCGCAGGAACCTGAGGCGTCAGAGCTCACCTGTAGCTCCGCTTCCAACAGGCGATCCGTTCTCCATAAGGAGACCCCATTGAATTCCTGCAGGAAGGTGGACCAAACTGCCAGGTCCTCCTGGAGAGTGGCAGTAACACGCGTGTGGTGGTGGGGGCGTGATAGGCCCTCCATGGCATCATACACGTGCCGCAGGAATGCGTGCCTGGGTGCTACCACCCGGCATGCAAAGTTCATATGGCCTGCCAGCTGTTGTAGTGTGGCCAATGTCACCTTCTTTGCCCCAACCACCTCCGAGATTTTCCCCTTAAGGGCCACCAGCTTATCCTGTGGGAGCCTACAGCATTGGGCCACTGTATCGATCTCTATGCCCAGAAAAGTGAAGGTGGTGGACGGGCCCTCAGTTTTCTCAGCCGCAAGGGGAACGCCCAGTTCCCCGGCCATCCCTGCAAACTGCTCCATAAGAGCCTGACAGGCGCCCGAGTCTGCAGGGCCCGCAAACAGGAAGTCGTCCAAATAGTGCACCACTGATGGCTGGCCTGCCCGTCTCCTGACTGCCCACTCCAAGAAAGAACTGAAGCGCTCAAAAACTGAGCATGAGATGGAGCAGCCCATAGGCAATGCCCTATCCACATAATATTTGCCCATGAAGGCAAAGCCTAACAGCTCAAAGTCCCGTGGGTGCACAGGGAGGAGACGGAAGGCAGATTTGATGTCACACTTTCCCATGAGGGCGCCAATCCCGCAGTCCCTAACCATACGAACTGCGCAGTCAAATGACGTGTAGCGGACAGAGCAGAGGTCTGATGGGATGAAGTAATTTACTGACCCACCCTGGGGGAAAGACAGGTGGTGTATAAGGCGAAATTCGCCTGGTGCCTTCTTGGGCACGAGGCCCAGCGGGGAAACTCTGAGTGAAGGGATGGGTGGTGCCGTAAAGGGGCCCAGAACGTGGCCTGCCATGACCTCCTTTCCAATTTTCTCTCCCACGACTGATTCCATGCCTGCCACTGATTTGAGGTTGCGGGACATGAAGTGGTGCCTGGGGCCCGAATAGGGGATCCGAAAACCCTCTGTAAAGCCCTGGAGCAAAAACTGGGCATCTTGGACTCGGGGGTAAAGGCAGAGCAAGTACTGGAGTTCAGGGGGTTTAACTGGACTGGGGCCCCTTTCCTTGAGCTGCGCTAGCAGCTCCCGGTCTCCTTGCGCCGGCTGAGTCCCTGTTCCCACCTCTGAAAGGGCGGCCCCTGGGGCAGGCAGCGCAGGAGTGCAGACCCCCACAGATTGCACACTCGTGTCGGAACCTGCAGGGGGTACGACCACAGTGGCCTCGGGAGCTGAACTCCCAGCAGAGCAGGTGGGGTTGAACCCCCTGCCCCGTGGGCCCGCGGGAAGGAGCTGCTGCCGCCTGGCGGGCCAAGAGGTGGCCGCTGTCTGTTCTATCCCCGGCTATGGGCTTGGAGTGAGACATAAACTGTAGCCACAGATCTGCTTCCTTTTTGTCTCAGGGGAGGGAGGTATCAAAGGCCGCCCTCATACGAAACGATTTGTCATAGGCAAGCCATGCTGCCCCCTGGAACTCAGAGTAGTCCCAATATACGATATCGAGGTATTTAATCAGGATAGGGCCCTTCTGTGGCTGTTTCTGCATCACCACCCCCATGTATGTCAGAAATGCAGGCAACCAATCGGCCCAAGTGCGCTCTATGCACCGCCTCTTGGGCTTGTCTGGTTCTGCCTCTTCGCCCTTATCCTTCTCCCTCCTAACTGGCTCCCTGTATAGAAGTGAGAATAAGTCGACATACTCCCCCTTCCATATTTTTTCCTTTGTAGCGGGCAGCAGGTGAAAGCCCAGTGGGGCTGATGTCTCCCCAAAAGGTATAGCCCTGTCCCTCACTGAACCCAGAGGGTCAGTGTCCTCTGCAGGTGGGGGTACTGACCAGGAGGGCTGCACCCCCACTACCATCCCTGTCCCAGCAGTGGACTGCCAGACCTGTTCACAGGCCAACCCTAGGGGAGGCTGTTGTTGTGGCGTGCCGTGCCCCACACCCATGGGGATCACAGCTTGCCCATACCGCTCAGTTTCAGCTGGTAGGGAAAAAGGCCAGTATGGGAACCCCCATGGGGGCCAGCCCCACTGGGGCTGCCCCTGTTGTTGTGCTGCCCAGGGAGACTCACCCACTATGTTGTCTGCTGAGGGGCCATGCATGGGCTGTGGTCCCGGGGCTGCATGTGAAGACAACGCTGGTCCTGCTTCTGCTCTGGGCGCTCTTGCTGCGGCCCCATTAGGCCCTGCCTCCAGCGCGTCCAGTCGTGCTAAGATAGAAGTAATAGCTGCAGCGTTAGCCCTGCCGACTGGACGCAGCGCTTTATCCCGGGGCCGCTTGGGGGGTGGTTCCTTTGTTCTCCCAGGTGCCGGCTGGGCTGAGCCCCTCTCCAGGGCTTCTAACCTGGCCAGTATAGCAGTCCATGGCATGCCTTCCCCTTGTCCCCCATCCTCCGCCGCTGGGGGTGGGCGCCTACCCTCTGCCCTGGGGGCCCTTCCCTTCCCTTTTGGCCCACCTTGACCTTTTTTAGGTGGCATCCTGAGCCAGAGTGTAGCCGGGTCTATCCAGCAGAAATGACCCCCAAGGCCTATGCCCGTTGTGGAAGTGCCTCCTGGCAAAGTGAGAGGTGGTCAGCATGGGGATACCTATAAGGGGGGGCAGCACCCTCACAGCCCAGCTGGACTGTGTCCCCTGCTCACTCCCCTCCCCTGCTGATGGGCCCCTTTATCTCACCCCACAATCTTGACAACCTGGGCCGCCAAGTGAGAAAGGGAGGGCATGCAAGATGGGGCTGGGACCCACTTCCCTTGCTATCGGGTGGATGAGGGGCAGAGAACCTTCCCACAGGGGGCCCCTGGGTAGCAATCAAAGAAAAAGAACGCGGCCACAAGGCCACCTCGCCTGAGATTCGTCGCTGCCGTTAGGCCGTGCTGCCGCTGCGCTTCGCTCCTCTGGAGGACCTCCCGAGGCCTAAGGCTCTCTCTGCTGCACCGCCGGGTCTGCAGCTGCCTCTTGCAGGCTTCCCTGGAGAGGAGCCACACGGCCGCTGCCACCGCACCTCCGCTGCTGCAGGGCCTCCTGAGGCCTAGGACTCCCTCCACTGTTCCGCCAGGTCTGCAGATGCCTCCTGCAGGCTTCCCTGGTGAGGAGCTCAATGGCTGCTGCCGCCGCACCTCCCGCTGGAGGGCCTCCAGAGGCCTAGTCCCAACTGCCCCTCCAGGGCGCCAGGGCCTCTCCGCCGTCCTCGCCGCGCCGCGATCAAGGCGCACCGACCGCTCCTCGCCGCCGGCCACCCAGCACCAAGGCCTGGCCCGTAGGAGCCTTGAGGAGCCGCGTGCGTCAGCGAGCGAATCGATCTGAGTCGTGCCGCCGATGGCAGAGCCTGCCGCCATTTGAATTTGCCGCCAAGCTTGCAGTGAGGGAGGGCGGCTGGCGGCATGGCCCTACATGGCCGTCTGCCGCCCCGCCCCCTCGCTGCATGCTACATCAGCACGCCTGCACGCTGCGTGCACGCACAGCCCCCAAGATGGCGACCCGGCTTCGGCAGCGGCCGCAAACACGCCCCTTCGCCCGGTAAGTGGGCGCAGAACGGGGTTGTGCTGTAAACCGCCCAGAGAGCTTCAGCTATGGGGAAGTATATAAATGTAATAAACAAACAAACAAACAAACAAATAAACAAACAAATAAATAAATAAATATGTTTAAGAAATTTCTTTCTTATCTGTCAATCATGCTTAATCCTGATAAGACCGAGGTGCTACTTGTGGGTGACAGGGGGAGGTTGGGTGCTGTTGACCTACAGTTTAATGGGGTAAGTTTACCCCTGAAAGATCAGGTCCGCAGCCTCGGGGTGGTTCTTGATTCCAGGCTGTCCATGGAGGCTCAGATTTCGGCAGTCAGCCGGGCAGCTTGGTACCAATTACATCTCATACGGAGGCTGCAACCTTACCTCCCTATTCATCAGCTCCCACTGGTGGTACACGCCCTGGTCACCTCTCGATTAGACTACTGTAATGCGCTCTACGTGGGGTTACCCTTGAAAATGGTCCGGAAACTACAACTGGTGCAGAATGTGGCGGCTCGGTTGCTTACAAACAGCCGCCACCGTGATCACATCACGCCAGTATTATTTCACCTACATAGGCTTCCAGTTGTTTTCCGGGCCCAATTCAAGGTGTTGGTATTAACCTTTAAATCCCTATACGGTCTCGGCCCAGTTTACCTGAAGGAGCGCCTCCAGGACCACAAATTAAGCCACCCAACTAGATCAGCCACACAGGGCCTTCTCTCCGTCCCACCAACGAAAACAGCTAGGTTGGTAGGGACTAGAGAGAGGGCATTTTCAGTGGTGGCCCCCACTCTCTGGAACTCCCTCCCATTCGATCTTCGCCATGCCCCTTCCCTGGATACATTCCGCCGGGCCTTAAAAACTTGGCTCTTTGGACAGGCCTTTAGGATTTCCGGGGAGGGCTAACTTTTTTGGGATACTTATTATCTATTGATTGCCCTAACTGATCTCATGCTGCTGTGATTAATGACTTCATTGTATTTTATCTGCATTGTATTGTATTTTACTGAATTTTAGTTTGTACGTCGCCTAGAGTGGCTTCGGCCAGATAGGCGACACAAAAATTAAATTTTATTATTATTATTATTATTATTATTATTATTATTATTATTATTATTATTATTATTATTATTATTATGCAATTTAATTTAAGGTTAAATAACTTCACAGTTTTTGCTTGTTATTCTTATGAACATAATGAGAGGAAATGCAGCAGATCAAAGCTAATATTAGGAGTCAAGCCTGAAATCATCATTGTTTTCTTTGGATCCCCCCGGCCCATTTATATGTTGCTTGATACTCATTATGAATTTAATTACTCTGTAAAATGCACTAAAATCAATAGGAACATCACTTGCAATCCTGTGCATAGTTAGGGTTTAAGCAGCTGTATTGAGTTGTAGCCTTTATTATTGACTTTAATGGGACATAGTTTTACAACCTATGGAACAGAAGTGGTCTTACCCTGTTTCTCTTGAGACTATAAAGTTTTTAAAACATGTTGTGCATCATCTAAATTGAAAGCCAAGCAGTTGACAAAGCACATGAATGGAAGATGGAATGTACTTGCAGACTTTACATCAGAATCTTCCCAATGAGAAATGGCTGCTATAAGATAAAAATGTGTGGAAACCCCACAGAAAACAGTGCTTGCCTTATGGAAAGTCTTTCTGCTTTCCTAAAAATTCCTATCACCTGTTCTGCAAGTGAGAGACAGCAAGTTTTCCTAACATTGTATTCCATGGCTTTTGTTTTTTCAGTGGCTTTAAATTCTAATGTTTCTAAAAGCAGACCTGGTCTGATTTGGTAGACCCCTCACCATTTGCACCAGAATCCATGAACAACAACAGTAGGGTACCTGCTCAGTGTCAGAACTTGTCTGGTGATGTGGGGTATGATTGCTGGATGTGGGAAGTCCTCTATTTCAGGTGTATGAAGTCTATGAAAGGAGAAATGATTCCAGTCACCAAATCAGTTTCCCTTTCATTCTTTCATTGTTATCTAAGAGCTGGGAACATGACCTGAGGTTACTATCCTAAAATGCCAACAGTGCCACATCATGATTAATCTCTGGCCTGAAGGTGACTATTTCTAATCCACAGGGCCAACCCAGCACGTTTGTCTGCCTGAGGCAAAGGATAAAATGGCATGCCCCTCCTCCGATTCCATATAGAAAAGTCAACTGAGCTAGCAGTTGAATCTTATTCAGAAGTAGCTCACTTGGTAGGATTTAGCCACAGTGGATTTTAGCCTCCCAACAGCAGCATCACTAACACAGTTGTGATTATAATATAAGTGTACATGCAGGTTTTTTTAAGTACTTGCAAAATAGCATATTATACATTTATCTTTCAAATACATTTTGATCAGAAATTTGAAAAAGTGTACATGTTGCAGCTTATGCCATTACAATGTGTTATACTTTTCTATTATAAGAAGTCAAACAAGTTTAGATTTTCCTGGGCTGTTGAAGAGGTCAGTTTATTTGTCTAATTCATGGACTGTTTGAAAATCTTCCCATTATGAAGCTTTAATCCTATACTCACTTCTCTGGGAGTAAAGCTGCAATGCTAATCCCACATATCTGGGAGTAAACCCCATTGACTTCAATAGGACTTACTTTTTAGTGGACATGGTTAGGATTGGGCTGGAAATCAATGAGACCTTTCAGTGAACATAGCAAAACATTGTAAATCTTTTCCCCTCCAATCTTTTTTTTTAAGCAATTAGGCAGCACTTACTTAGGTGTCACTGATAATACTGATTTTTTAAAAAGGAATGTTCTACAATGACCAACTGGTTTTGACAATAAACTATTATATGGGGTATATTTTTTTAATATCTCCAGTGTGTGTGTGTGTGTATGTAATCTTTCCAACAACCCTGTGAGGTAGGGTTGGAAACCAAGGCACCTCAAAACAAGAAATAAATACATTTAAAATCCAATAACAATAAAACAAGTATGAAACAGTTGCAAAACAGCTTAAAGTGGCATGATTCTGAATTTTGGGTTGGTTGAATGAAGTTCCTTATCGCTTGAGGTTACAGTCATGTGCACGCTTCCCTGTTTGAGTAAGCCCCATTGAATACATTGAGACTTGCTTCTGAGTAAACAAACATAAGATTGCACTATAAATATCTTTACAGGTTGCATAAATAATAATAATCTTTCACATTCTTGCTTACATACTGTAAATATTTCTTCATACTCTGTCTTAATATGTATCTGACTTCACACTATGATTGTACATTATTATTTCCTCTACATTTTAAGGGTTCCCTTCTTGCTTGGGGTAGTCATGGTCTCCTTCTGTTGTTTTCACCATGAGGGGCAGATTAGGCTGAGAGATGGTGAGTAGCCCATGGCCACCAAGTAAACTTTGTAGCTGATTTCCATTTTAAAAATTAATTATAATGATTTATATGCAGGCAAAGTTTATGAAATAATGCAGGTCCACATAATACATTTAAAGCACATCCAACTCATTTTTAAAGCACATGACTTCTCCCAAAGAATCCTGGGAAGTGTAGTTATAGTTCCCACCACCATTCACAAACTACAGTTCTCATGATTCTGTGCGGGATTCATATGCTTCAAATGTATGTTGAATGTGCTTTAAATGCATGGTGTGGATCTGCCTTCGGTATGCTGTGCATTCATTAGTGAATAGAAAATAACAATTTTATAAGATACTTTTTTAAAACATGGAAGGGCTGTAGCTCAGTAGTAGGGCACTTGCTTTGAATGCAAAGGTCCAAAATTAAATCTTGAAATCCTGGAGATCCAATGCTAGCCCATGTCATCAGTACTGCGCTAGATGGTAAGAAATGGCCTGAGTTGGTATAAGGCAGAATCCTTTGTTCCTAAAAGAGGAAAGAGACACAAGGTCTTTCAGTCTTTCAGTGACTCTGAAAGTTATTTATGTATTTTACTTATGACATTTATCCACATTTTATTTTTAAAAAACCTCAAAGCAGTTAACAGAAGGAATTAAAACAAAAAATGTTAAAAACAGGTATTTAAAAACATTCAAAAAATAAATCCAACAATCAGTTAAAAATAGAATAAAAGCATACAAGCTTTTACACTCCTGGGTAGGCTTGCCTAAATAAAAAATGTTTTTAGCAGTTGTTGGAAAGAGTAATGTCAATAGGCAGAGAGTTCCAAAGCATGGGTGCTGCCACACTAAAGGATCAATATCTTACAAGAGCAGAACAAGTACTCTGTGGCACCCTTAACATGGAAAGCACACCTTGAACTTGGCCTGGTAGCAAATCAGCAACCAGTGCAGAGGTATTATGTGGTGATAGGGTCTCACTCATGTCAGCAATCATGCTGCAGAATTCTGCACTAACTGCAACCCTGAGTCAGGCTGTGCTGCATGGGGATTTCTGTGACCTTGGCTGACTGGCTGCCAGGATTTTTTTAAGTTTTAGCTTTTGGTTAGGAATCCTGACTGGTTGAGAAATGCTGAGTTTTCTGCCTTACTCATAGCAATCTTGTTATGGTTGGTATGATACTGCATTTAGGAAATCATCACTGTCTTTTCTTTTTCTATTTCTATTTGTATTTCATTTATATCTGACCTCACTCCCTTACATCCACAGAAGCAACAACAGTAGTTCCATGTGCTCAGCTCAACCCCCTTAAACCCACTGATGGTGCACCTTGTGGTTTGCATGAGGGTTTGTTTCTTGCCCAATAGTAGTAAAAGAGAATCGACACACTGGGAAGTGTGGCTGCTGTTGTTCCCAAGCTACTGCCTGTGAAGCTAGACGAGGCATGTGTGTTTTCTCTCTGTCAGTTATTACTCACTGGAATTGGATTGGCTGTCAAAGTGAGTTTATAGCAGTCTACAGGCTAGGCAGGAAAGGGTAGAGAATCTTCTTAACTCTTATTAATTTCTCAGGCACCTTTCTGCAGTAAAGGCTAAAGTCTATAAAGTCTTTTGGAGCAGCCATGTTAAAAGGCAGGCAGGGCTTTCCAGCCAGGGGTTGCCAACCCTGCTTTGATATGGACATCTTTGCAGAGGATCCCTAGTCAACAGCACATTCCTAACCATATGTACTGAGAAGTCCTGTTGAGTTCTATGGGGCTTAGTCCCTTACTAAGTATGTTTAGAATTGCAGCCTTCAGGAGCATCCATCTTTACTCCTGAGTGCTCCCATCTAACATCTCCACTACACTAAGCTCCCTTCTTCCTACAATGGCCTTCTGGTGACTGGCCTGGCCTGTGGACATGTAAACCCTTCTTGCCAGAAGCAAGTAGGCTAGATTAAATGTTCTCTACCCAGGCTCCCTAAGCAGGTGAGAAAGAATGATCCCATCACTTCAGCTGGATATGAGAACACCCTCATTTTGCTAAGATTTCTATCTTAATTTCCAGTCAGAGAAATGTTTTTGTTTGAATGGTATGGGCCAAGCAACTGTGGTTCAAAACTTATCATTCTTGATAACATCACTGGGGCCCACCCTGTGACATCACTAGGGCCTGCCCCTGAAATCTCAGGGTTTGGGATGCTTCTGACCTGGCAACCCTAGATATGCTCACCCCATATGAGCATTATGGCTTTTATTGTTGAGCTCAGAAATCTGACTGACACTATGTTTGCAATTCCTTTAATTAAAACAACAAACAGAGCTTCCCATTCCTGCATTCACTAGCAATCTGGAATATGAAATCTGATGCTACCACTCAAAGAAGTCTGCTATTCTTATCAAAACTCTTTTATTTTCCAGACAAATTTCCTAGATAGTTTGCCTGTACTGGAACTTCCCAACTCACTTTGAATTCCAATTTAAGTCATATTTGACTTGGGCTCCTTTGGAAGATGGGTGGGATATAGATAAATAAATAAATAAATATTTGGTGGAAAACTTACCCACACCCAGAAGTATATTCTAAGCAAAGGGTTCTTTAAAATGCCATAGCAAGCCTCCTCAGGTAATGAAAAAATTAGGCCTTTGCTGAAACCTGTCCTCCAATTTCTCTTTTTTTTTTTTTTTTTTTTCAATAATTTTTATTCAGATTTTCATAAAACATACAAGACAAAATCATAAAACATTCAAAGACAAAAAACAAAATCAAAAATAGTTAAACAAAAAGAAAAAAAGAAAAAAACAAAAAAAACAAAAATAAAAAATAAAGAGTAAAATATTGACTTCCCATTTGTCAAAGATCAAATCAGTTATAAGTCTATAATATATAACAATCCTGTCTCTTAAGTCATATTATAAAATCACTTTCCTCCAGTAGTTATCTTACTTAATCATCAAATCTCATAAACATTACTTTATTCTTTCCACAAAAAGTCAAAGAGAGGTTTCAATTCTTTAAGAAATATATCTATCAATTTTTTTTTCCAGATAAGCATATCGATTAATCCATCTCATTACTAATTATGATAATCTTATTGTCATAACCATAGTCAAAATAAACATTTCAATTAATCCATCACATCAGAATCTGTTAGGTTCAGTAATTTCAGTAGCCATTGTTCTATTATCCCTATTAGTTCCATTTTCCATCTTCCATCTTCAGTAGTCTTGTTAAGTCCAGTAATTTCAGTATCCAATCTTCCATTATCAGTATTCCATAATAATCTTGCTGTCAAAGCCATAGTCATATAGTAAGAGTCTAATGGGAATTACCTCTATCCCAAATATTTTCTTGCCATCCATTCTGAATAGGTTGCTGAAATACAGCTGTATAATCATATCTCTGTTCTTTTTTTCAAAATACACTGGGTCATCTCTTGAAAGTTTTTCCATTGTCACATGGCTGCAGTTAATTCCATAGATTTTCTCTATATTGGGCTCCATCACCTCATTCCAGTCCAGAAGATTATCCATGCCATTAATAACTTTATCTCTAGAATCTTCATTAATTTCTTCAGAGATAACATTGAGTTCCAAACAGTAGATTTTATTTCTAAAGTCCATAGACTCCAAATCTTGTTCCTGTTCCACGTTTGTTCCAATCTCCGGGATCTCCTCTCTCACAGGGACCCCTGTTCCAGTCTCCAGGGTCTCCTCTCTCACAGGGACCCCTGTTCCAGTCTCCAGGGTCTCCTCTCTCACAAGGACCCCTATGTCTTTAATCTCCTGTGTCTCCAAACAATAGATTTTGTTTCTAAAGTCCATAGACTCCAAATCTTTTTCCTGTTCCACGTTTGTTCCAATCTCCGGGGTCTCCTCTCTCACAGGGACCCCTTCCAGGGTCACCTCTCTCACAGGGACCCCTATATCTTTAATCTCCTGCTTCATTTTACTCAATTCAACTTTCAGCTCCTTACAACCCTGTCGCAGGTTTTGTTTCGTTATCTCAATCTCATCCATTATTTTCTGAAACATAGTTGTTTCCAGCTTCTCAGCCACTTTCTTAATTGCCATTTTAAAAGAAAAATATAGGAAAACCACTTCTTATTTCAGCAACAATTGGGTTAATACTCCAAACTTGGTGACATCACAGTATAAACAGAGCAGACAGCCTTATCTCTCCATAGTTAAGTAAACAAAATGCAGTTCCCAGGGTCGAAACAATTAATGGCAGTCGTCAAGAAACAGATTCGTCAAAATAAAATAGACCAAAAAGAGAGTAGTCTCAGACAGTATAATATTCTTCAAAATAAAAATCTGGAATAGAAATCCCTCTTCTGTGTATATCTTTAGAATGCAAATCCAGGACAGCTTTTTGCAACAAAAACAGAGATAAGCTATTAATTAGTGCGTAGCAGAGAGAAGTTATGGCTCCCCAGTGAGATGTCAAAAACCGATCAATCTGGCAAATCTCTTTTAAACAGCAACAATTTAAGTCAAGTAAAAGAAAAATATAGAAAGAAGGGTGCTTGCCTGTTAGTGCGTTCTCTCTTAGAAGATAAGATGAACGTTCGCTTTAACAGATAGAGCTTGCTGTTGAAAATCCGTCCCACCTTCGTCGGCTGGACCTCGTCCCATAAATTAATGAGATCTGGTCGTCCCAACAAAAATAGGCTTTGAGGTTAATCTCTTCGTTTCTCCCTACCCGGGAGAAGTTTAATCAGTCAAAAAAAAAAGAAAAAACTGACTGATATATCTGAATAAGCTTCTTTTGAGGCAGGAGCCCGTCTCAAAAGCAGGCACAGGCTAAGTCACCCTTCCCGGAAGTCCTGTCCTCCAATTTCTCAAAAGGAGCTTCTGGCTTTTCTGTCTCTTTCACAGGGCATTTTATAATTACTTTAGCATTCCTTTATACATTTTGTGGCTGCAGGATTGAGGTGACTTTATTTTTGCAAGGTGGCTGTGGATGGTGAAAGAAAGTACATCACCAACACCCCTTGGCCACCTCAAAGGTATGCTAAACACAACAGAAATCTGCAGCCTCTCCATGAGAATTTTTCTCTCCCCTTTGATCATTTTCAAATGCAATTTGCTTTCTCATTAATTCATGGGAAATGTTTTTTTTTAGAAAAACAGGAGAAATGTTCGGCACAGCACTAAAAAAATCCCTGAATGAACCTACTTAATTTTACAGAACAAACAACCCAAGAAACATACTGCTGTTAGTAGTTCTTACTATTGATCTTGGACTAGGGACAGGCATACAAGGGAAGAAGGGAAGATTTGACCCATAAACTCTCCTGGCATGATTTTATTTCATCTGAAAATAGGGGATCATATAATAGAATGGCATTGAAAGAATAAACTATTGAATGTAAGTTTTGGCTTTGGCTCTCAATCAACCTATCAAAAAAGTGGATGCAATACATATATCCATCTTATATCTCTATTCATACTTTGTTTTCTTCAGTTCCTTTTGTATGAACATTTTACAATTGGGGCTGATTGAAACATAAATAGCACTATGATTGCGATACTGTGTTTATAGAAAATATATTTCCACACATACACAAACACACATACCCCACACAAAGAAAATGAAGCTATTAAAGATTTTTATTCACCACACAGTTAAGTTGGCTTAAATTAGTCTCTTGCAGTGAAAACACTTAAAGGTCATTTGCTGAATGAAAAGCTGTGGTTTTATAGTAATTCTTACTGCATTCTTTGTCTTCTTAAGTTACATTGACTTCTAAGCATTATTGTTATTTTCTAAAGTGAAATACATAATGCTAAACACGCAGGATGGAAATATATTAAACTTTGTATAACAGGATATTTGTAATTTTCCATTTTTGTGAGATACAAAATAAGTGACAGTGCTCTTTCAGTGTTCCTTGTTAAAGCCAGCCAGTGACATGGGGGTCTAAGGCTACATTCAGACAGCACTTGCTCATTCTGTTCTCCAGTTGTTTCCTTACATGTTAAATGTTGCATTTTATGTGCTCTTTCACATGACATAAAACACACCTGATAGCTAGTGGAATCAAGTGGACGCTTAGCACTCATTTCTGTGTTAAACGGTTCCCAAAAAATCAGTTTGCAACCCCATTAACCCACAAAATCGTGGGAGATTGGTGTTTTATTTTCCCCACTGTTTTCTTCAGATGAAGCCACTGCCTCTCACATAATGAAATTTGAGGTGTTATTCTGACATACAGAAGCATACATGCACATTTATTTATTTATTAGATTTATATTCCACCCTTCCTCTCAGTAGGAGCCCAGGACAGCATAAAAAGTAGAAGTAACATGCCCAATGATATTCATTGTTGTGTCATACTACACGCCCACTGGTGTGCATGAAATTTAGCATGACATGGTGATGTATTGATGAAAAAACTCAGTGATAAGATAGGTGCTGCAGTGTGAAAGGAACATCAGAAATCAGGACAGAAGCACTAGCATTATAATCGGGGAAAATAACACAATAAACCCAACTTCTGAATGTATCCTTTAATTTTTTTCTTCTTGACCCTACTGGCTGAGCCCAGAGGTAGAACAGCCATTAATCCTCTAGAGCTGGTTTCGTGGTAGAGTTTGACAGAAAGTTTCAGAAATTCCTATGGCTATTCCCATGTTTTATGGCAATTTCTATGAATTATGATCATTCCTATGATCGCTAGTTCTCACAATCCACTTCCCGAATACCTTAAATTAATTTTATTTATTTGTTAAACTTATATACCGCCCGACTAGCAATAGCTCTCTGGGCGGTGAACATATGAAATACAATAACTCACAATATGATACAATAAAACATAAAGACAGTCTAAAAACAATTACAACAAGATTTTAAAATTAAATTAACATTAAATTAAAATGCTTCAGAGAAGAGGAAGGTTTTAACTTGGCGTTGAAAAGAAAACAGTGTCGGTGCCAAGCACACTTCCTCGAGGAGACTGTTCCATTATTCGGGGGCCACCAATGAGAAGGCCCTAGATCTTGTCACCACCCTCTGGGCCTCTCTGTGAGTTGGAACCCGGAGGAGGGCCTTTGTAGTAGAACGTAGTGTACGGGCTGGTTCATATCGGGAGAGGCGTTCCAACAGGTATCGTGGTCCCGCACCGTATAAGGCTTTATAGGTTAATACCAACACTTTGAATCTAGCCCGGAAGCATATTGGCAGCCAGTGCAAGCGGGCCAGAACAGGTGTTATATGCTCTGACCACTTGGTTCTTGTTAGCAGTCTGGCTGCCGCATTTTGCACTAGCTGTAGCTTCTGAACTGTCTTCAGAGGTAGCCCTACGTAGAGCGCATTGCAGTAATCCAAATGTGAGGTTACCAGAGCATGTACCACTGATGTAAGGTCCTCTTTACTCAAATAGGGACGTAGCTGGGCTACCAACTGAAGTTGGTAGAACGCATTCCTTGCCACTGAGGCTACTTGAGCCTCAAGTGAGAGGGAAGAGTCTAAAAAGACTCCCAGACTACGAACCCGCTCCTTTAGGGGGAGTGTAACCCTGTCCAGGAAAGGGTATATATCCACCATCCGATCAGAGAAACCATCCACCAACAGCATCTCAGTCTTGTCTGGATTGAGCCTCAGTTTGTTAACTCTCATCCAGTCCATTATCGCGGCCAGGCAACGGTTCAGCCCATCAACAGCCTCACCTGAAGAAGATGAAAAGGAGAAGTAGAGCTGCGTGTCATCAGCATACTGATGACAACGCACTCCAAAACTCCTGATGACCTCCCCCAATGGCTTCATGTAGATATTAAAAAGCATGGGGGACAAAACTGACCCCTGCGGGACTCCATATTGGAGAACCCACGGTGTCGAGCAATGTTCCCCAAGCAATACCTTCTGGAGACGACCCGCCAAGTAGGAGCGGAACCACTGCCAAGCAGTACCTCCAACTCCCAACTCCGTGAGCCTCTCCAGAAGGATACCATGGTCAATGGTATCAAAAGCCGCTGAGAGATCAAGGAGGATCAACAGAGTTACACTCCCTCTATCTCTCTCCCGACATAGGTCATCATACAGGGCGACCAAGGCCGTCTCGGTGCCAAAACCGGGCCTAAAACCCGATTGAAATGGATCTAGATAATCGGTTTCATCCAATAGCGTCTGGAGCTGGCCAGCAACCACTCGTTCCAAGACCTTGCTCAGGAATGGAACATTCGCCACTGGCCTGTAGCTGTTAAAATTGTCTGGGTCCAAGGAAGGCTTTTTCAGAAGTGGTCTCACCACTGCCTCTTTCAGACAGCCAGGGACCACTCCCTCTCGTAAAGAGGCATTTATCACTTCCTTGGCCCAGCTAACTGTTCCATCCCTGCTAGTTTTTATTAGCCAAGAGGGGCAAGGATCCAGTACCGAAGTGGTTGCACGTACCTGTCCAAGCACCTTGTCCACGTCCTCGAGCTGAACCAACTGGAACTCATCCAACAAAAATGACAAGACTGTGCTCCAGACACCTCACTAGGATCAACTGCTATAACTTGAGAGTCTAAGTCCCGGCGGATGCATGCGATCTTATTCTGGAAGTGATCAGCAAACTGATTGCAGTGGGCCACCGATGATTCCACCGTGTCCGGAGGGTTTGAATGAAGAAGCCCTCGGACAACTCGAAAGAGCTCTGCTGGGCGGCAGAGAGGTGATTTAATAGTGGCAGCAAAATGTTGTTTTTTCGCTGCCCTCACCACTCCTACATACAGCTTAGAAGAAGCACTAACCAGCGCATAATTGTATCCGTTGGGAGTTCGCCTCCATTTCCGCTCAAGCCGCCTCCTATCTTGCTTCATCGCTCTCAGCTCTGGAGTATACCATGGAGCTGTATGAGCTCTACACAGGAGAGGGCACGCAGGAGCGATCGTGTCAACAGCCCGGGTCATCTCCGTATTCCACAGAGTGACCAGGGCTTCAGCAGGAGCGCCAGTCCTATCAGCCAGAAAATCCCCCAGAGCCCTTTGAAAACCTTCAGGATGCATTAGTCTCCGGGGGCGGACCAATTTAATAGGTCCCCCACCCTTGCAGAGGGAAGAGGCTACTGAAAGTCTAAACTTCAGCAAGCAGTGATCTGTCCATGACAAAGGGAGTGATGTAAGACTCCCCACATCCAGATCACTATCCCCATGTCCGGTAGCAAAAATAAGGTCTAGAGTATGCCCCGACACATGCGTTGGATCACTAACATATTGAGACAGCCCCATGGTTGTCATGGAAGCCATGAAGTCCTGAGCCGCCCCGGACAAAGTAGTCTCGGCATGAATGTTGACATCCCCCAGTACTAGTAGTCTGGGGGATCTCAGCAATATCTCCGAGACCACTTCTGTCAGCTCAGTTAGGGAAGCCATTGGGCAGCAAGGTGGGCGGTACACCAAAAGGATTCCCAACCTGTCCCTCTGGCCCAACACAAGGTGCAGACACTCCAGGCCAGTAACTGCATGAACATGGTGCTTGGTGAGTGAGATGGAACTCTTATAGACGACAGCAACCCCACCTCCCCGACCCTCAGATCTACCATGATGCTGAACCAAGTACCCCGGTGGGCAGAGCTGAGAGAGACCAACTCCTCCCTGCTCACCCACCCAGGTCTCGGTTATACATGCCAGATCGGCTGCCTCATCCACAATCAAATCGTGGACGAGGGAGGTTTTATTATGTACCGATCTGGCATTTAAAAGCAGCAACTGGAGATCTGAGAGTTGGCTGAGAGGACAACCAACGGCCTTGCGGGTGTGAGAAGGACCGGAACAAGGCACAGTCACAACATTTCTGGGCCGCGTTCCCCTTACCTGGCACGTCCTTCTCACAATGCCATAACTCCCTCTGCCCGTCACTACGGCAATTGGGGCCCCCTCAAGTGCCCCCGCCTGATAGAAAAAGCTCTCTCCGAAGCACATAATAAAACTTATATATACAATAATTATATGTGCAAACAACCATACATACAAACATACACACACACTCACACCATACACTCATATACACAACCACCCATAAATCTAAGTAAACTCTGCTGCAGTACTCAGCTACTGCCTATGGGAATTAATGTGAACCTGGGTGTGTCAGGGGAAGGTCCTTTCCAGCCTGGAAGATCTGATTCACAGGGTTGCCCTCCATAACTTGGGCAGTGAAGAGAACGGCAGTGGAAGTGGAGCTAGCATACCCAAACTGTACCTCACATGTTGGTTGAACACACTAACAGAACACCCCAAGTGGGCTAAAGTGTGAGTTCCTCAACCCTGGGAAAGGGCCATAGATCAGTGGTAGAGCATCTGCTTTGCATGTATATACTACTAGACTGTCCTGGATTCAATCCTCAGCATCTCCAGATAGGGTTAGAAGAGACTCCCGCCTGAAATCCTAGAGCACCACTGCCAGTCAGTGCAGACAATACTGAGCTTGATGGATCAATGGTCCGACTCAGTATATAAAAAAACTTGATACGTTCCAATGGAAATCTTAGTTTTTAAAATCTTTTTTTCAAATATTTATTGTCTTTTAGGAAGGGTCAGATATTCATACCCTGATCTTCAACATGTACATCTAGCTGCAGTGTCTGAATAACATGTGACATTGTGCTAGAGCAGCAGTTTGCTGAATGCATATTACATACATTTTGCTGGTACGCAGCATTCTGGGACTGAGTTATTAAAGCTGACTGTAAATGCTTCTGTTCTAAAAATTCTTTACTTCAAAATGTCAAAATAGAAATGCTGAATATATTTTATGAATTGTATACACCCATACATTCCTGCTTGTCTGAATATTTTGAAATTCATATTATTGTTCATTCTTTGTGTGCATTTTTATTGTAAGTCTTGATGTACTGGATGAGGATTCAAAGTCTGAGGAATCTGTTGCCTGGTGGAGGCCACAAGGTTCTGTCCAACTCCCCCATCTCAGTATGTGTCTTGAGTGGGTCAGAAACCAAAGTGGCAAAACATGCAGAAGAACTTCAGTTAAAACAGCACAATAATGTTGTCTGTGGTTTGGAATTTATTTATTTTTAACATAAGCTACACTTTTCCAGCTTCTAAAATAAAAAGGTCCATTTTTCAAACTTTAACACAGAGGCCTGTGATCCATGGATAATTGTCTGAATTCCAAGTAATGGTGACTAACATTTTTTTCTAGAGAGAGGCTGTAGCTTTTGTTATGCAGATTTATACACTGTAAAAATAGCATGAAGGGTAGCAAACTACTGTAGGGTTAAACTGGCATGGTTTTGGGAATTATCTCACTAATTTTAGAAAGCAAAAGCAATACAATTTGTCTGATTTTCTGCACCGCTCTTCTGATGCAATTGGGTAGCAATCAGTGTCCTAGTTACCCATATCCATTACAGAATCTCATACATTTCTATTTTGGACCCATCTTTTTGTTAAAAAGTGATTCTGTACACAATGTGCTCTTATTAGACACTCAAGTAGATTTTTTTTTCTTGTAGGAGAGGTTTTTTATTACTCATGTTATTTATAATATTCCTATACCAAACATCAGTACTAAGAAAAATCTCATCTCCCCTCCCCCCTGTACTTTCCTCACTACACATTAGTGGGCAAGCAAATTTGCTTAATTGTGTTTTTATCTGAGCTATGAAGAACTGTGCCAGGTTGTTAGACATGGAAGACTGCTTAATACCAGTTTTGTCCCCAACTGGGGTCTCTAAAGACCTGGTTGCCAGGAAACACAGAGCCAAAGGTACCTCAACAGGCACTAACAGGGTATGGTTGCATTCTGTAGAATTCTCTAGATCTTTAATTGCTCCGAGAAGTCAGCGATCATCTGTTTATCTATTCCCATCTATGCAGCAGTTGCTTGGTATTCCCCACCCCCACTTTATTCTTTCAGCTTCATCAAGCATTTTTACTGCTCTATTGAACATGGTTAGAACCAATTCTCCTCTTTCTATTGTCCTGCATTAATTTATGCAGTGTATCCAATTAATATGCACCCTATTAAAATTCTTCAAAGTAAAACTCTTGCACTTACTTTGAACTTTACTTGATATTCCAAGCTCATTTTTTAAAAGACGCATGAGCTTGAATGAATCCTTCCCCCTTGACCAAATGCTGTTTCCTGCAGACATTTGAATACTGTATATGGGAGCCATCTACAGAGTTTTTTGACAGCTTGAGTACATTTCCAGATGGTGCGTAATCACCATTCCTTTTTAAATCTGTTTTTATAATGGTGATAATTAAGTATTATTTTCTAGGACTGAATAGACGATACATGCAAATTGCTAATTGGTCAAGAAAGTGGTTGGCAACAAAGGTGTTAGCTCAAATCTATTTTGGTTGTACAGGAAAGGAGCATTGTGGTAGCTGTAGTTGAAACAGAATCTCACTAATTAGTCACTTTGAGGACCAAAACCTTCTGCTTTAGATGCAGCATTGACAGGAGGAACACAATTATTTTGTTTGTTAAATCAATCATCTGTTAAAATTCAAAATCTGCAAAAGGTTGTTTTCTATGGTAATTTGACACTCAGGTATACTGTGTGATAGCCTATACTCAAAAAGCATCTCAAGATAACAAAGTTCAATAATCTACACTTCAGGAAATGTAATACAACAGTATATACTCAGTCAATTGACAGGAGCAATGGCTGAAGCTCTAGTCTATTTGCCAGACTCCCAAAGTATTGATGCCAAACTTCAGATTTATGCTAAAAGACTCATAGCTATAAATGACAGAGCTGTCACCACACATTACATTTAACTGTGCAACATCATTCCCTTCTACTTAATCAATTATTATGGTTCACTTGGTATGCAAATAGCTACAATTAATAAAAATTCAAAACATAGTCATTATCATCTTCATCACACTTTGAGCTTAGAAAGACTTGGTACAGGGTAGTCAACAGAAGCTGAAAATAACCAGAAAGATGTCTTGTTTAGCATTAAAAGAAGGATCATAAATGTTACCTGAAATAGTAAAGAGGTAACCAGTGTGCCATCCTGGCTACTGCATTGTGGATATCCAAGTACAAATTCCTGCTGAGCCCTAACACTCTTCAGCAAATCACAATGTCTTTGCCTAACCTCCGTCACTGAGGTGATAGGAAATTAAAGGGAAAAGGGTGGAAAACAAACTTTATAAATAAGGAATTTAATGAAAGAAAGACTTCAGTATATGCCACAATTGTGTTCCTAATGAAAGTCACAAAAGTCCCAGGAATTCTAATAGTTACTCAGAATCTAGCCCATACTATAAAATTTGAATTTATTTTCTCTAAAAGTTGTCTGCTAAAAGCCAGTATGCATTATACCATTAAATATGGCCAATTTTTAAAAATATTAAGCAGTCTAGAAATGCTTTTAAATAAATAAACTTGGAATCAAAAAGAGGCTGTAATATCATTGCAAACTTAAATTAGTGATGCAAAATTAGTTAGTAATCATGGAAGCCAGGTGAAATATAAATACAACTCTACAAGTTATAGCCACCTAAGTTCTACTCAGTGTAGACCCATTGACATTAAAAGACCCATGTTCATTATTTTCAATGGATCTGCTCTGAGTAGGATTAGCATTGAATACAACCCTATCTATCCAATAACCTTCTTCAGAAAAATACCCAATAATTATTATTTATAGAATTTCAGTACACAATACATTTATTTACTGAGTTTATGCTCCTTCCTTCCAAAGGATCCAACAGGTAGCCCTGTTGAGAGTCTCTCACACTGCATGCAAATCTGTATGAATGTTTCCAAGTGAAGATGGAAAGAGAAGAGAGCCATCGAAAGACTGAACGTACATTCCCACCAGGACTGAAGCAAACTTTCATACATTTTATTTTCATTTTATTCATTTTAATTTTCATATGGAAACTTGCATTTTTCACATAGAAATGTGGCTGTCATGAACACAGTAACTCCATAGGCCACTGTATCCCAAAGCAAACTCTCAGATTGTATCTGATCATCTGGCAACTGATTTATGCTTCCATAACTCTGTATCGGCCTTCCCCAATATGGTGCCATCATCTCTGGCCACTGGTGCTGAAGAGAATTGGAAATTCAAAACATCTGGAGGGCACCAAGGTGGGGAAGGCTGTGCTATACTGTGGCTGTCATCTTGCTGATAAGTTCTTTGCTGCTATTTGTATGCAGGGGGAAAAGGTTGCCATGTAGGCCCCACACAGCCATTTCTTTTTTTCTTGCCCTCAACTAATTTGATAGGATCACATCTGCTAACCTTTGTAGCAGAACTTTAAAGCTGCTTTGCTCCCTGCAGATAAAATAGACAGAATGATTGTGGGCTGATTAACCTTGAAAATGGAACTTCACTGACTGCTTCCATGTATCTTCTCAGATCACTCTGTGACAGATTGTAACAGCACTTAACTCACACTGCTCAGCACTTAGAAATGGGAACAGTGATTTTGGATAGCACAACCCTGTAAGTGTTCACCAAATTAAAGGTCTTGTAATCTGACTCTCTGACACAAGTACAAAATGTGTGCAAGAACAGCTGAACACAGTTGCCTTTGTTGCAGACTAGGCAAATATTTGAGAACAGATTTTCTAGCTATTGAAATAAGAATCTTATTTGTACTGCTGCTCTAGGAACATATGAGGTTTCCTTATACCTTTCAGTTGCAGGACCAGCCTAAGTCATTTTGCTGCTTGAGACAAAGGTCAAGATGGTGCTTTCTCCCTTTCCATGTAGAGGAGCCAACTAAACTGGCAACTGAATCTTACTTTAAATGGTGGTGATGGAGTAGTGTCTTCCACTGCACTGAGGGCAGCAGGCAAGTCATGTAACCCGCTGAAGTGGTTGTCCAACTCTGCCCTATTCCCTTGTTGATTTATTGGAGGTTTGTAAGGGTTTAAAAGCAATGGCTTAAATAAATGCCCAGTCACGTGTGATGAATTCTAGCTATCACCTAAATACAAGGAAACTAATATATGTAGTTAAATAATAAATAAATAACATGCAGTTGTGAGTCACTGGGGGATGGTTTGAGAAAGCAAAATGAACCACGGAGGAAGCTATGGTGAATCTGACTGCACAGTTCCACAAATATTAACATTCAAATAATCAGGTGGAGGAGGTGGAAAAGAGGAGACCTAATAAGATGAATGTATAAGGCAGCCAAGAATGTTGTGTGTGATCGTTCAGTCATTTTTTCTTTCTTTTAACATGAGGCTTTCTACAGCAATGTATGCCTGTAGAACATGAGCAGGGAACCACAGACACTGGAGCCAAATGCAGCCCTACACCTCCTATGCCCAATCTACATCCCTCACTGGCCTTACTTCACACCATAAATGTCTTTGCATGTTATGAATTAGGGATGGGGGAGAATATCGGTTAAATCAGACGTAGAACCAGATTCCAAATGAATTCAACAATCCGCTATCTTTTTGGACTGGCACTGATTTATTGCAGCTGTGGCTGTAATCGGCATGGATTTTTTGTGGCAAGCCGCATCTATAATCAACATGGATTTCCCCCCCAAGTTTTCCTCGTTTTTACGTAATTATCTTCATAATCTCCTCTAAGTTGATGCATTCATAACAGTGTGTAGGTGTTATAAATAGGCAAAATTAAATGGCATGCAACATCAATCATTTACATAAGCACTGACGTTAAAAATTACACAATTTTTTTTGCAACCAAAAAAAGAAAAAAACCCACAGCCGATTGAATCTGCAAGTGCCAAAGCAAATGGGAATAAAAAAATGGCAGATCAGGATTGAACAGACTATCGGAATACAAGTGGATCGGAACTAGGCAGCGAACCCCAGCCCTAGCTTGAATATATGCTTGAACATTGATGGTGCCTCTTGCTTGTCTCGATGGAAGATAAAGATGGGTGTGTGTGGAAAGTAGCCTACTATAGAAAGGTAAAATTTCCCTTTATTCCTCTGCCAACCTTTGTCTCTGGTTCCATCTATTAATGCTATATGGTTCCTGGAAGGTTGCCCAGAAGGGAATATGGCCATTGGGATAGGAAAAAAAATCCCCAACTTGTGAACCACAAAGACAACACAGTCTGAGAGACAAATATTGCAGCTTCAGGTGCTTGACCTTACTCTCTCTCTGTTTTCTTTTTCTTTTTAACAATCACATCTCCTAGCAAGTTCAAATGTAAAAGAGACCCTTAAGAAGACTCAGAAGGCTCCCTTCCAGTCCTCTTTCCCAAACAAATGAACTTTGGCAAGAATGGAGCTGGCTCAGAAATGTGATTTCATGACCAGGGGGATCAGGGCCAGTATCAGTGGTGGGTCCAGCAGTTGCCAAAGGATGCTGAGTGCCGACACCCATCTGATATTTGCATATAAAGAAGAATCTTCTTTTTTAAAATTGGCAGAACTGCAATGCTCTTATAATACTTAGTAACACTTTTATTTATAAAAGTATTTACATACCGCCCTCTTGCAAAACATCAGGGCAGTGCACAGCAACATAAAAACATTTTAAGAAAATACAAAATAATCACTAAAATGACTGGCTGCTCAAAAGACATTTTAAACAGCAGAAGCCTGTCAGCACAAAAAAAGTCTTTAAGAGACGCCAACAATCAAAAGCAAGGATGCATGCCAAATCTCTGCTGGAAAAGTGTTCCACAGCATGGGGCCTGCAACATTAAATGCCAGAATTCTGGTTAGAGCTAGTTGGGCTTCTGTAACACGGGGGACAATTAACAGCACTCTTCCAGATAGGATTGCCAGGTCAGAAGCATCCCAAACATTGAGATTTCAGGGGTGGGCCCTACTAATGCCACATGAATGGGGCCCTACTGATGGGGGTGGGGCCCTAGTGATGTCATTAAGCATGATATATTAAGTATCAACTACAGTTGCTTGGAGCATACCACTCAAACAAAAAAAAATCTCCAGTTGGAAATTAAGATATAAATCTTAGCTGAATGAAGGTGTTCCCAGGTCCAGCTGAAGTGACGGGATCATTCCTTCTCACCTGTTTAGGGAAGCTGGGTAGGGAACATTTAATCTAGCCTACTTGATTCTGGCAAAAAGGGCTCAAGTGCCCACAGGCCAGCCCGGTCACCAGAAGGCCATTGTAGGAAGAAGGGAGCCTAGTGTTGTGGAGATGTTAGGAGTAAAGGTGGATTCTCCTGAAGGCTGCAATTCTAAACACACTTAGTAAGGGACTAAGCCCCATAGAAGTCAATAGGACTTACTTCTCAGTAGATATGGTTAGGATTGTGCTGTTGTTAAGGCTTGACTAGGGATCCTCTGCAAAGATATCCATATCAAAGCAGGATTGGCAGCCCTCTACCTGAAATGCCCTGCCTGCCTTTTAACATGGCTGCTCCAAATCTCTTTACACACTTGACCCTTCACTGCAGAGAGAGGTTTGAGAAATGAGTAAGAGTTAAGAAGATTCTTTACCTTTTCCTGCCTAGTCTGTGGGCTGCTATAAACTCACTTTGACAGCAAACCCAATTTCAGTGAGTAATAACTGACAGAGAGAAAACACACGTGCCTTGTCTATCTTCACAAGCAGTAGTTTGAGAACAAGAGCAACTGAAGCCACACTTTCCAGTGTGTGAATTCTTTTTTCCACTAATGGAAGAAACAAACCATCATGCAAACAACAAGGTGCATCATCAGTAAGTTTAAGGGGGTTGAGCTGAGCACATGGACTCACTGTTATTGCTTTTATGGATGTAAGGGAGTGAGGTCAGATGCAAATAGAAAAGAAAAACAAAAGACAGTAATGATTTCCTAAATGCAATACCATACCAACCACAACAAGATTCTTATGAGTAAGGCAGAAAACACAGCATCCCACAACCAGTCAGGGTTCCTAACCAAAAAACAAAACTAAAAAAGTATTGGCAGCAAGGTCAGCCAAGGTCACAGAAATCCCCATGTAGCACAGCCTGATTTGGGGCTGCAGTTAGTGCGGCATTCTGCAGGATGATTGCTGACATGAGTGAGGCCCTGTCAGCACATAATACCTCAGCTCTGAAATCTGCACTGTTTGCTGATTTGCTACCAGGCCAAGTTCAAGCTGTCCTTTCCATGTCACGGATGCCACATAGTATTTGTTTTGCTCTTATAAGAAATTGATCCTTTAGTGTGGTAGCACCTACACTTTGGAACTTCCTGCCTACTGACATTAGGCAGGCACCTTCATTGTACTCTTTTCGACACCTGCTAAAAACATTTTTTATTTAGGCAAGCCTACCCAGGCATGTAGAAGCTTTTTATGCTTTTTATTTGTTTGCTGGTTTTATTATTTTGAATGTTTGTAAGTACCTCTTTTTCACTGTTTTTGCCAATAATTTTATTGTTTTAATTCCTTCTGTAACCTGCTTTGAGGTTTTTTACAATAAAGTGGTATATAAATGTTGTAAGTAAAATACATAAATAAATTTCAGAGTCACTGTAGCCTTTGGGTCTCTTTCCTCTTTTAGGAACAAAGGAACTACCTTATACCAACTCAGGCCATTTGGTACTATCTAGCTCAATACTAATGACATGGACTAACATTAGCTCTTCAGGATTCCAGGCAATTGTCTTTTCCAGAAATTGGATTTTGGACCTTTGCAAGCAAAGCATATGCCCTACCACTGAGCTACAGTCCTTCCCCTGTTTAAATATTATCTTTTAAAATTGCTGTTTTCAATTCACTAATAAATGCATAACATATCTAGGGCAGATCCACATCATGCATTTAAAGCACATTCACTGAATCATGGGAACTGTAGTTTGTTAAGGATGGTGGGAAATGGGCTCCTGCTGGGAGGAAGGGTGGGATATAACTCAAATAATAAATAAATAAATAACTATAACTGTGAGGGGGAAACTACACTTTCCAGGATCCTTTGGATGAAGTTAAATGCTAATTGGATGTGCTTTGAATATATTATGTGGATCTGCATGATTTCATAAACTTTGCCTGTGTATAAATAATTTTAATTGCTTTTTAATATGGAAATCAGCTACAAAGTTTACTTGGTGACCATGGGCTGCTCACCATCTCTCAGCCTAACTGCACCTCAGGGTGAAAACAATGGAGGGGACCATGACCACCCCTAGGAAGATGGGCACACTTAAAATGTAGAGGAAATGATAATGTACAACCATAGTGTTAACTCAGATACATATTTCATTTCATTTTTCATTTTATTAAATTTATATACCGCCCATAGCCGAAGCTCCCTGGGCGGTTCACAACAATCAGCATAAAATACAATGAAACACATATTTAAAACAGTTTTTTTTAAAAGCTTAAAATTTAAATTTAAAAACATAAACATTTTTACACATACTAAAATGCCTGGGAAAAGAGGAAAGTTTTAACCTGGTGCCGAAAAGATAGTAATGTCGGCGCCAGGCGTACCTCATCAGAAAGACTATTCCATAATTCGGGGGCCACCACTGAGAAAGTCCTCTTTCTTGTCGCCACCCTCCGAGCCTCCCTCTGAGTAGGCACCCGGAGGAGGTCCTTCAATGCTGAGCGTAGCGTACGGGTAGGTTCAGATCGGGAGAGGCGTTCCATCAGGTATTGTGGTCCCACGCCGTATAAGGCTTTATAGGTTAAAACCAGCACCTTGAACCAGGCCCAGAAACATATAGGCAGCCAATGCAAGCGGGCCAGAATCGGTGTTATATGTTCGGACCGCCTGGTCCCCGTTATCAATCTGGCTGCTGCATTTTGCAAGAGCTGCAGTTTCCGAACCGTCTTCAAAGGCAGCCCCACGTAGAGCGCATTGCAGTAATCTAGTTTAGAGGTTACCAGAGCATGGACAACTGAAGCGAGGTCATCCCTATCCAGATAGGGGCGAAGTTGGGCCACCAAACAAAGTTGGTAAAAGGCACTCCGTGCCACCGAGGCTACTTGATCCTCAAGTGACAGTGAAGGTTCTAAAAGAACTCCCAACTACGAACCTGCTCCTTCAGGGGGAGTGTAACCCCATCCAGAAGAGGTTGAACATCCACCATCCGGTCGGGAGAACCTCCCACTAACAGCATCTCGGTCTTGTCTGGATTAAGCCTCAGTTTATTAGCTCTCATCCAGTCCATTGTCACAGCCAGGCAACGGTTCAGTACATTGACAGCCTCACCTGAAGAAGATGAAAAGGAGAAGTAGAGCTGCGTGTCATCAGCATACTGATGGCAACGCACTCCAAAACTCCTGATGACCGCACCCAGGGGCTTCATATAGATGTTAAAAAGCATGGGGGACAAAACTGACCCCTGTGGAACCCCATACTGGAGTACCCAGGGTGTCGAGCAGTGCTCCCCAAGCACTACCTTCTGGAGACAACCCACCAAGTAGGAGTGGAACCACTGCCAAGCAGTGCCACCAACTCCCAAATCAGCGAGTCTCCCCAGAAGGATACCATTGTCAATGGTATCAAAAGCAGCTGAGAGATCAAGGAGAATCAACAGAGTCACACTCCCCCTGTCTTTCTCCCAACAAAGGTCATCATACAGGGCGACCAAGGCTGTCTCTGTACCAAAACCAGGCCTGAAACCCGATTGAAATGGATCTAGATAATCGGTTTCATCCAAGAGTGTCTGGAGCTGGCTGGCAACCACTCGTTCGAGGACCTTGCCCAGGAATGGGACATTTGCTACCAGCCTGTAATTGTTAAGATTTTCTGGGTCCAAGGACGGTTTCTTCAGAAGTGGTCTTACCACCGCCTCTTTCAGGCAGCTAGGGACCACTCCCTCTTGCAATGAGGCATTTATTACTTCCCTGGCCCAGCCGGCTGTTCCATGCCTGCTAGCTTTTATTAGCCAAGAGGGGCAAGGGTCCAACTTAGAAGTGGTTGCATGCACCAATCCAGCACCTTATCAACGTCCTCAAGCTGTACCAACTGAAGCTCATCCAAAGAATCATGACAAGGCTGTGCTCTGGATACCTCATTCGATTCAACTGCTGTAACATTGGAGTCTAAGTCCCAACGGATGCAAAAGATTTTATCCTGGAAGTGCCTAGCGAATTCATTACAGTGGGCCTCAGATGATTCCACCGAGTCCCTAGGGCCAGAAGACAATAGCCCACGGACAACTTTAAAGAGCTCCGCTGGACGGCAAATAGATGCTTTAATAGTGGCAGCAAAATATTGCTTTTTTGCTGCCCTTATTGCCTCTGAGTATAACTTAGTATAGGCACTTACCAGTGCATGATTGCATCCATCAGGAGTTCGCCTCCATCTGCACTCCAGCCGTCTCCTATACTGTTTCATCGCTCTCAGCTCCAGAGTATACCATGGGGCTGCATGAGCTCTACACAGGAGAGGGCGCGCAGGAGCGATCGTGTCAACTGCTCGGGCCATTTCTGCATTCCACAATTCAGCCAGGGTTTCGACAGGAGCGCCAGCCCTATCAGCCGGAAAACTCCCCAGAGCCCTTTGAAAATCATCAGAAGTCATAAGTCTCTGGGGGCGGATCATCTTAATAGATCCTTACAGAGAGGAAGAGCCGCTGTAAGTCTAAACCTCAACAAGCGATGATCTGTCCATGACAGAGGGACTGATGTAAAACTCCCTACCATCAGATCATCATCTCCATGTCCAGTTGCGAAAACCAGATCTAGAGTATGTCCTGCTATGTGTGTTGGGCCAGTAACATATTGGGACAGCCCCATGGTTGTCATGGAAACCATGAAGTCCTGAGCCGCTCCAGATGAGGCGGCCTCGGCATGGATGTTGACATCCCCCAGCATCATCAGTCTGGGGGATCTCAGCAGTACATCCGAGACTACCTCTGTCAGCTCAGTTACGGAGTCCGTTGAGCAGTGGGGTGGGCGGTACACCAATAGAATCCCCAATCTGTCCCACTGACCCAACACAAGATGCAAACATTCCAGACTGGTAGTCACATGGACAGGGTGCTTGGAGAGGGTGATGGAATTCCTATAGACGACAGCAACCCCCCCTCCCCGACCTTCAGATCTACCCTGATGCTGAACCGAGTATCCCGGTGGGCACAGCTGGGAGAGGCCAACTCCTCCCTGCTTGCCCACCCAGGTCTCAGTTATACATGCCAGATCGGCAGCCTCATCCACAATTAAATCATGGATAAGGGAGATTTTATTATGTACCGATCTGGCATTTAAAAGCAGCATCCGGAGATCTGAGGGCTGGCTGATAGGGCAACCAGCGAACCTGTGGTTGTGGGGAAAACTGGAACGAGGCACAGCCGTTAGTTGTCTGGGCCAAGTTCCCCTCACCTGGCAAGTCTTCCGCACAACGCCATATCTCCCTCTACCCGTCACTATACCAATTGGGGGCCCCTCAAGTCTTCCCACTCAGCTCTGAATCCTCTCTCCCAGGCACATAATGCAAACCCAGGGAAGCACAGGGAAACATCAAAGTGCATATAGCCACCCTCTCCTCCTCCTCCTCCCGCAGTTCCTACAGCTCAAAACAACGCTACGACGAAACAACGGACAAGGCAGGCAGCTCCCGGCAACACGATAAGAAAAAAAATCAAATGTCCATCATGATGTAAGAAAAGTGGCAGCGTCGGCGAGAGAAGCATAGTATAAAGAAATATTTATATAAGCATGCATGTCAAAGATTTTCATTGTTTATACAACCTGTAAAGATATTTATAGTGCAATTCTATGCATGTTTACTCAGAATCAAGTCCCAGTGTATTCAATGTATTCAAACAGGGAAGTGTGCACAGGACTGCAACCTCAAATGATAAGGAACACTCACCCAACCCAAAATTCAGAATCATGCCACATTAAGCTGTTTTGCAAGTGTTTTATACTTGTTTTATGGTTACTGGATTTTAAATGAATTTATTTCTTTTTGTAAGCTGTGTTGGTTTCCAACCCTACATCACAGGGTTGTTGGAAAGATTGCCCCCCCACACACATACACATACATACACTGGAGATGTAAAAATACATACACCCTATAGTTTATTGTCAAAACCAGTTGGTCATAGCAGACCATTTTTTATTTTATTTTTTTAAAAAAACAGTATTAGTTTCCTACCTAATAAAAGCATTTACCTTTGGGTGAAGGGTGGGTACTAAATTCTAATTCTAATAATAATTCTAAGTAAGCCCTGCCTAATTGCTTTTTAAAAAAAGGATCGGAGGGGGAGAGAAAGAGAAAGATTTATAACACAATCCTTTGCTATGTTCACTCAAAAGTCCCATTGATTTATAGCACAATCCTAACCATGTCTACTCAAAAGTAAGTATGTGGGATTAGCATTGCAGATTTACTCCCAAAACAGTGGGTAATGGAAGGTTTTCAAAACAGGCTATGATTATTTATTTATTTATTTATTTATTTATTGCACTTGTATACCGCCCCATAGCCGAAGCTCTCTGGGCGGTTTACAGTAATCAAAAACATTAAAACAAATATACAATTTAAAACACATATTTTAAAAACAATTTAAAACACCATTTTTAAAATTTAAAATATAAAAACAATTTAAAACATTATTTACACAAATAAACTGCCATCTTCAACAGCTCAGGAAAATTTAAACTTGTTTGACTCCTTATAATCATAAAACTCCATTTTATTAACTCACTCAACTTCTGATGTGCAGACAAACAGGAAAAGGAAACTCTTTTCAAGATTTGCAGTGGGTTCTAGCTCTTGCCTGGAGATCAGCAAATCCCTTGCCCATCACAACCCTGACTTCACTTATTGGCTAAAAACCTGAAAGTGCAGGGACCCAGAGACCAAGAGAGGACCCTAAAAAACTGGAGCCTCCAGGCTAAAACTGGAGACCTGGCCACCTTACTTCCGGATTATCTCAGTGTTTGGGCTGGGATATAAGGGCTCAGGTGGACCTTAAAGTATCCTGGAGCCAAGTTGTTCAGGGCTTTGTATATCAACAGAAGAGCCTTGAACCTGCCCTGGTAGAATATGGACAGCCAGTGCAAATGTTTTAGCAGAGTTGTCACATGCTGTTGGCCATCTGACCGCATCAGCAGTCCAGTCACTGCATTCTGCATCAGCTGGAGTTTCTGGATGAGCCCCAAGGGCAGCCCCACAAAGAGTGCATTGCACTTATCCAGTCTTGAAGTTACCAAAGTATGGACTACAGTGGCCAGGTCAGCTGATTCAGATATGGCCATAGGTGACATATAAGACAAAGCTGGTAAAACACATTCCTACCCACTGAGGTCACTTGAGCCTCTAATGACAAATATGTATGTAGCAGTACATACCTGCTCCTTTAGAGGGATGTCCCATCCAGCACAGGCAACTCACCTATCTACCAGACACAGGAACCACCTACCCACAGAGCCTCCATCTTCCCAGGATTCAAACTCAGTTTATTGGCCCTCACCCAGTCCACAACTGCATTAAGACACTGGTCTAGAGCTTGTACAGCCACTCTTGATTAAAATCTTATGGAGAAGTAGAGGTATGTGTCACCAGTGTACTGATGGCACCGTGCTCCAAAACTTCTGACTGCTCCCAATCATATAGACATAGTGGAGACAAAATAGTCCCCTGTGGAACCCCATAGCACAGGTGCCAGGGATTCAAAGATCACTTCCTGAATGCTACTTTCTGGAATCAACCACACAGGATGGAATAGAACCACTGTCGTACAGTGCCTCTGATGCCTATTCCACACAATCAATACTGGAGGATACCATGGTCAATGGTCAAAAGATGCTGAGATATTGAGTAATAGTGACAGGGTCGCTCTCCCAAAACAGGTCATCCATCAAGGCTGATTCAGTCCTGAAACCAGGCCTAAACCCAGATTGAAGTGGATCCAGATAATCAGTGTCATCTAGGAACACTTGCAGTTGTTCCACCACCACTCTCTCCACCACCTTCCCCCAAAATGAGGAATTGGCAACTGGCTGCTAGTTGTTACACACCATTGGGTTCAGGGTGGGTTTTTTTTAAGAAGCAGCTGCATGGCCATCTCTTTAAGGGCAGCTGGCACCTCCCCATCATACAATGATGCATTCACAACACCCTGGACGCACCTGGCCACGTCTGGGTAGCTTTAACCAGCCAAGAAGGTCAGGAGACATGTGGTTGGACACATTGCTACAAGTATCTTGACCACCAGATATTGTATTGGGCACCTCAATTGGATTTGCTGCAGTAGTGGCATCTAAGTCATTACAAAGCTGAGAGACTTTGTTCTCAGTGTCTTACAAGCCACTCATAGTTAGTCAATGTATGTTTCAGAGGCCTGCTCCCTAAATGTGGTAACCAATCTCTGAACCACACAGAACAACTCTTTTGGCCTCAAAGATGCAATGGATGCAGTGAACCATGACTTCTCTGCTGCCTTCACCACTGCATAGTAGGCATGATTATGTGTCTTAGCACATGTTCAGTCAGCCTCAGAGCGAGATTTCTGCCACTTGCATTCCATCCAGCCCACTTCATCAACCTCAGTTCCTCAGAATATCAGGGATATCAGAATATCTCCATGATCTCCTTGGCACAGAGAGGACCCTCGGGAGTGATAGTGTCAATAGCCCTATTTACTCAACTGTTCCACAGTAAAACATGAGCCTCTACAGGATCCCTTGATCCATCCATTGGAAAAATTTCCCAGAGCTATCAGAAATCCATCAGGAATCATCAGTCTCCAAGGGCAAACCATCCAACTTGGTCCCCCATCCCTGTAGATAGAAGTAATTGTTGCAAGACCAAACTTCACCAAGAAGTGGTTGGCCCATAACTGTGGGGTATCCACCCCATGGACTTCCAGACCACCCCCTCTTCACATGGAGCAAACACCAAATTGGAGATATGTCCCACTTTCTGTGTTGAGCCGATGACTAGCTGAACTCCTTTAACAGGCATTCCACACCATCTCTCACCTGGAACATACAACAAGGAGATGCTAATTCCCAGGGTCCCAATAGTCTCTCACACTAAGTACCCTATGAGATGCACTTCATCCTATATATGGTCAAACACACTTTTTAGTCCCATATAGCAATACAATACAAACAATGCCCAGAGGGTGACACTCTTGCCCCCATTCCACCCCCAAAGTGACAACTCCAAATGGACAACCCACTTCAGTTGCACCCTTTTGGGGTCAACCCAAAGGGTCGTCCTGCTGCCATGCAAACAGTTCTGTTTTTATGGCTGAGTGGGTTGGTAATTAGTCAACTAGCTAGACAACCCCAGATGTGAAAAATCAGCCACAATCAAATCTCCCCTCTCAAATCTGTCAGTACCTTGGTTAGGGTTTCCATATTCAAACTCTACAAATAGGCTACTTAAGAATGTTTCAAGATATGCATAGTGTTCTGTGCCTCTAAAGTTAAATTGGTCAGTAAATAAAGTTCTGCTGAGAATAGAATGTAATAGTAAATCTATGACATTAAGGCTTTAATTCACTTCTCCATCTAAACCAATTCATCTTACTTTCAGTGAATATATTAGATCTCAAACACATTCCCCTCATTACCCAAACAACCATTATATAGCAAAAATATTCAATTTCTGTCTGAAACAAAATTTGCCAGCACTAATGTAATCACTAATTAAATTAATCCTTAAAAGACAGAAGTCATGCTATGCATGTTATTTAAAATCAAGACTAGTTAGTTGGAGTGCTCCCAAATTAATGTGCACTGTTGTGTAATCTACTCGTCTTCAGTAGATTACAGGATGAGAACCCCAAACAACCAAGATGGTTCTGTTGATTTTAATATATGCATTTCTTTAAGACTAGTTAGTCCTTGTCTGGTTTTCACTGGCTACACACAATGCAAATCATGAAAGAGAGCACATGGGACATGTTCCTCTCTGAAGAAAGGAGCCTCCAGTACTTGCAGAGACTCCCCATGCAATTTGGAACCCTGGATTTCAAATTTCACCACTTCAGAAATTTGCTTTCTGATTCATAGAGGGCTCTGGATATAAGAGGAAGGTTCAATGCCTGTCGATTTACATTCCATGTATCTGGTAAATGCTCAACTAGTGCTGTAAAACATTCAGTATTAATCATCATAAGTGTTGTGGTGTTCAGGGCCATTCAGCAAAGTGGAGCAATGTTGTGGAGCCACCCTCCCGAAACTGGCATCACTGCTCCATATGGGGGCAATCCAGGGGTAGGGCAGAGTAGCAGCATAGTCAGGGCTGTAAAATGTTCCATTCAGCAGGAGTGCTTTACCAGTGTGTGTGCCTGTGCACCCCCAGTTTCACCACCACCCTGCACTGGTGTCAAGAGGGCAGTTCTGCAGCACTACCCCATTGCACCAGCCACTCCTGGTGATGACTGTTGATTTGAGAAATCCTTGGGATGTATATCCTTTGGCAGAAAGTTTTATATAAACTGAAAAATAGTCTGTTTGTATCCCCAAAAGTAATTCTCACTGTGTTCAGTTGTGCTTCTGCACAGGGAAGTGTGCATACATTTGCCACCCTTCTAGGGTAAATAAATAGCTGCCTTTCATTTTTATGGAAGAAGCTAAAGGAATGCACTAAAGGAAGAATAGGGGTGATGACGCAGATTAAGACCTCTCACCTAAAGATGCTTTCAAGCGCAGTCTATTCACTCCCTATAGGTGAAAGTAAAACCTGCAGTGGTTGCACAGTTCTGTGGCATGGACTTGAAATTTTGCACTGTGCTTGCCATTGTCTAGGGTAGGGCAGCAAGATTAGTTAAGCAGAAGTACACATAAGTTGCATGCAGATTGTCCCAGGTTCAGTCCTTGGAATCTCCAGTTATAGATCAGGCAGCACAAGACAAAGACTCCACTCAAGATGCCAAAGAGCTGCTGCCAATCAGAGCAGACAATACTGGGCTGAATATACCGGTTTAATGCAGCTTCCTATTACTTTGAAAAATAATGCTGAACTACTGTTTAAATGTTTATTTGTTTCAAAAGTTCAGGGTTATCAAATCTGTCAGCTCTCCTTTAATTACTTCAGAGAATTTCTGCCACAGCTAAAGAGTAAGATCCAATTCAGATATTATATGATAATAGCATGACTGTCTGGGAAAGGCCTGACAATGCCACAGAACTCCCGGTGAGCCTGAGGTGTACGTTGGTTGATGTTAGTTTACTCTTTTAGTACAGTACATTACAGCCATCTTTCTTTTTAATGCAACCGGGGCATTGCCAACTCCCCAGTTGCTGGTTTCTTGATTACAAGGAAGCAATTAGTAATGGAATCTAAATTTGTATTCCTGGAGATGGAGGAATAAAAACCCGGTGAGAGTAAATTTGACGAGTTGCATTTCAGAAGGCAGCACACTTCAAACAACAAAGCTCCCCTATAAAAAAGCTTATTCGATACAATTACAACTATACTTTGTAGTGGTGCTGTACTTTTTAAAGAAATGTTTTCAATTTTCATTACTTTGGGGTTGTTTTGTTTAAAAGCGAATGATTTGGCTATTATACATTCACATGATATAAAGCAGTTTCAGTCTAATTTGAATGTGTTCCATTAATTAAAACTGCTTGGCTGTTTAGGAAAAGCAGGATATCTGAAACGATTAAATGTGGTTAAAGGAGCTCTTACTGGCATTATTATTTATTATTATTATTATTATTAATAATAATATTATTATTATTATTATTAAATTTATTAGTCACCCATCTGGCTGGATGTCCAGCCACTCTGGGCGACATACAAGATAAAAAAACAATACATTAAAACGTTAAAATTTAAAACCATAACAGTAAAAACCTAACCCACCCCAAAAGCCTGCCTGAAGAGCCAGGTCTTCAAGGCCCGGCGGAAGCTCATCATAGAAGGGGCATGGCGGAGATCATTTGGGAGAGAGTTCCACAGGGTGGGGGCCACTATTGAAAAAGCCCTCTCTCTAGTCCTCACCAGTCTAGCTGTTTTAACCGGTGGGGTCGAGAGAAGGTCTTCTGAGGCTGATCTTGTTGAGCGGCATCCCTGACGATTAGAATGTATTTAGGACAAAATCGTCCAACCCTTCTTTGTCCATGTCTGACTGTTGCCTGAGACAAATCACTACACCGTTCTGAAGCGTTTGCAACTTCTATCTATCTAGTCTGCCATTTTCCAGTGTGTGCTTTATTGCCCCAGTCCAGCAAGGGAGAAATGGATGTGGACGCAGGCTTCTCTTGGCAGAGGTGGTGCGGATATGACAACAGGGCATCAGAGGTTGGCACCATCGGACTTGCCCATACTGAGCCTCCCAAAGATCCCTGGCCATGATCTTTCTTCTTGCAGTTATTGGCTGTTAATCTGCCCTCGCCGAGCATGCAGACACTGACAAACAAGGAAGAATGATAGCATCCCCCTTCGGTGCGGTGGTAATGCAGATTGGCTTCAGAGGGAAAAGGCAAAAAAATGGGCAGCGGTGAGAGCGGATAGGAAGAGGTAGGCTTGCCCAGGGCATCATGCCCAAGAAAGGGCATCCTCAAAACCTGAGGTTGTATTCTACTAAGGTACACTCAGAGGAGACCTACTGACATTAATGAACCTAAATTAGTCATATCCATCAACTTCAATGTGTGTAATCTCATTAGGACTAGCATTGAATACCCCCCCAAAGTCTACATTGCATATTCACACCCATCCTGTATTGCTCATTCACTGGGCTGAGCAAAAGCATCCATCTGCTGGATGCACATGGAGATGCAATTTTTATCTGTATACATTCACTGCTGTGCTCAGTTAGGTGTGAATGTTTAGCATTTGTGGAATGCCCTCGCTGTTGAGGTGTGTATGTCTCTCTCCCTATTAAGTTTCAGGAACAGTTTAAAAAACATTCCGGTTCACTTAAGCATTTTGATGGTGGAAAGATGACAATCTTGAAATTATTAAGGGCATGCATTTTTAAATGTTTTTAGATGTTCTTAATGTTTTTAATTGTTTCAAATGTGTTATTTTATTTTATTTGTATTGTTCTCACTACTTTGTTGCTTGCCCCACCCTGAGCTCCTTTGGAAGTAAGGGCAGGATGGAATTCTGATAGACAGACAGACTAGGGTTGTCAGGTCAGAAGCAACCCAAACCCTGAGATTTCAGAGATGGGGCCTAGTGATGTCATGGTATGGGCCCTAGTAATATCACAGGAGCAGGTCTGAGTGATGTCATGGGGTAGGACCTAGTGATGTCACAGGGGTGTGACCTAGTGATGTCATTGTCCTGCCCAGAGCTGAAAGACCCAGACTGAGGTGAGGTGTTATCTTTCTCCTTTTTTATTAAGGTTATGGTTACATCCAAAGCGGTGCGCTTCATTCACCTGTCTACTCTAACTCACTGCGGATCCTAACTATGCTAACTAAACAGTCTCTACAGTGTTAGGAGAGAGTTGACTCAGCACTTGTGCCTTGGGAGACACCGGCTTAAATAGGGAAGGTTTTCTCGCGTAGACGGCAGCTCCTCCACAGTTTCACCTTTTGAAAGTCTCTCTTCTCCTGCCTCCTCATGCAGGGCGAGTGGGAGGGGGAGTCTCAGATGGCCCAACAGATGGCAGGGCTTTGCTAGGTGACAGCATAGCCACTGGAAGCTGAATGCTGACTGGCTGGGAAGCGTTTGAAGTATCTGGCGGGGGATCTTGCATGAGCATGGATGGTGCAATCAGGGAGCCGCTTCCCAACTGCTCTGGCATTGGACTCACAGGAGGGGCAGGAGCTGGCTCCGAGGATGTGCAGGGCATGGGGGTTTGATGTCTGCCCAACCCCTCCATGCTCTTCCTCCTTCCTTCAGCTTCCCAAGGAACCTTGTCCTCATCTGACTCCCCTCCCTGATCTAGCGATCCCTCAGGCTGGGCCACAACAGTCATTAAGCATGCTACATTAAGCATCAACCACAGTGGCTTGACACATACAATTCAAACAAAAACATTTATCTGATTGGAAATTCAGATAGAAACCTTAGGTAAAAGATGGAGCTTGGGTAGGGAACATTTAATTTAGCCTACTTGCTTCGGGCAAGAAGGGTTTAAGTGTTGACCATTGAACCGCACTGTCACTGAGTTTGTTTTCCATCAAGTCTGAAAACCTGTAACTAGGGGGAGTTATGTCTTTGCCCAGTCTGGGAACGGACTGCCAAGGCCGTTGCTATGGTAGCCATCACGATAAACTGGGAAAAGTTCTAGCAGCTATCTGTGTTAAGCTGTGTCTTCTGTGTATTGCCTCTGAACTGAGAGGTTGTCTTCTGTGTTTACCTTTGGAGCCAGAAGGTGACTGAAGAAAGTCTACATGTATTTACTCTTAAGCCTTTGGCCATAATGTCTTAATAAAGACTCTTAACATGCTCTAATGCTCTGAAGAAGTTTCTTGCTCAACTTAACTCCAACGTAATGTATGCTGTTTCACGCAACAACGCACACACATCAACAAGGGTTATGGGCCCAGATCCACAGCGCATTACACGGGAGTAAGTTGCTGGTCTGAACGGCAGACGGAGTTCCAGAGGGCAGCTTGATTGATTGTACCAGACAGAGGTGAGCAACATGGCTGTAAACCTGTCTGGGGGAGGCTTGCTGATGGAACGACTTGATGAAAAGAATTATGGCAGCTGGAAGCCGAGGATGCGGGCTTTGCTGATAACAGAGGATTTATGGGACATTATAGATGGACCACCCCCGGCGGTATTGACCGCGGCCTGGAAGCGTCGAGACCAGAGGGCGCAGGCGTTTATAATCTTGGCTCTATCGGATTCTCAACTGATGTGTGTGAGAGATGAGCCGTCGGCTAAACAGATGTGGGACACGTTGCAGGATTTGTCCCAGGAATGGCAGCGGAGGCAGAATGTGCAGAGAGCCGAGCTGATGGAAGCTGTCAGAAGCAAGGAGGAGAAAAGTGCCGAACTGGAGGAGGCAGCCGAAAGCAAACAGGATTACAAGCATCAAAGGCTGAAGTCTTGTTATGCCTGTGGGGCTCATGGGCATCTCCGAAAAGACTGTGCAGTCAAGCGAAACTCCAGGGACGGAGGCTTGAAGCAGGGAAGTGTGAACTTTGTTTGTAAACAGAAGTCTCAAGATTTAGCACCTGTTAACTGGATTGTCGACAGCGGGGCAAGCCATTTATTAATCAAAGACAGAAGTTTGTTTTATGCTTCAGAAGAAGTGCAGGATTTTGTGCAACTTGCGGATGGATCACAGAAACGGGTGGAAGCCCGAGGACTGGTGAGATTTAATAAACTTGGGATAATGTCAGAATGTTTGTTTGTTCCAGAATTGACTCATAATATTTTATCAGTTCAAAAACTGGTGGATTCTGGGTATTGTGTAACATTTGATATAGGAAAATGTTTTATGCAGAGAAGAGACAAAGTTGTCTGTCAGGGTTTTATGACACAAGGGCAGTTTAGAATGACCGTGGGTGTGAAGTGTGCTGATACCTTGAGTTTAATGGGGCGGAAAGAGAATGACGGTCAGAGCTGTAAGAAGACAGCTGTTAAAAGCACACAGCCACAGTATTCATGTAATGCAGTCAGGCTGATGCCTGAAAGAGTGCATCGCAGTTTACAAGCCACAGGGTAAGAGACGTGGCAAATGTGCACCTAGAGCACAAGAGAATGCATATTTCAGAGTTTGGTGTCCAGAAACACAAGCGCAAACATTTAAACCAGATCTTGACATAAATCTGAAAGGCACAAAGACAAAGAGTCTGGATTTGTCAGGAGCAAAGACAGGAGGTCTTGAATGTTTTGTGGATGCAGATCATGCAGGGGAACTGAGCAGTCGTAAGTCAACCTCTGGCATAGTTGTGATGTGGCACGGGTCATGCATTGACTGGAGCAGCAAGAAACAAAACATGGTGGCTGACATAATGACCAAGCCTTTGTGTGAGGAGAAATTTGGCAAACTGGTGACAAGGCTTGGAATGAGCCAAAGTTTGATTGAATAAAGTTCTAGCTAAATGTACAGAGATGTTTTGAACTGTACTGAAATGTGAGCTGTATTGCAAGATGTATTGGAGAAATGTATTGTTGTTATTGTTGTAATGACTTACAGACATGATGGGAAAAAAGGGGGGATTGTTGACCATTGAACCGCACTGTCACTGAGTTTGTCTTCCATCAAGTCTGAAAACTTGTAACTAGGGGGAGTTATGTCTTTGCCCAGTCTGGGAACGGACTGCCAAGGCCGTTGCTATGGTAGCCATCGCGATAAACTGGGAAAAGTTCTAGCAGCTATCTGTGTTAAGCTGTGTCTTCTGTGTATTGCCTCTGAACTGAGAGGTTGTCTTCTGTGTTTACCTTTGGAGCCAGAAGGGGGGTGACTGAAGAAACTCTACATGTATTTACTCTTAAGCCTTTGGCCATAATGTCTTAATAAAGACTCTTAACATGCTCTAATGCTCTGAAGAAGTTTCTTGCTCAACTTAACTCCAACGTAATGTATGCTGTTTCACGCAACAACGCACACACGTCAACATTAAGTGCCCTCAGGCCAGGCCAGTCATCAGAAGGCCATTGCAGGAAGAAAGGAGCCTAGTGTTAGATAGAAGTACACAAGATGGATGCCCTTGAAGACTGCAATTCTAAACAGACTTACTAAGGGACTAAGCCCCATAGAACTCAACAGGACTTGCTTCTGAGTAGATATGGTTTGGATTGTGCTGTTGGTAAAGCTTGACTTGGGATCCTCTGCAAAGACATCCATATCCAAGCAGGGTTGGAAACCCCTTGCTTGGAATGCCCTGATTTGACCCTTCACTTCAGAAAGAGGTCTGAGAAATGAGTATGGGTAAGATGATTCTTTACCCTTTTCTGTCTACCCTGTGGGCAGCTATAAATTCACTTTGATAGCCAACACAATTCCAGTGAATAATAGTCGACAGAGAGAAAACACACATGGTTTGGTCTACCTTCACAGGCAGCAGCTTGGGAACAACAATTACAGCCACACTTCCCAGTATGTGAATTCTCTTTTACCACTATTGGGCAAGAAACAAACTATCATGAACCAACAAGGTGCATCATTGGTGCATTTAAGGGGGTTGAGCTGAGCTCATGGAACCACTGTTGTTGCTTCTGTGGATGAAAAGGAGTAAGGTCAGAGGTAAATGAAATGCAAATAGAAAAACAAAAACAAAACATAGTGATGAATTCCTAAATGCAGTACCATACCAACCACAATAAGATTCCTTTGTGCAAGACCAAAAACTCAGCATCCCACAACAAGTCAGGATTACTAATTAAAATCCAAAGCTAAAAAGACATGGCAGCCAGTCAGCCAAGGTCATAGAAACCCCATGCAGCACAATCTGACCTGGAGGCTGCAGCTAGTGCAGAATTCTGCTCCATGACTGCTGACATGAATGAAACCCTATCAGCACATAATACCTTTGGTCTGAAATCTGCCTGGTTGCTCATGTGCTACCAGGCCACATTCAAGGTGTGATTTCCATGTTATGGTTGCCACATAGTACTTGTTCTGCTCTTGTAAGAAATCAGCCCTTTAATGTGGCAGCACCTACACTTTGGAACACCCTGCCTATTGACATTAGGCATATACTTTCATTGTATTCTTTTCATCACCTTTTCATGTAGAAGCTATTTGTTTTTTATCTGTTTTTAACTCATTGTTGGTTTTATTATTTTGAATGTTTTTAAATAACCTGTCGTTTACTGTTTTTGCCAATAATTTTATTGTTTTATGTCCTTCTGTAAATGGCTTTGAGATTTTTTACAATAATGTAGTATATAAATGTTGTAAATAAGATACACAAATATATCTTACAGACACTGTAGCCCTTGGGTCTCTTTCCATTTTTAGAAACAAAGGAATCTGCCTTATGCTGACTCAGGCTATTTGGTACCATTGAGCCCAATACTGATGACATGGACTAGCATTGGCTCTTCAGGGTTCCAGGCAATAGTCTTTTACAGAAATGGAATTTTGGACCTTTGCATGCAAAGCATGTGCCCTGCCACTGAGCTACAACCCTTCCCCTGTTCAAAAAAGTATCTTTTAGAATGGTTCTTTTCAATTCACTAATGGATGCAGATCATATCTGGTGCAGATCCACACCATGCATTTAAAGCACATTCAACACACATTTGAAGCACATGAATCACACCACAGAATCATGGGAACTATAGTTTGTTAAGTGTGGTGGGAACCATAACTGTGAGGGAGAAACTATACTTCTTAGGATTTGTTAGGAGAAGTCATGCACTTTAAATGCAAGTTGGATATGCTTTAAATGTGTTGTGTGGATGTACTTCATAAACTTTGCCTGAAATTTGATTCAATTTGCATTTCAAGCTGAATCTATCAAATTTGCAGTTTCCAAAACAATATGAGAACTGAAACATGGCCACTGTTCAAAATTCACACTTCCTTGAATTTTGCAATGCAGTTTGCCAACAAGCAATGTTTATAAAAATGCGTATGTTAGGGGTAAGTGTGCATAAAAATGAATATATGCGTGAAAACATATGAAAATGCATTGTATGATTTTTCTCTTATCCGCCTTTTTCACTGTCCAATTTTCACATCCATACATAGAGGTCAGGAATACCATGGTCTGAATGATTCTTACTTTAGTGTTCAGTGATACATCTTTACATTTGAGGACCTTTTCTAGTTCTCTCACAGCTGCCCTCCCCAGTCCTAGCCTTCTTCTGATTTCTTGACTATTGTCTCCATTTAGGTTAATGACTGTGCCGAGGTATTGATAATCCTTGACAAGTTCAATGTCCTCATTGCCAATTTTAAAGTTACATAAATCTTCTGTTATTACTTCAGTCTTCTTGATGGTCAGCTGTAGTCCTGCTTTTGTGCTTTCCTCCTTAACTTTCAACAGCATTCATTTCAAATCATTACTGGTTTTTGCTAGTAGTATGGTATCGTATGCATATCTTAAATTATTGATATGTCTCCCTCCAATTTTCACACCTTGTTTATCTTGTTCCTATCCTGCTTTCCGTATCATAAATTCTGCATAGAGATTAAACAAATAGGGTGATAAAATTCACCCCTGTCTCACACCCTTTCTAATTGGGAACCAATAGGTTTCTCCATATTCTGTCCTTATAGTAGCCTCTTGTCCAAAGTATAGATCAAGGAAATAATATTTACATTTATTACATTTTAAAAATGTTTTATTTTTCACATTATCACAAGGACTTAACTCTGGTACAGTGTTTAGCATTGCCATTGTTTTTTGTTTTGTTTTGTTTGCTTTTCTATTGTTCTATGAAACACTTGAGCTTTTAATGGCAAAACTTTTGATCTTTACATGATGCTAAATAGAATGTGACTTGCAAATAAATGAAGTGATAACTGGTTAATGGATAAAATTAACTGTTCTTCATTCTGTGGCCTCTCATGCCTCTTATCTATATGACCTGCTGTTTTGATGTTGTTTTATTCTTTTTTATATACTACTGAGCTCATTTTTCTCCTAGACAATGTCAGTGTCATTTTTTACTTTCTAAAGCTACAGTGGGGAATCACAGCCAATGTAAAGTTGTTAATTAAGAAACTGCATTCTTCTTTATGCCATTGTTTGAAAATGGCTGGTTCAAATATGTCTTTTTTGGACAAAAGTTTTAACAATATCTGTAGGACAAAAATGCAAGTATAGCACACTGTGCGAATGATGACATGCTGTCTTCTATGCATGTCTGCACAGATTCCCAGAAATGAATATCACTGACTGCATTGAGGCTTACTCCCAGGTATAGGATTGTAGCCTAAACGTTTTGTCTGATCTCTTACACTATGTATTCTTTACATTGTGTACTGTGCTTTTCTGCTTATTGTCTCTCCCACCCCTCTTTGTAAACAGAGATAAATCTACTCTATTGTTTTATGCATTTTACCAAGACCATTCTGAATTTAAATTAGATCCAGAATGGTTACCCATTTTGTTTTGTTGCAAGTTTGTAAAGTATTTTTAAATCTTTATCAGGCAGAGCAATCCAAACCCCTGATCCACTATGCTGGAGTGGGTTTACATGGGGCAGAAGTGTCCCACAACTAAGCATTGCCTATGGCAGGAGGGCTGTGCCATAGGTAAATGAGCCCTGTCCGTGAGGAGTGCCTCAATGCACCCACCCAAATAGTGGATGAGCGGAAGCTTCCACCACTGTTATCCCCGCTGGTGGTAGCCAGTGGAAAGCCTCATATGCGGTGTTTCAGGGACAGGGATGATCTGGCACAGAATCGGCTGGATCCTAACCTGGCCCTGCTGCTGGCATGTGATCAGGGCTGGTTCTAAAGGGCGGCCAGGTGGGGCACTGGCCCGAGGGCCCCTGGAGCTACAGGGGCCCCTCCACTTCCCTTCCACAATCTGCAGCAGGAGCCGCGGATCGCAGGACAGGAGCTTCCAAGCCGTCCGCCATCCCCCTGCTTCACCTACCTTTCTCTCTGCTTTTTGCAGCTGTGCTCGCAGGGTTGCCATCAATCAAGATGGCAGGTGAGGTTTCCCTAAGCTGCTGAAGCCTCTGCCGCCATCTTGGTTGGTGGCAGCAATGCATGCAGATCGCTGAAGGGGAGTGGAGGGGCCCCGGCATGCCTGGGGCCAGCCCTGCATGTGATAGAAATAGATTTTTGCTGCACCATCCTGGGAGTTGCTACTAGCAATGAACTGAAAATTATAATAATGGCTACTGAGTCCCAATTCATAGTAGCCATTTTAGCTGGCTGCACTTTATAGTAAGGCCAGAGTGTGTTTTATCTGTTGTTATATTACATCATTGTTTTGAAATTGTTCATATTGTTAACTTTTGTAAGCTCTTTGCACACTGTGATGAAAAGTCTGAGCCTGAAATCCTATGCACAGATACCTGGAAGTAACTCTCAGTGAACACAATAGGACTTATTGGTCTTACATGTGCAGGGTTGTACTATTAAAGAAATAATAACAACAGCTTGGCTGAATCACTTCCCCTCCAGGAACTGTTTCCTGCAATTCCATTTTGTAACTTCATTATATAGCATTATATTGCATATAGCATATAGCATCCACAATTAGAGTGCCACTGCAAAGTAAGCCCTGCTCTGTGCCACTGCAAACTGGCAATGCTCTGTGGCACTGCCAAACTGATAAGCTTGGGAGCTCAATCGAGGATCTCCTAGTTTTGTTTCAGCTTCTAAATGACACCTAAGAGAGGATAAAAAAATCAAAATTATGGTCTGGCACCAGAACTTGGAAAAGTTACTTTTTTTGAACTACAACTCCCATCAGCCCCAGCCAGCATGGCCACTGTATTGGGCTGATGGGAGCTGTAGTTCAAAAAAGTAACTTTTCCAAGCTCTGTCTAGCACACTGATTTGAATTGTGTGAACCATGTGAATTCTGTTCAATACCTGAACGATTTTGTACCACTCTTACCTAGGTTTCATTGTTGTAATTTAGTCACCATCACTTTAATTCCAGAATCAGTGGGCAATAGTTCTTTAAGCATTATGTCAAATATGTTTTTACTGTACATAATTAAGTAGACTAACATGATGCAATCAGAGTCACCAAAGTAAAAGTGCAACTGAAAGAGGTTCATTGACTGATATCTCCAGTTAAAAGGATCAGGTAACAGTTAAAAGAATCAGTGATGAGAGAGATCCTCTGCTGGACAGCCACTGCCAATCAGAGTAGACCAGGATCACTAATATGGCTCCACCCCGATGTTGTTGGACTCAACTCCCATCAGCCCCAGCCAGCATGGCCAAGGGTCAAGGATGATAGGAGGACTCCACCAACATCTAGAGGGCACAACATTGGCTACCCTTGGGGTAGACAATATAGGCTAGATGAACAAAGGTCTGACATCGTATAAGGCGACTTCCTATGTTCCTAACTATGGAACATTCCGTGAAACAAAACCTTTTTAGCCAATATCACTTTGGTTTGTTACAGAAAATAGAGCATTTTTAAGTAGGCTTAGGCTTAAATATGATCCATTTTAGGGAAGAGGAAGGAAATAGAGAGAATTTGTAAGTTTGCTTGTGGTGAAAGGTCACAAAAAAGTGCGAGGAACACTGAAATATATCCCCATATATCATATTCCATTTCTCTTCCTTAAAAGTCACCCCAGCACAATTTCCCTCTTATAGGGCATGTTGCTTTTGGCATGCCAAAGAAATGTGTTGGGTCCACTCCTGCCAAGTTGAAGCACATCCTCAAATAGTCATTAAAATTCCATTTAGACTGCAGGGATGCCCTGTGCCTCAAATGAGGTGGTGGAAAATGGCTAAATAATTGCAGTGATGGGGGAAAATTGAAATTTAGATAACATCTATAATGATGGGAGCTGAATGCAGTCATGCTTGAAAAACATTTCTAAATGTACAAGGAGCTAACAAGTAAACTGGCAGCTGCAGTATGCTTTCGTATCCTAGATAGCAGAGGTGAACAACAATCTACCTTCTTTTTATCATTTGCCCTGCTGCTGATGCCCCTGCTGCCATCTTGGTTGATGGCAGGTATGCCCGCACATAGCACGCATGCGTGCCATCAACCAAGATGGTGGCAGAGGTATCAGCCCCTTAGGGAAGCCTCAGCCACCATCTTGGTTGATGGCAGGCATGCACACCCAGCGCAGGCAGCATTCACTTCAAGGGAAAGGTAAGTAGGTGTAGTGTGCATGCATTTGCCGGGGCCCATGGTAGGCTGGTGCCCAAGGGCCCCCAACATGCCTGGCTCTGGCCCTGAATGAGACATCCACATGATATTCCATAGAATTCAAATTTAACACAATAAAATACATCATAAGAAATAAAAGAAGCAATAAAAATACAATTATAAATCAATTTGAATATTTAATGTGATGGGTGTGCCACCTCTCATTTTCAACCACAAATCCACAGATACACTACAAACAACCTGAATGAAGCTCGTGGACCACTAGTGGTCCACGGACCGCAGTTTAGGAACCCCTGCTCTAAATGAATAACACCAGAGCTTGAACAAGATTTTTGAAAGCTTGTGGTTCAACATAAAATCAACTTTCTGTAGATTGTATTTGATTGAAACTATCTTCTGTAACTCTGTGTATTTTATGAGATACCTGATGCATTGTGTATTTTATGAGGTATCTTGACCTGTGTTTAATCTTAGCATGTCATGATACAATATAAAACCAACCTGCTGCTGACATTTCCCTAGTTTGTCAAAAATTCCAGGTGACCAGGTCAGTAAAACCTAGCTGCTTGATAGGAATCTAGCAATCCCAGGAGGTACCAATATGGAATTGTTCATTGGGTCTGCATGAACTGTTGCATGGTTGTCTCAGGTAAGATTTATTATTATTTTTTATTATTATTGTTAAATAAAGGTCTATGCATTTTATGAGGCATGGATCCAATGGCTACCATTGCTGCATGTTCATACATGAAGTAATCAGTTGTGTAACTTGAAAGTTGATGTGTGTCATATATGTCTGTAAGAAATGGATATTTATTTCCCACTTCTTCAGAATGAAGTACTCTGAATGAAGTGAATTTTTACATTACAACAGCTAAAGTTGCTGTCTTTTTATATGTCTATCTGTTTATTTGTTCTTCCAAAAGGAGCATACTGCATCAACACCCTTGGACCTGGTCTACGGCTGGCAAAGTTTTGGCCCTCCAGATATTGTTGGAGTTACAACTCCCATAAGTTCTTAGTTGTAGCACTGGTTTTAGCTTGTTGTAATCCTTTTCTCCTATATTTATTTATTTATTTATTTATTTTATTTTATTTTATTTATATACCACCCGAAGCCCGAAGGCTCTCTGGGCAGTGTACATAAAAGGTAAAGGACAATATAAATACAATAAATACCATAACTCAAAAAACAAAAACATACAAACAATACAAGAACCAAACAACATCCTGAATACAACATAGTAATAAAATACTATAAAAATACACTTTAAAATGCCTGGGAGTATAAAAAGGTTTTCACCTGGCGCCGAAAAGATAGCAGCGTCAGCGCCAGGCGCACCTCATCGGGAGGACAATTCCACACTTCGGGAGCCACAACCGAAAAGGCCCTATTTCTAGTCACCATCCTCCGAGCTTCTTGATGGGATGGTACTCGGAGGAGGGCCTTAGATGTTGAGCGCAGTGTACGGGTAGTTTCATATTGGGAGAGGCGCTCCACCAGGTATTGCGGTCCCATGCCGTGTAAGGCTTTATAGGTCAAAACCAGCACTTCGAATTTAGCCCGGAAACAAATAGGAAGCCAGTGCAGACGGGCCAAAACAGGTGTTATATGAGCAGACCTTCTGGTCCGCGTCAACAATCTGGCTGCTGCATTCTGGACTAACTGTAGTTTCCGAACTATCTTCAAGGGCAGCCCAACGTAGAGCGCATTGCAGTAGTCCAATCTAGAAGTTACCAGAGGCGAAGTCGTCACTGTCCAGATAGGGACGTAGCTGGGCTACCAATCGGAGATGGTAGAAAGCATTCCGTGCCACTGAGGCTACCTGAGCCTCAAGAGACAGGGAAGGGTCGAAAAGAACTCCCAAGCTATGAACCTGTTCTTTCAAGGGGAGTGTAACCCCATCCAGAACAGGGTAAACATCCACCATCTGGGCAGAGAAGGCACTCACTAACAGCGTCTCGGTCTTGTCTGGATTAAGCTTCAGTCTGTTAGCTCCCATCCAATCCATTATCGCGGCCAGGCAACGGTTTAGTACATTAACAGCCTCACCTGAGGAAGATGCAAAGGAGAAGTAGAGTTGCGTGTCATCAGCGTACTGGTGACAACGCACTCCAAAACTCCTGATGACCGCACCCAGCGGCTTCATATAGATGTTGAAAAGCATGGGGGACAGTACCGATCCCTGTGGGACTCCACAATGGAGAGTCCAGGGTGTCGAGCAGTGTTCCCCAAGCACTACCTTCTGGTGATGACCCACCAAGTAGGAGCGGAGCCACCGCCAAGCAGTACCCCCAACTCCCAACTCCGTGAGCCGTCCCAGAAGGATACCATGGTTGATGGTATCAAAAGCAGCTGAGAGATCAAGGAGAATCAACAGGGTCACACTCCCCCTGTCCCTCTCCCGACAAAGGTCATCATACATGGCGACCAAGGCTGTTTCGGTACCAAACCCAGGCCTAAAACCGGATTGAAACGGATCAAGATAATCAGTGTCATCCAAGAGTCCCTGGAGCTGGCCGGCCACCACCCGTTCCAGAACCTTGCCCAGGAACGGAACATTCGCCACAGGTCTATAGTTGTTCAAGTTATCTGGGTCCAAGGAGGGTTTCTTCAGGAGCGGTCTCACTACCGCCGCTTTTAGGCAGTCAGGGACCACACCCTCTCGCAAAGAGGCATTGATGACCTCCTTGGCCCAGCCGGCGGTTCCGGTCCTGCCAGCTTTCACCAGCCAAGAGGCGCAAGGATCCAGCACAGACGTGGTCGCCCGCACCAGTCCAAGGATCTTGTCAACATCCTCAAGCTGCACCAACTGAAACTCATCCAATAAATGAGGACAAGACCGTGGTCTGGATGCTTCATTGAATCCAACTGCTATAATATTGGAGTCTAAGTCCCGACGAATGCAAGCGATCTTAGTTTGGAAGTGTCCGGCGAACTCATCACAACGGGCTACAGATGGATCTATAGTATCCCGAGGGCCAAGATGTAAAAGCCCTTGTACAGTTTTAAAAAGCTCCGCTGGGTGGGAGAGTGATGCCTTAATACTGACAGCAAAGTAACTCTTTTTTGCTGTCCTCACTGCTGCTGTATATCGCTTAGAGCAGGCACTTACCAAAGCATAATTGCATTCGTCAGGAGTCCGCCTCCATCTGCACTCAAGCCTCCTCCTCTCTTGCTTCATCGCTCTCAGCTCCGGGGTATACCATGGAGCTGTATGAGCTCTACATAGAAGGGGGCGCATGGGAGCGATCGTGTCAACCGCCCAGGTCATCTCCATATTCCACAGTTCAACCAGGGCTTCAACAGGAGCGCCAGTCTTCTCAGTCGGAAAATCCCCTAGAGCCCTTTGGAAACCCTCAGGATCCATTAGTCTCCGGGGGCGGACCAATTTAATAGGTCCCCCACCCTTGCAGAGGGAAAGGGTCGCCGTTTTAATGTTTTTCATTATCTTATTGTATAATTTTATTTTGTTGTTTGAATGTTGTTGTATTTCATAGTATGTTATTGTATGTTTGTGTTATGACTTGTGGTTACAACATTAAACTTTACTTACTTACTTACAACTCCCATAATCTCTGGTTTGCCCCTGTGGTCTTGGGCTAATGGAAGGTGGTCCAACAATGTCTAGAGGGCAACAGCTTCCTCTAGACATAAATAATAATAAAACAATTATTTTTTAAAAAAACCAACAGCTAGGGATGGTCGGACAAAACAGCAATAACCTAGGGATGAACAAATCAATCTGTTTTCAGTCTGTGACACTTTTGTGTGAGTTCATTCATAAGTCCATTCTTTCCTATTAAAAATTAATCTGCACTTTCTTTTAAAAATATTGTTAATGTTCACGTAAAATGCATTAATATGCATTTTTCCTAAAATGTGCACTTCCAAATGTATTTTTTTCAAAATAAGAATTTTAATGTGCATACTGATATGCATTTTTTATTTTTTTAGTTGAGAACTGCAGTACAAGATTTAAAGAATTGCAAAATCCAATGGGTAGCTAAATTCTGATATGTACTTTAATCCAGGAGATCTAAATCAGGTCAGTTCATATAAGAATTCACAAATGCAAATTCCTTCTTAAAGAGAATGCGCCTTTTGTGACATGGGATTCCTGTTATTTCTCCTAAAGCCTATGATCTATCTTGTCCCTTGGTATATGTTGTGCAAGTCATTGTAATACTTTCTATTAACAGTGTCATTTTCTTCTCATCGTCAGCATCCTTAAATATTTACCACCTCACTACTTTTTACTAGAGCTAAATCGTAACTTTGCCCCATGAATCTTGAGTTTAGATATCTATTAGACTTTCAATATCTGATATTTAACATCAGCATTTGATACCAAGAGTATTTGTTATTTGAAAGTTGTTTTTGATAGCTGAAAATATTTGGTAGATGGCTGGCACTGGACATTTGACAACTGTTGTCAAACATTTGACGGCACCCCTGCTTCATATCTCCCTCTGCATCAAAATTTGCATCCAACACAAATGATCAATGTAATGGAGGCGGGAGTCCATATCTACATATATATCTGCATCCACATTGTCCATGGGTATCTGCAGGGGTATGGGAAAAGGAGGACAGTTGCTCCCTCCATGATCCATAATCTCCAGCTTTCTTTCTTTCTTTCTTTCTTTCTTTCTTTCTTTCTTTCTTTCTTTCTTTCTTTCTTTCTTTCTTTCTTTCTTTCTTTCTTTCTCTCTTTCTTTCTTTCTTTCTTTCTTTCTTTCAAAAGAGTAAATTCCTAGCATTTGTAGGACTTGGAATATTAGGCAAAATGCACAGGCACTATTCTTCTCATTTGTTTGTGGGAGACTAGCCCACTCCAATGTTTCAGTGTTTTATCCCATCCACGGACCCCACATAATTCCTTCAGATGCCCATGACACTAGCTATCCATATAGAAGGCTACTTCCATGCAATGATCTATATTACTTCATCAGGATAAAAGGCCGTGTTCCACTGACTCAGTGTTTTCCTATAAACATCCTGGCCTATCCAGTTGGAATCAGACTTGGAGCCACTGGTATGCTTTTTTCCATTGTGTTTAATGCGAAACCTAACACCAACACATTTCACAGATCAGCTTACAGATAACAGAGATCTCTGCAATGATACAAGAGTTTACTAAGCATGGCTACTCAAGTGAAGATGTTGTTTCAGTAACCTGACACACCCTTTGAGACCACTTAAACAGGATCAGAACAGGCTCAATGCATCCATTGGTGTGTCCTTGGCAATGAGAGAGGAGTCACATCAAACAGTTCTTCCACAATCTCCTCCTCTGGTCTCACCACGTGTTTCTCTCTCTTGGGAGGCAGAGCCAAGGGTGGCTCAGGAGGGTCAACAGGCTTGGGAGGCATGGTGAGAGGAGACTCATCAGCCGGCACTGCTTCTTCAACAGTTGCTGTCAGCTCAGGGGTGGGAGTGTCGCTGACCAGAGTACTGAAGTCTTCCCTAATTTCAGCACCCTCCCTCTGTAGACCACTAGAGCCCTCCTCAGAATCCCAGTCCTCCTTTTCCTCCTGCTCACTTTGCCAGGAATTCTGTGTGGGGCACATGACAATAAAGGCTTCTAGGTAGCAGGTTCCGTCCCTTACCAGACAATAGTATCCTGCTGGTTTGTTGGATCATTTTTGCAGATCAAGCTTTCAGGTTTTTTTTTTTTTTGTAAAGTTTACACATGGAGAAAAATTGTATCTTCCAACAGAAACTGAAAAGGTATTTTGGGGAAATCATGTAGCATATGAGGTTTTGCTGGTGAAGAGCACTACATCATCAGAGCAAAGGAACCATTATATATCATGAAAGTGTATTATTCTTAAAGTTGTCAGTCTGATGATGTGTTGTGCAAATACTCTGATGATATAAAGTACTGGAGTGTGGCAGTCAGGCTTCATTCAGTAGAAAGTACAGCACAAGTATTTTACTTTAACTCATGTAGTGCCATGAAAAGTGGAAGATTAGATTGTTCATTGATTGGCTCATCATGAGGTTGTTTGAGATGATATGCCTCTTCCTGGCCACCCAATCCAATTTTGTCATCAAGTGAATGTTTTTAAAATGTTACAAAAAGACATGGTTATAAATTCAATAAAATGTAATTGCAGGAATTTCCCTGAGTGTCTCATTCAAGAGGAGGAGAAATGACAGCATAGTTCGTTTGGCTCAAACTTACAGGATGGCTTTTATACGTAGGTAATATGCTTCAGGGCAGTCACTCACAATAGCCTACCCATTTTGCAGTGGTGTTTTCAAGTCACCAAAAGCTATTAATGCACCGACTCATTAATTCAGAGCTTGTTTTGATACCAATGCCAACAAAATAAATAAAATAAAAATGTGCACCTGAAATATCTCTGCAGTTTCTCTATGAATTTCCTAGGATTTAAAAAAGGAGTCCTGTTTTCTTCAAAATGAAAGTGATTCCAATTCAGAACAAAACTTCTCATTTCTGAGACATAATTTAGTTCTTATTTGCTATGTTTATGTAACAACTGTGTCTAGGTTTTGAACCTCATTCCTAGGCTTACCTTACACCTTCTGTAATGGCCAGACCTTCCAGCACAAAACATTTTTTTCCTTTTGAAGACTTCTAGGGTTTTGATTGTGACTAGAGATAAAGAGAGAGGACTAACTCTGTTCTGTGTCAGTTTCACTGGTACATATATCTGTCCCACTTCTGAGGATTTTCCAAAAAATACAAAACAAATATGCATATAAAATATTTTTAATTGTTTTGTCTAGTAATTACTGGATTTTCTTTTAATTTTTGCAAGCTGTCTTGAAGATTTTAATGAAAACAAGTATAAATATTGTAAACAAATATATATGAATGCTTGTTTTACACCTAAGGTATGATATCTGAAGGAAATGCATGGATATTACAAAGTATCTGTGTATGGACTTGTTTTCTGGCCTATTGGAAAAGATACCTGGTTTTATACAGATCCCAAGCTGAATCATAATAGGCATGAAGCTACCACTGATAGTGATGCACTGATGGTAGCCAATGAAAAGTCCCAAATGGGGTTTCAGTGCACGGGTGGAACACCAGAGGCTTTGGACCCACAAGTTCCAAAGCTCCTCAGGCCCCTCTACTGTACCAGCAAGCTTCATAGCTGAATGGGGATTTGAAACCTGGACTCCCAGGTAATAGTCCAACACTCTAACCATTACACCACAAGTGTAATGGTTAATGTACTAGTGGATAAGCAAAGGTCTCTGGAAAATGGAATGGGAGAGTACAAATCTGCCACATCAAGGAAAGCAAGTATAAGGGAGACATACTCTGTCTAACTTTCTTTAAGTAATGCCTTAAAACAATGGAAAAAATCCTTATTGAACCCTTCAGGTTTTTTTCACCCAACCAAACTTAAGAAAGCCTGTGAAAAAAGATGAATGGAAAAAGTAATTATATTGAAGCCTTCTCTATGATGTACTAAGGCCAAAGAGTGTTTCTTAAATAGTAGCAGAAATTTAAGGTAAATTTAAGGAACACCTGCCCCTCTTTATTTAGCAAATTAACCAGAACATCTACTTGATCTTTCCTTCTTATTCCCATTTGCTTATCTCAACTTTGTACTGACTCGATATGTATTCAACTTTTATATTCAATTTTGACAATTTATCAGTAATATCATCCATATTTTTCCTCATGTAAAATAAGGATGGGGAGAATATCCGCTAAATCGGACTTAATATCAGATTCTGACTGAATTTGACAGTCCACTGTCTTTTTGGACCGGCCCTGATTTCTTGCGGCAGGCTGAAGCTGTAATTGTTATGGATTTTTTTATTCGTTTTGCTGATTTTACATAGATATCTTCATAATTTCCTCTAAGTTGATGCATTCATAACAGTGTGTAGGTATGACAAACAGGAAAAAAATAAACCATGTGATCATTTACATAGGCATTTACGTCAAAAATTACACAATTTTTTCGCAACAAAAAAAGGGATTGAATCGATAAGTGCCAAAGGAAGCAGGAACAAAAAATGGTGGATTGGGATTGAATGACGGACTATCAGAATACAAGCAGATCAGAACTAGTCAGCAAACCCCTTCCCTAATGTAAAATGCCACACTGGTGCTATTGCTGCAGTTGCTGTTTCCTGGAGAAGCTGAATTTGTCTTAGGAAAATCATTCAGCTACTGTCTGGTGCCACCTCTTCCATTGATAGTCAGTAAAATTGTGTCTTCAACCAAATCAGAACTGAGCACACAATTACACAGAAAAATTGCAATGTATTCACCTCTTTAGTAGTTTAGTTCTATAACATTACATATTCCTCAGTTATTTCTCATTCACTTAGCACAGTTCTCCCCTTTTTCAAGAAGGCTCTACATTTGCTACTGCAAGCTAGATTATTGGGGCTGCTAAGCCATAAGAGCATTGGTCATGCACTGAAGAGGAAAAGAGGTGCTCACGTAGTCTCACTCTTCCAAACAAGTGGTAGATGGGATGACTGTGCCAAGTGGTGTGTTTGTGGCCCAGTTCCCATAGGGAGTTCCAAGAGCTGGAGACAAGGTTTTATCTTCTCCCTCGTAGCAACTTTGGGCTTATACGGAAACCCATTTGGAAGGATATCAATTGCCTTTAGGGTTGGGGAAGAAATTCAATTGTGTTTGAATGTTAATGAGAAACTGCCTCACTTATCAGACCAATATGAAAACAGCTATCCTTTGATGTTCACATCTGCAAGTTTTGCAATGCAGTTCTCCAACCAATATATATATACAAAATATATCTATTAGGGAAAATAGTGCATAAAAACATGTATTAGTGAAAATAACATATAAACATGCATTATGTTAGGAAAATAGCATGCAAAAATGTGTATATTAGGCAAAACTGCATACAAAAATGTATTTATTAGGAGACATTTCCACTAAAATACTGATGAATTTTTCATTAGGATTTTCCCACCCAAAATAATAATAATCACAAATTGCTATGTAAATGTATAGAAGTGAATTTAAGACTGTAAAAACAAGACATTTAGAGAAAGTAAAATCGACTGATTCATCCATTTTTAGCCTTTGCTTGATTGGATTAGGCTTGTGACAATATGATAATCAGCCTCAATAGTGATCTTTTGAGTTCCTTGTCTCAGGTTTCCTGTGCATTGCAATGGAATTGTTGATCAGTGTTTGGGTGACATGGGGAACTGTTTTCTCTAGCATTGAATTATGCATATGCCTAGATGTATGACATTTGTTTCAGGCTATTTTTTAGAATATTTAGAATCATTACAATCAGAGAACATTTTAGAATATTTTAGAATGATAGCTGTCCTGAATTTCAGAAATGTGTCAACACTGGGAAAAATGTTTTTTCCCCCACTTCAATTGAATGATAGTGAAAGCATTGTCTGTTTGAAAACACAGTGAGAGTAGTCAGAAGTCCTGGTATTATCATGTATGGTTCAGATTTTTCATCAATACAGGATCTATCGTAACAAGTAACAGAACTTTCTTCAGCTTTTGTTGAATTATTCATAACTCTTAAGACAGTGATTAAAAGTCTCACTTGCTTCTGACTTGCAATATAGCCTCTGCCTCTGACAAATGGATCTTTAGCCCAAGGTTCTCAGACTTTTCCAAAATCCCTGAAGAATTTCAATGCTACAATACAATGAAGAGAAGTTCTAAATCTAGTCATGGTGGGAAAAGTATCTCTTGGAACCCATAGAACAGAGGTATTTTGGACTGCAACTTCCACAAGCCCCAGCCAGCATGTCCAATAGCTATGAACAATGGGAGTTGTAGTACAGCAAAATCTGGAGGGCACTACATCAGCTACTCCATTGCTAGAAAAATATGTGACTTCTGGTCACCAAATTTACACCAAACAGAATGGAAAATGTTTGCTGGGACTAATGGGATTTGGAGTCCAGCAATATCTGGAGAGCTACAGATTCCTTACCTCTGTGTTAGTATTAATTCTGCTGATGCAATGCAGGAAAATGGAGGGTGCATTTACATGATGGAACTTATTTCTGAACAGACATGCATAAGATTGCACTGTTGGTTATCTAAGACCTTCTTGTATTTTTAACAAATATTTTCTGTAGCACTTTAAAATTTGAGATCACTTCTCTAGCACACTACCATAGTCCCCCTCTGTAGAATTCAACTCCCGTAAAGAGAGAGAGAGAGAGAGAGAGGTGGAATCACAGCCAATTCCAAAAAATGAGCCAAATGAAGTATGTTGGATATCTGGTCTAGAAATGCTGATACTACATTTTACATATTCTGGGAGCTTTTGTCCTTAGAGGGGGATTTTTTTTTCTGACTCCAGCTTCAGATAATTACTATGGCTTGTTGATTGTTTCCAGTTACCTCTGTACACAATGCCTTTTAGAACAGAATACTGAAACCCTTTTCATGCCCTAACCTCTGATAAACCTTGAGGATGACCCATACTAGTGAAAGAAAAACAGGACTGAAGAGGTAAAGGATTCATTTATTTAAACTTATTTTACATGTTGAAAAGAATTGATATGGAAGATATTTAATAGAAAATATATTATGAAATGTAGGGTTAGAGAGTCTGTCATGATTTGGGAGCAACAATTATTAATTTTTATGAATTAGAAGACAATGACTAACTTACACGTTTTTAAAATGTATTTGGTAATTGTAAAAATGAAGGATAGCTGCCTTGACCCAAACTCTGTTCTATTGCTATTCGACTTGAAGGCACATAACAACAACAACAACAACAACAAATCCTCACCATACAATGAAATACATCACAAGCTCTTTCCTGAAATCATGCACTAGATATCTCTGCTCATGAAATCTTTCCTAGTTCTATTTTGGTTAGGCAAAATGTGCTGATTGCAAATGGTACCACCACATTCTAAGGTTCCCTTCACACTGAGAAGTGGGACATGGAAGCTGCTTCTCTGTAATGAAATACTCAGCTGCTGGTGTGTGTGTGTGACATCTTATGCTCTTTTAGAAGAAAGGTGAAGAAGTACCTGTAGATGTAGGCTTTTGGAGGTGAGGAAGAATACTTGGTTGACGTCAGTTTGTATTGTACCTGTTGCTGTCTTATGTTTTGTTGTTGTTGTTTTAGTTTATGCTGTGTTTATTATATATAGAATTGGTTTTACAAATATGTACTAGTGTGTTTTGTTATGTTTCATACCGTCATGTCATAATATGGTGAGGGGCAGTATATAAATACATAAATGAATAAACTGTAGGGGCAAACATGTTGGTCTTTCTCATCTGGTTAACCCTCCTGGTGGGGTATCAGTCAGGTGGGAATGACTCTCTTCATCAGCACTGACAATGTTGAAGATTTCAGATCCTGATAATGATCTCCGCGCGCTCCAGGTCTAAAAAAAGCAGATTCTCAGCCCCCTCACCAGTGAGCTTAAATGCATCACTGATAACTCTGCAAGGCTTCCAATGCTTGCCTTATGCTTTCACCATCATTGTATGATGCCACTCTCCCTACGCACACAGACAGACAGACAGACACACACACACACACACACACACACAAACACACACACACACTTTGGCTTTTTGTTCTCATTGGCAGCATCCCTGCAACAGGATGTCAGAAAAAATCTGAGACAAGCTGCCCCCTAGTTTTGCTGAAGACCAGCTTGAATATGTTGAGTGAGATCCAAATTCTTGACCCTGTTTACTCATTGCAAGATCTCTGCTTCTCCTTCTATTGTGTTCCAATGAGTGGATTCACGACAGAACTATGCATTATCTGCTAAAGATCTTTCTTCTGACAAGTACAGCCAAGCAGGGAGGCAGCCATCTGAATCCATTCTCAATGAGCTTTCAAATGGGCCTTTTGCCTTCCTCAAATGGGCAAAATTCTCATTAGTACAATGTGTTTGCTGGAAGTACACCTAGAGGTGCAGAGTGACCGATAATGATAATTGAAGCAGGTACCACAGCGAGATGCTCAATGTACTCTACATTGGCCCAGAAATTAGGAGAAATGGTCTATCTATCCAATAGACAGGCACACGCTGCCATCCTTTATTAGTTTAACAATTGCATTGGCTACAGAGTAAAAAATCCAGCTTTTGTGTTCTGCTGATTTGGAAAGAAGAAGCAGCAGCATTATGTGCTACCACCCAGAACCAACCTTTCTCATATGTGCCCCTGTGTATGCTCTGACTCTTTGCTTGGCTGCCATTACCATATGAAGTCCATGAGGTAGCCATCAGTTGTGGAGCCTTTCTATCCTTGATACAAAGTGGGAGCTGAAACAAAATGTTGCATTGTTGTGTGTCCCTGTCCAAGATTACTGCCAGCCCGTCATGTCCTTTTCCAGGATACTCTATGCCATCACTCCTCTTCCAATCCCCTCCAACCCTCAATGAGGATTCCTTGCCCACTGAGCATTCTCAGTCTTCATTAAGCCATTTGGGGGGTTCCCCCCTTGGGGGGGGTTGTACTTCTGAAAACCTCAAGATTTTCCCAAGTCTACTGACACCACCTGAGTGTGGACGGTGACATTTTGACTATATAAAGATCCACACTTGGAGAATGAGTTCATTATTAATATATAGGGTGTTTTATTGATTTTATATTGTAAATCACTTTAATAAAGTTTTAATTAAAAAGTGGGACATGAATTATTAAAATTAAAATAAATAAATTCTATGACCCATGTGTATTACATTTGATAATGTTCAAGAAATTGGGGGATGAATTATTTCATTATATGTCCATCCTGCCAGATCACATTAATGTCAAAAATATGGCTAAAGTTTCCCATATTTTCCTCCATTTTCTAAATAAAACTGGCAACTAGAATTCATAGCTTGTTAGCTGTTACTCAGTGTGATAACCAAAGTATATTTAGCAACTCTGTTGAAACTGTTATTTCTCTGAAAAACTGAGTCCAATTCCTGTTTCCCTGATAACTGGTACAGTTTGGATGTTGTGCCACAGAAAGCGTACATTTTATCTATTTAGGATAATATGGAATGGTTTGGGCACATTCCAGGTAATAAAATTCACTGGAAGCCATTCAAGTCTGTTTGGGAACAATGTGTGAAGAGCAGCAAAAGTGACACATTCTGTGTTATCATTCTGACTCATGGGATTAATCTCAGGAGATACACAGTGACTACTAACACTCCGGCATGAGAGAACTTTCTCACCAAAACAGCCCCTTTGTGCTCATTTGCATCACTACAGCTCCCCAAGGTGAGGATGCTTCTTCTCTGACTGACTGGCACTCAACACTTGTTATGTACTTAGCTCTTTACACAGCAAAGCAATATGAACAACCCACATGGGCACAGTTGTGTCCAAACAACTGTGTGTGTACTCAACATAAACTAGCATATGCTTTGTAGCTGCTCCTAAGTTCTAAAACAAATGAAGGGCCTCTGATTATGGTGTTTCCAAACTGCCTCTAGTACTAAATTTAGTCCTAGAAATGTCCTGTACTCTGGGAGTGTTTGCAAATAGCCAATTCTATTATTGCAGTACCCAACACTATTTACCCCTGGCATCAGTAATTTTCATGTTAAGAAGGCAGTTCTACAGTATTACTCAGTATGCTCAGTTATCTATGGGAGGCTTTCTAGCCCAGAATATCCATAGTGTTGAGGAACATAGGACACTGTCTTATACTGAATCAGACCATTGGTCTATGTAGCTCAGTATTGTCTACACTGACTGGCAGTAGCTTACCAGGATTTCAGACAGGGAGTTTCTCCCAGTGCTACCTGGAAATGCCAGGGATTTATCCTGGGACCCTCTTTATACAAAATATATTCTCTGTTATTGAACTATGGCCCTTCCCTAATGTACTCCTGTTTTCCTCAGTTTTCTTACTACTTAAATCAGGGTGAAGGAAATGAAAGAATACATGAAAATGCCCTATCTCTGAGACATTTAAAATGAGATTAAGCCAGTCTTCAATATGTTTACCAATGTGCTTGCAAACTACAAATGGAAAATTTCGACACACTTTTTTTTACATGTTGAAAGCAACATGAATAGACTTTTCAGGAAATGGGGTATATTTATTGTCAGTCTTGTGGTGTTTTGACATGTGTTCATATCATGAATGTTTTGGCATGTGTCCCTAACATGATTGGCCATGTCCTGAAAACATTTTTGAAGTATTTATTGAACCAGAATGTGGTGAGTCATCTAGTCTATTCATGCATTTGGGCTGAGTGTGTGTGGGCTGAAAGTGGGGAAGGGAATGGGATATAGTAACCACATTTTGATGGAAGGCATGTCTCCTCAGGAGACAACAGCTGTGAACATCAGTCAGGTGGACAACACTGCTACTACTGTCCCTGCTGATTCCCCTGTTACTGACAGAGCTACTGCTGGTTCCTCCTCTATGGGCTAAAATTCCCAAGTGGCAGTATGAAAGTTAGTGTGAGTGCAAACAATAACAAGCTGATTCAGAATTCTTGGGGAAAAAAACACTTTTTTTAAAAAAAAAAGCACTTGTAGATAAACACTCATGGTGCTATTTGAAACTTGATGCACTTTACGCAGAGATGATTCAACAATCCCTTACATACAAAGAAAAACTATGGACACGGATACTCATCTAGTTTTCCCCTCGGTACAATTTTCAGCATTTCATGTGACATATGCAACCTGACTGCTCACTTCTTTGGCACAGTTGAAAAAATATTTTATGCACAAATTTATTTATTTTAAGAGCATCCAGACCATGATGATGACTTGCACTGAGGGAAATATTTGTGCAATTTGCTTCAGTGTTAAGAGTGCAAGTGATGGACATTTTCCTCTTCTCCAAGGCATTTTAGCATGTGTTTTTAAATTACTTTTTAAGAATGTGTTTTTAAATTTGTATATTTGTTTTTAATGTTTTTAATTGTTGTAAACTGCCCAGAGAGCTTCAGCTATGGGGTGGTATACAAATGCAATAGATAAATAAATAAATTCATCATGAACCATGCAGTTAAAATCAAATCCACACTGACTGCATAGTAAAGGCAAAGTGGAATACAGAAATAGTATCAAAGAGGATTCAGTACCAGTTGTGAAAGTGGAGCCAAATAAAGTATAAAAAGATATGGTAAGGATACTTTGAAGACATAAATGACAGTTTTTTGTGTCACTTTAATTTTTAAAATTAAAATATAGACTATAGACTACTGTGGGTATGCGCAAATGAGAGGTGTAAATAATATAATGATACAATCTAGAACGGGTGTATCCAAACTTTGGAGGCCTGGAGGAACATTTGAAAAATCTAAAACTGTTGTTAGTATTCTTACAAAATACCCATTTCACCAAAGAAAAACTGGTGATGCTCAACACCCCCCCCCCCAGAAAACACAGGCTAAACACCTTAATGCTCCAAAACAGAGACAAATAAATCAGGCAGTGCCCAGCCAAGTAACCTTCACAAGCCAAAAAAACCCTAATTAAAAATAAATAAATAGGAAGGAAAGGGAGCCCTGACAGTGACAAGGGGGATTTCTAAGGGTGCCATGGTGCTCATAGGTGTCACATTGGGGGCCCCGGTACAGAATAAACTCAATTAGAGAATGGCTTCTCTCAGAAATGTACACTTTAGAGTTGTAAGTAGCTTAATTTGGTTCCTACAGCTGCTAGTAGGCCTTCAACCACTTAAATACGTTGGGGATGTCAGAAGAACATAGATACAGTAAGGTATGCTTTGAGCTTGTACACATAAGGTCTGTGACTTCTCTTGGCGCAGCTGGGAAAGACCTCTGCCTCAGAGCCTGAAGAGACACTGCCAGTCACATTGGACAATACTGAGCTCAACTGAACAGACGTCTAATGGTATAAGGCAACCACCTATGTTCCATCCTCCCAGGCATCTCAACTCAGACGCCTATCTCTTCAAGAATGATTTCCATTTGAACAATGAATTCATGCTTAAAGTTAAGCACTTTATTTACATTCCATTGATTTTAATGGGGGGGAATTAAGCACATGCTCCATTACATTGAAATCAGTGGAACTTGAAGCGTTTAACATTGTCTGGATTGTGCTCACAGTTGTTAGAATCACAGTGGTATGTGTAATATATAAATAAAAATATATTTTTTACATAGTTTCTATATAAATAAAAATGTAAGCCCTGAATCCATCACACTGCAGTTCTCGGCCCAGCTAACAGGTGGCACTGTGAACTATATTGCAGCAGTGGGGGAGGGAGGAGGCACCTGGGAGCAGCTCAGGCAAGCCATGGAGGATCATGCCTGACAGACTGGTCTAAAAGGGGAGGGGGAAAGTTGGGGGGTCTTAGCCAACTCTAAAGGGTAGGGGAAAGCAGGGGGGCTTAGCCAGTTCTAATGGGGAGGGGGAAAGCAGGGTTCTTAGCCAGCTCTAAAGGGGAGGGGGAAAATATGAGGTTTTAAGCAGCTCTAAAGGGCAGGGGGAAAGCAGGGAGGAGGCTTAGCCAGGTCTAAACCCCACATACTCTCATTAAACCAGTTGTGGGGAAGTTTTTTTGCTCTTACCCTTAGGCCAACTTTGACAGGTGTCAATCATGTGTCATTTCAGTTATGTCATGTGATTGACATTGGGGTTGCCCTCCCCACCTGTTAAATTTGGCCCTCAGGGTGGGAGCAAAAATGTTTCCCACCCCTGGTTTAATGAGTGGCTGGGGGGAGGTTGGCAAGGTCTAAGGGTACAGGAATTGGTGAGGGGTTGGGGCAGGGTTGTAGACGAGACTGGCAAGCAATGCGAGTAGGAATTGAGCCCCTAGTAAGTAATATTTGGGGGGAAGAAAGAACGCAACAGAGTTGGTTGGCTAGAAGCCATTTATATTTGCATCACATTTCCTCAGATAGGCCTCACCCTGTGCAGCAGGCATTGAAAAGAAGATGAGGCAGAGATTCATAGGATGCTTTACAATAAAACATAATTTTAAAATTTAACCTTTAAAATCCTTCCCAAGCTTTTCAGCTGTTGCCATCTGATATCAGTTTTGTTACACATATGTAAATGATGGACAAATTGCCACACATAATCCATTAGTTATTAATTATGAAATAATTCCAGGCCATTTCAAAGCAGTATAGTACTAGTAAATGTGGATACCAAGTATGCACATACATTTAAATGCGACTAAATGTGTAATTTACCAGCTGCGAAGGAGTCACTGAGGGAGAAGGCATCTAAGGCGACCAAGCCTTGTAGGCAGAAGCCATCAGCCAGCACCGTCTTGTAGCCCTTTCAGTGGCAAAGTGGATAGAAGAATGGAAATAGAATGAAAACATGGCATGGTCACTGTGTTTTTGGTCAGTCCAAAATGTAAAGTTTCTAGATTTGTTTTTTACAGAAAGGGAGGTATTTTTTCCTATGCAAGATGAAGTCAGTCTGAAAAAATCCAAAAAGACATTGTGTTTTTAGAGCAGGCTTGTCCTGACATTGCCCTTCTATTCTTAATATACCTGCCAACTCTGCTGTTCATTTTGTCTTGATGAAAATGTAAATTCTCAGTCTCTTGACCAAGCACTGCCATAGCATAAATCCCACAAATCATGAAAGGACAATGCCCTTATCTCTCAGGCAATGGTGCTAGAGAGTATGCCACAAAACATTTTAACCATGGTTGAGATGAATGTTTCTGTTTCATGTGGGCATCCCCATGAATTTTGTAGGCCCACTTAAAAAAAAGAAGTGATCAAGCTGTTTCAAGGAGCGTGCTAAAAGCAGACTTTATGCTTAGCCTTTGTGAAAACAAAAATTAAACTGAGTTACTTGAATTGCTTTAGAGACAGATTTAACTAATAATAATCATTGCAATTCAGTTCATACAAAACAGGAGAGCAAAAATCACAAATAAAATGACCCAGAACATTATCCTACTGGCCTAAGAGAGGCTATTCTAAATGTTAGTTCAAAGTAGAGCAAATATTCACAAAATATTCACAGTTCAGAGTATTAGAAACACAGGAAGCTGCCTTATACCAAGTCTAACCATTTCTTCACCTAGTTCAGTATTGCCTACCCTAACTGGCAGCAACTCTCGAGGGTTTCAGGCAGGGTTCTCTCCTAGCCCTACCAGGAGATGCTGGGGATTTAAACCAGGCACCTTCCACATGCAAAGCAGATCTAGGCCCCTTCCCTTAACTATTTACATTTCTGAAGGGGAGACCCCATGACTGATGGCCATTATTTCCTTGTTCCCAGCAAGGCAAGGATGATTGCCTTCACTCCTTCAGGATAATAGTGGTTGATTAACTTTAAACAGACCCATCTTGGGAGATCTGCAGGTTACCTTTCATTTTGCCCAAGACTGCTTCCTCAACTTTCCTTAAGTTCTGCTTTGATTTGTCAACATTTTCTCAAGGGTGCCTTCCACCTTTCATGTTTCCTTCCTGTCTCTAAATGCCTTCCTTTGCTTTGCCATCTGATGGAGCACTTCGAAGGCACTTTATTGCAACTCTCTGAAAGACAGCTAATGTTTTCATTACTTACATATTCATTCTACTGATGAAGTATTCTACAATCATAACAAACTAAAGCGTTGCACTTTCACATTTATTTGCCTTCTGACTAGCAACACAGAAAGAAATTGTACTAGAAAAGTAAAACATAAGCACAATAACACAGACGTTTTCTCATGTCAGTATGTTGTGGTTAGTTATGGGGGAGAAATTCAGTTCGTGCTCAAAGTTAAACATAATTCACACTTCCCAAAATTATACACAAACTGACATATAACCTTCATTCAAAATTAGCATTTCTCTGAATTTTGCCATGCAATTCTTCAGCTAAGTACTGTGTACAAAAATACATATACTAGAATAAAATTTGCATTAAAAAGCAGGTGTTAGTGACCATAATATTAAAATGCATTATATTAGGGGGAAATGCAACACTGTTTATATTATGCAAAATTGCATACAAAAATGTGTTGATTAGGAAAATGCACACTAAAATGCAGATTAATTTTCATGAAGTTTTTTTTAAAAAAGAAAAATATACAAACCTATATGGATATGTGGAGAACTGAACTGAAGATTGGAAACTGAGAAACTGAGAGATAATGAAATTGTCAGATGTACCCATCCCTAGCTGTACTTGGGGGTAGAGGTTATATTTGTAATTATTGACTCTTTGGAAGACAAAAACTCCAGAAATGACTTCTGGATTTCCCAGCTGAGAGTGCTTGCCTTTTTTTTCCATTGGAGAAGGGAATCCATTAAATAGGTTTCCACAGAGCAATGAACTTTCATTAGTGAGAACTGGATTCAAATCTCTGCTTAGCCATGATTCCATGATCAAACTCCGCTCAGACTTTCATTATATCATACTAATCTTGTTCATTTAGCTACTAAGCCAGGATCACACCAGAGGGTTCAGACACCCTCCCTCATGAAGCCTTCTAGATTTTATTGCTCTCCATTTCCCACTATCTTGAACCATTGGCCATGCTGGCTAGGGCTGATGGGAGTTGGAGTCCAACAGGATCTGGAGGGCACCATGTTGGCTATCCTTGGTTAAGAGCATGCATGATCAGGCCACAAAACAACATGACCTAGTCCAGCCCCTGTCACCAGCACACCTACTGATCATGCCCCCTGACTGGCCATGCATTTAGAGAGCACTTCATCAATGGTATATGTGTACTGATGTGAACATGTGGACACCTCCAGAAAAGGGGAATCTTGATTGGCCCAGGATTTCTGTTCACATACTTGCTGAACATGTGACAGATGGGGGGGGCTGGCAAGCACACTGGAGACTAGCCCATGCAGCAATGCAACCCTCCTCACAGATGCTTTTAGTGCATTGGGATTTGTCTGAACCCCCCCATTTTGGTTGAGAAAAACATCATGAGCCCTCATACATCTCCCTTCAGTCCAAGTGACTTCATTTGTTCACCAGATCAGATATTGTTCAGCATAAGCTTTCTTGTTCCAATAAACAAAGGGCTGAAGTAAAAGGTTAATTATGTATTATGTCTAGCTCTTCCAAATACACAACTAGTTGTTTACTAGTGTTTTCTCATGTGAAAGAAAGTAAGTGTGCAGCATTTAAAGATCTCACTTAAGGTATTAGCAAGAAGATATATAACCCAATCACTGTAGCTCTTAACAACAAACAAATGTAGCTAGTTCTAAAAACTGCATTACAGACAAGAGTGGGGCCTTTTGATATTCTGGTCAAGTTTCCTGTTATGTTTGATGGATTATCATAAACAACAGAGGTCACAGTAAAGTGCCCCTCTATCTAAAGTTTAGCAATAATGTCAAGATGTTGACTTCAGATGAAACATCATTACACTTTGAAGCACAAGTGAGTAGCATGGTAAGTGAGGTACACCAGTGACATTAGCAACACCATAAATATTTGGTTTCACATTTCTATTAATGAAGCTCAGAAGTCTGTTATAAGTAGATAAAGAAAAGTTTAGTGTATAGTTTCTATAAATCATACAAAATATAGGATGATACAGTTTTGGGTAACAGTTCATGAAGGACTAATATTGTGATGCACAAAAACAGACTTAATTAAATACATAAACTGCATACAGAATTTGATTCCCACCCCACACCTTAAAACTATGTTACTTTCAAGACAAATTAATAAGGTGAGGCGCTTTCTGCTCCACATGGACCTAAAGGTGCTTTATCAGTTAATGTGAGCAGAAACAGTTCCATGTATGAGAAGGCCCCAACCTGATCAAATGCTGAAGATGTATTCTAGGATAGGAACTTCTGCCGCAAGTTGTATTTTAGTCAGAATCATTGTTCCTCATTAGAGTAAATCCAATTCCAGAATGGGCCCTGAGAAAAGCAGGCTCACTTGGGGGGGGACGACTTGAGAAGTGGATGGATGAAGCATTGGCCACGCTGTCCACTACATCCACCTCCTACATCTAAAGGCCTCCAGTGCAATACTTGTGCTGCCCTGGCAGTTTAGAGATTTCATAATAGTTGACAAAAGAGCTAGCATGTCTCAAGGGACGTTCCTGGGATGTGTGGGGTCTGCTGTTTAACACCCAAAGTAGATGATGATACTGTTGCCCCTTTGACATATTGTGGACCTTGGAGTAGGCAAATGGAGATTTAGTGTTTGAGGAAGATCACACAAGCCACAGTAGGCTTCTGATCACCTGCTATGAGACTCTGATGAACTGGGGAAATAGAAGTATCACCCCACATTAGTACACCAGATCAGAGCTTGGAAAAGTTTCTTTTTTGAACTACATCTCCCATCAGCCCAATCCAGTGGCCTTGCTGGCTGGGGCTGATGAGAATTGTAGTTTAAAAAAGTAACTTTTCCAAGCTCTGCACCAGATGCTTTGGATCAAGTGAGAGGCAACTATATGAAAGCTGCAATGGATTGTACCATCTATTCCAAATGTCACAATCCACTTCAGACTTATGACACAGCAGGATGGAGTCATTCCATGGCCTGCACAAATTTCCTGGAGCAAAATCTAATGGCCCTACTCACTCTTAGCTTGGGAGGTCAGGGGATGACACTAATCTGCATGTCAAGAAATAACTCAGGTTGGCCTTTGAACCTTGTCACTAGCATGTCTAAATGGTTGTGTGAGACTAAGATGGTAACAGAACAGCAGGGATATGTGCAGCTGCAACAAATACACAACTAATATATTAATACAAACTTTTGTTAGCTGCAATTATTTGGCACAAACAAGATTTGATGGAAGGCATGCATGACTTGGATCATATTAACAGCTATGAAATCAATACAGCCTGCTGGAATGCTGAGAAACAGATTATTTGCCCACTTAACTAATATCTGTATCTGCAATGTAAGAAGGTTCATTAATGCACGTTTTGATTTGGAAACTATCCTGTATTGATTTCATTGTGTTTATGCTTAGAATGAAATATATTTTCTTCAACAACATGCTAAATTGGATGGCAGTAGGGGAAATGGCTGGCTATTACACAACTGCCTTTCTTTGTAAGTGATATGATATATTTCAAGTCAATTACACCTGTGATCAAAATGTGAAATCAGTCAGCAAACCAAGATATTTTGAAAACATTTTTAATCATCTCTCTGCAGCGGTTCTGGTAACAATAAAGGTCTTGAAGGAATGTAACAGAAGCAAAAAGATAGAGTCACTGACATATTCCTCAATCACATATTAACATGGTAGATATTTTGACCATTTCCCAGTGAAATCTGCATTACTGCATACCACATAGGACAAACAAAATCTGTGAATGAATATTCTTGTTTTACTAGTGGGTCATCACATTACAATAAGTGTATTACCTTATAAGTATCCTGAGAAGATCTTATAACAAAAACTCAAATTAGAGGAACATCTGAAATCTGAGCATTGGAAGTGGAGCTTTCAATTTTCTCTTATCTTATTAAATAACCTATTTTAAGGAAGGTTCCTTGTAAAATATAAATGGACATCCATTTCACAGGTCTCTAAGTCAACCCTAATAGTTAATCCTTCCTTTGTCAGCCTCTTTCATCTTGAAACTTCTCCTTTTTGCTTTGGTATTTCAGATCCATGTTTCCAAGAAATTCACTTATGGGACCTTTGGGGAGAGGATTAAAAGCAGATGGGGTAGTAGTTGCAAGAAGAAATCACCTGGAATGGGAAGAGATAAGCACTCCCTTCCTTATGCAATCCAAATCATCTCTGCCAAAGGTTGTAAGAGAAAGGGATGTGGGGTTTTTGTTGCATTTGTGCAAAAACTTTCATGTGTTCCTAGTTTATACTTCAGCTCACACTGCAGAACAGGAAATAATTCCAAGGAAAAGAAAGTGAAGTGTATTTAAAGTGCCCTATACCAAAATTGCATTTCTTTCCACCTTTGGTCTGCAGCATCTGTGGTCAGTTATTGGACAAACTCCATGAGTGTCCCAAACCTGAAAAACCTCAGGACTCTATCAGCTGAGAAAAGAAAAATTATTCATGTTAACTTTTCTTCCAGGTGTTGACTAGTTTAACTTGGGAGATCTTTCTGTTGGGGTCAGGGCTGGAGTTGTAGCTGTGGATGGAAATTACTTACATGTATAACGCAGCAAAAGTAACTTTCAAGAGTTTCATTGTCAACAGTGGCCTGCAGGGTGGGGTGACTATGCTTACCTGGCCTCCTCTCATTGGCATGCTGTGAATGACCAAGAGGAAGAGTTGAAAGGTTTAAGTGGGAGAAATGCAATGGTGGAAGCACCAGATTGGCACCACAGGTGCATTTTACACCAACCTCACCACCAATTCTCTCCTCCTGTTAAGCCACAGTGACACCAGTGACAGGAGGTCAAGTAAGCTCTGAGGCCCAACCCTAATGACCGTTACAGATTGCAGTTCCCTAAAACTTTATACTAGGCAAAAGGAAAGTGGGAAAGTTGTTATCTGGGTTAGCAAAGCTGTTATTATCCAAGTTTTCCATTTTACAGGGATTCAATTTTTAGTTGACCTTTTCTGCTATCATCATAGAAAATGTGTGTATTTGTGATGGCACAGGCTGCAGCCTGCTCCGTGAAAGGATGGAGAGGCATGAAAACCAACTAATCCATCCCCTCCTTCTTTGCTCCTGTGTGCTACCACCAAGAAGAAACTCTGTTTTTCCCCTGGCTGCTTCTGCTGAAACAGCCCTTTAACCTCCTTAGTTACTGGCTCATCCAACTCTCCATACTGGGTAGTGTGGAAAGGCAATTAGGCATTAGGGGAATACAAGATATCAAAGTTAAAATTTAGCTTTTACTAAAGGGTTTTGAAAGGCAGCAATTTCCCACCCTTGCTTTAAATCTTTAGGCTTCATTTTTCCCTTAAAGGATTCTGGGCTGAACTGTTGATCCTTCTGTTATCTTTTGAACCTCCTGGTCAGAACAAGCTCTGAATCAAAAAGCAACCATTTTACAACAAAGGAGAGGACACAAAATGGCTGGAACAGTTTCATTTCTTCACAATATCATTTTAACCTTAAGTTTCTAACCATAAGGTGAAATGTTGTTTTAAAACAAACAAACCATAACTCTAATTTTCAGTTTAATTCAATATATATTTGTAACACCGTTTCTTCCATATTTATGACAACTTTCTGTTTATTCTGATTTAATGCAAAAAACCAAACACATCCACATTAAAGTAATACTCATGGAATATTGAAATGCATAAGAGCACACACTTTTCTGCAAGTCGAATTGATATCTTTCAACATTCTTGTTCCCACTGGAACATAGCTGTTCTTCTTCATGCATATTTTATCATTTATTAATGTGAACATCTTTGCTGAGTGAATCATATGCCAGCAATAACGTATCTGATGAGTTTAGCTTCCCCCCTCATCCAGAACTATCAATGGAAAGAAAGCAACATTCTTAAATTAATTTTTCTTCCTAATATGTATGTGCAAGAATGCTGCAGTGCAGTATGAAATATAAAATATCAATAACTTCAGTCAGTTCACATGTAATGTTTACATATATTTGTGTAAGCTTTGCCAATATGATGTCATTTATTGTCACTACATACATGGAAAGACATTGTAAGAGTTCAGTGGTGTATAGATATGAGGCCAGGTCCATGGGCAGGACAGATGACAGCCCTGAAGGTAAAGTCCCAGCAAGGCAGCACAGCAGGTTGTGGCAACTTCTGCAGAATCTCAGAGCCTCTCCTGTTTGATTGACAGAGGAAGAGCTATCAATGGCTACTAATGTCATGGGCCCCATGGAGCAGTCCTACAGTGATGATGAAGAAGAGGACAAAGATACAGAGTGGGATCCAGAGGGGGGGGGTCTGAGTCATTTGCACTCAGGAAGTGCTGAAGCAGTAGGCTTCAGTACTTTTGGCAGTGCTGTACTTTTCCCCTTAGCTCCAGTTACAACAGAATAAATATTGGCTGTTCAGCAGCCTGTCCTTTCTTTGCCCCTCACTCCCCACTCCTTCCAAGGTGCCGCCATGCACATTTCCTCTAAGGGAGGAGGATCTCAATGAAGTGCCACTGCCCCATCACCCTGGATAGGCAAACAACTGAGGCAGCAGGTGCAGCCGGCCCCCACTTTTCCTCCTCAAAGAAGCCCTCGTGTGCTTGCGCACTCGCATTCTGTGACACCATCCTCACGTAAGTAGAAAGAGCCCACTCAAACTTACTTAAGGGTTGTAAAGGAGTGTGTCTAAATACTGTGGCAATGTCTTAGCTTTGAGTAGTCATGCCTAGTTATGCCATTCAGAGTTGCAGAATCTTGTGTGACCTGTAATCTAATATATGAAGCACACTAAACTGGAGTTTTTTCATTGAACAAACTGGAGAAACATACACCAGTGGGCCTGAGTCTAATTCTAGCAGCTTGGATCAGGACAACTAGTCACAATGGCTCTGTTTTACCATCACTGACAGAGGCAATATGCCCCTGAATGCCCGTTGCTGGAAATCACGAGACTGCTGCTCTGTAATGTCCTGCTTGTGGTCTTCCCTTAGGCATCTGGTTGGTCACTATGAGAACAGGATGCTGGACAAGATGGGCCTTTGTTTGGCCTAATCCAACAGGATGCTCCTTGTGTTCTTAGAAGTAACCCAAAGAAGACTGTCCCTGACAGGGGAGAACTAAATGCAAGTATATGCAAGTTGGGCCAGTTCTGTCATTGGCAGCCCCATACAGCTGTGAGTAATGTGTTGATGTTCTATGGCTCCTCTGGTGGGCCTTTGCTTCTGTCCTTTGCCAGAAAGGGTTCCTCACTGTGGCTTCCTCCCACTCTTCACAGCACACAAGCTGGATGTCACAAGTGGCTCTATCTGGTCTCCATAGCTTCCTACATGTGGAAAGAATGATGAACCTATCATAAAATTGGTGGAGTCCCTTCCTGATGTCTGACCTATGTAGCCAGCTCTACCACAATATGAGGGTGCAGGTGAGCTGACTGCACTGGACACGGCTAGCATACTCCTACAAAACCATGGCAGCTACAGCAGCAGGGCTGTGGCCAACAGAAGAAGATGAGCCTCCATCTGGTTCTGCTAAGATGGTGGTCATAGCAGCCCACTGAAGAAAATTCCCAAATAATCCACAAACAATCCACTGAAGAAAATCCACAAGTAACCATCTGTGGTGAAAGATGAGAGATCCAGAAGGCAGAGATATATAAACTATGCATGTTGTGGAACAAGGGCATAAGGAGATTTTCTCCCTCTCTCATAAAATACTAGAACCTGGGGTTCACAAACCATGAACCATGAAATTCAAAAAAATAAAAGAAAGTGCTTTTTCACATAGCACATTGTTAAACTATGGAATTTGCTGCCATAAGATGTCATGATTGCCACCAAATTGATTGCTTTGAAAGGCACTTTATTCATGTCCCTAAGACATTTGTATCACCCACCTATTTTCTCTCTAAAAGTCATTTCAGTGATAACTCTTCATTGATTTTGGTAGTCCAATACCATCTACCATTTTTTTCACCCAAATTCAAATATTTATATCAGTGTTCAAAAGTTAATTTGAAAGACTGAGCCAGCAATTGAAACATGACCACCAGATCCATTATTCATACACTAGAAAGGTTTTACCTTGAATATTCTAGCAGATTACCAGGGAACTCTGCAATATTAAATTAATTTTCTGACTATAGAAATGCTTCATGAATCTGCCAGGTTATAGATGAACCCACTCCACTCCAAAATTTTGAGTTGGGGTGATAATATGGCACTTTCACTGATTTTTACTTTCTTAAAACCAAATAGCAATATGTTGTTTTGCAAAAATGTGAGAATGCTAATGAGGAAATGCTTGTGCTGTTCATTCTTTTCAAGAACAGACAGATACACATTTATTAGTTGTGGAATCACTATAGCTGTGGGAATCATCCATTCTAATTTTCTGACTTTTGTGCATTTAAATTCCCAATTATGGTGATGATGCCTATTAACATAACTTTCCTGCAATACGTTTCTTGGGAAATGTAAAAGAAAATGGTCATATATCATCATATTACATTCCCATTCAATAATTCCTGGTTCTTTCTTCCACCCGTTCCTGAAGGTAAGCTGCTAGAGATCATTAAGAAAGGAGAAATATTTTTTCTCAGTTGAAATTTACATACAAACCAACACACAAACAATACCCACATGTAAACACTATTGTGTGTAATGATGCCACATTGGAGGAATGTGTGTGGCCCAGTGCTACAGAACCAGCTTATCCTGCCTCTTTGCCAGAGCTTTTCAAATGCTTCAATACACCCTCTCTCCCCTAACCTCAGAGTGAGCACACTAAGCTTGTCACTCTGGGTGTGGGTCAAGAAAGTTTCCACATATCTGAAATTATCTGTTATATGATGGTTGATTCTTTTGTGCTATACTCTTCTATGGACAACATTCTACAACATAAAAAGAATATCGGGAGAACCTTGCTGGATCAGGCCAAAGACCTATTTAATCCAAGATCCTGTTATCACAGTGGCCAACCAAATACCTATGTTAAGTCCACAAACAGGATATTTATTTATTATTTTTATTTATTATTTGATTTATATCCTGCCCTTCCTCCCAGTAGGAGCCCATGGCAGCAAACAAAAGCATTAAAAACACATTAAAACATCATAGAAACAGACTTTAAAATATATTAAAACAAAACATCTTTAAAAACATTTTTTTAAAAAAGCTTTAAAATGAGTGCACTAGCACTCATTCCACCGGTGCTACTCAGCAACTAGCTCAGTCAAGAATCTTTAGTGAGGTACTATATCAAAAGCATTTTGAAAGTCTTAAGTACCCAATATCAACTGAATAGCCTCTGTCTATATGTTTGCTGATTCATAGACAGATATATAATAGTAGCCAGCTGGCAAAGTTTAAATAAAGTCAGCATTAGCAGCAATGGCAATAGATGATATTCAAAAATTGGGGGTAAATATGTCCCAAGATGTAGATTTTCAGGCAACAGCAATACCATTCATGACTTAATCAACTGCAGTAAAGAAGATTTAATGAATACAGATGGACAGGCCCATAAATTTAGACAGGTCCAGGTCAATCGTCACAACTTAGCACTTTCCATTGTAGTTGCTCATAGCTAAGAAGTGAAGGCAGCAAGAACCTTCTCTATAATCAAGGTGGGTATTCTCTCTCTTACAAGTTAACCTTAGGTAATGATGGAACATTTTGAAACTCCAAAGGAACTTTCCCTGTAATACTGCTGAGTGGTCCTTCTTCCAAACACGTTAAGAAAGAAAGGCACGTCCAAAATCAATAGACCCTGAGGAGAATCCTTCAATCTCAGAAAATCACAGCATATTAATACCTCACCCTTCAGTCTTGGGCTGCCAGGTCAGAAGCATCCCAATCCCTGAGATTTCAGGGGCGGGCCCTAGTGATGTCATGGGGCAGCTTGTACTGATGTCACAGGGCGGGCCGTAGTGATGTCATGGGGTGGGCCCAAGTGATGTCATGAGATGGGCCCAAGTGATGTCATAGGGATGGGTCTTAGTGATGTCACTGGGGTGGGCCCTAGTGATGTAATTAAGCAAGATACATTAAGCATCAACCATAGTTGCTTGGAACATACAATTCAAACAAAAACATTTATCTGGAAATTAAGATAGAAATCTTAGCAAAAAGATAGAGCCTGGGTAGGGAACATTTAATCTAGCCTACTTACTTCTCACACGAAGGGTTTTAGTGCCCTCAGGCCAGCCCTATCACCAGAAGGCCATTGTAGGAAGGAGCCTAGTGTTGTGGATATGTTAGATAGGAGCACTCAAGAGTAAAGATGGATGTCCCTGAAGGCTGCAATTCTAAATACACTGACCAAGCCACATAGAACTAAATAGGACTTACTTCTGAGTAGATATGATTTCAATTGTGCTGTTGGTAATGCTTGACTAGGGATCCTCTACAGAAATGTCCATATCCAAGCAGGATTGGCAACCCCCTGCCTGGAATGCCCTGCCCCTACCTTTTTACATGGCTGCTCCAAATGTCTTTACATATTTGACCCTTCACTTCAGAAAGAAGTCTGAGAAATGAGTAAGTGTAAGAAGATTCTCTACCCCTTTCCATCTTCCTTGTGGGCTGCTATAAACTCACTTTGACAGCCAACACAAGTGAGGAATAATTGACAGAGAGAAAACACACATGGTTTGATCTATCTTCACAGACAGAAGCTTGGGAACAACAATAATTGCAGCCACACTTTCCAGTATGTGAATTCTCTTTTAACACTGTTGGGCAAGTAACAAACTGTCATGCAACCAACAAGGTGCATCATCAGTGGGTCTAAGGGGGTTGAGCTGAGCACATGGAACCACTGTTGTTGCTTCTATGGCTGTAAGAGAGTGAGATTAAAGGTAAATGAAATTTAAACAAAAAAAGAAAATCAAAAGACAGTGATGATTTCCTAAATGCAATACCATACCAACCACAACAAAATGCCTATGAGTAAGGCAGAAAACACAGCATCCCACAACCAGTGAGGATTCCTAACCAAAAGCCAAAACTAAAAAAAATCCTGGCAGCCAAGGTCACAGAAATCCCCATGCAGCACAACCTGATCCAGGTACTGCAGTTACTGTAGAATGCTGTGGCACGATTGCTGACAAGAGTGGGACCCTATCAGCACATAATACCCTATATTTACTGGTTGCTTATTTGCCACTAGGCCAAGTTTCCATGTGTTTTCCATTTACTGTTACTGGTGCCACATAATACTTGTTCTGCTCTTGTAAGAAATCAGTCTTTTAGTGTGGCAGGACGTAAGTTTTGGAACTCCCTGCCTATTGACATTAGGCAGACACCTTCATTGTACTCCTGCTAAAACATTTTTGTTTAGGCAAGCTTACCCAGGCAGGTGGGAGCTATTGTGTGTTTAATCTGTTTTTAATTCATTCTGGTTTTATTATTTTGAATATTTTTAAATACATGATATAATCACTTTTTGAGGTGACATAATCAAAGAAAAAACAATAGTGAGATATTGTTATACCTTGTTGCTGTTATGATTAATTTCCAAGTTAAGGAATGAATACTTATTTAAAAGGGTTTGGTAAATCTTTTTGTGTATTCAGACTCAGCATTCCCTGTCTGTCCACATTTTAAAACTTAAATGGGTACCTTTTTGTAATAATCAGGCTGGATTATCCTCTCCTTCTACACCCCTGGAAAACCTAGGGATATGCACAACTGAGGTGTCCTCAGGAGACTACTTCTATTTCATAAAACAACTTCCAGTGTGGCAAAATACAATTAATAGTGACCGTTCATGCAGTCTGAAGGGTTAATGAGCCAAAGACAAACTTCAGAACAGGATCTCGTTATCTTATCAATGTAAGGCATTTACTGTCTTTCTTCACCTAGCCAACTGCTAACAGTGAACTCAACATTTCTCAGATATAAAGTAAACAGAAATCAACATGTTAAAATGTTGTACACATGTTCACAATCAACAGATCCTTAGGAAAATGCTACAGGCTCAGGAAGACGTTGTTAAAGCAAATTACATCTAACAAGTGTCCGTAAGACGAGAAACAGTGTTCAGTAGTAGAAACCAGGACTGTTATTCAGGAGAACAATAGTCTAACCATGCAGAGTAATCCTATGTATTTTCCCCCCCAGAAGTAAGTCCCTTGGAGTTCAGTTAGGTTTATTAATTTATTTATTTACTCTGGGCGACGTACACGTTAAAACAGTATATAAAACAGTTAAAAATTTAAAAACACAGTAAAACTAGCCCGTTCCCAAAGCCTGCCTAAAAAACCAGGTCTTCAGGGTCCGGCGGAAGCTCATTATAGATGGGGCATGGCGTAGATTATTTGGGAGAGAATTCCATAGGGTGGGGGCCACAATTGAGAAGGCCCTCTCTCGAGTCCTCACCAGTCTAGCTGTTTTGACTGGTGGGATCCAGAGAAGGTCCTCTGAGGCTGATCTTGTTGAGCGGCATCCCTGTCGATGCTGGAGGCGCTCCTTCAGATAAGCTGGGCCACAACCGTATAGGGTTTTAAAGGTTAAGACCAACACCTTGAATTGGGCTCAGTACACAACCGGTAACCAATGTAACTCCTTCAACACAGGAGTGATGTGATCTCTACGGTGGCCGCCTGTAATCAGACGCGCCGCTGCATTTTGTACCAGCTGTAACTTCCGAACCGTTTTCAAGGGTAACCCCACATAGAGCGCATTACAGTAGTCTAAGCGAGTGGTGATCAGGGCATGTACCACCGGTGGGAGCAGATGATTGGGAAGGTAGGGGCATAGCCTCCGTATCAGATGGAGTTGATACAGAGCTGCCCGGCTCACAGCCGAAACTTGAGCCTCCATGGATAGCTGGGAGTCAAGAACGACCCCCAGGCTACGAACCTGGTCTTTCAGGGGCAGTCGTACCCTGTTAAGTACCAGGTCTATATCTCCCAGCCTTCCCTTGTCTCCCACAAACAGCACCTCAGTTTTGTCAGGGTTCAGCTTCAGCTTATTCCTTCCCATCCAGCCACTCACCGACTCTAGACATTTGGACAGGGTTTCCACAGCCAACCTTGGTGAAGATTTAAATGAGAGATAGAGCTGCGTGTCATCCACATACTGATGACATTGCAGCCCAAATTTCCTGATGATTGCTCCCAGCGGCTTTATATAGATGTTAAAAAGCATTGGAGAAAGGATAGATCCCTGTGGTACCCCACAAGTGAGGGGCCAGGGATCTGAAACCTCCTCCTCCAGTGCTACTCTTTGGTACCTCCCAGAGAGGAAGGAATGGAACCACTGTAATACAGTGCCCCCAATACCTAACCTCTGCAGGCGGTCCAAGAGGATACCGTGGTCAATGGTATTGAAAGCCGCTGAGAGATTGAGAAGGACAAGGAAGGTGCATTTGCCTCTATCCCATACCCTTCTCATATCATCTACCAAGGCAACCAAGGCTGTTTCTGTCCCATGTCCTGGTCTGAAGCCCGATTGAAATGGATCCAGATAATCCGTTTCTTCCAAGTGTGCTTGCAGCTGTTTAGCCACCACCCGCTCAACTGCCTTGCCTAAGAATGGCACATTTGAGACTTGGCGAAAGTTGTTCAGATCTTGGGGGTTCAAGGAGGACTTTTTTAAGATTGGTTTTATTATTGCCTCCTTGAGCACTGATGGCATTACTCCCTCTTCAAGCGATGCATTTACCATCAGCTTGATTCTTTCTCCCAGTCTATCTTTGCAGCTCATGATGAGCCATGAAGGGCAAGGATCAAGTAGGCAGGTGGTCAGCTTTAAAGTTGAAAGCACCTTGTCCACTTCCTCAGAAGGAAGAAGCTGAAACCGATCCCACACCATCGAAGCAACACTGATCACCTCTGGCTCACTCCCTGTATCTACAGTGTACGGAATATTGCTTTTAATACGATTGATTTTATCCGCAAAGTGTTTAGCAAACTCGTCACAGGAGACCTTAGGTCTCCACATGTGACGCCCTTCCCTGTCAGGTTCCTACCTGCTTGTGGCTACTACCTTTCACTAGGCACCACCAGGGACTCCACCAGTCCGGACTGTCCTTTTTATGGTTTCTCTCTCCTCTCTAGCACAGATCTCACTAGATCCCCCTGCTAGGCAGCACTACCAGTCACGTCCTGTAACCAATATTCCCAGAGACTTTGCCTGAGTCTCTATCCGGTTACTTTTGTGACTGCGTGCTTATGCTGTTCCCAACCCCCTTGTATCAATGTAGATAACTCATATAACTCGGGGTTGCTCTGGATACTTGTAATGTTATTATTCTTCTCTTCACTGCTGCCACCATTCGTTATTGTTTCCCTTCAGCCTTGGTAATTACCTTGCCCTCCCTTCTGGTCTGTATATTCCCCAGCCAAGGATCAGGCCTTTGGTAAACCAAATAAGTATTTATTAAATATCAGAAATAACAAGATTAGTTTTAGAATGTTTCACAAGCGTATGGTTTCATCTATTCCTGTTTTGTACTTGACTTATTATTAACTAGAACTCCAATTCCCTCTTTCTCCACACTCTCCTAACATCCACCACCAAACACCTTCTTCCTCTCACATCCACCAGCTAACACCCACCCAGATTCAACTGTCATTCTTCCATTTATACTCCCAGCCATTCAAACGCTCAGCCAATCATCCAGCATTCTACTGCTCATCTACTCCCCCCTCCTCTTTCACTCCACTTACCATATATCTTCTATACAAACAGCACTTACCATATTTACATTAATACAGGGACATCACATTTCCCCCCCCTTAGGTTTACGCCTAGGTAAGTGAATATACAATTGCAGCCTAGGGATGGGCAAATCTGTCAGTTTGGGGTATTCTTATTTTTTTAGTCTTCAGTTCTACATCAATTTTCATTTGCTTAAACAAAGTCCTCACAAAATTTCTAACAATATAAGCAAATTCTGAATGCAATTTTTCCTAATATACAGTTTTGAAAACAATTTCCCTATTATAATATATTTGTGTATGTCATTTTCACTAATATATGCATTTTGATTCACACTTTACACATTTTTGTACACATTTTTGGTTGAAGAACTGTTTCATAAAATTCAGAGAAATGTGAATTTCAAAGGATTGCTACATTTCAGTTTGCATATCATTTCAGGAAGTGAAAATTAGGTATGTTTGAATTAACCAAATAATTTCTGTATACCAATCACAGCCTCAAGCTACTTGCAAATCTCTATAGAAAATATACCTTGTCTTTATCCCATACTTTCTGTCCTGGTCTTATTTACATATTCTTATTAACCTGTCCTTATTACTTTGTAACTCTTACTGTAATTCTACATCACTGATCCAATGAAGTGAGGATAAGCCCCTTACTAAGACAGTGGGACTTCCTTCTGTGTAAATATGCATGGGATTGCTCCATCTGTATTTTGAAAGCATTTGGAAGTTGTTTTTGACATTATGATGAATGAGATACCAAGTTTTGTATTTCCTTCTGGGCCACTGTGTCTTTGTGCTTTTCATATTTGAACAACCATCCCTATCTATTATGTTAATTCCAACCCTCATATCAGGTAAATATTAAGGGGTTGCACAGGTCCCAGGATTCACTTTGTGTCTGTATATGTGCATTTTAAAAAAATAACTGATCTGTTTCTGAATTATCCTGTGCTCTCTCTTCTTCAATCTATAATTTGGATTTCAAGCCACTCTATAAAACAATACTCTCTGTTCCCCATCCACTCTTAAGGACAATCTAAAGATGGCTATGTTTTCTCCTTTTGGCCAAAATGGATGAAATGTACAGGTATATGAGCCCCTACAGAGTGAATTAAGTCTTCCAAACAGCAGACAAATAAGTCCAGGGACTTTTTGTGAGGGAAATAAAAGGAATTCATTTTCTTCATTAGGCTATCTAGCTGCTTGCAGAGTAATGAAGAGTTCTAGTTTTGTTTTGTTTTGTTAAAGGAGAGCAAAATGTAAATGAAGCGTTAAACTTTTGTCTTTAAAAAAATTTCAGCTGCTGTACTTTTTAAAATAGCTCTTTTTTAAAAAAAATCCAGAGTTCTTCTGTGTTGTTTGTAGGCAACATTTTGGACAGCCTTCCTTCTTGCAAAGCCCATGGACCTAAAGCAGCGATTCCCCAATCTCTTTCCCCATAGATCAGTTGAAAATTGCTGAGCGTCTTGGTGGACCACTTAATGATTCTTCTGCCTGTTGTAGCAATTGTAATTCCATATAATTCAAACTGTAATTCAATAAAATACAATACATGAAATAAAAGAAACAATTAAAATCAATATGAATATTCACAGTGTTATGGATGTGTAGTCTTCCACCTTCAATTGCAAATCAACAGACACATCATGGACCCCTGGAGCTCCACAGACAATTTGGGAATCCCTGACCTAAAGAAACAGGGATACAGGGAAACAGGACTATGTGGTTCAGAAAGGTACAAACACAACAGAGTGACAGAAACACACAAAGATTTGTAAGGGCCTTGATCCAGCTAGGGGAGGGGAGGTTATTAACATAATGGTTTGCCTTAGAGAGGGGGAAAGCCCCTCCCAATTACCCTGCTTTGTCTCATTATTCAGCCCTTACACAGAGTGGCTGCTCACCCTTAGTAAATATAGGGGGGGCAATCCCCAGCAAGAACCAACTCATAAAACTCTCTCAATCTCCATTTTTTTTTACACCAGCTTCCTCAGAATGAAATCTATACTAAGAAGACATTACTACTGCACTTCAGATTTCCTATTCAGAGGGCCTATTGAATTCTGACCAATGAGGGATATATCATCTCTTGTATAAACCAAGATACTATATGTTGGACTGGGTATCATCTAGACATATAATCATTTCCCATATCTATCTGACTGGATAGAAGTGGTTTTCCCCTAAATTTGGTCCTTGAAATATGATCCTAATTGCCATCTTCAGTCTTTTAGAATTTGGATGTACTAGTAGCTGAGATACAACCAATACAGCACCAGTTTGGTTTATGCCTTTAGGATTTCACCTGCCCAAACTTTGCTGTAGGAAAGTTAGCCTTTCCACCATATGTGGTGTTAATGAGCCACCACTTGCTATAGTTAGGCATTAGGATTCCAGCAGCTTTGTGATGGTTCTGACACCTACCGGATGGGTGTGTCAAACAAAGAGCATTGCCACCTGCTTGCAGTTCTGCTTGGCAGACTTTGTATCTCTGTTTACACTTCACTCAATTATAATTGGCAGTTCTGTCACCATTTCTTCATCAGTTTTGGAGTGTATTGTTATAGCTGAATACATATAATAGCTGTCACTTTTCTCTTCTCAGCATTTAGTTCTATTTGTTATTTTCTTCTGCTTTTAGTAGCTTAAGTCATGTCACTTACATTGCATATGCACTGACAGATTTTTGACTGATGCGCAAATTAATTCAGAGGAAAAGAAAAGAGGAAAAGAACAGTTTTTTTGTCCTGACACTTATATTTTTATCTTTCCATGCTGTCTTTGGCAGGCTTTAAAATGGTGTTCACTTTTTTTTGAGCATCTTTAAATAAAGAGCAATTTGCTACATCAGAAGCATGTTACTCAAGCTTTTTATTCTCCAGTTTGTTCATGGCTATGTAGAAAAGATAGCGGAGTCATGAAAAGATAGTCTTAACAACCAGGTATTTTAGTGATTACGTATCAGGAACCATCAAAGTAAAATGCCATAATTTCATATCCTAAGATATTTGTACCTGACTATATTTGATTGCTTTTAAATGATGTACACCACCTACATTATCTGAAAAATGAAAAACACACAAGCAAGTCACAATACAGTATGTATTGCACTGCACGATCCTGGAATAAAAAGATAAGACACCAGATGCTGGGTTAAATAAAGGGCAACAACTTAATTCAGCATTATATCTCAAGGGAACTGCAATTTGATGTGTTATACACTTGAAATACTGTCAGAAGAAGGCAAAGCATAGGTCTATAGCAAATGGGCTTAAGTTTCAGGAAGGTAGAATTTGGTTGAATATTAGGACAAATGTCTTAATAGTAAGAGCAGTTTGACAATGGAACCAATTAACATGAGGACCTTCCCTCTCTGGAGGTCTCCAAGCAGAGTTGGTCAACCATCTGTTGAGGACTCACTCTAGCTCACAATTTCCTTCGTCAAGCAGAGATTAAACTAGATGATGTAGAAGACACTCCAGCTCCATGATTCTATAATTATATTTAACTATCTCCCATTCTTCAGTGTGCATATTGGGGCTGTGCACCTGAATTGGCCAAGGCCTGAGCCAAATTGGGCCCATTGTGGGCCTCATCCCAGTCAGGTTCGGACAGCCATGGATTGCTATGGGGCAGATTCAATGACCTAGAGTGACCTGGGGCTGTCAGGGGGTGGGGCATCAGGCAGAAAGAAGCAGCAGCCATGGCTCTCCTTCCTGCCTGATGGTCAGAGGCACCAATCTTCTGGGGGTGTGGGTGCTGTTTTATAAGGGTTTTCCTTGCAGGAAAGCCCTGTTCAGAGCAACATTGTGAAGGATCACTCCCTCCACCCCAGAGCCGGGAGAATGATCTTGGGGGATGGTGCTTTGTAATGATGCTTTCCTTTGCAAAACAGTATCATGCAGGATGGCTCCCTCCTATGGGATGCTGTTTTACAAAACAGCATTGTGAAGGATAAATTGATCCTGCTCTTGGTCAGGGTGGGGGAAGGAAATGCAATGTCTCCCCCCTCCTCACCATGTTTAAATCACTTTTTTTAAAAAAATCCTACTTAAATATGAGCCCTGCCCCTGAACATATTTGGGAATGTCTCCAATCAAGGGTGGATGGTCCCTGATACACCCCCTCTGGATTGGAGCCACAGAAGAGATGGAGGGGTCTGTGCATACTCCTAGTGCATATTCCCTTGGTATAAATACATTAGTCTTCTCCAACATGCTGCCCTCCAGATGTATTGGAATACAATTTTCATCATCCCTGACCTTTGACAGTGCTGGCTGGAATTTATCTAGTTGAACATCTAGAGGGCACCACATTGGGGAAGGCTGATGTAGATGATGCAGCCCTTTCCCCTCCACCTCATCTCTTGTTTGGGTGAGGCTCCATGTTTCAGAGTAGCAGATAAATTGCACCTTCCTCCTTGTGCCTCCCCGTGACCCGCACATCATGTGGAAAGAAGAAACAGACAGCAGTCAATGAAATTCAATAGGCCACAACTTGACTGAAGAAACATGGTATATGCACACATCAGTTAAGATCAGTGTGGAGAAAGTTCTAATCCACTTCTATGAGAAGCTCAGGGGGACTGGCTTGGATTGGTAGCCATGATGTTTCCCTAGCACAACTAAAGTCAAATCTGTTGGTGACCCACTTGCATTTGTAGATAGATAGTAGTGAAGTGGTTACCCATATTAACCACCACAGTTTCTGCTCTGTGCAGTCTACCTACCAGCAGCTCCATTCAAAGAGTCATTCCAACCTTGTGAGTGTCCTGATATCCCCCATCTCAGCTGATATGGACCTCTGAGGCATCTTCACATCTGGGGATCGATATCATTGTCATTTTCCATGTCCACACTAGTCCTTCTGCCACAGAAAGGGGCTGGGTCAACTTGGCTCAGTTCCTTCTCCCATAAGTCTAGATGCTCCACTTCCATGTTCTTTGAACAAAACTCATGATCTTTGCAGATAATACATTATAAATGTATGCAGCAGCTCTGTTTTCACCCCCCCCCCCAAAATGAGGCAAATTGGGTGATTCAGGGCAAACTCTCACACTGCACTGCTAACAAGACACATTGAGGCAGATTAGGGAGTCTCCATCCTTCTGAGTAGCTCTGTTGCCTCAAGTTAAATGCTCTATCATCCTTTGCCTTTCTTCTTCTGAATCCAAGCTGACTGGGGAAATGCCCAGAGATTGGGAAAGGAGTGGGTGGAGAGGAGAGGAGACAGGTGTGGAGAGGATATTTTGTTTTGACAGGTCAACCTTTTAATCACATTGCACTATTTATCGAGGCCACTCCCATCACAGTGATTTGGGGAGAGATAGTGTTGCTCTTCACATGGGTTGTCCTCCTTCTCTGCGTTTTAGCTGTGAGTACAGGGCATTAATGGAGGGGTGTCCACTTCTTTCCCGATCATTATTTCACCTAGTAAAAATAGTGTAGCTCTCTCTCTCTTTTAATTCACATAGGGTATTTTTAAGAAGAGGCAGCAAGAGAAACTGACTTTGCCAGTTTTATAATGAAGATAAGATCATTTAACGCAACAGCCGCTGAACCTATTTGTCTCAGTTTTGGCAAGCCTCTTCCCAAAGGGCACCTCCTCATGTCCCCAGTTTTCAGACTGATACCACACACACACACACAAAGGGAAAGAGCATTTTCCAATCCCCAAATGAGAACGTCTACCCTGCAGAAGCAACTGCACCTATCTTTCTAAAATTTGGCAGGCTTCCCCAAGATCTCAACCTGTGGGCTTAATACTACTTCCTCATCCTTCTATCTTAACAGGCAACAAATTAAAAAAAAAGTCTGTCTCCTGATTCTCAGCCCAGGAAGGCACAGTCATTTACTAGCAGCCTCTCATCCTATTGGACTTCTAACACCACTTTCTACTCCTCTGGTCAGCCGCACAGCAAATTTAATAAGAATATATGACTCAGAACAAATTACCAGCAATTCTAGGGGAAAACAAACCTTAAGAGAGTAGTAGCCTTATTCTCGTGGCACCCTGAAGTGAAGACCCAAAGGGATTGTTCCCTTTGGAGTTGTCCCACTGGAGTGCTGGCTTGCTGCACTTCATCATATTGGTGATGCTCCAGTTCTCATCAGCCCTGTGGTCTCGGGGTCCATTGTATGAATGGGACGGTTGTTCAGAAGCGCTAAAAATGCCTTCATCAAAGGAACACACCTGATTACATAACTGAAAGTTGTTTGAGGGGGCTTTATATGTTGTTACCCTATAATAATAATAATAATAATAATAATAATAATAATAATAATAATAATAAATTTAATTTTTGTGTCGCCTATCTGGCCGAAACCACTCTAGGCGATGTACAACATTAAAGTTCAAATACAATATAAATACATAATAAAATACAGTGCAGTCAACAATAATCATTTTAAAAGCAGCAGTACAGAACAGTTTAGGGCCATCAATAGACAGTTTTAAAACAATATAAAGAAATTAGCCCACGCCGGGGATCCCAAAGGCCTGTCCAAAGAGCCATGTTTTCAAGGCTCGGCGAAATGTATCTAGGGAAGGGGCATGGCGAAGATCAAATGGGAGGGAGTTCCAGAGAGTGGGGGCCGCCACTGAGAATGCCCTCTCTCTAGTCCCCACCAACCTAGCTGTTTTCGTTGGTGGGACGGAGAGAAGGCCCTGTGTGGCTGATCTGGTCGGGCGGCTTAGTTGGTGGTACTGGAGGTGCTCCTTCAGGTAAACTGGGCCGAGACCGTATAGGGATTTAAAGGTTAAGACCAACACCTTGAATTGGGCCCGGAAAACAACTGGAAGCCAATGTAGATGAATTAACACCGGCATGATGTGATCACGGCGGCGGCTGTTTGTAAGCAGGCGTGCCGCCGCATTCTGCACCAGTTTTAGTTTCCGGACTGTTTTCAAGGGTAACCCCACATAGAGCGCATTGCAGTAGTCTAATTGAGAGGTGACCAGGGCATGTACCACCAGTGGGAGCTGATGAATAGGGAGGTAGGGTTGCAACCTCCGTATGAGGCATAGTTGATACCAATCTGCCTGGCTCACTGCCGAAATCTGAGGCTCCATGGACAGCTTGGAATCAAGAACAACCCCGAGGCTGTGGACCTGATCCCTCAGGGGTAATCTTACCCCATTAAGATTCAGGTCAGCAACACCCAACTTTCCCCTGTCACCCACACCTCGGTCTTATCAGGACTGAGCTTCAGCCTGTTTCTTCCCATCTACCCACTCACGGATTCCAGGCACTTGGACAAGGTCTCTGCAGCCAACTCCGGTGAAGATTTAAAGGAGAGATAGAGCTGCGTGTCATCAGCATATTGGTGACATCGCAGCTCAAAACTCCTGATGATAGCTCCCAGCGGTTTTACATAGATGTTAAATAGCATGGGAGAGAGGATAGAACCCTGTGGCACTCCACAAGTGAGGGGCCAAGGGTCTGAAACCTCATCTCCCAATGCTACCTGTTGATGCCTGTCAGAGAGAAAGGAACGGAACCACTGTAAAACAGTGCCTCCTATTCCCAATCCCTCCAGGCGATCTAACAGGATACCGTGGTCGACGGTATCAAAAGCCGCTGAGAGATCCAGGAGGACAAGAAAGGTGAATTCTCCCCTGTCTAGTGCCCTCCTCATATCATCTACCAGAGCAACCAAGGCTGTTTCAGTACCATGTCCAGTCCTGAAACCCGATTGGTATGGATCTAAATAATCCGTTTCATCCAAGTGTGCTGACAACTGGTTAGCCTACATGCATGAGAACTGCTTTTTCTATTAGCAGCTCACACAAGGTGGGAGTAATGTTTAAATGACTCAACTACATGGGAGGACCTGATGATTACATAAGCCCTGACCATTGAACTGGCATCCCTTAGCTATGGTAAAAATTAAAGGGCCTGTAACTATGAGTTTACATGATGCAGATCGAACTGGCACATACCAGGGTAAGACTGGGATGTTCCGTTTTTAAAAGTGACACCCAAGGAAATATGATAGAGCTCTAAAGCTTGTTCATCAGGTGTTTAAATTAGCATCTTTTTTTTAAAAAAAGGAAGCATTTCTTTGAAGCCTTGGAGATGCCCTAATCAGTTACCATCCTGCCTGAAGGAGATATTTGACCCTTTCAGATCATACTTCTGTTATACTGGCAGCTTCGCAGCAGAAATGTCCATTGTATCAGACAGTTCTCAGGAAGTAAATCACAAGACTCTGAATGATACAGATAGGCTACGACTTGCACACATTTCTATTTATCTATGGAATTAGAGTAAAACTATTTGTCAAAAAGGGTACTCAGTACAATGAACAATGAGAGTCTGGCTAGGCTAATTGGCAAAATATTATTTTCTTTCCAAAAGAGCCCTGACTGGAAAGAGATCAATCTGCCTTGGAATTCCTACTCAGTGGCTTTGTTTGGCATTCACAGTCCCTTCAACATCATTTCTAGCCAGTATTTCCTAACACAAATCAAAGTTGTTTGGACTCCTGCAGCATATCTGCACTATAAAAAAAATCTATATTGCTGTCTGCAAATCTTAGCTCAGCATTATTTCAATCCTCAAAGTCGAAACCAGGATCCATATGTTACAAAATTACTACAGCTACTCTGTCCTGTAGGTTTTAGTTCTTTGCTCTCTATTTATAGAATAGCACAAGGAATGGGAATTCGGAAGGGCATCCTATAAGCTTGTTAATTATTGGCAGGAATCATTGGCCAATGCACAACCAAAGGGAAGGAAACTCTGGTGTCAAGTTTGATGTTATGGATTCCTGAAAAAAAAAAACACCTACATTTGAAGCCTTATTCTTTCATGATAGCACATATCCCCCTAGGGCAGTGGTTCTTAACCTTTTCCACTGCCAGCACCCCTTGGATTTCCAAAATATGCTCTTGCACCCCCTGAAAAAATACAGTTCATTTTTTAATTTAATTTAATTTTAATGTGTGTTTTAGCCTAACTTAGCTAAGATAAAGGTTCTGGAGCGGGTGGTTGCCAATCAGCTCCAGGTGCTCTTGGATGAGACCGATTATCTGGATCCGTTTCAATCCGGTTTTAGGCCTGGTTTTGGCACTGAAACAGCCTTGGTCGCCCTGTACGATGACCTCTGTCGGGAGAGGGACAGAGGGAGTGTAACTCTGTTGATTCTCCTTGATCTCTCAGCGGCGTTTGATACCATCGACCATGGTATCCTTCTGGGGAGACTCGCGGAGTTGGGAGTTGGAGGCACTGCTTGGCAGTGGTTCCGCTCTTACTTGGCGGATCGTCGCCAGAAGGAACATTGCTCGACACCTTGGACTCTCCATTGTGGAGTCCCTCAGGGGTCGATTTTGTCCCCCATGCTTTTTAACATCTACATGCAGCCTCTGGGTGCCGTCATCAGGAGTTTTGGAGTGCGTTGCCACCAGTACGCTGATGACACGCAGCTCTATTTCTCCTTTTCATCTTCTACAGGTGAGTCTGTGGATGTGCTGAATCATTGCCTGACCACGATAATGGACTGGATGAGAGCTAATAAACTGAGACTCAATCCAGACAAGACTGAGACACTGTTGGTGAGTGCCTCCCCTGCCCAGATGGTGGATGTTCACCCTGTTCTAGATGAGGTCACACTCCCCTTGAAGGAACAGGTTCATAGTCTGGGAGTTCTTTTCGATCCTTCCTTGTCTCTTGAGGTGCAAGTGGCCTCGGTGGCAAGGATGCGTTCTACCACCTTCGGTTGGTAGCCCAGCTACGCCCCTATCTGGATAGGGATGACCTCACCTCAGTTGTTCATGCTCTGGTAACTTCTAGGCTGGATTACTGTAATGCGCTCTACGTAGGGCTGCCCTTGAAGACAGTTCGGAAGCTTCAGCTAGTGCAAAACGCAGCAGCCAGACTGCTGACGAGGACCAGCCGGTCAGCACATATAACACCTGTTCTGGCCCGTTTGCACTGGCTACCTATTTGTTTCCGAGCCAGGATCAAGGTGCTGGTTTTGACCTATAAAGCCTTACACGGCGTGGGACCGCAATATCTTGTGGAACGCCTCTCCCGCTATGAACCTACCCGGTCACTTTGCTCAGCATCTAAGGCCCTCCTCCGGGTACCAACCCATCGAGAAGCCCGGAGGACAGTTACTCGATCTAGGGCCTTTTCTGTAGTGGCCCCCGAACTGTGGAACAGCCTCCCCGAAGAAATACGCCTGGCGCCTACGCTTCTATCTTTTCGGCGCCAGGTTAAGACCTGGCTATGCTCCCAGGCATTTTAAGCGTTTATGTTATAATTTAAATTTTTTATTTTTTATTTTTTTCTTTAGTTGCTGCTTGTGTTTATTGTTTGTTGTCTGATTTTATTGTTGATATTTTGTATTTTAACCTTTTTGTACACCGCCCAGAGAGCCACTCGCTATGGGCGGTCTATAAATGAAACAAACAAACAAATAAATGAATTTTTAAAATCTCTTGAACAACGCCTATACCCCTAGAAAAAGTGTCTTGCACCCCCAGTGGTGCATACACCCCAGGTTAAGAACCACTGCCTAGGGCTATCTTCACAAATCACACAGGATTTAATCCCTGTGCCAAAAAGGAAATGAGCCTTAGTTTGGGCTTTGTTTTGTTCCCTTCTTCTTTTGAACTTATCTAAGGTCCCTGCTGCTCTTTTGGAAACTTCATCATACTGCCGTTGACATAGGCCTTGACCTAAATGTACATTGCTGCTTGTCACTTTTCTGGGATATAAAGCACAGCTGTCAGAATCTTTTAGCCCCTGTTGCTGTATATTTGTTGATGTTTAGAAAATATCATGCTAAAAAATGTATTATCTCTCTTCATTTTCCAGGATTTTTTTTTATCACAATGTTGTAGTGTCAGTCCCTCACTGGACTACTACATTCTTTTGCCCTTTTTTCTCTTTAAACAAACTCTCTCGTATGAAATAAGTAGGATAGAAGCAAGAAACGTTCATATGGATCTTCACATCATGTAACAGACAAATTTAGGGTGGAATCCTATGCACGAGTATGTGGAAGTAAGGCCATTGCACTCAGCAGTTCATCTTTCCCAGGGGGAAGACTGATTTATAGTTGGATTTTTAAAAAGTATTTACTAAGATAGGATTTATTTTGGTGCTTTTCTAGTCTACTGGTCATATTAATATTGAAATTACAGTTGTCACATTTAAGCATTAGGTAAGTTAGTATATAATTTCACCTGATGTGATATTTAGGAATGGAAAACAAATTGTCCAAAGCCTGGTCTCATAAACAGGAGATCTAAATATTCTCTCTTTGACTGGGGGTCAAATGGTGGAGTATTTACTCTGTGCCCCAGAATGTTCTCTTTGAGGACAGCACTCAGCAGAGACAGGCATGTTGATCAGCAGCTTCCTGACATTGTCAGAGGCAGTACGTCTCTCAATACCAGCTCCTGGAAAATGCAGGTGGGGAGAGTGCAGCTGTGCTCAGGTTCTGCTTACGGGCTTACAGCTGGCATGCGGTTGGTCGCTGTGAAAACAAGATTGTGAAAACAAGATGTTAGACTAGAGAGGCCTTTGACCTGACCCAGCAGACTTTTCTTATACTCTTCTATAAAAGAAATAACTTTCTTGTACTGAAGTAGAACAACTCATGTAGCATTTCCCATACCACAACATACACACAGAGAGCTGGAGCAAAGTTCCATACCCTTCAGGACTACCCTTCATACTAGGCACATATCAGAGGGATAACAGGATTGTCCATTACAGACCTCTTGAAAGTACATTCAGTAATCAACAAGATGAGCTGGTAACCTGTTTCTTAACTTTCCATTTCAGTTTACAGGCAAAGACTCACACGACTGAATGTTCCTCCATACACAAACAGTTCCCTGCACATAGAAAAATGGCATATCAAAGAAAAGACTAGAATAAAACCCTTCTCCTGACATTTAGCTTTTGAGATGCAGGCATTTTTATTTGGTTGGTTGATTGGTTTTGTATGGAGGAGCATTTCTTTGTGTCCCAGTGTCATGGCCCCATCAGAGGACTCCTCAGATGAGGACGACTCGGAAGTAACAGCAGCAGACCCAGGAGCAGCAGGAGACACAGAGGAGCCTCCTGAGAATCCAGCTCCTTCTGCCCCTCAGCTGCAGAGCACCCCAGGGACAGCAGAGGCCCTGCAGCCAGACACAGACAGTGAACAGGATACTCCCCCCTCACCTGCAGAACGTAGACAGCAGAAGGTCAGGCAGAAGAGAGGCAGGCCTGTCTCCTTAAGGCCCAAAGGCTGAGGGCTCACACCTGCTGTCCATCCTGCTCTTTATAAGGCACACCTTGGCTGCAGCTTGTTGCTGACTGCAACGTCAGGCGTGGCTTTGTGTAGACCTAGTTTCCCTGCAGCATCTCTTTGACTGACCTCCTTGGCAATTGATCCCGGACCTCCACTGACGTCGCTTCTGGACTTCTGACTCGGCAAGTACGCTTCGGATAGGCCTGGCAGATTTACAACCCGACTGCTGGCTAAGGACTTTCCTTCCCTGCCAAAGACCCAGGAATTTCCAGCCCCCCCTGACACTGCTGAGGCAGTGTAGAGCTGACACCCAGATGCATTCTGAAGTGTTCTGTCCCAGAAACTGGTCTGTCTGCTGTATAACAGAAAGGGTTGGAAAGAAGTGTCCAAAAATGTGTATATTTGTTAAAGTTACATGCAAAACTATATTTTATAAACCTCTTAGGACTTAATGTCCTTGGACTGGATGTTATTTGATATGCAATTACTTGGCATATGCCTTAGAGAAGAAATTATGCAAAAAAAAAAAAAGAGGGTCTGGAGATCATTCTAGTGTTTGCTAAAGAAATAGATTCAGAAGATCTATCTCCTCTTTTTTACTATTTTATTTATTTATTACTTTTTACAACAATACATTTTAAATATCATCTTGCCTTTGCTGTAATGAGCTAAGTGCACTTTACATAGTTCTTTGTTCCCTCCTGACAATTCAGTGATGTAGCTTAGAGATAGAGGTAGCAAATGGCCTAAAGTGAGCATCAGGGAGATTTGAACCCCAGTCATCATCAGGGGTGTAGTCATCCAGGGACTCAGGTGGGCTTAGACCGTTTACTTTTTTGAAAGCAGGGTCCCTGTGTCTCCATGATCCTATGAGCCAATCAGTATGAAAAGGGAATGTGTTAGTCACTGAGAGAAGTCTTCTTACATACTTCCTTGTCCTTTCCTGCTGATTGGAACCAATCAGAGTGAAAGGAGTGAGTTAGCCACTGAGAAGACTCTTCCAGTAGCTCAAACTCTCCTCTTTTGTGCTTATTGGCACCTAGGGATTTCTGTTGTTGTGGGAGAAGTCATTAACAAGGATCTCATTCTCAACCCCACAACATGAAATGACAGTGGTGGCGGCAGCAGAGAACGGGGTGTGGCTGTGGCTGTGACTAACATGAAGGGACCCTGCACTTCTCAATTTGCCACTGTACTACTGGTCATCACAGTTTTAATCTTATGCTGTAGGTCACCAATACTATCTACTAGCTTCAGATAAGTAAATATTTCAGTGAGCAGTAATCAAAGTCTTCACGGGTGATGATGTACTTTGCCTTCCATCACTAGCAATTTGACTTGATAAAGAAGTATAAGTCTGGATATTAATGCTAAGGATGCTATAAAGATTTGTTATTTTTTCATTCCTGATGTAAAAATTGCATGTTTGTTCTTTCTAATATGGAACCTGAACAGGGAGCAGGTTTGAGAATATTTGTTAGATTCTCAGCGGAAAAGAAAGCAACAACTGGATGTGTAGGCTGTTACACAATTAAGCTGATTGCATACATGACACACAATTATTATGCAAATCTTCATTATAATGCACAGAACACAATTTTTTAAAATGTGGTCTATGGCACCAACTGGGATGCATCCTTATTTCAGGTGGTACCTGCTGCCACCCACAGTAATATGAGGTACACTGAGGGTTCCCCTCCTCCCCTTTGCACTTTAAAATAAGGGTGTGGAGATCCATGGTGTGCTGCTCAGAATACAGTTCCACTGACTGTGTACTTTGACATGGGTCCACAAGTGTCCCTGGAGGCAATGTTACATCATCACCTGTGCAACAGAGATGAGGAAACTTGGGTCTCACAAGCAAATGGTGTCCTCCACCCAGGATCCCCTGTCTGCCTAAGGAATCTTCCTAGGCTGCAATCCCTCCCTGGTCTCCATCTCTCCCTAGCACTGTTTTGCGACCTCCTTGAGGGTTTCTTCCTGGCTGGAATATGCTCTTCAATGCTAATAATGCAGCTGATGGAGAAGGGTGTGTGAGTGTGTGTAGAAACTAGCTGAGAACACAGATAATATTTACATTCATTATTCTGCCTACTTTTGCCACTGGCCCCACCCACCAATGCCATATGACACCACCCAAAGGTTGCCCAGAAATGAAAAGAAAGGAAGATGGCGTCGCATCAGGATGCGAAGCCGGGAGCTCTCTGATACCGACTTAATTAAATCTAGTTACACACAACGCTGGCTGGAAAGAACTGAACGAAACTGAAAGAAACATACATGGCAATATTGCAACTACTTTATGAAGTCTTGGTGTTCCCTCGGCAGCTGCGGTACTTTGCTTGTGATCTTGGTGCCGGTCGGGAGAGGCTGGGTCGTTTGCGGCGTGGGCTTTCGTTTGGGAGTCTTCTGCTCGGTGGCTTGCCGGTCCCGTCCTCACCACTTGGTTCGGGTACGCTGCTCGGGGGGTGGTAAGGTGTGCTCCCCCCCTCCAGCTTGTTTGTTTTGGTTCGAGGAGGCGCTGGTTTCAGTGGATGAGTCGCTGCTTCGGAGGTGTAGGCGCCTTGCTGCTGTTGACTGTTGGCGTTGTACGGGGCCGCTTGGCACCGCCCTTGCATGGATTTGTGGGGCTTGCCGTTGCGGCTTGGACTGGATACCTGGTGTGTTGCTCCGGGCTAGTCTGGGGCCTGTGGATGAGGTGGCGGTGGAGTTCGCGGTGACATGTTGCTTGCTATCTACGTCTTTTCTGCTTTGTGTGACGGATGGGAGCAGAAATTGGATCATTAAGAGTTTGATTCCTGCTGGTGACAACGCTGCCTGCTCCGAAGAGGATATTTGACATATTTCCAACGTTTTTTAACATCATCCGACGCCAGTGCCTGCTTGCATAAAGTGTGGGGCTGTGTTTTGTGTGTTTGGTGGTGAATTAATGTGTGGGTGTGTATCTGTGATTGTGTTTGATGTGAGTGAATACGTGAGTCTGTATATATAAGTTTTATTATGTGTCTGGGAAAGAGGTTTTTCCATCAAACGGGAGGACTTGAGGGGGCCCCAATTGGTGTAGTGACAGGCAGAGGGAGGTATGGCATTGTGTCAAGGCCATGCCAGGTAAGGGGAACGCAGCCCAGACAAGTAGTGGCTGTGCCTTGTTCTGGTCCTTCTCACATCCATAGGGTTGCTGGTTGTCCTCTCAGCCAACCCTCAGATCTCCAGTTGCTGCTTTTAAATGCCAGATCGGTACACAATAAAATCTCCCTCGTCCATGATTTGATTGTGGATGAGGCAGCCGATCTGGCATGCATAACCGAGACCTGGGTGGGTGAGCAGGGAGGAGCTAGTCTCTCCCAGCTCTGCCCACCGGGGTACCTGGTTCAGCACCATGGTAGATCTGAGGGTCGGGGAGGTGGGGTTGCTGTGGTCTATAGAAGTTCCATCCCTCTCATCAAGCATCATGTCCATGTAGCTACTGGCCTGGAGTGCTTGTACCTTGTGTTGGGTCAAAGGGACAGACTGGGAATCTTGTTAGTGTACCGCCCACCCTGCTGCCCAACGGCTTCCCTAACTGAGCTGACGGAAGTGGTCTCGGAGGTATTGCTGAGATCTCCCAGACTATTAGTACTGGGGGATGTCAACATTCATGCCGAGACTACTTTGTCTGGGGTGGCTCAGGACTTCATGGGCTCCATGACAACCATGGGGCTGTCCCAATATGTTAGTGGTCCAACACACGTGTCGGGGCATACTCTAGATCTTATTTTTGCTACTGGACATGGGGATCGTGATCTGGATGTGGGGAGTTTTACATCTCTCCCTTTGTCATGGACAGATCATCGCTTGTTGAAGTTTAGACTTACAGTGGCTTTTCCCCTCTGCAAGGGTGGGGGACCTATTAAATTGGTCCGCCCCCGGAGACTAATGAATCCTGAAAGTTTTCAAAGGGCTCTGGGGGATTTTCCGGCTGATAAGACTGGCGATCCTGTCGAAGCCCTGGTTGAATTGTGGAATGCAGAGATGACCCGGGCTGTTGACACGATTGCTCCTGTGCGCCCTCTCCTGTGTAGAGCTCATACAACTCCTTGGTATACTCCAGAGCTGAGAGCGATGAAACAAGATAGGAGGCGGCTTGAGCGGAGATGGAGGCGAACTGCCGATGGATGCAATTATGCACTGGTAAGTGCCTCTACTAAGTTGTACTTAGGAACGGTGAGGGTGGTGAAAAAACAATATTTTGCTGCCACCATTAAGTCATCCCTTTGCCGCCCAGCGGAGCTCTTTAGAGTTGTCCAAGGGCTACTTCATTCTGGCCCTAAGGACATGATAGTGTCATCGGTAGCCCGCTGTAATGAGTTTGCTGGGCACTTCCAGAATAAGATCCTTTGCATCCGCCGGAACTTGGACTCCCAGTTTACAGCAGTTGATCCGAATGAGGTGTCCGGAGCACAGTCTTGTCATGTTTTATTGGATGAGTTTCAGTTGGTTCAATTTGAGGATGTGGACAAGGTGCTTGGACAGGTGCGTGCAACCACTTCTGCACTAGATCCTTGCCCCTCTTGGCTTATAAAAACTAGCAGGGATGGAACAGCCGGCTGGACCAGGGAAGTGATAAATGCCTCTTTATGAGAGGGAGTGGTCCCTGGCCATCTGAAAGAGGCGGTAGTGAGACCACTCCTGAAAAAATCCTCCTTGGATCCAGAAGATCTTAATAGCTATAGACCAGTCGCGAATGTTCCATTCCTGGGCAAGATCTTGGAACGAGTGGTTGCTGGCCAGCTCCAGACGCTATTGGATGAAACTGATTATCTAGATCCATTTCAATCGGATTTTAGGCCCAGTTTCGGCACTGAGACAGCCTTGGTCGCCCTGTATGTTGACCTATGTCGGGAGAGGGACAGAGGGAGTGTAACTCTGTTGATCCAACTTGATCTCTCAGTGGCTTTTGATACCATTGACCATGGTATCCTTCTGGAGAGGCTCGCGGAGTTGGGAGTTGGAGGTACAGCTTGGCAGTGGCTCCGCTCCTACTTGGCGGATCGTCTCCAGAAGGTAGTGCTTGGGGAACATTGCTCGACACCGTGGGCTCTCCAATATGGAGTCCCGCAGGGGTCAGTTCTGTCTCCCATGCTTTTTAACATCTACATGAAGCCGCTGGGTGCAGTCATCAGGAGTTTTGGAGTGCACTGCCATCAGTACGCTGATGACATGCAGCTCTACTTCTCCTTTTCATCTTCTTCAGGTGAGGCTGTCAATGTGCTGAACCGTTGCCTGGCTGCGATAATGGACTGAATGAGAGCTAACAAACTGAGGCTGAATCCAGACAAGACTGAGATGTTGTTGGTGGGAGGTTTCTCTGATCAGATGGTGGACATTCACCCTGTTCTGGACAGGGTTACACTCCCCCTGAAGGAACAGGTTCGTAGTCTGGGAGTAATTTTAGATACTTCCCTGTCACTTGAGGCTCAAGTAGCCTCAGTGGCACGGAATGCATTCTACCACCTTCGGTTGATAGCCCAGCTACATCCCTATCTGGACAGGGAGGACCTCACCTCAGTTGTCCATGCTCTGGTAACCTCTCGATTGGATTACTGCAATGCGCTCTACGTAGGGCTACCTCTGAAGACAGTTCGGAAGCTACAGCTTGTGCAGAATGCGGTGGCCAGACTGATAACGAGGACCAGGCGGTCTGAACATATAACACCTGTTCTGGCCCGCTTGCACTGGCTACCAATATGCTTCCGGGCCAGATTCAAAGTGCTGGTTTTAACCTATAAAGCCTTATACGGCGCGGGACCACAATACCTGCTGGAACGCCTCTCCCGATATGAACCTGCCCATTCACTACGCTCAACATCGAAGGCCCTCCTCCGAGTTCCAACTCATAGGGAGGCTCGGAGGATGGTAACAAGAACTAGGGCCTTCTCAGTGGTGGCCCCCGAACTGTGGAATAGTCTTCCCGATGAGGTGTGCTTGGCCCCGACGTTGTTATCTTTTTGGCGCCAAGTTAAAACCTTCCTCTATTCTCAGGCATTTTAGTCTTTTTGTCTCTAAATGTGTTTAAATTGATTTTAGATTTATGGATCCCATTTACATGTTTTTATACTGAATTATTGTATTTTTATTGTATTTTATATTTTTCTGTTGTACACTGCCCAGAGAGCTATGCTAGTCAGGCGGTATAGAAATTTAACAAATAGATGGATAGATGGATAGATGGATAGATGGATAGATGGATAGATGGATAGATGGATGGATGGATGGATGGATGGATGGATGGATGGATGGATGGATGGATGGATGGATGGATGGATGGATGGATGGATGGATGGATAGATGACGGATAGATGACGGATAGATGACGGATGACGGATGACGGATGACGGGGGACGGGGGACGGGGGATGGGGGAGGGAGGGAGGGGGGATGGGGGATGGGGGAGGGAGGATGGAGGGATGGAGGATGGAGGGATGGAGGATGGAGGGATGGAGGATGGAGGGATGGAGGGATGGAGGGATGGAGGATGGAGGATGGATGGAGGATGGAGGATGGATGGAGGATGGATGGAGGATGGAGGATGGATGGAGGATGGAGGATGGATGGAGGATGGATGGAGGATGGATGGAGGATGGATGGAGGATGGATGGAGGATGGAGGGATGGAGGATGGAGGGATGGAGGATGGAGGGATGGAGGATGGAGGATGGAGGATGGAGGATGGAGGATGGAGGGATGGAGGATGGAGGATGGAGGATGGAGGATGGAGGATGGAGGATGGAGGATGGAGGATGGAGGATGGAGGATGGATGGAGGATGGAGGATGGAGGATGGAGGATGGAGGATGGAGGATGGAGGATGGAGGATGGATGGAGGATGGATGGAGGATGGATGGAGGATGGAGGATGGAGGATGGATGGAGGAAGGATGGAGGATGGAGGATGGAGGATGGAGGATGGATGGAGGATGGAGGATGGAGGATGGATGGAGGATGGAGGATGGAGGATGGAGGATGGAGGATGGATGGAGGATGGAGGATGGAGGATGGAGGATGGATGGAGGATGATGGATGGATGGAGGATGATGGATGGAGGATGGAGGATGATGGATGGAGGATGGAGGATGGAGGATGATGGATGGAGGATGGAGGATGATGGATGGAGGATGGAGGATGGAGGATGATGGATGGAGGATGGAGGATGATGGATGGAGGATGGAGGATGGAGGATGGAGGATGGAGGATGGAGGATGGATGGAGGATGGAGGATGGAGGATGGAGGATGGAGGATGGAGGATGGAGGATGGAGGATGGAGGATGGAGGATGGAGGATGGAGGATGGAGGATGGAGGATGGATGGAGGATGGAGGATGGAGGATGGAGGATGGAGGATGGAGGATGGAGGATGGATGGAGGATGGAGGATGGAGGATGGAGGATGGAGGATGGAGGATGGAGGATGGAGGATGGAGGATGGAGGATGGAGGATGGATGGAGGATGGAGGATGGAGGATGGATGGAGGATGGATGGAGGATGGATGGAGGATGGATGGAGGATGGATGGAGGATGGATGGAGGACGGATGGAGGACGGATGGAGGACGGAGGACGGATGGAGGACGGATGGAGGATGGAGGATGGAGGATGGAGGATGGAGGATGGAGGATGGAGGATGGAGGATGGAGGATGGAGGATGGATGGAGGATGGATGGAGGATGGATGGAGGATGGATGGACGGAGGATGGAGGATGGACGGAGGATGGAGGATGGACGGAGGATGGAGGATGGACGGAGGATGGAGGATGGATGGAGGATGGATGGAGGATGGAGGATGGATGGAGGATGGATGGAGGATGGAGGATGGATGGAGGATGGATGGAGGATGGAGGATGGATGGAGGATGGATGGAGGATGGAGGATGGATGGAGGATGGAGGATGGATGGAGGATGGAGGATGGATGGAGGATGGATGGAGGATGGATGGAGGATGGATGGAGGATGGAGGATGGATGGAGGATGGAGGATGGAGGATGGAGGATGGAGGATGGAGGATGGAGGATGGAGGATGGAGGATGGAGGATGGATGGATGGATGGAGGATGGAGGATGGAGGATGGAGGATGGAGGATGGAGGATGGAGGATGGAGGATGGAGGATGGAGGATGGAGGATGGAGGATGGATGGAGGATGGAGGATGGATGGAGGATGGATGGAGGATGGAGGATGGATGGAGGATGGAGGATGGATGGAGGATGGAGGATGGAGGATGGATGGAGGATGGAGGATGGAGGATGGAGGATGGAGGATGGAGGATGGAGGATGGAGGATGGAGGATGGAGGATGGATGGAGGATGGATGGAGGATGGATGGAGGATGGAGGATGGAGGATGGAGGATGGAGGATGGAGGATGGAGGATGGAGGATGGAGGATGGAGGATGGATGGAGGATGGAGGATGGAGGATGGATGGAGGATGGAGGATGGATGGAGGATGGAGGATGGATGGAGGATGGAGGATGGATGGAGGATGGATGGAGGATGGATGGAGGATGGAGGATGGAGGATGGATGGAGGATGGATGGAGGATGGAGGATGGATGGAGGATGGATGGAGGATGGAGGATGGATGGAGGATGGAGGATGGATGGAGGATGGATGGAGGATGGATGGAGGATGGAGGATGGATGGAGGATGGAGGATGGATGGAGGATGGATGGAGGATGGAGGATGGAGGATGGATGGAGGATGGAGGATGGAGGATGGATGGAGGATGGAGGATGGATGGAGGATGGAGGATGGAGGATGGAGGATGGATGGAGGATGGAGGATGGATGGAGGATGGAGGATGGATGGAGGATGGAGGATGGATGGAGGATGGATGGAGGATGGAGGATGGATGGAGGATGGAGGATGGATGGAGGATGGATGGAGGATGGAGGATGGATGGATGATGGATGGAGGATGGAGGATGGAGGATGGATGGAGGATGGAGGATGGAGGATGGAGGATGGATGGAGGATGGAGGATGGAGGATGGAGGATGGATGGAGGATGGAGGATGGAGGATGGATGGAGGATGGAGGATGGATGGAGGATGATGGATGGATGATGGAGGATGGAGGATGGAGGATGGATGATGGATGGAGGATGGAGGATGGAGGATGGATGGAGGATGGATGGATGATGGATGATGGATGGAGGATGGAGGATGGATGATGGATGGAGGATGGATGGACGATGGATGGAGGATGGATGGAGGATGGATGGAGGATGGAGGATGGATGATGGATGGATGATGGATGGACGATGGATGGAGGATGGATGGAGGATGGATGGAGGATGGATGGATGGATGATGGACGATGGATGGAGGATGGATGGATGGATGATGGATGATGGATGGATGATGGATGGATGATGGACGATGGATGGATGATGGAGGATGGATGATGGATGATGGATGGATGATGGAGGATGGATGATGGATGATGGAGGATGGATGGAGGATGGATGGAGGATGGAGGATGGATGGATGGAGGATGGATGGATGGAGGATGGAGGATGGATGGATGGAGGATGGAGGATGGATGATGGATGGATGATGGAGGATGGAGGATGGAGGATGGAGGATGGATGGATGATGGATGATGGATGATGGATGGATGATGGAGGATGGATGATGGATGGAGGATGGATGATGGATGGAGGATGGATGGATGATGGAGGATGGATGGATGATGGAGGATGGATGGATGGAGGATGGATGGATGATGGAGGATGGATGGATGATGGAGGATGGATGGATGATGGAGGATGGATGGATGATGGAGGATGGATGGATGATGGAGGATGGATGATGGATGGAGGATGGATGGATGATGGAGGATGGATGGATGATGGAGGATGGATGGATGATGGATGGAGGATGGATGGATGATGGATGGAGGATGGATGGATGATGGAGGATGGATGGATGATGGATGGAGGATGGATGGAGGATGGAGGATGGATGGATGATGGAGGATGGATGGATGATGGATGGATGATGGATGATGGATGGATGATGGATGATGGATGATGGAGGATGGAGGATGGATGGAGGATGGAGGATGGATGATGGATGGAGGATGGAGGATGGATGATGGATGATGGATGGAGGATGGATGATGGATGATGGATGGAGGATGGATGGACGATGGATGGATGATGGATGGATGGATGATGGATGATGGATGGAGGATGGATGGATGGATGATGGATGATGGATGGATGATGGAGGATGGATGGAGGATGGATGGAGGATGGAGGATGGATGGAGGATGGAGGATGGATGGAGGATGGATGGAGGATGGAGGATGGATGGAGGATGGATGGAGGATGGATGGAGGATGGAGGATGGATGGAGGATGGATGGAGGAAGGATGGAGGAAGGATGGAGGATGGATGGAGGATGGATGGAGGATGGATGGAGGATGGATGATGGATGGATGATGGATGGATGATGGATGGATGATGGATGATGGATGGATGATGGATGATGGATGGAGGATGGAGGATGGAGGATGGAGGATGGAGGATGGAGGATGGATGGATGATGGAGGATGGAGGATGGAGGATGGAGGATGGAGGATGGAGGATGGAGGATGGAGGATGGATGATGGATGATGGATGATGGATGATGGATGATGGATGATGGATGATGGATGATGGATGATGGATGATGGATGATGGATGATGGATGATGGATGATGGATGATGGATGATGGATGATGGATGATGGATGATGGATGATAGATAGATAGATAAAACCTTTGGGCTGAAAAAGCCTGCATTTTCCCACTGAGATACATTTGTGCAGTTGTCTCACTCCTCAAATGCCAGCACATCTTTGAGGACAGACAACATGGCTATGCTATAGTCAAGAGGAATAACAAAATTAAGGAACAGAAAAATCAGAGGTTTATTTTCTCCACACTGCTGTATATCAGATATTTATTGGGAACACATTTTTCTCCCTAACACACTAATATAGGGAGTGTGATGGGGGGAGGGCTACCATATTACCTATTTTCATTTAGCAAGTATAATTTATTGAGTGAATGCATACAATTGGATAGGAATAGAAAGAGACACTTGTATCACCCTCATACATACCAATCACCCAATTCATTTCCCATCCAGAGTATCATAGTTCATGCATTCAAATTTCAAACATGTATACTGTACTAACATGACACTTCAGTTGCAATGAAGTCTTCTCAGGTTAACTTGCCAACAGTGTCCAATTTGCATGTAAAATATGCCTTCCTCCTTAATAGTATTTGGTAGCAAGTCATCATTTCCTATTCATTTAATAATGTATGCTCAGTGCCTTCAAAATGTTTTTGTCCTTATACTTTCATATCACCTTTATATATTAGTATTAAAGGTAAAGGTGTCCCTGCACTTGTAGTGCGAGTCGTTTCCAACTCTTAGGGTGATGTCTTGCGACATTTACTAGGCAGACCGTATATATGGGGTGGGATTGCCAGTTCCTTCCCTGGCCTTTCTTTACCCCCCAGTATATGCCGGGTACTCATTTTACCAACCACGGATGGATGGAAGGCTGAGTGGACGTCAACCCCTTTTACCGGAGATTCAACTTCCTCCTTCCGTTGGAATTGAACTCTGGCCGTGAGCAGAGCTTTCGGCTGCATTACCGCCACTTACCACTCTGCACCACGGAGGATCTTAGTAGTATAGTACCATTATTTGCTAAAGTGATTTGTGACTGCAAGTGCTTCAGTGTCTTGATAGAAGATACGTTTTTGCAGAATGCAAGTCAAGCAATCCAAAATCGTATTGGTACACAGGCCAGAATACAGATGAAGCAGCATTTGGGGAATCTTGCTTTCCCAAAGAGGATTTTAAACAATATCTATAATTTATGAATGAAAGAATAAGAAATGTGTTACCCTAGAAATGACAGTTACATAGGATCAGTTACTGTAATACTAATTAAGACTGATGGTTTAAACTCCGAACCCTTAAAAGAAACTGAAAAGCAGTAATGTTCCTTTTTTAGCCACTATTTTTCCCAGAACAATTATTATGGATAAACCTGAGAGTCATTTACATTTTAAAACTTTGCAATGACAGTCAGGAATGGGAAATCAAATGGACTGTTCTTCCTCCAGATGAATAGGGTCACCTGAAAGATACAATGGACATTACTCAGTTTCCCATCATCAGGGGTGTAATCCAGGGTCTCAGGGGTCTTACACCTCTTACATTTTTGAGAGCAGGGTCCCCTTGTCTCCAACATCCTACCAGCCAATAAGCAGGAAGAGGGGGTATGCTGATCACTGAGAAAAACCTTCTAACATGCTTCCTTGTCCTTTCCTGCAGATTGAAGCCAATCAGAGTGAAAGGAGGTGAGTCCACCACTGAGAAGCTCTTCTCAGGAGCTAACACACTCCCCTTTCATGATCATAGAAGGTTATATAATCTTAGAAGGAGGTGTGGCTATTGAGGGGACATGGCTGTGACTATCATAAAGGGACCCTACACTTCTGAATTTCCCACTACACTACTGCCCATGACACCCCCCCCAAAAAATTAACTCCTCTTCATGTATTCATGGTGATTGCATGTGCAATAAAAGTGGAGAGGGAGCAGGCACATATGCAATTCCTGGCACATGTGTTTCCGCGTGAGCTGGCTCCACTTCAGACCTTACCATGTTGAAAGGGAAGGTCTGAAGGGAGATTCTAAATGAGCTTAATGAATGGGCTTAGAATCCTCGCAAAAAAGAATCCTGATAAGGAAGGGTTGCCTATCACGGGGAGGATTCTACATGCATTCAGCTTAGAATCTCCCTTCAACCTTCCCTCTCAGTATGAGAAGGTCTGAAGTGCATTTAGAGCACATGAAGTTAGATTAATGCCTGAATCGGCTTATATACAATTTTACACATTCATTGTTTTAAACTGCATTGTTCCTCTGTGTTCATACAAAGCGAGTTTTAGATATATTCCAATAAAGTAATATAATTTTACATGCTTTGGGTGATATGATTTAAGTTGCTCAGCTATATTTTATTTATGCTAGACTTCAGTGCAGTTCTCTATCTCCAGGTCAGGTTACCTGAAAGACCACCTGCCCATATATACTACATCTGATCAAATACTGTGCAATCCAAACCCAAGATCTGCCAGGAGGAAAGAGTTTCGATTTGGTGGATCTTGGTGCTTTTCAGGTTATGCTGGTGTAAATCCCTTACTCTGGCGCAGCCAGGGCTGAGCTGGCAGAACTCAATCCAGCAGAATTTAGTCCAGTGTAAGTCCCTCCCCCCAAAAAGGATGCGGTGGGGCAAGAAGGGACTTACACTTATTCCAAACCCTGTTCAGCTTGGTAATGTGATATAGGGCCCAGGAATTGTCTATGTTCTTCAAGGGGTTCTTACCTAGTTCTATATCTGCTGGCTTTTGGGTGGAGGGTGAAGAGATGCTGAAGAATGGTAAGAGGGTGACATCCTCCAGCTTCAAGTGAATGACCCATGGTACTGAAGATTTCCCTTTGGGATGAGAAGTTTGTACTTTGCTCCTTGGGATACTGTAGGTCATAGGCCGGGATGACATTCTGCTGAAGTAGTCAGGTTTTAATCAAAGGGAGATATCCAGTTGTACACGGGCACAATGGGACTTCTGTGCAGCCCTCCACATCAACCAAATCTGCTCCAGAAGATTCCACTTGCAAGACACTGGATTTTTCCTAAATGGTAGAAGAGATAGGAACATAGGAAGCTGCTGTATATGGACTTTGATAGTTGAGCCACCTTGCTCACTATCATCTACTTGCTCACTTGCCCGTCTTGCTCACTATCATTAAGTTGCTTTGAAACATGTTTTTATAAAGCAACTAACAAATGCAATAGTAACAAATGCTGCGGCCGCGGCTGCGGCTGCGGCTGCGGCCGCGGCCGCGGCCGCTAACGCTAACGCTAACGCTAACGCTAACGCTAACGCTAACGCTAACGCTAACGCTAACGCTAACGCTAACGCTAACGCTAACGCTAACGCTAACGCTAACGCTAACGCTAACGCTAACGGGTAGCAGCTCACCATGGTTTCAAGTGGGGGACATTCCCAGTCCTATCTGGAGATGTTAGAGGTTGAACTTGGGACCTTCTGCATGAAAGCAGATACTTTACCTAAGCTATGGCCCAAGAGAACAGTATTTTGTGAGAAGGCAAATCCCTTATATCATTATCATTTTTGAAGATAACGCACACACACGGGCACATATACACACACTATATGTTATCCATTCAGAGAATGTATAATAAACTTTACAAAAGATGCTAAAACTTGTCATTTGAATAATAGCTGAACAGGCAATTCAGATGTTCTATGGAACTGTGTTTTGTAAGACAAGAAAAATAATGAATGAATACAGCTCAAAAGATTTTGTTCTTAGGAATGTAATTCAGAAGTATAAGCCAGCATTCTTTGTGTAGGTATGGATGTTTCTATGATACTCATATAAATTGGTTCTGACTTGAGTGTTGCAAAGGTTACATTCATCAGGCAACACATGCACTTTTTCACCTTTTGTATATTTGAGAGACTGAAAGCTACCAGCCCAAAGATCCTGGCATCATTAAACTCACTTTTGTGTTTAATGAATAAATGACCTGCCTAGTCTTTTTGTTTAGATGATGTTCAGCCCCTGCTATGTGAGGATGTGGACAAAGTACTTGGAGAAGTTTGCCCTACCACCTGTTTACTGAGCCCTTCCCCATCATTTTTATTTATTTATTTATTGTTTGATTTATAACCCACACTTCCTCCCAGTAGGAGTCCAGGGTTGCATGCGTGGTATAACATCTGAAAAGGCAGAACTGACCAGCTAGTGATTTTTGCATTAATAAGGGAGAGAGGAAGTGGTCCCAGCCACCTTAAAGGCGGTGGTTATATGTCCACTCCTAAAGTGGCCCTTATTGCACACTGATAATTGTTTCTAACTATCAGCTGGGCACAAATGCCCTCTCAAGTGAATGGTGGCAGCTTAACTCCAGATCCAGATCCATTTGAAGTATATTTGTTCTCATTACATTCAGTTGCATGGTTTTTTTCTCCATTTCTTTCTGTGGCAGTTATAGGAACACCAAAGCTGATATCAGCATCTGGTAGCTGAAAGAAACTCACCATCTCCTTATCTCAGAATGCACTGGATATTGTGGGGTGCGGAATTGTGGTCACTACATACACACACAAATGATAGGCCCACAGGCAGCCACTGTTTCTACCCTGGCATAACATCCAGGGCTTCTGGAGATGGCTGCCAAAATAATCAGCAGCTTTGTGAGAAATAGGAACATAGGAAGCTGCCTTATACTGAGCCAGATCATTGGTCCATCTAGCTCAGTATTGTCTGTGCTGACTGTCAGTGGATCTCCAGGTTTTTCATATAAGTAATCTCTCATAGCCCTTCCTGGAGATGCCGGGGATTGAACCAGGGACCTTTTGCATGCAAAACAGGTGCTCTACCACTGAATTATATCCCTTCTCTGACACGCCATCCCTTCTCTACACAAGTGATGAATGGGTGTGAACAAGATAAGGAAAATACACATTGTGTTCATGGCATTAATTTCATAATGAATAGAAATTGTACCATCTTATCACTACCTCAACTAGAGCAAGTTATTACATTTTCCCCTTGTACTGTGTAACCAGGGTGCTTTCTTTGAACTTCAAAATGTTTGCTGTTTTCAATTAGGCTTTTTTCTCACTCTTGTTTGGATGTTACAGCAGAGCACATAGGTGTTCATATGGATCTGAATCCAAGTGCTTTTATTTATTTATTTTTATTCTGGTCTTTTCCATAGCTCATAAAATGTTCTGTTTAAAAAGTGTGAGACAAATATGCAAAAGGGGAGAGTCTTAAAGGAGAAGTTACACTCAAGGCATGCAAGAATCAGTAATTTCATCCATAAACACATCTTTCTTTTCCAACCATAAAGAAAAAAAGTTACAATATCCCTGCAAGTGTGTAGTGTACTCTGAGCTTCAAAATGTACCACATAGAGTCTCTGTTTATGACACAGAAGAATCCAAGAAATAGGTTTAATTGCAGCCATCTTCAAACAAATTGAAGAATAACCAGAAGCTAAGTGAAAGATTCATTTAATAATCTCAATGAGAACAATCAGAAAGCACTGAAGGGCTTTAGCAAGGACTAATGAGGGCACCTGAGGGAAATATCTGGATCTGGTTAGCACTGCTATTAATTTTTGTGGGGAAGAGATGGAGAGAGTTCAAAGTCCATGCTCATTATAACATTACAGTAAACTTTAGTCAATATACTATGGCAAAATTGGCCTCTCATGCAGACTTTGGGTTGTATCCAGTGGTGGCTTTGTCTTAGAAGAAAGTGCTTTCATCAGTTGGGGCATAACATTTTTGCCAATTCTCTTGCCTACTTGTAGACTTCTGCTTCATATTGCCTTCTGCTCAAGAGGGTTCCCTAGCACTCAGGAGCATCTTTGGGGTAGGCAGGGAACTTTAGTGGGGATAGGTGAAATCTGCAAAAATAGGGCTTCCTAACATGTGCAAGTAGAAGGGTTTTCTACTAAGGCAAAGCTATCATTGGAGACAACATTTTGTCTCTTTACATCAGCGTAAAGAAAAGATTCCAAGTCCAGATGCTTAGAGGATTCTTGTACGTTTATGGATTTCTCAGAGGAGAGGGTTCTATCCACTGTGGTTTCCCAAAAACTGTATGATAAAAAAAAATTGTCTATCTCTCAAAAATAACAGACTTCTCTCAGAGTCTGCACCTGGTAACCTAAACAAATTTCTGTGTGTGACTTGTATTTTCACTGGAAGCATGGCCTGCAGGCAGGAGATCTGTTGTCCTAACATAGAATTTTTCAGTGGTTTTCTCCCCTCTTTGTTCTACCTTACCTCCACTTTACTACTATGTAAGCAAAGAGCCCAAAACTGTATGAAAGTTACCATCAGAGCTTTGTGTTTGGGTTAGCATGTACAAGTGTAAACTTGCAAATTTTTATAGAAAGGTTTTGTTCTACTTGGTCAGAAGCACAGCCGCATAGGTCTGGTTCAGGACTAGTGATGTGAAGGCCCAGAAAAAAAACAGAAAAAAATGGTGAAAAATAATCCCCACCCCCGATTTTCCCCCAGGATTTTTTCTAAAAAAATTTAAAAAGAAAAAGAAAAAAACTGGAGAAAAAAAATCAGTTTTCCCCTTAATTTTCCCACTTTCTCCTCAGATGTCATATCTTTATTCAGGAGGGAAGGTGGTGATGGTGGTGCTGAGAGGATTGAAATGTGGTTCTTAGTGGTGGGTGATTGTAGCAATTTTTTGAATGAACAGCCTGAAGGAGTCTCACCATATGAAGCTGTCATTTACTGCTCTTGTTTAATAGGTCTCAGTCAAAGTCTCTTGCACAGTTTACATTACTTAAGAGCAAGTAATGTGTCATAAATGTCCATTCTATGGGACATTGATATTGGTTTCTAAAAAGCCCATCAGTGTCTTTCTTGTCAGAACAGTATACATTGCCTCAAATTGGACCTAAACAATTTGTCCTCTAAAAGATTTGAATTGAATGGGGCTGAGAGTATTCGGTTCATAATGTACTGTAGACATATTTCTTATTATCAACAACTATTTTTCTTGGATGTCTTTGGTTGTTGGTATACTGTACCTTGCACTGATTGATTGTCTGCTTAAGATGACTTTTCAATTTGATATTTTCTGCCTACCATTCCAATTTCACTGGGTCCCATTTATATCATTTCTTCCCCCTCTTCGGTGTTCTCCTCGCTTTCTAATTTATCATCTGCAAATTTCATTAACATGCTTTTCACTCCCACTTGCAGATTATTAATAAAGATGTTACATAAAATGAATCTCTTCAGGATCCTCCTAGACATTTCCACACCACTTCAAAACCAGTTGTTTATGACCCTTTTATTTTAGACTTTTGCTAGTGCACATATCCAAATGAACACAAAATAATGTTGAACAGACAATATATAATAGGGATTTTTTAAAAAAAGAAACATCACAAATTAAACCAAATCTAATTACCCTCATGCTAGATTGCACCTTATATATCTTTATTGCCTTGCTCTTGAATTCCTCAGTAAGAGTGGGGGGGGGGGGAGCTGTCAGTTTCAGTTCTCTCCTCTTGTCATTTTTCCAATGTGAAATTCATTTCTGCAGAAATTTATGATTTTTTGTTTTTAAAAAATACTCATGGTAATTCAGCATTTTAGTGCAAATTTCTCCTATTAAACACATTTTCCTGCAGTTTTGACTGATGTACACATTGTTGCAAGCAATGTCTCATAGTGTAATATACTGTAAACCGCCCAGAGAGCTTCGGCTTTTGGGCAGTATATAAATACAATAAATAAATAAACAAATAAATATAATGCATTTTGTATGTTCTTTTCACTAATATGTTTATTTTTCTGTCCACTTTTCCCTGATATATGCATTTTAAAAAGCATTGTATGCTTGGAGAACTTGCATAGCAAAATTCAGATAAGTGTGAATGTGGAAGTATGGCTGTGTTTCATTTCTCATATTGCTTCAGAAAATGTGGATTTAATTCATTTATTCATTCATTCATTGGTTTATCTGTATACCGCTTTTTGGCCAAGGCCCCCAAAGCAGTGAACGGAATAATACAGAGGAAAATATAATAAAATTACAGGAAATACAAATGCAAAAGTACAATACAATAAATCAATACAAAATACAAAATAACAAAAACCCAGGGACACCATAAATCACACTTCATAGTACATTTATCAGTTGCATTTTTGCTCTCACTACAAACACAGCTGCCATCCACAAACCATAGCCCACACAACAAGCTTTCCCCTGGAAGCAGCTACAGCTGTGGCAAAGGTCTTGCACTTGCTCTCCAGGGTGGGGCTACCTGGCTCAGTCTTCTGGTTCATGAATTCTCCAGGTGCAGACGTAGGTGCAGTAAAGAGGGGCTTAGGGAGGCTTATTCACCTCCTGGCCAGCAATAGTCCTGTTACTGCTACCTGAATTTGATAGATGTGGCTTTAAATGTAAACTGAATTGGACTTCTCCACCATCACAAAGTTTATAGCAGGCTTTGCTGTGCAGTATTTCCTACAAACAACAAAGTCAACTTTTGTTCTGTTTGGAAAGCTGCTGTGATATTTTCCTTTGGGAGAACAGCCCTCATGCAGCCTTCTGAATCAGAAATGGCAGAATTATCTCTCTCACTGCTAGAGCAGTGCTTTCTTCTGAATTCTTTGGATTCTTCTTGTGACACCATTGAGGTGTGGGGTTTTTTTTGGTTGGATTAAAGCACTTCCTTCCCTAGGAATTTTCTTGCAGCTACTTAGGGCGCTTTCAAATGATACTTTATTGCTGTTCTCTGTGATAAATACAGGACAATAAGCATGATCATCTATAAATGATTGTTTCTTGATGACTACTTCACAGATGCTGGTCAGATCCTCTTAGAAAATATGTAGCAAATGTGCAGGGCCATTCAATTGACTATCAAGCAATAAATGGGTACACCAAATCAGACCCCCTGAAATTATTATTGTATGCATATCTTAGGAAATATCCTTTGAGAATAATATTCTGTTTCTGCTCTGTGATCATTCTATAGTGTTAAGAATTTTTTTTCAAGTTTGTGTCCATTTGAAAAAAAGGTGGGATGGTTTTAGGTCCACCTGGGGGAAAAAAGGTAATTTTCATTGCAGAGTTTTTCTTGGAATACTCTGGAATAACATCTGAGCATTTTGGGGAAACAAAATGGTGGCCACCAGCAGCCACAAAACATGGGGATGGGAGAAGCCATAGAGAATTTCTGCCTCCTGATACCACTGCTAAAGAAAGAAAGCCTTCCCTTTAAAATGGTCACAAATAAAAAAATTTTTTGGGATGAATAGAAACTGCTCTGATAGCCAGGGCCGGTGCCAGATGTGGCCAGGTTGGGCCCTGGCTGTGGGGCCCTGCAGCCCAGAGGGGCCCCTGAAGGGTCCCTCCTTAGGGTGGCAGGGTAGCACTCCTGTTCTGAGGTCCACGGCAGCATCAACTCCTGACCCTGCCACAGATTGCAGAGAGGGAGCTCCCAAGCACCCCCCCATACAGACCGTGCAGGCTTCAATAAGCCCTCATGTATGCCCCACCTCCCATTACTGTGAATGCTGTATGCACTGCATGTGCATGCCAAGACTGTGGTGGAGACTTCTCTAAGGGGCTGATGCTCCTGCTGCCATCTTAGTTGATGGCAGGCATGTGCAGATGTAGCTGAGCATGCATGCCTGTCATCAACTAAGATAGCGGCAGGGGCATCAGTCCCTTAAGCAGTGCTTCTCAACCGGTGTGCCTCCAGATGTTGTTGGACCACAACTCCCATCAACCTCAACCAGAACTGCCAATGGTCAGGAAAGGTGGAAATTGTGGTCCAACAACATCTGGAGGCACACCGGTTGAGAAACACTGCCCTTAGGGAAGCCCCCTCCACCATCTTGGTTGATAGCAGGCATGCATACACAGCATTCATGTGAGGCAATGGGAGATGTAGGTGGGGCAAGTGAGCAGGCTGGTGCCCATGGGCCCAGCCATGCCTGGTACTGACCCTGCTGAAACCTGGGGTGGATCTGCAGGTGGGAACATTGATTGCGGCTGCAGAGAGAGTTGTGATGCACAATGTGTGACGCTGGTACAGAGTGGGCAGGCTATAAATGCCTCATCACCTCCTTGGGCTTCTTTTTTGATATGTGGCAACCACCCACCTTGCCCTAGGCTGCAGTATAGGCTTCAGCTAGTCACTTTGGGGCTGAGAAGGACGTTTTTGCTTGTCCCCTTGTTGGCCTTCTGAATAGGGTTGGGTTTTTTTATCTTCTCTATCCTGTATGTATTGGGGGAGGTTGGGTTAGATGATAGGTGTAGTTAAACAGGTTGATTTGGACATATTAGGCAGGTAAGTGAGGGGTAGAGGATTTGATGAGCAACCGTAAGCACATTTGGGAGTGATGGGAATTTCCAGAAGCCAGCTGTTCTGGGCTGTGTGGCCTATGAATGACTTTGAGGTGGATTGACCTCACCCACTCAGCATTGTGTGGCTCCAGGGTGGGATGGGGTCAGGAAAGCCTCCCTACCTGACATAATAGTGTGGCTCAGGTAGAGGGATTATGATGTTGAGACCTTGAACAATAAATGTGGCCCCAGTTCAATCCATAGTTCTGTGTCTCACTTTAGCCACAAATGGAGCTAAATGGGGTCCATTCAGTTCAGTTTTCCATTTGTCCAAAATGAATGCACACCCCTAATGCCAAACCATAAAGATTAGAACTACTCCTAAAGACATAGTGCTTGGGTGGGCTGTGGGGGAATTATCTTGCAATGCCTGTTGAAAGGACTGAGCTTTAAACTACACTAAGAAATTTTAAATTCTGTTGTGTATATTCTTATACTTAAACCAGGGTCTTAATCTTTCAAACTGAAGCCTAAGCAAATGATTACATCTGGAAGAGCTGCTACTATCATTACAAAAAAAAATCAATTCACTGTCTCTCATGCCTGCAAAGCTAGGGGAAAAGAGTTCAGATGTGTTTAATTCTTGGGGAAGTCCCCTATCGATAGCTGAATTATTAAAACATGCAATTCATCCTCAGGACAAGGTTTGGGCTTTAATATCAGGAAAGGTTAATGCTTATGGTGAAGCTGTAGGGAAAACCTTGTGAGTCAACCCCACTGCATCAGCATAGAAAATAACAGTCAAATTACCTGTGAAAACTGGCAGTTTAATATGTAAATGTTTAACTAAGCTAGAAAGTTTCATCAGGTAACATTTTTAATTGGTTTAGAACTGTGAAGAAGGTTTGCAAGTCTTATTTTTTGAAAAAAATAATTCATCCACTTTAGTTGCAGTTTAATCTGAATCAAAATTATGAGGTAAATTTGGAAATATCTTCTGTGGCAAAACTCAAAAGAAAATGTGAGGGAAGCAATTCAGACTTTGCCCAGTCAGGTTCTTTCTGTGGAAGTGAGTTCTCTTCCTTCCTCTTTAGCAAAGGTGATCTGAATTGCCCGAGCCTTGTGTGAAATTCTCTTTCTTCTCCAAGAGAAGGAACAGCTACAGGTAACTTACTTCCACTCATTGCTAGTAAGAACACTCAGCCCTCAGTTACCTTAAAACTGCCAGTTACCCCAGGGCAGTTCTCACATTACATTCAACAGCTGTATGATCTCTGTACCTCTGTACCCAGGTAGCTGAGTTGTACACTCGTACATTCAATAACTGTACAGTCTCTGTACATAATAGTAACTGAATGAATTAATATGCTGCTTAAACACCAAGGTGGCTAACTGTGCAGTACAAATCAACAAGCACACACTCTTTCATGGAAACACTTGTACATGTGAACAAGTCTCCTGGGATTGCGGAAGCAACAGGAAAGAACACACTGACTTCAACAGTTGGCCAAAGGAATAAAAACACCAACTACCATCTAAGGAAGAACATCAGCACTAGAAGATCAGCCTCATCCCAACTAGATATGCATGCCTACTTTTTTCAGGCCTTGAAGAACTGATGCCCCTCCTCGATATTTTCCCTCCATTGTCTTTCCTTGTATGTCTTGTCTTCTTTTTTTATTTTTAAGCCTGATAGAAGCCCCCACCTTTTTTTTAATGCTGTGAATCACTTTTGGAAGCCACAATTATCTGAAAAATGGGATAAAAATACAGTAAATAAATAATAAATGGAATCTTCCAGTTAGTATAGCTTAAGCTGTTACATTTTAGTTGTACTTCTCACTCAGTTTGTATGTTGAAAGTGATTTGTTTGGCATTTTTTCTTTTTTGCACGATAAGCTACAGTTAGAGAGCTGAGCATAACTGGTCAACATTTTAAATATTGCACTGTATTTATGAACTTTGAAATGGCATCTGCAACTTGTTCTGCCCATAAATGTATTAGGGCTATGCACCAGATCTCACCGAGGCCAAAGGCCTGAGCCAAATCAGACCTATTTGTAGGCATTTGGACCTCGGCTGAGTGAGGCTGAGATAGCTCCTGATCTCTGCAGGTTGGGTTGAATGACTCAGAGTGATCAGGGGGTGCAGCTTTAGGCAAAAAGTAGAGGCAGGAGTGTGCAGAGAAAGAGAAACAGGGAGAAGGAGGCACCTCTTAACAGGAGAAGGCAGGTGCCTTTCCTACCAACCTCTCATTCTTTCTGCCAGGCCTCCTCAAGACCCACATGGTATCCAAATCCCCTTCTCTAGTGGCTTCCCCTCTTGTTGGGGAGCTGCTCACAAAGCAGCAGCAGCCCACTTTATGGAATCTTCTTGCTTATCAACTGGTAAACGGTAAGATTCATAGTGTGCAGTGCTAGCCACTGCTCATTTGCAGGCGGCTTCCCTGCACGCAGAGAAGCTGATCATGAAGGAACAGGGGCTGGCAACATGCAGGATGGAATCCTCTGGCTTTCCAGCTGGTAAGCAGGATGATTCTATCCTGTGTGGTTCTGGTTGCACCCGACTGGTCTCAAGTCAGGTTGAGGGAAGAAGGAGACACTCCCTCCCCCAACCATATTTTTAATGTTTTAAAACTCTTAGCCCACCCTGGAATATGTTCAAGGATGATCCGGGGCAGGGTGTGTGGTCTTCTTTTTGGGACAGGGCAGATTGGCCCTCTCTGGGGCCCACAGATCGAGGCCACAAGGCAGATAGGAAGGGCCGTCACATTTATCAATAAATGCACAATAGGTACTGGATGAGATAACTGTACAAGCAAAAGTCTGGGACAAAGGGCATTTTGTATCGTTGGTGTTTGGAGTGCTTAAGTTTTTTAGTCTTATTAAAATGTCAGGTCTCAAGCACAATGCATACATTTTACAATGATGTCCTATGGCTGTATGATATGGTATTGCAGCTGTGGAAGAGGACATCATAAAACAGGTAATTTTTCAGCCCAGCAAAGTTCATACAGTGTTCTAGGCACTGGAAATTTTTAGCAAACACGTTAAAGAAAGTGGCATTAACCAGGACTAGATTAAAGCAATACAGTATTCACCATCTGAAGTTTCAAAGCTACTTGCTGGAAAGAATACATACAGGTCACTCACCCACATGCACAGCGACAATGCTAAGAAACTGTAGCATAGCAAAGTGCCTGGAACTCAAACTGATGGCAGAGCCTAGATATTTTATTCCCTGTGTTACTAGAAAAGCTCGCAGGCAAAAGAAGTTACTCACCAGATCTTTCCTATGCTATAACACCACCTGTACAATGGCCTAAGAGGGTGGCCTGTAGAACCAGTTGGGTCTTGACTGGTTCTGTATAACTGTTGATCCAGACTTGGTCCCTCAGTGTAAGAATCCCATTGAAAATTCACATTGATCTTGCCTTGCCCTGCCCTTACCTGCTTGAATTGGAACCTGATTCCTAGCCTGATTCTGACTGTGTCTTTTTCCTCTGGAACTTTAAACTTCAGTGTACCTGTACTAGAACTGAACCCCAGCAGCAGCCTGACTTGGATCCCCTGATGGGGATGCACCTTGATCACTTCACTACAGAGAACTCAGAATGTTCAAGCATGTTGAATAAGATTCAGTAGGAGAGGTTTATGAGTATGATTGCAGCAAATCATTCCAAAACCGATTATGGGTGTTTAGGGTGAAAACATATTTGAGAAGTTAATCACAGCATAAAGGAAATGAATAAAATGCAAAGTTCATAAGGAATGACTTGAAAGAGTTTCAGACTCTTCTTTCTGTTCATCAGTGTGAAAAGGCAAAATTATGTTCGTCTACACCTGGCAAGCACAGAAGCCCTCAAGAAGTGTTTCTTTGTACAGTGATTGTGAACATTATGCTCATTTGCTCTCACTATGGATGTCTTCAATGCAGCACCTGGCTCCCCCAAAAACTCATCCTGAAATTTGGCAAAATTGTCTCAAAATAAATTGTTAATATCAATAGTGGAACTATGCAATCACATGGTCATGGCATTGCACATCTGAATTGTGATTGGAGGGACTATGGGTTTAACACAATTCACTCTACTGTAAACCACCCACAACTTCCTTTGCTTTCTTTTTTTTTTTTTTTTTCAATAATTTTTATTCAGATTTTCATAAAACATACAAGACAAAATCATAAAACATTCAAAGACAAAAAACAAAATCAAAAATAGTTAAACAAAAAGAAAAAAAGAAAAAACAAAAAAACAAAAATAAAAAATAAAGAGTAAAATATTGACTTCCCATTTGTCAAAGATCAAATCAGTTATAAGTCTATAATATATAACAATCCTGTCTCTTAAGTCATATTATAAAATCACTTTCCTCCAGTAGTTATCTTACTTAATCATCAAATCTCATAAACATTACTTTATTCTTTCCACAAAAAGTCAAAGAGAGGTTTCAATTCTTTAAGAAATATATCTATCAATTTTTTTTTCCAGATAAGCATATCGATTAATCCATCTCATTACTAATTATGATAATCTTATTGTCATAACCATAGTCAAAATAAACATTTCAATTAATCCATCACATCAGAATCTGTTAGGTTCAATAATTTCAGTAGCCATTGTTCTATTATCTCTATTAGTTCCATTTTCCATCTTCCATCTTCAGTAGTCTTGTTAAGTCCAGTAATTTCAATATCCAATCTTCCATTATCAGTATTCCATAATAATCTTGCTGTCAAAGCCATAGTCATATAGTAAGAGTCTGATGGGAATTACCTCTATCCCAAATATTTTCTTGCCATCCATTCTGAATAGGTTGCTGAAATACTGCTGTAAAATCATATCTCTGTTCTTTTTTTCAAAATGCACTGGGTCATCTCTTAAAAGTTTTTCCATTGTCACATGGCTGCAGTTAATTCCATAGATTTTCTCTATATTGGGCTCCATCACATCATTCCAGTCCAGAAGATTATCCATGCCATTGATAACTTTATCTCTAGAATCTTCATTCATTTCTTCAGAGATAACATTGAGTTCCAAACAATAGATTTTATTTCTAAAGTCCATAGACTCCAAATCTTGTTCCTGTTCCACGTTGGTTCCAATCTCCGGGATCTCCTCTCTCACAGGGACCCCTATTCCAGTCTCCAGGGTCTCCTCTCTCACAGGAACCCCTGTTCCAATCTCCGGGGTCTCCTCTCTCACAGGGACCCCTTCCAGGGTCACCTCTCTCACAGGGACCCTTATATCTTTAATCTCCTGCTTCATTTTACTCAATTCAATTTTCGTTATCTCAATCTCATCCATTATTTTCTGAAACATAGTTATTTCCAGATTTTCAGCCACTTTCTTAATTGCCATTTTAAAAGAAAAATATAGGAAAACCACTTCTTATTTCAGCAACAATTGGGTTAATACTCCAAACTTGGTGACATCACAGTATAAACAGTGCAGACAGCCTTATCTCTCCAATAGTTAAGTAAACAAAATGCAGTTCCCAGGGTCGAAACAATTAATGGCAATCGTCAAGAAACAGATTCGTCAAAATAAAATAGACCAAAAAGAGAGTAGTCTCAAAACAGTATAATATTTTTCAAAATAAAAATCTGGAATAGAAATCCCTCTTCTGTGTATATCTTTAGAATGCAAATCCAGGACAGCTTTTTGCAACAAAAACAGAGATAAGCTATTAATTAGTGCGTAGCAGAGAGAAGTTATGGCTCCCCAGTGAGATGTCAAAAACTGATCAATCTGGCAAATCTCTTTTAAACAGCAACAATTTAAGTCAAGTAAAAGAAAAATATAGAAAGAAGGGTGCTTGCCTGTTAGTGCGTTCTCTCTTAGAAGATAAGATGAACGTTCGCTTTAACAGATAGAGCTTGCTGTTGAAAATCCGTCCCACCTTCGTCGGCTGGACCTCGTCCCATAAATTAATGAGATCTGGTCGTCCCAACAAAAATAGGCTTTGAGGTTAATCTCTTCGTTTCTCCCTACCCGGGAGAAGTTTAATCAGTCAAAAAAAAAAGAAAAAACTGACTGATATATCTGAATAAGCTTCTTTTGAGGCAGGAGCCCGTCTCAAAAGCAGGCACAGGCTAAGTCACCCTTCCCGGAAGTCCTCAACTTCCTTTGCTTTCTCAGCATGGTCAGTCTGTTGAATGTAACAGTATGTTTGTCCCAGATAGTTGTGTCTACCCACTACACTGGAAGCAATCCTGATGTTTATCAGTTACAATTGTAACAAAGGTTGCAGAGCTGCACACATCAGCTGCTTATGAAATAGCATGGCATGCGCTAGACTGTGTTTTTTCCTACTTGGGGTGCAGCAAGATGCAGGCAGCGAGACCAACAGAAATATATAATAACAGTATTTATATCAACAAAGTTTTGAAAAATATTGATAAGAAAACACAGAGCAATGTCTTGTACTGTGTTTTTCATGTATGATTCATGTATGATTCTTGCATTTGCTATATTCAGATTTCAAATATTTTCAGTGTTTCATTCAAATATGATGCCCATTTGTTTTGTATATTTAAAATATTCCACAATGACACCTTTAAGCCTGATGCTTTGTGTTTGCTAATCACATTGTAAACTGCCCAGAGAGCTTCAGCTATGAGGCGGCATATAAATGCAATAAATAAATAAACAAATAAACAAACATGGAAAAGTATTATGTGTTTTTGGTATGCTGCTCAATTGTGTGCCACTGTTCTGGTACACCTGCTATACAGATTTTTGTGGACACCATATTAGACTTTTGAGTATAAACCAGTATTGAAGAACTGGTGTCAAATGTTGTTGTGTCACATTTCTTATTTCTTAATCATTTCAAACGATGCTTTTAGTTTTAACAAATAACCAGAGCAGAATCTCCACCTGAGCGTGCACTAAAGGGTGAGGAGTTAGATGTCTAGTGCCATTTAAGAAGTCTGTTGGAAGCAAAAAACAGTCAATAGACTGTAAACAAAATCCAACCAAAATTAGGGACCTAGACAAATAAGTAAATAGATCCCACCATCTGTCTGGCCTGCATTAAAAACACCAGGCTGGACTGAATATGCCTAATCCAGCAAGGCATTCTTATGTTTTATTGAATATGGTCTAATCCAGACTTTTCTTTTGTTTCTTTTGGCTACTATAGAAGATCTAACTATACCAATCCATTTTTTGAAGCCTACAGATTTATTGATGAAACCCAAGGATGGAAGAGAAAATTGATTCAGTTTGCATTTAAATCTGAATCTATCAAATTTGCACTTTCCAAAACAATACAAAAACCAATCCACAGCCATTCTTCAAAATTCACACTTATCTGAATTTTGCACAGCAATTCTCCAACCAGTGTTTTACTGAAATTCATACATTAGGGGAAAGTGTGCATAAAAGTGAATGTATTACTGGGAAAAAACCATATGATGCATTATATTAGGAGAAATTGCTTTCAAAATGTGTACATTAGTCAAAATGGCATACAAAAATGTTTTTATTATGAGTAATTCACACTAAAATCCTGAAGAATTTCATGAGGATTTTTTTAAAACAACAACAACAACAAATTCTTGCAGAAATGTGGAGAAATGAATTCAAGATGGGGGAAAAAAGAAACTGAAAGAACCAAAACTGACAGATCCTTCCATCCCTAGTGAGGCCACATCCTTGCAAAGAAACAGTGGGCACTGAAGCAGTACAGTTCTACAAATACTTAGCACCTAAAAGTATCTTACCTTGGTTCAGAAGGGGTTCCTATGGCTGCAGTTGCAGTCATTGCTGCTTCTCCACACAGACTCAGCCCCTAGACAACTTCATGTTAACCATGGCAAATCCACTATAGGGAGGGGATAGACAGAAAGGCACTTTATTCTTCTCTCTGCTGATTCCTCCTCTAAGGTGTTTGTTTTTGCAGGCTTTGCTCCTCCCCTTCCTTCCTTCTTTCCCTGTCTTTGTTCTAAATTAGTTAGTAATGGCCTGAGTTCATGTTGTATGGCTGCTTCAGCAAGCATGGCTTTACCTCTTTGTAGTGACAAACCTTAAGTTTTTTTATTCTTTCAACTACCAGTCTTAACAGACCAGTTATTTCTGCATTCCGCTGTAATATACATATATGTATATATCATTGATTATGGAAATTTATGGAAATACAGCTGTTAAAAAGCACAAGGACCCTCTTTTCCCCAGTACCAATCCTAAACCATATGGAAGAGATGCTTCCTCCCTTTCATGTTTGTTGGTCCTCAGTAAGAGATGGTTTGTTTTTGAATCCCCACTCCCAAGAGGTTTCTGGTCCTGTCATGACATTTGTTTGAGGCAGAAAAGTGTTTACGTTTGTAATTAATTGTTCTAAATATTTTGGGAACCCCCCACCCCAGCAAAGGTTTGGACATTTGAGGATAGGAAGTGGTTTATAGTTCTCAACTATCTGAACAGTTAGACTTTGCATGTCAAGGTTTATGTTGACTTCTGTGTAAAGTGACAGTGATGAGAAGCATGTTGAAAAGACTGATTTTAAAACTTATGTTTTAATACTATGATTGTCTAGTCGTATTACTGATCTTAGTAAGTCACTCTAGAATCTTGTATTCTTCTGTCAGTAGTATAGTATGCAAAATTATAGGATAGTGGGGTTTGCTTGGGATGTTGAAGTGATGTGTTGAGTGCACAAGTTTGCAAAAATAAAAATAATCTGGAGTCAACAAACCAAAAAGAAGCAATGTTTTCTTTCAAAGAGGGGTTGGAATCCTGTGCTGTATCATGCCAAATGTCAGTCTAGTCCAGCATCTCTGGCTTTCCACAATGGAAACTAGATGAAGCCCACAAGTTTGATGCCAGTAATGCTTTTCTGTGGTTTGCCTCCTTCAGCATATTCAGACCTAGACTGCTCTGATCCTGGAGAAGAAAAGGTATGTCAATTTATTTCTATATGGAGACTCCAGGTTCATAGGCAGTCTACCTTTAAAGTTGGGGAGAAGATGCTGAAGTGAGTGAGTAGGGCAGCTGTTTGAAGCGGGAGATTATTTGTGTTTGTGTGTGTAAGATTTTTGAGGCCAAAGCTCTTTCTGTTGTTAAAGACACACACACAGACAAACAGACCCTCCCCCTTAAAGCAGCCCACCACTTGGCAAAATTCTCTCCACCTCAGCAACACCAAAACAATGAACACACACACACAACTGTTCCTCTCCCAGCAGCCACCCCCTTGCATTTTAACATAGAAGTCACCAGAAGTCCCACTCCACTCACCTGTGCGAAACCTGGGCTGGCAGAGCGTAATTGCTGCTAGAGGGTGAAGCCGCAGCTGCCATCTGTAGAAAGGGCAGTGTCGCATGTCGCACATAATCGGCATGCACAATGTGCTGCGGGGAAGGGCAGAGCCAGGGAGCTTATTTAAGCCCACACCGCACCCTCCTTCCTCCTCTTTGGCTCGCAATGAGGAGGTTGAAGGAAGCGGTGTGGGAAGAGAGCAGCGGCAGCCATTTGTGGCGGCTGCATGGACAGCACCATTTTAGGCACTTGGTTTAGCGGCAGTGAGGAGGCTGCAGTCGTGGGCCAAGTTGGCCTTGTTTTGCACTCTCCCCGCAGACGGTTGGGGGAGGGCAACAGAAGAGGCCTAGATGGCCTGGTTTGGCCCCCCGTAGGCAGTTGGGGAGGGCAACAGCAGAGGCCTAAACAGCCTGGTTTTTGCACCCATCCCCTCGCAGGCGGTTGGGGGGGTGACTGCAGAGGCCTAGATGGCCTGGTTTTCATGCCCACCCCCATAGGTGGTTGGGGGGACAGTGGAGGCACAGTAGGCCTGGTTTTCACAACCACCACCCCCGCAGTTGGGGGAGGGTGACAGCGGGCAGCCATGTGTGCGGCAATCAGCCACAATAATAATGAAAAGATGAATAAAAATAAATAAAATCCAGTCCCCCGCACACACAGGCAGTGATATAAGGAAGGGATTGTGCTCCCCTTTGGCATTCAGGCCTTCCCTCCCCCCTTAGCCCAGGGCAGATTGTTGGAGAGAAGGTGGCACGGGCCTTTCAATCCCCCCCTACACCTGGGATAGGTTTTGTTGTAGTGGTTAAGGTGTTGGACTACGACCCGGGAGACCAGGATTCGAATCTCCCCAACAGCTGTGAAGCTCACTGGGTGACCTTGAGCCAGTCACTGCAGGCTCAGAACAAATTATGAGAGAGAATGCTGCACAGACCTTTCGAGCCTGTCAACACAGGCCCTATTTCCCCCCTTTGGTTGTCAAGGCTGGGTGTGAGTTCAGCCTAGGTAGGGGGCACTAGACAGTGAGGGATGTGGATGAGGCCCTGGCAGCCTCTATTGGCCATAGTGCAGGGCTCTTTGGTTAAGCTTACGGCCTTTTGCTAGACCTGGGCCTATATTAGGTTTAAGGTACTTTATTCTATTAATTTTATTACATAGTGGCTGCTTTGGGGGGTGCGGAGCTCTTTGGTTAGGCTTCCGACTTCTTGCTAGGCCCAGAATACATTAGGTTGAGGTAATTAATTCTATTATTAGCATATTACATGGTGGCCTTTGTGGGGTCGGGTGAGCCTTTTGGGCCTTTGGGCCTTTCATATTTGGATATTAATGGTGTGCACAGATGACAGGGTTTGCTGGGAAATGTCTAAATCACCATAACCATACTTTTCCAAGTGTCAGGTCCACGTTACTTGTTAACTCTGAGACAGAAGTTACATTTATTTGAATTTGGTCTCATATCGAAACAAAGCATATGGCATTTGTTATATTTAGAGAAGAACATGCAAACTTCTGCAGGGAATTGAAGGTGTAGCAGATGATAATGTGGCTTGATGGGAGGATAGGAATAAAGAGGAAAGCCAGACTACTTTTCAAGCTCTTATCCTCATTTCCAGGATCTTAGACTTTACTGAAACAGGGGCTGTCTTGACAGAATGTTAGACTCCTGTTGACACAGAGGCTGCCTTTTAAGATCCAGGCAAACTCTTCACCCTTTCCTGATGATTTTACAAGTGATATATAGCATGCAACGTTTACATTGACACTTCTATTTTGATATGTATGATATCAGTTACTTGAAATCAATCCAGCATGCAAATTTTGCATTTTGAACATCTGTTCTGATGGGTGCTTGGAAACCGACTAGGAGAAAGCTGCAGTGGGTCCAAATATTGGTGACAGCAGCATATCCTCAGTCTCTGTGCTTTAGGGGAACTGAGTTAGCTGCAATTAAATAGTAGTTGGTAAACTGTACTTACTCATAAATGATTTCCTTCCTTTCTTGCAGAAGGATATGTGCAACTGTGAGATATGAGGCCAGAGGCCTTCAAAGGGGTAAGAAGAAGCCCCCAGCATAAGCTGTTCAGGGACATGTGTCCCTCCCCAGTTAGACTCAAGGTACTACGAACTTCGCTTACAGGCTACCCAGTTTAAGGGGAGGTTTGTCTGTGTTATGGTGTTTTCCTTTTGGTTTCCTGATCCCATACTCCAACTCCCGGCTGGCCTTCATGGCCTACAATCTTAAATCTGTCTTAGTTATGGCAGTAATTGCCAGGGAAATATTTTAAAGATGTACAGTTGGGCAGGGTTCTTGGCCCCTTCTCTGATGCCCCAGTTGGTGTAAGGCCCTAAGAGGCAGTGGGCAAATTACACCTGATTCACCACCAGTCTTATTTAAGGGGTCAGGCAGTAATGGGTTCATACCAAATAGTCTAGGAACAGTGCGCTATGCTTCATTCAACATGGTGCGTGCCTGTGGCAGAGGTGCCTTATGCATTTTTATGTGGCAGAGCATTAGCTATGGACTGCTATATTTCCCACATGAAGTGCTTCAGCTCCTTCTGGGAGGGGGCAGTCAGGAAACAAGTGGGCTCAGAAGCAGTGGGGCACTATCTGTATGATTGGCTGTTCATAGGTATGGCAGATTTTGGGGTGCATGTTAGCACCTGAGGTCACAGTTTATAGTATGGCTATGTAACTGGAGGTTCCTTTGACAGCTGGGAATATGGAGGATCCACCCCAGTGTTCACCTTTCTGGGTATCAAGATTGACTCTGGGGCCCAGGGCTGCAGGCTGCCTGGGGACAAGCTTGAACTGTTGCAGATCAGGATCCTGGAGTTTTCAGGGGCCATGAACGTGTTTCCTTTCTGCCCTCCAGGTGTTAGGGGTCTTTTACAGTGGGTTATGATGCCATGGCAAGGCTTTCACAGCCTTACTACAGGTTCAGGGTTATGGCTGCCTTATGCACTGAGCTGGCTGTGTGGCCCTGTTTAATGTGGCTGCAGGCCTGGATTTGGGAGGGGTGAACTAGGGATTTCACCTTTCATTAACTCTTTTCCGGTGTGTTGGAAGTCGACTTATGGGCAGTAAGGCTCATGACCATGGACCAGGTTTCGTAACTCCTTTATATTTAGGAACACTAGGGTTAGGGCCCTTGTCTGTTCCTTTGATCTTGGAGAGATTTCAGCAGTGCTTTACAAACCGCACATTGGGAGATTGGGGAATGGAGTCGGAGATGGCCATGACCCTATATGTTGCCCTAGCATGATCACCAGCTATTAGAATGCAGGAAGGGATTCCCAGGAGTTCAGGGACGCAGGGGCTATGCGAAGGTGGCCTATTCCTGTGAACTGCGTGCTGGAATTCCCATGGATGGTAGAAATAAAAGTCCATCTGTCAGTGTGCTATGACGTATGCAGGTGGAGTTGTCCTTTCAGGCCAAGGCAGAGGCCTTTCAGGACCATGCGGACGACTCTGGAATATGTCATGTGCTGGCTGGCTGGGCGGGGAAACACCCACATACCCCTGATTCTCATCCCCACCTGGGAATATTAGTCAGGGAGGTGCCCGGTGGTCCTCACCCTTCAAAGTTCAGTAGTTGCATGCAGTGGTCTTCACACTAATTTAGAGGCTTTGGGAGGGGGCAGGGATTGCTGGGGCCAAGTCAGGCTCTTCCCTACAGGCCTGCAGCCGAGGTTAGTTTTCAGGCAGACCAGTGGTGCAAGGGTCACACCATCATTTAATCCTGCCCCAGGACTGGACACCTGCCCTGTGAGGGTGTTATAGTGTTCTTGGATACCTGAGGCTCCAGGCATAGTTGTCTGATATTCATGAGGAGAGATCTCCCCACACAAAGTTTGGTTTAGCATCACAAGGCCTTGGAGCAGACCCCATGGGGGTTTTAGGGACATGTTCCTCCAGAATTGAGTTGCCTACATGGTAGTGGAATTGTCTGTATAAAAGTGTACTAGACATTGTACTTACACAAGATTTAAGATCCTTGCCCAGGATACTTCATTTAATTAATTGCAGCAATTATTATTTTTTTATCTCTCAGAGTCTACAATTAGAATCCCTATCTTATCAGACTACTTGAGCAGTCGTATATTAAAGCATACTGGGTTAGAAACCTCATCTTCCTTGTGCTTGTTTTTTTTTTAAAAAAGCTGAATTTGCTGGAACTAATGAAAAGTTTTCATTGCATTCAGTGGACTTTAGATGAATGGACAGGAGTTTCATATAGTTTATCTTGTTCTCTCTCTTGTGTCCTGCTACCTTTATCTAATTTACATTTCCAAAAATCTCTCTTGTGCTTTCAACCCTTATCTAATTCATGTTTTTTTAAAAAAACCCACAAGTCAGATATTATTCATTTTACAGAAAGGGAGCTGAGTACATAAACTGAAGAGTTCTCTTTCTTCTTTAGTCAATGGCAAGCTTTGTTTCTCCAGAACCTTTAATGACAAAGCTTTCATTTCAGCCCAGTGGACATATTTGTAGGGAAGGGAGTGTCCCTAAGCATGTGTAGAAAGCTTTTGTTTCACCACCAGGCACCTATAACCACTGCCTTAATGCAGGGCTTTCAGCTCAAGAGCATGGCTGTCAAACAGGCTTGAGTTAGCTTACTTCTCCTTTGAGAAATTATTTCTACAAGACTGTTCAATATTGTCTGTTGGCTGTAAGCTTATCTAATTACAGATTTCTGAATGTCAGTATTCAGAACATTTCATAATATATTTGAACAATGTAAGCTTAAAGGTCAAGAAGTCCCAGCATGAATTATTTGGAAGGGGTGTGTGTCCAAATATTATACTTTATTTTATGTTTAAAAATAAGAAACAGTGTGTGGCTTCCAGTGCAATCAGAGTATTTTGTCAGTTATCCATCTGTGCCAGGGGATGAAAATTATGCTACACATTGAATACGTTTAACGATGCGCTTTTCTTTCTGTCAGGCATAAGAATGTCAGGAAATAACTTGCAGCAGCTTTTTAAATGGTGATGACTGATAATATAATTTGACCATAAGGATAAGGACTTGCAGACATTTGGCTCAGAAGTTTAATAAGTAACATACAAGAGTACTTTTAAGTCATATTGTCATCATCAGTCTCCATGTATGCAGCTTGGTGCATCATAATGCATTTCAGATTCACATCTGCATGACTGTTTTTAGAGTATTTGTTATATAAGTGAAGGGTGGAGGCAAGACTGAAGAAAGGCTACATCTTGGGCTGCAAACCTACATAGAGTGAATTGGGAGTAAGCTCTATTGAACACCAGACCTGGGAACAAAGTGACGACACAGAAGTGATGGGTTGAATTGGGGGCACATTTCATTCATAATATCTGCAAGGGTAATGAGAAGAGCAGAAAGTTCTTAACTGCTAAACCCAGTTGGTCATTGTGCTCTGCAGGTGAGGGCCTCCTGCAGATACCATCTTATCAGGACCTGTGTTCCGCACAACATAGGAAACAGAACTTTAGTGCTGTGGCACCCACCTTTTGGAATTCTCTCCCCTTAAATATTAGACAGGCACCATCTCTGTTGTCTTTTTGGCACCTACTGAAGACCTTCCTCTTTCAACAAATTTTAAGATTTTTTTAAAAATGTTTTGTTTTAAAGTATGTTTTTCAGATGTTTTGTTTTTAGATGTTTTTAGTGTTTCTCTGCCTGTTTGCCACCTTGGGCTCCTTTTCGGAGGAAAGGTGGGATAGAAATATATAAATAAATAAATAGTCACCACCTTAGACAGCAGATGCTGAGGGCTGGGAAATGCAGTATGGTGTTGGAGGAGAGAACTGTGTGTGCCACATAGCTTTTCCTGGGCACTCTCAGAGGTAGTCTGGTGCCCTTAGTGGCTGTGGAGGATGTCTCATTGCCAGTACCGAAGTTAGACTCAGCTGACAGTCCAGTTGACTTCTGTACATGGAATGTGGTCTGTGTGTGTTTGTCAACTGGTCCTTTGCGTGAAGTAGCAAAATGTCTTGGACTGGCCCTGTGTGCATATTCTCCTATGGGCTAGTCCATATGTAAGGTTTTCCTCCCCCAGTGGCCTGGTCCTCAACATCGTTTGGAATCTTTGATGCAGTGGCATGCCTTCTGTCTGGTTTCCAGCAAGAAAAATAGAGGTAACCAAGGCTTATCTCATATACAAAGGTGATTTTCTCACTTTGGGGTTCTACAAGGAAGATGGAAAGTAGAGTCCTTCATATTGTCATGGAAAAATCAGCCACTTACGGGTCCAAGCATGGCAATAATGTACTGCCTTCAAGTCGATTCTGACTTATGGTGACTCTATGAATAGGGTTTTCATGAGGCTGAGAGGCAGTGACTGGCCCATGGTCACCCAGTGAGCTTCATGGCTATGTGGGGATTCGAACCCTGGTCTCCCAGGTGGTATGCACTGCAGGACAGGAAGAAAAGGAACTTCTGTGTTGCAGCACAGTTAGCAAAGGCAGTTATACCCCTTAATACACCACACTGCACCATTCTTTCAGCCTATCGCATTCTTCCATCTCAATACTGCAGCAATTTCCAGCCTATTACTAATTTACCTCTATCTCCACTCTTCTACATTCCATTAACCAATCATAAGTTGTTTATACCATCCACAAATGACTATTACAGTCTGGCCAGAACTGGCTCAGGCCAACGTAATAGCTGCTGACTCTGTCAGTTCATGACCTTCAGTACGTAAGTCATTTGACAGTCATGTGACAGTCATGAGGGAGACAATGTCCTTGAAGGAGACAATGTCTTCCCCCCCTCAATATATTACCCAACAAAAGACTGAGTAGATCTTGTGTGTTTTTTTATGGATGGGCTTTGCTGCATGGTTCTGATCTGCTTGCATTCTAGAAGTCTGTCATTTAAGCCCAATCTGCCATTTTTTTTGTTTCCGCTTGCTCTCGCACTTGCCAATTGATCTGCTGTGCATGTTTTTGCGACCCAGGGGTGAAATAAGACGCATACACAATATGATGGGTTAAATAACGGGCCACTTTATTAAACCAAATTCATATTATGACAATGGACCTGCAAAGGGGAACATAAGTGCGGGATTCAACTGGTGAGTCAGGCAAAGCCTGCTTGCAGCTATTCGGGTGACCCAAACCCCTGTCGGGCAAAGGGGTGCAATCTGTCAACCCCTTGCCCTGACCACACTCCAATTGTGCATAGGGAGGCCAACCTGCGTCACCGCCCCCCGGTGCCATGAAACTCCGGGTGGATGAGACCTGTTGGCCCCAAAGGCAACCCGTATCCTGCCCTCAGGCCGTAAAACCCGGAGCTGCAGGCCTCCAGAACCGCCTATCACCTCCAAAGGTGCCTAAAGCTGTCACCTAGCTGCCCTTCACCTTCAACCTTTCCCGCACTTCTTCAATAAAGCGACCATTAAGTATTAAATTCAAACAGCCAAATCAACCTAATAACCACAGAAAAAACACCCGTACTAACCCTGAATGCCCTTCCTGCTAACCACAGTATGGAGTAGGCAAAAGAAACCTGCCGGCTAAAACGCAGGCAAGCCAAAAATTCCTACTCAGCCCCGGAGGCGACCAAATGAATCACACTGCAGCAGAGGGAGGGTAGGGTGGGTGCCACAATTATGAAGAGGGAGAGGGGGCGGATGGCGCGAGCCTAAATAAGCTCGTATGCCCCGACCCCTCTAGAAGTGTGCCGTTACTGCGTCACCCAGCCGGCGCGCTTCCCCTCTCCAGGCATGGAGGCTCAGGCTTCACCCGAGGCCGCAAACACGCCCCGCAACCGGTAAGTCCCAGGTGCGAAGCGGTGTTGCGACCCAGGGGTGAAATAAGACGCAGACACAATATGATGGGTTAAATAACGGGCAACTTTATTAAACCAAATTCATATTAGGACAATGGACCTGCAAAGGGGAACATAAGTGCGGGATTCGAAGAGGGAGAGGGGGCGGATGGCACGAGCCTAAATAAGCTCGTATGCCCCGCCCCCTCTAGAAGCGTGCCGTTACTGCGTCACCCAGCCGGCGCGCTTCCCCTCTCCAGGCATGGAGGCTCAGGCTTCACCCAGGCCGCAAACACGCCCCGCAACCGGTAAGTCCCGGGTGCGAAGTGGGGTTGGGTGATTCGATCTACATGTTGTTTTTTGTGGCCATGTAGTTATCTATTCAAGAGCCATGGAGGTCTCAAGGTATTATAATGTATGTTAAATGTCTGTATATGTGTTGTTTGTTCATCTATTCTTTACCAAAGAAGGCCAGATCCTGAAGGACCTTCTGGGAAGAGAGGAACAGTTTTCCATTCTTCTTGCAACAATTGCTTTCTGGATTCCAAAGCAAAAGCCTTTGAGGTTACCAGATTGGATCCAAATGGTGTCAGGCTTATGAAAGGTTATCCTTTACCCTTAGGATGATCTAGATTCAAAATTGGCTTCATTGGGAACATTTCTGTAAAATGCTAAGGTTCCTACAATTTGGGGAAGTGAGGGGATGTGAGAGTAGAGAAAAACGGAGCCAGAAGGCTTAGTGGCATGGGTATTTGTAAGTATGATGAAATGCAGCTTTAAATTGAAGTTGCTTTTCCTTGTTAGCTATGCCCAGGGGTTGGTGAGCGGTTGATTGACAGGTGACAGAGGTCACAAGGGCATGAAACGTTGGCTTCTTAATGGAAATGCACCATTTATGAACCGTTATGAAAATAACTCAATGTAAAATAAGGGGGAAAGTTTGAAAAAATAAATTCTTGCCAATTTACAACCATGGCTGCAAAGTCTGTGCCAATTACAGCCACAGCCCGCAGCAAGAAAACGGTGCCAGTCTGAAAGGATGGCTAACTATCAAATTCAGCTGGAATTCAGTGCTGGGTCTGATTTGGTGGTTATTCTCTCCCATCCCTTGTGTATTTTACTGACTAAAGGTCAGTTCTCTTTCAGATGTGCCAGTGACAAAGAACTATGTGCATCATTGTTTCCTTTTAGTCACTGTTTTCCTCAGAGGGGTGACTACTTTTGGAGAGTTGAGTTGCTTTTAAAACTGGCCCTTCACTTGCAGAGATGCCTAAGGGTGCTCACCTGTTCTCTTATCTAACATTAACCTTTACAGCACCTTCCTGCTAACTACATGATCCAATTAATGATGCAATAAAATTAACCAAATTAAGGGCCCCATAACCCCTACTACCCCAGAATCTAGGAGAGAGTAGGTGCAAAAACCTGCCCAGCTTGGCCAATTTGCAGGCAGGCATAAAATTCTGACTCAGTCCTGAAGCAACTGGAAACAGAGGATACCTATACTGAAACAAAGGATAGGCTGTGTGGGTGTGAAAGAAAGCCACAGAGGCCCTTAGCGGGGCAGCCAAGGCCTCTAAAGCTTGTGGGGTGTGTGCATGCAGCATTGTGTGGCTGACGGGAGTGGACTTCTGAGTAGACATGCCTTGGAGTGTAATGTTAATGAATGTATGCATTCCGATATATAGAACAAAAATAATACCTATGTAAGCTGTGTAAATACTATTCACATGTCATACTTGCTTTCCAGTACTGGAAACCCTAAGCCTAAATGTCTCTTGTCCTAAATTAACATATCTGGAATTTGAAATCAGTTCCACTAAAATCAATAGGCCTTACAAGTAAATAAGCTCAGAATAAGTTCCTAGGACAAATAGCAGCAACAACATTGTGTGCTTCTTTTAGTGTGGGATTCAGCTGGAGAAAAGAAAGATAAAGGGCTATGAACCTCAGGAAATAATGCAAGGACCAGCCAATAAACTATGGTCAACATTGCAAATGTTGTTATTATTATTAATACTAGCTAAGGAATTCTTCAAGAAAAAAAAGTTGCTATGAGCCAAATGCTGTCATGAGCCAAAGTTGGAGATACTGTTGGCATTTTTTTGTGCACCTAAGTCTCCTGTAAAACATCACACTGATATGACCTAATGGTTTGGTGTGGCATTTTCAGCTGCCAAACAAGGTAAACATTGCCTGGCTACTCACAACTAATCATGTTCAATTTCATCTCAGAATAGACCTTTGCAGATTTAATTTTCAAAATTTGATGTGTTCTCTAGACTATATTAAGATAATTGACTCTACTATTGAATTAATAGCTGGCAGTCTCCTTGCATAAATGCGCTTGCTCCTAAATAGCTCTCCAGATGCTTGAATGAGACCTATTTTGAGAAAAGACTACAGAAAGTTTCTTTTATTCATACTTTGGAGGAGCCTATTGTTGATATGTATGCCAAGGGCAAACTCTAAAAACACCCCCACCCCCAAAAATGACTAGGGGTTATTTCAACATTTTAGTAGTAGGTACACTTAGCATACAATATTTTTTTATGAGCAACTTCACACATTACGCAGCAGCACATCTGTGTTTGTCACCAAATGGACACTTGGCTAGAGTCTCACCCAATCCCATCGTCCTACGGAGTGCACCTCTATGATATATGTGTTCAAAATCACATAATTTTTATATTCATACTGTACAATTTAACTGTACACCTAAAACATCTTAGTATACACCAAAAAAACTCTAATATGTGAAGCCACCTAGCAGAACACATATATTACATGCAGAATGTCCAAGATTAAATCCCTGCCATCTATAATTTTAAATGTCCATTTCCAGATTATGTAATGGAAGTCTTCCTGAGACTTTGGAAAGATACTGGCAGCCAAAATAGACAATACTGGGCTAGAATCTAGCCAATAAATGGACACAGAGTCTGACCTTTTAAGAGGGCTTTCTCTGCAATATCTATTACTAAATAGCCACAACGATGACATGAAAAAATGGACAGATTAATTTACTCTTGACCCTAGAACCTAATTGAAGACAGCTGTTATATGTTCTTTTAAATTTTTTCCCCAAGATTGAAACTGGTTTACAAAGTACTTAAGGAAGCAATATGGCCTGTATGTTGATGAGACAAAAGATGCTGTCCTTGGACAGCTCCTAGTGTTTAGTCATAGCATACTGCAGCCTGAAACTGCTCTTATGTTTTCTCATTCCGTTGTTGTGACAGCTATGCCACTTATTCTTAAGGGCAGCAATTTAAAAGAAAACTATTGGAGTAGGAAATATTGCCATGTGCAGCCCAAACATTCTTGGCAATTGAGGATATTGGTCACTGTCTTCTGCTAATTTGATTTTACTACATCACAACAAACTGCATGTGTTCACTATTCCACCTCATCATATATAACCAAACAAATGCTATTCCTGCACTTTTGTCAGCATTTCATAGACATTTTTCCGGGATAGTGTGTTTTTTGTGTGTGTGCGTGTCTGCTATTTTGTTTTTCCCCCTTAAAACATTGTTTTTACTTTTTTATGATATACAACAGATACCAAATCTGGTACTACATGCTGTTTAGAAAACGGAGATGCAGATGATAACATTAAACTTTGGAACTCCATGTAAAAGGGGGGAATAAAACCTTTGTAGAGCCTAATTTTAGAAGCTGCTATCTCAAAGGAATGTCTCACAGGACTAATGATATAACAGCGTGTCTTTTTGTGCCAGAATCAAGATCATATGGCCATGGTCGTCCACTCTTCCTTCATGACTTGAGAACTGTGAAGGGGCAATAATAATCCAATATACACAATGGTCACTTTTTGGCCTTATAGTCAGCAAAATGTTACGCAACATTGCCCCATAATTTTCCTGTAGGAAGCACTTCTTCACACAATACATAATTCATTGATGCTGCATACAGACAAGATGTGGCAATGGACACTTTGACAGCAATTTGTAATAACATGATTACAGATAGCAGGACTAGACAAAATGAACCACATAATAGCAGGACTAGACAAATTCATAGAGGGTATGGCATCACTTTCATGGCCAATTTATGAATTTCCAAAGAGGCATGGACTAGCATACTGTTACATGAACCTTTGCATGATTGAGCCAGGTGGTTTGCATGTTCTTATAAAATTTGGGCAGCAAGCCTATGCCCCTTTACCTGGGAGTGAACCCCAATGAACTCAACATGGCTTGCATCTGGGGCTAAAGGGCTGAATCTTCTGGGAGGATTGTGAAGGGCAACTTATAAATTTACCAAATACTTAAAATAAATCAATTTTGTTCACTTATCTCTGCCTCTCTATGATGTCTGTCTGTCTGTGTAGCTAGGATGCCCCATGGGATGCTGAGTAAGTTGGTTGAAAATTTAAAAAAATAGTAGCAGACCATGTGGTGGGGTGGAGTCACCCTCCTGGCACTGAAGGCACTGAAGCTTACCTGGCTGAGGCTGGGGTGACAGCTAGGTTTGGGCTGTATTTCCTCACTGGCTGAGCCAATCAAGTATTCCACTGGTGCGCCTGCTCAACCCCAGCTGCTCTGCTACTTCCCTGTCCCACCCCAGCCTTATTCAGGCAAGCTGCAGTGATGCTGGTATCAGAAGGGTGGCTCCACGACTGCATCTCACAACATGGACCTTGACAGGAGATAAAAGAGGCCAGATAATCCTTATGGAAACAGTATTAATTATGATGCAATATGTATGTTTATTAGCAACTATCTTCACTTTGTAGAGCAACTCTTAATATGTAGGATTGCACCATAAAACATCCTTCTCCAGATACTTGCTCAGCCATAAGGCTGTTTGGTGACCCTGGCTGAACCACTATTTTTTTTAGGATTGTTGTGCAACCATGAAATAAGGATATGACATAATCACTCAGATCCTTCAGGAAAGAGCAGGTACAAAAACATAAATTTTGTTGTTATAAAGGGATTCCCTCCCCCTGTTCCCTTTAAATGTTATTAAAGCTAGATTAACTAAGCACATAGAAGAACAAGCTTTGCTGAAGCAGAGCCAGCATGGCTTCTGCAAGGGAAAGTCCTGTCTCAGTAACCTGTTAGAATTCTTTGAGAGTGTCAACAAGCATATAGATAGAGGTGATCCAGTGGACATAGTGTACTTAGACTTTCAAAAAGCGTTTGACAAGGTACCTCACCAAAGACTTCTGAGGAAGCTTAGCAGTCATGGAATAAGAGGAGAGGTCCTCTTGTGGATAAGGAATTGGTTAAGAAGCAGAAAGCAGAGAGTAGGAATAAATGGACAGTTCTCCCAATGGAGGGCTGTAGAAAGTGGAGTCCCTCAAGGATCATTATTGGGACCTGTACTTTTCAACTTGTTCATTAATGACCTAGAATTAGGAGTGAGCAGTGAAGTGGCCAAGTTTGCTGATGACACTAAATTGTTCAGGGTTGTTAAAACAAAGAAGGATTGCGAAGAGCTCCAAAAAGATCTCTCCAAACTGAGTGAATGGGCGGAAAAATGGCAAATGCAATTCAATGTAAACAAGTGTAAAATTATGCATATTGGAGCAAAAAATCTGAATTTCACATATACGCTCATGGGGTCTGAACTGGCAGTGACCGACCAGGAGAGAGACCTTGGGGTTGTAGTGGACAGCACGATGAAAATGTCGACCCAGTGTGCGGCAGCTGTGAAAAAGGCAAATTCCATGCTAGCGATAATTAGGAAAGGTATTGAAAATAAAACAGCCGATATCATAATGCCGTTGTATAAATCTATGGCGCGGCCGCATTTGGAATACTGTGTACAGTTCTGGTCGCCTCATCTCAAAAAGGATATTATAGAGTTGGAAAAGGTTCAGAAGAGGGCAACCAGAATGATCAAGGGGATGGAGCGACTCCCTTACGAGGAAAGGTTGCAGCATTTGGGGCTTTTTAGTTTAGAGAAAAGGCGGGTCAGAGGAGACATGATAGAAGTGTATAAAATTATGCATGGCATTGAGAAAGTGGATAGAGAAAAGTTCTTCTCCCTCTCTCATAATACTAGAACTCGTGGACATTCAAAGAAGCTGAATGTTGGAAGATTCAGGACAGACAAAATGAAGTACTTCTTTACTCAGTGCATAGTTAAACTATGGAATTTGCTCCCACAAGATGCAGTAATGGCCACCAGCTTGGATGGCTTTAAAAGAAGATTAGACAAATTCATGGAGGACAGGGCTATCAATGGCTACTAGCCGTGATGGCTGTGCTGTGCCACCCTAGTCAAAGGCAGCATGCTTCTGAAAACCAGTTGCTGGAAGCCTCAGGAGGGGAGAGTGTTCTTGCACTCGGGTCCTGCTTGCAGGCTTCCCCCAAGCACCTGGTTGGCCACTGTGAGAACAGGATGCTGGACTAGATGGGCCACTGGCCTGATCCAGCAGGCTCTTCTTATGTTCTTACGTTCTTATGTCAAGTGTAATTGTGTTTCTAAGATACAAAAATTTTGCCATATCTTCTGTTGGAGATAAAAACATTCTTTGAAAGCATACTACATGGCAGAGTACTCTCAACTGATTTACAGTTCTCGAAGAACCAGTTCATAGGTATTCTCAGCACTGGATGTATACGAGAGAGAGAGAGAGAGAGAGAGAGAGAGAGAGAGAGAGAACCTAAATTTTCAACCCACATAAATAATTAATTTTGTCTAGAAAGTTGTAATCAAGTTAAAGATGCAATACCGTACCTGAATTCAGAGACCTATAGTTCTGTATGTTATAGTAATATAGAGTTATTTTGGCTGACTTTCTTTTAATATGTTTTAGCATACATTTTCACAGGAGGCCAGAGGAGTAATGTCTTTATGTCTTTGCTGCTAAATCATTAATTTTGTTACATTGTATGGTGACATTTTATTGGAAAAGTCTTTTTTGCCCCTCTGGTAAGGATATATTGTTGGAGAATTCAGATAACTTGAAAGCTTTTCCTTATAGTAACATGTTTGCTTCCCTAAAGGCACAGTTTATATTTCTTAAATTTGTTTTTCCTAAACCATTCATCTACTACATTACTTTCAATGTCATTTAGAAAGAACTTTAAATGCTCACATTCAATTCTATTTAATATGTCATTTTGGGGTTGATTAGCTATAGATTACCAAACATCTGTCTCAGTTTCATTACCTAGGGGTGGGGTGGACTGCCACTTGCTGGAGGAGTTTAAACCATCTGTTAGAGATGCTCTAGCTTTAAATTTTCCTGTACTGAGCAGGGGGGTGGATCAGATAGCCTTTAAGGCCCATTCCAACTCTATGATTCCATTAATTTGCCTGTGATTTTCATCTCTTTCTGACAATCCTATACTAGATTTATCTGTTACTTGAATATCTTCATAATATGCATTGGTGCATGGACCCAACAGTATTGTAATTTTTATTCATTTTTCATAAGCATGAACTCCCAGAAAGATGCCCCTGCATCCTCATGTATGCATGAGGATACTTACTAGAACCCCATGTTCAGTGCCAACAGGTGTTCCCAGTCATCAACCAGTTGGGGACACTGACCAGTAGGGAAAAGCCCACACAATTACTGCTGCCAACATTATTGCATCATTCACATATGTACCATAGCCATGTAGGTTCACACCAGGTGCAAGAAGCTGTTCTGGTGTAGGCAATGAAAGCGATCCTAGTCTTGCTTATTTCAGTGGAGAGAAACACACCAGAAACAGCAAAATCTTTTTTTCTAGGCTCAGTTTATACTTGCATACTATAGCCATGGCATTCTAATATGTATAATGTCAGTGAGATACCATAGATCAGAAACAGAAAAGTGTGACAATAAATCATTAATAATATTTTTTTTAAAAAAAAAATCTGTGAAAAAGGCCTCATGTGTGAAGGACACATCGAAATGAAATTCTTCATCCTACAGAAGAATTGTGTTTCATCTATTTCTAGCAACAGTTTTTTTAAAAAAAGAAAACAAACCTTGAGAAATTTTGTGCAGCAATTAATATCAAGGAGAAAAGTATTCATCAGTATGACGGGCTACACTTACTGTACCCCACAAAAGACAATGAGAAGATTATAGAGCTGAACACTTTTGGCTCGGGTGGCTCAGCCCTGCAGGGAATTAATGATGCAGGAGAAATTTCATTTAGTTCACATTTAAATACACTTTTTTAAAATAACATACAAACTGAAACGCAGCCATCTTTCAAAATTTGCAGTTCTCTGAATTTGGCACTGTAGCTCTCCAGCTAAGTAACGTGTACCAACATGCATATACTGGGGTAAAGTGTGCATTAAAAGGCATATATTAGTGAAAATAACATATAAAATGCACACTGTATTCGGGGAAGTTGCTTTGCAAAAATGTGGATATGAATGATGAATTTTCAAGAGGATTTTTAAAAACAAATCCCACTCCCTCAGGCAGGAATACGTGCCTGTATCTTTAAAAGTTGTGCAGGGGAAAGGGAGAATTTCACCTTGTGGTTTTTCCCATTACAGTGTTGCAAGAAAACCTGCACTTGGCTGAATTTTCTCTTCTCTTAAAGATACAGAATCATTCTCAGGCCCTGAGCATGGCAACCCAAATTGGAACGAATATATTTATCTTGGCGTGGATGACATTTGCAAGAATAGTGAACTGGTGATAGAAAGATGGATAATTCTTTCTGCTTATCCTTCATTTTTACATATTAACTTCTTACCAATTGTACCAATGTAACAGATAGCTTTGCACATTGCAGCTTCTATCATAAAGCCACCACTTTTAATAGGGCATCTGCTTTGGAATTTGAGAAAGGTATGATGGGGGATTTGCCTGCCATCCATTATTTTTAACTAAACCTCAATGCCAAGCAATAAGCACTTTGCAAATTGCATACAATTAAGTTTTTACAAATGAGATAGGGTCAGTTAGCTTTTCCCTATGAGATGTATTTGCCTTCTGTAGAATGTGAAATGTGTCTGACATGGCAGGTAATCAAAAAGCATTTATTCACATAGCAGTGGAAATATCCATGACATCCAGAAAGAAGATGACTATAATGAGAGAAATCTTATTGTACTGACATTCTTTGACTTTATGCAAATGCATGTGTGAGAATGAGCAGATCTTTTGCATTATTATTTACTAGACACCAAATGCCACATGCTCCAACTTGCCATGAAGTTAAATGGATCTAATGAAGCTTGAGCTGATGAAGTACAGTGAGATTTAGGCAGGGAACCTGTAGCCATATATTTACTGATAATCTGCAAGTCACGTCACCTAAATAGCTCTGTAGCCTGCACAATGTTCTAGACAGAGTTCCTGATTAAGACAGAGAGAGAGAGAGAGGCGAGAGAGAGAGAGAGCAGATCACAAGCTATGATGAAGGCTGTTCTTGCAGCGGCTTTTGATTCTATTGATAGAAACCGGTTATGGACAAAGTTGGCCTGTTCTAATATAGACAAACGCCTCCTCTATTTAATTAGAGAATTGTATTCCAACAATTCCCTTAGAATCAGGGTTGGTAACAATCTAACAGACCCAATAAGGACTAATAAAGGAGTTAAGCAAGGTTGCCTTCTTGCACCTTTGCTATTTAACCTGTACTTGAATGACATTGCTACTGAACTTAAGGGCCCAAATTTCTTCCCTCCTTCAGCCGGGACCAGGAAGATCTCTATGCTCCTTTACGCCGATGATATGACCCTCCTTTCCCTTACCCCTATAGGTATGAGAAGGCTTTTGTCGAGTTTAGACACCTATTGTAAAAATGAAGGACTCTACATAAACTATAAGAAACCAAAAATAATGGTATTTGGTAAGAGGCATCAAACGCATAAATGGTCTATTGGATCTCATGTAATAGAACAATGCCTATCTTTCAAATACCTAGGTATCCATTTCCAGGATACTCTTGTTTGGACAAGACACTTGATAGCCACCAAATTAACAGCCGCCAGAGAGGTAGGGAAAATCCTCAGATTTTACAGGAATTTGGGGGGTCACCTCGTGGCCCCCGCCCTAAAAATCTTTTAAAGCAAGGTAATCCCACAGATTACCTATGGAGCAGCAATCTGGGGATGGATAACTCCCTCTCTATCACAGCTAGAAACGATTCAAAATAATTTTTTGAGACGTCTTCTTTGCCTATCCCCTGGCACGCCTGCCGCTTTTTTAAGAACCGAAACTGATTTTCTCCCAGTTTGCGCTCGAATACATAAATCTCTAATGTCATACTGGACAACCTTATCTAACTCAAACTCTAAGATCTTGGCGAAGGCTTGTTTTGAGGAGGCTACACAAGATAATTTCTGGTCCTCTAAATTCCGGGCGATCCTTGCTGAATATCATATTCCAGCAACGTCTATTAAAGCATTATATAAGTATAATATTCATGAGCAGTTAACACGCCACTGCTCTTGGCTGGACGACTTGAAAACTTCTAACTCTAAGTTTTCTAGATGGTATAGCCTTTTTAAATCGGATCACAAAAGGGCAAACTATCTAACTTACCATCTTCCTGTCTACTTAAGACAGGCCTTCACAGCCCTGCGATTTCAAACCATGCCCAGTGCCATGCTAACGGGGCGCTATCAAAATATTCCTTATGAACAGCGGCTTTGTATTTGCCAAGGAGGGAAAGTAGAAGATTTGATCCACTACTTATTTGAATGCCCGATCTATGAACACCCCAGATCTAGATTCCTTGACATAATAACTAACCGGATCGATCCTGGATCGGTTAATCAATATATTTCCTATCTTTTAGCTGATAATGACTACTGGACCACTTATCAAGTGGCCCACTATGCCCTTGCAGCCCAAAACCTGAGAGCTAAATATCTAGTTAAACATGGTGTTCAGGTCGTCTAGAGCTCATTATCCTATACAGTTTTACATAGTTTCTCACAGTTTTCTATGTTATTTCCATGTTTTTAATCAATTTTAATATAAAGTTAATTCTGTAACTGTAAATTTGCTATACTGATGTTGTTTAACCGATTGTTTTACATGTTGATTGTGATGGCCTATGGCCTGCAATAAAACTTTGACTGACATGAAGGCTGTTTTCTTGAGTCTACAGTTACAGTTATTTCCTTTCATAAACACATCCTGTTTAAACTACACTTTGGCTCCATAATGTATGAGAGTGAAAGTCACAGAATAAATTTGGTATGGAAATAGGTCAGATGTCCTCATCTCATTTCAAGAACTATTTACAGTACCATTTGCATGTATTTATTTGCCCTGCCTTTTCATGCAAGCCCTCATAAGGTAGCAGCAAAACAAATGAATACGTGCAATAAAAACAGTGCCCATTTAAAAATGTACATAAGGGAACAACAATCAACAAATGCTTGGTGGGATTTCTAAAAATGTATTTAGGGACCACTGAGTCACTAAGAGATGGGCAAGAAATGTTCTCAGGAGGGAATTCTACAAGTGTTAGGCCATCAATGAAAATAAGTGCTCCTAGTGGTTGGTAGGCATGGCAGAGAAATTCACTTCAGTTGGCATTTAAAGAAAAACCTACCACATTTGCATTCTTCAAAATGCAATTTCTTTGAAAATTCACACATCTCATTCTGCAATGCAGTTTCTCTTGCCAAGTAATGTGTACAAAAATGTTTATAATATTTATTATTTATTTATTTATTTATTAAATTTATATCCCACCCTTCCTCCCAGCAGAAGCCCAGGGCGGCAAACAAAAGCACTAAAAACACTTGAAAACAGCATAAAAACAGACTTTAAAATATATTTATTTATTTATTATACTTGTATACCGCCCCATAGCCGAAGCTCTCTGGGCGGTTTACAGTAACTAAAAACAAATACAATTTAAAATACATCTTTTAAAAAACAATTTAAAACACAATTTTAAAATTTAAAACAATATAAAGCACATGCTAAAATGCCTGGGAGAAGAGGAAAGTCTTGACCTGGCGCCGAAAAGATAACAGTGTTGGTGCCAGGCACACCTCGTCGGGGAGATCATTCCATAATTTGGGGGCCACCACTGAGAAGGCCCTCTCCCTTGTTGCCATTCTCCGAGCTTCCCTTGGAGTAGGCACCTGGAGGAGGGCCTTTGATCTTGAACATAGTGTACGTGTGGGTTCGTATCGGTAGAGGAGTTCCATCAGGTATTGTGGTCCCAAGCCGTGTAAGGCTTTATAGGTCAAAACCAGCACCTTGAATCAAGCTTGGAAACATAAAGGCAGCCAGTGCAAGTGGGCCAGAATCGGTTTTATATGTTCGGACAGTCTGGTCCCTGTTACCAATCTGGCTGCTGCATTTTGCACAAGCTGCAGTTTCCAAACCATCTTCAAAGGCAGCCCCACATAGAGTGCATTGCAGTAATCTAATTTAGAGGTTACCAGAGCATGGACAACTGAAGCTAGGTTATTCCTGTCCAGGTAGGGATGTAGTTGGGCCACCAACCGAAGTTGGTAGAAGGCACTCGGTGCCACCGAGCCTACCTGAGCCTCAAGTGACAGATGATTCTAGGAGAATCCCCAAGCTATGAACCCGCTCCTTCAGGGGGAGTACAACCCCATCCAGGACAGGTTGGACAGCCACCATCTGGTCAGAAGAACCACCCACTAGCAGCATCTCAGTCTTGTCTGGATTGAGCCTCAGTTTATCAGCTCTCATCCAGTCCATTGTCGCAGCCAGGCACTGGTTCAGCACATTGACAGCCTCACCTGAAGAAGATGAAAAGGAGAAATAGAGCTGCATGTCATCAGCATACTGATGAAATGCACTCCAAGCTCCGATTGACTGCACCCAATGGTTTCATGTAGATGTTGAACAGCATGGGAGACAGAACTGACCCCTGTGGAACCCCATACTGGAGAGTCCAGGGTGCCGAGCAATGTTCCCCAAGCACCACCTTCTGGAGGCGACCTGCCAAGTAGGAGCGGAACCACTGCAATGCAGTCCCTCTCACTCCTAACTCAGCTAGTCTCCCCAGAAGGATACCATGGTCGATGCTATCGAAAGCTGCTGAGAGATCAAGGAGAATCAACAGTCACACTCCCCCTGTCTCTCTCCCAACAAAGGTCATCATACAGGGTGACCAGGGCTGTTTCCATGCCAAAACCAAGCCTGAAACCCGACTGAAATGGATCCAGGTAATCAGTCTCATCCAAGAGTGTCTGGAGCTGGCCTGCAACCACTCGTTCAAGGACCTTGCCCAGGAATGGAACATTTGCTACTGGCCTATAGTTATTAAGATTTTCTGGTCCAGGGAGGGTCTCTTCAGGAGTGTCCCCACTATCACCTCTTTCAGGCAGCCAGGGACCACCCCCTCTCACAGAGAGGCATTAATCACCTCCCTGGCCCAGCCAGCTGTTCCATCCCTGCTAGCTTTTATTAGCCAAGAAGGGCAAGGATCCAGCACAGAAGTGGTTGCACGAACCTGTCCAAGCACCTTGTCAACGTCCTCAAGCTGCACCAACTGAAACTCATCCAAGAAATTGGGACAAGGCTGTGCTCTGGATACCTTGCTTGATTCACCTGCTATAACACTGGAGTCTAAGTCCTGGCGGATGCTGAAGATTTTATCCTGGAAGTGCCTAGCAAATTCATTACAGCAGGCCTCAGATGGTTCTACCATGTCCCTGGTAGAACCATCTGAGTGTAATAGCCCCTGGACAACTCTGAAGAGCTCCGCTGGGCGGCAGATTAAAACAAAAACATCCTTAAAACATATTAAAACAAAACATCTTTAAAAAAAAGGTTTAAAAAGATCTTAAAAAGCAACTCTAACACACACAAAGACTGGGATAAGTTCTCTACTTAAAATGCTTGTTGAAAGAGGAAGGTCTTCAGTATGCGCTGAAAAGATAACAGAGATGGCGCCTGTCTAATATTTAAGGGGAGGGAATTCCAAAGGGTAGGTGCCACTACACTAAAGGTCCACTTCCTATGTTGTGAGGAATGGAGCTTGTGATAAGATGGTATCTGCAGGAGGCCCTCACCTGCAGAGTGTAGTGATCTGCTGGGTATATAAGGGATATGACAATCTTTCAGGTATCCTGGTCCCAAGCTGTATAGGGCTGTGTACACCAAAATTAGGCCAGTGAATTTAACCTGGTAGCTAAAAGGTGAAAATGGAAATGGACTGCCTTCAAGTTGATCCTGACTCATGGCTAGGGTTTTCATGGTAAGCGGTATTCAGAGGGAGTTTACCATTGCCTCCCTCTGAGGCTAGTCCTCCTCAGCTGGCTAGGTCCTGCTCTGCTTGCCACAGCTGCACAAGCCAGCCCCTTTCTTGTCTGCACAAGCCAGCCCCTTCCTTGTCTGCAACTGCCAGCTGGGGGGCAACTGGGCTCCTTGGGACTATGCAGCTTGCCCACGGCTGCACCGGTGGCAGGGCCCGTAACCCCTGAGCCATTCACTGTGGGGGTGATCTTTAGCTGGCCCTTGACACCCAGGAGACACAAGCAGGTATTTGAACTCACAGACTCTGGACTCCCACCCAGGCTCTCCTCCCCACTGTGCTATACCAGCTGTCAGCTTATAGGTAGCCAGTGCAATTCTTTCAGCAGCGGGGTGACATGGTGGTGATACCCTGCCCCAGTGAGCAGTCTCACCACCTCATTTTGCACCAGTGGTAGCTTCTTGACCAGCCTCAAGGGTAGCCCCACATAGAGCACATTACAGTTATCCAGCCTGGAGGTTACCAGTGCATGGACAACAGTGGTCAGGGTATCCCAGTCCAGAAATGGCCACAACTGTCTTACAAGGCAAAACTGGTAAAAGGAACTCCTAGCTATTGAGGTCACCTGGGCCTGTAGTGACAAAGATGAATCCAGGAGAACCCCCAGACTATGGACCTGCTCTTTCAGAGGGAGTATGATCCCATCCAAAGCAGGCAACTGACCAATTATCTGAAATTGGGAACCACCAACCCACAGTGTCTGCGACTTGGTAGGATTCAGACTAGTCAAGGGTGTGCCCTGCCCTATGCATCGGGCTGGTGACAACTTGCGACAGCCTCATGGTCGTCATGGAGGCCATGAGGTCCTGAGCCGGAACACTATAGGCAGCTTCAGCATGGACATTGAAATCACCCAGGACTATTGTTCTGGGCTCCTCCAACACCACAGCCGAGATTACCTCCACCAGCTCGGTCAGAGAAGCTGCCAGACAGCAGGGTGGATGGTACACCAGCAACAACCCTAGTTTACTATCTCCTTGGCCTGACACCAGGTGGAGGCCCTCACAGCCAGCTCCAAGGCAGAGTGGTTTCCTGGTGACAGAGATGGAAGTTCTTTAGACCACAACAACTCCTCTCTGCTCCATCTCTGCAGCCTGTGCTAGGGTTGCACTAAATATCCAAGTGGGCAAAGCTCGGTCATATCTACTAGTCCCAGCTCTCCCACCCAGATCTTGGTAATTCACACCAAATTGACATCTTCATCCATGATCAAATCATGGATGAGTATGGTCTTATTGTGCACCGATCTGGCATTGAACAACAGCACACACAGGCCAGTGGGCACAGCAGATGAGCAATGAGGAATCCATCCATGAGAGGAGTGGGAGTGAGGAACAACTCGTAGATAGCCTTGCCTTCATCTTCTGTGGCGGTTCACTACCTCCTCATGACTATACCTTCCTCTACCCATGATCACTGGAATTGGGGTGGCATCACCCATGTCTCTCCTTGCTAAGACTCCTCCTAAACACCTGATATGGACCCAACAAGAGCCCACCAACAAAACCTGCCTGAACCAGTTATCCCAGTGGGCCTCCGAGAGAACTGGGAACAGTCAGACCCACTCAATATCTTTCACACAGGGTACATCTACTCCCCCCAATCTCACACCTAGGGAGAGCCAACCTTCTGCCAGACTCTCACTCAGAAGGCATCTGGTGACTTTCTCTTATCATTCTGTTCATTGACAGGCTCTCACCCTGCATTGGAACTATGCCATACGCCTTCCCCACTACCAATCTCCTCTAGATTGGTCTAAAAAATGGAAGGGGGTAGAGCATTTGTCCTCAGGACTTCCTAAGGGAATCCCCAAGGGGTAATTCCCTTTGGTGTTGCCCCTTCAGTGGTGACCCCGCCGGTGGTAGACCCACCGTCCATTATGCCACCTGACCCAGCCAGGAGCTGATGCAAGACCTCTAAGATTGAATGCAGCCTCACTCTTGATTCAAGGTCAGGCAGGGATTTCCAGCCCTTATAGCACTTACCAGGGACTTCAGCTGTCTCAAGAGAGAGCAACCCAGAGGGCTGAGCAAGGAAGCACCCAGATGCTTAGGTACTCACTCCCAGGGCAGGTCTTCTCCGGTCCCCCAGTGCTATAGCTGTTCCCAAGGACCCAAAGGGCAGCCAGGCCCCTGACCCAGCCAGAAGCTGATGCAAGAGGCTGCAAGATTAACTGCAGCCTTTCTCTGGAGTCTAGGGTAAGGTGTGCATTGAAATGTATGTATTAATGAAAATAACGTACAAAATGCATTATAGTAGGAAACATTGTGTTGCAAAATGTGTTTATGAGGCAAAATTGCATACAAAAATGGGTAAGGTGGCACTGAAATGCTGATGAATTTTCATTAGGATTATTTTTCTTCAGGGGGAGTATATCCCTGGCAAAACCTTCTGCAAACCTCCATCTCGATCAGCACTCTTTTCAGCCAACAGCAAATTTGTCTTATCTTGATTTAGATTCAGGTTTTGCCCATGAGCACTGTCACAATATACCTGTTTAAGGTTTTCGTGCCTACCATTGATTAGTAGACATAAATGAGATATAGACCTGTTGGACATCTGCATATTGGTGACACCTCATTCCAAACCTCTGGATGAACACTGGCAGTGGTTTTATATAGATACTAAAAGCATGGGAGACAGGCTGAAACTCTGTGGTATCTCAAAGTCCAATGGTCATAGGGTGGAACAGTAGTCCCCAAGGACTGGAGTTGTTGTAACATCATGTCTCCCAGCCCACTCTAGCAAGGCAGTCCAGAAGGATAACATGGTAAATGGCATCAAAGGCCACTGAGAGGTCATTATGCCCATCTCCAAGTGAACATCTACTCAAGGCAGTTTCAGTCCCATAGCATGCTGGAAACTGGATGGGAATGGGTCCAAATAATCAGCATCAATCAAAACTGCCGGTACTGTTTTGCTTAAGCTGGAATATTTATTTATTAAATATTTATCCCAGCCTTACTCCAAAAGGAGCCCATGATGGCAAAAAAACCCTCAGCAAGAACAATTTAAAGATTTTAATATATATATTTTTTAAACAAGCAAATCTACTTTGAAGTTAACTCCACTGAAACTAGGCCAATGTATAGTGCACATACAGTATTTTATTTAAAATATTTTTTACTGAGACCTTTACATATTTACTGAATATGGCACAGGGTTTTGTATATCCCTTACCAGGTCAAATATACCATGCATAGTTATCCAAAACTCTTTTTTAAAGGTATATTGTATGGGAGTGTGATTGTTCTATAACAATTCATCTGGAGTCAGTTGTAATGGAAGATGTTATAGTTAATTACTACTTACATTCACATTCAATGTATATTTCCCATTGCTTATCAAAAACTGGGGATTTTTTTATAGCTTTACAGAAAGAGACTTTAAAGAGCTAGGATAATACCATCAAATTGCAATGGAAATAGAATCTATCATGTTGAGAATGCAATATAGGATTTGCTTATATTTTGTGCAGATGCATTGAAACTGGGATAAACGATAAGAAAATCAGGAGCAGAACTGACACTTGTCAAGCTGAAATGTTGATTTTTACATATGATTTAGATTATTGAATGAGATATAGCCTGAAATACATATCTGATGGAATTGAAAGAATAATGTGTGGTAAGTGTTCAAAACAGTATCATTAAAGTCCTTTAAGATCTTTTTTTTTTAAAGTCTTCTACAAAGGGAAAAAAGATTTTTTGAATTTGCTCACAAGCTGTACAGTACTAAGACAAACACAACGTTAATGAATGTATACTGTCTGTTTCTGACCCTATATTATCATACAGTTTCTTTTTAACTGGTTATTTGCCAGTACACTTCTCTAAATGTACGTTTCTTTAGTTATGGACAGAATCATTCAAATCATACACCTCACTGATACAGCAATGAAAATGCATATATGGAATTGACTTCTGTACAGATTTGTTAGCTTCCTAGGCAACAGTGCATGCCTCCAGTGGACATTTGAGTCAGCATTTACATTGTAATTCAAAGAGGATACACAAAATGTCCCCTGCATTTGGACAAAAAGGTGTAAATAAGACAATACATTTCCACTCACATTGCAATTTGTTTGTTTGTATATTAGGATATGTCAATATACAATTCTTTTAAATAAATAAATATATTTATTTATTTATATAAATTATATAAATATATAATTATATCGTATGCTAATATACAGGTACGAGTAATGATGTGACTAATGACACAACTGGGTCAAAGCCAAAAGGAAGCCCAGAGGTTGATGTGCACAGATGTGAAAGGAGATCTCAGAGTTCTACGACATACACAATAGGAACATTGAATGTGAGAAACATGAACCAGAGAAAGTTAGAAATTGTCAAGCAAGAAATGGAGCATGCCAATATTACAACACTTGGCGTGAGTGAATTAAAATGGATGGGAATGGGACACTTTCAATAAGACAACTACAAAATATTTTATGCAGGAAATGATATATTAAGAAGAACCCCGCTCCACACCCGGGACTTACCGGGTTGCGGGGCGTAGTTTGCGGCCCGGGGATGAATCCCGAGCCTCCATCTTGTAAGAGGGCAAGTGTGCCGGACTGGCGTGATGTTGTCGCGGCGCGGTGCTAGAGTGGGTGGGGCGACCAAGCTTATTTAGGCTCGCGCCGGCTGCCCCCTCTCTCTCTTCAAATTTTGCGGCAGCAAAGCCCGCGCTTCTGGCATTGTGCGGGACGCCATTTTGGAGAGCGTGGTCACAGTAACGGGTGCCATTTTAAGGCACACGAGGCTCCGGCGTTGTGGGCCTTCCCCGAGGGGATCTTCCAGCTCAGGCCGGAAGGGCCTTGTTTGGCCATGCTCGCACCGCCAATCGGCTCTGTGGTGGCGGCAGCATGGGAGTGCCGTGTTCAGGCGCGGCGGTGCGGTGGGCCTTCATCGATGGACTTTTCGGCTACGCGGCAGCAGCAACAGCGGCGTGGCAGCACCACATTTCGGGTGCTGTGGCACCAAGTTTTAAGCACCCCCCATCAACAGGGTTTTTTGGGCCATAATTTCCCCCCTCAGGGTTTCATAGGAAGGCTGTTCGGCCTTGTGGAAGGCTGTGGTTGGGCCTGATTCTGGGAGGGAGGGGGCGGGTATGTGTTCCCCCCATACCAAGGCCTTTTCAGCGAGAGGCTGGTGGTCTGGCCCACAGAGGGAGGAGGCAGAAGCACCTTTACCCCCACTCACCCAGGCCTTCCTGGGGGTCAGTAGATGGACCCGATCCACATAGGATAAAATATGAGGCTTTTGGTCTTCAGGTTTGGCCTTCGAGCTGTTCAACCTTGAGCCTGAATATGGCACCTAAAAAGGGTCAAGGAGGGCCTAAAGGAAAAGGGAGGGCTCCCAGATCGGGCCAGGGGTCCTTCCCTCCTGGGGTCTCCGGGGCGGGGGATGGCGAACCACCATGGGCGGCTGTCCTGGCTCGCCTCGCGGCCCTGAAGGGATCTTTGTCCCAACGATCCCAACCCCCTCAGCCGGTTGCTGCTGTGGCAGGCAAGCCCCTGGCTAAGCGCCCTAGGGGGCAGGCTCGAGGGGCATCCAGTATGGGTTCTACTGCTGAAATAGTGCAGTCCTCTTCCGGGGCTAGCCAGTCCAATGCAGCCACAAGTCTGCCTTCATATGTTTCTAACCCGTCAACACTGGACTTAATTTTAGTTCGTCTGGATGCCCTTGAGGCGGGTCCCAGCAGGTCGGTAGGAGAGGCTCTCCCCCAGGACCGGCATGATACTACCACTCAGCAGTCGTCTCTGGATGCTGTGTCAGAAGGAAAATCAGGTGAGTACACCATGACTGGTTCACCAGGGCCAGGCCCTGCTTGGGGCTGGCCCCCATGGGGGTGCACATATTGGGGGCCTGGGCAGGTTTGGCCTTTCTCTCCTCCACATGGCACTGAGATTGACACCCAGGGAACACTTCCAGCTGCCGAGGCAGGCGACGTACAGCTCCTACACCCCTCATCGCTTGAGGCCTGAAACCATGTGTGGGCATCTTCTCAAACAGGAACCGCGGTTGAGGAAACCATTTCCTCCCAGCCCAATTCTTCATCAGGGGTTTCTGCAGCTCACCTGGGTGTTAGTGACCCCCTAGGGGATATTAAAGAGGGTGCCATCCCTTTTGGAGAGACTTCTGCTCCTTTAGGTTTCCATTTGCTTCCAGCAACTAAGGAAAAAATTTGGAATGGGGAATATATTGACTTGTTTTCCCTGTTGTACAGGGAGCCACTTAAGAGGGACAGGGAAAAAGGGGATGAGAAGGAAGTAGAGAGGCCCAAGAGGCACCGGATTGAGCGCACTTGGGCTAACTGGCTCCCCGCCTACTTTACGTACATAGGGGTGATCATGTAAAAACAGCCACAGCGAGGTTTGGTCCTGATTAAGTATCTGGATATTATCTACCGGGGCTATACGGAGTTCATGGGGTCGGCGTGGCTCTCTTACAATGAGGCTTTTCGTATGAGGGCGGCCTATGACGCATCCTTGCCATGGGACAGGAAGGAGGCTGAACTGTGGTTACAGTTCATGTCTCATTCAAGGCTGGTGGCTGGGGATAGGACTGATAGTGGCCACCTCATGGCTAGGCAACTGGCACCAGCTCCCTTCCGTGGGCCAGCGGGGCAGGGGGTTCAACCCCGCCTGCTCTGCTGGGAGTTTAGCTCCCGTGGCTTCTGTGGCAGGAACTCTTGCCAGTATAGGCATGAGTGTACACTCTGCGGTGGTCAACACGGACCCGCTGCCTGCCCTAGGAACTGGCCTTATCGAGGTGACAATAGGGACTTCCACGCACAATGGAAGCAAGGACCCCCGGGCGCAACTCAAGGAAAAGGGCCCCAGCCCAATCAAGTTACCAGAATTGCAACGTTTATTGAGTTTTTATCCTTCAGTTCATGAAGCTCGGTGCCTTTTAGAGGGCTTTTCAACTGGTTTTCGGATCCCTTATTCAGGGCCCCGGACTGCCTTCCGGTCTAGGAACCTGAGGTCTGTCTTGGGCATGGAACAGGTTGTTCTGGACAAGATTAACAAAGAAAGGGAAGCGGGCCGAGTTTTGGGCCCCTTCGCTTCCCCTCCCGTCATGTCTCTTAGGGTTTCGCCACTGGGCATTGTGCCTAAGAAGACACCGGGAGAGTTCCGCCTCATTCACCACCTCTCCTATCCGCATGGGGAGTCAGTTAACGATTTTATTCCACCTCACTTATGTTCGGTACGCTACACCTCTTTTGACTGTGCAGTGAGCATGGTTAGGAGTTGCAGTGTGGGTGCCCTCATGGGGAAGTGTGACATAAAATCTGCATTCCGCCTCCTCCCCATCCATCCTGGGGATTTTGATCTATTGGGGTTCGCTTTTGCGGATCACTATTATGTGGATCGTGCACTGCCCATGGGCTGCTCTATTTCATGCGCAGTATTCAAGCTTTTTAGCTCTTTCCTGGTGTGGGTGGTAAGGAGGCAGTCTGGATCACGTTCTGTGGTCCACTATATGTCAAGGGAACTTGGAGTCCCACTGGCGGGGGAAAAAATGGAAGGCCCGTCCCCTATTATCACATTCCTGGGGATCAAAATAGATACGTTGGCCCAGTCCTGTAGCCTCCCACTTGCCAAATTGCAGTTGCTGCGAAAGAAGATATCCTATGTTCGGGTTTTCAGGAGGGTAACCCTGCACACCCTGCTGGAGCTAGTGGGTTCGCTGAACTTTGCCTGCAGGGTGGTTGCACCGGGGCGTGCTTTCTTGAGACGAGTCTATGACGCTATGTCAGGTTTGTCCCATCCACATTATCACATCAGGCTTTTGGGTGCGCTCAAAGATGATCTGTCGGTCTGGGCTAAGTTCTTGCAGGAATTCAATGGCATTTCTTTTTGGAGGCGGGACCGCCTCCTGGAGGCCGAACTCCAGGTGCACTCTGACACCTCGGGGGTATTTGGTTTCGGTGTCATTCTTAATGACTCATGGAGCCATGGTAGCTGGCCACAGACCTGGGTCCAGGAGGGCTGGATTAGCGATTTGACTCTCCTGGAATTTTTTCCAATAGTGGTGGCAGTGCATCTTTGGCCGGACAGGCTGCGCGATTCAACAGTCCACTTTTGGTGTGACAACCTGTCCACGGTGCACGTTATTAACTCCTTGTCATCAAAGAACCCCCGAGTCATGCACCTAGTACGGGCCTTTGTTTTACAATGTCTCCAATTTAACATTCTGTTTCTGGCACGCCACGTCCCTGGTATTGATAACAGTATTGCTGATGCTCTGTCACAGAACCAGATGGAGAGATTTCGCCACCTGGCACCGTGGGCCAAGGCTCAGCCGGACGTGGTCCCACCAGATCTATGGGAGATTGGCAGCTTGACTCAGAGAGGGCGATAAGCTTGTCCATTGCGCCCAGTACTATGGCCAGCTACCAGAGAGCAGGTAGGGAACTATTGGCTTTCAGGGCAGAAAGGGGATACATACAGCAGTGGCCCATTCCAGTGGAACACCTCATAGAGTTTTGTGTGGAAGGCAGAAGGAAGGGCCTTGCCATCAAGACTATTAGAGGTAAGCTCTCTGGCCTGTCCTTTTTGGCCAAGTCACGCGGTTTGCAGGACTTTTCAGATGACTTCTGACTCCATAAGATGTTGGAAGGCTGGGCACGGGAACACCCCACCAATTCAGATTCTCGCTCCCCTATGCACTCAGAAATTTTATTAGGGCTCCTGATACAATTGGAGTATTTATGTTCCTCATCTTTTGAGGTACTGCTTTTTCATGCGGCCGCACTTACACTGTTCTTTGGAGCTTTTAGGATCAGTGAGGTGATGGCAGGGTCCAAGACTGACATCTCTTCCCGTGCCTTTTTGCTGTCCGACTTTAGTTGGAGGACAGGCCGCCCTGCAGTTGCGCTGGTCAAAGACTGATCAGCGCAGGAGGGGACGTATGGTTCTTCTTTCCCCCTCACAGCTGCATGAGATTTGCCCTGTGGCCGCATTGAAAATTTTTTTGGCAGTCCGGGGACAACAGCCTGGGTACTTGTTTATACATAAGGATGGCCAACCCCTTTCTAGATTTCAGTTTTGGGCGGTTACCAGGACAGCCCTTGGTAATATGGGACTGGACCCCAAGTTTTTTGGGACACACTCTTTCCGCATTGGAGCAGCATCTACGGCCGCCTGTTTGGGCTTCTCCCAAGAGAGGTTACAGTCCCTGAGCAGATGGCATTCTACGGCCTATAGGTCCTATATTCGACCTTTCTGAGGGGTTCAGAAAACCAGTTTGTGACTTATTTGTCACTCTTATGAGTTTCCATTGTTTGTTTTGACAGGCTGCTGGAAGGGAGACGAAAGAGTGCGCATCCTCATCTGCGGCCATAGTATGGTCTTTTGGGCAGGCCGCAGGGTGGCGAAGTCGCATTTTGGCACGCAGCTTGGGCTTAGCCAGTGGGCTACTGTACAATGGCTGGGCCGCCGTGGGATGCGTTGGGACGGGCTCCTTCCTACGCTTTTCCAGATGGCAGTGGTTTGGGATGCACCACAGTTTTTGGTCATTCACCTGGGGGGAAATGACCTTGGCATGCTGAAGGGCAGAGCCCTTATTGAGCAGGTGTCTGCTGACTTCCGGGCCATTATGCAGAGTTGGCCGGGGGTGCACTTGATTTGGTCTGATATTTTCCCCCGTAGACACTGGAATTGTATGGGTGACCCTAGGGGGATAAATAGGACCCAAAAAAAGTGAATAGGCAGCTCCGTCTTGCTCTATTGGACTCCGGTGGTTTTGTCATTCACCACCCTGAGATAAGGCGCAGTAGGGTAGAACTATATCAGCCAGATGGAGTTCATATGTCCGATGTAGGTAACGATATCATTTTAGAAGATCTGCAGAGGGGCATGAAGGACATCTTGTTTGGATGTGGGGTAAAGGGTGACTAAACAGAGGTTTGTCCCCTTTCTGTGGCGAGGAAGTGCAGGAAAGGTTAAAGGTGAATGGCAGCTAGGTGACACCTTTAGGCACCTTTGGAGGTGATAGGCAGTTCCGGAGGCCTGCAGCTCTGGGTTATACAGCCCGAGGGCAGGATACGGGTCACCTTTGGGGCCAACAGGTCTCATCCACTTGGTGTTTCAGGGCACCGGGAGGCGGTGACGCAGGTTGGCCTCCCTACGCAAAATTGGAGTGTGGTCGGGGCAAGGGGTTGACAGATTGGCACCCCCTTGCCCGGCAGGAGTTTGGGTCACCCCAATAGCTGCAAGCAGGCTTTGCCTGACTCATCAGTTGAATCCCGCACTTATGTTCCCCTCTGCAGGTTCATTATCATAATATGAATTTGGTTTAATAAAGTGGCCCGTTATTTAACCCATCATATTGTGTCTGCATCTTATTTCACCCCTGGGTCACAACCCCGCTCTGCACCCGGGACTTACTGGGTCGCGGGGCGTAGTTTGCGGCCCGGGGATGAATCCTGAGCCTCCATCTTGTAAGAGGGCAAGCGCGCCAGATTGGCGTGACGTCGTCACGGCACGCTGCTAGAGTGGGCGGGGCGACCGAGCTTATTTAGGCTCACGCCGGCTGCCCCTTCTCTCTCTTCAAATTTTTGCGGCACCCGCCCTACCCTCCCTCTGCTGCAGTGTGATTCATTTGGTCGTCTCTGGGGCCGACTAGGAATTTTTGGCCTGCCTGCGTTTTAGCCGGCAGGTTTCTTTTGCCTACTCCATACTGTGGTTAGTAGGGAGGGCATTCAGGGTTAGCACGGGTGTTCTTGTGGTTATTAGGTTGATTTGGCTGTTGAATTTAATATTTTAAATAAGGTCGCTTTATTGAGGAAGTGCGGGAAAGGTTAAATATGAAGGGCAGCTAGGTGACACCTTTAGGCACCTTTGGAGGTGATAGGCAGTTCCGGAGGCCTGCAGCTCCGGGTTATATGGCCCGAGGGCAGGATACAGGTCGCCTTTGGGGCCAACAGGTCTCATCCACTCGGAGTTTCACGGCACCATGGGGTGGTGATGCAGGTTGGCCTCCCTATGCACAATTGGAGTGTGGTCGGGGCAAGGGGTTGACAGATTGGCACCCCTTTGCCTGGCAGGTGTTTGGGTCGCCCCAATAGCTGCAAGCAGGCTTTGCCTGACTCATCAGTTGAATCCTGCAGTTATGTTCCCCTCTGCAGGTTCATTATCATAATATGAATATGGTTTAATAAAGTGGCCCGTTATTTAACCCATCATATTGTGTCTGCGTCTTATTTCACCCCTGGGTCACAAACAGGGTTGCTCTAATAGTGAGAAGTGATGTAGCAAAAGCAATTAGAAGCTATAATTCAAGGTCTGAGTGAGTGTTATCAATGAGACTTAATGGGAAACCTATCAACATAACCATCATCCAATTCTATGCTCCAATGGCAAACACAGAAGAAGAGGAATTGGAGAGATTTTACGCAGAAGTACAGAAAGAAATTGATCACACACCAAAACAGGATGCTCTGATAATCACGGGTGACTGGAATGCAAAAATAGGGAAAAGAGAAGTACTAGAAATTGTGGAAAAATGGGGCTTAGGAGATAGAAATGAAGCAAGAGAGAGATTCATTTAATTCTGTGAAGCCTTGTGGGCCATTTAAATTTTGCTTGCAAAACAATTGCTCCCAGAAGAGCATTTATCAGGCATCTGTGGGACAGTGCCCAAGGTCTTAGAGCTCCTCATAACAGAATCAGGGTCTCTGGTGTCATGAGAGCGGATCTGCGGGTTTGGTTGTCCTTTCTGGACCAGTTTAACGGTATTTGCTTTTGGAGGACTGAGTTACTTCTAGAGGCTGAGCTGCAGGTTCACTCTGATGCTGCCGAGGGCTTCAGCATGAGCATTTATTTCTGAGGATTCTGGTGTGCGGGGCACTGGCCTGAGGACTGGGTTGCTAGTGGCATCACTAAGGACTTGACATTTTTAGTGTTTTTTCCCATAGTGGTTGCAGTGCACATTTAGCCCCATTTTTTGGCAAATAGGTCAGTTAGGTTTTGGTGTGATAACCAGGCAAATTAGAGCCTTAGAGATGGCTGGTGCTCCAGTTGGAAGTTTTGGAACCCACTCTTTTCGTATTGGTGCAGCCTCTAGTGCAGCACTTTTGGGCCTTGAAGGCAGGCATATTCAGGCCATTGGGCATTGGAAGTCTGGAGTTTTTAAGAAGTATATCCAGCCTTTTAAATAGTTTTACTTGTGTAAGTTTTGAGGCTTTTTGCTGGGGTTCCATTTTTACTTTTATTTTGTCTTCACAGGTTTTGGCTGGAGTGGCCACAGTATCATTTTCTGGGCCCTTCACAGGGCTAGGGAGTCTGGCTTCGGTTTGCAGCTTGGCCTTAGTTTGATTGCTTGTATGCTTGGGCCAGCTGGCATGGCATGCTTTAGAGCCAGCTTCTCCTGGTCGTGCTTCAGCTGCTGCATGGTGGCTCCCTGCCTCCTGCCTTGTTGACCCACCTGGGTGAGAATGACTTGGGGGTGAGGAAGAGCTTGTCACTGCACTTCCAGGTGAAGGAAGAGTTTGCTTCAATCCAATCTCCCTTCCCAGGGGTTAGAATCATTTGATCTTATATTCTTCAGCACAGAGTGTGGAAGTACAGCACCCCCCCCAAGCAGATGGATGAAGCCAGGAGGAAGGTGAATGGTTCCTTGAGGCGGGCTTTGCTGGCTGGTGAGAGAGGTTTCATCCCCCATCCAGATATCAAACACTCTTTGCCACACCTGTACAGGGATGATGGAGTACACCTCTTTGATGAGGGGTACAACATCTTCCTTGAGGATCTGCAGCAGGGTATTAGACATCACCTTTGGCTCTGGTGGGGGGTGAGGTGACCTAAGCATGGTCTAGGTCCCCTATGTGGCTGGGTCAGTGCAGGATTAGGGAAAATGGGGATAAGTGGAAAAAAATTGGTAAGAACCTTGAGGCACCTTCTAGAAGGTGAAAGGGGGCTTCCTCAGACCTATCCATCAAAGCCTCAAGGTCAGATGCTGGGGGCAGGAGCCCTCCTTGAGGACTGCCCAGATCACAGACTCAATGCCTCAAGGCTGGAGGTGAGCGTGAGATGGACATGATTCCCTAGGCACAGTTAATGTGCGGGCAATGAAAGGCCAGGAATAGCTAGTTCACTACTCTGCAGCCTAGAGCCAAGGTTACTCACTCAAAAATCTAAGCTGCTGGAATTAAATTTTGTAGCATTCAGATTTATAGGGGCCCACACTGATGTTTTAAAATTATCTAGGTTCAATTGAGGTTGTAGATCTCAAATTGGACGATTGGCTTAATTCAGTTTTCAGTTTCTATCCAGCTTAACTGGCTTATTCCTTAAGAGGTAATTTGCTTTAATTGGTTTAATTTCATTCAATTCATTTAAATGCCATTAATTAAATGTTGCCCATTCTTAACCCATATGCTTGGTGTCTGCCTCATCATTTTGGATGGGTCTGGGTGCAAAGACGACTGTACATGTGGACATCACCAAATGGTCAATACAGGAATCAAATAAATTATATAATTGGAAGGAGAAGATGGAGACGTTCCATACTTTCTGCAAAAACAAGACCAGGAGCAGACTGCGATACAGATCATGAATTGGTAATATAAAAAATCAGAGTAAAACTAAAAAACAACAACAAAGCAATCATAATGCCAAAATACAATCTTAATAGCATCTTAATAACAATCTTAATAAAGAATTAAAGATCAAATAAGGAACAGATTTGAGGTTTTAAATCTAGTTGATAGAGAACCAGAAGAATTATGGAGTGAAGTCAGAGACATTATCAGGGAAGGATGCAAAAAGACATCACCTCTAATTAAAAAGAGAGAAAAATTTCAATGGATGACTGACAAAACTCTTAAAATGGTTAAAGAGAGAAGGAAAGTGAAAGCAAAAAGAGAGAGAAACATGATTAGAACCATAAATGCAATAATACAGCATTAGTACATAGGAACAAAGAGAACTACTACAATAATTATTGTACAGAAATAGAAGAGGATAATAAAAAAGGGAAGAGCTTTGCGGATACCATGGACTGCAAAAAAGACAAATAATTGGGTGTTAGAACAAATTAAACCAGAACTATCACTAGAAGCTAAAATGATGAAACTGAGGTTATCATACTTTGGACACATCATGAGAAGACATGATTCATTAGAAAAGATAATAATGCTGGGAAAAACAGAAGGGAGTAGAAAAAGAGGAAGGCCAAACAAGAGATGGATTGATTCCATCAAGGAAGCCACAGACCTGAACTTACAAGATCTGAACAGGGTGGTTCATGACAGATGCTCTTGGAGGTCACTGATTCATAGGGTCGCCATAAGTCATAGTTGACTTGGAGGCACATAACAACAACAATAAAAAAGGTAGAACAAGAGCCCTATTTCAAAAGATTAGAGAAATCAAAGGGAAATTCAAACCAAGAATAGGGATGTTGAATAATCAACAGGGGAACACACTGACTGACTGAGATAAAATAAAAGGAAGATGGAAGCAATACACTGAAGAATTATATAAAAGAGATGACAGATTCATTCAGGGAGGAGCCATATGATGAAGAACCAGGAATTTTAGAATGTGAGGTGAAAGCTGTGTGATGTCCCTGTATTTTAATATCTGTAGATATGGTAAGTGCGGGTTTATTAAGCGATATATGGTAAGTGACTGATTAAGAGGGAAGAGTACATGGGCTAGAATGCTGGAGAATGTTGGATGATGATTGGCTGAGTGTTTGAATGGCTGAAGGTATAAATGAGAGGATGACAGTTGAGTCTGGGGGAGAGTTGTTGAGGAGGTGGGTTGGTTGATGAGAGGGATTTTGGAGGAGTTGGTTGGCAGAGTTCTGAGGGAGGCTTGGATTGTATTTGGCTGATATTTAGGCAATATATATATGACCAGAAACATAAAGAGTGACACTATATGAAACCATATGCTTGTTAAACATACCTTATCTAATCTTGTTATTTCCTGGTGTTTATAAATAAATGTTCTATTGGTTTATCAAAAGCCTGATCCTTGGCTGGGGCTTTCACAGACCAGAAGGGTGGGCAGGGTATTTACCATGGCGGAGAAACAGTATCAAATGGTGGCACAGTGAAGAGATAGTGTATCATCAAGTATCCAGGGCAACCCAGGGCTGTATGCTTTATTGGCACAAAGATACAGGGGGGTTGTGGCCTGCAAGTGCACCCAGACACAAAGTAACAATAAGCCAGAAGGGAGACTAAGGCGAAGTCTCTAGCAGTATTGCTTACAGGGAGTGACTGGTGGTGCTGCCTAGAAGTGGGATCTTGTGAGATCTGTGCTAGGCTGAGCTAAAGAAAAATAAAAACTATGTTTCTCCCTGTTGGTAGCCACGGGTGGGAGCCTGACAGGTGGTGCCAGTGGGAGGAACATTACAAGCTGCTCTTAAAATACTTGGAAGAAACAAATCACCAGGAATAGATGGCAAACCAATAGAGTTGCTACAAGCTACTGAGATTGAATCTGTCTAAATTTTGACAAAGATTTGTCAAGAAATATGGAAAACTAAACAATGGCCCACAGACTGGAAGCATTCAATATACATCCCAATTCCAAAGAAAGGGGTTCCCAGGGAATGCAGTAATTATTGAACTATTGCCTTAAAATCCCATGCAAGTAAAGTAATACTCAAGATACTACATCAAAGGCTCTTACCATATATGGAGCCAGAAATGCCAGATGTCCAAACTGGATTTAGAAAAGGAAGAGGAACCAGAGATCGTATTACACACATACGTTGGATAATGGAATGGACCAAGGAATTTCAGAAGAAAATCACCCTGTATTTAATAGATTATAGGAAAGCCTTTGACTGTGTAGATCATGAAAAATTATGGAATGCTTTAGAAGAAATGGGGATGCCATAACCCCTTATTGTTCTGTTGCGAAACCTATACTCTGGACAAGAGGCTACTGTAAGGACATAACATGGAGAAACTGATTGGTTCCCAATCAGAAAGGGTGTGAGACAGAAATGTGGTGTTGGAAGAGAGCTTTGCGGATACCATGGACCACGAAAAAGACAAATAATTGGGTGTTAGAACAAATTAAACCAGAACTATCACTAGAATATAAAATGATGAAACTGAGGTTATCATACTTTGGACACATAATGAGAATACATGATTCACTAGAAAAGACAATAATGCTGGGAAAAACAGAATGGAGTAGGAAAAGAAGAGCAAACAAGAGATGGATTAATTCCATAAAGTAAGGCACAGACCTGAATTTACAAGATCTGAACAGGGTGGTTCATAACAGATGCTATTGGAGGTCGCTGATTCATAGGGTTGCCATAAGTCATAATTGACTTGAAGGCATGTAACAACAACAACAAATCTAACCTTAATCATTCCAGATTTTAACATGAGACAATGGATTTTGATTGTGTTCTTTGTTAACATACTGGATAAAAGAAAAGCATATTGAGGCAAAATTGTGAGTTTTGGGGATTCCATGAACAGTTTTCAGTTTGTGTGTCAGTTTTTCCATTAAGGCAATAAACCAAACTTTGTGATGCCAGTATTGTTTTGTGCAGGGCTGGCACCAGACATGCCTGGGCCCTTGGGCACTTGTGCACATATGCCTGCCATCAACCAAGATGGTGGTAGGGGCATCAGTTCCTGAAAGAAGCCTCCACCACCATCTTGGTTGATGGTAGCCCTGTGCACACAGCATCCGCAAGACAGGAGAGAGGTAGGTCGAGCATGTGAATGGGTGTGTGCCTGGAAGTTCCCTCCCTGTGATCTGCGGCAGAGACCCTGCCGTGGATCACTGCAGGGGAGCGATACTCTCCCACCTTAATGAGGGGCCTTTCAGAGGCCTCTCTGGGCCACAGAGGCCCTGGGCCAGGGCCCAACCTGGCTGCCCTTTGCAGCCAGCCCTGGTGTTGTGGCACCTTTTAAATCCTTCCAGTGTCTTGCTATTGTTAAATAAGCTGCCATAAGCAGAAGTCCAGTTAATGGTTTATACTCATTCATATCTGTATCTACAAAGAGACTGAGAAGCACCACCTATGGGGTCTATCCACGGGTCCAGACATGATCAATTGGATTTTATAGAGGACCAGATTCCAAAATGTCTGAACCCATGTATACGACCACCACATATGGTATAGTATGTACCCCACTCCATACAGCCCCTCTAGCGCTATCCAGACATTGCCAGATTTATTCAAGATAGCCATATCAGAGTAACATACCATCTATGTACCACCTTTAACATGGATTCACGTGATTAGAAACCGATTTTATTATAGGCCTTTGCCAATAAGTGCACCATACACCACTGTGTATGCACATATTGCAATCATTTTCTCATTGTATCTTGAGGCTCAATAAATCACAGCCTTCAAGTGATAACAACAGCAAATAAATTTGAGAAATGACACCTCTCTTGCTGTTTTTTGCAGCTATTATCAATTGTTCAAATGCTGTCAGGCGGCGAAGAGCTTGCTCTTTAATTTGCGCCCTTGATCGGAAATCATGTATTTGTCTCCACTGAATCCGTGTGAAATTCACATCTCCCAATGTAGTTCTAAAGGATTGCTCTGTTATTAATTGATAACTAATGAAGAAATCTTGAATATGAATGGTCACTAGTATTTCTACATAGGCAAATTTGTGTAACTTATTTTGGCCTTGACAGGTGTGTTTAGATGTCATACTGCAGGCTTCCAAGAGCATTCTTGGACACTTTTTTACGTGGCTAGTTGAACCTGATGGAGCATCTTGTTAAGAACAAATGTACAGTTATAAAATCAGACCTTTCTCATAAAATTCTGTTTTGACTGAGCGGTGGGTTCCCCTCCCCTCCACCAAAGCCCATTACATTACTTTTCTGCTTTGACTTGAGGCAATGTAACATAACATAACAGTTAAATTGTAGAAATGTGTTATGATTTTATTATGGTGTATTTGATTTTGTTAAAAAGATACATGCCTTGCCTGAAGAAATGAAAGAAAGAACGTCTATTAAAAAAGCTAATTACGAATATTTTTCAAATGTGTCTATGCAATTCTTAGAACTGCCCAGAGGCAGAGCTAATCTTTGCTTTGTGCTTGATGTAGGATTCTGCACAACTATTCTAACTTTTTTTTATAACTCAGAACATTTCTACAGGTGTGATGGATACATATGCTGGACTTTCACATGAACATAGCCACATCACATATGTTTTTATGGCAGTGCATTTTTTAACATGTGTGATTTTCCTTTGTGCCATTCGAAGACACTCTGGCCTTTGCCACTGATAAAAATTGGGAAAAGGCTTCTGAAGTTTCGCATGGGAAGGGGGACCTGTAACAAAATGTTGCAGTATGTTCAGAGTGTTCAGTGTTACACTTAGTTAACCATGCTCTCCTCCACAATTCTCCATTCCATTCTCCTTCTCACTCAGTTTTACATTCTCCCCCAAGAGTCAGATGGTATTCTGTGCCCTCTGAGCATAGTCAGTCATCATTAAGCTATTTTTGGGGTTCCTCTCTAGAGTTCTCCTTCACATGTTTTGCAATTCTGAAAACCTTGGGTTCCCCCACCCCTTAGCCTGCTGATACCTCCCTTTTATGCGTAGAGAGTGACAGTTTGGCTGCATAAACAACAGAACTCACAACTCCAGATTGGAACTCACACTTCCCACCTCTGTTTTTCTTTCTTTCTTTTCCTCCCATATTCAATCAACATGAATATGCTCACTCTTTCTTTGGCAATTTGAGGCTTTCCCGTTCCCCATTCTGTGTTTTGCCTCCCAGGTTTTTTTCAGAGGTGGGGAGGGGGTTGGACATACTGTTGCCCAATCCTTAGAACATTAGAATCTGTTTTCTGTCCCTGGGGACATCTTAACATAATTTCTTAAGAATTTCTTAAGAAATGGTCTATACAGATGAGATGATTTATTCTAAATCTAGGACTCTTGTCATCTGAAACCCCCCACTTTTCAAGTTATTGGATTCTATTCCTTTTCCCACCCATCTGACATATTTTCCTACTCAATCTCTCAACATTCCATGCCACTGAGAGATTTTTGAGGGGGGGGGGGTTGGGGTCCCCCTTAGAGTTTTTTAAACAGCCATGGCTTTCCTCGAAGAACCCTGGGAACTGTAGTTTTTTAAGGGTGTGGAGAGTTGTTAGAAGACTCCTGTTCTCACAGAATTACAATTCTCATAGTGGTTTATCAGTCAGTCCCCTTTCCCAGGAAACTCTGGAACTGTAGCTCTGTAAGGTGATCAGTGATCTCTTAACAACTGTCAGCATCTTAACAAATGCAAGTTCCCAAGATGATTTGGGGGAAACCATGCTTGTTTAAAGTGGTATGATACTGCTTTAAATGTGTAGCGCAGATGGGGCCTCAGTATGAACCAGGAAGTGACTTATTCATACAATTATGGTTCCTTCTCCCCTTTACATTTGTACAGTGTCAAAGCCCCACAACCCCACAAAGATCTTTTCTCCTTTGATGGCTTTGGTTGCGAGTTAGGTACTTGTAGCATGGAACGGTATCTTCAGATGGATTATAGCTTCAGTTACATAGACTCCATGCATCTGTTCCAGTCAACAGATAAATCTGGGAGTTAGATCCACCATTCTGCCACTGATAGCTATACATCCCCATAGTTGTGGTGAAGCTAGAACTGACCACAGCACAGGATTCCATGCCATACCCATACTACCTAAATAATGCATATTTTAAGGGTATGGCCTTTAGCAACTGCAGTTTCCTGGCATTTTGGGGCTTGAGTGAACAAAGAAACCCCTTTTAAAAAAACCAAGATTTTTTTGTTAACTGAAAGTATATATGTAAAAGAAGATTCTTTAAAAATATATGCATTTAATTAACTATAACTGTTTTTAGAATGTTTTTGCCTGTTTTCAGCATGTTTTGTTGTTAAATTGTTTTGTTGATGTCTTTGCCACCCTGGGGTCCTTCAGGAAGAAGGCAGGGATATACATTCAATTAATAATAATAATAATAATAACAACAACAATAATCCCGTTGCAAGCCAGTAGCCACCCCCTGCCAATGCCCACACTCACTTATCATTATAGTCTCCCCTAACAGCTGTCAGGGGATTTTGTACCACTCAGTTATTATAGGGCTGTTTGAGGATTTTGCCTCCCCCAAGGGTTTTTTTCCTACAGACTTTTTTTTTCTGGTACATGCCTTGGGGTTACACTGAGTCTGCCAATACCTCCCTCTTGATGATGGTGCAGTTACAGAAGCATAGGCATTCAGAACAGTAGGATAGGTATTAGTAGAGGTGTTTAATACTTGTTTGAAACACCTCTGCAAAGTATTTTTTATCATTTTTGCCTGAATCCAAAAAATAATCCTCTGTCATTTCTGTCAAATTTGAAGGTGTAAGCATGATGGGAATGGATTAAATGGCTTCTAGGATAAGCCAGGGAAGTAACCAGGGATGGGGTTCGGTAGCTGGTTCCTATCCATTTGAATTCTGACAATCCAGCTTTTTTGTTTGTTTGTGCACACAATTGCTGATTTGTGGGGGGTGGGGTGCGGTGGGAAAAAATGTAATGCTAATGAAAATTCTAATGAAAATGCTTATGGTGTAGGCACTTGTTCCACTGAATTAAGTTAAGAATGCATCAACTTAGAGGAAAGTTGATTATGAAGACAATAACGTAAAATTCAGCGCTTATTATTATTATTTTTTAAAAACCATGCCGATGAAAGCTGGAACCCACCACAAGAAATCCATGTTGGTCTGAAAACAATGCAGATTGTCAGATTATGCCAAAATCAGGTAGTAAATCCAATTTAGTGAATATTATCCCCCCATCCCTAGAATGCATCAAAGATTTATTGCCTACATCCATGCTACATAGAGCTGTTTGGGGATGATAGGGATTTCCACACACACACACTTTCTCCCAATACCCTCATTATATGGCTGTGTCACTCTTCCTATTGCTACCAAAGAGACTGGTTAGTCCTCTCTCCTTTTCTGGGGAACAGAATCTTGGGGAGGTGAGAGGCTAGAGTGGTAATTTTTCCAGCTTGATTTGTTTTGTGGCAGCACCCATTGTGAAAATTTACATTTCAGACTCAGTGAACCATTTAAAAATGGGAATAAGAGGGAGCTATCTCACAGAAGCTGGTTGAAAGTGTGAAAACTAATAAAAGTTTGCAGTATTTAAAAAAACACAAAACAAAACAACCTTTGCTGTATCATTTTCAGTGCCAGCTAAAACCTTTTTATCACACCTACCCAGGCATGCAATTTTACCATGTAATTTTACTACCTACAGTTGCATTAAAATTGCTGTTTTTTAAAAATAAAATTATAAAATTGTATGTCAATACGTTTTAAATTTTTGCTTTTTTCAGTATTTTAATGAATAGCTTAGGGTTTTTTTTAAAACTGCTAAGAGATTTTCTGTTGAGTAAGTGATGTATAAATTTTGTCAAATACATAAATAAATAAATAAATAAATAAATAAATAACAACATCATCAACATTTGTATCCTGCCCTTTGTGCAAGCAGCATAGAAGGAATCTCCTTACCTCTCATTGATTTTATCTTTATGACAACTCTGAGGTAAATGAGGTAACTGGCTTGAATTTAGCCATGGACATTCATGGCAGAGTGGAAATTTGAACCAAGACTCCCCAATCCAGCATTCGCTGAGTAAAGAGAGGAAGCAAAATGAAAACCATCAAAGAATAAAATGCAGTGGGAAGGGTAATGACTAAGCAACATGCCAGATACTTCCATCTTCTTTTCTTTATAACACTGATAGCCCAAAGATGGACATAAATGCCACCTTGGGTCTCTGTGATGAAACAGAAATCTTTTTAAGGCATCACTGAAGATTGAAGCAAAAACATCCTTAATATATTATCAGTGAGGTGAAATATAAGACAGCCTTCAGCAAGGGATCTCACCCTTTAATGAAGCACTCTCTGAGACATTGTGCCATAGATATTAAAGGATTACATTTGGATAATTCTAGGTCAAGTAATAGTAGGGTACATACATCAGGGATGGGGAACCTGTGAACCTCCAGATTTGTTGGACTTCCACATCCAATGGCCTGGAATTATGGCAGCTGTAGTCCAGCAACATCTGGAAGACCACAGGTTCACCATTGACTTAAGTGAATCTAATATGCTGCAGGGCAGTATATAAATGTTTTAACACTTTAAACCAATCAATCAAATATAGTGCTGATATTCACAATCTTCAAATGGTCATTACGCCAAGGGGTTAAGTGTGTTTCATTATATATCACTGTATGGAGATGAATATCACACATCCATAGGTGTAAAATTATTTGCCATTGCCAAGTAATGCTGAACCTGTAAGTTGGAACAATGGCTACATTCAGGTCGGGCAAAGACAGCTCTCTAACACTATTTTAGGTCATGCTTTGTGGTATGTATGTGTATGCATAGCTATCCTGTCCTGAACTTGACAAGGAGACCACTGAGGCAAGGCAGCTAGGCAAGCTCCATGACACATTTTATGTTTTTATTTGATTGGAAGAAATAGCAGCTTGTAGGTGCAGTTACTGCAGCATCCTATATCTGGCAAGGCAGGCACAGGTTTCTGGCTCTGCTAGTATTTGAGGCAAATGTCCCCACACTCCTTTTCTCTTATGACAGACAGCATAATGTTGCATCAGATACAATGCCCCCAAGGCTCTTTGGATTTCTGGGGGGAGGGGACAGGACCTGCTGGATTCACCAGTGGCATGCACTTTTATTGTTCTCTCATGTTAGCTGTTCAGTGTTATGCTGCTGTATATTTGCAATGTGGCAGAAATATGAAGACTCATGAAGATTATGGAAATACATTTGAATTATGTAGTAGTAGCTGTTCAAATTCCTATTCATAATGCTACATTAAAATTGATTTTGAATAAAATGGCTATGGGTTGTTTAAAGCAAAACAACAAAAAGCCTTTTAAAAATGCCATGTGAATGATCACAAATTCAAATTAAAAAAGCTTAGGATTCAATATGAAAAAGGAAATGTATTTATTTTAATGTGTGCATGTGTTTATTTCAATGCCTGCACCATTGCACTTTCAAATAAACTACATTCAATTTGCCTAGATGTAAGATTTGAGATTGAAATAAATGCTGCATTGATGTACTTAATGGAAATTCTCTTAGGTGCCATGTACCATGTGCAGCATTCCAGTTAGTACTTACCATTCACCACTGGAATATTTAATGCAGAAAATCTGATATTCTAATTTCAACAATCAAAATTCTGACAAATATAATATCAATTGTAACAAATATTGCTGTTTAGTCAGTGTTATAAGTATGCTATGATATGGTGGGAGTACTCAGAATGTGGTACAACTGGCAATAGCCTTTCCATTTTTTTATTTACAAAAACAACAACTATGTTTCTAGACCACATGGTCATGGAGGTATGATCGAAGTGTGTGGGCAAAGCTTAGTTAAGTCTCAAAATCCAAAGGAATGGCTGCACAAGATGTTAGCAGTAAGGTTACCAGACCTCCGTTTTCCAGCTGGAGACTCTGGTTTTGGGGTGTCCTCTCTGGGTCTCTAGGTGACTCACCTTAATTGCCAGACTTTCAGCATTCATTTTTAAAAAATTAAGTTTCTAGGTGGTCTGGTTCCTAAGATATACACCAAAATGTCAGCTGCCCCCCCACTTCTTAGTTGCTCTAAGTTCTGTTCTAATCCCTGCCCTTTCAGATTTTCAGCCAATAAGAAATCAAGGTTGTGACTGACAAAGAATTATAGAGCCAAAAAAGTAGAGTCAAATTGAATTGTCTGTCTTCAAGTCGATTCTGACTTATGGTGACCCTGTGAACAGGGTTTTCATGGTAAGCGGTATTCAGAGGGGGTTTACCATTGCCTCTCTCTGAGGCTGAGAGGCAGCGAGTGGCCCAAGGCTCAGAAACATGCTTTTTCCTGCTTTTCTGAACATCTCACAGATTGAATAAGTAAGCTTTCAGTCTTTTTCAATTGTGTGTAGGAGTCAGACAGGTTTAAATTTTGAAGAGGGCAGTGTTTTGCAAACTTCCCAATCGAAGCTTTAATCCATTACTTGCTTTTCCATAGTAAACATACCCAGAGTAAACCCCATTGAATTCAATAGGGCTTCCTTTTGAATAGACGTGGTTAGGATTGTGCTGTAAATTGATGGGACTTTTGAGTGAACATAGCAAAGAATTGTGTTTGTGTATATCTTTCTCTCCCTCTCTAATCCTATTTTTAAAGCAATTAGGCAGGGCTTACTTAGCTATCACTGTTTATGTAGGAAATTATTACTGATTTTATTTTTTTAATGTTCTGCAATGATCAATTGGTTTTGATAATAAACTATTATATGGGGTGTATGTATTTTTACATCTCCTCTGTGTGTGTGTGTGGGGGGGTTCTTTCTAACAACCCTGTGAGGTAGGGTTGCAGTCTGGAAACCAAGGCAGCTCACAATAAGAAATAAGTCCCTTTAAAATCCAATAACTATAAAAACAAGTATAAACTGTTGCAAAACAGCTTAAAGTGGCATGATTTTGAAATTTAGGTTGCATGAATGAAGTTGCTTATCACTTGAGGTTGCAGTTCTGTCCCTGTTTGAGTAAGCCCCACTGAATACATTGGGACTTCCTTCTGAATAAATAAACATAGGATTGCACTATAAATATCTTTACATATATTTAAATAAATAATAAATATATTTGATAGTCATGCTTATACAAATTTCTTAATTTTTCATATTTTTGGTTTTTGATTAGGTATCCTGACTGGTTGTGAGATGCTTAGTTTCTGCCTTACTCGTAGGAATCTTGTTGTGGTTGGTATGATATTGCATTTAAGAAATCGTCACTGTCTTTTGTTCTTCTTTTTCTATTTCCATTTCATTTACCTTTATCCTCACTCCCTTACATCCATAGAAACAACAACAGTGGTTCCGTGCACTCCATTCAACCTTCTTAAACCCACTGATGATGCACCTTGTTATTTGTTTCTTGTCCAACAGTGGTAAAAGAGAATTCACATACTGGGCAGCGTGGCTGCAATTGTTGTTGTTCCCAAGCTGCTGCCTATGAAGGTAGACCAAATCATGTGTGCTTTCTCTCTGTCAATTATATTCACTGGAATTGGGTTGGTGATAAAGTGAGTTTATAGCAGCCCAGAGGGGAGACAGAAAAGGGTAGATAATCTTCTTATTCATTATTCAGATCTCTTTCTGAAGTGAAGGCTCAAATCTGTAAAGAAATTTGGATGTTAAAAGGTAGAGACAGGGCATTCCAGGCAGGGGGTTGCCAACCCTACTTGGATATAGAGACGTTTGCAGAGGATCCCTACTCAAGCTTTACCATTAACACAATCCAAACCATATCTACTGAGAAGTAAGTCCTATTGAGTTCTATGGGGCTGAGTCCCTTAGTAAGTGTATTTAGAGTTGCAGCTCTTCGGGGGCATCCATCTTTACTCCTGAGTGCTCCCATCTAACATCTCCACAACACTAGGGTCCTTTCTTCCTACAATTGCCTTCTGGTGACTGGCCTGGCCTGGCCTGAGGGCACTTGAACACTTTTTGCCAGAAGCGAGTTGGCTAGAATAAATGTTCCCTACCCAGTCTCCATCTTTTAGCTAAGATTTCTATCTTAATTTCCAATCAGATAAATGTTTTTGTATGAATTGTATGCGCCAAGCAACTGTGGTTGATGCTTAATGTATCATGCTTAATGACACCACTTGGACCCACTCCATGACATCACTTGGACCCACCCTGTAATATCACTTGGACCTGCCTTATGATGTCACTTGGACCTGCCCCATGATGTCACTTGGACCCGCCCCATGATGTCACTCAGGCCTGCCCCCAAAATCTCAGGGTTTGGGATGCTTCTGACCTGGCAACCCTAGTTAGCAGTCAGATAGTTGGGCTCATTTCTTGTGTCCCCCCCCCCGGACTAGTGTAAACAGTAAATAAAAAATGTAAAAATTGGCAGCCAACTTCCATGAAATCACACAAGTCACACAAATTTGCCTAGCTTTTGCCATGCATTCATGTCAAAGAATTAGGCTTTTTGTAGAATCTGGGTTTCCTTGGAACCAATTTTTTTTTCAGTGCAGGTACACACATTCCTTGGTGGACACTAGTAAATATGCTTCTGCATGACTGTGAATCCTTAATATTAACTGTAAGGAGAAATTGAGATCTTCAGATGCAACTTCCAAAATGCACTGGACCAAAGGTAATTCCATGACATTGTGTTTGTGTGTAGTGGTGGGGAAATGATGGTCACCACAAAAAATATGGAGAATATTTAGAGAGAGAAAATGCAACGTTTTTGCAGAAAACATTGTTCTGAGAAATTTCAGCTCAGCATCACTGGTGTTGCAATCTCCATATGATCAGGTCTATGATTTGAATGGTTACGATGGAGCAAAGGTTTTGTTTTTGCATTTGGAAAGCCTTTCCTTAGGGAAAGTATATAAAGTTTCAGTTGGCTCTTCATAACCACTGGTAATAAGGTCTATAGAAATTAAATAACTGAGGGAGAACAAGCAATTCTAACCTAGAAATATAACAGGGCTTCCAGCTAAGCATAAATGACAGTACATTTTTACATCTGGGTCAGGTATGGGGTGACACACAAACAAGAAGAAGATATTGGCCAGTATCCAGCAAAGTAGTTCTTTTGGTTGCACATGGGAACTTTCCCTTCTCTCCTCTCCCTACGCCCCCCAGCTGTTCTGGGGGTTCCTTACACTAATAGAACAATATAGTTGTTGTTGAATCTATTACCCATTGTTCACCAGAAGGTCTCAGCAGGGGTGTTACAACAATACAAAATACAATATACAAAATACAATATTAAAATACAAAATACAATATAAAAACAGTTTAAAACAAAAGCACAATTGCAGCCGAGGGTGAAGCTGCAGAAGCCATGAGAGATAAGGGCAACATTGCGCGTCGCGTTGAGATGATGCACGACGTGCTGAACGGAGGAGGCGGAGCCACAATGGGCTTATTTAAGCCCGCACCGCCTCCTGTGCCTTCCTCTTGGCTCGTGACGACGAAGAAGAGAAGACTGATGGCGTGGGATTTTAAACAATGGTTATTGAAAGGAATACAATCACTGAACATTAAATGACCTAACACAAGTGTCTGACATTTTGACACTTCTGTTTCTGTTTCTCTCCAGTCAGTTGCAAGCTTGTGCCTGTTGGATACCACCCATTCTCTCTCTTTTGGGAAAATTGTGCAATAGAAATGTTCCCTAAGGTACTTCTGCTGAGAAATCTGTAGTGGACTTGTCGACAATGCATGCCCCCCCCCCCATATAAACAAGGTGTTTGTAACAATGCTAGATTTTATCCCAGGATTGACATGGGAGTTGCAAAATGCAGCGTTTTAGAAAGAAATGATGAACCAAAGAGCTGAGGGGAATGCACCTGCCTGTGGAATTCACTCTTTCTTTAGAACATCAAGTCTAAAGGTTTATTCACCTTACCTTTTGATTCAATTGCTATCAAAATAAAATCAGCTGTACTATTCAGAGACAAGGGAAAAGTTCTTTCCCCATGCCAACACCCTGATCTCTTAATTTAATTCCCTCACCCTACCCCTGAGGGTCAGTTCTTGAATAAAATGTCATTCAATGTTTGATCGAAACAGGCCTCATTTTTCTTGTTAGTTGTTTCCTGCCTGCTGCCTCTCCTCCTCTTCTTACATACCCCTTACTTTTATATCCAAGTCAGGGCTTTCCTCAATGTTTTGGATGTGGATGAATGTCAGTATACATAACACATTCTTCTGTTGTGTAAGGTATGTGGCATATGATGGAAACTAATTAGGATCAATGTCAACAAACAGTTTTCCAACAATCGACATGGAAAATCCATGACAGAATAATAACTTACATTAGACAGCAATCTCTGAAGAGAAGAACATCTCTAGGCAGCCATTTTTGTATGCCTCAGTGGCATATGTATGCTTTTGAATGTTGTGGTTGATTTTCTTTCAATTGAGCACACATTAAAGCTTCCAGATTTAACACAGTTTATGTTTTGGTCTGAATGTGGAAAAGTGCCAGGGAAACATTACAAAACTAAATGGGCTCATGTCATGTGTGATATAAATCAAGTAAATCTGCTTTTCACCTGCATTGCCTGGATATTGTGCAGTTTATGTGAGTAATTTTTACAGTAAATTTTTACAGACATCTTTGACATGTATATATGTAGCCCTCTGAGCATCATTTCCTTATTTTCAATAGGCTTCAATTTTTCTTCATGCTAATATATGTACAGGTTATTTGTAAGTTGATTTGTACTTGCAATCTAAACTAGATTCTAAAAGGCAGCTTTTAGCCATGCCAAAGGCCTTCTGCTAGGTTAGCTCATAATATTTTTTACTTCTTTTCATTGAATAGCAGAACCCTAATCTATATGCCATATCACAAACCTCTGTGTAAACTCCTCTCGGATTCCAAAAGTGCCTTTCTGATAAGCATAAGAGCTGCTGTTCAAGAAAGCACAAGTCCCAAACCTCCTAGCTGCACAATTCTTTGGATATGCTTTAGCTCTTAAGTCCATTCAGGGAAAATAAGTTATCTAATCTGATCCAGTTTTATTTGATTATCTCTGAATGGCATATCAGACAATCTTGCTCATCCCACATTTTATAGCATTAATGTGTGCCATCCTTATCTGTCTGTCTTTCTCTTTTCCTCTCTCCTTCCTCCTCTCACTCCTTAATTTGTTCTAAAATCCATTCTCATCTATCTATTCGATCCATGACCCTGATTGTATTAATTTAAAACTAAATTGTTTAGGGTGATTTCTGTTGTTTACTTTCTACCGTAAATTAATTCTGTCACTAAATCTGCAGCTGTCCAGAAAGTGTTGCTCCTGGATGAGACATATAGAAATGCCACTTAGATTCCTCAAAAAGATAATTTCGATGACAACCTGATTAAGCTAGTATAAATCACTTTGCCTACTGAACATTGCCAGCTTAAGCTACTGCATACCTTTCCCTGCTACTTCACCATTATTTTCAATTAACTCAGAGAATGGACTTTTATCTCTTGGTGTATGCCTGCCTGTTTGCAGCATCTCAACCCCAATTGCCTTCTCTGTGCCAATTATTCTTTCCCATTAGCTATTAGCATTATCATAATTACTGAAAAACCCACCTGTTCTGCGAAGGTGAATCACTGCAGCTATAAATACTTCATCTCACTCTTCGCTCATGTGGCACTTTCTCCTCTGTATACTGTTGGTTCTGGCCTTTGGACTGCAATTTCTTTATATCAGAAAATGTAATTGTTGTTCAGCACCATCTTGTTCATAGGTTGATGTCATGATACACTTAAGAACATAGCAAACTTTATTTTAAAGTGTCTATTTGTCATGATCCAAACATTCTTGTCCTAACTTTTAAGCACTTAGGCTGGTATGTCACTTTTTCGCAGTCCATGGTATCCGCAAAGCTCTTCTCCAACACCACATTTCAAATGAGTTGATTATCTCTTATCCGCTTTTTTCACTGCAACTTTCACATCCATACATAGAGATCAGAAATGCCATGGTCTGAATGATCCTGACTTTAGTGTTCAGCGATACATCTTTGCATTTGAGGACCTTTTCTAGTTCTCTCACAGCTGCCGTCCCCAGTCCTAGCCTTCTTCTGATTTCTTTTTTTTCCATTAATTTTTATTCAAAGTTTCAAAAAAACAAAACAAAACAAAACAAAACAAAAAAACACAAATTAATAACTAATACAATAAAATAAAATTTTGACTTCCGATTTGTCGCAGATCAGTTATAGGTCTATAATATATAACAAGCCTGTCTCTTAATATATTACAAAATCACTTTCCTCCAGTAGTTATCTTAATTAATCATCAAATCTCATTAACATCACTTTATTCTTTCCGCAAAAAGTCAAAGAGAGGTTTCCAGTCCTTGAGAAATATATCCATCGATTTTTCTCCAAATAAACATATCGATTAATCCATCTCATCAAGTCTGCTAGGTCCAGTAATTTCAATAGCCATTCTTCCATTATCAGTGTTAATTCCATCTTCCATCTTCCATCCTTACATCCATAATAATCTTGCTGTCATAGTCATAGTCATATTATAAGAGTCTGATGGGAATTTCCTTCCTCACAAATATTTCCTTGCCATCAATTCTGAAAGTGTTACTGAAATGTTGTTGTAAAGTCATATCTCTGTTCCTCTTTTTTACGAAATGCACTAGCACATCTCTTGAGAGTTTTTCCATTGTCACATATCTATAATTAATTCTATAGATTTTCTCTATTTCAAGCTCCATCACATCATTCCAGTCCAGAAATTTTTTTGATACATTGATAGCTTTATCTCTGATATCTTCATCAATTTCTTCAGGGGCAACGCTGAATTCCAAACAATAATCTTTATCTCTAAGGTCCATAAACTCCAAATCTTTTTCCAGTTCCACATTTGCTATATCTGTTCCAATCTCCAGGACTTGCATCTTCCCTTTATTTTTTCTTTCTTTTTCTATTGCTTGTCTAGTTATATCTCTGATCTCATCAACCTCCACTCTCATAAAATCCCCTATTTCTTTCAGCTCCTGCTTCATTTTGCCAAATTCAATTTTCATCTCTTGTTTGCCATGTCTCAGTTTTTGTTTCATTATCTCAATCTCATCCATTATTTTCTGAAACATATTTACTTCCAGGGTCTCAGCCACTTTCTTACTTGTCATTTTTAAAACCAAGAAGAAGAAAAACCCTTCAATTTCCAATATAGCACTATTCCCAAGCAAAGAGCAATTTATTTCTTTTTCCAGCAACAAAGGAGTTAATATTCCAAACCTGATGACATCATAATGTAGACAGCACAAACTGCCTTATCTCTTATGTGTCCAAGAATGCAAAACAAATTTAGTTCACAGCATCCAAATAATTAGTGGCATATAGAACAAGCAGATTCGTCAAAATGAAGTAGACCAGAAAAAATAGTCCCAGACATAAAATACTCAAAAGTTCATATAAATCAAAAATTTTCTCCTCAGATCAGATGCCTCTCATCCGTTTGTATCTTTAAAATGCTCAATTCCAGGCCAGCTTTTTGCAATAAAAACAAGGATAAGCTATTTCGATTTGCTTCCGCCTTAATTCCGTGTATAAAAGAGAAAAGTTATAACTCACCCAGGGATTCTTTACTGCTGATCCTTTTAACAAATCTCTTTTACTGCAACAATTTAAGCCAAATGATAAGGATAGATAGAAGAATGCTTGCTTGTTATAATCTGTTTTTCTTTGAAGAAAAGAAAAACGTCTTGCTTAATCAGTTTGAGCTTGCTTGAAATTCCCTGGCTCTGTCTGACTTGCTGGCTGGTCCTTCGTTCATAGGGGATCCTAATGAATTCAAGTCCCCCAACAAACACAACGAAGCTTGTGGATGATCTCTTCCTTTCTCCCTTGCCTGGGAGAAAGTTTTTACCAGTCAAAAAACCTTTTGACTGGTTTTAAAACTGAAAAAGCTTCCTCTGAGACGAGAGCCCGTATCAGAGGCAGGCACAAGCGAAGCAATCCTTCCCAGAAGTCCCCCTTCTTCTGATTTCTTGACTATCGTCTCCATTTTGGTTAATGACAGTGCCGAGGTATTGATAATCCTTGACAAGTTCAAGGTCCTCATTGTCAACTTTAAAGTTACATAAATCTTCTGTTGTCATTACTTTAGACTTTTTGATGTTCAGTTGTAGTCCTGCTTTTGGCTTTCCTCTTCAACTTTCAACAGCATTCTTTTCAAATCATTACTGGTTTCTGCTAAGAGTATGGTATCATCTGCATATCTTAAATTATTGATGTTTCTCCCTCCAATTTTCACACCTCCTTCATCTTGGTCCAATCCTGCTTTCTGTATGATATGTTCTGCGTACTGATTAAATAAATAGGGTAATAAAATACACCCCTGCTTCACACCCTTTCCAATGGGGAACCAGTCAGTTTCTCCATATTCTGTCCTTACAGTAGCCTCTTGTCCAGAGTATAGGTTGCACATCAGGACAATCGGATGTTGTGGCACCCCCATTTCTTTGAAAGCATTCCATAGTTTTTCATGATCTACACAGTCAAAAGCTTTGCTGTAATCTATAAAGCACAGGGTGATTTTCTTCTGAAATTCCTTGGTCCATTCCATTATCCAACATATGTTTGTGATCTGATCTCTGGTGCCTCTTCCCTTTCTAGATCCAGCTTGGACGTCTGGCATTTCTCGCTCCATATCTGGTAAGAGCCTGTGTTGTAGAATCTTGAGGATTACTTTACTTGAGTGGGATATTATGGCAATAGTGTGATAATTACTGCATTCCCTGGGATCCTCTTTCTTTGGAATTGGGATGTATATGGAACGCTTTCCATCTGTGGACCATTGTTTAGTTTTCCATATTTGCTGACAGATTTTTGTCAAAATTTGGACAGATTCAGTCTCAGTAGCTTGTAGCAACTCTGTTGGTATGCCATCTATTCCTGGTGATTTGTTTCTTCCAAGTATTTTAAGAGCAGCTTTCACCTTGCATTCTAAAATTTCTGGTTCTTCATCATACAGTTCCTTGCTGAATGAATCTGTCATCCGGGCATCTCTTTTATAGAGTTCTTCAGTGTATTGCTTCCATCTTCCTTTTATTTCATCTCAGTCAGTCAGTGTGTTCCCCTGTTGATTATTCAATATCCCTACTCTTGGTTTAAATTTCCCTTTCATTTCTCTAATCTTTTGGAGTAGGTCTCTTGTTCTACCCTTTTTGTTGTCCTCTTCTATTTCTATACAGTAACTATTGTAATAGTTCTCTTTGTCCCCACGTTCTATTCACTGTATTGTTGCATTTAGGGTTCTGACCATGTTTCTATCACCTTTTGCTTTTGCTTTCCTTCTCTCTTTAACCATTTTAAGAGTTTCTTCAGTCATCCATTGAGGTCTTTCTCTCTTTTTAACTAGAGGTATTGTCTTTTTGCATTCTTCCCTGATAATGTCTCTGACTTTATTCCATAGTTCTTCTGGTTCTCTGTCAACTTAGTTTAAAGCCTCAAACCTGTTGCTTATTTGATCTTTATATGCTTCTGGGATGTTATTTAAATTGTATTTTGGGATTATGATTGCTTTGTTCTTCTTCTTTAGCTTTACTCTGATTTTCGATATGACCAGTTTATGATCTGTACCGCAGTTTTCTCCTGGTCTTGTTTTTGCAGAAAGTATAGAACTTCTCCATCTTCTGCTACCAATTATACAATCAATTTGATTCCTATATTGACCATTTGGTGATGTCCATGTGTACAGTCATCTTTTTGGTTGCTCAAAAAATATGTTTGCAAGAATCAAATTATTGGCTTCACAGAATTCAATAAGTCTTTCTCCTGTTTCATTTTTGTCTCCTATGCCATATTTCCCCACAATTCCTAGTTCTGCTCTGTTCCCTACTTTTGCATTCCAATCCCCCATGATTATCAGCACATCTTGTTTTGGTGTGAGATCAATTTCTTCCTGTACTTCGAATAGGATGGGTCCTAAAATATATGTATCTCAGGTGTCAAAGGAAGGGTAAAGAGCCGTGTCTTCAGCATATGATGAAAACTACACAATGAAGGTGCCAGCTGCACCTTTGTGGAAGGGTAAAGAGGCTGTCACAGATAAGACACCACAGATAGGACATGTACTTCATCTCACATTACCTCAAAAGCAATGCTTTACAAGGGATTTATTTCACACATTCAGCTGCCAATCATCAAGGGTACAGTAAGCACAGGGAAATCAAGCACATACTTGCATGTAGGAACCAGGACTACTCAACATGCTACTCAACAGATCAGCATTAATAAGATGCTTGAAGCCACTTGGCATAAAACATACCAGCATTCTTTATTTTAACCAAAGGTTACCCATTGATCTCAGAAAGTTGCATCAGTGATTTCCCTAATGTCCTTAAAAAAGCGAGCTATGTGGACCAGTAGCAGCTGAGGAAATAACAGCCATAAGGTTTGACATCTGGGCAGCCTACTTGGTTGCAAGAGTAATAAAGACCCTACTGTTCATCAGAGGTCCCACTGAGACCCCAAGTGAATTGAAGTTGCTAATCAAGCTTTGTTGGGTTTTTGGAGTATTTTGACATTTGTTTAACAGAAAGGTAAGAAGAGGATTGTGCAGAATATAATCAGAGGGAAGTCTATGGGTTGTTAGTGTAGATGCTCAACTTATTTGAGGACCCTAACTAGTCTTAGTTCTTTAAAAATATGTCAGTGATAGAGAAAATAAGCCCTTTACTATGTGGAATTTCTTCTTTTATATATTTAACATGTTTATATATTTGTTAAAGTATAGAACTGAAGGCAAACCATTTAGTTCTGCCCTCAGACATTTCATGATGCACTATATGAACTTATGCAATTACATCTCAAACTAACTTTTTAAATGATAGGGATGCTTAAAGCATGATTATAGCGTAGCCTAGAAGTGTTAGCAAGGTGTAGAAAAATGTAATTGTTTGTGACCATGCTGTGGTAATAAAAATTCTAGTAGTATGCTATTGCCTAAAAGAGATTTTTCATTACCTGCAATATTGACCCCTTTGATATAGATGGAAATATAGCTGCTGTCTACCATGCAAGTAGTATTTCATCTTTAATAGTAAATAACAAGAACATTCAAATATAAAATATGGTCATGGACATGCAGATTAACTAAAAGTACTGGATACATGAAATACTGGAAAGCTGTTGGTAATCACAAATTTTAATAAACTTTGAGTAAACTTGATATTAGTGGGATATATATATGGATAGATACTTTCCACTATATCCATCAATTCATCTCAGATGTAGGAAGACCAAGAAGTAAATCACCTGAGTTAAATAAGGTTATTGCTAAAATATAATGGACAAATTCTAAAGCCAACCAACTGTATAACCAAGAAGCAAAGCTTACAAACCAGTTCTAGCTGAAAAATTGCAACACAAAAGGTGATTTATAGTGCAAATAATTTTAAGAGGAAAATAGCATGAAATCTCATTGCAGGCTGGATCCCTCAGAGTGGAATGGTATTGGAGAACTGTGCTCAATCAGAAACATAAAGAACCTGAAAAGCTCTCAAAAATGTCTTCTTCAAAGAAAGAAAACAACAATTATACTCAGCACACAATGCTTGGAAGTCCATAAACTATTTGCCAAGGAAGTGCACGTCAGTGATAAGAATAGACATTTTGTTGTACTGAATACCAGCTCTATCAAGTAAGAGAATGAATAGTCCTGTAAGATTACACACCATGTAGAACAGCTTTAATATAATGTAACATTCCAGTTAAAGGCAATGCTATCAGGTCCAGTGAAATAAATACCTCTGAAAATAGTGTATATAGTTAGAGAAACACACAGTGGATTCCAGATGAGGAACAATTTGTTCAAATCCCAACTCTTACACAAATTACAGATCACATATAATTTGTATGAATCAAAATCCAGGTTGGGAGCATGGAAGAGTAATGGCCTATACCAGCTGCAACAAAGAACTACAGACCAAGTGTAACAGTGAATGGACACTGGGGCTTCCTTCCTTGGACAAAGTGCTCTTGGATTCTTGATGCAAGCAAACATCTATCCTGGACACATGTTTAACTTAATGTCTGGTAGTGCCACAGTCTGCTGCCATCCAACTTATGAGTGAGAGAGGAACTAGTTATTGCCTAGGTCAGTGTGGGCTAGGGATGGAAAGATCTGTCAATTTCAGTTCTCCACATTTCTGGAGCAATTCATGGGTTTTTTAAAAAGTCCATCATTAAAATTCTCCAACATTTTACTGTGAATTTCTCCTAACAAACACATTTTTGTAGGCAATTTTTACTAATGTACACATTTTTACAAGCAATTTCTTGCCATACAATGATGATGATGATGATGATGATGATGATTGATTGATTGATTGCATTTGTATACCGCCCCATAGCCGAAGCTCTCTGGACGGTTTACAGCAATCAAAAACATTAAAACAAATGTACAATTTAAAATACATATTTTAAAAACAATTTAAAACACAATTTTAAAATTTAAAACAATATAAAAACAATTTAAAACACATGCTAAAATGCCTGGGAGAAGAGGAAAGTCTTGACCTGGCACCGAAAAGATAACAGTGTTGGTGCCAGGCACACCTCGTCAGGAAGATCATTCCATAATTTGGGGGCCACCACTGAGAAGGCCCTCTCCCTTGTTGCCACCCTCCGAGCTTCCCTTGGAGTAGGCACCCGGAGGAGGGCCTTTGATCTTGACCGTAGTGTACAGGTGGGTTCGTATCGGGAGAGGCGTTCCATCAGGTATTGTGGTCCCAAGCCGTGTAAGGCTTTGTAGGTCAAAACCAGCAGTCTGGTCCCTGTTATCAATCTGGCCGCTGCATTTTGCACAAGCTGCAGTTTCCAAACCGTCTTCAAAGTCAGCCCCACGTAGAGTGCATTGCAGTAATCTAATTTGGAGGTTGCCAGAGCATGGACAACTGAAGCCAGGTTATCTCTGTCCAGATAGGGACATAGTTGGGCCACCAACCAAAGTTGGTAGAAGGCACTCCATGCCACCGAGGCTACTTGAGCCTCAAGTGAGAGATGGTTCTAGGACAACCCCGAAGCTACAAACCTGCTCCTTCAGGGGGAGTGCAACCCCATCCAGAACAGGTTGGACATCCACCATCTGGTCAGAAGAACCACCCAGTAGCAGCATCTCAGTCTTGTCTGGATTGAGCCTCAGTTTATTAGCCCTCATCCAGTCCATTGTTGCAGCCAGGCACCGGTTCAGCACATTAGTCACCCATCTGGCTGGTTATCCAGCCACTCTCGGCAATGTACAAAATAAAATGTACAAATACATTAAACATTAAAAATCTGAAGCCATAATAGTAACATTCATATTTGAATGTTATTTTCACTCATATAATGATTTTATGCACACTTTCCCCTAACATATGCATTTTTATAAACATTGTTTGGTTGGCAAACTGCATTGCAAAATTCAGATAAGTGTGAATTTTGAAGGATGGCTGTGTTTCATTTCCCTTATTGTTATGAAAAGTGCAAATTTGGTGGATTCAGCCTGAAATACAAACTGAATGAAATTTCTTTCCCATCCCTAGTATGGGCTGAAAAAAAAGCACTTTTGCTAAAATAATATGAATGCAGGCGGAATCTCTAAGGGAGGATCAGTAAATGGTCCAATGCCCACTGATTATCCCTTGCAAATGCTTTCCAAGCCACTTCTATCTCAGTCAGGCTTGCTTATGGTTCCAGAGCCTAGCTATTAAAGGCAGCTCAAGGGTTATTTGGAGTGGAGTGGTGGGCACAAATTATGGGCATGGAGTAGTGGCCATAAGTGATGGACAATGTTCATCCCAGCTTTCGTTGGACTGCTATGGAATCAACTAAGCTTCTTCTTTTTAAAAAAGCATCAAATAGGTCAGCTTATTTCCAGACCTATCTCCCTTTGAAAATAAGCCCTTCCCTCCATCCATTCACTGATCACACAAATGCACATACTTGCTGGATGAGCAAAAGAGTGATGCTCCACCTATGGCAAGACAGAGGCACTGTGGGTAGGTGGTTCCTGAGTCTGGATAATTGGTCAATCGCCAGCTTTCAATAGGGTCATACTCCCTCCGAAAGAGCAGATCTGTAGCCTAGGCGTTCTCCTGGATCAACCTTTGTCACTAGTGGCCCAGGTGGCCTTCCTTAGTGGCTAGGAGTGCCTTTTAAGAGCTTCAGCCTGACCACACTTGTTCATGTGCTGGTAATATCCGGGCTAGATTACTGTAATGTGCTCTATGTGGGGCTGCACTTGAGATTGATCCAAAAGCTGCGCTGGTGCAAAATGTGGCGGTGTGACTGTTTACTCAGACAGGATATCACCAAAATATTGCCCTACTACTGAAATAATTGCACTAACTGCCCATTAACTAGTGGGCTAAGTTCAAGATGCTAGTTTTGGTACACAAAGCCCTCTATAGCTTGGTCCAGGGTACCTGAAATATCATCTTAGCATAAGAAATAAGAGCCTGCTGGATCAAGCCAATGGCCCATCTAGTCCAGCATCCGCTTCTCACAGTAGCCAACCAGTTGCCTATGAGAAACTGGCAAGCAGGACCTGAGTTGAAAGAGCACTCTCTCCTCCTTGAAGTACTGCCTTTGCCTATGGAGGAAGAGCATAGCCTTCATGGCTAGTAGCCACTGATAGCCTTTTCCCCTACAAATTTGTCTAATCCTCTTTAAATCCATCTTGCTCCTTATTATACATCCATGAGAATGGCTGTTTATTATAGCCAGCATGGATTTTTTTACATTCCACAATGTTAAACTGAAAATACTTCCCATACCATTCTGATGCTTCCCATAAGCTCATTTCAAAACAAAACTTTACAAAACTTATAGTCCTGAACTCAGAAAAAATTACTTAAGAACCCTCTAAATTTTCACGGTCATACACAAAACAGTCAGAGAGAATCGAGAGTTCAAAGTGTAAAAAGAGAGAGAGAAATCCCAGAGCCCTTTTGGACTTTTTTTCTCTGTTAGTTCTCATAATCTGTTGAAATTCATTAAAAATCACCCATATTCACAGAGTACCTGTAATCCTATTACTGACTTTGCCCCATACTCTGACCTTCATCTTCTGCAGTTTAAAAGTTAAAAAATGTCTGGCTGATTGTTAATTAATTATTTTTTAAATTGCATTGAACTGAATGATAGTGTCGGGCATGCTCAGAAAGAACCAACTGTCAGTGTTCTAAAGCCAGACTCATGGTTGCTGGGCTTGCCTAATCAGGGGGCCACACCCACACTAGACTTTGATTTCATTTGAGACAGTCATGGCTTCCCCCAAAGAATCCTGGGATGTGTAGTTTGTAAAGGGTGCTGAAAGGAGTCACCTATTCCCTTGATAGAGCTCCAGTGGCCAGACTGGTTTAACAGTCAGCCACTGTGACTGAAGCTCTGTGAGGGGAACAGGGCATCTCCTAGCAACTCTCAGCACCCTTCACTAACTACACTTCCCAGGATTCTTTGAGAGAAGCCATGACTGCCCAAAGTGAAATAAAGGTCTGGTGTGGATGTCGCCAGGAACAGCTTTGGTTTAAATTTGGTGGGAGGCTACATGTGTCTGCTGTGGAATAAAAAGGTGGGGAAAATGCCCAAAAGCAATGATACTATTCACAATGTTTTCCTTTTGGAAAGGAAAGGGGGTTCCCCTCTACCCAGTGTCCACTGACCCAATCTACTCCGCTCCTCCTCCCCTCCCTGCAGCCCCCGGGTCAGTGTTGGACTTTGACCTCAGAGACCAGGGTTTGAATCCCCACACAGCCATGAAGCTGACTAGGTGACCTTGGGCCAGTCACTGCCTCTCAGCCTCACAGGAAGGCAATGGTAAAACCACTCTCAATACTGTTTATCATGAGAACCCTATTCATAGAGTCACCATAAGTCAAGATCGACTTGAAGGCAGTCCATTTCATTTTCAAACATATTGCACAGAAATAAATCCCATTGAACTCAAAAAGTATGCCAATGATCAAACCCACCCTCCCTTCTCCTGTCTCCTATCCCCTCCATCTTGCCCCTTCCCTCCCCCTTCCTTTGCCCCTCCATCCCCATCCACATCCCCTTCCAATACCCTCATTCCCCCTCCTCCCCCTCCCCTTCCTCCTCTCCATGGTCAGTTTTACTTATCTTAAGCATGATTGCATGGGAGTAAATACCATTGAAATCTATAAGCATGCAAATGATCAAACCTGCCCTCCCCTCCCCCTTCCCTTGCCCCCCTCCAATCAGCTCCTTCCCCCTTCCCCTCCTCCATGGTAAGTTTTGTCTATGCTAACCATGATTGCATAGGAGTAAATTCCATTGAAATCAATAAGCATGCAAATGATCAGACCTTCCTTTCCCCTCCTTCCCCTCTCTTCTCCTTTCCTGCTCCCCTCCCCTCTTCCTTCTTTCTCCTCCCCTGCGCACTCCAGCCCTCCCTCCCCCCGGTCAGTTTCACCTATCCTAAGCATGATTGCAGGGGAGTAAATCCCACAGAACTCAATAAGCATGCAAATGCTCAATCCATTCTCAGCAAACTTGCACAGGATCCCATTTCCTATCTCCCAGATTAAAAAGCTAATCCGCAAAAACCCTTGCGGTTTCAGAATGTACCTATAGCCCACAGATATTTCTATCAAACTTTAAAAAGCAGGGAAATTGGGCAGCTATAATGAATGCACCAGGGGAGCAGGAGACCTGACTTCCTCTCTGAGATATTGGACTGCCCTACAAATGTGTCAAAATGCAAACACAATTTGGGTTGGTCTTTCACAGTCCAATCCACTTCCTGTGTAGCTTGGAAGAATTTGGTAACATATGCCTCTGAGCATATGATGAGTGGTGACAACACCTGCAATCTGTCCAAATAATAGAAAGAAGACATGGGCTGTCCTGATCTTGTTTTAGCAGGGAGGAAGCAACATTATTAAGACAATTGATATAGTTCAGATGGTCACTTTAAATATGTCTGATTTACTTTGCAATTTTAGTGGTTTCCTATAGAAAATTATTTTCTTTTGTTTCTGTTTCTGTGAATATGTTTGCAAAATTTACACTAAAAAAACTCCATAAATAATTGTGGAATAATGGCACTGGCTATTCTGCAGAATAGTCTCCAGTGGACATCAGGAGTGTCTCATTTTACACAAGATAAAACAGTGGGAGGTGAAATATATTGTAGCAAAATTCTAGGTGTGTTCTATGTTTTTGATTGACCGTGCCCACCTTGCCTTAAATGAAGTGGTTTAAACATAGCAGGCTGAAAACATGCATCCTCTTTTTCCCAACAGCTAGAGTCATTGCTGAAGTAGCAACATATTGTAATCAGTTTGATTTTATATCAGACTGCCGTTTCAGATTCAACTGTTAATGCACCCAAAATAGAAATAGAACATAACCTCCAATTTGAAACACAAAAGGCTGTCTTCACCAACATATGACACTGACCAATAAAAAGTCTTTGAAATTAATAAAAATAAATTTGACACAGATTTCTAGGATGAATAATGAGGGAAATAAAATTTTATAGATTAGATTCTCTGTAGAAACATTAGTAACGCAGAAAAGAAGAACACCAACAAACATACAAAAATATAATTCTCCATCTTTGGAGATGGCAGGTGTTGCCACCACTTCCCATATGCTCAGAGGCACATGTTACCAAATTCTTCCAAGCTACACAGCAAGTGGATTGGAGTGTGAAAGACCAACCCAAATTGTGTTTGCATTTTGACCAATTTGTAGGGCAGTACAATATCTCAGAGAGGAGGTCAGGTCCCCTGCTCCCCTGGTTCCTTCACTATAGCTGCAATTTCCCTGCTTTTTAAAGTTTAGTAGACATATCTGTGCGCTATAGGTATGTTCTTGAACTGCAAGGGTTTTTGGCTATTAGCGAATATATCCAGTTGATCACTGTATTCTGCAGGTGAGGGCCTTCTGCACAGCATCTTATCAGGAGGTCCATTCCACACAACATAGGAAGCAAACCTTTAGTGTTGTGGCACCAACACTTTTGAATTTCCTCCCCTTAAATATTAGACAGGTATCATCTCTGTTTACTTTTCTGCAGCTATTGAAGATCTTTCTCTTTCAACAAGCCTTTTAAGTAGAGCCCTTATCCGAGTCTGCATCAGAATTGTTTTCATTTAAAAAAAATGTTTAAAAGATTTATTTTTAAAGATGTTTGAAATATGTTTTTAAAGACGTTTTGTTTTAGTGTTTTTGTTTCCACCCTGGGCTCTTTCTGGGAGGAAGTGTGGGATATAATAACAACAACAATAACAACACAAGGCAGTCTCTTCTCAAACAGGCATACACACACATGCACACCTCTCTAGTTGTGGTGACCCTCCTGCGCCAGCAAACAGGAGAAGGGGCATAGATCTTTATGGTGCAACATGTCAAGCTGCAAGTAGCCTGTGGGGAATATACTGGTGTTACAGTAGACCTCTGGAAAAACATCATTTGCTTGCTTGTGGCTTGGCATGCAGTTTAGTAAAACCAAGGGAATGTAGCTTGGAGCAGGAAAATACCTCCTCCCCTTCACTGTCCTCAGGTGCCAGGGTTTGTGGTCCACAGGGACAGAACACCAGCCTGGCAACTGGGGTGAGAGGAAAGGGAGGAAGAAGTAATAGAAGGCTTTGCTAAGCAAATCAAGTGCTCAGGGCCAAGCCTTCTATTAGGCAAAATGAGGCATTTGCCCCAAGTGGCAGGCCTGGGGGATAGTGAATTGGCAGCCCTGGGCCTACAGCTTGACTCTGCTGGCTAGTCCTGCTGCCACCCTGCCACCTCCCCACCCCACCCTCCATGTTCATTAACTGCCAGAGCAAACTGTGGTGGTGGAGGCACCGTCACAACCACCCCACACCAAATGTCTTGCTGTGAAGGAACAGCCCTTCCCTCGGTCCCTTCTATAACAAAGCAGGGAGGGAGGAGGTAGAGGTGGAAGGCCCTCCTGCTGCTGCTAAAGTAGAGGGGGAAAAAGGATAAAAAGTAAACCACCATGAAGAGGGGGAGGGGAGACAGAGGGGGGGATATGTAGAGGCGTGGCAGTGGCAGCACTGCCATGGCAGCTCAGGTGACACAATCTCTTGTGCCAGCTCCACAAGCAGGCTTGTAGCCGGGGGGGCAAATGGGGGCACATGATCTGAAAAAATGGCTACCCTTTACTCTTTTAAAGTACTCACTATACTCACAATCATAGTGACTGTTTTTCTTCTTTTTCTTGATTACTTCATGACAAAAGATGAAAACAGCCCTAGAGGAATAGAAATATTGCTATGTAACTACACTTAGCTAGCTAGATGGGTGGACACCTAAACTGTAACCAGGCCTAATTTCTGATATTCCCAATATGTGCAGCTCAGCATGAGATATTTTCAGAGTTTCTGGACAGAAAAATCATCGCAGCAACTAGTAAAAAAAGTTTCAATTGCTTTCCACAATTGCTTAGTTAGTCCTTTATATATCAGCCATTTAAAAAGCTTTCCCTTGATTGTCAAACAGGAAGTAACATTTAAAGGCCAGGAACAAGACTAGAAGGAGGGAGAGAATAAACAGACCCTATAGTATTTATTTTCTCTCTGCCCTTCCTTAAACTTGTAATATGAACAAGTTTGTTTTTCAGGTGGAATCTAAAACTGAGATACCTAATTAGGGATGGAAATATCTGTCAATTTTGCTTCTCTCAGTTTCTCATTTTTCTAATCTTATACTCAGTTCTTCCCATTTCTGCAGCAATTTGCATTTTTTTAAAAAAATCTCATGAAAATTCTCCAACATTTTATTATTTTATTTAGTGTGAAATCCTCCTAATAAACACATTTTGTAAGCAGTTTTAACAAAGGTACACATTTTTGCAAGCCATTTCTTGTTATCTAATACCATTTTGCATGTTATTTTCACTCATATATTCATTTTTATGCACACTTTCCCCTTATATACATTTTTGGAAATATTGTTTAGTAGGCAAACTGTATCACAAAATTCTAATAAATGTAAATTTATAAGCATGGCTGTGTTTCGGGTCTCATACTGTTTTGGAAAGTGCAAATTTGATAAATTCTGCTTAAAATGTGAGCTGTATCGAAATTCTCACCCATCCTTATACCTAATGCAGCAAAAAAAGCCAAGCTCAGGAGCTCATTGTCTTTACCAGTAGTGCAGTGGCAAATTCAGAAGTGCATGGTCCCGTCATGATAGTCACAGCCATGCCCCTTCCTCTTTTTTTGCTGCTGGCTTGAGAATGAGATCTTTGTTAGTGCCTTCTCACAGACATCCCAGGGAGCCAATAAGCACAAAAGAGGAGAGTGTAAGCTACTAAAAGAGTCTTCTCAGTGGTTGACTCACCTCCTTTCACTCTGATTGGCTCCAATCAGCAGAAAAGGACAAGGAAGCATGTTAGAGGACTCTTCTCAGTGGCTAAGACACTCTCCTTTCATGCTGAGTGGCTGAAAGGATGCTGGAGACATAGGGACCCTGCTGGGACCCTGTTCCTAAAAAAGTATGGGGACTAAGACCCCCTGAGACCCTGGACAACCACAGCACTGGCTTTACCAAAGTTGTTCAGTTCATGAAGAATCGGAACACAGGGACAGATGACAGATGACAGAGGACTGTAGCTATAGGCAAGGTCAAGCTTGTCTGGTATTTCTGGGAATCTCTCAAGAAAGGACAAGACAATTCAACAGATTAGACATCATTCATGTAAGCTAACACACTCTCTGGATGGAGGAGAAGGAGAAGGTCACTACCTTTACCTTCCTCTGGCCCACAAGTGAGGGGGGTTGGCTGGTGCTATGTGCCTCCCCCCTCGCTGGATCATCACCTTGTAGTGGTGAGTGGGCTTGCATGTTCCAATGAACCCTGTGAGCGATGCTGTTGGGAGTCATGTGCTCCCAGCAGGGTCACTCATGGTGGTAAGGTCAAGGGAGAGGAACCAGACAAAGAACAATGCAAGAAAGTCCTCAACGGCAGAACAGGTGAAGGATAACAATGTGTACATTACAACAGCTGTGAAGGTGGATGAAGGCTGCAGCAGATAAAAGACTTCCAATCATCGTGGTATCTATGCCATTGGATCAAAGCCTTTTTCTGTCAAGATTGTGTGTTGATCGTTGTGCACCGATCTCCCCACATAAAACAAATTCACGCACAGGCATCTTCCAACCAAACCAGACCAAACCAAAAGTCCCATGGTGATCGGTGAATGGTGACGGGGGCAGGACTGTGAAATCCAGAAGCCCTTAGTCATGGACCAGCACATGGGCTCAGTCGTCCTGGTTCAAGGACTGAGGCAGTTGAGTAGTTCGGCAGCTATATCCATGACTGAGCAGTCCTATTCAGGATCCACTCTGCTCATCCTGTATGGGGAGGGGGCTAGAAAAGGTGCCCTAAACATAGTCTGCCTCATCTCTCTCCCTGACTGGATTACCACGTCCACTGGGATCTCCACTTAGTGGTCGCAAAAGACAATTGAACTTTGGAACATGGAATATACGGACATTGCTGGACAATACAGATAGTGAATGTCCTGAACGCAGGACTGCCATCACTGCGAGGGAGTTGAGACATTTTAATATTGACATAGCAGCACTCCAAGAAACTCAAAGAGCAGGAGAAGGACAACTGAAGGAAGAAAAAGGAGGTTATACCTTTTTCTGGAAAGGACTGCTAGAACAAGAATGATGAATACATGGAGTAGGCTTTGCTATTAAAAATAACCTTGAGAAGCTCTTGTCAGAAGTTCCTATTGGCATTAATGAACAACTCTCAACTCTCTGGTTAAAACTTGCCAAAAGCCAGCAGGCAACTATTCTAGCGCCGATGCACCACCATTAGATGCTAATGAAGATATCAAGGAAAATTGATATCTTATCAGAGATACCTAAGGAGGATAAAATTATCCTCTTGGATGATTTCAGTGCAAGAGTTGGGCATGATTTCGATTTATGGCCAGAAACCATTGGGAAAGAAGGAGTTGGCAATAGAAACCTGAATGGCATTCTACTTCTGACTAAATGTGCAAAGCATAATCTTGTTATTACAAACACACTCTTTCAAAAGAAAAATAACGTCATGGAAGCACCCTCGGTCAAAAAACTGGCATCTCCTGGATTATGTGATTGTCTGTGCCAGAGATTGTCATGATGTACTCCTCACTAGGGCCATGATGAGCGCCGATGAGTGCTGGACAGGTCACTGATTAATTCAATCCACTATGGCTATTAATATTGTTCCTCAACGTAGAATCCAAGGAAGAAAACCAAGGCGTAAAATGAACATCCATGCCCTTCAAGATCCTATTAAGCGAGTCTGCTTTCAAACAACTCTCAAGAAACATCTACCGACAGAACTCCCTGAAAATGTCAAGGAACACTGGATTAAACTGAAGACATCCATTATGTGAACAAATTATTGGATACCAAACTAAGAAACATCAGGATTGGTTTGATGAGAATGATACTGAGATTGAACATATCATCGACAAGAAAATGGAAGCCTTCCAGATATGGCAGAAAGACATTAACTGTGCTGCTAAGGAAAAAAAACTATGCCAGTGCAAAGGCTGAGGTCCAAAGAAGAACTAGAGAACCTAAGAATGCCTGGTGGATAAAGAAAGCTCAAGAAATCCAGCACTTTGCAAATGCTCATGATGCACGGGGCTTTTTTAATGCCACAAAGGCCATCTATGGACCAACAAATCACCGTACAAATCCCTTACGTTCAATGAATGGTACGAAACTTCTTAAGGATAAAGAGTCTATTGCACTGTGTTGGAAATAGCATTACCATGACCTCCTTAATCTAAACTCTGTTGTGGCTGGTGAAGGCAGTAAAGCCAACAATCAAATGAAGAACAACAAAGCTAGTGGACCTGATGGGATTCCTGCTGAAGTCTTTAAAGAAGGTGGGCCTGAACTTACACAACAACTTCATAAAGCTCATCGAAAAAATCTGGATGAGGGAGGAGATCCTGGAAGACTTTAGGGATGCCATAATTATCATCCTTTTTAAGAAGGATGATAGAACAGACTGTGGAAACTATCGAGGTATCTCTCTTCTTGCTACCGCAGGTAAAATCCTTGCAAGGATCCTTGCAAATGACCTCTTACTGATCTCAGAGGATGTCCTCCCAAAATCTTAAAATGATTTCCGCCCTTCCAGGGGGACAGTGGACATGATCTTCACTGCATGACAGCTTCAAGAGAAATCCCGGGAGCAGAATCGACCTTTATATATGGTGTTTATTGATCTGACTAAGGCCTTTGATACTGTGAATCGGACCGCTTTCTGGACCATCCTTCTGAAAACTGGATGCCCTGATAAATTTGTGAATATTTTGCAACTCCTTCATGACAACATGACAGTGACAGTTTTGGATAACAATGGCTTTCAGAGTGATCCATTCAGAGTTGGATCAGGCGTAAAACAGGTATGCCTACCTTATTTGCTATCTTCATTGCTATGATTCTACACCTTATTGAGGGGAAACTTTCTACTGGTGTGGAAATCATATATTGAACAGATGGAAAGCTTTTTAATCTCAGTAGGCTGAAAGCAAAAAGGTAATGTCAACCTCTGTCATAGAACTTCAATATGCCGATGATAATGTAGTCTCCGCACATTCAGAGAAAGATCTTCAAACTATCCTAAATGTCTTTGCAGAAGCATATGGAAAGCTTGGGCTCTCACTTAATATTAAAAAAACCAAAGTGCTTCATCAACAGGTGCAAACTAGTCCCTCTGTAGCACCATCAATCCAGCTTAATGGTGTAACGCTGGAGAACATTGATCACTTCCTCTATCTTGGCAGCCATCTCTCTGTAAAAGCTGACATCGATGCTGAAATTCAACATCGCCTGAGCTCTGCGAGTGCCGCATTCTTCTGGATGAAGTGTAGAGTGTTCGAGGTTCAGGATATTCGCAGGGAGACCAGAATGCTTATTGACAAAGGCATTGTACTACTGACCTTACTGTACGCCTGTGAAACATGGACCATCTATATATGCCACTCTCAACTTCTTGAAGGATTCCACCAATGCTGCCTCCAGAAAATTCTGCAAATTACTTGGGAAGACAGACGGACTAATGTTAGCGTTTTGGAAGAAGCAAAGACTACCAGTGTTGAAACAATGATCCATCAACATCAACTTCACTGGACCGGCCATGTTGTCCAAATGCCTGATCACTGTCTTCCAAAGCAGCTACTTTACTCCCAACTTAAGCATGGGAAATGGAATATCGGTGGACAGCAAAAGAGGTTTAAAGATGTTGTTAAAGCGAATCTAAAAAAAAGTAACATGAACATCAAGAACTGGGAAGTCTTTGACCATGAACGTCCCAAATGGAGGTCAGCTAACAAAGGTGCTGTGGACTTTGAAGGAGCACGAATACAGGGTGAATGGGACAAATGAGCCAAGCGGAAGGCACGTCAAACAAATCCTCATCATGCCCATCTTCCATCTGGAAACCTATGTCCTCACTGTGGGAGGCTGTGTGGATCCAGAATTGGCCTCCACAATCACTTACGGGCACACTGTTAAAGATCTTATCTTGGAAGACACTCTTACTCGGCCACGAGTGATCACCAATGAATGTGCCTTTCCCCCCAAAATGCCCCACCTAGAAATGTGGCTGCCCCATTTAACAAGGAAGACTGGCTACAGGACTGTCTGCAAGTTCCTTACCTTTCAACAGATTGGGCTCTATGCTTCTTAACCCTTTAAAAACATAGATAATGGAGCCCTTTGAACATTACCCCAGCCATTCAGGAGCCAAACTGGGCCAAATTAGGCCCATTCGGACATATCCGGATCTCAGCTGAGTTGGGTTCTGACATCTACCGATTTGATGACCCAGAGAGACCCAGGGCTATCAGAGGGTGGGGCATCAGGCAGGCTTTCATGTCTGGGTTATTGTTTGAACCCCATACAGGTGAAGGTAATCACATGGGTCACATGGGTCTTTCCCACAGAATTGGCACTGATCTATTGATCCAGTATGAGAGGCACACACAGTCAGACCACCTTTATTATTAGGGTTGTATATACACCTTACATTTAAAGTACCGCACCAAAAAGAATCCTGAGAACTGTACTTTATCCCTCAAAGAGCTATAATTCCCACACCCCTAACAAACTATAGTTCCCAGAATTCTTGGGGGAGTGCTTTAAATATATGGTGTGCACACAGCCATGTTTCATGAAAATTGTAACAGCTATGCCGAAAATGCTCAGAAAAAGAAGAAAGAATCTCATACTTACGTAAAGTGCTGTTTAAATGATCCTGGTGTCATACTGGGATGACTCAGGGTAGTCAGTCCGGCTGGATCTGAGAGATGCAAACTCCATAATGACTCTTCAGTTCAGCTGCCTGTAATCTGTATCTGAAGTAGTGATGAGAATAGAACCTGATTTCTCTGCAGAGCATGGGCACAAGGTGAAACAGCACCAAAGATTTCAACATTGTCATTATTTCAAGCAAAATGGCTCAAAGTGACTGGAGTGATTATAGAAATATCTCTTAACTGTCAGCTACAGGCAAAATATTGGCAGGCACTCTTCACTGCTGAATGCTAAACTTAAAAGACACTCTGCATCTATTGACACTGGAGCTTTAATTATGACACAGAGCTATTGGCATTTTCTCTGCCGCTTGACAACTACAGAAAAAGTCCAGGCTAAAAAATAAAAATAAAAATAGACACAGCTTCATAGTCTTCATCAGACTGAGAGAAGCATTCCAAATCAGACATAAAAAAGTCTTCAAGGTTTATTTAATCCAGCTGAGACAGAATTATTGTATCTAAACTTGGAATGAGACAGAATGACTTACCTAGTTTTGTGTTTGTCTTCCTAAGGGTCCTCAAACACCGCCCATTTTTCATATTGTTGCACCCCTCCCCAATCTCCGAGCAGTGAGATTCCAGGGGTCCCTGCTTTTCCAGGGTTTGGTTTCCTTTGGGAAGAAGGTCAGCGGAGACTGTGGTGTCTTTATGAAATATGCTTTATTTATTTACACACATTCCAACCTGAGCTTAAGATGGAGCAGTTCAAGGCATCAGCAGTCCAATATCCAGCTTTCCCATCTGTGTTACAGGAGGCATCCTAAAGCCATGATGCAGAGAGACAGCCTGTCTGCCTGCCTCCAGTTCCCAGCCTTTCTTCTCCACAACTAAAAATACAAGCCTCTCCTAGCAGTCGGGGGGGGGAAGGCTCTCCTGAAGAGTTTCAATGACAAAATTGTCTTCCTGGCCCATTCACCAGTTGCTGGGCACCTGAAACACCCAATAGCAAACTGGCCACTCTATTAGCTTAACAAAAGAAACTCATCTGGCCAGCAGAGCCAGCCCCTCACCCCAAGGCACAGGATTCCAAATTAGAGGCTGGGAGGGGACTCACAGAGATCCTCCATTCCAACCCCCAAACTCACAACAATATGTTTATTTTGACACTTGTTGCAAAAGCTTTAACCAGTGATGGCTGGTGCTGGTAGGGTGCAAAGCAAAGAGACCAATACTAGGTGGAGCCCGTGAAGGCTGGTGGCTCCAGTGTCAGTGGGGCAGTGAATCTGCTCTGGGTTTTAGTCTTAACTTTCAGCACCTTGGACAGCTCACTGAAAGTTCAGACTAAAATCCAGAGTGGAGTCTACTGCCCCACTAAAATGGAGCCACCAGCCTCCACTGGGTGGGGGCAAAAGTAATGACATGCACAGCAACACCCTGACTGATTGTAAGTAAGAAGGGAAGCAGGTGGCTGCTGGCTGAGGGCACACTTGGTGGGACTTTGCCCCATTCACCCTAATAAACTGGACTCCACTGATTTTAACATTGTTCTTTTGTACTATTCATTCTTGTATTGCACTTTCTCTTGTATTGTTAACATTGTACTATTTTGTGACTTCTTTACCTATTAATCGTTACCACTCCATATAAGTGACTTCCCTTGGTTCTGTCCAAATAGGGAGGGAACTTGCAACCTTATCCTTTCTGACTTGCCCAGTAAAGATTATAATGTGGTCCATGATGTGTGGTCCATTTTACATGGGCATGTGCTTACTAGATCAGGAATCACCAACTATTTTAGGCATGTTGGTACATTTGGATATTTATTTGTTTGTTTGTTTGTTATTTGTGAGTGAGCACATGCTGTGATGTCACTGCCATAGTCACTTCTCACCTCCTCCCCCAGATCAGCCCTCCCCCAAAACTGATAAGAGTGGGAAACAGCACCACTCTTCCAACTTCCTCCTTCAGCTGCATGCATTTTTCAAGGGAGAAAAAGGCAGCTACTCACATCATGACGAAGAAGGCAGTGAGAGTGGGGGCTCAGAGACTTTGTGGATGCCAAGGGAGGACCTCAAAGTCATCAGAACAACCACGTGTGCCATGTTGGTGAGCCTTGAGATGTTTCAGTGTTCATGTAGTGCATGTAGATGTATTTGATGAACACTAATCATTAAAAGAACTTTAGACAATCCACCGAGGGCAATACTATCAAAGGCTCCTAGCCATAATGGTTATGTTCTACCTCTACGGTCGGAGGCAGTTCAGCAGCACCTGGAGACCTACATGTTTCCCATTCCTGATTTACATAGTTTGAATTCTTAACCTACCTATAGATTATGTAGTCTCAAGGATTTATTTTAACAAATATATACCTACATCTATAGATATAGGCAGGTAGGTAGACGGATCAAACTGAACGACACTGTTCCAGCTCGTCCTTTGGCTGTCTTGTTAGGGCAGGCTGCTGTTCTTGAGCAGCTATGGGATCCCTCCTAACCATGTGATCTCATAGAATGTGGTCCTTTTCAAAACAATGTGGGTGCAAAGGTATGTTAAAATTCTAACAATTTGAGTCTGCTTAACCTTTTCTTCATTTGAATCTGCTCAACCCCTTCACACACAGCAGACCAAGAACAAAATTGATATCTGGCATCTTAGATTACTTATATACTTACAGGAGTTTCTCTTGTGTCATATGGCATGATGTAAAAGGGTTAATTGATCAAATTCTGTAATGCCATATCATCTGATATACAATAATAAGGGTTTAGCATGAACTAGGTCATAAGTAGCATCAATCTGATAGATTTAGTCTATTATCCACAGGACACAGAAATGAACATTTCACAAAAGCACCATATAATTTAGAATAATCAGTAGTTTCTGCCCAGTAGACATCCTAGAATTTCTGCAATTTTCTCCTGGAGGAAAGCAAATATTATAATTGGTGGGAAAAACACCATAAATTTTGGAAAAGCTGTTGATGGTGTCAGGACTATTTTACACATTTGCATTCTGGAATTTCTTATTAGCCCTTTCATGAATGCATAGCTTACCTACAGCTAGAAACATTGACAGCTCAACATCTCTTTCATCATGCACAGCTCAAGGAAATGGAGTTACAATTAAGTGCTGTTAGTTACTATGCTGTGAAAGTATGAGGTCTGGTGGATCCAGATATTGGTACCCCAGTCACTTTTCTCATATACAGTGAATTGCAGTCCAAAGAGTGCCTAATAAGTGATGAGGTGATTTGTGAACTGGGCTCTTGACATATTCAAAAATCACTGAGGTGAATTACTTCTTGAATTGAGAGATAATTATATCACCACTCTACTCCTCAGAAACAACGGTAATCCTAAAACAGGAACAATTGCAATGGAGTATTATATTTTTCTAGATGCCCTGCACTCCAGTTAGCACATTCTAATTTAGAGCTTAAAAGGAAAACCACCCAAAGTATATAGCTTACAGTATTTCATTGTTAAGCTGGATGGTTCACAGTGAGACAGAACCCCAAGTATTTCCTTTGATTCAGCTTGTTGCCTCCTATGTTTTTTTTTATATTTCCATCAAATAAATAATCCAAACAAGATGAAATGAGTTGCTTAATTTCTTTAGGAAAGTCACTGAGCTTTAAGAAATTACTTTTGAAAGTATTTTGATACTTCACTGTATTAGCCTAGACAAGCTGGTTTGTCCACTGATTTCTTTCATCTACAAAAATTTACCGTATATTCCGGCGTATAAGATGACTTTTTAACCCAGGAAAATCTTCTCAAAAGTCGGGGGTCGTCTTATATGCCGGGTGTCGTCTTATAGGGTGGGTGCTGAAACTTCTGAGCCGGACTGGAGAATCTGCGGTCGCCGCATATTGTGGGGGGAGCTCAAAAACGGCCGCGGCCGCATCCCCACCGTATGCGGTGACCATATGAAAGCAAGCCAGCTGGCTGGGTGCTGGCCTCGAGCTGGGGGGTGACAGTCACCCCACCTCATGCGAAGGCAACCCTGTTGCTACCAAGCACCCCCAATACTATCGCCCCCAATACTAAGACTCACAGGTAGCTGCAGTCTCCGACAGCAGGGCGGGGTGCTGTAGAGAGTGCACCTCTGTCTCCTCGGGGGGGGGAGTCATTCGCTGTCCTCCCCAGGTCCGGCAAGCTTGTAGAGAAGGGCTCGCTCAGGCAAGGCAAGCGCGCACACTCCCGCGACTATCGCCTCCCTATTTTGACAAGGACGAGCCCAGCGCAAGCGAGCACCCGCCGGCCTGAGGCAAGGAGGCGGGAGGAGAGGGATGAGCACGGAGAAGGCCCTCTCCCTCCAAGACAGCACGGGCGCTGTGCCCTCCTTAAGCTGGCAGATTTCTTCCACTCCGTCTGACAAGGCGCATTCCCTCTCAGACCATCACAACACACGCGCGTGCACGCTTCCTTTAAATCAGGTTGTGATCCAGTAGTGTAACGTATTCCTTACCCCTGCAATAAACCATAGTTTAAACTAACTGCATTTTCTGATTTGGACATGATGGTATGCTTCCAATCTCCTATTCTAATGCATGCATCTCCTATTCTGATTAGGGAGAGAGTGGGAAAGGCTAAGCACCTGATCCTGAGACTGAAGCAAGTTCATGTGCATGGCACTAAACTATGGTTTAGCATTCTGTCAGATGCAGGCACAGAGTTTTCTTAAACAGCTGGATGGGTATCACACTGAATTGTACAAGCCCCACACACCCCAGTTTAGAACTCCAACAGAGATATTGATGGGGGGGAATACTGCCTTACTCACACTAGGGCTGTAAATATAATGGTAAAGGGTCATGCCAATGTAGAAATTGCAAGCCAACTAGCTAATGTATTGCCAGACTACACATGAAAGGCTGGCACAGCAATTCCATTCAAAATTATTATTATTATTACTATTATTATTATTATACACATGCTTTATCTAGTTGTAATCCTGACAATAGCCTTGGGGGAAAAATCAGTATCTGATACTGAAGAGGGGAAGTTGGGTTAATGACACTGAGAGATCTATTTAAGGCTACCTAGCAAGTTCAGACTAGGGATGTAGCAGAAATTTGCTTTTGTTTGCATTTTAATGAGAAACTACCTAGTTCACATTTGCTGAACCACTATGCGAACTAAAACACACCTATCCTTTGAAATTCGCACCACGCTGAATTTTGTGATGCATTCTCCAACCAAATAACATGTAGAAAAAATACATGGCACCTGCCCTTTGGAATTTTCTCCCCTTAAATATTAGACAGGTGCCGTCTCTGTTGTCTGTTTGGCACCTACTGAAGACCTTCTTCTTTCAACAAGCTTGTTAAGTAGAGATCTTTATTCCAGTTTGCATCTAGAATTGCTTTTAAGATGTTTTGTTATTAAGATGTTGTTTATCACTTATTGTTTGCCATCCTGTGCTCCTTTTGAGAGGAAGGACAGTGTATAAATTTTAAAATTAATTAATAAATAAGCATATATTAGGGCAGGGGTCACTAACCTTTTAGACTAGAGGGTACATTTCAAATTTTGAGAGAGTGCTGGGGGCACCAGTCACCTCCAGGTGTTGCTGGGCCACAACTCTGACGATCTCTGTCCATTGGCCATGCTGGCTGGGGCTGTTGAGAAACAGCATAGTACAAAATCAGAAAGTAGTCATAGTGAAGCGTTCTCCCATAATTGTATTTCCATACTAGAAAAGACTTGACCTGTTGAATTTCTGCCTGCCATACAGCTGTTAAAGGCACAAGAGCCCTGTTTTCCGCCAATGCCAACCCTAAAACAAAGCCTAGGCTGCCACCTTGTACCACTTACCTGGAGGTAAGCCCCATTAAACACAAAGATACTTACTTCATAGACATGCATACCATTGTACTGTAAGTTAACTATACTGTGAATTCTTAATGAGTTCCTTCGGCTTTAGCTCCTCCTCTTTAGCCTCTTAGGTTTTCACATGAGAGGGAGGGGGAATATTTTTTAACTAGTGTAGTACTAAGTGTACTACTACTAAGTGTAGTGTGCACACTTATTGTGTAGTAGTATTTGCAGAAAATAATGTCTAGGCATTACCAGATCTCAGATGAACACAGCAGAGGAAAGATGCATTATGGCTGCTAGAAAAAAAGGAAGGGCAAACTATGGTGATTCCAAGGGCTAAGAAAAAAGACAGAAGAAGGAAAAGTTCACTAAAACGGAGGGAAATACAGCAGCTCTTTAGGACCCCATGGATTCCTTTTGCCTGAGGCCCAAATAACTCACATATCATTCACAGCTCTCACTTCACTCCTTGGCTAATAACGCTGACAGTCAGGAGCGACCAGGCTGGCTCATTTCACTGAAATTTACAACAGTAACTGCACATTTTGCTCCATAACATTCTTTCTAGAAGGGTTACAGACTTAACTTTTTTTAAAAAAAAAAATAAGGCTCAGATTCTGGGCTACCTGCTGGGGTCACCATGGCACTCATGGGCGATGGATTGGTGACCCCTGTATTAGGGGGAAATGTGGATAAAAGAACATAAGCAGTGAAAATAACACAAAAATTGAATTACATTAGGGAAAATTACTCACAAAAATGTGTCAAAGCTACATACAAAGATATGTTTGTTAGGAGAAATTCACAGTACAATGCCAATGCTCTTTCATTTTTTTTAAAAAAAAATTCAAATTGCTGCAGAAATGTGCAGAACTGAATTTGAGATAATAAAAATGGGAAATTTAGAGAACTGAAATTGTAGATTCATTCATCCCTATTCATGGCTGAGACAATATCTGAACTTCGAACTTCCTGTTCAGTAGAGATGACAATACTGCCATCTGAAATCTCAGTAAACACTGAATGAACAGAGGCTGGCAGTTCCAGAGAAAATGGCTAGTGTGGAAACAACCTATTGTACATGTCAAATTCTATATTGTTTTGTTTTTATTTGTTGCAAATAGTTAAGATGTTCCATCCAGAGTCATTATAAAGGAAATGATAATTTTATAGTATGGGGTGGCTGAAGGGGGGGACAACAACACGACATTTCTATCTCTTGTTTTTCTCCTCAAGGAAAAAGCACATTCTAGTGTTCATCAAAAGTGAATGCAGAAAGTGTGCTGCCCAAAGACTCTTTCATAATACAGGTCTAAAATCATCAAAGGCTGCCCTCTTATTTTTATCAAAAAGTACAAATCGGGCCTATAGAGACCATAACGTAGACAATAAGAGTAAATAGCTTCTGTGATAGATAAATCTTCCTTCTCTGATGATCAAAGACCACTGAAATTGCTAAATCATATGCAATGCTTCAGTGATATGAGTCAAATAAAGTAGAATTACAATCTTCACAATCACATTACTTAGGATGTTAACTCTTTTTAAAATACGTTTGAATTTTATTTTGGCTGCTTTTTAAAAGATATTAAGCCTCAAGTTATATTATTGTTAATATTAGCTTAAATGTTATTCTTTATGTCGGGTAATAATTACTTGCCAAAGACTGGGGAAGAGGCTGGGGAACAGACAGATTGGTTCTTCTCTTTTCTATATGTTTCTTCACTCACAGACACCCTTTTGGGATTTCTCCTGTTACAATCTTAATGTGTGGGGGTTGAATACTTATGCAAGCAACATGTTTCAGTTTTTTAGGTTTCTTACATAGAATTCCCAACATAAAACCAATGTCTCTTTACAATAATTGATTTTGATGTCAGTGTTTCAAAATAAAATATCATACAGAAAGATATTACAATGCACCATTTGTAATTCAGTAATATGAGAGCATTGGTCAGGGGTCTGATTACTTTTGCAAGGCACTGTATCTCAGCCTGTTAAGAATTGGTTAGATAGCATAACTCAAGGAAGGCTGCCATTGTTATCTACTGCTTCAAACTAGCTTTTCATGCAATATGGTATGATGAATGAATTCCCAGCTGATTTCTTTGAATAACTTGATGTCCTTCTTTATGGACTCCATAAAGTGTGGGGGGATTTATGTGCCCCCTCCCCATGGATCAGCCCACAGGTGAATACTAGAAATATTTCAATCAGGGATATTTGAAGAATTGGGAATTTACACTTTTTTATTAAATGATTTTTTGTTTTCATTTACAAACATTGCAATAATAAACAACTGGCTATGCCAATAACATTCATTCAAAAAGTTTGTGTGTGTGGAGAGAGGGGGGGTCTGGGTGGGCTGGTTATTAGTAAAAAAGAAAAATACCAAAATTACACTTGGTGGTCATTTCAGATTACGCAAAGGGACACAGGGTTTACATAATCTACAGAGCTGTCAGACAAAGGTTTTTGTAGAGGCTAGATCTCTAATTATATATCCATATGTCAACATCTGCAATAGCCACACTGAAACACAAACAGAGCTTTAACGCCTTATGTCTATTAGCATGTAAAGGGAGGATTTAGAATTGGGTTGTTAGGGCAGTGGCCCTCCCTTCTATCACATCTGTGAACTCAAATATTATTTATCCAGCAAAAATAGATGTTTCTGTTATAACAAATAATATAGCCATGATAGAAACAGTAGTCTGATATTGTAACTTTCAGTAATGTATGTTTGATTTAATTAGACAGTAATTAAAATGTAAAAAAGTAAATTGTTTGATCAACAGTGATGCCTAATTCTAGAAAATGTTATGTAATAAACTTTATTTTTCTTGAGAAAAAACAATTGGATACATATTTGTCAGCTGTCTCTTTCCCATTAATTTGTCAATCTAGGAGCTAAACATTAAACACACTTAAACATGAATTTAAGCTAGCTATTTCTATTATGAAGGGAAAGCAGCTGGATGGCCGCAACTGGGAATGTGTTCCTGATTCAACTGATCCACGAGCTAGAGGGAGCCCCAGCTGATGAAGCGTCAAGGCCCCAGCTGACAAAGCGTCAAGGCGAGTTAAGCAGCAGAGCGAAAAGAGGGTAAGTAGCTCCCATTTATTCCATTATTAAATTGAAGTAAAACAGCTCAGAGCAATAAGTAATAAGGGCAGCCCAAGGTCACCCTGAGCTAGGAGCCAAATCCTGAAAGAACCTATATCTTAGGAGACAGATCCTAGGAGAAGGAAGCCCATAGAAAGCTAGTTTTCAACACCACCCTAGCAGGAAAGCTTCAGGGGACACTGTAAATAAGGCTAAATTCCAGTCGGAGAGAAGGGGGAAAAGGAAACTCCACCGACACATACAGGGAGAGAGTCAGCTCAGTCCTTGCTAAAAAGGGCAGCTTCAGCCTTCCTGAAACACAACCACAAGCTCTGTTTCCCTAGGTTAAAGAAAGGTCAGGCTGTTCTAGGTGGGAAAACAACAAACACAAAAGACTTGCCTGGAAGGCGCAGCCCCTTCATTAGATTAAAAGCAGCCAAAAGCTTAAACAGCCCCGCCCCTCGCTCAGGAAGGAAGGAAGCCTGAGAGAATACTAAAGAGTTAAGCCCCAGCTGATAGCCATCAGCCTCAAGTAACACATCATTGGCTGGCAGCAGTAGCTGGGAGGAACCAGCCACACATATAAAGTCAGAGCACCCTAGCGAGTGAGCCTGCTCCACGAGGTAGAGGAAGCCCCAGCTGACAAAGCGTCAAGGCGAGTTAAGCAGCATAGCGAGTTCGGCAGCAGGGCGAGGAGGCCAGGGCCCCCCACTCTGCCCGTCTGTTCCCTGACCTCAACTAAACCGCAGTCTCCAACCCATTGACGTAATAAACCTTAAACAAAACTATGCAGGTAAGAAGCCAGCAGGGGTGTGGGGGCTTTCCATTGTTTTGCACCGCCTGCAGCATGTACGACTGTCTGCCTGTTGGACAGAAGTCGTGGGTATGCTCTCGGTGCAATGAGCTCCTGGCTCTCCGGGAACGACTTCATTTCCTTGAGGCCAAGGTGGCGGAACTGGAAAAGCTGAGAGAGGCAGAGATGTGTGTGGAGGAGGCCTTCAGGGACGTTATAGCTGTGTCCCACTCCAACGATGATAGCTCTCCTGCTATCATGGAGAACGATGGTCTTGGGGAAGGAGAGCATCCAGCTGAGGAAGAGGGAAACGATCCCTTAGAAGGGACCCATTCCTTGGGGGATGAGCAGCTATCCTCTCGTGCCGAGGATATATCTCCAGGGGGTGGAGGGATCCTTGTAGTGGGTGATTCGATCATTAGGAACATAGACAGTGGGGTGTGTGATGGGCGTGTAGACCGCAAGGTGTTTTGCTTGCCTGGTGCGAAGGTTGCGGATATCGCCCGTCGTTTAGATAGTTTGGTAGACAGTGCTGGGAAGGAGTCAGTGGTCGTGGTGCATGTTGGCACCAACGACATGGGGAAATGCAGCCGTGAGGTCCTGGAAGCAAAATTTAGGTTGCTAGGTAGGATGCTGAAAGCCAGGACCTCCAAGGTGGCTTTCTCTGAAATGCTACCAGTTCCACGCGCAGGACCAGACAGACAGGCCCAGCTTCGCAGTCTCAATGCGTGGATGAGACGATGGTGTCGGGTGGAAGGGTTTGGATTTGTTAGGCACTGGGGAACATTCTGGGACAAGCCGGGCCTGTACAAAAGGGACGGGCTCCACTTGAACCAGAATAGAACCAGACTGCTGGCACTTAAAATTAAAAAGGTAGCAGAGCAGCTTTTAAACTGACTGAGGGGGGAAACCCGACAGGAGCTGAGAAAGGTCCGGTTCGGAATAAACCTCCCCCCTGGGATAAAAACCAAAGAAATGATGAAATTTTAAAAGGGGTAGGCCTAGAAGTAGGCATTGTGAGAGCAGGGGCACAGGATATAAATTCAGAAGAGCAAAATTACCACAGGCCTAACCACAAGTGCCAAAGACACTTGAAGAGAGACACTGCTTACAAGTGCCTGTATGCTAATGCTAGGAGCCTCCGAACCAAGATGGGAGAACTGGAGTGCTTGGTCTTAGTGATATAGTGAGCATAACCGAGACCTGGTGGAATGGAGAAAACCAGTGGGATACGGTTATCCCTGGATATAAACTATATCGGAAGGACAGGGAAGGACGTATTGGTGGCGGAGTCGCTCTATACGTGAAAGAAGGCATTGAATCCAGCAAGCTCAAAACCCCAAAAGAGGCAGACTCCTCCACAGAATCGTTGTGGGTGGTGATACCGTGCCCCAGGAGGGACTTAATACTGGGAACGATCTATCGTCCCCCTGATCAAAATGCTCAGGGAGACCTTGAGATGAGATATGAAATTGAGGAAGCATCCAAACTAGGAAATGTGGTAGTAATGGGTGACTTCAACTACCCGGACATAGACTGGCCGCTTATGTGTTCCAGTCATGACAAAGAAGCAAAGTTTCTAGATATTCTAAATGACTATTCCCTAGACCAGTTGGTCATGGAACTGACCAGAGGGACGGCAACCCTGGACTTAATCCTCAGTGGGGACCGGGACCTGGTGCGAGATGTAAGTGTTGTTGAACCGATTGGGAGCAGTGACCACAGTGCTATTAAATTAAACATACATGTAACTGACCAATTGCCAAGAAAATCCAACACGGTCACATTTGACTTCAAAAGAGGAAACTTCACAAAAATGAGGGGATTGGTAAAAAGAAAGCTGAAAAACAAAGTCCAGAGGGTCACATCACTCGAAAATGCTTGGAAGTTGTTTAAAAACACTATATTAGAAGCTCAACTGGAGTGCATACCGCAGATCAGAAAAGGTACCGCCAGGGTCAAGAAGATGCCAGCATGGTTAACGAGCAAAGTCAAGGAAGCTCTTAGAGGCAAAAAGTCTTCCTTCAGAAAATGGAAGTCTTGTCCGAATGAAGAAAATAAAAAAGAACACAAACTCTGGCAAAAGAAATGCAAGAAGACAATAAGGGATGCTAAAAAGAATTTGAGGAGCACATTGCTAAGAACATAAAAACCGACAACAAAAAATTCTATAAATACATTCAAAGCAGGAGACCATCTAGGGAGACAATTGGACCCTTGGATGATAAGGGAGTCAAAGGTGTACTAAAGAACGATAAGGAGATTGCAGAGAAGCTAAATAAATTCTTTGCATCTGTCTTCACAATGGAAGATATAGGGCAGATCCCTGAACCTGAACTAACATTTGCAGGAAGGGATTCTGAGGAACTAAGACAAATAGTGGTAACGAGAGAGGAAGTTCTAAGCTTAATGGACAATATAAAAACTGACAAATCACCGGGCCCGGATGGCATCCACCCGAGAGTTCTCAAAGAACTCAAAGGTGAAATTGCTGATCTGCTAACTAAAATATGTAACTTGTCCCTTGGGTCCTCCTCCGTGCCTGAGGACTGGAAAGTGGCAAATGTAACGCCAATCTTCAAAAAGGGATCCAGAGGGGATCCCGGAAATTACAGGCCAGTTAGCTTAACTTCTGTCCCTGGAAAACTGGTAGAAAGTATGATTAAAGCTAGATTAACTAAGCACATAGAAGAACAAGCCTTGCTGAAGCAGAGCCAGCATGGCTTCTGCAAGGGAAAGTCCTGTCTCAGTAACCTATTAGAATTCTTTGAGAGTGTCAACAAGCATATAGATAGAGGTGATCCAGTGGACATAGTGTACTTAGACTTTCAAAAAGCGTTTGACAAGGTACCTCACCAAAGGCTTCTGGGGAAGCTTAGCAGTCATGGAATAAGAGGAGAGGTCCTCTTGTGGATAAGGAATTGGTTAAGAAGCAGAAAGCAGAGAGTAGGAATAAATGGACAGTTCTCCCAATGGAGGGCTGTAGAAAGTGGAGTCCCTCAAGGATCGGTATTGGGACCTGTACTTTTCAACTTGTTCATTAATGACCTAGAATTAGGAGTGAGCAGTGAAGTGGCCAAGTTTGCTGACAACACTAAATTGTTCAGGGTTGTTAAAACAAAAAGGGATTGCGAAGAGCTCCAAAAAGACCTCTCCAAACTGAGTGAATGGGCAGAAAAATGGCAAATGCAATTCAATATAAACAAGTGTAAAATTATGCATATTGGAGCAAACAATCTTAATTTCACATATACGCTCATGGGGTCTGAACTGGCGGTGACCGACCAGGAGAGAGACCTCGGGGTTGTAGTGGACAGCACGATGAAAATGTCGACCCAGTGTGCGGCAGCTGTGAAAAAGGCAAATTCCATGCTAGCGATAATTAGGAAAGGTATTGAAAATAAAACAGCCGATATCATAATGCCGTTGTATAAATCTATGGTGCGGCCGCATTTGGAATACTGTGTACAGTTCTGGTCGCCTCATCTCAAAAACAAGAGTTTGAAAAGTTGAAAAACAAGAGTTGAAAAAGAAGAGTTGGAAAAGGTTCAGAAGAGGGCAACCAGAATGATCAAGGGGATGGAGCGACTCCCTTACGAGGAAAGGTTGCAGCATTTGGGGCTTTTTAGTTTAGAGAAAAGGCGGGTCAGAGGAGACATGATAGAAGTGTATAAAATTATGCATGGCATTGAGAAAGTGGATAGAGAAAAGTTCTTCTCCCTCTCTCATAATACTAGAACTCGTGGACATTCAAAGAAGCTGAATGTTGGAAGATTCAGGACAGACAAAAGGAAGTACTTCTTTACTCAGTGCATAGTTAAACTATGGAATTTGCTCCCACAAGATGCAGTAATGGCCACCAGCTTGGATGGCTTTAAAAGAAGATTAGACAAATTCATGGAGGACAGGGCTATCAATGGCTACTAGCCATGATGGCTGTGCTCTGCCACCCTAGTCAGAGGCAGCATGCTTCTGAAAACCAGTTGCCGGAAGCCTCAGGAGGGGAGAGTGTTCTTGCACTCGGGTCCTGCTTGCGGGCTTCCCCCAGGCACCTGGTTGGCCACTGTGAGAACAGGATGCTGGACTAGATGGGCCACTGGCCTGATCCAGCAGGCTCTTCTTATGTTCTTAATGTTTTCCTTTTGGAAAGGAAAGGGGCTTCCCCTCTGCCCAGTGCCTACCGACCCAATCTCTTCCCCTCCCCCTCCCCTTTCTCCCTCCCCTTTCTAATTCATTAGTAGGCAAATAAAACCCTTGCAGTTTAAGAACATACCTGTAGCCAACAGACATTTCTAGCAAACTTTAAAAATCAGAGAAATTGAGCAGCTGTAGTGAATGCACCAATGAGCAGGAGACCTGACCTCCTCTCTGAGATATTGTACTGCCCTACAAATTTGTCAAAATGCAAACAGAATTTGGGTTGGTCTTTCACAGTCCAGTCCATTTTCTCTGTAGTTTGGAAGAATTTGGTAACATGTGTCTCTGAGCATATGGGGAGTGGTGGCAACACCTGCAATCAGCCCAAATAAGAGAAACAAGACATGTGCTATGCTGATCTTGTTTTAGCAGGGAGGAACAATATTAAGACAGTTGAGAGAGTTCAGATAGTCACCTTAAATATGCTTGATTTACTTTGCAATTTTAGTGAAGATTCCTATAGGAAATCATTTTCTTTTGCTCCTGTTTCTGTGAATATGTGAAGTACAGCAACACTTTGAAACCCTAAAAACACTCCAAAAACAATTGTGGAATAATATCACTGACTATTTTGCAGAATAGTTTCCAATGGACATGAGGAGTGTCTCAGTTTGCATAAGATAAAACAGCGGGAGGTGAAATATATTCTAGGTGTGCTCTATGTTTTTAATTGAGGGGTTTAAGCATAACAGGCTGAAAACATGCATTTTAGGAAGGGCAAGTTTCTTTTTTCCAACAGCTAGAGTAATTCCTTAAGAAGCAACATATCGTAATCTGTCTGATTTTACATCAAACTGCAGTTTCAGGTTCAACTGTTAATGCACCCAATATAGAAATAGTAGATAACTTCCAGTTTGAAGCACAAGAGGCCGTCTTCACCATCATATGACATTGAGCAATAAAAAGGCTTTGAAATTAATAAAAATAAATTTGACACAGATTTCTAGGTTGAATAATGAAAAAAATAAAAATGTTTCTCTGTAGAAACCAGGGCTATGGAGTCGGAGTTGTGGAGTCAGAGCTGGAGTCGGAAGCAAGTTTGGGTGGAGTCGGAGTCGGTAGAAATGTACTGACTCTGACTCCGGCTTCAAAATAAAAACTTTCATAGGAATTTAGGAAAGTTTTCTTGTTCAGAAATTTTAATCAAATAAATATATTTTATGTTCTATCAATCTAGCCTGATGATTCACGCAGAGCTTGGAAAAGTTACTTTTTTGAACTACAACTCCCACAAGCCCAATCCAGTGGCCATGCTGGCTGGGGCTGGTGGGAGTTGTAGTTTAAAAAAGTAACTTTTCCAAGCTCTGGATTCACGTGGTGGTGATGAAATGCATTGTGCTACCATTTTACCACAGTAAATTTTTTATTACTAGTTAATATACATTTGCCATTTATGAAGGAGTCGGAGTCGGAGTCAGACAGTAGAAAAATAGAGAAGTCAGAGTCGGAGTTGAAGGTTTGGCGTACCGACTCCATAGCCCTGGTAGAAACAATAGTAACATAGGAAAGAAGCAAAGTAAAAAGAACACCATCAAACATACAAAAATGTAATTCTCCATTTTTGGAGATGGCAGGTGTTGCCGCCACTCATCATATGCTTAGAGGTATATGTTACCAAGTTCTTCCAAACTACATAGGAAGTGGATTGGACCATGAAAGACCAACCCAAATTGTGTTTGCATTTTGACCAATTTGTAGGGCAGTCCAATATCTCAGAGAGAAGATCAGCTCTCCTGTTCCCTTGGTGCATTCGCTATAGCTGCCCAATTTCCCTGCTTTTTAAAGTTTGATAGAAATATCTGTGGGCTATAGGTATGTTCTGAAACCGCAAGGGTTTTTTTGCCTATTAGTGAATAATACATTACAATTATGACAGTTAAGGGGACAATCAAGATAGATGTTGTGTGGTGTAGCACTTGGTCTCAAAACAGTTCACTACTTCTACCACACATAGGAATCAATATCCCCTTCATGCCTTCAGTGGTTAACTGAATTCACATGAATGGAATGGAGTAACCTCAGAGACAAGGGTCAAGACATAGTGTTAACATTCTAGATCCTTGTTGCTCACCACAAGGACTGGAACATCATATCATCAGGGACCAAAGAAAAAAGCCCTTGTATCTGTAAGACAGGAAACTCACTGCATTCCATCTATGAAGAAGACTGTCTCCCAAGTGTGTGAAAGCCCACACCATCTCTGGCTGCCAGCAATAACTGGACGTTTCCTCAGAGGGAATGAGGTCCACTATATTTCCCAAAGAAGATAGCCCTTTATGTGGTGTGCTGACCTATGGGACATTTTACTTTTTGTTTTCACCTGTTTGTCCTAGGAAGGCTGTGAAACTCTTGATCTAGTAGTCAGGAAGCAGTTTGGGATGGATGAGGGCAAACAAGATGAAACTTAATCCAGACAAGTTGAAGATGCTTTGGGTTGGGAAACAAATCTTTCCGCATGCTGCGGTGCAACCAGTCCTGGATGCAGTTACATTTCCCCTGAAGAAGTGGCATTGCAGCGTGGTATCCTCCTAGACTGGAGCTAAGTGTTGGAGCACAGATGGTGGTGGCAGTGGGGGCAACTAGGTTTTTGCCAACTAAGGCTGGTATGCCAGCTGCAACCCTATTTGAAAAAGGTGGACTTTGCCTGAGTCACTCATGCCTTAGTAACATTCAGACTAGGCTACTGTAATGCATTCTTCATAGAACACTGTTGTCCATGCACTGGTAACCTCTAGGCTGCATTACTGTCATGTGACCTATGTGGGGCTGCCCTTGAGGTTGGTCTGGAAGCTGCAGCTGGTGTAAAGTGCAGCGGCGAGACTGCTCACTGGGGCAGGGTATCGCTAACATGTCACCCAGCTGCTGAAAGAATTGCACTGGCTGCCCATTTGCTACCGGGCCAAGTTCAAGGTTCTAGTTTTGGTGTACAAAGCCCTATACAGCTCGGGACCAGGATACCTGAAAGACCATCTTACCTCTTATATACCCAGTCGATCACTGCGCTATGCAGGTAAGGGACACTTGCAGATACCATCTTATCAGGAGGTTCGTTCTGCACAATATAGGAAATGGACCTTTAGTGTGGTGGCACCTACCCTGTGGAATTCCCTCCCCTTAAATATTAGACAGGCGCCATCTCTGCTACCTTTCCGGTGCCTTTTGAAGACTTTCCTCTTTCAACAAGCCTTTTAAGTTGAGACCTATCCCAGTCTGCATCTGTGTTAGAATTGTGTTTAATATGTTTTCTTTAATGATATGTTTTAACCCTTTTTTTTAAAAAAAGTTGTTTTTAAAGCTTTTTTAAAAATATTTTTAACATTGTTTTGTTTTAATATATTGTAAGGTCTTTTTATGATGTTTTAGAGTGTTTTTAGCATTTCTGTTTGCCGCCCTGGGCTCCTGCTGGGAGGAAGGGCGGGATATAAATAAAATAATAAATAAAATTAATAAATAGAGCAGTCTCTAAACTTTAACTGGTGGAAAACCACCAGAATTCTCATGGGTGTGAGGGAATTAGAACACATATTACTGATATAATAGAAATTACACTGGTGGCCAATATGTGTCTCTGGAAGCTAGGAATGGAAAGATCTGTCCATTTCAGTTCTCCCAGTTTCTCATTTTTCCAGTTCTCCAAATTTCTGCAGCAATTTGTGGTTTTTTAAAAAAATCCTCATCAACATTCTCCAGCATTTAAGTGTGAATTTCTCCTAATAAACATGTTTTTGTAGGCAGTTTTGTTTAAAGATTTTTGCAAGCAGTTTCTCACTACATAATGCATTTTTGTATGTTATTTTCACTCACATATTCATTTTCATGCACACTTTCTCATAACATATGCATTTTTGTAAACACTGTTTACGAAATGCATTGCAAATTTCGAATAAGCGTGTATTTCAAAGGACGGCTGTGTTTCAGTTCTCATATTGTTGTCCATCATTGGACATGTCATTACTCCGCCACTCTTTCCATGTATGTGCACTTCTGTTCCCACCATTCCCCCATGAAAATGGAGGGACAGAACTGTATGCCAATGCACCACCCCAAATTTCATCACATTACTCCTGCAATTTTCTGGATTAATGGGGTTGCAAATGGATTTTTTTCTGGAAGCAGTTAACACAAAAATGAGTGCTAAATGTCTGATATATTCTGCTAGAGTTCCAGAAGTGGCTTTTACATTCTGTGAAATTATCAGGAAATATCAGGAAAATGAAATAAACTGCTGTCTGAATGCAGTCTGTGACTAACATTGGATCACCTTTTTTAAACAGTTACATTTTTATTTGTTATGGGATGAAAATTGAAAATCAGTGTAAAGCTAAAGAAGAACAAAGCAATCATAATGCCAAAATACAATTTAAACAACATCCCAGAACAATATAAACATCAAACAAGGAACAGATTTGATACTTTAAACTTGGTTGACAGAGAACCAGAAGAACTATGTATTGAAGTCAGAGAATTTATCAAGGAAGAATGCAGAAAAACAATACCTCTAGTTAAAAGAGAAAAAGACCTCCATGGATGACTGATAAAACTCTTAAAATGGTTAAAGAGAGAAGGAAAGCAAAAGCAAAAGGAGATAGAAACACGGTTAGAACCCTAAATGCAACAATACAGTGACTAGTATGTAGGGACAAAGAGAACTATTACAATAGTTATTGTATAGAAATAGAAGAGGACAACAAAAAGGGTAGAACAAGAGCCCTATTCCAAAAGATTAGAGAAATTAAGGGAAATTTAAACCAAGAGTAGAGATGCTAAATAATCAACAGGGAAACCCACTGACTGACCAAGATGAAACAAAAGGAAGATGGAAGCAATACACTGAAGAACTCTATAAAAGAGATGCAAGGATGACAGAACCAGAAATTTTAAAATGTGAGGTGAAAGCTGCTTTTAAAATATTTGGAAGAAACAAATCACCAGGAACAGATGGCATACCAATAGAGTTGCTACAAGCTACTGAGACTTAATATGTACAAATTTTGACAAAAAATGGTCAAGAAATATGGAAAATTAAACAATGGCCCACAGGCTGAAAGTGTTCAATATATATCCCAATTCCAAAGAAAGAGGTTCCCAGGGAATGCAGTAATTATCGAACTATTGTCTTAACATCCCATGCAAGTAGAGTAATACTCAAGATTCTACAACAAAGGCTCTTACCATATAGCCTTTATATGAAATGCCTCCATGTTAGAACAAATTAGAACAGAACTATTAATATGCTATTGGAGGTCGCTGATTCATAGGTTCGCCATAAGTCGAAATCGAGTTGAAGGCACATAACAACAACAGGATAACAATGTGATTTTATTGCATATTTTGATGTTTCTGTGGGATGTTAACTGCCTTGAAAACAGTAGTGATATACAAATTTAAAATGAAGTGAAATGAAAATGATTTACCATAGGATGTAGTTATTTCTGAACCAACATATGAATCACATTTCTGAATCATTTTGTTTAAAAAACTGACTTTCTTACTTCATTTATGTAGATTTCAGCCCACCCTAGCCTGAATGTTCAGGTTGGATAACAAAAGCAAAAAGCAAATTAGTGAAACAGAATAAGACTTCCTCTAGCTCAGCAAAGAGGAACCTGTGGTCCTTCATCCTGATGGACTCAGCTCCCATCAACCCCAGGAAGCATGACCAATGCTCATGATGATGGCAGCTGTAGTCTAGCAGTGTTAGGAAGGCCATTGTGCTCTAACTAGAAGACATTTCACAACCTTTTCCTAATTCAACTTCCAGTTCCAAGTGTCAAGTGAAACAGGTAGGTCTTATAACTTTTGAAAAGGGTTCATGTTTGAATTTTGATGGAAAAAAGTTTCATAAATGGGTGAAGACTGTTCAGCCTTTAAGTTCTTTCTTTGTGCCCTTGCTATATGTCTGGTGTATAGGAATGGCCCTACTGTTAGGCTGAGTAAGGCCACCATTACATGCACTAGATGCTAGGGAGGAAGCATCAGTCCCCAGCTTGTGCCCCGTGTTGAAGAACACACTGACTCTCCTACACCCCCAAAACTAGTTGCTTCCTTCACGTGTAATGGGGCTGTCCTTTGCTAGTGATGAAGTAAGATTCAACTGCAAGTCTACTTGGCTTCTGTTTGAGGAATTGGAGGGGTCCACCACAATATTGTTTATCTCAGGATATACAATATGCAACAAATATCACGAGGAAGGCACCTCTGAATTTTAAACATGACACAGAGGCTATCTCTAAAATATGCTAGGCCTAAGCCATCCAGGGCTTTTAAAATTATAAACAGCATCTTAACCTTTGCTTGAACAATACAGGGAGCCAGTATAGCATACACTTGCATTCCAGTGACAGCATGTGAAAAGTAGCAACCTGAATGGAAAATCCAGTTGATTGCCTGATGACTATTATCCTGAAGCTCAGCATTTGTCCACATTCATTTGAATTGAATCATTGTCAAATTCTTCCACTGCACATTCAAAACTAGACTCTCAGACATGAGAATCTTGAGAAAATATGATGAAATGTCTAGCCCTTTCAAATGGACATGGCCCAATCATTTCATGGATTATTAATAATGCAGTAATGAGCACAGCTTTACAAATAGTGCTGGCAAAGTTAGGCAAAGCTACTGCCTTTCCAGGGTTTATAGATCATTTGATGATGACACTTTCAGTGATCAATTTTAGCACTTCTCTTTCCCATATCTCCAGTACTGAGTATAGCAGCTAGACAGCAATCTTTATTTTCTAGGTTTCATTTATTTCCACAGTCTTTGAAATACCATTTAAAAAGATGTTATCTTTTTAAACAAACATATCAGCAAAGAATCAGGATCATCAGACTAAAATTTAAAAAAGATTTCTTTAGGGTAATTATAAATGCAAGAGGTATATGAATAGATACATGCCCTTTCCATATACTTGTATTATGTGCAAATGAAATTTTCCCAAGATGTTTCAGGCTATTACCTTAATTCGTAGCTGGTAGAATGGGTTTCCTGAGTCCTAGATAAGAGGGTTAAGAAAACCTCTCCTCTCGCTCTCTTAAAAAAAAACCCTCATAAATTTTGACCTTGCTGCTACTGCTACGTTGCACATCAGGCTCTAAAGTACCAATGCTTCTTGAAACTGATACAGTCGCTGACCTTTGGTGTATCATGACCCCAGGTGAGGGGACCAGGGGGAAGAAAATATAGAACATTCTTTTTACTAGCACTCCTGTTTGTCACACATTTATTCCATTTACCCTAGCTAGTTAATTGGCACAGTCACTTGTCAGGCACACCTGTGTTGATCACTTTGTACTAAAAATATATTAATGTGTCAGATGTCACCATTTTGTATAGAAGCTAATGTGCATCATGTTTTTGCTGCTTTTCTTGCTACCTATTTAATTATTTACTTTCAAATACACCCAAAGAATGGAGTGGTGACCCTAATCATTGTTACATTATACACTAATTTTGCATTATGCTGCCCTGAATTTGTTTGCCCCCACACCCATAAAAAAGACTCAGGATACATACATTGGGATGATGTTATATTTATTAAATTGCAACAACATTTTTTGAGCACATGCAGGCCAAATCAACCAAATCAAACCAATTCAAACCTTCCGGGCAGGTAAATCATTTGCCTACCTCGGGGGGAGGGAATTCCCCCCAAATAAAATCCCAGGGAATGTAACCATCCATCAGCTGTGGCTTCCCAGCCACGGATGAGGAGGAAAACCTCCCACCTTGCTAGGCCAGCCTTGGGTATGTACCCAACCTGAACACTTGGGTCCCACTGTACTGGCATTCACCTGAATGTCCAAGCCAGACCACTGGGGCATCCCCAAGTCATACCCTGGCCTCAAGCCCAGGTGATTCCTAGAGGGTGCCCCAAAACCCAGAATGCCTCAGTACAGATTCTTACCCCCCAATCTCACCTGCCCAGACTCCACGCCATAAGGCAAGGCACCTCACCTTTGATGTAGCCAATTGAATTAAACCCTGCAGTATGGAGTAGGCAAACCAAAGACGGCCTGAATGAAGCTCCCCCCCCACAAAATTCCTACTCAGCCCCTAAACAGCGACTAGACAACCTCATACTGAAAGGGTGGGAAGGTGGGTGTAGCAAAGGGGAGCAAAGAGGGAAAACTGGGGGCGGCGCTGGCTTTTAAGCCCCCTCCACTCCTGTTCTAATTGGGCCACTAGGCCCCTACATGATCTCCTGCCCTTCCTTGGGACAAACCAACCTGAGTCTTCTTTTGGAAGGAGGGGCGTGGAGGCAAACACAGCCCTCCTTTGGCAGGAATGTTCTTCCCTAACAAGCTAAACACTTGTGTAGTAAAACCTGTGTACATTGTGGCATGTAAACATCCATACAAAGTGTTTATTTTGCCACATGTTGGGAACTGTATTTCACTAAACAATCAGTGATTCTTATCCTAGGATGTTATCTTGAAAATATGTGCGCCATCACACATACAGCCCCCTCTCCAGTGCCACTGTATTACATATGTATTCTGCAGCAACCTTTGAGATTTATATAGGAATTTCCAACATGTAGCTTTTTCTCATCACAGTATGAGAGTGATGGGAAAACTCACATTAAATGCAGAAGTGTCTTGTGGGTAGGAGGCGCAGAGGCAGTGATGTCCTCCTGATGTTGGCAGTGCTGTGCTCATTGGAATGGGGATGGAGTACAGTGTCACAGTGAGGCCAAGGGAGCTCTGGATTGTTGTTGATGGTGGCAGCTCTGCAGGTGTATGCACATCTGATGAGCTGCTGTTGCCAACTGAGAGCTCCTCTGATTTGCCTCTACTACCTCACCCCATCCTGACTAGCCCAGCTCTGCTGTCACTGGGAAGATGCCATTGCCTCCATCTGTCCCGTTGCAAGCTGCCACTGACTAAATGTTCCCTTTGACACAGCTGTTGAAATGACTGGAACTCACTCGGGATGAGAGTCCTCTTAGAGATTAACATGGTCTGTTTTCCACTCCTTTGGAAGAGGTACTTAAGGGCACTAATGAGCTGCTCCCTCAGCATTTCAGACCACATTTGGCTATGTCACACAGGTAAGGAGTGCCTAAAAGGTTGGGCATCTTCTCCATACTCATTGGCTTTTGTTGCCAGTTAAATATATCCACATACAGTCATATTCCAGTTTCTCAAATATGGATAGCCTCACTTGAATATTTTGCAAATGGTTTGGTAATTATGCAAATTGTATCTGTATGTGTGAAAATGTGGCTTTGGGGGGGTTGTTGTTGTTGGTCCTATAAATAGTGTAATGTGCAAGGTGTCTTTGTGTAATTCAAAAGGGCAATTTAAGGAGATAAGCCTTTGCTGCATTCTTCAGGATGCTGTGTGTGAAATGTTTGACTGGAAATCCAGAGTAGCCTCACCTCACCTCAAACCTTCAGTATTAACAGTGGGCTGCATTGTAGTGTTGTTGTAAACCACTCTCAGCTTCAGCACCCCCCTCCAGCAAAATACAGATAATAGACTTTCTTGCCAGTGGCAGGGGAATTTTAAAATATTTTAAAAATACTTTTTTCTCTACCTGATATAAAACCTAAGTTAGAAGTATATTAAATACTAACCTTTCTGCTAACCTTTGTTGATGTGTGTGTGTGTGTATGCACATGTGGTGGGGTGCTGCTGTGCTAAAATCCTGGAAACTTCAATTATTTTCCATGGGCAGCACTCACTTTGGTCCAGAAAGGAAAAATGATAGCACCAAACAAAAACATGAAATTCCAAATCCAAATAATGGTATTGTGATTGTAGTGATTCCTTCCCAATCTTTATGCATATTGCTGCTTTTGCTACCTATCACTCCTACCTGTGACTTCCCTCACTACCCAGAACAACAGATGGCAAAGCAGGGTCATTTTTCACTAAACGACTTAAAATAATATTGTCTGTGCATTTTGCCTTGTCATGTTCATTCTACAAGAGCCAGAAACGTCTTATTTCTTAAGCATGCTGGAATCCAGGTCAGTATGTCCAGAATCTTGGGACACCAAACAATAGGATGTCTATACCAAGCGTACATTGTAACACTGAAAAAAAACCTTTTTGATTCACAAGGGGGAAAGTGGTTGCAGAGGAGGAGGATTTTTTTCCTGTTGTTAATATTGGTATAGTTCTTACAGATAATCATTATGACAAATTCTCTTAAAATGCTGATGTACTCAAGAATGGGCTTTAGGACCTTGCTGACTCATTTACTAAAATCTGACGTTGTACCCCTAGTAGAAACTGAACAAACATCTTTTTGGTCTTTGCTCTGAACTGTGCCTATGAGCTTTTGAGATGTAAAAAAGAAAAGAAAAAAAAGAACAAGAAGCCTTCCCCCACTTGCTGGTCCAGTATAAACTATAAACCATATTTTTTGCACATTTAGGTAAATACTAAACACCCCCAAATATATATGAAGTCCATTAACAGCCTTTAACCTTTTTTAAAAAAAAATGTTTAGGCAGTGGAAGGTAGCTTTTCCTGGAAAGTGAATTTCCTACCATTCTGGTGCTTCTTTTGGATGACTTTGAATTCACAATAGTGATTGTGAGTAGAACACCAGAATATCCAAGCATTGACAAGAGTCCATGTGGCTGATCTTGTTGTGTCTATGCTGAATATGTTGCAGAATCAGCACAATTTTCTCTCAGGAGAGGAACAAGAAGCTTCACCCTTATAGAGGAGCAGTGTGTGGGTCACCAGGCAGAGGCTTCCTTGGGTCTCCTGGCTAGACAGGGTGCCCTGGTTCAGGCAGGGCATCTGAGGCAGCAGAAAGGCAACTAGGACACTTTGGCTGGTAAAGGAAAATATGGTAGGCAGGTCTCGGCATTCTCCCTGCCTAGTGGTTGAGCTTGTGTAAAATAATGAGATTACTTCCCCATTTTTAAAATTATTTTTACATCTATGAAATGATTGTGAAGAGTCTGTTTCAATAAGATTCAGGACACAATGTTCTACTGAAGATTTCTGTGGATATTAAGTATATGAAATGCAGAAAAGAATGCACTGTGTATTAAAATGGTTATGAAAAATAGATATGTAGAGGCTTTCTCAGAGTTTAATAACATGGCTATTTTATTGTCAGCAGATAACATTGTTCTGGTAAATATACAAAGTATTATGTATCCGCTCTGAAGATCTTGTAAGATATTACTTCAACAGCAGTAGAGAATGAATACTAGCTGTCTCAAATTCAAACAGCTAACAATAGCTGGGATAAAAAGTAGGCGCCTATTGCTTCATCTTCAGAGCTACAAGAAGCACATGACAGTTCCAGTTTGGGAAAGACGATAATCTGCTATAGGAATGACAGAAATCAGTCAGACGTGATGAAAAAGACATTTCTTACTAAGGGTGCCTCATCCTCCAGACTCTGTTGTAGTGGGCAAGGAGTGCAAGCAAACTATTCAGGTTCTTTCTTAAGGTAGAAAGCTGCCTTATACCTGATCAGACTATTTCTCCACCTAAACTAGGATTGTCTACCCCGGCTGGGAGTGGCTGTTTGGCATCTCAGGAAGAGGTCTTTACCAGCAAATGTTCCATTCCTGGGCAAGGTCCTTGAATGAGTGGTGGCAGGCCAGCTGCAGACACTCTTGGATGAGACTGATTATCTGGATCCATTTCAGTCGGGTTTCAGGCCTGGTTTTTGTTGGATATGTGTGTATGTGCGTATGTGTCTCACATGGGTAGAAGAGCAATCCTGTAGTTATGGGGTTAATCCAGCCAGGGAGAACACCACGGACGTTGGCAGGCAGCTGTGCCCAGCGAGGCCAGTCTTATCTACAAAAGGCTGGAGAGAAACCGAAAGAAGCTCTGTGGGGGAAAAAGTTATTGCTAGGTGTTGTAATCGTGAGGGAGAAGTCTTGTATGCTGTTTTGCTACTTTAATGTCCACAGTAAAGGACTCTTAAAACAAGATCTCTGTCTGTGCTTGGATTTCTTGAATGTCTTGCTGTTCACCTGTAAAGAGCTGGACACACAATTCCACACACACCAACAGGGTTATGGGCCCAGATCCAGCGCACTTTACAGCGCAGTGAAGACTGTTCTGATCCAAGTCAGAGCTCCGGAAGGCAGCTTGATTGTGCCTTGGAGAGGTGAGCGGCAATGGCAGTGAATATGTCTGCAGGCATGCCAATGGAACGTCTCACGGAGACTAACTATGCCAGCTGGAAGCTACCGATGAGAGCATTTCTGATTAAAGAAGGCTTGTTTGAAGTTATCGACACCACCCCACCGGCAGTTCCTCAGGCGGCCTGGACAGGTAAGGATGAGAAGTCACAGGCTTTTATTACTTTGGCACTCTCTGACTCTCTTTTTTTTTTTTCAATTAATTTTTATTCTAATTTTCAAAACCAAAATAATACAAAAAGAAAACAACACAAATCAATAACTAATACAATACAAAAAAAAATACATATATATAAAAATATTGACTTCCGATTTGTCATAGTTCAGCTATAAATCTATAATATATAACAAACCTATCTCTTAATAGATTATAAAATCACCTTCCTCCAGCGGTTATCTTAGTTGGTTTCAAATCTCATTAACATCACATCATTTTAATCTTCCACAAAAAGTCAAAGAGAAGTTTCCAATCCTTGAGATATATGTCAATCATTTTTTTTTCTAAATAAACATGCCAATTAATCCAACTCATCAAATCTACTAAGTCCAGTGATTTTAAATCGCTCTTCTGTCATTATCCATATTGGGTCCATCTTCCATCTTCCATCTTTACGCACCCAAAAATCTTGCTGTCATAGTCATATAATAAAAGTCTGATAGGAATTTCCTCCATCACAGATATTTTCTTGCCATCAAATCCAAACGTATCACTGAAGTATTGTTGCAAAGCCGCATCTCTGTTCCTCTTTTCCACGTGATACACTAGTACATCTCTTGAAGGTTTTTCCATTGACACAAGACAGGGATTAATTCTGTTAACTTTCTCCATTTCAAGTTCCATCAGATCCTTCCAGTCCAAGAATTTTTTTGAACCGATAATATCTTTATCTCCAATCTCTTCAATTCCTTCAGGGACAGCGCTGAATTCCAAACTGTAATATTTGTCTCCAGGATCCATCACAGCCAGGAAATCCAAATCTTTTTTCATGTCCATAATTAAGCCAATCTCCATAGTTTGAACCTTGCCTTTAATTTCTCTTTCATCTTTTTTTTGTTTTCCAGATCTATCTTTATTCTCCTTTCTCATAGAATCCTGAGTTTCTTTCAGCTCCTGTCTCATTTTGTAAAATTCAATTCTCCACGCTTGTCTATTATTTCTCAGATCTTGTTTTATTGAGTTAATCCCATTCATTATTTTCTGAAACATGTCTAGAGATAAAGTCCCTTCTTGTACATCCATGGTCTTCTTAATTGTCATTCTTAAAGCCAAAGGAACAAAACTCCTTCAATTTTCAATGTCCCAAACAAAGAGCAGCTTATTTCTTTAACCAGTTACAAAGGAGTTAATTTTTCCAACAAACTTACGTCACACGCTAGACAGCCCTTATCTCTTATCTGCCTGAAAGTGTAAGAACAGCTTTAGTTCACAGCGTCGAAATAGCTAGTAGCAGAGAGAATGAGCAGATTCGTCAAAAAAAAAGTAGATCAGAAAAAATAATCTCAGCCATAGATCAAAAAGATTTCTTATCTCCTCCCATCAGAAATCTCTCGCCCGTTGTAATCTTTAGAATGCCATTTTCCATGTCAGCTTTTTGCAATAAAAAAAAAAGATAAGCTATTTATATTTTCTTCCCCCTTAGTTCCGTGAATAAAAAAAGGAAAGTCTTACCTCACCTAGGTTATCTCAATTGCTGTTACTTTGACAAATCTCTTTAGCTGTATAGATAAGAAAATGATGAATGTAGACAGGAGGATGTTTGCCTGTTAATCCGTATAAAAAAAAACGGGTCACTTATCCAGCTGAGCTAGCATAAAAATCCTCGCTCTGTCTGAGCTGCTGGAAGACAGACAATTCTGACGAATTCCAGACTCCAACAATCAAAACAAAGCTATGTAGGAAATCTCACGTTTCTTCTTTAACCGGAAGAAATTATTCCCAGTCAGAAAAGAGCCTTCTGACTGAATTTAAACTGGAAAAGTTTCATCCAAGACGGGAGCCCGTCTCAGAGGCTGCACAGGCGTAGGGATCCTCCTGGGAAGTCTGGCACTCTCTGACTCTCAATTGCTATATGTGAGAGACGAACCCACAGCAAAACGAATGTGGGATGTGTTACAAACTGTCCATGTGCAACAAACAGCAGGGAGCAAACTTTGCTTGGAGAGGAAACTGTACCAGATGCGTCTAACTGAAGAAAGCACCATGACCGAGCATCTAACAGAGTTCAGACATTTGTTTGCAGAATTGGAGGACAGAGGAATTGAGCATAGCAATCTTCAAAAGGTGTACATAGTTTTGGCTTCACTCGACGAAACCTGGAATAGTCTCGTGATGTCAATGGAGGCTATGCCAGACGGAGGTCTGAATTCGGACTTTGTGGAGGAAAACCTGAACCAAGAATGGCAGAGAAGACAGGAGAAGAAAAGAACTGAGCTGAAGGAAGCTGTCAAAAGCAAGCAAAACTTCAAGGAGCAGCAGGGGCTGAAATCCTGTTATTTTTGTGGAGCACGGGGTCATATACAAAGGAACTGTGCAGCCAGGCGAAAAAGCAGAGACTGTGGCTGGAAGCAGTCAAGTGTGAACTTTGTAAGCGCAGAAAAGCCTCAAACAATCAGTACGCAGTGGGTGTGTGACAGCGGTGCTTCCCATTGTCTTTTGAAGGACCTAAGCCTGTTTCACACGTCGAGAGCAGTAATAGACTCTGTTTTGTTGGCTGACGGATCCAGGAGGGACGTTCTGGCACGAGGCACGGTGACGTTAAGTAAGATTGGGATTCTGACGGACGTTTTGTATGTACCCCAGTTAGCTAGCAATATTCTATCTGTGAAGAAGTTAGTAGACATTGGTTATACTGTAATCTTTGACAAAGAGAAATGTATTGTGCAAAGAGGGGGTGAGGTCTGCATGCAAGGATGCCTAACGGATTCACAGTTCATCATACAGAGCAATCATGCAGGGTGTGCTGCGTTGAGTGCAGAGAGACAGACACATAACGGCTGTGTGCATGATTGGCATAGAAGGTTAGGACATGCCAACTATGAGACAATTAAGAAAACCCCTACACATAGCAAAAACATGAAACTGACAGAGTGTGGGCAACTGATGGATTGTGATGCCTGTTGTAAAGCGAAGGCTACGGTTGCACCCATCAATAAAGAGGCGGAATGCTCCACAACCGCTCCCTACCAACTGATACATGTTGATCTGTCAGGGCCGATACAGAGTTCACGAGGGGGTGCTAAATACTTTATGGTCGTGGTTGATGATTTTACGAGGTACTGTCATGTTTATTTACTGAAAAGAAAAAATGATGCAGAACAGAAGTTACGTCTGTTTATCAGGAGGATTGAAACACAGCATGGCATTACAGTGAAACGTATACGCTCAGATCAGGGGGGGAATTCACAGGCAAAGCATTACATGAATTCCTGGAAAGCAAGGGAATAGAACAAAACTTGCCAGGTACAAGTACAGATAATGGTGGTACAGGGGGAGCCGAAGCTCCAGTACCCTTGAGGCGCTCCGAGAGGGCTAACATTGGGAAGCCGCCAGACAGATTCACAGTGGGTATAGTCAGCGGCCCGGGTGCATACCACGAACATGAACTGGATGCAGAAACGTTATATGCAACTTGTGTAAAACCTAAATTCAGTGAATAAATAAAGCTCTAAGGGATCAATGTTGCAAGTTGAATGTAATATGTACTGTAAAAATGATAAGTTGTAGAAATGCATTATAAAACCTATATGTTTTGATTATATACATGTGAGACACAGGTGGGGGCTGTTGGATATGTGTGTACGTGCGTATGTGCCTCACATGAGTAGAAGAGCAATCCTGTAGTTATGGGGTTAATCCAGCCAGGGAGAACACCAAGGACGTTGGCAGGCAGCTGTGCCCAGCGAGGCCAGTCTTATCTACAAAAGGCTGGAGAGAAACTGAAAGAAGCTCTGTGGGGGAAGAAGTTCTTGCTAGGTGTTGTAATCGTGAGGGAGAAGTCTTGTATGCTGTTTTGCTACTTTAATGTCCACAGTAAAGGACTCTTAAAACAAGATCTCTGTCTGTGCTTGGATTTCTTGAACGTCTTGCTGTTCACCTATAAAGAGCCGGACATGTAATTCCACACACACCAACAGTTTTGGCATGGAAACAGCCTTGGTCGCCCTGTATGATGACCTTTGTCGGGAGAGAGACAGGGGGAGTGTGACTCTGTTGATTCTCCTTGATCTCTCAGTGGCTTTCAATACCATCAACCATGGTATCCTTCTGGGAAGACTGGCTGAGTTGGGAGTGGGAGGGACTGAATGGCGGTGGTTCCGCTCCTACTTGACAGGTCGCCTCCAGAAGGTGGTGCTTGGGGAACATTGCTCGGCACCCTGGACTCTCCAGTATGGGGTTCCACAGGGTCAGTTCTGTCCCCCATGCTGTTCAACATCTACATGAAACCGTTGGGTGCAGTCATCCAGAGCTTTGGAGTGTGTTGCCATCAGTATGCTGATGACACACAGCTCTATTTCTCCTTTCCATCTTCTTCAGGTGAGGCTGTCAATGTGCTGAACCGGTGCCTGGCTGCGACAATGGACTGGATGGGGGCTAATAAACTGAGACTCAACACAGACAAGACTGAGATGCTGTTAGTGGGTGGTTCTTCTGACCGGATGGTGGATGTCCAACCTGTCCTGGATGGGGTTGTACTCCCCCTGAAGGAGCAGGTTCATAGCTTGGGGGTTCTCCTAGTATCATCTCTGTCACTTGAGGCTCAGGTAACCTAGGTGACATGGAGTGACTTCTACCAACTTCGGTTGATGGCCCAGCTACGCCCCTATCTGGACAGGGATAACCTGGCTTCAGTGGTCCATGCTCTGGTAACCTCCAAGCTAGATTACTGCAATTCGCTCTACGTGGGGCTGCCTTTGAAGACGTTTCGGAAACTGCAGCTTGTGCAAATTGCAGTGGCCAGATTGGTAACAGGGACCAGACGGTCTGAACATATAAAACTGATTCTGGCCCACTTGCATTGGCTTCCTATATGTTTCTGAGCTCGATTCAAGGTGCTGATTTTAACCTATAAAGCCTTACACGGCTTGGGACCACAATACCTGATGGAACACCTCTCCCGATACAAACCCACCCGTACACTACGCTCAACTTCAAAGGCCCTCCTCCGGGTGCCTACTCTGAGGGAAGCTGGGAGTCTGGCAACAAGGGAGAGGGCTTTCTCAGAGGTGCCCCCCAAATTATGGAATGATCTCCCTGTTGAGGTGCATCTGGCGCCCACACTGTTATCTTTTCAGCACCAGGTCAAGACTTTCCTCTTCTCCCAGGCATTTTAGCATGTGTTCTAAATTGTTTTAAATTGTGTTTTAAATTGTTTTTAAAATATGTGTTTTTAAATTTGTATATTTGTTTTTAATGTTTTTATTTATTGTAAACCGTCCAGAGAGCTTCGGCTATGGGGCAGTATATAAATACAATAAATAAATAAATAAATTGATAATGTGTGCACGCGTGGCGCGCACCTCACACACCATTCACTCTAGCACTAAGCTATTTGGACTTATAGAAGGGGATGGCAAATGTGTTACATCTCTGTCTGTCTCACACATCCTTTCTACTAAACCTAAATCCTGAGAAATTTTTGGCTTCTCCCTGATTGCTAATCAAATCACAGGAGCTAATGTTGAATCTGTCTATTACTTTCTGTGCTGGAAGGGGCACTGAGGTCAGACAAAATATTCAAGTTCAGGATAGCTCACTAATCTCTGTCCCAGCCACAAGTCTGGGAAACATGCCTCAAGCCCTGGAATCCCAGACACTGGATAATTATATTGCTTTTTATTCAGTCTTACCTACTAACTACCTACTTATGCCCAGAATCTGCCTATCTGCATGCCTAATTCATACTTATGTTAGCTAATAGAAGGACCATAGCTCAGTGGAAGAGTATTTGCTTTCATCCAGAAGGTCCCAGGTTCAATCCCTATCATCTCCAGGTAGGGCTGGGAGAGACTCCTGCCTAAAATCTTAGATAGCCGCTGCCAATCAGTATAGACATTACTGAGCCAGATGGACCAATGTACTTACTTGGTATAAAGCAGTGCCCTATAGGCCTGGCTCTTCTCATGTCTGCATCATTCACAACCATTAAGATCCTAAGATATTAACTTTATTGTAAGGATTTTTTAAGAAGCCATAAAGAGAATCTCAGGACACAATATATAAATGTTATTGTGGAATTGCTCAATGCATTTTAATGGCATGAGAAAAATGTACAGCCTCTATGAAGCTGCGTCAGACCATTGGCTGAAATTGGCCACTGTGGTTTCTTTTGACTGGCAGCAGCTTGCAAGCAAATATTTTCTTCGAGCAATGTGAGATCCTTTAACCCAGGTGTGGGAACCTATGGTCCTCCATATGTTGCTGGACTACAACTCCCATCATTCCTGATCATTGTCCATGCTGGGTGAGCTGATGGGAGTTGAAGCTGCCTTGAAAGAGGCGGTGATCTGACCGCTCCTGAGAAAGCCCACCCTGGACCCATTGGTTTGTGACACTACTGACCAATCGCAAATACCCCCTTCTTAGGGAAGGTGACTGAGAGGGTTGTGGTGCAGCAATTGCAAGTACTCTTGGATGAAACAGATAATCTTGACCAGTTCCAGTCTGGGTTCAGGTCTGGCTATGGGAATGAATTGGCCTTGGTTGCCCTGATGGATGACCTTTATCGGGAGAAGGACAGGGGGAGTGCGACTCTGTTATTCTTACTTGATCTCTCAGTGGCTTTTAATATGATTGACCATGGTATCCTTCTGGGCTGACTTGGTGAGATGGGTATTGGAGGCACTGTTTTACAGTGGTTCCAATCCTATTTCCAAGGTCATTCTCAGAGAATAGCATTGGGTGACTGTCTTTTGGCCCCCTGGCAGTTGTGCTATGTGGTGCTGCAGGGTACCATCTTGTCCCCCATGCTGTTTAACATCTATATGAAGCTCTTGGGAGTGGTCATCAGGAGATATAGAGAGAGATGTCAGCAGTATGCTGATGATACCCAGCTCTATTTCTCCATAACATCTGAATTGGGAGAGACCATGCAAGCCTTGGACCGGTGCCTGGACTCGGTGGTGGGCTGGATGAAGGCCAATAAACTGAATCTGAATCCTAGCAAGACGGAGGCACTGTGGATTGGTGGTTCCCAATTTCAGATAATTGGTCAGTTGCCTGCTTTGGATGGGGTTGTACTCCCTCTGAAAGATCTGGTCCATAGTCTGGGGGTGCTCCTAAATCCATCTTTGTCACTAGAGACCCACGTGACCTCAGTGGCTAGGAGTGCTTTTTACCAGCTTCAGCTATTTCTGGGCCGGGACAGCCTGACCACTGTTGCCCATGCACTGGTAACCTCCAGGCTGGATTACTGTAATGCACTCTATGTGGGGCTGCACTTGAGGTTGGTCTGGAAGTTGCAGCTGGTGCAAACTGCCGGTGGCGAGACTGCTCACTGGGGCAGGGTATCGCCAACATGTCGATACCACTGCTGAAAGAATTGCACTGGCTGCCCATTTGCTATTGGGCCAAGTTCAAGGTTCTAGTCTTGGTGTACAAAGCCCTACACAGCTTGGGACCAGGATACCTGAAAGACTGACTTATCCCTTATATACCCAGTCGATCACTGCACTCTGCAGGTGAGAGCCTCCTGCAGATACCATCTTATCAGGAGGTCCATTTTGCACAACATAGGAAACGGACCTTTAGTGTGGTGGCACCTACCCTGTGGAATTCCCTACCCTTAAATATTAGACAGGCGCCAACCCTGTTATGTTTTCGGAGCCTATTGAAGACCTTCCTCTTTCAACAAGCCTTTTCAAGTTGAGACCTATTCCAGTCTGTGTCTGTGTTGGAATTGCTTTTTAATATGTTCTTAAACCTTCTTTTTAAAAATGTTTTTAATCTTAGACAATGTTTTGAAAGCTTTTTTTAAAAAAAGTTTTAAATATGTTTTAATGTATTTTAGGGTTTGTTTTTATGATATTTTAACGTTTTTGTGCTTTTGTTTGCCGCCCTGGGCTCCTGCTGGAAGGAAGGGCGGGATATAAATCAAATAATAAATAATAAATAAATAAGTCACACAACATCTGGAGCAGCCTTTCCCAACCAGTGTGCCTCTAGATGTTGTTGGACCACAACTCCCATCAGCCTCAGCCAGCATTGCCAATGGTCAGGAGAGATGGGGATTGTGGTCCAACAACATCTGGAGGCACACTGGTTGGGAAAGGCTGATCTAGAGGGTCACAGGTTCTCCAACCCTGTATTAAGTGGAAATGCCTTACACATGCAGGTAATCTACAAATCAGCTGTGGCTTCTTCCCAAGAGCAAAAAGTGTTAGCAAGAATAAACCATGTGGGAGCTCTTAGTTGGATAAACATAAGGTATGTACCAAATTAAAAAGAGAATTAAGGACAATACTGGGTTCCTTCTTCTAATAACGTCTTATGGTTATTGTGTGTTTATCTGAGGTAATGTTGCAAGAAGAGAGAAGTAATTTCATGAATAATTGGCTGCTCAGGATTTTATAGGCCAAAACCAATAGTTTAAACCAATACTATGAAAGCCACAGACAATTAGGGCTTATTACAAGGAAGCTGTACCATATAGAAAGCTTTCATTGTCCAACTGGATTTGGACTCAGATCAAGAGATCACATAAGGCATCATTTCATGCTAATTCACAATTCAGTTTGTGAATAAAAACAATAAAAACTGACGGTTACAATAAAAACAGACGGTTACACACACCCCAAAAAACCAACCCACCAAAAACCTCTCCATAAGTAAGTAACAAAAGAGTGTTGTCCTGAGCCAGCAACAGAGTTCCACATTCATAAGCAACTTCCTGCTGATCTGGATTGGCTCAGCTGAGCCATATTGATTGGCTGGGTGGAACATTTGATGTGAGCTGAGATTATATCTAGAGTGAAACTAAGTCTGGATCAGCGGCTGAATCACCAAGGATAGCTAAAGTGTGAGCATCATGGCAAGGCTGGCAAGGGTTTCCTCTCTTTTCTAGTGGAACAGTAAAAAATAAAATTGCCTCCTTTTCTTCCTCCTTTTCCATTTTCTCATACTCCACCCATTCTAATCCCCTCCACCCCTGACCCCCCCCCCAGAATGTACATAGCTCATGCTATGGAACATAGGTCCCTCAACTATGTTCCATGTTTGCTCTGTAAAATAAAGCAGGAATTGAATGTTTGCCACTGCATTAAGGTGTGTTTAAACAGAGTTCTAATTTCTTTTCATTACTTTTCTCACCAAAACAAGCTTGTGGCTGAATGGCAAATTAGCGAGCAGTGATTTTTTTATTGTAAAAAGGAAGCATATCATTGCTTTAGTTCTTGCCTCCTCCATTAAGAAGTGATGGGAGTGTAGGCCTGAACAGTGACCAGAAGATATGTGGCAATCTATAGGGAATGTGCTCCCTATATAATTCTTAAATGTTCCCTTTCATGTCTTAACTTCCTCTGGCTGGCGGCTATGAAAATGTTCATATAGCTAAAGAGATAAACAGTAGATAAAATTAATAAAGTCTTACTGTAGGTTTAAAAATATTGGTTTTATTCTTATATTTTCTAATACGATAAAATAATATTTCAATGGGATATTGGCCCTAACCTTTTGGCTTGCATCTCAAGCAAAGGGATGTCATTCTGCATACGTTGACATTGTTCTTGCAGGTAGACATTTATTATTTTTGATGCACATATGCCAGATTCATCTAGTGTTATAACACTTTCTGTCACTTCATCCAAACAACATCTAGCAGCTATTGCCAGAATGACCTTTCAGACATGGTAAAAGAATGCATGCAAAGGAAAAAAAGTGATGTCTGCTATGAAACTGTGGGGAGGGGATGTGTAGAAGCACCACACTTTAAAGAAATTCACAGGGATCATTCCATAATGCTTTAATGTTGATGAAAGTCAATGTGGTGCCCTCCAGATGTTGAACTACAGTTTGCATCATCCCTGACTACTGATCATGCTGCCTGGGGCTGATGGGCATTGTAGTCCAAAAATATCTGGAAGGCACCATGTTGACTACCCCTGTTCTGACTTTGGTGGCTTCAAGGTTGAATTACTGCAATGCACTCTATGTGAGGCTTCCCTTGTACCTGATGCAGCAACTCCAATTAGTGCAGAATGCTGCAGCATGGCTGTTGACAGGAGTGAGGCCCTGTCAGCATATAACACCTCTGCACAGGGATCTGCACTGGTTTCTGATTTGCTACCAGGTCAAGTTCGAAACATTACTATTGGTATAGAAAACCTTTAACAGCTTGGGACCAGTTTTCCTATGGGACCACCGTACTCTATGTGTCTACTCGACCACTTTGATCTGTGGAACTGGCACTATCACAGGTGTCACATAATACTCATTCCACAAGAAATTGTGGAATGCAAGAAATTGTCCTTTTAGTGTGGCAGCATGTACTGTTTGGAACTTCCTACCTATTGACATCAGGTAGGCACCTTCACAGTAGTCCTTCCAGTGCCTGCTTAAAGCATTTTTGTTTAGGCAAGCCTATCAAGACATGTAGAAGTTACATGTGTTTTGATCTCTAATTTCTTATTGTTTTAATTATTGTTTCAATGTTTTTAAATACCTGTTCTAGCAGTCCTTTTATTGATAATCTTAATGGTTTTTTAAAAAAATGTCACCTGTTTTGAGAGGTTTTTTTTACATTCAAGCCATATATACATTTTGTTAAATAAATAAATATTGCATTTTGCATATTTAACAATAAAATCAAAAACATTTTGAATACCACTAATAAGACAACTCTTCATTTTACTGGTACTTTTATCAGCATGCCAACAAACTTGAAGCTTTAATTTATCCTTCACTGAAACATCATTCACCTTACCTTTATAAATAGTTTGACATGGATTTACAATCTAAAGAAAAAGTTATGTGTGGTGCCAACATCTCTGTAATGAACCAATTCTAAGACAAGCTATGGATGTGCTACTCATGATAGAGCATGCAAGTAGTTTTGCTTTTGTGCGGCCATTGTAGTAATGTGATCCAATGAATAAACAATGAAGACTGAATCCAGTATTTTAAAAGTATCATGCATATATCAGTGCTTGGGACAGTGAGGTTGCAATCTTATACCTGCTTGTCTTGGAGTAAGTTTCAGTGTACATAATGGGATTTACTTCTGTGTAGACATCCACAGGATTGAGCTTTGAATGACTCTTTTCAGTCACAAACAAGGAGCACAGTTTCTGTCTACAGTTCTCTTGAAGGGAGTCTTTGGGAAAGACTAGAATTCCACCAATTTTCCCCCTTGGGGAATCATGAGAAGGTAATATTTTAGGTAATACTACTGAAACACAATGCATTTTCTCTTCTCTTAACATGACAGACATTCTTGGTTTCCACTCCTGTTATTTTATTCCAAAAGCATTAACCTCTTTTCTTCATTTCCCCTGAGTATGCTATACCACCGAGAACAGGCAGCAAAGAATGGTTGTCGCCTTATTCACCTTACACTAGAAAGTCTCAGACTCCCACTTCCGGGAAGGGTGACTTAGCCTGTGCCTGCTTTTGAGACGGGCTCCTGCCTCAAAAGAAGCTTATTCAGATATATCAGTCAGTTTTTTTTTTTTTTTTGACTGATTAAACTTCTCCCGGGTAGGGAGAAACGAAGAGATTAACCTCAAAGCCTATTTTTGTTGGGGCGACCAGATCTCATTAATTTATGGGACGAGGTCCAGCCGACGAAGGTGGGACGGATTTTCAACAGCAAGCTCTATCTGATAAAGCGAACGTTCACCTTATCTTCTAAGAGAGAACGCACTAACAGGCAAGCACCCTTCTTTCTATATTTTTCTTTTACTTGACTTAAATTGTTGCTGTTTAAAAGAGATTTGCCAGATTGATCGGTTTTTGACATCTCACTGGGGAGCCGTAACTTCTCTCTGCTACGCACTAATTAATAGCTTATCTCTGTTTTTGTTGCAAAAAGCTGTCCTGGATTTGCATTCTAAAGATACACACAGAAGAGGGATTTCTATTCCAGATTTTTATTTTGAAAAATATTATACTGTTTTGAGACTACTCTCTTTTTGGTCTATTTTATTTTGACGAATCTGTTTCTTGACGATTGCCATTAATTGCTTCGATCCTGGGAACTGCATTTTGTTTACTTAACTATTGGAGAGATAAGGCTGTCTGCTCTGTTTATACTGTGATGTCACCAAGTTTGGAGTATTAACCCAATTGTTGCTGAAATAAGAAGTGGTTTTCCTATATTTTTCTTTTAAAATGGCAATTAAGAAAGTGGCTGAGAATCTGGAAATAACTATGTTTCAGAGAATAATGAATGAGATTGAGATAACGAAAATTGAATTGAGTAAAATGAAGCAGGAGATTAAAGATATAAGGGTCCCTGTGAGAGAGATGACCCTGGAAGGGGTCCCTGTGAGAGAGGAGACCCCGGAGATTGGAATAGGGGTCCCTGTGAGAGAGGAGACCCTGGAGACTGGAATAGGGGTCCCTGTGAGAGAGGAGATCCCGGAGATTGGAACAAACGTGGAACAGGAACAAGATTTGGAGTCTATGGACTTTAGAAATAAAATCTATTGTTTGGAACTCAATGTTATCTCTGAAGAAATTAATGAAGATTCTAGAGATAAAGTTATCAATGGCATGGATTATCTTCTGGACTGGAATGATGTGATGGAGCCCAATATAGAGAAAATCTATGGAATTAACTGCAGCCATGTGACAATGGAAAAACTTTTAAGAGATGACCCAGTGTATTTTGAAAAAAAGAACAGAGATATGATTTTACAGCAGTATTTCAGCAACTTATTCAGAATGGATGGCAAGAAAATATTTGGGATAGAGGTAATTCCCATCAGACTCTTATTATATGACTATGGCTTTGACAGCAAGATTATTATGGAATACTGATAATGGAAGATTGGATATTGAAATTACTGGACTTAACAAGACTACTGAAGATGGAAGATGGAAAATGGAACTAATAGAGATAATAGAACAATGGCTACTGAAATTACTGAACCTAACAGATTCTGATGTGATGGATTAATTGAAATGTTTATTTTGACTATGGTTATGACAATAAGATTATTATAATTAGTAATGAGATGGATTAATCGATATGCTTATCTGGAAAAAAAAATTGATAGATATATTTCTTAAAGAATTGAAACCTCTCTTTGACTTTTTGTGGAAAGAATAAAGTAATGTTTATGAGATTTGATGATTAAGTAAGATAACTACTGGAGGAAAGTGATTTTATAATATGACTTAAGAGACAGGATTGCTATATATTATAGACTTATAACTGATTTGATCTTTGACAAATGGGAAGTCAATATTTTACTCTTTATTTTTTATTTTTTATTTTTTTTTTCTTCTTTTCTTTTTTTTCTTTTTGTTTAACTATTTTTGATTTTGTTTTTTGTCTTTGAATGTTTTATGATTTTGTCTTGTATGTTTTATGAAAATCTGAATAAAAATTATTGAAAAAAAAAAAAAGAAAGTCTCAGACTCCTTAATCCTGAAGTAATGTCATTTTATCCTCTTGCATCGTGAAGCTTTTAAGTTCCTTTTTAGACAGAGTTCACATATGTGGTTTTGAGCTTTTCTTCTGCTGTTGGGGTGCATGTATGAGAGGTACAAATACAGCTTGAAATTCACTTCTATAAGATTTTTAAATTGGTGGATGACCATTCAAGAAAGTGGATTTATTATCACATTTCAACTTCCATGTGTTTTTGGTGTCACCCGTGAACAGATGCATTCTGTCTAAAGTGTATTTTGGTCCTCTCCCCATCATTTTACCACCCATTTGGGGATAGCATTTTGCATTTTAACACCACCTCCCTGTACAAAATTGTCTTCGTGTGTTACATCTCTCTTAAAGGATTCCTCCTTTTCCATAATCATGCTGTATGGCTATTTTTTTCACTAGACTAACCTCTCAGGTCTTAAGTGAAATTGTTATCATGAAAGGAAAGTCTTCTCCATTCCATTTGCTTGTGATTAGGAGCCTGTTTATTTAAAGAAGCAAAACAAAAACACAAACTCATATTTCATAGGTAAAATTGACAAGGCTGTCCAAATGTTGTCAGTTTCACTGTACTTAGTATCCATGTGAATAAAATAGCTTTGGTGTAATTGATGTAATTGAGGGGTTTTCCCCAGCCTTATTAATTTAAGAACAGACACACCCTTTTCAGAAGTTATTAGTGTAGTCTTGTTCAAGAGGCAGGATCATGTGTGCCAGCCCTGCCCACTCTACCCCTGACCTAAAGGAGCCTTAATACATGGTTTCTTGATTCAGATCCCAATGATCTGAAACCCTGTGTGATCAGGGCTCTAAATTATGGGGAGGCTTATAAATATGTTCACGTGAACATTTATGATGATTCTTATTGTTTTATTGTAAAAATACTTCTACAGACATATGTGATTTTACCCATATAGTCTTGCTTTGGAATATTCCAGTGTAACCATATACATGTCTACTTAGAAGTGAGTTTAATGGGGCTTACCCCAAGGCGAGATGGTACAGAAGCCTATGCTGGATAGATTGTTACTTGTGTACCTGAGTATGACAAATTTAGTGGAAAGTCAACTGAATTTGTAATTAATAGGCACAGCTTTTATAACAGTGACTAAGACTTTAAAGTAATTTACATGCAACATTGCTATTTTTTTTCTCTGATGAAAGCAGAAAGCTGAGAAATTTCTTTAAGGTCACAGAGCATGTTAACATGAAAGCAAAAGTGGCCACATCTTTTGATTCCTAGTATGTCCAGTGAGGGAGTTCGCCTTCGGCTTGAAGTGGGACTGTATTTTATAATGTCAGGCAGTCGGGAAGTGGTCTACTGGGCACTTGATATTAAGTGTCTCCTCTCCATGAGTGATTATCTGAATTTATGCGAATGGAGAAAATAACACAGGCATGTCATTATACTGAGGAGAAACAGGCAAATGTTTAATAGTTATCTTATTTTGTAGATCTATTCCTCTTGGTAACTGAATCCTCAATCTCCAGTAAGCAGAAATGCTTTCAGTAGAAGCTGTTTCCAAATAAATAAGCTCAGGATGAGAGCTTTAGTGTGAAACAAATTCCCATCTGGAAAGGAGCTTTCCTGCCCACGCTGGTCCCTAGGCAAGGTATTTCAAGGCATGGCAAGAAGCTCCACAGAGAAACATCCTGTGTCAAAAAGCCCAGCCATCCATGTTTCTCTCTGCTATACATTGCATTACTGAAATCCCAAAGGAGTGTCTACTAGGAGTGAATGCTGGAGGCAAAATCCATTATAGTGATGGCTCATGCTATTATTTGCACACAGAGCTATAAGTGAATAATCTTATTACTCTGGCTTCTTATTTTTTCCCTAGACATTAAAATCTTCTTTTGGACAGCATTATTTCTAATTTCAATTAATTAATATTCTGTTTGCAAATGCAATTTCCTGCGTATGTGTAGAGAGACAAAGTGATGTAGTGAACAGAGTGCTGGACTTCAAACAGGGAAATTTGGGTTCAAATATCTGCTTAGTCATGAAGCTTATTGAGTGACATTGAACTAGTGTCTTTCTGTCAGCTTCACCTATGTCACATAGCAGTGATGAGGAGAAAATGAGGGACAGAGAGAAACCCTGATGCCCTTACAGGACAAGTGGGATATAAATATACATACTAAATAAATAAGTAAATAAATGGATTTTCTGCAGCTGGCTTGCAGCCACCTGTGTCTAATATGCAGTAGATGAACAAAATGCTGCTATCATAGCAGGATTTTGAAAAGAACAGAAAACAATCTAAATAGATTTTGTATGAGATGCTTTTTTATGCCTCCAGAGTCTATGTGGACTTCATAGTTATACCTGAAGACAGATGTATAGCATTTATGTAGATGCATCCTAAGGCATCTAATGAGCCTTTTCTAGAGACTTGTGAAATAAATAATTTGTGCATTAATTTTCCTCCTTATTTGACTAGCTCTGTAGGTGGCCAAACATTATTCAGCAGATAAATTATTCAAGATATTTTTCTGTCAATTTTCCAATGCATAATTCATGTGTTTCCCCCCTTTATTATTCTACTATCTCTCACTGTTTTTTTCTGGTCCAGATTTTCCTGAGACTGAAATAAAGACCTTCGTACAAACATCTGAGGTCACTGTAACCATTCAGATTCTAACCAGTTGTATGCTATTGAATGTGCAGATTAAAGATAATCTATTCTTGTGTGAGTTTGAACAGCAGATATTGACTAAATAGGACATGGAAAGATATATGCCATATTACATCTGGAGTAAGCTTATCACATTGAAAAATTGGTCAGGGCTATATCTACATAAGACATTTTCAGATCTTATGATTATAATATATGGGGGGGAAGGGGAGAAAAGCTAGTTTTAGTGCTGGGATGCTACACATCACCAGTAAATAACTGCAAAACTAAAACCCTATATAAAAAGTAAGAGTGAGAGTGCTCATCACTGTAGCTTTCTCGTGTGTTAACTTAAGATGCTATCTCAATATCTGATGAGGACTGTAGTGTCAGCAGTATGGAAGAAACTGTGTTTATGTGTGATTGTCCCTTAGCATGTGTGATTGTTCCTTTTGAAACTGACACATTCTTTGTTGTCCAGTGGTTCATCCCAGAATAGTGCCAAGCCACAGAAAAGGACTCGGCCTATCTTATTCTCACTTTCTTTTACAATATAAATGAAAATGCTGAATTAAACAAAAAGAAATAGGGTGATAATATTCTAAAAAAGGTCGTGGTGATATAGTTATCACATCTGAAAAATAATGTGACTATCCCTGGTTACAGAAGTGATAAGTGGGTGCTCACCTCAACAATTCTTATGATAACAATCACTTCTATAAAAGGTAAGTAGGATACAGGATCAATACTAATATAGAAAATAGGTGTTGTATTACAACAAACTTTAATTACTTTAACTCTTCTATTAGAAATGGTGATCTTCAGTTCATTCCCAAACATAATAGATAATTATTTACTTTTCCAGGTTTGGTTAGAAAGCCACTTAAAGAATCAATAAAGAATCTAAACTGAAGATAAAGCATGTTCACTTTTTAAATTTATTCTAAATGTAGCAAGTGCAAAATGCTGCTGTATTCAATACATTTTGCTGGCTTTGAGGAATCTAATATCTGTAGTGGTAATCTCTGTTGTTGTTGTTATGTGCCTCCAAGTCTACCGCGACTTATGGCGACCCTATGAATCAGCGACCTCCAAGAGCATCTGTCCTGAACCACCCTGTTCAGATCTTGTAAGTTCAGGTCTGTGGCTTCCTTTATGGAATCAATCCATCTCTTGTTTGGCCTTCCACTTTTTTATAATTTTTATAATTTTAATTGTATTTTTCAGTTAAAATGTACTTAGTTTTACCAATGGTAATCTCTGTAACATTGGTAAAACTAAGTACATTTTAACTGAAAAATACAATTAAAATTATAAAAATGTTTTTTCTCTTTTTATTTCTCAGGAATTTACCCATTCTTTTTATTTGCATAAATTCAAGCATTATTTGATATGCTATATAAACAGTTTGAGCTGCATACTGAAATTCGAAACACACTGAAATGGGTTAGAGTAAGCTTTACATTAAGCTCTGAGCAATTACTATTTGAAGTGTTATTTACTGATGATTTAAAAGCTGAAACTGATAACATACCAATACCCTCATTCTAGGCATTGACGCTGAAGGGTATGTCTGCAACACAGCATTCCAAGAATGATCATTTTTTTAAATATAACACTAAATCACAGTTGAGCGTTCTGTGCACAAACCTTAGGCTCACATGCTCCCCCTCCCCTCCTATATGACAGTCGTAAGGAGGAAATTAGAAGCATCTGCTACTATTTTTAAACTAACCAAACTACCTTGTCATAGCCAAACTTAGGAAACTCTTGTTAGTTTAAATTATGGTTTATTTTAATAAAGCAAGATCAAGCCATGGTTTATTATCCTAGTTTATTCTCAAACTGTGTTGGACTATGACCTGGGAGACCAGGGTTCAAATCCCCACATAGCCATGAAGCTCACTGGGTGACCTTGGGCCAGTCACTGCCTCTTAGCCTCATGAAAACCCTATTCATAGGGTCGCCATAAGTCGGAATCGACTTGAAGGCAGTACACTTACATTTTATAGTTCAAACCAGGAGTAGCTAACCTGCTGTCCTCCAAGCCTCTCTATCTAGGCCACCATCCTCCTCCCCAGTCTCTACTCCACACCCTCTTGGAGTGTTTTTTTCCCTAGCTCAAAGTTTTCCTTGAACTGTAATAAGACCTCAAACTTGCCTGGATGGAGAGATCTGTGTGTCTCTGTGTATAGAAACCTCTGGATTTCATGTGGCTAGAATGTAGCCTACCATACAAACATCACAAATGTTCCTGCTCCCAGTTTCCTTCTGGCCATGACCACTTTTGGCCTTGGGCTCACAAACCATTGGCATATACACCCCCCGATGATTGCCCATGATAGAATGCAGTCCTCAAGCTGAAAAATGATCCCCACCACTGGTTTAAACTGACTAGAGTTTGGACATAATGAAGAACTGTACTTTAGCAGTGGATGCTTGCAATCTCCTTGCAGTGTCATGAGAAAAGGAGTGGGGAACCATCTAGACTGAGATAGGGCACTATTTCTGGTGAAAAAAAGAGAACCTTTGGAACCAGCACAATATTTATTATAACTTACACAGTGCATACTGCACTAGTTATTTTGTAATGAAACCAATTATAGGGTAACCAGTTTCAAATGATCCCAGTATGAGAGTTCTGTTTTGCCTGACAATACCAAAGCTCATTTTTCTCTCATAAAAATGGCCTCTGAAGTAAAAAGATGTGTGTTTGGGAGCATCTGTTCTTGACAGTTTAGCACCCAAAACTATTAGTAAGCTACTTCACTGTAAAATATCCCAGGGGAGGAGGGAGTGAAATGCTGGGAGCTTAAAGAAGGCAGACACACAAAACTGTCCATCTCACCTTGATCACTTTATACAAAAACTGATGATCATATGGGATAGATCCTCAAGTACTGCACATACAAATTAAGACTATTACTAGACATCATAACAAAAATATTTTAAAAATTGATCATATTCAGTTTTTTAAATTCCATATTGTTTAAAATATTTTACATTGTGAAAAGATCCAAGAAGAATCCATCATTTATAGACTATACAGGAAAATTATCTGTATTAATATTTTAGGCAAATGGACATAATGGCTCAATGGCCCACTTTTTTCCAATGCATCAATGGGGAGTAGCTGCAGATCAGTGGGCAGAGCAGATTATTTGCATGAAGAAGGTTCCAGGTTCAACCCTTGGCATCTCCAGGTAGGTCTGGGAAAGGCCACTGTAGATATTGCATTCACACACACAGGGGGGGAGGGGTGGCACACCATAATGTATTGCCCCTTTCAGGGGCTTTTAGTCCAAATTATTTAACTAGAATGCTCCAAGCAGCTAGAAAGGTGTACCAAAACAGAGAGAAGTCATTTTTTTAAAAGAAAAAGAACCCTTGAATAAGCCCAGTGGCTCCTTCAATAAGTGTACCTTGGAATTAAAGAAAATAGCTCAGGGTCCACCTCTTCCTATGAGTGTCCCTGCCCCTTCTCTCATGAAAGCAATTTGCCATTCAAGTGTGAAAATCCGCATTTAGGTTAGAATGTATAATTTAGTATACAGATGCATCCTCTAGTTATGAATGGGATGCAGGGGTTGCCAAAATTAGTGGTTGCTAGTCAGGACAAAGAGAGTCATGGTCTCCTCAGATGACAAGTCAATAACTCAAACAGCCAAGTGGGAGAAGTTGGGATAGTTACTTCAGAACAGAACGAGAAACATAGATAGCTCACACCAATGGACATACACAAGAGAAAAATGAGTCTGCCTTTTGGAATAATCAAACAGACAGTCTAACCAAAGAAATTGCCATTACTAGCTACTTAAAAGAAATGGTGCAAAGGAAGGGGGTGGCCACTGGGTAAGTGAGACACAATCTCAAAATTCTTCTCCAGATTAGATTAATCTGAATTAGAGAAGATTTCAGGGCTCCTAATCTTTGCTTCTCCCTTGAGATCACAACTTCCTGAAGGTCATAATGAGCTAAGATGTAGCAAGTTTCATTGTCATCTCTAAAGCTGATGAACAGACCAGTCATAGAAAATCAGTCTTGAATGCTCCTCTATGATATGCTTGATTTGTTGGTAAATCTATGTTGCCCATTACTGTAGAACACCTTTCTTATATTAAGATTTAGCCTCTTTATACAGGAAACTTATAACATTTTTCCTGTAACCAAGCTGGAAGGCAAGGTATGCATCAGGTATGGGCAAATCTGTCAATTTTGGTTTATTTCTCATTTTTTCCATCTTAAATTCAGTTCTTTACATTTCCACATCAGTTTGTGATTATGATTATTTTAAAAGTCTCATAAAAATTCATCTGCATTTTAGTGTGTTTCTCCTAATTTTGCTTAGTATACACATTTTTCCAAAGCAATTTCCCATAATAGAATGCATTTTGTTTTCAGTAATATATGCATTTTTATGCACACTTACCTTTAATATATGTATTTTTGTTCACATTACGTGGCTGGAGAACTGCATTGCAAAATTCACAGAAGTGTAAATTTTGAAGGATATCTGTGTTTTGGTTTGTTTATTGTTTCCGAAAGTGTGGATTAGGTTGGTTTGCCTTTAATTGTGAACTGAATCAAATTTCTCCCCCCATTCCTTGTGTGTGTGCGTCTGTGTGTGTGTATGATTGTTGCATATTTACATTTCACTCTCAGGCTATTTGCTACATTTTTTGTTTTAAATAATACAAACCAAATACCTATCATGTACCCTCACTGTGGGTATAGGCTAGACATTTGGATAAATTCACACACAAACAGGCTTTCTGAACTGTCAAAATCATAAAGGCCTGATGGGTGGCTTAGTTGGCAAACCCACAAAACTCCAATAAGCATTGATGTGTGATTCAGAAAACATCGCTCATAATATGTTAATTCTGCTTATAATTGCCTTCTGAAAACATTGGCTCTGATTCTCAGATACTGATGAGCTATATTTGATGCAGCACCACAGAATGGGGAGTTGGCATGTAGCCATTTCAGCCACTTTTGTATTCCTATAGTCCAGGGTTCAGGGAATGAATCCACCTTAATTGACTCCCAGCTGGCATTTAAGAGCCATTCCAGCATCCAGAGAATTGCAAAGGTTGTGAAGACACACCTGCCAGATCACATCCCTGGCTGTGCTTTCAAATTCTCAACACAATTCCTTTGGACCTAGGGCAGGCCAGCTCGATGTCACTTATGATTTCTTTCATACTACACAGGAAAACAAAGTATTTGGACTGAAACCCAAGATGAGCAATATGGCCATCTTATTGCATATTTCAACAGGATTTGAACTGCACTGTGGGAATAAATACTTTTAGTAACTCAAGGCATATTGGATTCAGATTCTCTTAGGTGACTTCACTATTTTGGGTGGAAATAGTGTCCTCATTGGTCACACTGAAATAAAGCAGATAGTATTTTGCTTGCTTCGACCATTCATTTTATTTACTTTAAAATAAAAATGATTTTTGTTCATTTTTCAAAATGAAAAATAATTTTTCACTCTTCCTTTATTGCAAAAGCAATCCCAGGGTGGGGTACAACAGAACAGAATTAAAACAAGAAATAGCAACAACAAATGATAAAAACAGCACAACTGAAAACAGCAGCAGAAGCAGCAATAGCGAAACACGCAACTACTGTTCCTGATGGAATAACAAGGAAAGCAAAAAAAAAAAAAAGGAACAGGAAAAAAAGAATGTATGCAAGGGGGAAAAACTATTCAGATATGCTGCATATAAGGTAAAAGGAAATGTGGTAGAGGATACAGACATTGGTTTAGGATGCATGTAATGATAAGCCAAGCCGTGGCTTAGCATAAATACACAAGCATGCAAGCTCCTGGAGAGAAGATCATGGCTGCTTTGCTCCTTCTGTGCTCCTGCTGCCGCTGTGCTAAGCCATGGTTTCATTAAAGAATGTGCTATGTTTTGTAAGTCTCAAGGAAACCTGTAACTTATGAGTTCCAGAAACCATCAGTTCATGTTGTTGGTTGTGCTTTTCATTTATTATGTAGTATCTATTGCAGATATGAGGAGCCTTTAGTCCTCCAGATGTTGCTGAATTACAACTCCCCTCATCCCTGGCTGTTGTCTATACTTGCCAGGGCTGATGGGAGTTGTAATTCAGCAGCACCTGAAGGATCAAAGGTGCCCCATAACTGATCTATTGCATTGAGTTATCTCTTGAATTACATGTTTTCAGTTTTCTGAGATTCCAGAACAAAATTGTTTTACTGAGCTATTCATTCTGCTTCCTCTGATTATGGAAACACATCCAATTACATAGGTATGTTATTAATGTTCATCTGTAGTTTGACAAAATTAAAATTGCAATGCCTTCCAATCACTCTTTACGCAGTGCCGTAATCAAGCATTAATTTAGCAAGTTCATTTTTCCATTATACTGTTTTCATCACAAAGTTACTCCATTAATGCTTCTAGAACACCACTGTTTGGTCTTAGTGGACTGGGTGCAAACAATGTAAAAGGCAACCTGTAGTGAGTACAAATAAAGGTCAGATCTAAAACTTCATCATCTGCACTTGGAATTAAAAGTTTTAAATTACCTTTAAGCAGAAGCTAAAGAATTGGAATGAAGAATCCCAAAACATTAACATCTATTGAAATGTGGAGTAGAAACAGCATATATTTGTAAGAAGTGTTGGATAACTTAAACCTTTCCCCCCCCCATCCCTATTGATGTTTTCCTAATTAGAGTATTTCAAAACTGACTGGAAATCCTGCTACTAGGTTCTTGAATTCGAAAGCAGCATGAAAGTGATCACCTTCCCGAATCTGGTCATGCCACTTCTTTTCGTGTTGAAGGCAGAGCTTGGAAGTAACTAGTTACAAGTAACAAATTACTTGTAATTCATTACTTTTTTTGAGTAATGAATGGGCAATTCCTTTACATTTCGATTGTAATAGAACTAGGAGTAATTTTACTACTTTTGGAGTAATTGTAACATTTCCAGAATTACTTTTGGGCAGTACTTGGGGTAGTGGTGCAGGGGAATTCTTCTGCTCCTCTGATTTGTGGATGAAAACCATGTGCCTCAAACTGGATTTCTGTGCAATGTCACTATTTCCTCATGCTCTGTGGGTGGGTAGGAGGCAACGAGGGAGGAGACGCAGAGTGAGACGGGGTGGAGTGGAGAAAACAATTATTTAAAAAAATGGATAGTGGTGGTGAAGAATGGAGTGGAGGGAAAAAGGATCTGGAGCTCAACAACATGGATAAAGGAGGAGAAGGAGGCAGCAGCAGAATGGAGATAAAGAACTGTGGAGGTGAAAGATGACGTGTGTGTGTGTGTGTGTGAATATTGTGTTTGCACTTGGCACACAAAGTGGCCTCCACCACCGTCTCTGGCTACTGTGCTGCATTTGCAGTATTTTTACTTTTTTGCATCTCAAGGGAAAATGTTTGCTTGGGTGAGTGTCCCTTAGTGGCAGGGCAGGGTCTGGGAGGTGGCTAGTGAGAGAGATTATGCTGGCTGGCTGAGTGGAGGGTTGCACTTGGTTTGATGTGCAAAGATCTGAGCTGTGGCCTCTGCCTCCCTCCCCACCACCCTTACCAGCGGAGAGGCCATCATTACTATCTTATGAATAAAAATAATTATTCTACTTCCTCTGCATGTGTTTTTTTTTAATGTTGTTTTAGGCTACTTAGATGTGCAGCAGCCAAGGCCAGCACCTTGTAGGGTTTTTTTTAAAGTAACTGAAATGTAATTGCAGTGATTACTTTGGAGGAAAACTAAAGTCATCAGTTACTTTCAGAGCAATTCTAATTGTAACAGTAATTACTACTTTTTGGGCCATGTAACTGTAACTGTAATTTATTACTTTTTAAAAGTAATCTTCCAAGCTCTGGTTGAAGGTTGTTTTGTTATCTTTTTATTTGTTTTAACAACATGATTGTTATTTTGGTTTTTATGTGTTGTTAACCACTCCATCGGAGAGGGAAAACAGGATATAAATTTTATTATAAATTATTTATAATACTACTAATCTAATAGGAATCTTACTTTTGGAGCTCCTGGAAACGATTCTAGTCAGGGGCTGTATAATTGGCATTAAATAGGTAATAGCTGTCCTGATCTTGTGCTGAAGAAATCCCCCTTGTTTTTATACACACTTACCTGGGAATAACAGTGCAAACCAATGCCTGTCTCTTCAGAAGTCCCACTGAGTTCAATGGGGCTTGTTGCCAGGTAGCTGGGCATAGGAATACAGCTGGTAACAATGGGGCTTAATGGAACAGCATAGCTGCCACTGCATCTACCACACTGCTTCTCATTCCAGCCCAGATGGAAGTAGGGGAAGCAAGAAAAATTGCAATTTTGCTACACCAGTTCCCAGGCTGGTGCAGAGAAAACACCAAGATCAGGCCTGTTGCCATTATGTGATGGGGGCAGGGCCAGCTCAGGATTCAGTGGAACCATTGCTGGCTCAGCTCCACCCCTCCCTGTCCCTGAAATGCCCCATTTCAAGGGCTTCTACCACCATCAGTAGTTTCTTAGCAGTAGTAGCCTGTCCTGAGGCACTCTGTCCTGACAGAACAAGGCTGGGCTGCAAGGAGGGACACATCTGCCTTACCCAAAACCTCCTAGTCTGGCAGATTAGGCCTTGAACTGTAGGCTGCATTCAGACAGCACTTTATTCTGTTTTCCTGACACGTCTTTACGTGTTAATTTTCGCATTTTGTGTGATCTTTCACACAATGTTAAAGCCACTTCTGGAAATTTAGTGGAATCAAGTGGAAGTTTAGCACTCATTTCCATCTTAATTGCTTCCAGAAAAAATCAATTTGTAACCCCGTTAACATAGAAAATTGTGGGAGTCTGGTGTGTTTCCCCCCCTACAGTTTTCTTGGAATCATGCTACAGCCACTCACATAATGAAATCTGGGGTAGTATTTGGGGTTGAAGAAACATGGATGCACATAAAGGGGGGGAGCGACATGTTTGATGATGTCTGCTGTTGTTGGGTAACACCAAACCTGCTGGTGTAAATGGAATGGTGACATGGTGGTATATTCATTAAAAAAGTTCCATAATGCAACAAGTACTGCAGTGTGAAAGGAACATCAGAAATTGAGATAAAAGTACTAGTATTATAATCAGGAAAAATATCAGGAAATAATGTGGGGGGGAGTTCCATAATCCAACAGGTACTGCAGTGTGAAAGGAACATTAGGAATTGATATAAAAGTGTAGTATTATAATCGGGAAAAATAATGCAATACAACCCACATCTGAATGCAGCCAGAGTGTCACTGATATCCATAGAACTCGTGTGTGTGTGTGTGTGTGTGTGTGCGCACATGCACACTATAAGGAGTTTATCTTGGGCCACAATGTATATAGGTTCCATATTGTTATGGTATGGTTTATTTCTAGGCCGCCTTTTGACCAAAAATGTCCCCAAGGCAGCTTACACACAAATAGAAAAACACAAATACAAAATACAAATAAAAACAATACAATTTACAAAAATTCAAGCAAACAAAATCCTAGTATTTCTAAAAGGCAACAACAGCTAAAAACCAAAAGCACTGATCTTCCTGGTAAAGGACAGTCCCCAGAAAAATGTCACTAAGAGCTGGGGTGCGGGGACAAGGCAGGTGGAAAAGCTTGCCCCTTGATGGTCCCAGCACAGTCTCACCCCTACAGCAGTGCCTCTCAGTCTGCAGTGCCTCCTTATAAAGGTCCAGGCAGAAGGGTGGGGCAAGGCAGGTGGAAAATGTTTGGTGGAAAAGCTTGCTCCTTGATGGTCCCAGCACAGTCTCACCCCTGCAGCCTCATATTCATTCCATAGCATTCTAAAAATAATGTACAATGATTTGTCGAAGGAATGGAAGTCCTTTTATCTACCCTCACATGATCAGCTTGTCATATGCTGAGAAGACTAGGGGTGGCAGTCAACTAAATAGTAGCACTAGTTCAAGGATTAGCACATATGCAATGCAACTTTTCTCCCCTCTCCTCTCCCTGAATGTCCCCTAAATCTCTTCTGAGGTTTCCCCAATCCTCCAGAGCAAAATTGGAGATGATGTGGAGCACATTCAGGGGGAGGACAGGGTGAAAGTCCTGTTGTGCTAGCATTAATCCTTGTGCTAGTGCTATTATTTAGTTGAATACCGCCCTAGGAGACAGTGTGACCAGCATGCACTGAGATAGTTGTGAGAACATAACTCCAGTCTTTCCCTCCTGTTGTAGTCCTGCCCTGGTGACACCACTGGTTTATATTCCTGCTGGGTAGCATAATAGCTGTCAGTCTGGCAAAATCCTTCTATGATTCCAAATTAGAGGGGTGGCAATGAGGCTAAAGCGTACTTGATTTACTTCCTTTAAAAATTGTTTAATATGGTTGCAATCAAAGTAATCTGGTAACTAGACTGAAATGTGTATACTTTTCAAGATTTGTCTGTCTGTTACTCCATTGCTATTTTTACACAGCTTATTTTCCCTGTCACTTATTAATGCTGTTAAAAAAAAGACTCCCTGCAAGCAGGTGTTAAATTTGCAGAAATAATATGTGGAGACACGCCAAATTGCATAACTAATGGTACTGTAGACTGCAAATAATGAGCAGGAGAATGTAAAGTCATGTTACTGGCCTTTGCAAAAGTATACTTTCTCACCTAGTAGAATCTAATGAGTTCCTGTGAATTCATATAACCTGCAATATTGTTGTGGCCATACATACATATGCACATAACAACCAGAACCAAATCGATATATTGTATGAAATTTACTTATTTATTTATTTAATTTGTATCTTGCCCTTCCTCCCAGCAGGAGCCCAGGGCAGCAAACAAAGCACCAAAAAACTTTAAAACTTCATAAAAACAGATCTTAAAATACATTAATACAAAACAGCATTAAAAACAATTTAAAAAACAACTTTAAAAATGGTTAAAAACATTATTAGAAAACATATTAAACAATTCTGACACAGATGCAGACTGGGATAGGTCTCAACTTAAAAGGCTTGTTGAAAGAGGAAAGTCTTCAAAAGGCACTGGAAAGATAGCAGAGATGGTGCCTGCCTAATATTCAAGGGGAGGAAATTCCACAGGGTAGGTGCCGCCACACTAAAGGTCCATTTCCTATATTGTGCAGAACGGACCTGCTGATAAGATAGTATCTGCAGGAAGCCCTCACCTGCAAAGTGCAGCGATTGACTGGGCATATAATGGGTAAGATGGTCTTTCAGGTATCCTGGTCCCGAGCTTTATAGGGCTTTGTACGCCAAAACTAGAACCTTGAACTTGGCCCAGTAGCAAATGGTATAGAAATGGTAGCTTTGACTTGCAGCACTACTACTTAAGTGCTATCCTAAGCACGACAGTTGGGTCAGAGCCACTTGCCTTTGCCCACTGCTCTTTCAGAAATTGCTCAAAACGCCTAGTGATTTGGGTGCATGATTAATTTTCTTGTGCACACAGCTAGGAAAAATCAAGACAACTGAAAGTGCACATGGGATGTGCATATGGGCTTTCCCTGGCAGGTAATTGGTAGTTAATGTGGTCTAACCAAGGTCCAGCATAATAAGAAAAGGAAATGGTTTGTTCTCATAATTTAAGGACACTGTGATGCATTGTAGCGCAGTAACAGTGCAATCCTATATACAAATAAGGCTTACTCTCAGGAAAGGATGGTAGCCTTAGATCTCAGAATATAAAATATAGCAAATATACTTTTTTCTTTAGTCTTTCAGGGTTCATATATACCTACAGGCAAAAGAATCATAAGAAAATGCAGTCATTTGTTTCATTTGTTACAAAGCAACTTTGAAAAGGACTATTTGAGAGAGAAATCAACCGGAGGGATTATTTCACCTTATCCCAATTCTCCATGATTTGCATAATTAGCAAATAATTTGCAGATTTGGGGAAATGGAATATGATAACCCCTACAACAATGGGCTTGGTGAAAGCCAGATTGGGCAGCACCCATGTATTATAATCTGGAATAGCCTCAACCCAAACAAGGTTCTCTCCTGAATTCTTATTAGGGCCAAACCTTGCTCCATCCCTACCACAACAGTGTTGCAGGTAGTTGCTGTGCTAGGTCTACCACCATTTGTTTCTTTCCCTCCAGTGTTTATTAAGAGAAACATAGTCTACATAATAGGGCTGTGCACCAGAATTGACTGAGGCCCAAATTAAATTGGGCTGATTCGGGAGAATCCAGGCATTGGTCAAGTTGAGATGAGACAGACCTGAATTGCTGTGGATTGGGCTGGGTGTCCCAAAGTGATCTGGGGCTGTCAGGGATAGGAATAGGTGAAAATTTCAGTTCAGTGTGCATTCCAAGCAGAATTTATCAAATTCACAATTTTTGAAACAATATGAGAACTGAAACAGAGACATCCTCCAAAACTTGCATTTATTAGAATTTTGGGATGCAGTCCGCCAACTAAACAACATTTACAAAAATGCATATTAGGGGGAAGTGTGCATGAAAATGAATACATGAGTGAAAATAACATGCAAAAAGGCTTGAAATGATAACTGGCTTGCAAAAATGTGTACCTTTGTCAAAACTGCCTACAAAAATATGTTTATTTTGAGAAATTTGCACTAAAATGGTGGAGAGTTTTCAAGAGGATTTAAAAAAAAAATAACAGATCGCTGTAGAAATGTAGAGAACTGAATTTAACATTGGAAAAATGAGAAACTGAGAGAACCAAAACAGACAAATCTTTCCATCCCTAGTCAGGGATCAGTAAGGAGAGGCGGGCAGGGAGCGAAGCAGGAAAGAATGAAAAAGTGTGAAAAGGAACTACCAGGTGGCTGCATATTCACTAGAGAAGGCAGAATCTCTCCTTCCTACCCCCTGAAGCAGCACTGCACAGGACAGAATCCTTACCAGCTGTTAAGGGGAGGATTTGATAACCTGCAATGCCAGTTGCTGCTCCTTTGCGAATGGCCTCCCTGCATGTAGGAAAGCTACTAGTGAAGGAGCAGCACTGCACAGGAGGGTGTTGGGTGCTTCTCCTGCTCTCGGTCACGAGGGCGGAAGAAGGAGACACTGCATCTCCTCTTTCCCCCTCCTGACCATATGTTAAAACAGGATTTAAAAATTCCTTCACCCTGCCTCCAAAATTGCTTCAGGGATGGCTCTGGGGCAGGGCAGGTGGTCCCCAAGTTGGCACAGGGCGGATCTGATTGATCCAGTGGCCACAAATTGGACCACAGGGTAGATTGGGGAAGTTTGTCCACAGCGGTACTCTGTTTCCTACACGACATTTTTAGGGGGGAAAAACCCTGCTTCTTGAATCTGATGTGCTCAAGGATTATTGATGACTAAATATTCTTCTTGTGATCCAAACTTTTCTTTCATTTTTTTAAAGAAATTCAGTCTCTGTGGCTATTGTGACTTATAAGAAAAAGATAAAGAGAGGTGTTTCATAGCGACTTTTATCTGATTATATAATGTCTCACCAAACTCATAAAATGTAGCCTCTGTCATTTGGAATTCCTTACCATAACCTTCATTTCAATATAATACAATTTTATTATATTAGCAGTTAGCCTTCAGCCAGAAAACCATCAACCACAGCAGTAATCAAAACAGTGGATCCAAACCATAAAAAACATTTGTCTTTGCAGTTCAAACATCAGCCACTATGTACTAAAGAGGCAACACTCAACCCGATCAATGTTTTGGGATTTAAAAAAATATATACCAAGGTCAGGTGAACTGGGTGTATAATAAAAACAGGAAAAATTCAGCAAGAAATATTTCTCTGCAGCACTCTGAAAGTTTCAAAAGAAAGGTGTTCCATTATTTCCCATCTCTATGAGGTTGCCAGTTTATATACCCAAGAGCCCTTTTAAGGGATTACAAAAACAGGGACGTCATCAGATGAGGAAGGGCAGTGGAGACAAGGATGCTAGTTTTTGTCACCTTCCACAAACAGAAAGGCAACTTTCTGCAGCAAGGAGATTCACGTATCCTTAGAGGCTCCTTGCATGTTCTGAAAGAGGCTCCAAAAGAGTCTCTGCTGCATATAGTTTAATGAGGGTGGTCCCTTGAAAGAGCTGGTTGTGAGGCCTCTTCTAAAGAAAACAGTCTTGGACCAGATTTGCGTGGCCCCAGGAGGAGGTAGAGAACGAAGGCCTCCCTACTCACCTGAAAGGGTGGGGCTAAATGGAAAGAGTAGAGGAAAAGCCACCCCTGGCCCTTCACACCCCTGGCCCTTGGCCAAAGTTTGATTATTAGTCAGATCCTGCACCTTGTTTTCCCTATGCTGATTTAATAAATAGATTAAAAAGTAAATGTGGCCCAATACATCTAACCTTTTGTGTATTGCCTCTTTATTTCCCTGTGTGGTTGCAATACTCCATGCAATGTCGCTTTTCACATCACTAATAGAAACACTTAAGAACTATCCACATGACCTTGTTAAACTGTGAAACTGAGTGAACATAACAGCACATTTGAGCCATCATGTGTTTCTATTTGCACATGAGAGAAGAGGTGAAGAATGGGTACTAATAATGTTCTCATATTCTGGGAATAAGTGTCAATATAATAATGAAGAATTTCTTTCAAAGAAATTTAAGATGATATATACAATGCCAATAATGGCCTCAATCCAGCATGGGCTTTGGCATGCAGAAGACTGTTAATTTCAGTGGGCTTAAATATGCCTTTTAAGAGCATAAGAAGAGCCTGCCAGATCATGCCGGTGGCCCATCTAGTCCAGTAACCTATTTTCAGAGTGGCTAACCAGATGCCCATGGGAAACTCACAAGCAGGACTGGAACATAACTGCACTCTACTCTTCTACAGTTTCCAGCAACTGGTATTCGGAACCATGCTGCTTCCAACTACGGAGGCAGATCATGGCCAGCATGGCTAATGATGATTGACAGCCTTATCCTCCATGAATTTGTCTAATCCTCTTTTAAAGCCATCCAAACTGGTGGCCATCACTGCCTCTTGTGGGAGCAAATTCTATAGTTTAACTATGCCCTGTATAGAAAAAAAGTAGTTTCTTTTGTTTGTTCTGAATCTTCCAACATTCAGCTTCATGGAATGTCCACAAGTTCTAGTGTTATGAGAGAGGGCGAAAAACTTTTTTCTGTCCAATTTCTCCATGCCATGCGTAATTTTATACTCCTCTATCATGTACCCTCTTATTTTTTCTCTAAAGTAAAAAGCCCCAAATGCTGCAGCCTTTCCTCATAGGGGAGTTGCTCCATCCCCTTGATCATTTTGGTTGCCCTTTTCTGAAACTTTTCCAACTCTACAATATCTTTTTTGAGGTGAGGTAACCAGAACTATACAAAATCTTCCAAATGTGGTTGTGCCATATTTGCATAATGACATTTTAATATCAGCAGTTTTATTTTCATTCTTTCCTAGTGATCCCTAGCATGGAATTTGCCTTTTTGACAGCTGCCACACACTGGGTTGACATTTTCATTGAGATATCCACTATGACTCCAAAGTCTCGTTCCTGGTCAGTCACTGCAAGTTCAGACCCCATCAGTCTACATGTGAAATTATTATATTGTTTCTCCAATATGCATAACTTTACACTTGTTTACATTGAATTGCATTTGCCATTTTACCACCCATTCACTGAGTTTACATAGGTCCTTCTGGAACTCTTCCAATCCCTTTTTGTTTTAAAAACCCTGAGCAATTTAGTATCATCAGCAAACCTGGCCATCTCACTGCTTACCCCTAACTCTAGATCATTTATAAACAAGTTGAAAAGCACAGGTCCCAGTACTGATCCTTGGGAGACTCCACTTTCTACATCCCTCCATTGAGAGACCTCTTTGCTGGATTTAGACTGTCCATCCCACATTCGTACACATTAACAAGTAATAAACCAACAAAACAATAAAGTAATTACGGAATCACAAGGAGAATTTCAGTATAACGGTAAACAGGAAAATCTGGGGGGTATATTAAAGATAACAGGAATTAGCTGGTTAAAGTTCTTTCAAGGAAGACTTTGAAAGTCAGTGATAATGTGCTGATTCAGATGATAATTTAAAGTTGTAACTTGGTCCTAAGTGTGGAGATGGCTGTGTTGATGTCATCTACACCAGGACAGCCTGTTCAAAAGAGACCCAAATGCATACAATCTCATATGGGGATGTCATATCATGCAGCTGAATCCAATAAACCATGTGATTTTGACCCATTATATAGGCCACATCTGGCAGGGCTCATGGAGGAAACACCAGTAACATGGACAGGGCTGAATCAGAACTTTCAAGTACTGTCTGAATGAGCCCAATAAGAATGCAAGACCACAATTTTCAGAACTGTGAGGAAAGCTACCAATTTTAGTTTCTCACCTTATTTGGAAATTAAGGAAGCCCTCCAGTCCCTTAGCAGTACCTCACAATTCAGAACATTGCTGATTCTTTCTAACACAGCCTCAGACTCCAATTCTCCAGATCTGACTCCCACCCCCTTGTAGATATAAATTTACATACCTATCTTCAAGTATAGTCTACAATTCAGCCTCATTTTTTCTCCACGTGGTGATGGCTCATCAATTCATTAGTTTTTTTGTCTATTGTCACTTACAGAATCATAAGAGTTGAAGGCTGCCTTCGTTACCCACAAATATCCCTATCTTCAGTAGGAGAAATGGGAGGGTTACGTCTTTTCTGACAGTGTGATTCCCATCCATAGTTGCAGTGACAAGGAAAGAAACAACAAGGATCAAACTAAATGTATATTGATGTAAAAGAACAGTTCTCATATATGATCAGAACAGGTAAGTAATAATAATACTCTTAACAGTTTGGTTGCCATTGTTTTATAGCAGTAAAGAAACTAAAAAATCTTGTTTTTTCAGCAATTAACATGGTGCAACAATTGCGACTGAAGGGCAAAATAAGACACAGACTCATCAGCTTGGGTTGAACAAGGGCCACTTTATTAAATTACAGCAAAAAAACCCTTTTAAAGTGACCTGCAGAGGGAAACCTAGGTGCGGGAACTGTCTATAAGCAAGCATCTTGCCATACAGCTCTCGGGCAACCAGCCCCTGCTGGGGCAAGGGCAAGCCCATCTGCTTACCCCTTACCCTGGCCACACCCGGTAGGGGAGTAGGGGAGTCTTCTCACGTCACCATCCCCCGGGGCCGTACAACACTCAGGTGGATGAGATAGGTTGGCCCCAGAAGCAGCCCATATCCTGCCCTTGGGCCGTAAAACCCTGAGAGACAGGCCTCTGGAACCACCAATCACCTCCAAAGGTGCCTAAGGGGGCCACCTAGCTGTCATTACCTATTTCCCTTCCCACACCTTCCTGCCACAAAAGGGGGACAAATCTTTATTTAGTCCCCCTTTTCCCCACTGCCAAGAAGCACCTCTCGCAGACACCTCTGCAAGTCCCCCAAAAATATGTCGTTACCTGCATCTGACAGGTGAACGCCATCGGCCCTATATAGTTCAACCCTCCAATGCTGGATGTGTGGGTGCTGAATGGCCAGAGGGGTAGGGGGCGGACCATCATTTTAGCCCCTTCCACGTTGCCACACATTTGCCCAGTGTTGGCCCTGCAAGCCTTTCTGGACGTTAGGGGAGCGAGGAGTGGATATCTATTTGTTCATGGAAATGGATCTCTCCTTACTAAATAGCAATTTTGGGCTCTTACTAAGGTGGCCCTGCAAAGACTGGGACTGGACCCATCAGGATTTGGGACCCACTCCTTTAGAATTGGAGCTGCCTCTACAGCAGCTGGGCTTAGGTTCTCACGGGCTAGGTTGCAGGCCATTGGAAGGTGGACTTCAGGGGCCTATAAGGCTTATGTCTGCCCTTTGGAAGGGCCTGGTAATACGGAAGCCTAATAGTGTTGCCTTGTTTTGGCAGGTTGCTGGAGGGGGACGGAGCAGATGCTCATCCTAATCTGCGGCCACAGCATGATTTTCTGGGCGGGCCGTAAGGCCGCGTCGTCTCAGATGGGCTCGCAGCTGGGGCTCAGTCAACGAGCTACTGTACAATGGCTTGGCCAGCGAGGGTTGTGCTGGGATGGGCTCCTACCCGCCCTGTTCCAGCAAGGGTTAGTGCATGAGGTTCCACACATTTTGGTCATTCACCTGGGTGGTAATGACCTGGGTTTACTTAAGGACAGGGCCCTTACTGTTCAGGCATGTAAAGACATGTGAGTTATAAGGCAGCGTTGGCCTTCAGTTTGTCTGCTTTGGTCAGACATACTGCCACGCAGGGAATGGCGTGGAGTTTGGGACCCCAGGAGGATAGACTGGGCACGTAAGAGGGTCAACTGACAGATTCGGTTGGCGCTTCTTGGGGATGGTGGGTTGCCCATTCCACATCCGCTCATACAGCATTCTAGGGTTGAACTCTATAGGGCCGATGGCATTCACCTGTCAGACACAGGGAACAACATATTTTTACAAGACCTGCAGAGGAGTCTGCTGGAAGTTCTTCTATGCAGTGGGGAAAAAGGGGACTAAATAGAGATTTGTCCCCTTTTTGTGGTGGTAAAGTGCGGGAGGGGAAATAGGTAACGACAGCTAGGTGGCCCCCTTAGGCACCTTTGGAGGTGATTGGTGGTTCCAGAGGCCTGTCTCTTAGGGTTTTACAGCCCAAGGGCAGGATATGGGCTGCTTTTGGGGCCAACTTACCTCATCCACCCAAGGGTTCTACGGCCCCAGGGGGTTGGTGATGTGGGCAGGCCTCCCTACTCACCTACAAGGTGTGGCTGGGGCAGGGGGTAAGCAAAAGGGGCTTGCCCTTTGCTCCAGCAGGGGCTGGTTGCCCAAGAGCTGTAGGGCAAACTGCTTGCCTATAATTAGTTCCCGCACTTAGGTTTCACCTCTGCAGGTCGCTTTAAAAGTTTTTGGTTGTAATTTAATAAAGTGGTCCTTTATTCAACCATAGCTGCTGTTGTCTGTGTATTATTTCACCCATCGACCACAATTGTTTTTTGATAGATTCCACCCCAACAGAACTACCCCATCCTTCATGCCCTGGCATTGGTGCAGTTCATAAGAAGAGGCTTAAGCTTCACAGTTCCTGTGCAAGAGGAAAGTTGGTACTCGGCCACAGATAGCACGCAACAGTTGTCACCAGTTGTCTTTTTGCTAAATGCTATAATAGATAGTTACATGCACAACACTTACTGTGTGTGTTTGTGAGTATGAGAAGGGGAAGAAAGAGAAGAGCTGTAATGATCTCACAGCCAGTGCCGGAGCTAGGCTATTTTGTGCCCTAGGCAAGGCTAACTACTTGCAACCCCCCCCCAAAAAAAATTGCTAACTTCAATTTTCAAAAATAGATGTCTTGTAGAAAAAAATGAAAAGCACAAAACTTGAAACTGCTAAATTTATTTTAGTTGAATTTTTTCCAATGGTTAAAAAAACTAATCTGTATAAAACTGTGCCCCTCAAAGGTCAGTACTGCGCCCCTCTGAGGTCTGCGCCCTAGGCAGCTGCCTAGTTGGCCTAATGATAGAACCAGCCCTGCCCACAGCATTGCATCCTAAGGCCAATTGAGTTAGACCCTTTCAAATCTATGGAGTTAAATACATTAAGTTGCCTATTTGTCAATCTTTTTTTTTTAAAGTGGGATTTACATTTTTTTTGGAAGGGGTTGATTTTCATTTGCAATATTTTATTTACTGATGTTTACAGGGATCTTTTGTTTAGCTTTTTGCTGTGTTTTTACGGTGTGAAATTTTCCTCTGTGTGTGTGTGTGTAGTTTATGTGCTGTTTGTTTTTATGCTAAAGAGGGTGATCTGTTCAGTTAATTGTGTTGTACAGAATGTGGAAATTTTATGTGTGTGTGTGCACTTTTTTATTTAAGATGTTTTAACCTATGTTGTAAACTGTTTAGAAATTTGTTTAAATATAAGCAGTATATATACATTGTCTAAATAAATAAATAAATGCCTATTGATTTCAGTGGATCTGCTCTGAGTATGACTAACATCAGATATTGCTCTATATCATACAAGTCAGATATATACAGATATATTTTTGCATTAAGTGGTATTAAATTATAATAATACAAAATAAGTATGTGCATGCACAGCATAACACATAAACATGTTATAATGTTTATGTATACAAATTGGTCATAGCTACGAAAGAGATGTAACCTCGTTGGACTTGGGCTGGAAGCAGGACTGAGGGTCAATTTAAAAAGAATGGCCTTCTGGCGACTGGCCTGGCCTGAAGGCACTTAAACCCTTCTTGCCAGAAGCAAGTAGACTAGATTAAATGTTCCCCACCCAGGCTCCATCTTTGAGTTAAGATTTCTATCTTAATTTCCAATCAGAGAAATGTTTTTGTTTGAATTGTATGCTCTAAGCAACTGTGGTTGATGGTTACTGTATCATGCTTAATGACATCACTAGGGCCCGCCCCGTGACATCACTAGGGCCCACCCCAATATTTCAGGTTTTGAGATGCTTCTGACCTGGCAACCCTAGTCAGGGCAGCCACAGAATCATGGGAACTGTAGTTTGTTAAGTGGAGTGGGAACTATAACAGGAGGGAACTACACTTCCCTTGATTCTTTAGGGGAAGTCATGTGTTTTAAATGCAAGTTGGATGTGCTTTAAATGTATTGTGTGGATCTACTTCATAAATGTTTCCTGCATGTAAATTGTTTTAATTAATTTTTTTTTATGGAAATGAGCTATATATTTTACTGAGTGACCATGGGCTACACACCATCTCTCAACCAAATCTGCCCCTCAGGATTAAAACAACAGAGGGGAACCATGACCACCCGAAGGAAGAAGGGCACATTTAAAATGTTAAGGAAATCATGATGTACACCCATAGTGTGAAATCAGATACTTATTGGGACGTACTATAAAAAAAATATTTATATAAGCATGATGGTCAAATATGTTTATTATTTCCACAACCTGTAAAGATATTTGTAGTGCAATCCTACGTTTGTTTACTCAGAAGCAAATCCCAATGTATTCAATGGGGCTTACTCAAACACAGAAGAGTCCAGAGAACTGCAGCCTCAAGTGGCAAGAAACTTCATTCACCCAACCCAAAATTCAGAATCATGTCAGTTTAAGTTGTTTTGCAACTGTTTATGCTTGTTTTTATGGTTACTGGATTTTAAAAGGATTCATTTCTTATTGTGAGCTGTCTTAGTTTCCAGTCTGCAGCCCTACCTCACAGCATTGTTGGAAAGACTCCATAAACACACACACACACTGGAGATGTGAAAATACATACACCCCATATAACAGTTTATTGTGAAAACCGGTTGGTTATTGCAGAAAATTTAAAAAATAAAAAATAAAATCAGTATTAGTTTCCAACATAATAAAAGCGGTGATACCTAAGTAAGCCCTGCCTAATTGCTTTAAAAAATAGGATTGGAGAGGGAGAGAACGATTTATAACACAAATACAATTCTTCGCTATGTTCACTCAAAAGTCCCATCACTTTGCAGCATAATCCTAACCATGTCTACTGAAAAGTATGTCCTGTTGGATTCTACTCTGGGTATGTGGTAATAGCATTGCATCTTTACTCCCAGAAAAGCAAGTACTAGATTCAAACTTCATATTGGAAAGGTTTTCAAAACATTGCCTTCTTCAACAGCCCAGGAAAATTTAAACTTGTTTGACTCCTGCACACAGGAAAGAAAAAGATGAAAGCTATATACTTATTCAATTGATGATATTTTCAGATAAGCAGGAAAAGCAAGTTTTCTGACTTGCAAAGGGGTCTTAGTATTGCCTTGTCTGACTTCATTTATTGGATATAAATCTCAAAGGGCGGGATTAGAGCAGCCTGCTACAAACTCATTCAACTGAATTTGCGGGGTGTGTGTGTGATGTTTTGGTATGTCTCTGGATAACCAGACCACCTAGAAACTTAATTCTGTTTAAAAAAGAAAAAAAGAAAGCTGAGAATATGGAGATTAAGTTTACTCACCTGGAGCGCCAGAGAGCATCCCAAAAATATGGAGTCTCCAGGTGAAAACTGGAGACCTGGTACCCCAAAACAGAATGGCTTTTATTGTAACACACACAAACAACAGAAAGAAATATAGTTTACTTTTAGCTGAGTCAAATGACTCATAGCAGAGAATTTAGTTTGGTTACCATCTGAAGGCAAAAAATGGGTGGGTGGGATAGATTGTGGTGGCTGCACTTCTTTCCTAGACTTGCTTCTGCTGCACTGCCCAGGTCCAAGCTATGTTTTGGCTTAGCATTACATTTGAACCCAGGCTCATGGTTGGTCTTACGCCAAGGTTTGTTCTTGGTTTACTGCTTGTGTGGTCTGTCTGGGGGAGACAAACCATGAGGTTCAGACATTACACCAAGCCAAACCATGGTTTAGGTCTGAGTACCATGGAATCTTGGGATGGGGAAAGAGTGCAGCAGCCACAATCTTCACTCCAGAAATCTGCACATTTGTTCATTCATGCTAAACCATAGTTTGGCTTTACTTGGCAATCTGGAGGCATGTGTCCATTGATGCCTAACCCTGTGCTGGATTTAGGCCATAGGAATGGACTGTTATCTAAGGATTATTGGGGAAGAAGCGTATCACAATCAATGTAAATGCAGTCAGAGCATTATGTAAAAACAATTTGTCACATCTTGTGAGTCTTCAGAAAAAAGATCTTATTGGAAGGGAAATTTCCACAATGCATGTCAGAGTTAACATCTAGTGGTCCTCTTGTACAAGGTCCTCACACCAATGGAATCCTACAGGGTCCGGATAGGTCTAATGTGAATTCTACTTAATTCAAATGTGGAGTATGGGACTTTGATGGGCAGCTGAGATGGGTACTTGGAAAAGCAAATTATTTTTGCCACTGCATTTTTACAAACTCGTTTAAGAATCCTTTTAGTTTAATCTGCAGTAAAGAGTCCCAGAAGGGGAATTAACACACATTTTTGAAAAAGATTGTTGAACAGCAATTCCTGCAGTTGCCTGTCAGCAAAGCTTAAGTGGAGATATGATCCCCAGTGTTCCGAAGGGTCAGTTCAAAATTTCATCCCAAATATACTGCTCTGTGCAATATCCTGCAACATACACTTGTATTCTGCTCAGAGCTCCAGGGAGAAAGAAAAGAAAATCACTGCTTTTTGTTGTTGTTACAGTCAGGGTTTCTTTCTATTCCCTTGCTTTCAAAAGTGAATTGTAACTGTTAAGTGTGTTTTTGACAGATTATTCCAAAACTGTCATGCGTGGTAGGAATCCAAATGACCTATTTTCTCAATATACACAAAGGTTTACCTCAAAGAATATAAAGAGACTGAGGGCACCATTTTCTACAGGAGCTTTAATAAAAGCAAGGGAATATAAATGGACATCAAATTACCCCCACCCCCAAACAGACACACATGCAGACAAACAATATAAAAATCCTAAAATTTAGTACTCTGTCATTTGATAGAAAGGCAATGCTGGGGGCAACCATAATATTGGCTAGTTGCTGGTTATTCTTGTTTGGACAAAATCATTTCTTTTTCTTAATATTTGCTGGCCTTTTGAAAATAGTCCTTTATCTAATTTGGGGGGGGGAGATGCTTGACTCAAATAATGCTGAATAAACTATCAGAGATTGATTATGATGGTTATGATTGACAATGGGAACTGCTGAACTGGAAAAGGAAATCAGAATTACATACATATTATACAATTATCATCCCTCCTCATTATAAACATCTGAAGAAGTACTGCAACACCTCTCTGTGACAAAAAGACATCCAGTCTCCCAAAGCCCTATCCTCTGATTGCCCAGAGAGCAAATACGTGGAGAGGAAGCAGGAGCCCACCTCCTTGTATAGGTTGCTCTGCCACACCACCAGGAGCCCTGTGTGATCGAGACTCCCAGTTGCAGAGAGGAGCCTACACAAGTCCAGCTGATTTCCCCCTCAGCCCAATGCTGAACATTCAGAGAGCTAAAGAGAATAATGAAGAACAATGTTCAAAACTTGGTGATATTTTGTTTCTTGTCACATCTATGCTGTCACAATGGCAGAGATTTTAGCTATGACTTCTTCTGATGATGTTGTTGGTGATGATGATGTTGATTTGTTAATTGCTTGTTACCTGAAGGTCTCCAAGTGACTTACAACACTAATAAAAACACAAATAAATATATCATGCCATAAAACAAACACAACAAAACTCCAACAGCCACAGGGAGCCACCATTTCATATGTCTCTCAGAAAGTTTGTTCGCCTTGTACATGAGGGGAGGGGGATGTGGCACCTCAAAGAAAAACACATTTATTGTGAACTGAGCTTTTATAAACCAGAGCCTAATACAATGGATGCAAGAAGTGGTGATTTATAATAATCGATATACATTTTGCCCAGGATAGGGATCTGGGAGAAATATAATTTGTTTGCATTTTAATGCAAAATGATCCAACTTGTATTTCTTCAACCAATACGCCAACTGAAACACAGCTACCCTTCAAAATTTACCCTTCTCTGAATTTTCTGATGCAGCTCTCCAACCATATAATGAATACAAAAAGCAATATATATGGGAAACTGCATAAAAATGTATATATTAGTGAAAATAAAACATTAAAATTCATTATATTATTTATTTATTATTCGATTTATAGCCCGCCCTTCCTCCCAGCAGGAGTCCAGGGCAGCAAACAAAAGCACCAAAAACACTTTAAAACATTATAAAACCAGGCTTTAAAATACATTAAAACAAAACACCTTTAAAAACATTTATTTAAATGCTTCCAAAACATCTTTTTTTTAAAAAAGGTTAAAAACATATTATTTAAAACAAACAAACAAAAAGGTTTAAAAACATATTAAAAAGCAATTCAAGCACAGACACAGAGTGGGATAAGGACTCAACTTAAAAGGCTTGTTGAAAGAGGAAGGCCTTCAATAGGCGCCTGTCAGGACGCGGAATTGGGGTCCCAGGGATTTAGAGTCAGAAGACGAGGGGGAGGGGAGCCCCCTGTCAGACTTGAGCGAAGGAGAAGGAGAGGAATGTCCAGAGATAGGGTTTGCCTAGCAACGGAGATCCTGGGAGCGCCAGAGTCTCGGAGCCAACCTTGAAAGTTCACACGCCTCCTCCTCCACCCAGACCTCCCCTTACGCCCATACCGGAGTCGGAATCTTCAGAAGGGGAGGGGCCGGCGCTTCCCCCCTCACCGCGTACTCAACGACGAGTGAAGAGACAAGAAAGGGGGAGGGGGAGACAGGTGGCCCCTGAGGGGGGATTGAGGCGGAGTGAAAGGCTTCGCGCCCGTTTGGGTCCTACTTAAGAGTTGGGCGGGAAAGTACACTTCGCTCTGTCAACTATCTTTCCATGTCGCAGGATCTGTAAGTCAGTGGCGCTTTATGAGAAGGCGCAGTGTTTGTGTGGATGTCACTCTAATAAAAACTGAATTGCTTTCACCCACTGGTCTGGTTCCTCAGTCTCATCCTGGACCTGACAGCTTGACAGAGCCACCTAAATCACTCTCAACGCTCTGTCCACGGGACGAGGACAAGATGTCAAAGGGAGCGGAGGGGGGAACAAATCCCACTTCTGAGACGGAAGAAGTGAGACTCTTGAGGACTAACGTGGCTGATTTACAGACGGATGTTCAATCCTAGCTGGCGGCAGTCAAGGCGCTGAAAACGGATAATCAGGCCTTGAAAGCCACGATCGATCAGATGCGAACCGCCCCTCCAGCCGCTGCGGTAAAGGTGCCCATTGGATTACCCCCAAAGTATGCGGGACAAAGTGATCAGTTGGCAACTTTCATGGCTCAATGTGAACTATACTTGGATGTCAGGAATGAAGAATTTCCGGGTGATGGGGCTAAAGTGGCATTCGTGATCAGCCTCCTGGAGGGAGAAGCTGCAAAGTGGATGACTCCGTATCTGGTGAGAAAGGATGCTCTCCTAGGAAGGTACAGAGGATTCATACAAGAAATGACCGAGATGTTTCAAGACCCGCAAAGAGCGGAAACTGTAGCGTGGCAGCTAGGCGCTCTGAAACAAGAAAAAGGAACTGTTTCCGAGTATACTAATGCATTTAAAATTTTATCCCAAGAGACTGGCTATAATGAGGCAGCCCTGATGTTCATGTACCGGAGCGGACTGAACGCGGAGATCCTGGATGAACTGGCCAGGACCGCCCCCCCCCACCGATCGACCAGAACTTATTCGGCTGTGCCTGCAGATAGATCACCGACTGGAGGGGAGACGCCTGGAGAAGAGACAGGAGGCCCCTAGATACTCCGCCTCAGCGCCTCGCAGCAAGAATCCCTCCACTTTGGGAACGACGGGTAGCGCGACCAAAGGGCTCTCAGAAGAAGAGAAAGAGAGGCGATGCCAAGAACGCTTATGTTTCTATTGTTCCAAACTGGGTCATATGGCCAGAGACTGTGGGCTAAAGAAGAGGAAGACGGAGCCGTCGGAAAACTAGAACACCCAGTCCACGTGAAGGCCGGTGGGCTGGGGGCAGTGTTGTACAAAGGCCCCCCGATGACCCAGCCTCCCTCCAAAGGAGTGCTGGTTCTACCTGTGCGGATTACAACTGCCAGAGGAGTGATGTTCAACTCTACTGCCTTAATCGACAGTGGAGCCTCCACCAACTTCATCGACGCAAAGCTGGTCAAGCATTATGGCATCTCTAGCTGGACACTGGACACCCCCCTTTCCGTGGAGACCATTGATGGGAGACCCCTGAAGTCAGGGGGGGTAATGCAAGCCACGGAGGAATTGAAGCTTCAAATTCCTGGGCATGAAGAGCTCATCTCACTGTACGTGTCAGATCTTTCAAGCTTTGAGGTGATTCTGGGGATGCCCTGGCTCGCCATGCACGAGCCTAAAATAAGTTGGAAGGAGGCGGTGGTGTGGTTCACATCTCAGTACTGTCAGGAGAACTGCCAACCAGAAGGAATCAAGAACACCTTAGCGGGAGTCATACAAGAGGGCACGCCAGCGATGCTCCCTCCGAAGTATGAGGAATTCCAAGATGTGTTTGACGAAAAGGAAATGGAAACCTTACCCCCCCCACTGTCCTTACGTCTGTACGATCAATCTTGTGCCAGGGGCCAGCATACCGTCGGGAAGGATTTACTCGCTCACAGAGACTGAAAGGGTGGCTCTGAAAGAGTTCTTCGAAAAGAACCTGAAGCGAGGATTCATTTGCCCGTCACAGTCTCCGGCCGGGGCGCCTTTGTTGTTCGTGAAGAAGAAGGGGGGGAGCTCAGGCCATGTAATGATTACCGCGCACTGAATCAGATCACCACCCCTAACAGCTATCCACTGCCTTTAATCTCAGAGTTGCTAGATCGGCTATGTTCAGCCAAGATCTTCACGAAGTTGGACTTGCGGGGAGCCTACAATCTAATCAGAATGAAGGAGGTACATGAATGGAAAACGGAGTTCCTCACGTGTTATGGTCAATTTGAATACCTTGTCATGCTGTTCGGGCTTTTGGGAAGTCCAGGAATTTTCCAAAAATTCATGAACGATGTATTTAGAGACTTACTGGACACGTATGTAATCTGTTACTTAGATGATATCCTGGTGTTTTCGGAGAATCAAGAGGATCACGACCGACACGTAAGAACCGTGTTAAAGAGACTGAGAGAAAACCACCTGTATGCTAAGTTGGAGAAATGTGGGTTTGACCTCGAGTCTTTGGACTTCCTGGGGTATCGAATCTCAGCGGGAGGAGTGGAGATGGACCCAGGGAAAGTGAGTTGCATAAAGGACTGGGGGCAACCCATCACGAAAAAGGATGTGCAACGGTTTCTAAGGGTTGCTAACTTCTACAGGAAATTCATCCCGGGGTTTTCCAAACTAACGGCTCCCCTGACCGACTTTTTAAGGGGAAAAAAAAAGTTCCAATGGACGGAGCACGCTACGAAGGCTTTTGAGGAGTTAAAAGAGAAATTCGCTACTGAACCCATTTTGCGCTTCGCTGATCCGAACCGTCCCTTCATAGTGGAAGCTGATGCCTCGGACTTTGCCATCGGGGGGGTTTTGCTACAAGGAGATCCCGAGGGAAAGGAGTTGTACCCCTGTGCATACTTCTCTAGAAAGTTAAAGCCTGCAGAGAAGAACTACACGGTCTGGGAGAAGGAGTTACTGGCCATTAAGGACTCTTTCGAGAACTGGAGGCAGTATTTGGAGGAAGCCTCCCATCAAATTGAAGTGCGTTCCGACCACAAGAACCTGGAAAGTCTGCAAACGGCCAGGAAGCTGAACCAGAGGCAGATCAGATGGTCCCAGTTCTTCGCCAGGTTCAACTTCAGGATTACGTATCACGCCCAAGCCAAGAATCAGAGAGCCGACGCCTTGTCCAGACAGCCGCAATTTAAGGAGAGTGAGCCCCAGGACCAGCCACAGTACGTGATCCCGCTGGAGAAAGTAACACTAGGATCGTGCCAACCTTCATGGGAGGAAGAGCTCAAAAGAGCGCAACAGGAAGGGACGGGCATGCAGCAGTACATTCACGAGGCGGGGCAGAATCCAGACTCAGAGGTGAATTTCTACTGGCGAGATGGGTTGTTGTGGTTTAAAACGGCCAGGGTCGTGCCAGAGGGAGACTTAAGACTCAAAATTCTACGCCAGTGCCATGACTCTGTCACTGCAGGACACTTCGGGATTTACAAAACCATTCAGAATATAGCTAAAGACTTTTGGTGGCCGAAGATGCGCCGGGACGTTGAGGACTATGTGAAATCCTGTTCGGTTTGTATGCGAGCTAAACATCAAACGGGAAAACCGGCAGGGCTGTTGCAACCGCTAAAGGTCCCCAGTGAGCCTTGGAAGGACCTTTCCATGGACTTTATAACTGATCTACCAAAGTCACAAGGGATGACTGCCGTCCTAGTCGTGGTAGATCTACTTACCAAGATGGCACATTTTCTCCCTTGCCCGGGGCCCTTAGAAGCGAAAGAAACGGCCAAATTATTCAACAAGGAGGTTTACCGGTTGCATGGATTGCCCAACAGTGTAGTCTCGGACCGAGGGACTCAGTTTATGGTTAAGTTTTGGAAGGCGCTCTGGAAGCAGCTGCAGACGGAGTTAAAACTCTCGTCTGCCCATCACCCCCAGACAGACGGTCAGACGGAACGCTTGAATGCCGTTTTGGAGAAATATTTACGCTGTTACGTTTCTTACCAACAAACTGACTGGACTTCGTATTTACATTTTGCAGAGTTTGCCTACAACAACGCCTTACACTCCAGCACTCAGCAAACCCCGTTCTTCGCAAATTATGGATTTCATCCTAAAGCCTTTCCTAGCAGTTCGGAGGGAGTGTTGGTGCCCGCCGCTGAAGAATTTCTACAGGAGTTACAAGCCATCCAACAGACCCTGAAACAACAACTGGACGAAGCCAAGACGGAGTACAAGCGAGTTGCCGATTTACACCGGAGAGAAGCCCCCCCCTTCAAGCAGGAGACCAGGTATGGTTGTCCACTCGATTCCTCCCAATGCCAGGCAAATGCAGAAAACTGCAAGATAAGAGGGTGGGGCCTTTTGAAATAGAGACTCAAATTAATCCGGTGGCATACCGGCTGAAGTTACCCGATTCATTCAAAGTACACCCTGTGTTTCATCGATCTCTGGTCACCAAAGCAGCCCCCCCCCCAGTGAGTTGCGGCCAGTGGAACCTCCAGGGGCTCTGATCAGGGTAAATGAGCAGACGGAGTACGAAGTTGAGGACATCTTGGACTCCCGAATAAGACGCAAGAAATTGCAGTATTTGATCCATTGGAAAGGGTACGGGTCTGCAGATAGGAGTTGGGAAAATGAAGTTGATGTGCATGCTCCAGAGTTAGTGAAACGGTTTCATGAGTTATTTCCCCACCGTCCCAAGCCAGTTAGAGGGGGGGGCTCAGCCTGGAAGAGGGGATGATGTCGGGATGCGGAATTGGGGTCCCAGGGATTTAGAGTCAGAAGACGAGGGGGAGGGGAGCCCCCTGTCAGACTTGAGCGAAGGAGAAGGAGAGGAATGTCCAGAGATAGGGTTGCCCAGCAACGGAGATCCTGGGAGCACCAGAGTCTCAGAGCCAACCTTGAAAGTTCACACGCCTCCTCCTCCACCCGGACCTCCCCTTACGCCCATACCGGAGTTGGAATCTTCAGAAGGGGAGGGGCCGGCGCTTCCCCCCTCACCGCGTACTCGACGACGAGTGAAGAGACAAGAAAGGGGGAGGGGGAGACAGGTGGCCCCTGAGGGGGGATTGAGGTGGAGTGAAAGGCTTCTCGCCCGTTTGGGTCCTACTTAAGAGTTGGGCGGGAAAGTGCACTTCGCTCTGTCAACTATCTTTCCATGTCGCAGGATCTGTAAGTCAGTGGAGCTTTATGAGAAGGCGCAGCGTTTGTGTGGATGTCACTCTAATAAAAACTGAATTGCTTTCACCCACTGGTCTGGTTCCTCTGTCTCATCCTGGACCTGACAGCGCCGAAAAGATAACAGAGATGGTGCCTGTCTAATATTTAAAGGGAGGGAATTCCACAGGGTAGGTGCCGTCACACTAAAGGTCCATTTCCTATGTTGTGCAGAATGGACCTCCTGATAAGATGGTATCTGCAGGAGCCCCTCACCCGCAGAGCACAGTGATCGACTGGGTATATAAGGGATAAGATGGTCTTTCAGGTATCCTGGTCCCAAGCTGTATAGGACTTTGTACACCAAGACTAGAGCCTTGAACTTGGCCTGGTAGCAAATGCGAAGCCAGTGCAATTCTTTCAGCAGTGGGGTGACATGTTGCCAATTCTCTACCCCAGTGAGCAGTCTTGCCACCACATTTTGCACTAGCTGCAGCTTCCGGACCAACCTCAAGGGCAGCCCAACATAGAGTGCATTACAGTTATTGAGCCTAGAGGTTAAGAGTGCATGGACAACAGCGGTCAGGTGATTCCTGTCCAGAAATGGCTGCACCTGTCTTACCAGCCGAAGCTGGTAAAAGGCACTCCTAGCCACTGAGGTCACCTGGGCCTCTAGAGACAAAGAAGGATCCAGGAGCACCCTCCAGACTACGGACCTGCTCTGTCAGAGGGAGTATGACCCCATCCAAAGCAGGCAACTGACCAATTATCTGAACTCGGGAACCACCAATCCACAGTACCTCCGTCTTGCTAGGATTCAGACTCAGTTTATTGGGCCTCATCCAGCCCACCACTGAGTCCAGGCACCAGTCCAGGGCTTGCTCACCCTCTCTGGATTCAGATGTTACAGAGGAAGAGAGCTGGGTATCATCAGCATACTGCTGACACCTCACCCCAAATCTCCTGATGACCGTTCCCAAGGGCTTCATATAGATATTAAACAGCATGGGGGACACGATGGTACCCTGCGGCACCCCACAGCTCAACTGCAAGCTGGCTGAAAGACAATCACCCAATGCTATTCTCTGTAAATAACCTTTGAGATCGGATCGGAACCTCTCTAAAACAGTGCCTCCAATAGAAAAAAAAAGGCAAGCCTCAAAATAGTACTGGAAAACTATACAGATGCACATACTGTTAATAAAATAGTGAAATGCTCATTTCAGTGACCATCAACAGACCCAGGAGACCGGGCTGGGAAAAACTCCTGTCTGAAACCCTGGAAAACCACTGCAAGTCAGGGTAGACAATACTGAACCAGATGTATCTATAGCCTGATTTGGTCTAAGGCATGTTCTGTCCTATGTTTATTTTCTGTGATACTGAACCTGATAGTTCTCAAGCTTCCTCCTCAGCTAGGGCTCCAAAATATTTCAAAAACACTTTAAATTTGTTACGATATCATGAATCCTTTTTGTGTATGGTGAATTTTCCTGTGAAAGTTTTGTCTCGCCTAGTTCTACTTTTATGCCTATCTTCCTCCATCCTCATTTAATGCCGTAATCTTCCACTTGCTGATCCATGTACAAGATGAAAAGTAGCATGCTTTCAATCTCAAGGAAAGTGCATAGCCTGCCTCACAGATGACCTGTCATTTATAATTAATGTCAAAATGCCATTAAAGCAAAATGACTGCTTTTCCACTTGATAAATCTTTTCTTCTCTCCCTTTTTTCTTTCTTTTAAAAGTCTTTTACAGTTTACTTTTATCTGTTCACTTCTTTTACCTGTCTTCTAATACTCTGTTTTGATCTCTCCAGCCAGTTCATGCTATTTTATTAGACTACAATTTTGTTTTAATGGAACAACATTGCTTTAATGAAGGAATAATTAAACCAGGATTTTGCTTAAAATGTATCTGATCATACCTTTTTTTTCTTACCTGGCTCACAAACAGAATTTGTTGGAACAGCTATATGAACAATAAAATACATCTTGTATTTAGAGCTCAAACTGTTTTCAATTACAATGAAAGTCATCTTACAATTGTAGATAATTATTCTCCTTTCCTATCTCCATACTTTTATACTTCCCAAAGAAATAAACCTCAAAATGCTGCCTGGGGCTCCTACTGGGAAGAAGGGTGGGGTATAAATCTAATAAATAAATAAATAATAAACCTCATCCTGTTTTCTGCCAGTTTTGAAGCATGGCTGGCACCAGAAATCAACAAAATTAAGACAATTAAAAAGAGAAATAATAAGAATAGAGAATGTGGCATTAAAGAGATTGCTTTACGGCGGTGATGTCATGAACCTATTTTAAAATATTCCTTGGCATGTCTCGTTTGGAATTGAAGACGCAAGTCTGTGCCTTTACTATATTTTCAATTTTACTTCTGGAAGCACAAAGCCATCTCTAGAATCTCCAGGTGGGAACTGCTGATGCACAGATGCCTCCTGATATTAAATACCTAAAACAAATATCATGTCTCGGAACCATATATATTTGCTCAGACATTTGTGCTAGTTAATCAGTACTAATGGAGTGGTCAAGACAAAATTTATCTTGTATAATCTTTGACTAATTGAATAAAGGAATGTAATTTAATTGAGAGTGAAGGTGCCTTTTAGATACTGTGTCATGTTTCCTATCCCTATCCTATTTGTGGACCCAGGCATGAAGTGAGTCCAAGGGTGAAGGCGGTGAAATAACAAGACCAGAAGAGACATGGGGCAAAATAAGGCCACCACACTTTATTGATTACAGCAACTGGAGAGTTTGGCTTGGCACAGGGCAGGATCCTTCATTGCACAGCCTGCCTACTATGAGATCCTTTCTCCCAGTAGGAGCTGAGCTTCATGTCAGGTTTTCCCTTCTTAATCTACTGTGAAACCTATCCATGCCCTATAAACCTTGTGCTCTTTGTTTCTCTACCTCACCAGCAGCAGCCAATGTTGCTCAGTGGAACAGGGAAACACTGCCCTGGATTCTATAAGAACTATAAGCCAGCATGGCTTCTGCAAGGGAAAGTCCTGTCTCAGTAACCTATTAGAATTCTTTGAGAGTGTCAACAAGCATATAGATAGAGGTGATCCAGTGGACATAGTGTACTTAGACTTTCAAAAAGCGTTTGACAAGGTACCTCACCAAAGATTTCTGAGGAAGCTTAGCAGTCATGGAATAAGAGGAGAGGTCCTCTTGTGGATAAGAAATTGGTTAAGAAGCAGAAAGCAGAGAGTAGGAATAAACGGACAGTTCTCCCAATGGAGGGCTGTAGAAAGTGGAGTCCCTCAAGGATCGGTATTGGGACCTGTACTTTTCAACTTGTTCATTAATGACCTAGAATTAGGAGTGAGCAGTGAAGTGGCCAAGTTTGCTGACGACACTAAATTGTTCAGGGTTGTTAAAACAAAAAGGGATTGCGAAGAGCTCCAAAAAGACCTCTCCAAACTGAGTGAATGGGCGGAAAAATGGCAAATGCAATTCAATATAAACAAGTGTAAAATTATGCATATTGGAGCAAAAAATCTTAATTTCACATATACGCTCATGGGGTCTGAACTGGCGGTGACCGACCAGGAGAGAGACCTCGGGGTTGTAGTGGACAGCACGATGAAAATGTCGACCCAGTGTGTGGCAGCTGTGAAAAAGGCAAATTCCATGCTAGCGATAATTAGGAAAGGTATTGAAAATAAAACAGCCGATATCATAATGCCGTTGTATAAATCTATGGTGCGGCCGCATTTGGAATACTGTGTACAGTTCTGGTCGCCTCATCTCAAAAAGGATATTATAGAGTTGGAAAAGGTTCAGAAGAGGGCAACCAGAATGATCAAGGGGATGGAGCGACTCCCTTACGAGGAAAGGTTGCAGCATTTGGGGCTTTTTAGTTTAGAGAAAAGGCGGGTCAGAGGAGACATGATAGAAGTGTATAAAATTATGCATGGCATTGAGAAAGTGGATAGAGAAAAGTTCTTCTCCCTCTCTCATAATACTAGAACTCGTGGACATTCAAAGAAGCTGAATGTTGGAAGATTCAGGACAGACAAAAGGAAGTACTTCTTTACTCAGCGCATAGTTAAACTATGGAATTTGCTCCCACAAGATGCAGTAATGGCCACCAGCTTGGATGGCTTTAAAAGAAGATTAGACAAATTCATGGAGGACAGGGCTATCAATGGCTACTAACCATGATGGCTGTGCTCTGCCACCCTAGTCAGAGGCAGCATGCTTCTGAAAACCAGTTGCCGGAAGCCTCAGGAGGGGAGAGGTTCTTGCACTCGGGTCCTGCTTGCGGGCTTCCCCCAGGCACCTGGTTGGCCACTGTGAGAACAGGATGCTGGACTAGATGGGCCACTGGCCTGATCCAGCAGGCTCTTCTTATGTTCTTAACTCTGAAATAAACAAATTAGGCTTGGATGAGTTTCTCTATATGTTATGAAGGTGAAGGGGCAACTCATCACAGGAAAGCCATGTTGACTGCCATCTCTCCCTCTGTAATGTATAGTGAGATTTGTTAGTTACAGTATAGCATCATGCTTATTGAAGATGAACCATCTTAATTATAAAACTGGAAGGCCTAATATGTAGTACTCTGATGTTTAATATTATCATTTATTACATTTAGATCACACCTTTCCTCCAAGGAGGAGGTGGCATGAATGGTTCTTTCCCCCCTCTCCATTTTATAGCCACAACAACCATGTAAGGTAGGTCAGGCTGAGAGATGGTGACTGGCTCACGTTCACCCACTGAATTGCATAGCTGGGTGGGTATTTGAACTCAGATCTGCCCAGTCCTAGTCTGATCACTACATCACATTGGCTGTATGGAACAAATACATCATATTATTGGCCAGCACATTGTTCTTGTTTGGGTAAAATAAAATATTTTTCTTTATAATTTCTGGCCTTTTAAAAATGCCCCTTTCTGTATCCAACAGGTCAGTACAAAAAGAGAAAAGAAAAATAGCTTCAATTTTGAAAGAAGACACATGTTTGATTATATAGCTCCATTTTTAAAAAAATGCTGTTTACAGTAAAATGAATCCTTTTGAAAATTTCTCAGAACGTATTATATGTACCTATAATCCTGAATAATTTTTGTTGTTGTTATGTGCCTCCAAGTTGACTACGACTTATGGTGACCCTATGAATCAGTGACCTCCAAGAACATCTGTTGTGAACCACCCTGGTCAGATCTTGTAAGTTCAGGTCTGTGGCTTCCTTTATGGAATCAATCCATCTCTTGTTTGGCCTTCCTCTTTTTCTACTTCCTTCTGTTTTTCCAAGCATTATTATCTTTTCTAATGAATCATGAATAATTTTACTTGGAAGTAAGTCTCTGATTTCAAAGAAACTTGGAAAGAAGTAAATGTGCTTAGGATCATAAACTTAGAAAGTTTTTAATCAGGAAAATTTGGAAGGAAAATATAAATGTTGACTACTTAAAAAAAACTGATCAAATTTCAATGACAAAAACTCTGAGTGGATCCAATAAGTATCACAAGGGACTACCATGAAGACAGTTCGTGAACAGGTGTGTTTTTCACGGTGGCTGATAAGGGAAATGGAAATTGGCAGCTTCCAAGAAAAAGTGGAGTATCTGCTTATGATTGCAAACTGATCTGCCCAAAATGAATGTTTGCATAGGTAAAAGTTGTTAAAACTCTGACATGAAACACCCCCATTTTTAAATGTAAATACTTTATTTACGGTCATAGACCCGAAACAGATCAAAGAAATACAATTCCTTAATAAATATGCATAAACAAAGGTCATACAGGAATATACATTTTAAAAGTTTGTAAAAACAATTTTTGTAAATAACTTTTATGAATGACAGTATAGACATAAAATAAAACACAGTTTTAATGTTTCAGGGAACTATATCATTGTTAAAGCTATTTTTTTTCTGTAAGGCTTGAGCAATATAAAAAAATTTAGCGACTAACTTAGTGGTAGTTTTGTCTTTATCTGACAAAAGGAACAGAACTACCCCTTCTGGGGAACTTTCCTGATGTCTTGAAATGAGCGGCAAAATAAGTTTGATTCTAGGTTCATTGTATAACTCGCATTTTAAAAGAACTTGATATAAATTTTCAGGGGATTTTGAGTTACAGACACAGTAGCGATGTTCTATAGGAATTCCGAGGTATCGACCCGTTAAGTAAGCACAGGGTAAACAGTTAAACCTCGCTCGAGAAAACAAAAATCTATAGTGGGGAGATGTTAATTCTGCTAGGTATGACGGTTGAGATGACAAACAAAAACTCAACCCAAAATGTAATGGGGAGCAAGATGTAGCTGCTTTAGAGATATTGATAATCGAGATCCCTTATTTTTTGGCTGATGATATATTTGGCCTTTTCAAAGTCCCAGGAAGATAAAAGTTCTGTGGACAGGCCTAAACGATTTAGCTTATTGTTATAGATTTTGATCCACAAGCTTATAAAAGGGTCACTCCACATTAAGTGGAGGTACCCTGAAGAGGGTCCGGAATAAGCTACCTTGATCCAAAATCTGAAAGCATGAAGCCAAGTTGTGTGTTCTATCGAGTTTGTTCCTGCCTCAAGTCTAAGACCAGCTGGGGAAGCACAGTTTGGCATACCGAAAATAGCCCGCAAAAAGGTTGAAAGAACCCCTTCCACCTTTTTATTGAATTCTGCAATCCAAATTGGAACTCCATAAAGGAGATGTGCAAGTATTTTAATTTTAAAAATTTTCATGGCAGCAGGAATATAACAGCCGCCTTTAGTATGATAGAATCTAATAGAAGCTCTGGAAACGTTTTGTGCTGATTGAATTGCAGTCTGTATATGAAGAGACCAAGAAAGTGATGAACAAAATATAATACCTAGGTATTTAATTTTTTTAACTTGCTCAAAAATTTTGCCTTTTACTTTCCAATGGAGCGTCAGTTTTCTTTTAGTGAAAACCATTATTTTAGACTTTTGGAAATTAATGGCAAGAAAAAAAATTTCACAGTAGCTCATGAAAGCCCTAAGAAGGCGTTTGAGGCCAATCTCCGAAAAAGACATCAGGACCGTGTCATCAGCATAGAGCATGTTTTTAAAACACCCAATCAGCTTGCTCATTTCCATTTCCATAGGGGTTGCACAGGAAGAAAATGTGGGTTAATAGATAAATATTTTATGTTCAGATTTTTACTTTTGTTGACAGCTATTTAATCAGCTGTTTTACTGCATAACTAACATTTATTTATTATTTATTTATTGTTTAATTTATATCCCACCCTTCCTCCCAGCAGGAGCCCAGGGCAGCAAACAAAAGCAGTAAAAAATACTTTAAAATGTCATAAAAACAGACCTTAAAATACATTAAAACAAAACTTTAAAAACATTATTTTAAAAAGCTTTAAAAAATCTTAAATAAAAACGGTTACAAAAACATATTGTTTAGAATAAAAAAAGGCTTTTAAAAAAATATATTAAAAGCAATTCCAACACAGACACAGAGTGGGATAGGTCTTAACTTAAAAGGCTTGTTGAAAGAGGAAAGTCTTCAATAGGCACCGAAAGGATAACAGAGGTGGTGTCTGCCTGAGATTTAAGGGGAGAGAATTCCACAGGGTAGGTGCCACCACACTGGAGGTCTGTTTCCTATGTTGCGCAGAACAAACCTCCTGATAAGATGGTATCTGCAGGAGCCCCTCACCTGCAGAGCGCAGTGATTGACTGGGTATATAAGGGGTAAGATGCTCTTTCAGGTATCAGGGTCCCAAGCTGTATAGGACTTTGTACACCAGAACTATAACCTTGAACTTGGCCCGGTAGCAAATGGGCAGCCAGTGCAATTCTTTCAGCAGCGGGGTGACATGTTAATGATACCCTGCCCCAGTAAACAGTCTCACCATCACATTTTGCACCAGATGCAACTTCTGGACCAACCTCAAGGGCAGCCCCACATAGAGCGCATTACAGTAATCCAGCCTGTAGGTTACCAGTGCATGGACAACAGTGGTCAGGCTATCCCATTCCAGAAATGACCACAGCTGTCTTATCAGCCGCAGCTGGTAAAAGGCACTCCTAGACATGGAGCTCACCTGGGCCTCTGGCAACAAAGATGGATCTAGGAGCACCCCCAGACTATAAACCTGCTCTTTCAGAGGGAGTATGACCCCATCCAGAGCAGGCAACTGACCAATTATCTGAACTCGGGAACCACCAACCCACAGTGCCTCCGTCTTGCTAGGATTCAGACTGAGTTTATTGGCCCTCATCCAGCCCACCATTGAGTCCAAGCACCAGTCCAGGGCTTGCATGGCCTCTCCCGATTCAGATGTTATGGAGAAATAGAGTTGGGTATCATCAGCATACTGCTGATACCTCGCCCCAGATCTCCTGATGACTGCTCCCAAGGGCTTCATATAGATGTTAAACAGCATGGGGTACAAGATGGTGAACTGAGGCACTCCACAGCACAACTGCCAGGGGCCGAAAAACAGTCACCCAATGCTATTCTCCGACAGCAATCTTAGAGATAGAATCGGAACCACTGTAAAACAGTTTCTCCAGTACCCAGCTCACCAAGTTGTCCCAGAAGGATACCATGTTCAATAGTATGAAATGCCCCTGAGAGATCAAGTAAGAATAACAGGGTTGCCCTCCCACTGTCCTTCTCCCGATAAAGGTCATCCAACAGGGTAACCAAGGCTGATTCAGTCCCATAGCCAGGCCTGAACCCAGACTGGGATGGGTCAGGATAATCTGTTTCATCCAAGAGTACTTGCAGTTGCTGCACCTCAACCCTCTCAATCACCTTCCCTAAAAAGGGGGTATTTGCAACCAGTCGGTAGTTGTCACAAACCAATGGGTCCAGGGTGGGCTTTTTCAGGAGTGGTCAGATCACTGTCTCTTTCAAGGTGCCTGGAACCACTCCCTCCCGCAATGATGTGTTGACCACATTCTGGATCCACTCGGTCAAACCCCCTCAGCAAGCTTTAATAAGCCAAGAAGGGCAAGGGTTGAGAGGACACATTGCTGGCCGCATAATCGCAAGCACCTTGTCTACGTCATCAGGCTGCATCAACTGATTGGGGACACCTCATTGGGGACTACAGTAGATGTGGAGGGGGCATCAAGACTGCTGCGGAGGCGAGCAACTTTACCCTCAACGTGCCTTGCAAGCAATTCACAGTGCGCCTCTGAAGGGTCTAAAACTCCCTGGAGTTGATGTCAACAGACTCCTGACAATACGGAAAAGTTCCACTGGACGGCTACTTGAGGACGCGATGGAGGGAGAGAAGTGGGCCTTCTTCGCTACCCTCACTGCCACACAGTACGCACGGTTATGATGTTTTACTCATGCCCAATCAGCCTCACAGCATGTCTTTCGCCACTCGCACTGTAGCCGTTGTCCAGCCTGTTTTATTGCCCTTAGCTCACTGGTGTACCAAGGGCAAACTGGGCTGCACAATACCAGAGGCAACAGTGTCAAGAGCCTGACACACCTCGCTGTTCCACAGCGTGACAAGGGCTTCAACAGGGTCACCTGCTCTATCTACTGGGAACTCTGCCAGGACATTCAGGAATCCTATGGATTCCATTAGGCTCCGGGGGCGGACCATCTTCATCTGTCCACCACCCCTGCAAGCCAGGATCGGAGCCATAAGCCTAAACTTCACTAGGAAGTGGTCTGACCATGATAATGGGGTGACATCCACCCCCCACCTCCAGATCACCCCTTCCATCTGGAGCAAAAACCAAGTTGAGGGTGTGCCCTGTCCTATGCTTCAGGCTAGTGACAACTTGAGACATTCTCATGGTCATCATGGAGGCCATGAAGTCCCGAGCCAGAACACTAGAGGCAGCGCCAGCATGGACATTGAAATCTCCCAGCACTATCGTTCTGGGCCAAGTAATTGAATTGAATTGAAACTTTATTTTTACCCCACCCTTTTTCCAAACTGGAACTCAGGGCGGCTTACAAATAGAACTACATGTAGTTAAAAACATAGAAAAACATACAATTAAAATACAATTAACCTATGCACAACCTTAAAACCGTAAAAGGCACTTAAAAATCTAAAAACAATTTAAAATAATACAAATAAGAATATAAAACAATAAAACAAGCCTTGTAAAGCCCAATCCTAAACACCTTCTATCCCAAAAGCCTGTTGGAATAAAAAAGTCTTTACTTGCCGACGGAAGGATGGCAAGGAGGGGGCCATTCGTGCTTCCCTAGGAAGGGAGTTCCAGAACCTAGGAGCAGCCACCGAGAAGGCCCTATCTCGCGTCCCCACCAATCGCACTTGCGAGGGTGTTGGGACTGAGAGAAGGGCCTCTCCTGAAGATCTCAGAGCCCGGGCAGGCTTGTATAGGGAGATACAGTCTGACAAATAGCCTGGACCTGTCTTCCAAAATATAGTCTTTAACAATGGATCCATCTGAATCTGTATCCACCACTGATGTACCAGACCATGACTAGGGGCTTCTGGATTTCACAGTCCTGCCCCCATCACCATTTGCCAATCGCCATGGGACGTTTGTTATGGAAGACCCCTGTGTGTGAATTTGTTTTTTGTGGGGAGATCGGTGCACCACGATCAACACACAATCTTGACAGAAAAAGGCTTTGATCCAATGGCATGGGTACCATGACGATTGGAAGTCGTTTATCTGCTGCAGCCTTCATCCGCCTTCACTAACGTTGTAACATACACATTGTTATCCTCCGCCTGTTCTGCCGTTGAGGACTTTCTTGGATCGTTCTTTGTCTGGTTCCTCTCCCTTGACCTTACCACCATGGGTGACCCTGCTGGGAGTACATGACTCCTGACGGCATCACTCACAGGGTTCATTGGAACACGCAAGCCCACTCACCACTACAAGGTGAAGATCCAGCAAGGGGGGATTTACATGAACAATATTAACATGAACAAAGACTCCCTCCACAGAACACTGAAGACCTGAGGTTTGTACAGGGGTTCTTGCAATCCCACCACATGCAAGAACAAGAGCTCTGCTGGATCAGCCCAAAGACCCATCTAGTCCACCATCCTGTTTTCACAGTGGCCAACGAGATGCTTATGGAAAGTCTGGACCTGAATGGAACATTTGTGATTCCCAGTAAGTGGTATTGCCTCTGACGGTGGAGATAGAACATGGAAGCATTGTGTAAGTTAGATTGTTAAGCCTATGATGGTGCAAGGACTTAAGGAGATTCAGATCACACAAAGTCAGAAAAGAAGGTTCCCTTAGCACAGATGGACACACAACTGAATTACAACTTATACAACTTATACAAAATTACAACTTATACAAAATGCGGCGGCTCGATTACTTACGAATAGTCGCCGCCGGGATCACATCACACCAGTGTTGTTCGATCTACACTGGCTTCCAGTTGTTTTCCGAGCCCAATTCAAGGTGTTGGTATTAACCTTTAAATCCCCTTCGGCCCAGTTTATCTCACGGAGCGCCTTCAACGCCACCAATTATGCCGCCCGACAAGATCGGCCACACAGGGCCTTCTCTCAATCCCGCCAACAAAAACAGCCAGATTGGCGGGTACTAGAGAGAGGGCATTCTCAGTGGCAGCCCCCACTCTTTGGAACTCCCTCCCACAAGATCTCCGGCACGCCTCTTCCCTAAATGTATTTCGGAAAGCCTTAAAGACCTGGCTCTTTCAACAGGCCTTCGGGGTTTCTGGGGAGGGTTAACTGCTATAACTCTAATGCCTCCTGCCCTCTTTTAATACTGTTGTTGCAGATTTATTGATTTTACACTGTTTTATATTGTATCACTGTATTTTATTAATTGTATTTTAATGATTTTGTACGTCGCCTAGAGTGGCCATTGGCCAGATAGGCGACACAGAAATTAAATTTATTATTATTATTATTAATTAATTGTTTTTATTGACTAGCCACCATCTCCATTTCAGCATAAAAAAGAAGAAAAGCACCAGCATGTAGGGGAATCAAAGATTATGCTTACCAGTTACACTATACAGTTTGGTGAACTGTCCTTGACTATTTTCATTTTATAATAAAAACAATATTTTAAACAAAAAAATAGGAGGCAGTTGAAACTATTAAACTCTCCAAGATAGTCATGTACATAACCTATTTTTTAAAAAGTATCAGTTCCTCATATCCTTGCAGCCTTAAGAATGAATTTAGCAGCAACCTTTAAAATATGTTTGTTAAATTCTTGGACTTCCGGGAAGGGTGACTTAGCCTGTGCCTGCTTTTGAGACGGGCTCCTGCCTCAAAAGAAGCTTATTCAGATATATCAGTCAGTTTTTTCTTTTTTTTTTGACTGATTAAACTTCTCCCGGGTAGGGAGAAACGAAGAGATTAACCTCAAAGCCTATTTTTGTTGGGACGACCAGATCTCATTAATTTATGGGACGAGGTCCAGCCGACGAAGGTGGGACGGATTTTTAACAGCAAGCTCTATCTGATAAAGCGAACGTTCACCTTATCTTCTAAGAGAGAACGCACTAACAGGCAAGCACCCTTCTTTCTATATTTTTCTTTTACTTGACTTAAATTGTTGCTGTTTAAAAGAGATTTGCCAGATTGATCAGTTTTTGACATCTCACTGGGGAGCCATAACTTCTCTCTGCTACGCACTAATTAATAGCTTATCTCTGTTTTTGTTGCAAAAAGCTGTCCTGGATTTGCATTCTAAAGATATACACAGAAGAGGGATTTCTATTCCAGATTTTTATTTTGAAAAATATTATACTGTTTTGAGACTACTCTCTTTTTGGTCTATTTTATTTTGACGAATCTGTTTCTTGACGATTGCCATTAATTGTTTCGATCCTGGGAACTGCATTTTGTTTACTTAACTATTGGAGAGATAAGGCTGTCTGCTCTGTTTATACTGTGATGTCACCAAGTTTGGAGTATTAACCCAATTGTTGCTGAAATAAGAAGTGGTTTTCCTATATTTTTCTTTTAAAATGGCAATTAAGAAAGCGGCTGAAAATCTGGAAATAACTATGTTTCAGAAAATAATGGATGAGATTGAGATAATGAAAATTGAATTGAGTAAAATGAAGCAGGAGATTAAAGATATAAGGGTCCCTGTGAGAGAGGTGACCCTGGAAGGGGTCCCTGTGAGAGAGGAGACCCCGGAGATTGGAACAGGGGTCCCTGTGAGAGAGGTGACCCTGGAGACTGGAATAGGGGTCCCTGTGAGAGAGGAGATCCCGGAGATTGGAACCAACGTGGAACAGGAACAAGATTTGGAGTCTATGGACTTTAGAAATAAAATCTATTGTTTGGAACTCAATGTTATCTCTGAAGAAATGAATGAAGATTCTAGAGATAAAGTTATCAATGGCATGGATAATCTTCTGGACTGGAATGATGTGATGGAGCCCAATATAGAGAAAATCTATGGAATTAACTGCAGCCATGTGACAATGGAAAAACTTTTAAGAGATGACCCAGTGTATTTTGAAAAAAAGAACAGAGATATGATTTTACAGCAGTATTTCAGCAACCTATTCAGAATGGATGGCAAGAAAATATTTGGGATAGAGGTAATCCCCATCAGACTCTTACTATATGACTATGGCTTTGACAGCAAGATTATTATGGAATACTGATAATGGAAGATTGGATATTGAAATTACTGGACTTAACAAGACTACTGAAGATGGAAGATGGAAAATGGAACTAATAGAGATAATAGAACAATGGCTACTGAAATTATTGAACCTAACAGATTCTGATGTGATGGATTAATTGAAATGTTTATTTTGACTATGGTTATGACAATAAGATTATCATAATTAGTAATGAGATGGATTAATCGATATGCTTATCTGGAAAAAAAAATTGATAGATATATTTCTTAAAGAATTGAAACCTCTCTTTGACTTTTTGTGGAAAGAATAAAGTAATGTTTATGAGATTTGATGATTAAGTAAGATAACTACTGGAGGAAAGTGATTTTATAATATGACTTAAGAGACAGGATTGTTATATATTATAGACTTATAACTGATTTGATCTTTGACAAATGGGAAGTCAATATTTTACTCTTTATTTTTTATTTTTGTTTTTTTTTTCTTTTTTTCTTTTTGTTTAACTATTTTTGATTTTGTTTTTTGTCTTTGAATGTTTTATGATTTTGTCTTGTATGTTTTATGAAAATCTGAATAAAAATTATTGAAAAAAAAAAATATGTTTGTTAAATTCTTAATAATAAAATGAATCAATGTGTCAATACATTTGTCCATAGTGTGTTGATGTAGTAAAAATGGCTGGGATCCAGGCAGGTTTCCCCCCCGCCCTCGCTCACGCACAATCTTTAAAATCAAGGCAGAGTGAACTACAGGTGGTATGCTGTCATTGGAACATATACTCCCTCTCATTCAGCAGTCTTAGATTTGAGGCCATATCACACAAATTTAGTATAGAAATGAAATTAAAATAGCATTTAGATTTTTGTGGACCTTGAGCACAAAAAGACAAATGAAAAGCAACCTAATCTAGAGCCATCTAGCTAATAGAATCATAGAACAGTAGAGTTGAAAGGAGCCTATGAGGCCATTGAGTCCAACCCCCTGCTCAATGCAAGAATCCAATCTAAAACATTCCTGACAGGTGTCTATCCAACTGCCTCTTTAATGCCTCCAGTGTTGGAGAGCCCACCACCTCCCTACATCATTGGCTCCATTGTTGTACAGTTAGGAAGTTTTTCCTGATGTTCAGTTGAAATCTGACTTCCTGTAACTTGAGCCCATTATTCCACATCTTGCACTCTGGGATGATCAAGAAGCGATCTTGGTCCTTCTCTGTTGACAACCTTTCAAGTATTCAAAGAGTGCTATCATATCTCCCCTCAGTCTTCTCTTCTCAAGGTTAACATGCCCAGTTCTTTCAGTCTCTCCACATAGGGCTTTGTCTTCAGTCTCCTAATCATCCTTGTTGCTCCCCTCTGCATCCTTCTTATAGTGCAGTGTCCAGAACTGGATGCAGTACTCAAGATGAGGTCTAACCAGTGCCAAATAGAGAGAAACTAGTACTTCACACAATTTGGAAACTATACTTCTGTTAATGCAGCCTAAAGTAAAATGCACTTTCCCCTTTTTCACTTCTTGTACACCCCTTTTCTCCATATACTATGTTCAAATTTCTGTGTCCATGTGTTTGCAGACATTAGTGCTGAGCCAAAGTCTTCCAGTTGCTCACTCTTAGGGAATTTGGGGATGGGGGATGAAAAGGGTGCTCTGAAATGAAAGCCACTGAGGGTGGTGTGTGTGAGTGAGTGAGTGAGTGAGTGAGTGAGTGAGTGAGTGAGTGAGTGTGTGTGTGTGTGTGTGTGTGTGTGTGTGTGTGTGTGTGAGAGAGAGAGAGAGAGAGAGAGAGAGAGAGAGAGAGACCACATATTAGCATAGGGGTAGCCAACATGCTGCCCTCCAGTTGTTGTTGGACTAACTCCCATCAGTCTTGCTAGCATAGCCAGTGAGCAAAAAGGGCCGGTTCTAAAGGGCGGCCAGGTGGGGCACTGGCCCGATGGCCCCTGGAGCTACAGGGGCCCCTCAGCCACCCCTCCGCTCCCCTTCCACGATCCGCTGCCACCCACGCCCCCACCTACCTGTCTGCTATCTTTTACCATTGCCCTTAATGAAGATGGCAGCTGCAGTTTCCCTAAGGTACTGAAGCCCCTGCCACCATCTCAGTTGATGGCAGAGATGCACGCGTGTAGCATGCACGTGTGCCATCAACAAAGATGGCAGTGGAGGCGTCATCCCCTTAGGGAAACCACAGCCACCATCTTCGTTAAGGGCAATGGTAAAAGACAGCAGACAGGTAGGTGGGGGGGCATGGGGACCCTACGGGCAGGCGGGCAGGCACGGGCATGCATGCGCGCACACATGCACACACATGCCAGGGCCCAGGGCAAGCTGATGCCCAAGGGGCCCGGCATTCCTGGAGCTGGCCCTGTGAGCAACACATTGATTATTCCTGTTTTGGCAGATCATGACAGCATCATGCCTTCAATCATGGTTTGGGATCACTCTGAGTCTACAGTAAGATAACACACAAAACACTTATTTCCAACTCTGTTAAAGATTACATATGATTCCTTGAAATACTAGACTGCAAGCTACAAAACTGCAGCAAGTCCTATGTGTGTTTACTTGGAAGCAAATCCCACTAAATCTAGTGGCATTTACTTCCAAGTAAGGGTGCATGATATTTTAGCCTTACCCTGTGAAACATTGAAGATAGTACCATTCTAATTAAAGGGGGAGGAGAAGAAGCAACTTATATGAAGGAAACAGAATTATGGAAGTAATTACTCTCCCTGTCTACCCACATTTCAGAAACGTCAGTACATTATATTACAGATTCTATTTAATACTTTTCTTGACACCACAAAATGTATTTCATTATATATTAAAGAATGCATAGCCAATGAAGCACATGTATTAATTCAGGACCATATGCCTTCTTACAGATAAGAGGAAAGAAAAGCCTGTTACAGATGTTTCCAAAAAATAAGAAATTTCTGCTATCTAAACAATAAATGTCTACAATTGATTGTTGGAACGATATTACTTCTAAGATTTTTTTTTTAATGGAAATGTGAAGGCATTTCAGTCCCTGTCGTCTAACCAAAATCCCTTAACTAGAAATACTTTCAAGTATTTGATCTTTCAACCTGTTGATATTGTGCCTGGGAGAAGTATTTAAAGCTGAAGGCTGCTCCCAGCCTTCTAAACTAAGAATCCTAAGTCTGGCAATTCATACCTTGGTTCAGCTGCCCTTCCTGCTGTGTCCCCTCACCCCAGAAAAAAACCTTGTTTAACAAAAATAATGAAATACAAGAAAACTGTAAGTTAAACAAGAGGGGTGGGAGAAAATAAACTATCTTGAATCCTAAACAACCTTGCTATATTTCAAATTTAAGGAAAGCAAAATTAGTTCTTTAGCATAACATTCTTTTTACATATAAAGCAGCATCACACTGAAGGATCGATTTATGGTATTGGTAGAAATGAGCAAAGATAAATGGCTAACCAACGTCTCACATTAATTCCAGGCTAGGCCCTGATTTTAGGGGAAGATTTTGTGGTAACAATAGGACATCTATTTAAATTATTAGTATAGTTTTTACCACCATAGAACAACACCATTTATATTTTCTACCTCATGTACTAAGATGTCTTCACCATACGTAAATAACCCCACGAAAGCTACTACTCTGTCTGCTGATAGATATTTTTACTCATCTTCTAGGAAGCTACTAACCTGTGCATGAAAAGAAAGGCGGGGTATAAATGTAATAAATAAATAAAATAAATAAATAAAATACTAGTCTTTTAGCAGACTATTAAAAATATTGCTTTCTACCAGTGCTAGCATGGAAAACAGTGTGCTGGCTAGGGATGCAAGGTCAGAAGCATCCCAAACCCTGAGATTTCAGGGTCGTGCCCTAGAGATGTAATGGGGGCATACCCTAGTAATGCCATAGGGGTGGGCCCTAGTGATGTCATGAGGGAGGGCCCTAGTGATGTCATTAAGCATGATACATTAAGTATCAACCAATGATGCTTGGAGCATACCACTCAAACAAAAAAAAATCTCTGATTGGAAATTAAGATAGAAATATTAGCTAAATGAGGGTGTTTCAAGGTCCAGCTGGAGTGATGGGATCATTCCCTCTCATCTGCTCAGAGAGCCTGGGTAAGCAATATTTAATCTAGCTCTCAGGCCAGGCCAGTCATCAGAAGGCCATTGTAGGAAGAAAGCCTAGTGTTGTGGAGGTGTTAGATGGAAGCACGCAGGAGTAAAGATGGATGCCCCTGAAGACTGCAATTCTAAATATACTTACTAAGGGACTAAGCCCCACAGAACTCAACAAGACTTATCTCTAATTAGACATTGTTAGGAATGTGCTGTTGGTGAGACTTGACAAGGGATCCTCTGCAATCCTCTGCAATGATATCCATTGCTGCTTCAAACGTCTTTACAGACTTGACCCTTCACTGGAGAGAGAGGTTTGAGAAATGAGTAACAGCTAAGAAGATTCTCTACTCTTTCCTGCCTACTCTGTGGGGTGCTATAAACTCACTTTGACAGCCAACCCAATTCCAGTGAATAATAATTCACAGAGACAAAACACACGTGGTTTGGTCTACCTTCACAGGCAGGAGAATGGAAACAACAGCAATTGAAGCCACACTTCCCAGTACAGTAGGGTCCCGCTTCTCAGTGTCCAACTTCTTGGCGTTCCACTAATACAGCGGACAGGCACGCTGGAAAGCGTGGGAGGTGGGTAAGCTTCTTGGTGCCAGCTGCAACTGCACTCTCTGCTTCAGCCCTAGACCAGAACACACCAGCTGGAGGAGGAGGAGGAGGAGGAGGAGAAAGAAGCAGTGCCAACCTCCTTCCCCACTCTCTCAGGCCCGTGGTGAGGGTGAAGTGGGCGAGGCTGGAGAGGTGAGCCTCCCAGCACACCCCATGCCAAGGCCAGTGCCAGGAGATGGGGTGGCATGAGAAGGCACCGGAACCCGCCTTGTAGACATACCCATAGGTCCCCCTCCCCAGCTTGCAGCCCTTGTACTCACAGAGGCCTGCCACAGGCAGCGGGAAGGAGGAGGGGGAGGAGGCCCCTGATGCTGCCAGGATGCAGACCATCCAGGTGAAGGCAGGGGTGGGGAAAGAGAAGCTGCCGCATGCGCGGGGAAGAGGTGGGAATAGGGGAGTGGGATGGAGGATGCTGCTAGTGGTACGGCTACTCCCCTCAGCCGGCTGAAGAGCCAAACAGGCAAACCACAAACACACACACACACACAACACTCAACACCCCTCACCACCACTTCTGACGGCCTGGTTGCAGCCCACTCATATGGCGGGTTAGGTTCCAGACCCCCTCCCTGTGGCCCCTGCCTGACTCTGCCTTTGATCCACTTTTTGACACTTTTCGCTTTTTGGGGGGGTCTGAAACCTAACCTGCCATATGACTGGGGCCCTACTGTATGTGAATTCTCTTTTACCACTATTGGGCAAGAAACAAACTGTCATGCAAATAACAAGGTGCATCATCAGTGGGTTGAAGGGGGATGAGCTGAGCACATGGAATCATTGTTGTTGCTTCTATGGATGTAAGGGAGTGAGGCTAAAGGTAAAAGAAATGCAAATAGAAAAAGAAAGAGAAAATACAGTGATTATTTCCTAAATGCAATACCATACCAACCACAACAAGATTCCTGTGAGTAAGGCAGAAAACTCAGCATCCCACAACTAGTCAGGGTTCCTAACTACAACTAAAAAAATCCTGGCAGCCAGTCAGCCAAGGTCACAGAAATCCCCATGCAACACAACTTGACTTGGAGGCTACTGTTAGAGCAGAATGCTGCAGCACAATTGCTGACATGAGTGACATCCTATCAACACATAATACCGCTGCTCTGAAATCTGCACTGGTTGCTGATTTGCTACCCAGCCAAATTCAAGGTGTGCTTTCCACATTACAGGTTCCACATAGTACTTGCTCTGCTCTTGTAAGAAATTGATCCTTTAGTGTGGCAGTACTTGCACTTTGGAACTGCCTGCCTATTAACATTAGGCAGGCGCTTGCATTGTACTCATTTTGTCACCTGCTAAAAACATTTTTGTTTAGGCAAGCCTACCCAAACATGTAGAAGCAGTTATGTTTTTTATCTGTTTTTAACTCATTGTTGATTTTATTATTTTGAATGTTTTAAAATACCTGTCTTTAACTGTTTTTGCCAATAATTGTATTGTTTTAATTCTTTCTATAAACTGCTTTGAGGTTTTTTACAATAAAGTGGTATATAAATGTTGTAAATAAAATACATAAATAAATTTCAGAGTCACTGTGGCCCTTGGGTATCTTTCCTCTTTTATACCGAGTCAAGCCATTTGGTACCATCCATCTCAGTACTGATGACATGGACTAGTATTGGCTCTCCAGGATTCCAGGCAATAGCCTCTTTCATAGATTTAATTTTGGACCTTTGCATGCAAAACATGTGCCATACCACTGAGCTACAGCCCTGTTTAAAAAAGTATCTTTTAAATTTGTTGTTTTCAACTCATTAATGAATGCACAGCATACTAGGGCAGAACCTCATCATTCATTTAAAGCATATTCAACATACATTTGAATTTGAAGCACATGAATCCCACCATGAAATCATGAGAACTGTAGTTTGTTAAGGGGGGTGGGAGCTATAACTGTGAGGGAGAAACTACACTTTCCAGGATTCTTTGGGGGAAGTCATGCACTTTAAATGCAAGTTGGATGTGCTTTAAATGTATTATGTGGATCTGCATTACTTTATAAACTTTGCCTGCATATAAATCATTTTAATTAAATTTTAAAATGGAAATGAGCTACGCACTATCTCTCAGTCTAACCTCAGGGTGGAAACAACGGAGGGGGACAATGAACATCCCAAGGAAGAAGGGCACACTTAAAATGTAGAGGAAACAATAAATTATAAATAACAATTTACAACCACAGTGTGAAATCAGTTACATATCAAGACATAGTGTGAAGAAATATTTCTATAATCTTGAATGTCAAAGATACTTATATTTACACAACCTGTGAAGATATTTATAGTGCAATCCTACACATGTTTACTCAGAAGCATGTCCCAATGTATTCAATGGGGCTTACTCAGACAGGGAAGCATGCATAGACTGCAATTCAGTGATACAGAACTTCACCCACCCAATCCAAAATTCAGAATCATGCCACATTAAACTGTTTTGCAACTCTTTTATACTTTTTTATGGTTATTGGATTTTAAATGGGTTTGTTGTTGTGAGCTGCCTTGGTTTCCAAACCTACCTCATTGGGTTGTTGGAAATATTCCATATACACACACACTGGAGATGTAAAAATACATACACCCCATATAATAGGTTATTGTCAAAACCAGTTGGCCATTGCAGATTTTTTTAAAAAGTATTAATTTCCTACATAATAAAAGCAGTGACACCTAAGTAAGCCCTGCCTAACTGCTTAAAAAAAAAGATTGGAGGGGGAGAGAAAGATTTACAACACAATCCTTTTCTACCTTCACTCAAAAGTCCCATCACTTTCAGCACAATCCTAACCATGTCTACTCAAAAGTAAGTCCTACTGAATTCAATGGGGTTACCTCCCAGGTATGTGGAATTAGCATTGCAGCTTTATTCCCAGAAAAACTTTATGTTGGGAAGGTTTTCAAAACAGGTTATGAATAAGACAAATAAACTGTCCTCTGCAACAGTCCAGGAAAATTTAAACTTGTTTGTCTCCTGAATTAGAAAATATAACACTGCAGCATTTACACTTTTTAAAACTTCTATTCAAAAATTATTTGAAAAATAAAATATATATGCCATTTTTGCAAGCAATTAAACAAACCCTGCATGTACACTTTTATGCCTATCAAGATCCTGCTGTGATCTTCTGTTGTAGTGCAATCCTGTGCATGTTTACTCAGAAGCAAGTCCCAATCCTGTACAGAGAAAATACTCTTTATGCTGCTGAAAGCTATATATTTACTGAATTCCTGATGTGAGACAAGCAGGAAAAGGAAACTGTGGGTTTAGGTATTGCTGGGGGTCAACAAATCTTGTCAATCACAACCCTGACTTCACTTGTTGGCTAAAAACCTGGAAGGGCATGGATTAGAGCAGCCAGTACTAACAGAAGTTGTGGGTGGTGGCTGTCATTTTGGTTTATATCTTTTGAACCAGACCACCTAGAAACTTATTTTCTTTTAAAAAAATGAAAGCTAAGAGTCTGGAGATTAAGGAGACTCACTCAGAGATCCAGAGATGACCCCCCAAAACCAGAGTCTCTGGGTGAAAACCATATACCTGTCAACCCTAATGCTGGCATAAGAGAAATGGAGTAATCTGTCCCTCCTCTGCCTGCCTGCTCACTCATCTGTATTGAACTCCTGCTCACCATAAGCAACCAGGAAAGTTATAAATGTATGGTTAAGTAGAAGCTAATAGGTTTGGGTGTATACCATGGTAGTCTTCTTGCATGAAAGGGGAGGGCAAGCATGGTGAAAGAATCTGCAGGGTTACATTTTAGCTCCAACCCCAAACTCATGTGGTTCTCCCACCATCACTGAGTTCTAAGGTGGAGAGTGTTTTCTATATAAGGAAGCTCACTGGATAATTTAGAGCCCTGGTCATCCCAGTGTTCTAACTTGTGTGGGAAGTGCTAAGTACAGCATGATCCCCACCTCAGCAATTATGCTACAACATGGGCCTTTCACCACACTTGTCCCATTCTCACCAATAACTCCAGAAGAGGGTTACTGTATGCTTTTTATTGTGCATGTTTTTTTAAAAAAACCCGTTTTCCCATTCCAGAAGAAGCAATCAAATAATATAAAAAGTAAACAGAATCAGGAGAAAAACAATACAGATAAAACAACAGTAAACACATTTTTAAAAGATTCAGAGGGAAATCTAACAAGAATAAAACAGAATGGAAGTCAAATGCTTGCCTGAATGGAAAAAGTATTTTTCTGTTCGCCAAAAACCATAAACAAATAGCCAAAATGAATTGTCTTGGTGCAGGGAGTTCTACACACTAGATGCTGCCACAGAGAAGGTCCTTTCATTCATTCCCACCAAATGCAATTCAGCCAGTGGTAGGTCCACAACGGTGGTTCACTAATGCACATTCATCACTTAATGACTGAAACTTCAAGCATTACTTGTATGTGTGAATGAGCCAGTATAAGTGGTAATGCTACATGTAGAATTTTCACATTGCTTCATATTCAGCTTTACCAGTTGTTGGAGAATGAGAAATCTAATAATGCAAAGTATGTGTGAACAAAATCCAAGAACCGTAGATCCCAAAGTTCATTTTTCATACAGTTAGATACTTTTAAAGTTGGATTAACTTAATCAAAACAAGAGAGGTAACCACATGGCAGAAATAGAAATGATAAGTCTATAAACATTTGGAATATTTTAAAAAGGAAATGATTGTCCTTTTTAATAGCTGGGTGGGATGGTGGCTAAGGCAGCATTTTCAATTAGACTCCAGGTCATTAATGATGATTACATTCTTCTTCTTACCATAAGTCTTTATTTAATGAAAATGTATGCCTCCTACTAAACAGCCATGTAGTTAAAGAACAATACAGCAGGATTTGATTGCCCTATTAACCATAATCATCATGAGACTGGGAGTAATAATTTAATGACTTGCATTCTTGTACTATTTTTGGTGGTGCTCATTTAGCTGCACACTACAATGGTATCTGCAATGAAAGTTTTACTCACCATTGGTAATTCATAGGTGAATGTAAGCATTCATTTAAACAAAAGACCTGATGGTACTCCAGTCTCTATCAATGGAATTTGCACAATAAAATGGGTGGTGTTCTCAAACATAAGCTATATGGGATTCTTAGGAGTAATTTTCTTGTGTTAAAGCCACATTCAAACTTTTTATCATGTAGTTGCTTGTTTCCCTATGACTGAATCTGAGTCTACTCCAGCAACATTTGAAGAAAGGAAATATGTGGAATGGACCAATCATGAGGCAAGTAGTCATAACAGTATTGACCCTCTCTTGAGGCCACCAGTTCTAACATGATTACTTTTCATATGACCCACTTGTCCCATGTGATTCCTTTATCTAGCTAGGACTGGAGTGAAATGATGATGCCACAAGGAATCATCTTATTGCCATATTTAGATCAGGACAACTTTCATGATCCACAATGCTACTGAAACGGTTAAACTACATTCAGTACTAAACATGTCATGGATCATTTTTTTTAAAATGCAAATAGCAGCCACTGTAGAGGTGGAACCAGAATCAGGACTATGGTAAATGGGGAAAGGGTCAGTTTCCCCCTCATACACAGTGATTTTAAGTAGACATGCAGTTATTTAAACCAAGAGAAATCTAGTGTCTCATCAAATGGTGAAGAATAACATTTTTTATATAAAGGAATCTCCTCCCATAACTGCAGTTTATGCAGGAGCAACCCTAGACTAACTGCCAGCAACTGGCGCCCTAGGCAAACCATGCAATTGGTGCCCTCATCCCCAAACCCCAAGGGGAGATCTAAGCTGAGGTCTTAGGTAAACTGGGAAACATTTTACCTCTATATTTTTAAGTGTGTTTGTGTAAACAGAGACATAATTATTCAGTTTGTCGATCCATCCATCCATCTGTCCAACCAATGTTTCTGAGACCAGATAACTAGAGACATGAAATTTTCAGAATAGATTTGTATGCAACATGTACATGATATTTCAGTCCAATTTTGAATAAAAATACAATAAAATGTTAATTATTTTATTATTACTAATCCAAAATCATCCATTATGCTATCCTGCTTTACCTGCTATTACCACCACATCCAATATAGAAAGAACTAAGAAACCTCTTCAATGAATTTTAAACTTGTAATTACAAAAAAGCTTGAATCAAAAACACTCTGTACTCTTAAAAAAGACTTGTCTTGCTATAAGTTTTGAAAGTTCAGTTACTAGTGCTTTTAATCAGAGTGCTGGACTAGGACCTGGGAGACCAGGGTTCAAATCGCCACTCCGCCATGCAACTTGCTGAGTGACCTTTGGCCAGTAACAGCCTCTCAGCCTAACCTACTTCACAGGGTTGTTGCAAGGATAATATGGAGAGGAAAGAGAACCATATGCACCACCTTGCGGTCCTTGGGGGAAAGGTGGGTTATAAATGGAGTAAATAACTAGATAAATAAATAGAATCATAGAACAGTAGAGTTGGAAGGGCCCTATCATCGTGTCCAACCCCCTGCTCAATTCAGGAATTTAAGTTAAAGCATACCCAACAGATGGCTGTCCAGCTGCCTCTTGAAATGCCTTCAGTGCTGTGAGTTCATTTTCACAAACAAACTTCATTTAGATCTTCAGTATTAATCAACCAACTCTCTTAATGGTACACAGAGAGCCTTACTCACAAGGTGGGTGGGTCATTGAATTCTATATGTGCCTTTAAACCAGTAAAAGCAACAATTAAATTAATAACTATGTATGAGGTCTCCACCTTTTTCGGCTCATGAGCACATTTGGAATTTTGAGAAAGTGTCATAGACATAGACACTGCTACAAAAGGGCTGCCATAGCCAGGGCAAAGGCAGTTACAAAATGGCTGCCATGGGGGTGTGAACAATCCCAATATTTATTACTGCAAACAAAACGTTCATTTCACAGAAGGCCTAAGGACAAGTAATGTGCCCAAGAACCTTAGTAAGAGGCTGAGATGGGGCATATGAGTCCCGAAACAAAGCCACTCCTTTGAATCCACAGTTTTCTGCTCCAATATAACATCCATTTCATAGAAGGCAAGTCATTTCCCCAAATCACCTCCAAATAAAATACACCACCCACACCCATATGCATGCCCATTCCCTCCCACACAGGCCCCGGGTCCTCCATTTTTTCTTCCTCCTCCAGCCCCTACCTTTCCTTCTTCCACTGAGTCTGTTCCCTTGTAATCTCCTCCACTCCTCTCTTTGGACTCCACATGCTCTCCTGCTGATAGCATTGTCAGAACTATTTTCTCTCTTCTCTCTGCTAGTCCTGTCCAATTAGAACTGTTCTCTGAATTCTAATTAGTGTTCTCACTGGAATAGAAAGGGAACAGTTTTAATGGACATCTCTTCTCTGCTGCTGATAGTGTCCATTTCTGATTCTGTGGCTATTTATAATGGTAGAGGCCTAATAAACTGTGTCAGTGACAGTTAAAAAAAATTGGTGGCCATTATAATTTTGCAATGAAGGGAGCAGAGGCCCTGGATGGCACTCGGGTAGGTCTCTGTGAGTACACTAGTGAGTTTAGGCTCTCATTGAGGACCCTGGGCTGTAGGGTATGTGGGGCCAATGTGGTGTTGTGGTTAGAGTGTTGGACTGGAAAAATCCAGGTTCTAGTCCCTTCTCAGTCATGAAGCTCACTTTGGGCCAGTCACTGACTCTTAGCCTATCGTATCCCCTAGGTTGTTTTGTGACAGGAAAATGGAGAGGAAGAGGAGGGGGGTCATGTAAGCTAACTTGGGTTCCTTGGAGGAAAAAAGGCGAGATATAATATATTTTTAAAAATGCTACATAGAATTGAAATAATGACATCTTCATTATTTTATTTGTATTCTTTTTAATGTGTGTTTTTTCCTTTTAATTTGGCACCCTCCCTCAACTTGGCACCCTAGGTGACCACCTAGTTAGCCTATATGGGCAGGCTACCCGAGTTTATCATGTGAACAAAAATTGAATTCTGTCTCATAGTCACCCCCCAACCAAAAGTTGTATGTTATTCTATGTATCAGTATTTTACTTTAAAACGTTTGAGGTTCCTGCATATCTGTAGCTTTTAAATCCAAACCTGTATTGTAAATCATTAATTTTATCCTATTACGGTTGTTAGGGTTTTACACTTCAGCTATTCATTTATTTTTTCTTCCATATTTAGAGCAAAATATCCTTCTATTACTGATATTTATAATATGACTGCCATTGTTTATGTAGTCAAAAGAGCATTGCCATGCACAAGAGGGAGGTAGCAGATTTGGGAATCTCAGCATCTGCAGAAGTGCAATACTTCTTTAGGGCAGAGCTTGGAAAAGTTACTTTTTTGAACTACAACTCCCATCAGCCCCAGCCAGCATGGCCACTGGATTGGGCTGATGGGAGTTGTAGTTCAAAAAAGTAACTTTTCCAAGCTCTGCGTTTAGGGGTGGATGGAGTTGTCAGGGACTGATTGTTTTCAGCAGCCACTAGGGTTGCCAGGTTCAGAGCCTGATCCTGATCCTGTATCTTTAAGAGAAGAAAAAGTGATAATGGGGAATTTTATATATCCATACATGTATGATCAAAACTATTTAAAAGGTGTATATGTTTTATAATCACAAAGAATTAAGTATTGAATTGCAGGTCTAGTGGGGCCCTGAGATTCATGCTTATAGAGAAAACAGAATCTTAGCATTATATTCAGGCTAACAGCAAAAACCTGTGGTGATGGAAACAAGTCATAGCGATCCCCTGGTTCGGTGCCAAGACCTAGCTGATGCATGATTAATTACCCTATTGTTTGGAATCAAGAAGCATTAGGAACGAGAGAAGCTGTGATTGATGAAATGGGTAGGGATTGCCAATGTTTGATTCTTGAATGTCATCTAAAGGAGAAAACTTTTATAGCGTAGTCTAATGTTTTAATGAAAAGAAAATAGTTAGATTTTATAATGTTTTAAAATAATATTTATAACTTTATAAGTGGGTTTTCATTAGGAAAAAGGTACATCTGGGGTGGCATGCCTTCCTCTATATTTTGAGGCTGAAAAATATTAATTAACCAAAGTCACCCAGTTTTTCCTGAGTTTGTGTGTTCTTTAAGGATTGAAGCTCAGTGTATTTAAATGATTCCCTCTCTTGAGCTATGTATTTTGTATGGGATTTCTGAGAATGTATAAGGACATAAAAACCCCTATGGCAAAGGAATAGAATTGGGGGTGCTCATACATTTACAAACATCCTGAGTTAAGTTCCCAAACTTAACTCAAGGGAACTTGTCCAAATATTTCCAGGTGAAGCTAACGACCCATCAGAAACAATGCAACAATGGATGTACTGAGTAAGCTTGGAAGCATGTTCACAATAGTAACTGTTCTAACTAGAACCAAAATTCATTAGTCTTGAAGAGACAGTAGGACAATGGTAACATTTATGATATGGACAGAATCTTGGAATCACCACTGGAATTAGCTAATGCTTTCTGATTGGTTTGGAACGATGTTATGTGGGCAAGGACTCATGAGACTGGTGGAATCATTGACACATTTATTTATTTATTTATTTTTATTTATTATTAAATTTATTAGTAGCCCATCTGGCTGGTTGTCCAGCCACTCTGGGCGACGTACAAGGTAAAAACAGTACATAAACAATTAAAAAATTTAAAAGACAGTAAGAACCTAACCTGCCCCAAAAGCCTGCCTGAAAAGCCAGGTCTTCAAGGTCCAGCGGAAGCTCATCATAGACGGGGCATGGCGTAGATCATTTGGGAGAGAATTCCACAGGTTGGGGGCCACCATTGAGAAGGCCCTCTCTCTAGTCCTCACCAGTCTAGCTGTTTTAACCGGTGGGATCAAGAGAAGGTCTTCTGAGGCTGATCTTGTTGAGCGGCATCCCTGCCGATGCTGGAGGCGTTCCTTCAGATAAACTGGGCCACAACCGTATAGGGTTTTAAAGTTACATGCTGTAACTGCACTCTATAAAAAATCTGTACACACCATACTTCTTTGCAGTCTCTCTTGGATGTTTCTGGAGGCTGACCCTGCATATGCATATGCTTGTAAAGAATAAAGGCCTATCTTTTGCTTCAAGCCTGTGTCTTCAATTTTATTCATGGACCCCCAGCAAAAGATCCCAATAGAGAAAGAATTCTCCTACAGTCAGTCAAGTGCAGGTGTTCTTGCAACACTATAATGGGAAAAACCACAAGGTGGAATTCTCCCTTTCCCCTGCACAACTTTTGAAGATACAGAAGACCTCTTGGAGGCCGGGCCTGGCAACCATGAGGTCTTCTGTATCTTTAAAAGTTGTGCAGGGGGAAGAGAGAATTCCACCTTATGGTTTTTCCCATTACAGGGTTGCAAGAACACCTGCACTTGGCTGGCTTTCTCTTCTCCTAAAGATACAGGATCAGTATCAGGCCCTGCCAACCCTAGTAGCCACTGAGTATTGACTGACAGCTGGGGGTGGAATGGTGAACTAAAAGGGAGATGGAATGAAGTGGCTGAAAACCTGAACAGCAACACTCCATGCTGCAATACTGAGTTGCCATTCTCACTTGTTTTTCTCTGTTAATATTTTGAAGCTTTTACATTCATCATACTCTTATTTACCCCCAACATATAAACAAATTATTTTCCAGCAGTCTATTTCCTTTCTGAGTTCTAAAGATTGATCTATTGTTTGGGTTAGCAACCAATGTTATGACCCAATGTTTATGACTATTTTTTTAATTTAAAATGTGGGCTTAGAGCACAGCCCTATGGTCTTTGGGAGGGTGTCCCATAGACCCCAGGATGCAGCAGATCTCCCTCTCCATAAGCAGGGAAAGAGATCAACTCTTGGAGGATGTGTCTTATGGTCTTAGTATTGAACTGTGGGCCTAATCCTGTATGTAATCTGTTTGATATAGATATAGACTCAGCTTTGGAAATCACGTGTTGTGCATTCAGTTTGAGTATTCACACTAATATTAATGTTTATTGTATGTGTCTGACTATATCAAACAACCAGATTTCTTTATTACTGCATTTAAACACCCATCAACTATTTTGCAACACAACACATCCTGACATAGTGCTTCTGTCTATGGTGTGCCTCTGTGTTGTTGTTTTTTAAATCGACACTTTGGTGGCAGATGGTATAAATGGGCATGTATTTAATTTACTGGCTTATCCTTGCTTGACTGCTGTCTTTGGCACAACACACAACATTTCATCTTCAGGCCAGTTTGAGCTGTTCCTTGTCAATGACAATGACATTTCTTCTGGGGTCACTTAGACTATGGTTTATCTGCTTGTGTTCTTTCCGTGCATAATGGGTTTCACCCAAGCAAAGGGCTTTCAGTATCAGTAAACAAATGATTTTTTGTTCCATTTTGTCTACCAAGTGGGGTTTTAGCTCTGGATCTCCCATTCCCTCACCAGCCTTGAAGCAATTCAGCATTCAAGCCATATTTCTCAGGCTGGCAGTCAGCACCGATACTATGTAATCCTTGACACATTGTCACATTGGAAGAACACACCAGACAGAAGACTAATACTGTAGTGGTCACCTAGGTTGGGTCAATGAGCCAAGAGATCAGAGCAGAGCATGCATAACTCATGTGGAAGACAGCATGGCATCTTCTCTCACTTTTTCTTGTGCTTGTCTCCCTTTCCATTATATTTGGCATTTTGGAAACTCAGCTTTGTTACAGGCATTTGGCTTTTATCAGTGTGGGGGAGAGATTAATCTTTCCTAAGAAGAGATGTCTATAAAAAAAAGATTTTGTGCAACACTGTAAATTATTGTTGCTGTTTTATCTTCTAGAAACTTGAGAAAGACTATGCAGAAGCATGCCGTTGTGATTACTGGTATATTTATCCAGATGCCTTTATTTGTCATCCTTTTAATACAACTATTCCCAGAGCAGACTGCTGGTCAATGTGAACAACAGCATCAGAGCAACAGCTTGCAGTGAAGATTATTTACTGAAGCACTGAAGCTCAAAAGACAGAAATAAGTCTTCTACTTAGAAGTAAGTCCCACTTTCAAAGGTGCTTCCTTTAATGTAAGCACACCTAGGATTGCAGTTTTGGATTCTGTTTGAGACTAAGTCAGTTGCACAAGTGTATGTGCATACTGAGTGTGCTATACATTACCTTGTACATGTAGTGTAGGCCATAGGAATGCATCACTCCTCTGCTACAGATATAAGATCCTTGGCCAGTAACTACGTGAACTGGCTTCAGAGTGCAAGTCCGGGAAGCTTCCTATGTTTTAATTTCATGTCATTGTGAAATGCCATTGTGAAATGGAAGAGTGGGAAGCAATCTCTTAAAAAATATGATTCATCATAAGGTTTTTAGGGTATGCACTTTACCTTCCTATATATGGGCTAAAGAGCACAAAGTTTGCTTTACTGTTCTGCTCTGGTTGGAACAGTTTTACTTGTTTTTAAAATACAACTGTTTTATTTATAACTGCATATTATTGTTTACCACTTTGGGGTCTTATGGTGAAGGCTGGGTAAGAAACCTTGCACATAAATATCTGCCATGTGGACAGATTGAGGTTCCAATGGGACTGTGCATGAGTACAGTGCATTTTGTGGATTATGGATTTCACTGAATGTTAGTGCCCTTCAGATCTGAAAAGTTATGCATATCCAAGTGCTTTAAAATACAGGGATTTATTCTCAGCAAGGAAAACCTTTAGCATTCTGCATAAATGAGTCAACTTATCTTGTCCATGTTCTGCCCCTGCCACAAGGGACGTTCTTCATCTCTTTCTCTATTCACAATGGATTATGTATGTATTTATTTATTTATATACCGCCTCAGAGCCGAAGCTCTCTGGGCGGTTTACAACAATTTTCATGACACCCTTTTGCTATATATCTGGTGATAGTGATTGTCAGTGTTTCTGGCACAGTAGTATTACCAAGGCAGCATTGCATTTACCCCTCTAGCACTGATTAGCTTTGGATGTTCAGCTGCTCAGTCATGTCAAGTCATAGCATGGGATGTTCAGTTGCTCAGGGAACAAAGCAGTTTGCAGTCCAGCCCTGATGGATTTAAACCTCTCACAGGGAATAGCTGAGGTAAGATGCTAAAATGTCCTAGGAGACAAAGGGTGGTAACAGGATAGTAAGAAACAGAAAGCCCAGAAGTGAGGAGATGGAAGGAAGCGCACAGAAAAGACAATGTACTGAGGAAGAGCAACCTGACGGCTTGAAAGGGTTGGGGAGACAGGGAACGTTTAAATGTGTGTAACTTAATTGTGATTATATGTTGTTCTTATTATAAGCTGCTTTGAAAAATGTTTTATGAACAGGAGGCTACAAATAATTGATAAATAAGACAGCAAGAGGCTATGAGTTACTGTGGGAGATATCCAACTAGGTTATATGTTGGATATCATGCAATGCCCTGAAGATCATATAACTACACGATGATGTCTATGATGTGAAAAAGTAAAAGTAAAGAGGTGGCTAAAGGATGTGGGACAAAGTAGGTAGTGGTCTGAAAAGTGGGGACATGAGGAAATAATGGTGTGTAAAGTTGAAGGAAGGAAATAAGAAAGCCTGTCCCCATTAGCAAGAAAAATCCTGGGCATTGGGCAGGAAGGAGTGGTTTGAAAGGCTATGGGTTATGGTGCATGTAGCTAAAGATATAAATTAGTAGTTTAGCAGTATATAGGATTAGATGTGCACAGATTAGTTGAAAAATCTTGCCTGCCTACTTTGGAGAAAAGTCTCTCAAAAAACATTCCCATAATCTTTGACTGAAGTTTTGTATGCAAATAAAGCACCACCAACATTTCAGCGACACTGAAAATCATCTTCTGGATTCATATTTGGTGACATTAAAAGGAAAAGGAAAAAAGAAAAAGCTGGTGTGACAGAAGCTAATAAGCAAGATAAGGTTTCTCCCAAATGATTTGGCCAGTTTTCTTCATCCTCTTTCCAGTCTTGCATGCTCCATGGCCTTCCTGATATAGCTGGCCTTTAAGGGCAGTATTCAACTAATGCACCCATCAGCACACTTATTTCCACTTGTGCAACCAGTCTTTACCTCCTCTCCTCCCTCCACATGCATCCAACACCCTCCTCAAATCTGCTTTGGAGGGTTGGGGAATCCCTAGAACAGATTTAGGGGGGCTGTGGGGGAAGGAGCGGAGGGAAGTCCCATTGCCCAAGTGCAAGTCCTGATGCTGTTGGGACTGTGACTCAGCATTATGTTGGATACAACCTTAACTATTGCCATCCCTGACCATTGGTCATGCTTGATGGGAATTGGAGGCCAATAACATCCGGAAGCCCACACCCATGGGCAAGAGTTCTCTGCTTTACACACCTGTAAGTAAACTGCAAATGTTCCCAGTTTTGACTTCTCAGCTCTTAAAACCTGACCCACTTCTAGCCCACCGTGCCAAACACAGCACGGCAGTCATATATGGAGGCCCAAGACAACCCACCCATTTTTTATCCTGCCTGGGACTGCTGAAATTGAGGAAGTTGTCAAGCACCTCTTAGGCCACAACAGATGGCTCGTGGACATGGTCTCAAGTTGCCTTTACTTATGTAGGAAAAGGATAGAATGTAGGGATATATAAACACTCCAATACAGCACAGAACCCAAGTTTTCACATTTGGGGCATTTTTCTTGTGTATAGGGACTCCATTATTATAGTGTGTTACACAAGGAGAGAAAACTGCAAATCATAGGGATGTGCATTGGCTGTGTACCCCAAATTACAAAGTGAATGAGGGTGGTTTGTGTTACCGCCCAATGACTTGCAGTTCTTGTTCTTTTGTTTGATCCCCTCGGAAAGCAGGGGAATAAAGAGTTAACCAGGAGCTAACACAGATGCTCAGGTTGCAGCAGGCACTCAGCTGCAACCGGTTATCTCTATACATCAGGGGCCAATAAAAAAGGGAACCAAATGAAGGAATGTGGGGGAGGTAAAGCAGGAGTAGACGTGAATGTGTTGCTGGTATTCGGTTATACGTGGTGTACCTATTACAAGTGCAAAAAAGGGCTTATTTGTGTGATGCAAATAAAGCTCTTCCTAACGAAGCTCTACTGTTTGTCTGGACTATTTCTTTTTATTCAATCCTACTTGGTTCGGGCTGGCTCAACTCACAAATATCCTCAACAAAGGGTTATGGGCCCAGAATCGCAAGCCTAGCCCAACAGAACCAGTAAAACCAACAAACAACGATGGCGAAGTGCTCCACCTAATGAAAAGAAAAGGAGGCAAGGGATGGCGATGTCATACACATCGGGAATGCCTCTAGAGCGTCTCAACAACAATAACTACACAAGTTGGAAAGTAAAAATGCAAATGTTTCTGATCCATGAGGATTTATGACATGTCGTTGAAACTGAAGCTCCAACTGACCCCACAGAGGAATGGCAATGCCAAGATCAGAGGGCGAAAGCCACCGTGATTCTGGGATTGCAAGACTCTCAACTAATTAACGTAAGAGAGAAAGAGACAGCCAAGGACGTCTGGGAAGCACTCCAAAACGTGCATGTGAAAACAACAGCAGGCAGTAAAGTATTGCTAGTAAGGAGATTGTTCCAAACAAGATTGCAAGAAAACGTAAGCATGCACGACCATCTTACCACTATACGCAGTTTGTTTGCACAATTGCAGGACACAGACGTTACTTACTCAGATCAGCAACAAGTGTACATACTGCTATCTTCGTTAGATGGCTCATATGACACAGCTATTTGTGCGTCAGAGGCCATGCCAGATGATCAACTGACTGTTGACTACGTTTCCGAGAAACTTCTCCAGGAATGGGAGAGACGGAAAGAAAGGGGCGCGAGCAAGCCGCCGCCAGTACAGTGAGAAGAAAAGACGACACAAAAGACTACACAGTAAAGAAATGCTATAGATGTGGTTCTGACAAACATCTACGAAAGGACTGTAAAATACAAAGAAGACCCGAACGAGATAAGGAGTTCATGTCATTTAGGGTCGTAACAAGCAATACAGAAGAGGAAGATAAGAAAACTGGAACAACGTGGGTGGTCGACTCTGGAGCAACCCATTTTTTACTCAGTAATAAGAACCAGTTCAACCTGCTCTCTTCCGTATGTGAACATGTAATATTGGCAGACGGGACAAAAAGAGAGGTACTGGGGAGGGGTACTGTATATGTAGAATGTCTAAACACTCTTTTGACCAATGTATTGTATGTCCCAAAGATGGAAACAAACATAATGTCTGTGTCAAAACTGAACAAAATGCAATATGATGTTGTGTTCTCGAAATGGGTGTGCACAATAAGTAAGAAGGGGGTGGTGCAAGTAAAGGGACATTTAAAGAATGCACTATATGTTATAGACCAAATCCCCAAAGCCAAAGTAAATGTTGTGCTGAATCAACCCACCCATGATGGGTGTATTCATGACTATCATAGAAAATTGGGGCATATAAGTTTCTCAACCCTCCAGTTAATGCCCAAACACAGCGCAGATATTGCATACAAAAGTTGTAAACATTATATGGAATGTACAGTGTGTAGACTTCCGGGAAGGGTGACTTCGCTTGTGCCTGCTTTTGGGACGGGCTCCCGCCTCAAAAGAAGCTTATTCAGATATAAATCAGTCAGAACATTTTTTTTTTTGACTGATGAAATTTCTCCCGGGCAGGGAGAAACGTAGAGATCAACCTCAAAGCCTGTTTTTGTTGGGAGGACTGGATTTCATTAATTTATGAGATAAGGTCCAGCCAACAATGCCGGACGGACTTTCTAACAAGCTCTATCTGCTTAAGCGATACGTTTATCTTTTCTTCAAAGAGAGAACGGACTAACAGGCAAGCACCCTTCTTTCTATTATTATTTTTACTTGGTTTAAATTGTTGCAGCAAAAGGAGATTTGTCAGATTGATCGGCTTTGGACAACTTCTGGGTGAGATATAGCTCTTCTCTGTTATTCACGAAATTAACAGCTTATCTCTGTTTCTGTCGCAAAAAGCTGTCCTGGAAGTGCATTCTAAAGATAATAAACAGAAGAGGGATTTCTATTCCTGATTTCTATTCCGAGGAATATTATATTGTCTGGGACTATTTTCTTTTTGGTCTATTTTATTTTGACGAATCTGCTTCTTCACGACGCCACTAACTGTTTTGATGCTGGGAACTAAATTTGTTTTGCATTCTTGCACAAGAGAGATAAGGCAGGTTGCTCTGTTTATACTGTGATGTCATCAAGCCTGGAATATTAACCCAATTGTTGCTGAAATAAGAAGTGGTTCTTCTTTATTTTTGTTTTGCTTTGTTTTCGTGGTTTTAAAAATGGCAATCAAGAAAGTGGCTGAGAATCTGGAAGTAATTATGTTTCAGAAAATAATGGATGAGATTGAGATAACGAAACAAACCCTGCGACAGGGTAGTAAGGAGCTGAAAATTGAACTGAGCAAAATGACGCAGGAGCTTAAAGAAATAGGGGACCCTGTGAGAGAGGAGAATGAGATCAGAGATGAGAAAAGAAAAAATAAAGGGAAGATACAAGCCCTGGAGATTGGAACAAATGTGGAATTGGAAAAAGATCTGGAGTTTATGGATTTTAGAAATAAAATCTACTGTTTGCAATTTAACGTTATCTCTGAAGAAATTAATGAAGATATTAGAGATAAAGTTATCAATGGCTTGGATAATCTTCTGGACTGGAATGATGTGATGGAGCTTGATATAGAGAAAATCTATGGAATTAACTGCAGCCATGTGACAATGGAAAAACTCTTAAGAGATGAGCCAGTGCATTTTGTAAAAAAGAAGAACACAGATATGACTTTACAACAGTATTTCAGCAACTTATTCAGAATGGATGGCAAGAAAATATTTGGGATAGAGGAAATTCCCATCAGACTCTTATTATATGACTATGGCTACAACAGCAAGATTATTATGGAATACTGATAATGGAAGATTGGACACTGAAATTACTGGACTTAACAGGACCATTGAAGATGGAAGATGGAACTAATAGGGATAATGGAATAATGGCTATTGAAATTATTGGACCTAACAGATTCTGATGAGATGGATTAATCGAAATGTTTATTTGGACTATGGTTATGACAATAAGATTATTATAATTATTAACGAGATGGATTAATTGACATGTTTATTTGGAGAAAAATTGATAGATATATTTCTTAAAGAATTGAAACCTCTCTTTGACTTTTTGTGGAAAGAATAAAGTAATGTTTATGAGATTTGATGATTAATTAAGATAACTACTGGAGGAAAGTGATTTTATAATATGATTTAAGAGACAGGATTGTTATATATTGTAGACCTATAACTGATTTGATATGTGACAAATGGGAAGTCAACATTTTATTTTATTTTATTTTTTTGTTTAATCATTTTTGTTTTGTTTTGTTTTTTGTCTTTGAATGTTTTATGATTTTGTTTTGTATGTTTTATGAAAATTTGAATAAAAATTATTGTAAAAAAAAAAAAAGGAATGTACAGTGTGTAAAGAGACAAAATCAGAAGCTGCACCCATAAAGAAAAGTAGTGAATGTAAAGCTAGCAGAGCATTTGAGCTGCTAAGCATGGATTTGGCAGGTCCCTTCCGTAAAACCAAAGGAGGTGCCAGGTTTTATTTAGTCCTGATAGATCATTTTACGAAATATGGCTTTGTATACCTGCTCAAGGCAAAAGCCGAAGCAGAACAAAACCTATGTCATTTCGTAAAATGGGTGGAGGCGAAACATACAGTTAAGGTGGCGCAGTTGCATTCAGACAGAGGAGGAGAATTCCTCTCCTTCTCACTGCAGCGGTTCCTTAAAGGAAGAGGCATAAAGCATTCCCTCACAGCCTCTTGGTCACCCCATCAGAACGGGACAGCAGGACGCCGTAACAAAAGCCTACAAAATATGATGCGTGCTATGCTGCATGGCAGTAACTTGTCATCATGTTTTTGGGGTGAAGCCACTATGTATGCTAATTATGTAATAAATAGACTGTACTCCATAGCAATTGACAAAACACCGTATGAAATGCTGTATGGGCGTAAGCCTAAGCATGCACACATCCACCCTTTTGGTGCTGTATGTTGGACACATATACCCAAAGCATGTAGAATGGGCAAGCTGGCCCAAAGAGCAGAAAAAGGCTATTTCCTTGGATATGCGGGAATAACCACTGCATGCCGTGTGTGGATACCCACGAAACAGCGTGTTCACATTAGCAGAAGCATCTATACTAGTAAGGCATGGGATGCTGTTGAGAAACCTAATAGCGTACACAGAGGTATTCTCGCAGCCCCAGACACTGTAAAGGAGAGCCAACCCACGGTTAATACAAAGCAGGAAGCAAAAGACGAAGGGTTGCAAGTGGATCCAAAAACGGAGCAACCCCGCAGGTCTCAAAGAACAAATTTTGGGATACCCCATGAAAGGTTTTCTGTACACATGACCAGGTATGAACAGGTGGAGCCCACCACCTATAGTGAAGCCACAGAACTACCAGGTACGGAAGCAGATATGTGGCTAGCAGCCATGAGGGAGGAAATAGAGGCTATGAGAATTAATAATACGTGGACATTAGAAACACTTCCACCAGGCAAAAGAGCCATCGGGTGCAAGTGGGTTTACAAAATCAAACGTGACAGTACGGGTGCGGTGCAGAGATACAGGGCACGTCTAGTGGCAAAAGGGTTCCACCAACATATAGGAGAAGATTATGATGCCATGTTTGCACCGGTCATACGTCACAAAACCATTCGGCTTGTGCTAAAAATAGCTGCCATGTACAATATGCAAGGGTTTCACTACGATGTAAACACTGCATTTTTGTATGGTGAATTGATGGAAAACATATATATGGCACAACCCCAGGGATTTGATGACCGCACATCGCGTGTCTGCAAACTACACAAATCCATTTATGGGCTAAAACAAAGTGCCAGATGTTGGTATGAAAAATTAAACAATGTGCTAGAATCCATGAGTCTAAAGTGGAGTACAGCAGATCCGTTCCTTTACGTGCATAAAAAAGAGAAAGAAGTGGCCTATTGTCTTGTTTTTGTGGATGACATATTATATGTATGTAGCACTATAGAACAAGAAAACAGTTTTGCTGAACGACTAGCATGTCATGTGAACATTAAACATCTAGGACCTGTGGCACACTACCTAGGAACAGAAATCTGTAGACATGAGGATGGTAGTATCTCAATGCACCAAGAGCAGAAAATACAACAGTGGTTAAATGACCACGGCATGACAGATTGTAAACCAGTCAAAACCCCGATGGCCGTGGGGTTTCAGAGCGAGCATAGTGATGATGTATATACGAACCCATGGGAATATAGATGTATCATTGGGAAGCTCTTGTATATTGCCAAAGTAACTAGGCCAGACATTTGCACAGCCGTTCACATCTTAAGTAGGGCTGTGGAACACCCACCTTGCATGACTGGAAAGGTCTCAAAAGGGTGTTACGGTATCTGCAAGGTACCGCTGATAAGCAGCTGTTCCTGTCAGCCGCACGGGAAGGCGGTCTCGTCTGCTATGCAGACGCGGATCATGCCGCCAACTGCAGAACCCGAAAGTCAATATCAGGCATAGCCATATTGTACCATGGGGCACTCATAGACTGGCATAGCAGAAAGCAAACCATGATTGCTATATCGAGTACAGAACCAGAATATATCAGCCTCTCAAGTGCCTGTACAGAACTACTATGGTACGAACTACTATTGTCTGTGCCTGTTATCAAACCATATGTGATATACGAAGATAATCAAGCATGCATTCACTTGGCACAGTCAGAAAGCCATACAAAACACACGAAGCACATAAGTACCAGGTTCCATCATGTGCGAGACTGTGTAAAAAAAGGACTAATCGTATTAAAGTATTGTGATACTAACACTATGTTAGCCGATGTATTAACAAAACCTCTGCCCGAGGACAAACACAGGAAGATCATACATGACCTGGGTGTCAAATAGATATATACAAACGTAAAAATGAGAAATAAACATGTCTATAACACAAACTGAATATAGCACAATACAACCAATATGTTAACTGTATAACCTGCATTCCTCAGGTATCAAGGTGGGGGAATGTTACTGCCCAATGACTTGCAGTTCTTGTTCTTTTGTTTGATCCCCTCGGAAAGCAGGGGAATAAAGAGTTAACCAGGAGCTAACACAGATGCTCAGGTTGCAGCAGGCACTCAGCTGCAACCGGTTATCTCTATACATCAGGGGCCAATAAAAAAGGGAACCAAATGAAGGAATGGGGGGGGGGTAAAGCAGGCGTAGACGTGAATGTGTTGCTGGTATTCGGTTATACGTGGTGTACCTATTACAAGTGCAAAAAAGGGCTTATTTGTGTGATGCAAATAAAGCTCTTCCTAACAAAGCTCTACTGTTTGTCTGGACTATTTCTTTTTATTCAATCCTACTTGGTTCGGGCTGGCTCAACTCACAAATATCTTCAACAGTTTGGTGAAGGTTCTCACATTTCCAAACCAGATCAAGCCATTAACAAGGTACCTTGAGTAAGATCAGGGGCTCCCAAAGATTCCAAGGAGCTCTGTGGCCTTTGTTGTCCAATAAAAGCTTTTTTTTTCTTTGCTCAGAAATGAAAACAAGCAGACTGGGGAAATTCCCAGATTTCATTTTGATGGAAAGATCCAACATTTCATCAGAGTAAATTATTTTCCCAGGGTACTCCAATCACAGTGATTTGGAGAAGGGATTATAAACTCTCTCTCTGTCTGTGTGTGTGTGTATGTATGTGTGTGTTTTCATGTGGGTTTAAGGCTTTCCCTATGAAAAGTCTATGGATGCAAATTTTCATTGTATTACAAAAAAAATGGGGGAGAGAAGCCTACCGCCAGGGCTGGTTCCAAAGGGCAGCCAGGTTGGGCACTGGCCCGAGGGCCCCTCAGCTCTGTGTGTGTGGGAGCATATCCCTCAGCAACAACCCTCAGGGTAGTAGGGTCCATGCTGGGGCAGGGGGATGAGTTACATTTCCCACAGTCCTTTACCAGGAAGATGAATGCTTTTGGATAGCTGTTGATGCTTTTTAGAAATGCTATAATTTTATTGGTTTGATTTTTTGTAAATTGTATTGTTTTTATTGTATTTTGTATTTGTGCTTTTTATTTGTGTGTAAGCCGCCTTGGGGGCCTTTTTGGCCAAAAGGTGGCCTAGAAATAAAATATAACACAGTCATTTCTGGGAATCAACAGATTTTTTTCCCCTACCACCTACTCCCTATGATTTCTATTGTACCTACCCCAACATGACAAAGTCTGTCCTTGTTAAAGAACCACTGCACCTATCATTCTGATATTTAACAGACTTAGCCCCTCATAAGGGGTGGTTAATTCTGAAAATTGCATCTAATTATGACAGAAAATGGAAAAAAGTGATAGTCTTTTCCTTTGTTTATTTTATTTTTAAAGGTGACCTGCACAAAAATCTTTGAATGTCTGCTTACAATTTAGGAGGCTTAACCCACTCTGGAAGGAGTTAAGCGTGCTAAATTTCATCCATTTCTGCAAAAACAAAAATAAAGAGTTATAGCTATTTGTATATTTCCCATTATAATAAATGAGAGGGGGAAACCCTTCATTTTTAACGGATCTAATTTGCTCCCAAGTCAAATTGGAAAGACAGAGAGTGGGTCCAAAACACTTTGGGCTGCTTCCCAAATCTTTTAGCTGGTGCACACTCCTAGTGCTTCTACACGACTTCTCAGGGTTATTTGCAATTTTCACTGCTTAGCAGCTCTGATCATCTGTTCAGCAGAGAACAACCTGTATTGCAATTGTTTTTTGAAATGTTTTAGTAGGTGTTTTAAAATGTTTTGCTTTAAAGATGTCTTTGTTTTTTAGATTTTTATTTTTAGATATTTTGTCTTTAAGATGTTTTTAGTGTTTTATGATCTGTTTGCCACCATGTGCTCACTTTGGGAGGAAGGGTGAGATATAAAATTAAACAACAATAACAACCTCATGTGTGTCAGCATTTATGTATGACACTGATATTCTCTAGTAGCCCTAGGTTAGGCTTTCTATTTATCTATAACCTACCTATCTCTTAATTTATCTTAATAGAGTTTGTAAAAATGTGAAAAAGTATATTCTTTATATAAAAAATACATGAATAAAATATGTACTTGATGATAACAGGTAACTCTTTGGGTGGGCATATAAAAAATACCATCAGTTCTGTGTACTCAATGCTACACTTATATTTTGTGTAATAATGATTCAGATTAGGGTTGCCAGATGTTAGGTTTTCGCCTGGAGACTCTGGTTGTTTGGGCTGCTCTTTGGGTCTCTGGTGAGTCACCTTAATGTTTGGACTCTCAGCTTTCATTGTTTTTAAAAAAAATAAGTTTCTAGGTGGTCTGGTTCCCGAGATATATACCAAAACATCAGCCGCTGCCACTCACAACTTCAGTTAAATGAGCTCATAGGTGGCTGCTCTAATCCTGCCCTTTCAGGGTTGTAGCCAATAAGTGAAGTCAGGGTTGTGATTGACAAGGCAGTAACTATAGCCCTTTTCAAGTCAGAAAACATGTTTTTTCTTGCTTATCTGAAAATCTCATCAATTGAGTAAGTATATAGCTTTCAATCTTTTTTTCTCCTGTACACAGGAGTCAAACAAGTTTAAATCTTCCTGGGCTTTTGAAGGGAAAACGTCTTTTGAAAACCTTCCCAATATGAAGCTTTAATCCAGTACTTGCTTTTCTGGGAGTAAACTGCACTGCTAATCCCACATACCCAGCATAAACTCCACTGAATTCAGTAGGACTTACTTTTGAGTAGACATGGTTAGGATTGTGCTGCAAATTGATGGGACTTTTGGGTGAACATAGCAAAGAATTCTTTCTCTCTCACTCCAATCCTATTCTGTAAAGCAATTAGGCAGGATTTGCATAGGTATCACTGCTTTTATTATGTAGGAAACTAATACCGATATTATTTTTTTTAAACCAACAGGTTTTGACAATAAATTATTACAGTAGGGCCCCACTTCCCTGCACTCCGCTTCCTGGCGTTCCGCTAATGCGGCAGCTTTCCTCCCCTCTTTAAAAGCCGCTTTTGCGGCATTTTGCGTCATTTTTGCTGCATTTTCATGCGACACGCCCCATTAAAATAAATGGGATTCTGCCTTACAATTTCCACTTTGCAACGGGGGTCCGGAACGGAACCTGCCGTATAAGCGGGGCCCTGCTGTATATGGGCTCTATGTATTTTACATCTCCAGTGTGTGTTTGTATATGGAGACTTTCCAACAACCCTGTGAGGTAAGCTGCAGACTGGAAACCAAGACGGCTCACAATAAGAAACATATCCCTTTAAAATCCAATGACCATAAAAACAAGTATAAACAGTTGCAAAACAACTGAAAGTGGCATGATTCTGAATTTTGGATTGGGTGAATGAAGTTCTTTATCACTTGAGGTTGCAGTTCTCTGCATGCTTGCTTATTTCAGTAAGCCCCACTGAATACATTGGGACTTGCTTCTGAGTAAACAAATGTAGGATTGCACTATAAATATCTTTACAGGTTGTGTAAATAATTAACATATTTGACAGTCATGCTTATATAAATATTTCTTCATACTATATCGTGATAAGTATCTGATTTTCCCTCTGTTATTTTCATCCTGAGGGGCAGATTAGGCTGAGAGATGGTCCCATGGTCACCCAATAAACTTTATAGCTCATTTCCATTTTTAAAAAAATAATTAAAATTTATATGCAGGCAAGTAAGTTCAGGTCTGTGGCTTCCTTTGTGGAATCAATCCATCTTTTGTTTTGTCTCCCTCTTTTTCTACTCCCTTCTGTTTTTCCCAGCATTATTGTCTTTTCTAGTGAATCAGGTCTTCTCATTATGTGTCCAAAATATGATAACCTCATTTTCATCATATTAGCTTCTAGTGACAGATCTGGTTTAATTTGTTCTAACATCCAATTATTTGTCTTTTTCGCAGTCCATGGTATGCACAAAGCTCTCCCCCAACATCACATTTCAAGAGAGTTGATTTTTCTCTTACCTGCCCTTTTCACTGTCCAACTTTCACATCCATACATAGTGATCGAGAGTACCATGGTATGAGTGATCCTGACTTTAGTGTTCAGTTATACATCTTTGCATTTGAGGATGTTTTCTCATTGTCTCATAACTGCCCTCCCCAGTCCAGTCCTAGCCTTCTTCTGATTTCTTGACTATTGTCTCCATTTTGGTTAATGACTCTGTCGAGGTATTGATAATCCTTGACAAGTTCAGTGTCCTCATTGTCAACTTTAAAGTTATATAAATCTTCTGTTGTCATTACTTTAGTCTTTTTGATGATCAGCTGTAGTCCTGCTTTTGTGCTTTCCTCTTTAACCTTCACCAGTATTTGTTTCAAATCATTACTGGTTTCTGCTAGTAGTATGGTATCATCTGCATATTTTAAATTATTGATATTTCTCCCTCCAATTTTCACACCTCCTTCATCTTGGTCCAACCCCGCTTTCCGTATGATATGTTCTGTGTATAGGTTATACAAATAAGGTGATAAAATGCTCCCCTCCTCTCACACCCTTTCCGATGGGGAACCAATCGGTTTCTCCGTATTCTGTCCTTACTGTAGCCTCTTGTTCAGAGTACAGGTTGTACATCAGGACAATGAGATGTGTGGCACCCCCATTTCTTTGAAAGCATTCCATAGTTTTTCATAATCTACATAGACAAAGGCTTTGGTGTAAACTATAAAGCACAGGGTGATTTTCTTCTGAAATTCCTTGGTCCGTTCTATTATCCAACGTATGTTTGCGATATGCCTCTTCCCTTTCTAAATCCAGCTTGGACGTCTGGCATTTCTCGCTCTATATATGGTAAGAGCCTTTGTTGTAGAATCTTAAGCATTTATGAAGTAGATCAACACAATACATTTAAAGCATATCCAACTTGCATTTAAAACACAAGAATCCTGGGAAGTGTAGCGGTAAAAGAAAATTCACATACTGGACAGTGTGGCTGCAATTGTTGTTGTTCCCAAGCTGCTGCCTGCGAAGGTATACCAAACCATGTGTGTTTTCTCTCTGTCAATTATTATTCACTGGAATTGGGTTGGCTGTCAAAGTGAGTTTGTAGCAGCCCACACGGGAGACAGAAAAGAGTAGAGAATCTTCTTACTCTTACTCATTTATCAGACCTCTTTCTGAAGTGAAGGGTCAAATCTGTAAAGAAATTTGGAGCAGCCATGTTAAAATGTAGGGGCAGAGAATTCTAGTCAGGGGGTTGCAAACCCTACTTGGATATGGATATCTTTGGAGAGGATCCTTAGTCAAGCTTTACCAAAAACACTATCCAAACCATATCTACTGAGAAGTAACTCCTATTGAGTTATTTGTGGCTTGGTCAGTATATTTAGAATTGCAGCCTTCAGGGCATCCATATTAACTCCTGAGTGCTCCCATCTAACATCTCCACAACACTAGGCTCCTTTCTTCCTACAATGGCCTTCTGGTGACTGGCCTGTCCTGAGGGCACTTAAACCCTTTTTGCCAGAAGCAAGTTGGCTAGATTCAATGTTCCCTACCCAGGCTCCATCTTTTAGCTAAGATGTCTATCTTAATTTCCAGTCAGATAAATGTTTTTGTTTGAACTGTATGCACCAAACAACTATGGTCGATGTCTATTGTATCATATTAATGACATCACTCAGGCCCACCCCATGACATCACTTGGGCCTGCCCCATGACATGATCAGCCACACAGGGCCTTCTCTCAATCCCGCTGATAAAAACAGCCAGGTTGGCGGGTACTAGAGAGAGGGCATTCTCAGTGGCGGCCCCCACCCTCTGGAACTCCCTCCCACAAGATCTCCGGCATGCCTCTTCCCTAAATACATTTCGTAAAGCCTTAAAGACCTGGCTCTTTCAACAGGCCTTTGGGATTTCCGGGGAGGGTTAATTACTGGATTGAATTGCCTCCTATCCTGTTTTAATACCCTGTTTTAATATCATTGTCTGCTGCTGTACTGTTTTTCTATTGTTTTTATATTGTACTATTGTATTTTATTTTATTGTGTTTTAACTGCTGTATGTCGCCTAGAGTGGCCATTGGCCAGATAGGTGACACAGAAATTAAATTTATTATTATTATTATTATTATTATTATTATTATTATTATTATTATTATTATTATTATTATTATTATTATTATTATTATCACTCAGAAACACCCCTATGACAACCCTAATTCAGATATAGTAAGAAATCCCCACTAGCCGTTAGCCACAAAACCAAAACAGAATTTTATATTGTTATACTATTATTGTATGTTATACCCTTTTTTGACAGTATACAAGACAAATGATTTCCCCAGGCTTACATAAGAAATCTAGGCCTGTGCTGAGGGATATCAGGCAAGTTGTCTAACTCTGTGCCATCACCCACCCAGCTCTAACAGAAGGATGAAATACCCACATCATCTGAGGAATCCTCTTTCACCAACAGGCCAGAAAAGGTCAGGTGATATTCACTTAACCCTGTCAAAGATTCCAGGTCAGCAGAGTAACAAGAAGGCTGGCTCCTTCTGGTTACAAACTGTCATTGCACCACATCCTGCCATCAGCTTCACAAGGAGCAAGATGTATCCCTAAGCAACTGTGGAATCAAATCTTCAAAATAAACAACAGGGGAATGTAACACACCCTAATTAGTAAAATCCCTAGTTTCTGTTCCTTGTTCTACCAGAAATCCCTTTCTCTGACAGGACCTGCAGATTCCTTCATTTTCTAAAGGCAATAACTTTCCTAGCTAGTGAAAGATACTCACAAGTACAGCTGTTTGATGGGTATGTTCCCTCATCTTTGTTAGCTTTGATGGTTAGGCACCACCTTCCAGGGTAGCTTTTACCTTTTGTCTGAGTAATATTCACAACTGTAATATTTTATATGGTAAAGACAATGGCCTGCTTTGGACAACATGGCAAACTAAACTATGGGTCTGTGTCCTCCTGCATGAGCCTACCCATGCAGTGAGGTCATCAGGGAAGGATCTTTTCCATGTGCCACCACTGTCAAAGGTTTGGTTGGTAAATATGAGAAAGAGGCCTTCTTTGTAATGGTGTCCAGGCCTTGGAACTCCCTATTCCAGGAAAACCAATTTGCCCCACTCTGATAGTGTTTTATCCTGATGGGTTCCCAATCAAAATGAGGATTCTAATGATGTTCAGCAGAATACAGAGTCTACTGTGGCTCTTCATGCTTAATGTTCAAAAGCCTGGGAGAGGACAGGGTGAGGTGGTATACATGGAGGCGTTAGGGGCAGGGGGAGCACATGCACCTCTTTGGCCATGCACAGTTTGAGCCTTCACAAGCACTTCGAAATGTCTGGAAAGGGCTAATGAATGCTATTTAAGGGGCAGTCAGGACAAATCTCGTTGGTCTTTTGCACGGTCATTTCACACTTGCTAGGTAGAACAGGCAGAGGCTGTGTAAGTGGTTTGCAATCTGAGAGCTGAATTTGGAAAGAGCTATTATGAATTTGGGAAGAGAAATTGTTGGCTCCTTCTAGGAAAAAGGGTGGAATATAAATTTAATAAATAAATAAAGAGGTTTCTACCTAGCAGACCCTTACAGTCTTGGTGTGGTGGTGGTGGTGATGATGCTTTAGAGTGTCATGGCCCCGTCAGAGGACTCCTCCGATGAGGACGACTCGGGAGTAACAGCAGCAGACCCAGGAGCAGCAGACCCAGAAGGAGCCACGGAGGAAACTCCTGAGAATCCAGCTCCTTCTCCCCCTCAGCTGCAGAGCACCTCAGATACAGCAGAGGCCCTGCAGCCAGACGCAGACAGTGAACAGGATACTCCCACCTCACCTGCAGAACGTAGACAGCAGAAGGTCAGGCAGAAGAGAGGCCAGCCTGTCCCCTTAAGGCCCAAATGCTGAGGGCTCACACCTGCTGTCAAACCTGCTCCTTATAAGGCACCCCTTGGCTTCAGCTGGTTGCTGACTGCAACGTCAGGCGTGGCTTCGTGTATTCCTGGTTTCTTTGCAACGTCTCTTGGACTGACCCCTTGGCAATTGATCCCGGACCTCTACTGACCTCGCTTCTGGACTTCTGACTCGGCAAGTAAGCTTCGGACAGGCCTGGCCCTTATCAGGTTCCCTCCTCATAGGCCTGGCAGATTTACGACCAGACTGCTGGCTAAGGACTTTCTTTCCCTGCCAACGACCCAGGCATTTCCAGCCCCCACCGGCACTGCTGACTTAGTGCAGAGCTGACATAGAGCTAGTACTGTCAGCCTAAACCTCTAATTTCTTTCTTCATGCTCCACTTGCACATTTAGAAATAGAGTTATTAATACCACATGTGTCTAGTATTCCCTCCATATGAAACTGACCCTGTAAAATGGGCATAGAATGTACTACTGCTTGACAGACCTGTAGCATGTAAAACAGCAATATGCTATTTTAATTTTTGCCCAAATTGGACATGTTTCTGCTGAAGCATTTCCTGTTTCATAATAAAAGACCATGTTGCCTTGTCCAGCATGGTGTCCACCAGTTGTTTTGGACTCCAACAACCATTAGCCCCAGCCAGCATGGTCAATGACCAGGGATGATGAGAGTTGTATTCCAAAATGTCCGGACAGCACCAGATTGAGGAAAGCTGGACTACATTATATGATGTAGGCAGCAGCAGCTGGTGAAGTGGGGAGGGTGGGGCTCTGTTGCTCTCCCAGCTTCCAAACATAGCAGGTTGCTGCCACTGATCGAGGCAGAGGGAAAGGGATGAGGTCCAGGGAGTTTGGCATGGTGTGGTGCACAGTAGCAGCAGGAGCATTGGATTGCCTTTGCCACACCAAGCTCCCCTTGCCTTGCCTTCCTCCTCTTGGTGAGAAGCAGTGACCCGCCACTTTCACAAACCAGGAATGCCATGGATGCTAACTCACCTATGCTGCCTCACCAGCTGGTACTGATGTAGAAAAGGAGAATTCACTTCTGTCTCAGTCATTATAAGCTCACTCTTTTCAGAATTATCTTTTTTTTTTGGCATTCACAAATTAATGGTCTTATCAATACTCATACTCACCCAGTCCTCATTCCAGAGGTGCAAGGCACTGGAGCCATTCACAAGAGTGGCAACAGATGCAAAATCTAGCCATAGTTACAGAAGAAAACTTTCTGTCTAGTAATAGTCATTTACCATATGACTAAGTGAGTTGGCACATAAGGGCTGGAAAGTAACTTATAATCTTGGCCTGAGAAAGGGAGAGAAAATCAAGCATTTCCAACTTTCCTTATTAGCAGACAGCTATTCAGCTTGATAAATACCCCCTGATTAGATACTTCAAAGAATTGTTTCATTTGTTATGTAATACAAGTGATTTAAATCTAATTTCTGACAAAGACCCTTGCAATGGAATACTGACCTTCGTTTTGTCAAATGTGGTCTGATTGCAGGGGTGAGGAGGGGTAATAAATGATTGAAAAGAAACTGTAGTTAAAAAGCCTTCAGGATGCCTGTTGAGCTCAAACACAATAGCTCAGTAAGAGGACTTGAGAGTTTTTTTATTTAGGCCTCTTGTGGCAAATCTGTCTGCTCTGGGAAGCTGGAGGTTTGATTTGCAGCATTTGTCTAAGATCGGTAACTGCAGCTACAATAGTAGCAAATTTCTAATTCTAAATATCTAAAGGAAAGAGGGATACGATTTCAGTTCTTTGACTATTTTCTCCCTCAACAAGAAAAGAAAAGAGGAACTCTTAAAGAAAAATAAAATAACAGGAGCTGTGTCCAACATTGAAATGCAAGGCACACCGCTAAATCAATGAACTGAAATAGCCAGAATCTTTTATGTGGAAGTCTCCTACAAGTTATTGTTGTGGCAGGGTTAGGGTATGTATTCATTTATTGGCTTCTCTTGGAAAATCCTCAGGGTCTTAAAAGCTGTGGATGCTAAAATGGCTTCTCAGATGTCATGCATAATCAAGGAAGTAAGCAATCAATAAAGCACCATAACAGCTTCATACAGGTATCAATTACAACAGTAAATAATAGCACTAATTAAACAACATTTTGAAAGGTGACAACACCTGGCTGAAATCACTCTGTTCTGTAGGTGAATATATTCTAACTGGGATACTTGTGTCAATTATTTCCAGAGGTACATAGCTGCAGGAATAATTCTCCTTTATTTCCTCAAACAGTGGCTGAGGACCTCACCAGAATTCAGTTCTGTAAGTGTCCACAGTGAGGCATTTGTTTTCTGCATGTAAAGATGGCACTGTATTTCGCTACGCTATTTCTCATAGACTCACCTGTTTGAAGAACACATTGAAAAGGATAATAATACCTTGCCTCATAACAGCAACAAAATGCTTCCTCTAAATCTGAGAGTCAATCTGAGAGTCAATATGAAGCAAATTGGAATTGTATGTGTGTAGCCGAGGTCAGAATAGCATTACTTACTCTAGCCCAGTCTTTCCCAACCTTTGGGTCCCCAGATGTTGCTGGACTACAACTCCCATCAGCCCCAGCCAGCATGGCCAATGCTCAGGAATGATGGGAACTGTAGTCCAGCAACATCTAGGGACCCAAAGGTTGGGAAAGGCTGCTCTAGCCCCATCTTCCAGTGGCTGGGGGAGTGGCTTTGAAGGGAAGGGCAAGAGCAGAATGACTTAAAAATTTTGCTCTGCCTCCATCTTCCTTTTATTATTGCTCTTTGTCATCCACCTAACCAGGAACCAGTGCAGGATGTACAGGACACTTGATTTTAAGAGCAGCGTAGGAATATTTTGCCACCACACCAAAGAAGACTCGTGACACATATATGGATAAATGTTATATTTATTAAAATATAACACATAATCAATCAAATTCAAACCAGCCAATTAATGAATATCAAATACTTCGGGCAGGTGAGGCTCCACCTATCTATGAGGGTATAGACCCTCCAAACCAGGAGGCATGTCAGTCACATCGTACTGCAACTCCCCAGTCAAGGATGTGGGAAAACTTCTCCCTCCTTGCAATTGGAGTCAGGTATGTGGTTCCAACCTCCGCATCCTGGCCCCGCCGTACAGGCGTTCACCGTGATGTGCAAGCCGGTCCCACATGGACACTCCCCAGATCCACACCAGACATTACACCTTGATGTTTCACCAGGGGGTGCCCTTTACCAAAATGCCTCATCCACCTCAATTTTAACCCCAATTACCTCACCTGCCTGAATTTGACACCACGAGAGGGGATCAGCTAAAGCTTGGTCCCCTCAACCCAAAGAAAACAGAGCCCCCAAACCCAACCTATAATCCTCCAATAATAAATCACACCCACTCTCCGAGAGATGGACACCATCATCCCGAAACAATTGTGGAGAATGAAAGCGAATCCTGTCATGCGGGATATAAGTCCCACCTAATGACAAAACCAAATTCCTAACCTTTCTATTCACCCACTTTCTGGATCTATCGATTCTGTTACGGTGCTGCGCACCCCTCCAAACATGTCTCACCAGCATATCGGACCACACTAGAACAAGGTCCAGATATGACTGGATGAGTCCAGTGAAATCCCGCGTGATCTTGAGCAGCAGATCCATACCTGGCCGCTGCACCAAGTCATTTTCACCCAAATGAACCACCAGCACATGGGGCCGATTAGTTGATGACATAATACGACAAACCAAAGGCATGAACGCATCCCAAAGCATGCCCCTCTGAGCCTCCCAGCCAACCATTGCTCTAACAGAAAGCTGCAGCTGTGTCCCGGCAAGAGTAGAGAAGGCCCTCCGATGGGCCCAAAATAAAATTGAGTGGCCACACAGGATGACCCTCGCAGGCACTGGAAGGCTCAGCACACCTAAGAAAAGAAAAAACAACACATTAGAATCAATACCTGATATAAGACTTAAAAGCGGAAGAACGCCACCTTCCTATCACCTGAATATCCTCAACGCTCATGCCCACGAGGGCAGCGGCCTTAGCCGCCCCAATCCGGAAAGAATGCAGCCCATAGACTCCCTCATCGCGACCACTGGCCAACAAGGCCCGCCAAACAACGGCCCAAAATTGAAATTGAGTCAGGGCAGAACCATCCTCATTTATAAAGAGGTAACGCTGGCCCGCTGGCCTGATAGACAAAAATAGACGCACTGCAGCAACTGGGCATAATTCAGGGACCTGGCAAACATTCAGTGAAATAATACTGCCACGGCCCTTTTGATCAGTCTTAGAGACTCGAAGGGAGACCCTAACTATATCAGCACCTAATGTGCAATTGCCAAAGCAGAAGGCTCGGTAGGACACATCACGCTTCGAGGAAGCCAATACTTCACTAGGGAGAAAGGCACCATAGAACATCGTCAGTGTTACTGTGGCAAACAGGTGTGACTCATACAGCGATGAGCACATAGACCTAAATAAAGGCAGGATCTGAAGGAGAACATCGGGTGTGATTGGCCTCCTTTGGTCAGCGGGCCTGTGGGCAGAACACGACCAACCCTGAAGGACCTTTCTGACCCTAAAATCTACAGAATGATCCTGCAATCCTCTTGCCTTAGAAATGAAGGCCAGAGCAGAGAGGTGTCCGGCGATGGTAGAGACAGAATTATTTTGCCCTTTTAAATATAACATAAACTGCAGCAAATGTGAAACAGGAATAGGCCACGCAGGAGGCAAAGCACTACTGGCACGGAAAGCTTGGAATGTTCCAAGAGCATGCTGATATGCTCTCTGAGTGTTAGGAGCCAGGGCAGAGGCTATGACGGCCCCAACTTCTAATTCCCAAGGCTCCACAGGAAGAAGGGGACTGGGACCGAATCCTGAGCTGCTCCTGGTGCCAGTTCCCGGAAACGTGCCATCTGTAAGCGGGAGAGAGCATCAGCAACACAATTCTGTAATCCTGGAACGTGGTGAGCTACAAATAAAATATTAAAATGCAAGCATTGCAATACAAAGGCCCGCACCAGGTGCATCACCTGAGGAGATTTTGAAGTCTGGGTATTGACCACACACACTGTGGACAAATTATCACACCAGAAACACACAGTACGATTTTGGAATGCCAAAGGCCAAATATAGACTGCCACCACAATTGGGAAGAATTCCAAAAAGGTCATGTTTGAAGTGAGTCCAGAAGCTAGCCACTCCAAAGGCCATCTCTCAGCGCACCATTGAGATCTAAAAATGACACCGAAACCAATGCCACCAGCAGCATCGGAATGTACTTGCAGCTCAGCTTCCAGTAATAAGTCCTCACGCCAGAAGGAGAGGCCATTGTAATTATCCAAGAAAGTAAGCCACATTTTGAAATCCTCTCTCATTCCCAACGTGACCCTAATAAGATGAAAAAGAGAACGAACTCCCTTCATAGCATCACAGAGACGACGAAGGAATGCTCTACCTGGAGAAATGACTTTAGAAGCAAAAACTAAATGACCCAGAAGCTCTTGCAACTGAGCAAGTGTGACCTTTTTCAAAGTCAAAACAGAGCGCAATCTCTGCCTCAATGCGAGCAACTTATCCTGAGGCAGACTGGAAGACTGGGACTGCATATCCAAAAGAATCCCCAAAAATGAAAGGGAAGTAGAAGGGCCCTCAGACTTTTCGGGAGCTAAAGGGACGCCCAATTCCGTAGTTAACTCCTCAAAAGTTCGCATCAAATGCAGACAATGAGAAGTGCCTGCAGGGCCAATGAACAAAAAATCGTCCAAATAATGAGCAGACAAGGAAGAACCAGCCCTTGTCCGTAAGGCCCACTTGAGGAATGTGCTAAAAGTCTCAAATGCAGCACAGGACACGGAGCATCCCATAGGCATTGCCCTATCTACATAATACTGGCCTTGAAAACGAAAACCTAATAAATCAACATTGCCAGGGTGCACTGGGAGCAATTGAAATGCAGACTTTATGTCACACTTTGCCATCAAAGCACCTTTTCCAGCCTTCCAGACTACCTTAACAGCCTCATCAAAGGAAGTTTAATGAACTGACGTATATAATGATGAAATGCCATCATTAACAGAGGAACCTTTTGGGAAAGACAAATTATGAATAAGGCGATAATCACCTGGCTGTTTTTTGGGAACTATACCGATAGGAGAAATCCTCAAATTCGACAAGGGAGGGTAAGTAAAAGGGCCAGAAATCCTATCAGCAGCTATTTCTTTATTTAATTTTGTAAGAACCACAGGAGCCATAGCCAAAACAGAAGGCTGGTTGGCAGGGGAAGTGGGAACCCTCGGGCCTTCGAAAGGAATACAAAAACCCTCTGAAAAACCATACCAAAGGCATCTAGCCGCAGATCTATTGGGATAGCTATTCAATAATCTCGCTAGGGGAAGCAACCTAATAGGGCTACTGGCCTTGCGAAGTACTGCCACTGTTGCCGGATCCACGTTTAGGTTGTTGTTGTTCCCCTGATCCCCTGTGAGCCGGACGGGCTCTCTGGCAGGTGGAACTGGGGTGAGTGCCACTGCAGAGTCCACATGCATGCCTAAACCGACACGGGCGCCTGTAACAGCGTCCAGTACTGTTGTAGGTCCAACAGACCTGAGGGGGTTGAACCCGCTGCCAGTCCTGTCTGGAACTGGAAGCTGAAGTCTGCGCATGCACCAAAAGATGCCCACTATCGGCTCTGTCTCCCAATGAGGGTCTGGCTGAAGTCATAGAACACAGCCAAAGACCAGGATGTTCAACATCCCAACGAAGCATGGGGTCCAAGGACGCCCTTTGCCTAAAATTCTCATCGTACCGCAACCAAGCTGTACCAGAGAATTCCCTAAAGGCCCTATGAATGATGTCCTGATATTTAATCAGGGACATGGCCCTGGATGGATAAACCTGAGGCATCACACCCATATACACAGTAAACCCATTAAGCCAATTAGGCCATATGCAATCAACTTTCTTTCTTATCGCTACCTCACGCCCATTAGGATCAGAACCCTCTTTAGGCTTTATTTCAGATTCCCGAAAAAGGAGTGTGAATATATCAATATATTCACCACGCCAAATCTTTTTCTTAGTGGAAGATAGTAAGTGATCACCCAATGGTAGGGAAGTATCACCCCGTGGATATACACCAGAAGGAAGAGGCAGCGGAAGAGCAGGTGCGCTAACTGAAGCCACTGACGGCTGCCAGGGCATTACTGCCGCAGCAAGCCAAGGAAGCGCAGGCTGCTGTGGAACTAAAACACCTCCCATATAAACTAAAGATTGCTGCGCTCCACCTAGCACCTGAGGTGCTGCAGAATACTGATGTGTCTGCTGAACCTGCGTAGCAGAAGAATGTGATGGTACACACCACTCACCTGCATAAGTGGCTGGAGACGCAACCACTGCAGGTGTGGCTACCCCGGAAGGAACAGTCGGAAGAGCTTGAATGCCAGGTTGTAGCTGATGCAACTGTTCTTGGGGAAGACCAGCTCCAGCGGAGACTGGAAATTGGGAAGAAGCGGATGCCAAAGGTGCCACAGACGTGCAGCCTGGTACAGCTGGAACGGTAGAATCATCTCTATGCGCTGCTGCTTCAAGGACACCAATTCTGGCAACCAAATCAGAAAGAATACCTGATTTAGTTGCTTTAGCAGCCAAGTGGGCTGACTTCTTACCTGAAGGGGCGGTGCTAGGCCCTGCCCCTGGCTCTGAAGGATGCCTGTGCTCTCCCTCAAGGGCCTCCACCCTTGCACCCAAAGCCCAGATTGTCCCCATATCATCTTCGTCATCCGAGGACAGGCACTCCTGCCGTGAGGGGGGGCACTTAGCCGCCTGCTTCACAACTCGAACCCCTCTCTTTTGTTGAACCTTCTTTGGTGGCATGATGAATTCCAGCAAAACTTAACAATATTAACAACAACAAGAACAAGAACAACAACAATTATTAGCAATATGCAATGCAGACCAAACGCCTTTAAGAAAACACCCAGTAACGGAGTCGACAACAACCTTATGAAGTGAAGAAATAAATCACAGGCACCACCCAATTGGCCAAATCAATTAATGCACAAGGAAATTAAAATGGGGGGAGGTATATTTGAAGGGTGAATCAATTCAAAATGTATTATTAGTTGTGTATATATCTCTAAGGTAATTTTATTTATTTATACAGAAACAATGTCACTTAATTTTACTTAATGATCTATATGGCTTCACTAATTAAATTAATTAAAAGAGAAGAGAACTATGAATTATATTGAAACTTAAATTAATTTATTATTATTATTATTATTATTATTTACCTTTATTTTATTTTATTTATTTTTATTATTTATTTATTTATTTATTTATTTATTTTATATATATATATATATATTTAATAAATTATACCAATCAATTATAAGCCAATTTATGTATTTATTTATTTATTATACCAAATAGGGTAGATGGGCTAACTTATTAAATAATTGAAACAACAGGGAGCAATTCAATCCCAGCCTCACCCAATACTACAGAGAGGCGAGAAATTCAAACAATGGTATTGAAGGCAGACCAAAGGCTGAGGCCCTTAGCAGCAGTAGACCAGCTCGAAAAGCCTCCCGCGGCGCCTCACAGCTGATCCGCGGGAAAAGGAGGGAAAATTAAACTGACTCGGTGGCAACCTGGGCGCCCAGCAAGGCCCCAGAGGCATCGAAAATAACGCACACCGGGGCTGCAATTCAATGCAGCGCCAGGCGGACTGGCCACACGCCGCGACTATAGCAGCAACAGACGGAGAAGAAAAGCCGCCCTGCACGCACTGCCCAGACGAGAAACAAACTTAACACAGGCTGCCGCAATCAAGCGCGGCACTGGCCTGTAGAGTAATTTAAGTGAGCCGAAAGGACGGCCCTTCCCCTTGCTTCACAGCTGACCCACGGTAAGAGTATGCTGCTGTATATTATAAGGTAGGAAGGCAGGAAGAATGCCACCCGCCCTGATCCCCAGCTAATGCGTGGGGACTTGATGATGAAGAAAGGGGGGGAAGGCATTAAAGGGGGGGAAGGCATTAAAGGGGGGAAGGCGTTAAAGGAACCCCCCCCTCCGGCCCACCCAAACAATTACAGGGAACTAAGGACAGAAAAACAAGAAAACCAAATAGCTTATACGATCACCAGCAATGACTCAGGGTAACACGATCTAGGTCACAGAGTCCTTTCACAGCGTGCCACAAGGCAAAAAAGGCACGTTTTTAGGGAGGAGCAGGCTATATATAGCTGCTCAATCCCTTTCCCAATTGGTCAAGGTGCACCACCTGACCAATTACAGATTTTTCTCTCGAACCTTCCCGAGTCTTCCCAGGAATAGGGTGGCGGCAAATCCGCCCCTTGCGAAATGCAGGAACGTTATTATCCCACTTGCCTAAACTATTACTACTGCTACTGTATCACAGCCCATGTATGCCCCAAGGCGATGTACAAAATATACTAAAAATAGATATAGAAAACCCCCAGTTACAAAACAGATACAAAAATAACAGAATATGAGTTTTAAAACAATACGACACCTATGGCAGTGACTCATTGAACCACCTGGGAAAGCTTGAATGAACAAAAATGTCTTCAGTTCTTTCTGGAAAATATGGCAAGTCAGCTAGTGGGTGCCTGTCATATCTTAATAGGAATGTTGTTCACCAGAACAGGGGCAGCCACACTAAGTCCTGTTTCAAGTTACTGTGGAGCAGACTTCTGCTCTCTTTGGAACTTGAAGGAGAAACTCTCCTGCAGAATGCAGTGACTTACTGCGTAGGTAAGGGATATGTCAGTCTCTCAAGTAACCTGGTTCCGAGCTGTATAGGACTTTTTATGTTAGCACTGAAAACATTAAACTTGGCCCAGCAGCCAGTGCAAATCCTGCAAGCAAGATGTCATACGCTAATGGTAATTTGCACTCACAAGCAACCTAGGGACCATGTTCTGCCCTCGCTGCAGCCTCTGGACCAACCTCATGGAAGCCCCACATAGAATGCATTGCATTAATCCAATCTTGAGGTTACCAATGCATAGACAACTGTGGTCAGGGTATCCCAATCCAGTAACAGCTATAACTGTCTTGTCAGCCAAAGCTGGTAAAAGGCACTCCTAGCTACTGATGACACCTGCACCTCTAGTGACAGAGCTGGATCTAGGAACACCCCGACTACACACCTGCACATTCAAAGAGAGTGTGCACCATTGACTGCATGCAACTTTTCCACATTTCATTTCTCTCTGACCTCATTTTTTACAACCTCCCCAAACCTATAATTTGGGATAACACTTCATTCACATGATGAAGCAGACAAGAGCTTATGCCATAATAATTTTGTTAGTCTTTAAGGTGCCACAAAACTCATCGTTGGTTTTGCTGCAAAAGACTAATACCACTACTCTGCAAAACCAAAGTTTAACATTTTGTTATTTAGAAACCTTGAAAATGTTGAAAGCACTTGAAATATATTGATGTTGCAATGTAGCATTACAAAATGTTCTATCCAACTGCCAATGTGTATTTCAAAATAATTGCATTTAATAAGCTGCCTGTTGATGTGTTGCTATCAGCTTTACCTCACTTGGCTTCAAACAGGGCTGGCCTTACCATTACCATTGCTTCAGGCAGCAGATGCTGGAGGGCCCCCAGCGGTTTCTCTTCCTCAGCTCCCTGGCCATTTCCTTCTATTGGAAATCATAGCAAACTATGCCACAGGCCTGTAATGCACCCCTGAACTAGCATGCTGCCCTCAGATGCACTGAAGGACATTATCCCATTGTCAGTGTTTAAATAAGATTCAACTGCCAGTACAGTCAGTTTCTGAACATGGAATGGAGGCGCCATCTTGTCATTTGCCTCAGGCAACACAGTGACTTGGGCTGGTTCCAACGTTGACTTCATATACTGGGGTGGGGTAGGAGAGTCAGACAAACTCCATCACACGGTTAAAACACGCATAAGAGGGGCACAGGGCTGCAGGGAGTAGACCACTACAGCCATTGTGACTTCACATGAGAGAGTATCCTGGGCTACCCTCTATGCATAGGGCTCCTTCTTGCTGAATGTATGGCCTGTGAAAGACATAGCAATTTGGACACTCTTATATGCAAACCTCTGTTTTGCTAGTACACAACTAGAATACAAAGAATTTGGGCCTTGTGGCCTTCCTGACACAACTTGTCCTTCCGTAAGCTTAGCACTTTACAGCACAGTGATATCAGTGGCATCTTCTGCAATAGCACAGGGGGGGGGATTTGTATTGTACTACCATAGCAGTTTTGCTTATATCTCTTGAGTCTGCCTCTTCCATTGCATCTCATGCTCATCACTGCCACAGAAAATCACAGTACTAGATTGTTAGATTCCCTGTTCCCCTCACCCCTGCAAGTCATATCTCAGTTCATTAGAATGTGTTACAATATATATATGTATGTATGTATGTATCTCATGTTATCCTAACAATCCTTATGATTTTGCACAAATCAGTCCAGTAAGTTAGTAAGAATTTTAATGTGACTCACCCATGTCCAGCCTCAATGCCTAAATGCTATGCTTTGCACCACAGAGGTTCTTGTGAACGAAGATTTAAATTCAGTTCAAGCTCAATGAATCCAAAGTTCAAAGTCAATAGTTGTTTTCACCTAAAGAAAAAGATACTTATCAATGATTCTTAGAAAGCAGGTAAGAAACCCACAGTACTTTTATATGGAAAAACAACTTTCATTGTAGTGAAGGGTATTCTTCCCTAGTGCTAGCAGTTGCACTGGAAGCTCTATAAATAATGATTCAGCAATCTATGTTCCACAGTCACTATCTGTGCATGTGATGAACTGTGTTTAGATAACATGGGGGGGGAGTGCTGCTTAGAGTGAAGCTACATCTCTGAACAATCCTGACAAACAAAGCGATTTATTTTCTTCACAGTGCTTAGCCATGTTTTATTGTGTCTCTCTGCTGGCAGGAGGAATGGGTTTGGGGGCATGACACCTCAATGAGATCCTGCAGTGCGTGTGACATTCTGACAAATGGCTACATTGCTGCGCACGCAGTACGACAAAGATTGTGGCACTCTCCCATCGTAACTTCAACATTTTTAAAAGAATCTTTCCCTGAACAAGAAACACAAATAAGAACTTCATGGTGATGTTTCTGAAATCATCAGGAGAGCTCTCAGCTGTCAACATACAAAACAGCCCCCCAGGCACCTGTTGTGCTATGAAGCACAAGCTGTAACTGTGGCCATGTTGCACATTTTCATTCAGTTGTTAACATTTACATTTTAATTCTTTTAGTTTTCACTCCTTCATATTCCCCATGAACTTTGTGAGCTGTGCCATGTATCAAAGTGATTCCTCCTTTTGTAACTATTTGGGTGTAGGGATGTAAGAAGGGATCTGCCCCGTATTCATCACAAGCAGCACTGTTTCTATTCCACTGCAATTCATCTGACCAAAACTATTCTAGTTGTCTGTCCACTATGGCAAAAAATGCATATATAATTATGTAATTAATTACATTATCATCATGTTATTCCACACCATTCATTTCAACATAAAGGAACCACAAGATAAATTGGGAAACTGAAAACAATAACTACAGTGAATACCAATTGTATCTACTGGGTTGATTTCCATTCCAGATATGGACTAATAAGCAGACATTGGCAATTTCTGATCTCTGTTTTCGCTGGAATTCTTCGATATTCTTCGAGGTCCTGGAAGCAAAATTTAGGTTGCTAGGTAGGATGCTGAAAGCCAGGACCTCCAAGATGGCTTTCTCTGAAATGCTACCGGTTCCACGCACAGGACCAGCCAGACAGGCCCAGCTTTGCAGTCTCAATGCGTGGATGAGACGATGGTGTTGGGTGGAAGGGTTTAGATTTGTTAGACACTGGGGAACATTTTGGGACAAGCCAGGCCTGTACAAAAGGGACGGGCTCCACTTGAACCAGAATGGAACCAGACTGCTGGCACTTAAAATTAAAAAGGTGGCAGAGCAGCTTTTAAACTGACTGAGGGAGGAAACCCGACAGGAGCTGAGAAAGGTCCGGTTCGGAATAAACCTCCCCCCTGGGATAAAAACCAAAGAAATGATGAAATTTTAAAAGGGGTAGGCCTAGAAGTAGGCATTGTGAGAGCAGGGGCACAGGATATCAATTCAGAAGAGCAAAATTACCACAGGCCAAACCACAAGTGCCAAAGACACTTGAAGAGAGACACTGCTTACAAGTGCCTGTACGCTAATGCTAGGAGCCTCTGAACCAAGATGGGAGAACTGGAGTGCTTGGTCTTAGAGGACAGCATTGATATAGTGAGCATAACGGAGACCTGGTGGAATGGAGAAAACTAGTGGAATACGGTTATCCCTGGATATAAACTATATCGGAAGGACAGGGAAGGACGTATTGGTGGCGGAGTCGCTCTATACGTGAAAGAAGGCATTGAATCCAGCAAGCTCGAAACCCCTAAAGAGGCAGACTCCTCCACAGAATCGTTGTGGGTGGTGATACCATGCCCCAGGAGGGACTTAATACTGGGAACGATCTATCGTCCCCCTGATCAAAATGCTCAGGGAGACCTTGAGATGAGATATGAAATTGAGGAAACATCCAAACTAGGAAATGTGGTAGTAATGGGTGACTTCAACTACCCAGACATAGACTGGCCGCATATGTGTTCCAGTCATGACAAAGAAGCAAAGTTTCTAGATATTCTAAATGACTATTCCCTAGACCAGTTGGTCATGGAACCGACCAGAGGGACGGCAACCCTGGACTTAATCCTCAGTGGGGACCGGGACCTGGTGCGAGATGTAAGTGTTGTTGAACCGATTGGGAGCAGTGACCACAGTGCTATTAAATTAAACATACATGTAACTGGCCAATTGCCAAGAAAATCCAACACGGTCACATTTGACTTCAAAAGAGGAAACTTCACAAAAATGAGGGGATTGGTAAAAAGAAAGCTGAAAAACAAAGTCCAGAGGGTCACATCACTCGAAAATGCTTGGAAGTTGTTTAAAAACACTATATTAGAAGCTCAACTGGAGTGCATACCGCAGATCAGAAAAGGTACCGCCAGGGCAAAGAAGATGCCAGCATGGTTAACGAGCAAAGTCAAGGAAGCTCTTAGAGGCAAAAAGTCTTCCTTCAGAAAATGGAAGTCTTGTCCGAATGAAGAAAATAAAAAAGAACACAAACTCTGGCAAAAGAAATGCAAGAAGACAATAAGGGATGCTAAAAAAGAATTTGAGGAGCACATTACTAAGAACATAAAAACCAACCACAAAAAATTCTATAAATACATTCAAAGCAGGAGACCATCTAGGGAGGCGATTGGACCCTTGGATGATAAGGGAGTCAAAGGTGTACTAAAAAACGATAAGGAGATTGCAGAGAAGCTAAATGAATTCTTTGCATCTGTCTTCACAGTGGAAGATATAGGGCAGATCCCTGAACCTGAACTAACATTTGCAGGAAGGGATTCTGAGGAACTGAGACAAATAGTGGTAACGAGAGAGGAAGTTCTAAGCTTAATGGACAATATAAAAACTGACAAATCACCGGGCCCGGATGGCATCCACCCGAGAGTTCTCAAAGAACTCAAATGTGAAATTGCTGATCTGCTAACTAAAATATGTAACTTGTCCCTCGGGTCCTCCTCCGTGCCTGAGGACTGGAAAGTGGCAAATGTAACGCCAATCTTCAAAAAGGGATCCAGAGGGGATCCCGGAAATTACAGGTCAGTTAGCTTAACTTCTGTCCCTGGAAAACTGGTAGAAAGTATGATTAAAGCTAGATTAACTAAGCACATAGAAGAACAAGCCTTGCTGAAGCCACCATGGCTTCTGCAAGGGAAAGTCCTGTCTCAGTAACCTATTAGAATTCTTTGAGAGTGTCAACAAGCATATAGATAGAGGTGATCCAGTGGACATAGTGTACTTAGACTTTCAAAAAGCGTTTGACAAGGTACCTCACCAAAGACTTCTGAGGAAGCTTAGCAGTCATGGAATAAGAGGAGAGGTCCTCTTGTGGATAAGAAATTGGTTAAGAAGCAGAAAGCAGAGAGTAGGAATAAATGGACAGTTCTCCCAATGGAGGGCTGTAGAAAGTGGAGTCCCTCAAGGATCGGTATTGGGACCTGTACTTTTCAACTTGTTCATTAATGACTTAGAATTAGGAGTGAGCAGTGAAGTGGCCAAGTTTGCTGACGACACTAAATTGTTCAGGGTTGTTAAAACAAAAAGGGATTGCGAAGAGCTCCAAAAAGATCTCTCCAAACTGAGTGAATGGGCGGAAAAATGGCAAATGCAATTCAATATAAACAAGTAAAATTATGCATATTGGAGCAAAAAATCTTAATTTCACATATACGCTCATGGGGTCTGAACTGGTGGTGACCGACCAGGAGAGAGACCTCGGGGTTGTAGTGGACAGCACGATGAAAATGTCGACCCAGTGTGCGGCAGCTGTGAAAAAGGCAAATTCCATGCTAGCGATAATTAGGAAAGGTATTGAAAATAAAACAGCCGATATCATAATGCCGTTGTATAAATCTATGGTGCGGCTGCATTTGGAATACTGTGTACAGTTCTGGTCGCCTCATCTCAAAAAGGATATTATAGAGTTGGAAAAGGTTCAGAAGAGGGCAACCAGAATGATCAAGGGGATGGAGCGACTCCCTTACGAGGAAAGGTTGCAGCATTTGGGGCTTTTTAGTTTAGAGAAAAGGCGGGTCAGAGGAGACATGATAGAAGTGTATAAAATTATGCATGGCATTGAGAAAGTGGATAGAGAAAAGTTCTTCTCCCTCTCTCATAACACTAGAACTCGTGGACATTCAAAGAAGCTGAATGTTGGAAGATTCAGGACAGACAAAAGGAAGTACTTCTTTACTCAGCGCATAGTTAAACTATGGAATTTGCTCCCACAAGATGCAGTAATGGCCAGCAGCTTGGATGGCTTTAAAAGAAGATTAGACCAATTCATGGAGGACAGGGCTATCAATGGCTACTAGCCATGATGGCTGTGCTGTGCCACCCTAGTCAGAGGCAGCATGCTTCTGAAAACCAGTTGCCGGAAGCCTCAGGAGGGGAGAGTGTTCTTGCACTTGGGTCCTGCTTGCGGGCTTCCCCCAGGCACCTGGTTGGCCACTGTGAGAACAGGATGCTGGACTAGATGGGCCACTGGCCTGATCCAGCAGGCTCTTCTTATGTTCTTATCCCTATTTGGGTGTCCTAGTGTTTGATAAGAGTATTAGAATGTTATCATCACACACAAAAAAATTGGACCAAATTGTTGAGACAATCCACCTGCATTTTTGGTGTTCAAGTTGTTATGTCACACAAAGTAGAAAGATTGCACTTTCTTGTTGGCATCATGAAATTATGTAGCTAATAGGGCCAATCAAAGTTGATTGAATGACACCTCCACCTCTTTCAACAGTCAGACAGTTGGAATGTGCTAGGTAGGAAGGGGAAAGTTCAGCACCTTGCTCAGAGATTTATGAATGATATTCTTCTCCCTCACTCAACAGATGAACTGATGGGACAAAGGAAGGATGTAGCTGTAGCTTCTCATCCTCTCAACAGAAGGAAATGTTGAGTAAAGCAGCTGTGGGTAGTGGTGACAGTTCTGGGGTGAATAGATGTGGATAATCATTCACAGTGCACTCTAATACTTTTTCAACCTGTAAATTTGTCAATAAACACATTTATTATAACACTAGTGCTTTGTCTTCCAGTGGAAACCAGCCTTGTGCAGTCTGATCTGAAGTTTTTACTCATTATTTGTGGAAAAGGAAAAACACAGATATGAAAAACAGTAGTAGTACTGAATATTATTGATGAGATTAAAGGCGAGGGGGAGAAATTCCAAGCTGACATTTGTGGAACATAGTTATCATCAGCTGTATGTAAAGATTTAATCTATAGAGCAGTGTTTAGCTATGATGCTGAGCCTGCTAGTCGCGGGAGTTTTATTTTTCCTCCTTTAATAGCTCATTAGTGTTGCAGAAGGCTTGGTGTTTGAAAAGGTTTTCCTAGGTGGGATGTCAGCTGGTGATGACCATATTGTTGCTCTGAATCTTTCTGACAGCTCACAATCATAATTATTTTCAGAATATCAACAAAAGACCTGCAATGCACTGTTTACATCATTCCACTGACTACTTTGTGCACTGGTCGGGCTTTATTTTGCAGACATCTCTACCGTAACAAAAATGTTCGCTCGCCTTACTCCTTCTACTGCATTTTCAATCCAAATTATGTCCTTGGTTCTGCTAACAAACCTACTGGAGTTAACAAGATATCTATCACAGATATAAGAAGAAAAAAGAAAATTTGATTCATTATGATCTTTTATTGGCATGGCAGTTGCTGAGTCTCTCTGAATGGAAAACAGTTTTGCTTATAATGTGATAATGACTGTACTGTTACATGAGAACAAATATTGGAGCTAACAGCCTGGTTCCACAGATTTGCTTGTGCCACCTCAGTTCAAGCTGTATCAAGGTGTTTGTGGGAGAGAGTGAGATGAAATCCTGAAATTGCTCTGTGTGTGTGTGTCACACACACACACACACACACACACACACACACACGAGAGAGAGAGAGAGAGAGAGAGAGAGAGAGAGAGAGAGAGAGAGCCTATAGTCTACTCTGCGGTGTATGAGATCGTGGCTCCAAATGTCCTCTTTCTCATTTTAGTTAAAGTAATGCTAATGTAAATGCATGTTTGTTCAGGAATTTTCAAGTGACCTTCTCCTCAATATTTTATTTGCAAAATGATTATGACTATGATTCAGCTCTCACTGAAATGATCACCCTGTGACTTGGCTGCCTCCAGAGAAACAAGCTGCCTCCAGCCCCACATCACCTCCCAGGTGGTCCTCGTCCTCTAAACGTCATGGGTGGTACCTCCCTCCAGTTAACTTTTAGGGTGGTGAGACAAGAGAGGAGGAACAAGTGAAAGGCAGAGGCTGAGCCTAGGGCCACCCTTTTTAGCACAGTGTTATTGAAAAACAACATGTGAGTCAGCCTGGGTGGGATCATCACCCCCATATCCAATAAGCATGTCAGGGGGAGGGCAGTAGCATATTTGGGGAGACATTATCCCAATGTAGCATTGCTGTAAAACAGGGGCACTGGCAGAAGATGGTGGCTGTTGTATCAGCCCAGTCCAGGCCAGCCTTTACAGGACTGGCCCCTTAAAATAAATAATTTTTTTTTCAAAATTCAAGTGTCAATCCCAGTGGTAAGGGACGTCACCCATTTACCCAGCCATACTGTGTGCTGTCACCAGGCTTGACTTCAAACTGTCCCCACAGAAAGCTTCCCTACTATAGAAAACTAAAAAATATTAAATTGTTTTTAATGTCATATTTTAAAATTGTTATAACCTGCCCTGGGACCTTCAGGTGAAGGGCAGGTAATAAATGTTGATGATGAAGATGTTATAAAGAAGGGTTCTCCTGCCCCAGGCTTCTTCCCAATATGCCAGTTTTATATGTGCAGGATGAAGAAGCATTGAATCATGTGAGACCTCACAGTCTGAAGTGGTACACTAGATTTAGGTTTACCACTCTGTGAGAATTAGGTCTACCATTGGTAGGATTAGGACCTGGGTGGGAACCTCAGGCCCATGGGACTAATTAGGTCCACCAGGCCTCCCCATTTGACCTGTGAGGCCATTTTGGTTAAGCATATCCATGTGCCATAAACTGACTTCATATATGACATCAGGTATGGGGTAGGTAAAGATGCAGCAGAGCCAAAGGGTTTGCAGGACCTGCCTATCAGCTGCCCAGTGTCATCTGCAAAGCCCTTTACAAGCACCAACAATCAACTGACTGTCAGGGCTTGAATTGCACCATGCATTGAGCTATGCAAGCATCAATGAGCAGCTGATCATTGGGGCTTGCATAGTTCTGTGCACAAAGTACCCCGACAATCAGTTGACTGTCTGCATAAGTAGAAACAGGCTACTTGCCATCACTACCCACCATTCTGAGTCAAAGCACAATGTTAATAACCGCCTCCCGAGTCAAATCACAGTCCTCACCAAGCCTCATGGTGCTCTGTCACACTGTTGTTCCTCTACTTTTCTGTGCCTAATAACACAATGTAGGGTGCTATCTAGAATGCTGCCTATGGAGCACCAAAGAGCTCTTGATTCTTTTTTGTTAAAGTACAGCAGTGGATAATTTTTTTCAGAAAGGTAAAAGCTTCATTTAATTTTTTTTAAAAAAATCTTATATTGCTTTGCATTAACAAAACAAAACAAAAAACAAGAGCTCTTCTGAACTCTGCAGTCAGTGTTATAGAGCCTCATGTTGTAAGGTCTATTGGAGGACAGAAACAAGCACTAGAAACTGGAGCCAGTGTGAAGCTGCTATGTTTTTTTTTTGAAATATACAAGCAAAATACAGACCTGTTGGCCACCTCTTACCTATTTTAAGGTAAGAAAGAACAAAAGGCAAATCCTGGCTCCCCCCTACCCTTTTATTTCCCCCACAAAACCCCTTTCACCTATTGTTCTGCAATTTGGGACTCTTAATCCATTCTGGAAGGTATTAGCTGTGCCCCGCAATTTTGTATCATCTGCAAATTTGATAAGAATGCTCTGTACTTCCTCATCCAAGTTGTTAATAAAAATGTTGCAGAGTGATGGGCCCAGGACCGAGCTCTGTGGTACCCCACTCATTACTTCCGCCCAGTTTGAGAAGGAACCATTGATAACCACTCTTTGAGTACGATTCTGGAGCCAACTGTGGATCCTCCTGATAGATGTTCCATCCAGCCCACATTTAGCTAGCTTGCTAATCAGAATATCATGGGGCACTTTGTCAAAAGCTTTGCTGAAGTCGAGATATATTATGTCCACAGCATTCCCACAGTCTACAAGGGAGGTTACCCAATCAAAAAATGAGATAAGATTAATTTGGCAGGATTTGTTCTTCATAAATCCATGTTGGCTCCTAGTAATCACTGCATTTTTTGAAGGTGCTTACAGATTGACTGCTTTGTAATCTGCTCCAGAGTTTTTCCAGGGATTGATGTTTGGCTGACTGGTCTGTAGTTCCCAAGTTCCTGCTTTTTGCCCTTTTTGAAGATAGGGACAACATTAGCTCTCCTCCAGTCATCCGGCACTTCACCAGTCCTCCATGATTTCTCAAAGATAATAGACAGTAGTTCTGAGAGTTCTTCAGGCAGTTTCTTCAATACTCTAGGATGCAGTTTATCGGGCCCTGCCAATTTGAACTTGTTCAAAGTGATTAGGTATTCCTTGACTGTTTGTCTATCAGTCTCTAGTTCCAATCCTGCCCCTTCTACTTCATGTTTTCCGGGAGGATCATAGACCCTTTTTTGGGAAAAGACTGAGCCAAAGTAGGAATTGAGCACTTCTGCCTTTTCTTTGTCATCTGTTATCATTTTGCCATCCACATTGAGTAGCTGTACTACCATTTCCTTTCTCTGTCTTTTACTATGGACATACCTGAAGAAAGCTTTTTTTGTTGCTTTTAGCATCTCTGGCTAACCTTAGCTTTAGCCTTCCTGATGCCATCCCTGCAATTCCGTGATACCTGCCTGTACTCTTCCTTTGTGGCCTGGTCTTCTTTCCACTTCCGGTATGTGTCCTTTTTTGTTTTCATGTCATCTCTAAGCTTTTTGTGAAGCCACATTGGCTTGTTCTGCTGTTTTCCCCTTTTTTTCCTTGTTGGAATTGCTTGCCATTGCGCTTTAAAAATTTCCTTTTTTAGAAACTCCCACCCATCTTGGACTCCTTTTCTCATTAGGGTCGCTCGCCATGGATCCATACTTACAATTGTTCTGAGTTTATTAAAATCAGCTTTCCTGAAGTCCAGTGTACATTTATGGCTACTCTCAGCTTTTGCTTCTGTTAAATTCAAGAATTCAAGTATGGTGTGGTCACTTTCCCCCAGAGTTCCCGTAATTGCCACTTCATCCACCAAATCATCTCTATTGGTTAGAATCAAGTCCAGGATAGCTGTTCCTCTGGTTGCTTCCTCCACTTTCTGTAGAAGAAAGTTATCTCCAACATTAGTCAGAAATTTCTTGGAGGGGCCATGTTTGGCAGAGTTTGTCTCCCAACAGATATTGGGATAATTGAAGTTCCCCATTGTTACTACATCTTACCTCCTCAAAACATTGCCAATTTGCTTTTCAAAAGTTACATTCTTGTCTTCTCCTTGATTGGGTGGTCGGTAGTAGACTGCAAGCACCACATTCCTTTTATTACTTGCTCCATTTATTTTAATCCAGATACTCTCAGTGGAGCTACCAAGCTCATCTTTCTGTATTTCTGTGCAGGGATATATATTTTTAACATATAGGGCAACTTCACCTCCCTTTTTATACCTTCTGTTCTTTTTGAACATGTTATATCCTTCAATTGCTATATTCCAGTCATGGGAGTCATCCCACCAAGTTTCAGTTATACCTATCAAGTTGTAATTACCCTCCTGTATTAAGAGTTCCAGTTTGTCCTGCTTGTTTCCCATGCTCTGCACATTAGTATACAGACATTGAAGACCATGTGGTTTATGGCTTGGCTTCCTTACTACATTTTTCTGAGGGATGTTACTGGGTCCTCTTAGAGACAATCTCTCTGTTCCCGTTACTGTGCACAAGCCTTCATCAGTTGTTACCACCATGTTTACGTCTCCCTTCCCATTAGGGTTCAGTTTAAAGCCCTCCTGATAAACATCTCCATGCTGTGGCCAAACACATTCTTCATCACTTGCCAGCAGTCCATCTTCTAGGAAACATAGCCTGTGGTCCCAGAATCCAAATATCTCATGTCGGCACCACCTTAGTAGCCATTCATTTACACAGAGTATTTTTCTTTCCCTTTCTACTCCTCTTCTAAATACTGGAAGGATGGATGAAAAAACCTTGAGTTTCCTTCCTAGAGCTTCAAAGTCTGATGTGATTTCTTCATAGCTCCGTTTGGCAGTATCATTTGTTCCCACATGGATGAGGAGGAAGGGATGAGTGATGGCAACCCTTTCATCACATCTCTAATCCATCCTCCTGGTAGACAGCATACCTGGCAAGTCCACGGATCTTTTTGGCGTACTTGGGTTTCGATCCCACGAAGTAGGGAGTCTCCCACTACTAGTACTCTTCTCTTCTTGTTGTAGGGCGTGGTTTCATTGCCCCTGGTTGATTGAGCTTCAGCCACTTGCTCGTTGTCACACGGGGTCTCCTGTAATTCTTCCACCACAGGCTGTCCTCCAGTCTCCTCCTCGAGTGGTTGAAAGCAGTTCCATAGTTCCACTGGTGAAGGGTGAGTTCTAGCTCTTCTGCTCCTAACTGCCACCCTTTCTTATGGAGTTTCCTCCACTTCGTTGTTCCTCTCAAAAGCAGTCTTCTCTTCTGCTACCACATGCTGTTGCTCTTCCACGTCCACTTCTCTTTGCTGCTGTTGCTTCAGCGTTCTGTCTAAGAACTCTTCATCTTCTCTTATAGTCCTCAGTGTGGCCACCCGCCATTCCAGGCCTCTCACTTTTTCTTCCAACAGTGCCACGAGCTTGCACTTGTTGCACATGTTGTTGTTCTCAGGTTCTCTTTGCAGGTCACAACCACTGAAGTATCTTTCCCATTCATACTCTCTTCTACCTTTTGTTTCTTTCAAACTACTTGTTTTGGAGTGGCCTGTGCTTTGTCCTGTCCTACTTCAGGCTAAATGTGGGAGTCCCACTGGTATGCGGTGCGCTGTAGAAAGAGAATTAGTATTTTTTTATTTTATTTTTATTTTTTAGGGACCTCCCCTGTCGAACTCCTTTGTCATTAGGCAAATCATTAGAATTAATACCCAGTTGCCACCAAATACATCAATGTATGTTTAATTCTTCTTGGTATAACACCCAGGGAGACTTAATACATCCTGACATGATGGTGTTGTGCATTCTCCTGCTTCTGTCCCACATCATTGGGTGGTACTTTTAGAGGCAGGGAAACTGGCAATGCTTTTATGCAAACTCACAGATAAGTTGTATGAGATGTCACTAAAGGGGCAGAGCCAAGTTAAATGCACTGTTGCTTAGGGATGGGGGAGGAATTCCTTTGGTCTGCTTTTTGCAGCAACCTGACCCAATCTGATGCTCCTAAACTTGCTTGGGTATTGAAATTACACACTTCTCTGGAATTTACAATACAGTTTCACTGCACAAAGTAAATATTTTACATAAAAGATGCAGCAAAATATGTACCTTACTGGTGAATGAATTGAAAAATATTAAAAAGTGTGTATCTTATCAAAAAGTTTGTATTTTATGTAAAAGTTTTTAGGGTTTATGGGAAAGTTATGTGGTTTTGTATCTAGCAGAGTAAAGATGGTGAAAATGGAATGAGAAATAACCAGTCCCACTTCCCCCCCCCACTTTAGCACTGACTATCACAACCTAGCAGAATAAAGCAATCAAATTGTCTCCAGTTAAGTAAAAAAAAAGTTTTTTCACAAACACTGCATGTATACAATGATACAGGCACAGCTTAGGAAAATCAGAAAGAAGAAATTGAGGTTTATTTCAGTCCTGAGTTTTAAGCTTTTGCCAAGCAGCCCCACGCTTCTTGCTCTGTGTGGTAATGGAGGATTCAAGAAGAGTGCACACACAGCACAGGGGGAGGAGAAAGGAAAAGCAACCAAAAAGGAAGCTAGATCACAAGAAACTATAGTTTTCAGGAAAACTTTATAGAGTCTGGCTATAAACTGCATTTCTCCCTTTTAACTGTACTAAAGCATGCATAACCCTGCCCCCAAGTAGTAGCATGCAAGGTTCCCAATTTCCAACAGAAAGTGTGCACAAAATACATTGAAAGTGTGTTCAATGTGACAGGATGCAACAGTACACAATAGGCTGGAAAGGGATGAAATTGGTCTATGACTGAAAGTCACCAAACCCAAAATGGGATGGAATTAGCTACTTGGCTCTTCCTTACTGTTGCTGCTTCAGGAAATAATGTGCAACCATGTCTTTAGAATACTAAAGTCAAAGCCTAAACTGAGATTTAAAGCATAGTCAAAGCCAGCATAAAATCTGTTTTTTTGTTCTTTTTAGTGCATTCAGTTATTCCACAACAGATTCCTCCATCTCTTGAAATTCAAGAAGTGCAACACTGTCTCTTGTTTCACCCATTTCTTTCCCCCCCTGCTTGTTCTTATACAAAACAGAAACAGAAGCATGTTCCCTTTAGAAAAGCATCACAGTGCTATTGTATGATGTGAATGCAATTGTTATGACATATGACTTTGCCTTTGAACAGGTTTGCTATTGATTCAGTGGTTCCCGCCCCCCTAGGGTAACTGTCGAGAAAAAGAGGTTTAGATTTACATTCATTTGTGGTTAGGATCTAAATGATAATTTGTTGGAATTTACTGAGACACAAGATAGCAAAAGACCCGATGCTCACTTCTAGTCCAAGGTTAATGTTTCTGAGAGCATCGCTTTTGCCTATACATTCAACAAAATGAAGCTAGGACAAAGCAAACTGCTGTTATAACTAGGGATAGAAGAGAAAATAGATTCAGTTCTCATTTGACAGTGAATATATCCAGCTCTCACATTCTGAAACAATTCATGAACCAAAAACTCAGGCATCCTTTGAAATTTGCCCTTCTCCAAATTTTGCACTGCAGTTCTCTAGCCAAGTGACAAGTACAAAAATGCATATACTAATGTAAAAAGTGCATATAAATGCATATATGAGTGAAAGTAATGTACAAAAAAGTCATTATAGGAGAGACTGCTTTGCAAACGTATGTATATTATTTTTATTTCTTATTTCTTTATTATTTGATTTATATCCCGCCCTTCCTCCCAGCAGGAACCTAGGGCAGCATATTAGACAAAATTGCCACAAAAATGTGTATATTAGGAGACATTTGCACAAAAACACTAATGCATTTTCATTAGTACTTTTATAAAAAGAAAATTCACAAACTGATATGGAAATGTGGAGAACTGCACAAAAGATTGGAAAAATAGGAAACTGAGAGAAATCAAAATTGACATATTTGCACTTCCCTAGTTATAACAGAGCATGGGAGTGCCAATAGCTCAGTGGCAGATAGGGATGGAAAGTTCTGTTCATTTCGGATCTCTCAGTTTCTCATTTTTCCAGTCTTGAATTCAGTTCTCCACATTTCTGCAGCAATCTGTGAGTGTGTGTTTTAAAAAGCCCTCATGAAACTTCTCCAGCATTTTCTCCTAATAAACACATTTTTGTAGGCAGTTTTGGCTAACATACACATTTTTGCAAGCAATTTCTCATCATATAATGCATTTTTGTACATTAATTTCACTCATGTATTTATTTGTATGCACATTTCCCACTAGCATATGCATTTTTGTAAACATTGTTTGACTGGCAGACTGCATTGCAAAATTCGAGGAAGTATGACTTTCGAAGGATGGCCATGTGCCAGTTCTCATATTGTTTTGGAAAGTGCAAATTTCATAGATTCAGCTTCGAATGTGCACTGACTTGAGTTTCTCACCCATCCCTAGTGACGCAGCACATGCATTGCAAGCGGAGAGTCCAAGGTTCCTTCCCTGGCATTCCTAGTTAAAAGGATCATGGAGGAGGTGATTTGAATGGCCTCTGCCTGAGATTTTATATATTTATTTATTAGATGTATATCCCGCCCTTCCTCCCAGTAGGAGCCCAGGGTGGCAAACAAAAGCACTAAAAACACTCTAAAATATCATTAAAAACAGACTTTAAAATACATTACAACAAAACACCCTTAAAAACATATTAAAACAAAAATCTTTAAAAAGATCTTTTTTTTAAAAAAAGGCTTTAAAAACATCTTATTTAAAAAAACTTTAAAAACATCTTAAAAAGCAATTCCAACACAGATGCAGATGCTGGAGAACTGCTGCTGCCAGTCAGATGAGACAGTACTGGCCTAGAGAGACAAATAGGTTGAACTAATATATGGTAGCTTCCATTGTTTCTGTGACTGTGTGGTTTCCAAAGACAATGCAGGGAGCTGGAGATTCCACAGTGTGTTTCCCATCTTTGAACCACACACCAACTAGCTCCACTAACACAGCAAAGAATAAGAGTCTGCCATGCTATCTAGCACTCTTATCATTAGGTTTTCCCAGCGTGGAGACTGCTTAAAATTGGTTTCATTGCGGTGCCACACCACATGGTAGCTGTACCATTTAAAATACACATGTGTGGCTTGACTGAACTACATAGAAACTCCCCATGCCAGTGGCAATATCCATCAAGCCTGGCATGGAGAGTCTTCACACAACTACAAGGAGTTGTGGTGGAAAGCATTTTTCTGCCACACAGAATTCCATCTTGTAGAAGTTAATATCTCAATGCTCAGATTCTGGTCTATCATGTAAAAAGCCCACCCATCGTTGGCCCTGTGTTTGTTTAATTGAATCATCTAAGTGCACAAGGGGTGTCTGGGGACTGTTATTACCGTCCTAACCATGTAGGGATTCTCAGTGCCAGTCCTCCTTTGCACATTCTTGCTCCTGCTGTAAATAGCCCATTAACACAAAGGGTAGTGGACCATATGACTGAATAAATCTAGCTCTGGTTTGTTGTTTTGATTTGTACCCATGGTTGTCACAGCTAAACATTCATCATCAGATGGATTTATATCGTCGTCTTCTTTTGCAGATTGCAGCATCTGCCCTGCTGCAAATTAATTTCAGAGCTTTTTTTTTTTAAGCAGTTGTGATTTCAAAGATTTCATTTGATGGTTCTCATGGGTATCTAGACCCTGATGGAAAACAGCTCTCCCACAGCTTCTCAGTTCAACTGATTGCAAACACAGCTGGGAATAAGCCAGCACTGCAGGAGATCAGGTACTGGCTTCCAGTCCCTGCCCCCTTATTCCCATATATATATATATATATATATATATATATAATAAAGGTATCTTGATTTTCATTGGTTTTATGGATTTCTGACACAATTAGATTGTCCTGAGTTTCTGTTGCAGGTTTTCAAGATGATGACCTTTAGTTAGTTATACCTACTTAATAAAATAATTATAGTATTACTCATGATGCACTATGCTCTTTGCATTTTTCATCCCACATATCGCACAAGGGCTGTGAAGTAATGAGAATCTGGTACTTTCTCATGATATCCACCAAGTTTCATTGTTCAATTCACTAATAGGGAAAAAAAACCTTGCACTTTAAGGACATACCTATAGCCAGCAGATATTTCTATGAAACTTTAAAAAGCAGGGAAATTGGGCAGCTATAGTGAATGCACCAGGGGAGCAGGAGACCTGACCTCCTCTCTGAGATATTGTACTGCCCTACAAATTTGTCAAACTACAAACACAATTTGGGTTGGTCTTTCACAGTCCAATCCACTTCCTGTGTAGCTTGGAAGAGTTTGGTAACATGTGCCTCTGAGCATATGGCGAGTGGTGGCAACACCTGCCATCTCTAAAGATGGAGAATTACATTTTTGTATGTTTGTTGTTCTTCTTACTTGCTTCTTTCCTGTGTTACTATTGCTTCTACAGAGAATCTAACCTAGAAAATTTTATTTCCCTCATTATTCATCCTAGAAATCTGTGTCAAATTTATTTTAATTAATTTCAAAGACTTTTTATTGGTCAGTGTCATACGATGGTGAAAACAGCCCTCTGTGTTCAAATTGGAGGTTATGTTCTATTTCTATTTTGGGTGCATTAACAGTTGAATCTGAAACTGCAGTTTGATGTAAAATCAGACTGATTACAATATGTTGCTACTTCAGCAATGACTCTAGCTGCTGGAAAAAAGAGGATGCATGTTTTCAGCCTGCTATGTTTAAACCACTTCATTTAAGGCAAGGTGGGCACAGTCAATTAAAAACAGAGTACACCTAGAAATTTGCTACAATATATTTAATCTCCCACTGTTTTATCTTGTGCAAATTGAAACACTCCTCAGGTCCACTGGAGATTATTCTGCAGAAGTCAGTGCCATTATTCCACAATTATGTTTGGAGACTTTTTAGTGTAAATTTTGCAAAGTGTTGCTGTAAACATCCTGGGCAAGATCTTGGAACAAGTGGTTGCTGGCCAGCTCCAGGCGTTATTGGATGAAACCAATTATCTAGATCCATTTCAATCGGGTTTTAGGCCTGGTTTTGGCACTGAGACGGCCTTGGTCACCCTGTTTGATGACCTATGTCGGGAGAGAGACAGAGGGAGTGTAACTCTGTTGATTCTCCTTGATCTCTCAGCGGCTTTTGATACCATCGACCATGGTATCCTTCTGGAGAGGCTCGCAGAGTTGGGAGTCGGAGGCATTGCTTGGCAGTGGTTCCGCTCCTACTTGGCGGGCCGTCTCCAGAAGGTAGTGCTTGGGGAACATTGCTCGACACCGTGGGTTTTCCAATGTGGGGTCCCGCAGGGGTCGGTTTTGTCTCCCATGGTTTTTAACATCTATATGAAGCCGTTGGGTGCAGTCATCAGGAGTTTTGGAGTGTGTTGTCATCAGTACGCTGATGACACGCAGCTCTACTTCTCCTTTTCATCCTCTTCAGGTGAGGCTGTTAATGTGCTGAACCGTTGCCTGGCCGCGACAATGGACTGGATGAGAACTAACAAACTGAGGCTCAATCCTGATAAGACTGAGATGCTGTTGGTGGATGGTTTCTCTGATCGGATGGTGGATACATACCCTGTCCTGGATGGGGTTACACTCCCCCTAAAGGAGCAGGTCCGTAGTTTGGGAGTCCTCTTAGACTCTTCCCTCTCACTTGAGGCTCATGAAGCCTCGGTGGCACGGAATGCATTCTATCAACTTCGGTTGGTAGCCCAGCTACGTCCCTATTTGAGTAAGGAGGACCTCACATCAGTTGTACATGCTCTGGTAACCTTGTGTTTGGACTACTGCAATGCGCTCTACGTAGGGCTACCTTTGAAGACAATTCGGAAGCTACAGCTAGTGCAAAATGCGGTGGCCAGATTGCTAACAAGGACCAAGCGGTCCGAGCATATAACACCTGTTCTGGCTCGCCTGCACTGGCTCCCAATATGCTTCTGGGCCAGATTCAAAGTGTTGGTATTGACCTATAAAGCCTTATACGGCACGGGACCATGATATCTGTCGGAACGCCTCTCCCGATATGAACCGGCCCGTACACTACGGTCTACTACGAAGGCCCTCCTCCGGGTTCTATCTCATAATTCAGTGGTGGCCCCCGAATTGTGGAACAGTCTCTCCGAGGAGGTGCGCTTGGTGCCGACACTATTATCCTTTCGGTGCCAAGTTAAAACCTTCCTCTTTTCCGAGGCATTTTAATTTAACTTAATTTTAAATGTGTTGTAATTGATTTTAGATTATGTTGTTTTTATATGCTCTATTGTATTATATTGTGTGATTTTATTGTACTCTTGTGTTCACCGTCCAGAGAGCTATTGCTAGTCGGGCGGTATAAAAGTGTAATAAATAATAATAATAAATAATAATATTTCACATATTCACAGAAATAGAAACAAACGAAAATGATTTCCTATAGGAAACTTCACTAAAATTGCAAAGTAAATCAGACATATTTAAAGTGACCATCTGAACTATATCAACTGTCTTGCTTCCTCCCTGCTAAAAGAAGATCAGCACAGCACATGTCTTCTTTCTATTATTTTAGCTGATTGCAGGTGTTGCCACCACTCACCGGTTAGTGAATTTCACTTTGCACAGTCATGGCTTCTCTCAAAGAATCCTGGGAAGTGTAGTTAGTGAAGGGTGCTGAGAGTTGCTAGGAGATGCCCTGGTCCCCTCACACACATTCAATCAGAATGGCTGACTGTTAAACCAGTCTGGCCACTGAAGCTCTGCCAGTGGAATAGGAGTCTCCTCTCCTCAGCACCCTTCACAAACTACACCAGGATTCTTTGGAGGAAACCATGACTGTCTCAAGTGAAATCAAAGTCTGGTGTGTGTGTGGCCCTCTGATTAGCCAAGCCCAGCAGCTGTGAGGCTTTTAGAACACTGACAGTTGGTTCTTACTGAGCATGCCTGACATTACAACTGGGTTCCAGCCAAAATTTCTTAAATTAATTAAAAATCAGCCAGACATTTTTTAAACTTTTAAACTGCAGAAGATGAAGGTCAGAGTATGGGGCAAGGTCAGTATTAGGATTACAGGTACTGTGTGAACATGGGTGATTTTTAATGAATTTCAAGAGATTATGAGAACTCTGACAGGAAAAAGTTCAAAAGGGCTCTGGGGGTTTTTCCTCTCTTTTTTAGACCTTGAAGTCTCTGTTCTCTCTGTCTGTTTTGTGTATTACCATGAAAATTTACAGGGTTGTTAAGCAAGCATTTCTGAATTCAGGACTATAGTTTTTGTAAGATTGTCTTTTTAAATTTCTCACAAAATGCTTAAAAAGCAAAAACCAACTCATCCCCACCTGACTAAAAATAAGCAGAGAATTAAGCTCCAAAGGATTGGGTTAATAAAAATGGTTTTACCTGTAACCTAAAAATAGATAATGATGGAGCCAGGTGTGCCTTCCTACAGAGATAATTCCACAAATGTGGAGCCACCACTGAGGACACCCATTCTCATGTCGCTAGAAAGTTGAAAAAAAAACATGTGAAAAGCTGTTTGTTTGTTTGTTTTTTACTGGCCAATATTTATAAGATAACAGCAGACCCAAGTGGTGAGTGTTGACAGATTGGAGCCCAAACATGGACAGTGAAAAACCAGATGGAGACATTAGCATGCTTTGGGGAATCTTGAGGTTTCCAGAAGTGAAAGAAATCAATCTCTCTCTCTCTCTCTCTCTCTCTCTCTCTCTCTCTCTCTCTCTCTCTCGGAGACAGAAATCCCTAAGCCCCCAACAAGCACTGGATATATATACTGAGAGAGAGAGAGAGTATTTTTGATTATATTTTTGTAAGCCGCCCTGAGTGGCCTATTATAGGGTAGAAGGGCGGGCTAGAAATATTTTAAATAAATAAACATTCTGGTTCAGCCTTTTGGAGCTTAAAAATAGCCTACAGGAGAGAGCTCTTGTTGGGGTGATGATTCACCTGCAATATTTTGAGTCAGGTTTCAATTCTATTTGTAAGAGGTCAAGCTAATGGGCATTTACTCCTGTTTCCTCATATGTTCATAGCAATTAAGAAGTTGTGACAAGGAGGTAGTTCCCAAAATGTACATTTATCTTGCTTTCATACACAATTAAAATTCTCAGTATTATTTTTTTCACTTTCTAAATGCATGGTTAGATGCCTCCAACCTAAATACAATCTTGATCCTGTATTTATTTTTGAGCATAAATATCCTTTAAATATCATTTAATATTTTAATTTTAATTTTAATGATAATGATAATGATAATAATAATGTATTAAAACAATTATTTAAATTTATAATAAGGAAATAATCATGGTGAGGTTTTAAATGCTTATGGTGCAATCCAACTCGTATTTATGCTAGGCTGAGGTGACTTGAATGTGGCAGACCCCAACTGAGCCAGCAGGATCCCAGCTCTGTTGGGTTCTGCCAGGAAGCCCCTCAGCTGTGGCAGAGCCAGGATCATGCTGGCTCAGCCAATGGTCCACTGGGGAAGACCAGACCAGTGGAAAGGGTTCCGGTGGAAGGTAGTATAAGGCCCGAACCAGGGGCATTCTGGGAGGATTTCAGGGGAGGGCCAAGGAAGGGAACTTATGTAACATCCAACTCCAACTATCACCAATAGGGACATTCATGAGAGCCGGCTTTTTATTTTGCCTTCATGCATGCAGCTCCTGAATAGCAAATGGATGCCGCAGAGCTTCCCCACAGCTCCTCTTCCATCAGCACCCTTCCCCTGGCTTCCCTTGAGTTTGATTGCTCTGCCCAGCAATTCAGCTGATTGTATTGTCCCTATCTCTCTGGCTATATTCTGTTGGTGGTCACATGCTGGTGGTGGATGTAGCCAAAGCCAGCAGTGGGCAGGACCAGAGCCATAATTTTCTCTCTGCCACCCCATCTCTTTCTATTTCTACCACCCTTTATCTTCCCTGCCTCCCCCACCAGCCAGCTTTAGTGATAGGGACAAATTATCAGAGATCTGAACTTATAGCTTGCAGAGGTCTTTTGAAATCAGGATAAGGGGTCTAATGAAATTAGGCTAAGGGCTGCATAGAGCCTCAGGTTGCCCATCTCTGCTTTTGTTCCAACTCAGTGACCCTAAGTTTGGGTTCTGGTACCCCGAATTGAGTGCCTCGCATAGAGATGTTGAAATGTGCAATTATAAAATGGAACACATATGACCCAAATCAAATATACTTTCATATTCAGTTATGGCGTTCCATAGTACCAGAATTTCAGTTAATCTTTTAGAGTAGAATTCTGCCTTTAGTAAAAATAAAGTTCCAATAATGTTTTGCTTTTGTAATGTTCAGGCATATGGAGAATTGTTGGAACAAAGGAGGAGAACAGGCACTGATAAAATGGATAAATTTGATGTGAACCCCATTTTTAAGTGAAATGTATATTTAATAAATTATTGTTATTACCAAGTGCACAGCAAATTATAAAGGATGTTTAATACATATGAGTTAGTATGGCAACTGGAAATTCAACTCGCTCATATCCTGATGTGTAGTGACACTTAACTGCTACTTTAATACAATTCTAATCAGATTTTCTTTTTGCATTTAATACAGTTGGGATGAAGCTTTATTAGTTTGAATTCATCTTTGGAATGTCTTTTTGCGATTATTGCTCAGTAATTTTTTACCTACCGATAGATTCCTATGCTGCGATTTTTCTTGCTCTGCTTCTGTTATTGCGAATGAAGAACCAGTTCTGGGAAAGATGATCGAGACATATAAGATCCAGATCAAGTACAATGGCATTGGTCTTCTTGCTAGAGATTTAGGACAGTATTACTAGGGACAATATGGTGATCAAGGTTGGCCCAAAGCATTTTTCTGCCTGAGGCATAGGATAAAATGGTCTCCTCCCTTTCTACATACAAAAACTAGCTGGATTGAGAACTGGATCTTACTTTAACATTGGTAACAGGACAGCATCCACCACCACACCCAAGGACTGCAGACTAGCTTAAGGGGTTCAGAGTGACCCATACAGCTCACACAATCTATCCCCTCCAACAACTCACCACCCACTGCAACCTATCTGCTACCTTAGGGATCTATTTCACTCTGCCTAATGGCAGGGCTGGCCCTGATAGTAACTCACAACCATCCACAGGAACTTTCTGTTGTCAGTGACCCCAAAAGGCATACTTTTGTTAGAAGTAATATAATGTTGTTTGTGTACCTATATTATTAATTTTTTGTGTGGTGGGGGTAATTCCTTGATTCATATTAATGGATCTTGGCATCAGAGCTCAAGTCATAGCGCATCCTGGGAAACAGCCCCTTCAATGAAATTTGAACTATTTGTGACAAGCGTCAGAACAGACTTCTAATAAACTTCTAAACAGACCATCTAATAGGGACACTGAATATTCCTGATGTGCCAAGGAGTAAGTGGTGGAAATCTTGTGCAGGCATAGAAACCAATGCCATCTATTTGCTTCCTGGTTTTCACAATCTCAGTGTGCATACAATAATCTCTGTTGTGCACCTGACTTGTACAGTCTACCTAGGGCTATGTATCCATCCCACATTTTAATTGCAGGCAAAGCTGAGCACAGTGTAAGTAGAGCTGGAAGTAATGAGGAGTACTTAAGAGCACAAGATGGAAACAATCCACAATCTTAAAATGGGAGGTATTTGCTACACATACATGCTGCAGTTTTAGTGGCAATGCAATTGACTGGCTGCATAGTCCAAAAGGAACCATAAAGGACTGGTGCCAAGCTTTTCCCATGAATTTGACATGGGGAACACCATAGCTCAGTGGTAGGAGATCTGCTTTGTATGCAGAAGGACCCTGGTTCAGTCCTTAGCTTCTCCAGATAAGGCCTGAGAATGTCCTTCATTTGAAACTCTAAAGTGGGCTTTTGAGGGCCAATCAGTGCAGACAGTACTGAGTGAGATGGACTAATGGTCTGACTTGTTTCCTATGTTCCCATGAGCCAGCTGTCTGCCTCTCCAAGTGCTCTTGGTCTCTGCTGCTCCTAGCCTTATTCCCCATCTGCTAACCTCTATCCTATATCCTATATGGGAATATCCCAGTCCTTGCCAAAATGTCCTGATGTCCACCAGACCCCGCATCAATATACATCTGTGGTAGCCAAAACTACACACCCATTAAACTGGAGTTTCTGAAGCAATGCTATTCCTACTGATTTACAAAGAGACCTCATTGACTTTAATCCAACTATTTCAGGTTTGCACTGGAAATGTAAATCAATGCAAATTGTACATGCTAATTAGTAGAGGTTATATGACAGTATTAAGCAGAGCACCGGGGTTTAAAATAATTAACACCTGTTGAAATCAGTGGGACTAAGTCAACTTAAAGCTAGAATATCATCTGTGCAAGCATACATGCAGGTATAGGCTGCACCCTGGATAGCCAAGAGATAGCAAGCTCATCAGTAGTCTGCCACATCTGTAGTATGTGTGATATGGGATGCAAGCATAGCATTTTCCCTCCTCTTCAACTTTCTGTAGCCCCTTCTGCCAGCCCAGCTAAAAGCCACCTTATTCCTGTGTGTCAGATTAATTTGAAAGGTTGATATGCTTAAAAAGAGCAACACCACTAGAACAGCCAGTCTTATTCCTGACCAGTTTTAAGACTGGCACAATATATAGGTCAATTAAAAAAGGTAGTGCTAATTGGGAAGGTATTTTATTATGCAACACTTGCCACTGTTCCCCACATGGCCCTTCATCAGTGGTAGTGATAGAATATGAAAACACTTCACCTTAAGTAGGGAGGAAGCAATAATCCCTGGTCAATTGGTCCAACAGTCATTGCTGCACTGCGAACAGCTGGCAGTGAATAACTATCATCTCATTGAGAATTGCAGCACACAAGATATGCACTGCTTGCCAGCTGCCCTATTTGCTCCTTCCTTTAAACTATAACATCATTCTTTGGAAACTTTTAAAAATATATACTGCATGGTACACTGACAATCAACTCGTGTAAAAAAGACACTTGAAAATAATGGCAAATACATTGAATTTTAGGGACAAGAATGGTGTTGCTGAGGCTCTTACCATTACAGACAGAATTTTTAAATGTGCAAAGTGTTTCAAAATCCTTCTTTAATCCTGGCAGTTACTATGGCCAAATCACTGCAATACCCTTTTTATAGATGGGAACCAAGCAGTAGACAGATTTGAATCATGCATTCCTAGGGTTCTATAAAATGTCTCATAAGATATTTAATAATAACAATACAACAAAATAACAACGATTCAGAATAGGGAATCTTTGTTGAGCTGTTACCTTGCTAAGGCATTGATTCATCATTGGGTTATGAAGCCTGTACAAGCCAATAGGTGAGGCTTCAATATTAAAGCCCAGGGTGGGATCAATATTGCCCAGTAAAGAACAGACAAAGAGAGAGGGCAGTTCAGAAAGCCACTGTCAGCCAGTTGTTTTTCATGAGCACCATTCTTGAGAGTATGATGGCATGGTGAAAGATACCATATTGGTCACCTTTGCAGCAATTTTGGCAATCACTGTGGTTCTAAAAACGTACAGTAATACCTCAGTTAGCAAAGCAGATGTATTCCTGAACATTATTTCTTTAACAGAAACTTTGGTACTAGAGATAGGAATAACATGGAAAGAATAGGGATAGGTTCCTACACCCGCTCACAGATGATGGGGGCAACGTCAACAGGTGTTTTAAAGGGTGCCAACTCAGCATCCACCCATTCCCCCTCATTCTCCTCCACTGAATTGTATTGGGTTCTTCCCTCCCCAGCCCTGGCTGAAAGCAAGAGATCTCTTTAATGCAAAGCAAACATACGTGCTTGTCAGTTTCACACTAGCAAAGCAAAGACATAGGCTGCTCAGTTTCACCTTAAAGCAAAAGCACAGGTTTGTCCATAACAAAGCAAGTTAGTTTCACCTTTTAAAAAAAGCCTTCCTTAAAAGGAGCTTGGTTCCTGGAGGATTCGTTAATTGAAGTACTGCTGTACTGCCAGGATTGTGGGAAAAAGAGCAACATTTTATCTTTCAGTCAATCAGTTCACAAAGTACATTTTACATGCAGTCACAAGCATATGAATGTGATCATCTGGAGCAAGCAACTGCTCAAAGAAAAATCAGCAACAAAAATGATTTGTGTAAATCTAGGGTTGGAAATACCTATCAGTTTCAGTTCAGTTCTCATTTTAATTATGTTAAATTCAGTTCTCCACATTTCTGCAGCAATGTGTGTGTTTTTAAAATCCTCCTGAAAATTCTCCAGCATTTTATTGTGAATTTCTCCTAAAAACACATTTTGTAGGTCGTTTTCACTAGTGTACAGTTTTTTGAAGCCATTTCTTGTTATAATGCATTTTGCATGTTATTCTCACATATACTCATTTTTATGCACACTTTCCCCTAATATATGCAATTTTGTAAACATTTGAATAAGTGTGAATGTTGAAGGATGGCTGTGTTTCAGCTCTCATATTGTTTCAGAGAGTGCAAATTTGATAGATTCATCTAGAAATGTGAACTGAATTGAAACTTTTGCCCATCCCTAGTGTGACCTGATCCATGGAAAGATCAACTTGTCCACCCTGTTGCACTGAAACACAATGGCTCCTAGAAAATTAGCATATGCCATCCATATTATTATAGTGTGCTTCAAAGACTGCTAGAGGCTACACAAGGGTATATTAGCACAAATAGGGTTAGATGTACAAACATGTCAACTTTGCTGGGTGCTTCATGGAAACACAAATGAACTCTCTGCAGGAGGTAAGTACTTCCTTTCACATGTTTCATCCATATAAGGCATTTCCCATGCTCATTTGATGCTATCTCAGCAGCTTCTAACTGGAACCTTGTGAATGGATTCCCATGAGCTGACTGATGGTAGTTTACTATGATGTGGGAGAAATGCCAGAGCTAGTGCTCTGGTAGAGTTGGGATGAAAGCAAGCAAACAGTTAGTCAAGCAAATGGGCAAGAATAGGAACATGGAACATCCTTTATATCCAATCAGACTCATTGTCCATTTGGTCCAGCATTGTCTACTCTGACTGATAATGCTCAATAGGTTCTCAGACCCATGTCCTTCACACTGCCTGCTATTAAGGATAGATGAATATGAGAATTTCAACTTCTCTCCATTTCTCATTTTTCTTATCTTCAATTCTCCCCAATGCCACACCAGTGTGATTTTTTTTTTAAAAAGTCGGCATGAATTTGCATTTTTGTGTGCATTTCATGTAATGTACACATTTTGTATGCAATTTTGCCTACTGTACACATTTCTGCAAATAAAGTTATTTAACATGCATTTTGTGTGCACTTTCCCATAATATACTCTTTTTTGGTTCATATTTTGGATCACATACCTGTATCACAAAGTTCAGAAAAGTCTAACTGTAGGACTTCCGGGAAGGGTTGCTTTGCCTGTGCTGCCTCTGAGTCGAGCTCTCGTCTCAGAAGAAGCTTTTTCAGCTCTAAAATCAGTCACAACGCTCTTTTTGACTGATAAAGATTTTCTCCCGGGCAGGGAGAAACGTAGAGATCAACCCCAAAGCCTGTTTTTGTGGGGAGGACTGGATTTCATTTATTTATGAGAGAAAGTTCAAACTGCAATGCTGGACGGACTTTCATCAAGCTCTAGCTGATTACAGTGAAACGTTTATCTTTTCTTTAAAGAAAACGGACTCTAACAGGCAGATAAGCATCCTTCTTTCTATCTTCTTTTTTTACTTGGTTTAAATTGGTGCAGCAAAAAAGAGATTTGTCAATGAATCAGCTGTGAAGAACTCTTAGGTGAGTTTTGGCTTTTCTCTTTCACTAACGAAATTAAGGAGGAAAGAAATTGAAAAAGCTTATCTTTGTTTTTATCGCAAAAAGCTGTCCTGGAGGTGCATTCTAAAGATATCAACGGAAGAGGGATTTCTATTTCGAGGAGGGGGGGGAATTCTTTTTGGTCTATTTCATTTTGACGAATCTGCTTGTTCACGACGCCACTAATTGTTTTGATGTTGGGAACTAAGTTTGTTTTGTATTCCTGAACACATAGAGATAAGGCAGGCTGTATTGTCTACACTGATACAAGCAAGCCTGAAATATTAACCCAATTGTGGCTGAAATAATTTTTGTCTCTGTGGTTTTAAGAATGACAACCAGGAAAGTGAATGAGACCATGGAAGAAATTATGTTTCAGAAAATAATGGCTGAGATTGACATAACGAAACAAACCCTGAGACAGGGTAGACAGGAGATGAAAATTGAACTTAACAAAATGACGCAGGAGCTTAAAGAAATAGTGGATTCTGTGAGAGAGGAGTTTGATGGGATAGGGAAGCTACAAGCCCTGGAGATTGGAACAAATGTGAAATTGGAAAAAGATTTGGATTTTATGGATGTTAGAAATAAAGTTGACTGTTTGGAATTCAACGTTGTTTCTGAAGAAATTAATGAAGATTTTGGTGGTAAAGTTATCAATGTCTTGGATAATTTTCTGGACTGGAATGATGTGATGGAGTTTGACATAGAAAAAATCTATGGAGTTGGCTACAGATATGTGACAGTGGAGAAACTCTTAAGAGATGAGCCAGTGCATTTTGTAAAAAAGAAGAACAGCGATATGACTTTGCAGCAATACTTCAGTAACATATTCAGAATTCTTGACTGGAATGATGTGATGGGGCTTGACATGGAAAAGATTTATGGAATTAACTACAAATATGTGACAGAGCAGAGATGCACCCAGAACAGAGATGTGACTTTACAACAATATTTCAACAACATATTCAGAATTGACGGCAAAGACGTATTTGTGATGGGGGAAATTCCCATCAGACTCTTGTTATATGACTATAGCTATGACAGCAAGATCATCATGGGATACTGATAATGGATGAATGGATACTGAAACCACTGGATTTAATAGGACTATTGAAGATGGAAGATGGAATTAATATTGATAATGGAAGAATGGTTATGGAAATTATTGGACTTAACAGATTTGACGAGATGGATTAATTGATATGTTTACTTGGACTATGGCTATGACAACAAGATTATTATGGGATATTGATAATGGAAGAATGGCTACTGAAATTACTGGACTTAACAGGATTATTGAAGATGGAAGATGGAGTTAATATAGATAATGGAAGAATGGCTATTGAAATTATTGGGCCTAACAGATTTGAATTAGATGGATTAAGCGACATGTTTATTTGGGGAAAAATTGAAAGATATATCTTTCAAGAAATTGAAACCTCTCTTTGACTTTTTGTGGAAAGAATAAAATAATGTTTATGAGATTTGATGATTAATTAAGATAATTACTGGAGGAATGTGATTTTATAATATAATTTTAGAGATAGGATTGTTATATATTCTAGACCTATAACTGATCAGCGACAAATCGGAAGTCGACATTTTATTTTATTGTTTAATTGTTTTTGTTTTTGTTTTGTCTTTGAAAATTTGAATAAAAATTAATGATAAAAAAAAGAAAAGTCTAACTGTATAGCTGTGTTTTGGTTTGCATATTGCTTTGGGAAGGATAAATTACACAAGTTTGCATTAAAATATGAACCAGGAGAATTTCTCCCCCCACCCCCGTCCCTATCGGCTAACTAATTACTTTTCACTGGAGGTGCTAAGGATTGAACATAGAACCTCATGGTGCTGGAACATTCTTAATAAAAGGAAGAATGTATAAAATTATGCATGTTGAGAAAAGACATTTCTTAAAGAAATGTACCATTGTCAATGTTTGCCAATACACATGTGTTGGTCTTTCTTTTCCTTCCTTCCTTCCTTCCTTCCTTCCATCCATCCATCCATCCATCCATCCATCCATCCATCCATCCATCCATCCATCCATCCATCCATCCATCCATCCATTCTCTTTTTTTTGCACAGAAATGCATTTCAAGTTGTATAAAATAACTTTCTACACAGTATCAGAATATCTTGTTACCTTACTGAAAAATAGAGAAAGTTAACATAAAATAAAAATATGTTTTCAAAATGAAACCTGAGAAGAAAAATCTGGAGGAAAAAAAGACAACTAGCTAATTTTATTTATTTATGTATTGCATTTGTATACCGCCTCATAGCCAAAGCTCTCTGGGTGGTTTACTACAATTAAAAACATTAAAAACAAATATACAAATTTAAAAACAAATTTTTAAAAAGCAATTTAAAAACACATGCTAAAATGCCTGAGAGAAGAGGAAAGTCTTGACCTGGTGCCGAAAAGATAACAGTGTTGGTGCCAGGTGCACCTCATCAGGGAGATCATTCCATAATGTGGGGGCTACCACTGAGAAGGCCCTCTCCCTTGTTGCCAGCCTTCCATTTTCCCTCCGAGTAGGCACCCGGAGGAGGGTCTTTGATGTTGAACATGGTGTACGGGTGGGTTCTTGTCGAGAGAGGCGTTCCATCAGGTATTGTGGTCCTAAGCTGTGTAAGGCTTTATAGGTTAAAACCTATAAAACCAGTGCCTTGAATCGAGCTTGGAAACATACAAGCAGCCAATGCAAGCGGGCCAGAATCGGTTTTATATGTTTGAACCGTCTGGTCCCTGTTACCAATCTGGCTGCTGCATTTTGCACAAGCTGCAGTTTCTGAACTGTCTTCAAAGGCAGCCCCACGTAGAGCGCATTGCAGTAATCTAACTTGGAGGTTACCAGAGCATGGACAATTGAAGCCAGGTTTTAAGACATTATGTGCTAAACTGTTTACAAAATGAACTAGGAATATTGTGGCCTCAAGCTCCCCACTGGATACTGGCTTCTGTTTACTCCAGCTGTGCCAAAACCCTACGATGAGATACAAATCAAATACATCAGCTGACAACAACCATCCAAAGAAGATACTTTTGAACAATTAACATATACATCCTCCACTTACCATAGTGTTACACAACAGAATTTCAGTTCTTTCAAGTTCTACTTTCTGTCCACGAAACTCAAAATTTCTGGAAAAGTTGTTGCTTAACAGTTTGTTATAAATTTTAATTCACATTTATTATGCTATTCTAAAATGAGTTTCTTTTAAAATGTGACAGCAAATTAAAGGCACGTATTACCATACCTCCTTGTTATTCCATGTAGAAAACCTTAGTCTCTGGCAGTTTCTGGTGTTTCAGGATCAAACACACTCCTTTGCTCAGCTTGAAAATCCATTTCCAGGCTGTACAAGGTAAATCCTGACTAGCAAATAGTGCAGAGCTCCAGGGAGACCAGATCTGTCAAGACCTGCAGTGAGCTCAAGGACGTTCATCTTGACATAATAATGTCCTTGTAGAAACCATAAAAAAGTGTAGGATTAGGAAATCCTAACTTGTCCATGATCAGAAGCATCTGTGATATTATCTTAAATGGAATGAATGAATGAAGAGAAGTTAAATTAATCCATTAAATCCTTTCTTTTCCCCCTCAAGTTGGATGACTCTTCTTCAGAGAGAAGTGAACCAGTTTCATCAAGACAGGAAAAGCAATTCTGTATGCTATCTGCTAAAGTTCTTGTTCTCTTTGTTCCTGTGTTGTGGCTTCTCTTTCTTCTTTGTTCAGCTTTAATTAAAATTATTTATATCTACATGCACTTAGTATGGGCAGACTGACACACTAGCACACTCACATATTCCAGAGTGGTAGCTATGAAAATCTGAGCCAGCAGTAAAGTACTAAAGAGTCTTGTGACACCATAACAGACTAATGGATTTATTATGGGATAAGCTTTCATGTATGATGTGACCAGCTAAATGAATACATGTAGCTTGAGTACAGAGAGAATAAGTGTTTTTTGTTTTGCTTTGTTTTTCTACAAAGTTAGCCCTAAAGGTCAAACAATGTAAGAGCTTGCTTTGCAGCAATGTTAATAGATACTAGGAACTATAGAAGCAACATTTCCCATGGCTCCCAGGGTCAAAGGATGTTGCTGAGCATGCTCACAGCACCACTTATGGACACTAGGAAGCCTAACATAGCGTCCAGTGCAAACCACGTAGTTTCTGAAAGAAGGATTGCCATGAAGGAGGCTTAAGTTGTGTGCTGCAGTAGGAACCAACCTGTTCTCAAATAAATTTCTAGGTTATTTGATGAACATCTAAAATATGTTTGTCAAAATAATCCAGGTTCCTTGAATTGATTCCAGAGCAGATTGGGGCATTCCCCCATTCAGCAGACTCTGATGCATCTGAAAAGGTAGACAACTAGAGGTAGAATTGTCTGTTCAAAGCACTCAGAGGAGCCTGCTTGCCTCAAGCTGATCCAGCCAGCAACAAGGCTTTGTGGAACAACATTATGGTAGTCATCTTTTATCCAAATACTGCTAGATTTTTTGTTGGCTTGTAGATGAACAGCCATCAGTGAAGTACGAATAATGTGGGCATATTCAAAATAAGTATATGTTTCAAACATCCTCTGAAGTAAACTGGCAACCCAGTCCTCAGAGGAATATTTCTCATGGAGACTGACCATAGTTAGAGTGTTTTGATAAATAATGTATGTGCTAGGGGACACTTTACTGATGCCAAGAGGCAACCAATTAATTAATAGTGTTTTTTTTAAAAAAAATCTTGTGATCTACATATTGCTTTTTCTGCTGAGTTAATGTCTCCTGGCTTTCCCCCCCCCCCACCTTTATAATGATTTGAAATTTGAAAAGAAAAGGCACTTAGTCTGATTTTCCAGCTAATTAGAGAATTTTGTATTTTATTGATTTTTTGCCAAAGGGGAGCAATTTACAAAAAAAGCCTCATTGCACTGGGGGGAGTTGCAACTTGCCGAACCTTCTGATTTAAAGAGAGACTTTAGTAAACTTTTAATAATGTTTTATTGGTTAACCTTTTATCCTAGTACTCATTCTACCTGAATTTTAGATTGCTAGGAAAAACACAAATTGAACAGCATGCCTAATTATTTATTATCTACGTTATTAATTGAAGGACCTTAGAAAACCTATTTTATTCAGATATTCAATCACTTCTCAAAAAGAATGCCTGAAACATTAAACTTGGGCTGTTATTAGAATTTAAAAAAAAGGAATTTCTGGTCAAACTTGTATATGTAGGCTGAAATATGGACTGTCATGAGTAATTATAAACATTCTATTATAATGCAAGTTTTAGACAGATTTTCTGTAGTAATAATTGTAGACTGATATTCATATTAGAAAAAGATACTCTGCTTTAATTGAGAGAAGGTACACATAACGCTGCTGCTCATTACTGAGCTAGTTGTTTATGGCAAGAAGGCACTACTGTCCCAGCAGCCATTGCAGTCCATCTTCAGTTCAGCTGGAATGCCTGGGCTAGTTGGTGGTGGGTACAGAAGAGCAAGCTGAGTCAGTACACTCAGCCTGCCAGGTAGTGTGGTTACTCCTCTTCCATCCTCCTTACCACTATGCTGCTTCAGTAATGTTTGTCACTGTCATGGGAGTGAGGCAGCCAACCAGGGTCCTCACCATTGAGTGATGTCCATGATTTAAGACAGGGGCCCAGTGTATGGGCTGTTCAAAGTTAGTACATGTAGACTAAGACATACCCATACATCCAGGCTGTTCTGCGCCTCCTCAGTGCTGTGTATGCACGTGTGCTCGATGAATACATACACAAAGCAACAACTTAAACTGGAGAGGGGAGGACCATCTTTCCCCTCCCTCATCTGGCCATTCTCTCTCCCTCCCATCAATTAGACACTTTAGAGTAGGGGGGGGATCTGTGATCCTGGAAATATCATTGGACTATAGCTCCCATCTTCCCAGACCATGGGCATGCTGGTTGGGGCTGATGGGAGTTGTAGTCCAACAACATCTGGAGGTTCACAGGTTCCCCATCCAGATGTTGTTGGATTACAATTCCCACCGGCACCAGCCAGCATGGCCAATGGTCAGGGATGATGGGAGTTGTAGTCCAGCAACATCTTGAAGGTCATAAGCTCCCTACCTCTGCCTTTGAGCCAAGATACTTGATGGACTTTCTGAGGAAAAGGGGAAGGGTTTTTATAGAAATTCCATATGATCTGGGTTCCTGTCAAGGCTATTTCCCGGTTACTGTCCTGCAAGACTGGAATGGATGACTCTCCAAGCCTGTATGATTTCCTCAGCTTGGGAAGAAAGACAACCTTAATGGAATGGTAAATCAAGACAAACCTTGGATACAGCTCATGGTTTGTCAAGAGCAAGACAAACCACAAGCCCAAGTTAGCACATAACACTAAGCAAAACTATGGATTAACTCTGGGTAGTGTGACAGAAGCAGGACAGGGGAGGAGCAAAGCAGCCATGATTTTTGCTTTGGTTACCCACACATTCTTGCTATGTCATCTTTTTACTTAGCATATTGTGTGAACCAGGACATAAAGTGCATATTGTTTAGAGTAGGAGTCCTCAACTTGTTGACCATGAATGGGCTTTAGGGGACACGCACACAAAAAAATCAATTTCCTATGCAATAAAATTAATTGGATTGATTGATTGATGCAGGTCCATAGCTTTCATGTGAACCCCCCCAAAAATAAGAACCACTGGTTTGGAGCATGTAATGGAGAATTTTTATATATCCATACATATAAACCTAGATATTAGAAGGTATATGTTTATGAAATATAAGAGTCACAAGGAATGAGGCAAGAGGGCCATACGCCTTTTGAAGACCCCTAAAATCCAGCCTCACAGAAAACCTAGCATTAAAATCAGGCCTGTGGGTAAGGCCTGGAGAGTAGACAATGGTCAAATTCACCTCACTTTAAACTCCTGCTTTTGCCAAAATAGGCCTGTGTGCGGCTGACTTTAATTAATGAGTATGTTGTTTGAAAGCAAATGAGCATGTAATCCATGACTGATATCTTAAACCATTTGATCCTGGGAAACTAATTATTAGTGAAGGTTCTGTAGAGCATTGACTCCGACTAGAGGAAAAACTTTGTAACATTATCAAAACAGTAATGAGAGAAACTTTGAGTTTTAAAATGATCTGGTGTGTTTAATTTAATAGAATACAAGCTCTGTAAGTGGGTTTTCATAGTAAAAAGGTATTCTGAGGTAGTTTGCCTTTTCCATTCCTCTGAGGCTGAGAGACTGTGGCTGGCTCAGAATCACCCAGTGTCTTGTCTTAAATGTATGGTCTCCAGTCACAGTCCAGTACTGTAATCATAACCCTTCCTCTATAGCTATGTTTTTTCTAACTTAGTAATGGAATTTCTAAGAAAATTTAAGAAATAAGAACCCCTATAGCAAACTAATAAAAAGGTGGTGCTCATGAACTTCCAGTCACCCTAAGTTGAGCGAGCCAAACCCAACCTGGTATCATTATGGAACATGTTGTAATATCTCCAGGTGTACCTGGGTTAGCCTGGCCAATCAAGAACAATGGAAAATAGAAAGTACCAGGTATGCATGAAAGCCCATTTACAATAGTAGAATGTCATATATGGTAGTAACTGGTTTCAACTGGCCTGGAAGAGCATTAGTCATGGGGGACAGCAGAACAATGGTGATATTAGTAAGACAGACAGAAAATTGGAATAAGAAGTATATTAAGACAATTACAAATTACCTGTACACGTGTTCATGTAACTAGAGAGTAGAATCACCTAATGTTTGGAAATATTGCCAAGAGGAGGAACTGTTATGTTATGTGGGAAGGAACTTGTGGGATTGGTAAACTCATGTCATATTCATATTTAGTACTGTATAAAAGAGCCATGCAGACTGTGCTTCATTGTAATCCTCTCCAGACTCTCTGGGAGGCTGACCCTGCATGCACTGGTAAAGAATAAAGGCCTACCTTTTGCTTCAAGCCTGTGTCTTCAAATTTCTTCAAGGACCTCAAGTCCAAAGAACCCCCAAATTCCCCAACACATGTCCCCCCTCCTGCCCACTATTCAGAAAATGTATTTTGTGAGCTAGATGTTCTTCACAAATTAATAATCATGGTAAGCTCCCATTTTACCTTTAAAAATTATGTGTGTATGTGTGCTTGTATTTGCATGGTATGAAGTAGGCAAGGAATCAGACAAATGAAAATTTGGAAGAATTAGATGTCTGAGTGGAGTGCCAAGCTCCAAGCGATATTATCTGAATAGTGGAAAGGGATGCCCACACTGTTTGTCCACCATGTAAAGTAGGTGGCTAGCCCATATTTTATTAACCTGGGCTTTTTGTAAAAATAATCAAATAATTATCAGGGAGAAAAACTGAAAATAATTAGACCAATCCTTGAAGTGATGTTGTTGGACCACAACTCCTGTCATTCCTGACCTCTGGCATGCTGACTAGGACTGATTGGAGATGTAGTCTAATAACACTTGAAAAGCCACAGGTTCCCCATCTCTGCTCTAGAGCTTAAAAATTATAACAGTATCTAAACAATCCACATACTTATCAATTTAAAAAGCATAAATGCAGAGCCCTTTACAATCCCCCCTTCTCTTTTGCACACCTGATGTTGGAGATGCAAATGAGAAGAGCAGGGAGGATCACAAAGAGCTCTCAAAGCCTTCCCACACTGCTCCTTTCCATCTCCTATGTTGGAGGTAGAAAGGAGACACATGTAATGGCTTCAAACAGCAGCACATGGAAGGAGAAACAGTTTCCATTAACTGGAAATCCCCTCCTTGACCAAGGCATGCTCCTACCCCCCATCAGTGGAGGCTGGTGGCTCCGATGTCAGTGGGACAGTGGAACCACTCCAGATTTTAGTCTGAACTTTCAAGGAGCTGAAAGCACCTTGAACAGCTCCTTGAAAGTTTGGACTAAAACCCAGAGTAGATTCACTGCCTCACTAATATCAGAGGCACCAGTCTCCACTGGGTGGTTGGAAGTTCGTCTTGTTCCAGTAAAAGAACAATCGGGAGCTCAACTGAGTTTCTGATTTTTCCTTTGAAGTTCCACCCTTATCCACCCCATGCTTGACATCAGGTGTAGGATGGATGGGTGTGGCTTTCCCAAAATGGCCTGGTGGACCAAATGGAGAGGCCTGGTAGACCAGATTTGGCCTGTGGTCCAGAGATTCCCCACCCCTATATTAAAGCATGATATTGTTTTTGCAGTTAAAGAAATTCCAGCTGATCAGATGTGAATGAAAGTACTTTTTGATCTGGACTCTAGATGGAAGTAACAATGTAATGGACAGTATATAGTGGATGTTGCAGCTTTTTGATATTGTACTATTGTATGAAATGGTTTTGAAAAAGGGGGCAATGAAAAATGTAACAGCTAAAAATAATTAAAAATGCCAAGAATCTGTTTCTGTTGTATGTTATTTGCATTGTATTTTCTTCCAAATTAAGTAATCAGTGAAGGATACAGCCAATATGGTGTTTCTGTAGAAACAAAAATCTCATCTGTACAATAATTAGAATGTAGATGGATGGTGTTCCAGATGGTGCACATGCAATGAGAAGGCTAGCTTTGTACCAGATGGTATTATGGACCATGGATAAAGCAACAGGATAATCATTATAATATTGTGGCATGTCATGTTATATGAATAAATACAGCCCTTTTCAGAAAAAAAGAGGCAAAATCCTCAGAAAATTAAACTACTGAAAGCTGATGTGGCACTTATCCAAGGAAATTCTTAGAGAAGAAACAAATGCTGCAACATGAAATAAGAAAATCTAACTTATTTATTTACATTCTGTTCAAATAAGATATGGCAATTCTAATTTATAGCAATAATTCTGAAGTAGGCACAGAAAATTAGTATTTGAAATGTAGCTTCTAAATCTCCCCTTTATGAGAATTCTCAGACTACACAGTAAACCTATTTTCATAAGCCACTGGATTTATAGGGAAATATTTGATATGCAACAAGAATAATACTGGTGACAATCTTTCTGTCTGGTACAATGCAAGGTCATGTGATGTCGACACAGTTCTACAAAGCCCTGTCTTTATTTGCATTGGCAAACCAATCAACAAGCTGAAGTGCATTCCTCATTGAAAAAAGACATGAACTTCAGTTGTGAAAGTAAAATGTGCACAAAGGAAATCTTAAAGAGTAAAGAAAAGAGTGAAGAAAAGACATGGCAAAGTTTTCCCCTGGAAACTTTTGGAATATTTCTCATTTCAGAAGCACTCCAGTACATACAAAATGATTGTACAGATGTTTCCCAGTCTTGCCACAAATCCTTGAGCTATAGTTAGCATTAGAGGGCCAGTGTGTGTTCAGTGAGACCTAAATCCTCCCTCCCAAAATAACATAGACAGATTCAAAAGGAGCCAGAAGGTCTCCATTGGATAGGCATACAAATAAACTAATTTATGCTCAATTTTGATCAGTTCACATGAGGAGGGAAGAGCTAAGACTGAGAAGCAGATTGGATATTTGAAGTAGAATGCCAGCTTTCAGTGCATAACTGAGTGTCCCTGATGTAGACCCATACTAATGTTTATTCACATATTACACAGAGCACAGGTACAAGCTGTCTTTATGCACATACAGGTGTCTGTGTGAAAGGTTATACACTTGTTGATTTGTATAGCTCAAATGTTTGTGCACAGGTGCACAGATTGTACACTCATTGAATGTAGCATGAACATTCCCAGTGCCATCATGTCAAAATGGCCTTCCTAAGTCTTCAAAATCTTTTTCAGTTAAATATATGGCATACATGCAGCTGCATTGAAGATGCAATAAAAGATGTAATTTGGGGAAATAACATACTTTTCATTCCATTATTCACATTTTCTTTATTTTTATACTGTTACTCATCCTGTTCTCATGTATGGACAGCAAAGCTAAGTAATCAAGTGGTTCAAACTAGGCAATCAGCAGCAGATCCAAGTTTGGGAGCCCTGTCGCTGCAAAACAGATGCAAAGTGAATGTGAATAAATTTATTTCGATCAAAGATCAGTACATAGATGCAAAGTGTGTTGTGTACTGTTTCTTTAAGAGGCAAGGCAAGAAGGCCTTAGCAGGAGCAGACTATGTGAATGAATAAGAAGAAACAGTTTCACTGCAATGGAAAGAGGGATTGATTGTTTAACTACTCTGGGGATTGTAGCTTTGTGAGGGGATAGGGGACTCCTAACAACTCTCAGCACCCTTAACAAGTTATCCTTCCCATGATTCTTTAGGGAAAGCCCTGACTGTTAAAGTGGTGTCACACTGCTTTAAATGTATAGCACAGATGTGGCCTTAATCCAGTCCACTTCAATTTAATTCATGGCCAACAGCTGGGGTAGTAGCAAAGTGGACAACTACATTTGCCTACTGACATTTATGCACTACTATGTCCCAAAACTGTAAATTACACACAAACTTTCAAATAAAAAAATTAAAAGTCAGACCAACTTTGCTCTTTACCTTTTACTTGCTTGACCAGAATCATGGTTTTCAGAGCATGTGTAGAGTTCCCTGAAATAAAATGAGCGAGTATAAATCCTCACAGAGCATCTAAGGAGCCATAACAACTGAGGGGATGCCTCACAATTGTATGATAATTTTAGACCAGTAAAAAACACCCTCCTTCCTTAGACAGAGTGTATGGAGAATCAATGGGAAGAGATACTCCCACCTCTGATATAAGTGGTCTATGTAGTCATCTGCAAATTTACTTAAAGGCTAGCTGCACCTCCATAATGGTTCTGAACTTCCATTTCATAGTAACTTGTAAATCCAAACCAGTTGGGCCACTCGAAAAAAGGGGAGTGTGGATTTATAAATAAAATGCAGCATATTTGCATATTCAGGCAGTTTCTCAGTAGAAGTGCTGAACCACAGATGTTCTAAATAGTGCTGTTGATCTACATCAGAATATAGGGGTTTGTCACAATTTGCCACGGATCAAAATGTAGGCCTAACTAAACTTGTCAGTGCACTTGTTCTATTTATTATTACCTCTTTTGTTGCCAGGAAACTTTGAACATTCTTGAATTTATCTTGATCAAGCAGAAACGTATAATACAGAAAAGCCTATGTTTTATTTAAAACGTATAAAATACTCATTCTGTCTAGATTAGCACAGGGGAACAATGTGTGCAAATGGTTTCTGCATGTGGTGATTTTCTCTTTGAATTTGCTTGCCAGGGTTCTAATGAAAAGCAATATCAAGGGTAAGAAAGGAAAATTCAGTTTAGTCACCCACTACTTTCTCCATGCCAAACATCTGATTACTGTTTTGTTTTGTTTTTTAAGAGGGTTACATGACATGGCTGTTGCTGACTGCACATTTGGATTGGGGCCAATGGGTTGTGTTCAGCTGAGTCCTACTCAGAGTAGACACACAAAATTAAGAAACCTGTTAGTCATTATACAGCCACAAGAGTGGCTGTATACCATAGCCAGTGTGGATTTTTCACATTCCACAATGTTAAATTGAAAATACACCCCATGCATTCTGATCCTTCCCATAAACTGATTTCAAAACAAAACCTTACAAAACTTATAGTCCTGAACTCAGAAACGCTTGCTTAACAACCCTCTCAATTGTCATGATGATAAAACAGTTAGAAAGAATCGAGAGTTCAAAGTCTAAAAAGAGAGGGGAAAAACCAAGACCCCTTTTGGACTTTTTTCTGACTTCTCATAATGTGCTGAAATTCATTAAAAATGAGCCATGTTCACAGAGTACCTGTAATACTGTTACTGTTCTTGCCCCATACTCTGACCTTCATCTTCTGCAGTTTAAAACTTTAAAAAGTCTGACTAAGTTTTAAATAATTTAATAAATTTTACATTGAACTGAATGATAATGTCAGGCATGCTCAGTAAGAACCAACTATCAGTGTTCTAAAAGCCAGACTCACAGCTGTTTGGCTTGACTACTCAGGGGGCCACACCCACACCAGACTTTGATTTCACATGAGACAGTAATGGTTTCCCTCAGAGAATCCTAGGAAGTGTAGTTTGTGAAGGGTCCTAAGAGGAGACTCCTGTTCCACTGACAGAGCTCCAGGGGCCAGACTGGTTTAACAATCAGCTACTCTGATTGAAGCTCTGTGAGGGAAACAGGGTATCTCCTAGCAGCTCTCAGTACCCTTCACTAACTACACTTCCCAGGATTCTTTGAGAGAAGCCATGTCTGCCCAAAGTGAAATAAAGGTCTGGTGTGGATGTGGCCAGGGACAGCTTTGGTTTAAATTTTGGTGGGAGGCTACATGTACCTGCTATAGAATTTAAAAGGTGGGAGAAACCCTGAAAAGCAATGATACTGTTCACAATGTTTTCTTTTTGGAAAGGAAAGGGGCTTTCCCTCTGCCCAGTGCCCACTCACCTAATCTCCTACCCTCCCTACCCCTCCCCCAGGTCAGTGTTGGACTACAACCTGGGAGCCCAGGGTTCGAATCCCCACACAGCCATGAAGCTCACTGGGTGACCTTGGGCCAGTCACTGCCTCTCAGTCTCAGAGGAAAGCAATGGTAAAACCACCTCTGAATACTGTTTAGCATGGACTTCCGGGAAGGGTGACTTCGCTTGTGCCTGCTTTTGGGACGGGCTCCCGCCTCAAAAGAAGCTTATTCAGATATAAATCAGTCAGAACATTTTTTTTTGACTGATGAAATTTCTCCCGGGCAGGGAGAAACGTAGAGATCAACCTCAAAAGCCTGTTTTTGTTGGGAGGACTGGATTTCATTAATTTATGAGATAAGGTCCAGCCAACAATGCCGGACGGACTTTCGAACAAGCTCTATCTGTTTAAGCGATACGTTTATCTTTTCTTTAAAGAGAGAACAGACTAACAGGCAAGCACCCTTCTTTCTATTATTTTTTTTTACTTGGTTTAAATTGTTGCAGCAAAAGGAGATTTGTCAGATTGATCGGCTTTGGACAACTTCTGGGTGAGCTATAACTCTTCTCTGTTATTCACGAAATTAACAGCTGATCTCTGTTTCTGTCGCAAAAAGCTGTCCTGGAAGTGCATTCTAAAGATATAAACAGAAGAGGGATTTCTATTCCTGATTTCTATTCCGAGGAATATTATATTGTCTGGGACTATTCTCTTTTTGGTCTATTTTATTTTGACGAATCTGCTTCTTCACGACGCCACTAACTGTTTTGATGCTGGGAACTAAATTTGTTTTGCATTCTTGAACATAGAGAGATAAGGCAGGCTGCTCTGTTTATACTGTGATGTCATCAAGCCTGGAATATTAACCCAATTGTTGCTGAAATAAGAAGTGGTTCTTCTTTATTTTTGTTTTGCTTTGTTTTCGTGGTTTTAAAAATGGCAATCAAGAAAGTGGCTGAGAATCTGGAAGTAACTATGTTTCAGAAAATAATGGATGAGATTGAGATAACGAAACAAACCCTGCGACAGGGTAGTAAGGAGCTGAAAATTGAATTGAGCAAAATGACGCAGGAGCTTAAAGAAATAGGGGATCCTGTGAGAGAGGAGAATGAGATCAGAGATGAGAAAAGAAAAAATAAAGGGAAGATACAAGCCCTGGAGATTGGAACAAATGTGGAATTGGAAAAAGATCTGGAGTTTATGGATTTTAGAAATAAAATCTACTGTTTGGAATTTAACGTTATCTCTGAAGAAATTAATGAAGATATTAGAGATAAAGTTATCAATGGCTTAGATAATCTTTTGGACTGGAATGACGTGATGGAGTTTGATATAGAGAAAATCTATGGAATTAACTGCAGCCATGTGACAATGGAAAAACTCTCAAGAGATGAGCCAGTGCATTTTGTAAAAAAGAAGAACAGAGATATGACTTTACAACAGTATTTCAGCAACTTATTCAGAATGGATGGCAAGAAAATATTTGGGATAGAGGAAATTCCCATCAGACTCTTATTATATGACTATGGCTACGACAGCAAGATTATTATGGAATACTGATAATGGAAGATTGGACACTGAAATTACTGGACTTAACAGGACTATTGAAGATGGAAGATGGAACTAATAGGGATAATGGAATAATGGCTATTGAAATTATTGAACCTAACAGATTTTGATGAGATGGATTAATTGAAATGTTTATTTGAACTATGGTTATGACAATAAGATTATTATAATTATTAACAAGATGGATTAATCAACATGTTTATTTGGAGAAAAATTGATAGATATATTTCTTAAAGAATTGAAACCTCTCTTTGACTTTTTGTGGAAAGAATAAAGTAATGTTTATGAGATTTGATGATTAATTAAGATAACTACTGGAGGAAAGTGATTTTATAATATGATTTAAGAGACAGGATTGTTATATATTGTAGACCTATAACTGATTTGATCTGTGACAAATGGGAAGTCAATATTTTATCTTTTTTTGTTTAATTATTTTTGTTTTGTTTTGTTTTTTGTCTTTGAATGTTTTATGATTTTGTTTTGTATGTTTTATGAAAATTTGAATAAAAATTATTGTAAAAAAAAAATGAATACTGTTTAGCATGAAAACCCTATTCATAGGGTTGCCATAACTCAGGATCGACTTGAAGGCAGTCCATTTCCATTTTCAAACATGATTGTGCAGAAATAAATCCCACTGAACTCAAAAAGTATGCAACTGATCAAACCCACCCTCCCTTCTCCTCCTTCCTATCCCCTCCTTCACCTCTTCCTCCCCCTGCTCCTCCCCATAGTCCGTTTTACCTATCTTAAGCATGATTGCACGGGAGTAAATACCATTGTACTTATTAAGCATTTAAATGATCAAACCTGCCCTCCCCTGCCCCTTCCTTTGCCCCTCCCTCTCCAATCCCCTCCTTCCCCCCTGCCCTTCCTCTCCCATCTCCCCTCCTTTTCTCCTTCCCTCTCCTCTCCCCTCCCCCTGTTCCTCCCCCATGGTCAGGTTTACCTATCCTAACCATGATTACATAGGAGTAAATCCCACTGAACTCAATAAGCATGCAAATGATTAGACCTGGCTTTCTCTTCCTTCTCCTCTCCTCCTCCTTCCCTGCCCACTCCAGCCCTCCCTCCCTCCCCCCCAGTCAGTTTTACCTATCCTAAGCATGATTGCACAGGATTGTTACCCAATTCTTCCAAGCTATGCAGGAAGTGGATTGGACTGTGAAAGACCAACCCAAATTGTGTTTGCATTTTGACAAATTTGTAGGGCAGTACAATATTTCAGAGAGGGGGTCAGGTCTCCTACTCCCCTTGTTCATTCACTATAGCTGCCCAATTTCCCTGCTTTTTAAAGTTGGATAGAAATATCTGTGGGGTATGGATATGTTCTTAAACTGCATGGGTTTTTTGGCTATTAGTGAATGTCTGTTAACTTCAATGGGTCGGCTCTGAGTAGAACTAGCATTGAATACCACTCAAATTCTTTGCATAACAGAAAACATGAAAAAGATAAAACTGGGAAAAGTTTAGCAGGTAACATGTGGATAACAGTCCTATGAAGCAAGAAAGCAAACATGGAATTATCACCTCTTTCATCTAAAATTGATGAACTTTTCAGATGAACTTAAGTTTTGATGTTATTTTTTTACAGGTCTGACTCACTGTAATAGAACCCTTGTTTAGCGTTTCTGTAGAGTCAGAGTTAATTTCAACAAGCACCTTGAAAGTAAAACCCTGAAACCCTATTTTGTCAAGGCATTAAATGTCAGATAACCTGTGTAAAACTTAATTATCCAGTATGACAGAAAGTGGCTTGTAGCTCTTTATTTATCTCTTAAACATAAAAAGTGTACCCATCTCATGCTCAGGTTCCCTTTGTATAATTAATTTTTGTAACAATGTCAAAGAGCTATTTGATCCCACTTTAAGAAACAAATGTTCACCAAATGTGCAGTGATGGCCATGGATGGCTTTAACAGAGGATTAGGAAAATTCATGGAGGATAAGGCTATCAATGGCTATTAGCCATGATAGCTATGCTCTGCCTCCACAGACAGAAGCAGTATGCTTCTGAATAGAAGTTGCTGGAAACCTCAGGAAGGAGAGTGCTCTTGCATTCAGGTCTTGCTTGTGGGCTGTCCACAGGCATCTGCTTGGCCACTGTGTGAATAGGATGCTAGACTAGATGGGCCACTGGCCTGACCTAGCAGGTTCTTCTTAATAAAAAAAAAGTAATCCTTTCAATGCAAACAGTGTTAATAATCAAGTTCTTCCATCCTTTTCCTAGACACCCACACTTACAAGCTGTACCATAACGCTGTGGACTTGTCAATGTTCTGTCAGTTGGAATGTTAAGAGTAATTGGTATCCAGAAAAAAAATTATCTAAAGACCTTTTTTTTGATATAATGCTAAACTACCATTCAACTCAATTCATTGACCTAGACTAGAGGAACTGAAAATGACAGTTCTAGTGTAATGGCAGACTGTGGCTTCCACTGATGCAAGACATCTCAAACAGCAATTGGGGAAGGGGCTCATGTGAGAGAATCAGGAGTTTGCATGGGCTAGTTTCACTCTCCACTGTTGACACACCTGCTGGCCATGCTCTCCACTGAGTGTGCACTGAGTGAAGAGGAGGAGGACCAGCTATGAGGACCACCTGTCTTAGGCAAATTCAGTATCTAGTCCACCAGGGGAAGGAGATGCTTAAGAAACCTTAAAATTAATTATCACTGAGAAAATACTTATTGTTAGATGCTGCTGAAACATGTGACATTTCTGAGAAGATCCTGTGTGAATTCATGAAGCCTTTGTACTGTCACCTTCTGAAGACTATTCAGTTCTTCCTCATTGATAATGAGAGAGAAAGAGAGCGCCACGCAAATTTGAAATTAACACCATATTTTGAAGCATAAGTAACAATGAAATGTTCTAAAGCAAATTAGCTAGATGACCATTTTGAAGTATTTTGAACAGCTATCATGTATGCGACAAGAGATGTGCGCTTACTCATAAGGGTAAGGGAAGGAGATAATTGCCAGAGTTTAAGAAGTAGGCTAATTATTGTCAAAGATTTCAATGGAGCTGCTCTCATCATAGTTATATATACTTGAGCTTGTTGCCAGGTAATCATTTTCTTCCCTGTTTTCGACACTTGCAATAGCATAGAAGGTATGTGGGAGGAAGAATGATGATTGTCAATGAAATTTATGAAGCAATTGTGTGTATATCACATGCATATGTGCCCTATGGACAGATAAAGAGTTGGTGATAAAGGGGAATGTTCACTTTCTGAGTAGACATTTACATGTGACAAAAAATGTCCTAGAAAATAAATACATAATGAAAACAACTGTGAGCACGCAAATTAATGAGAAAAACACATTTGTCAGGCTCCAAATACCGTCGTATTGATTCATTGCTCAGTTATTTACTTAATCAATACCATTCCTTCACCACTTCAGTATAGAGCTTAATTGGACCAAGTCTGGAGCCAGAGACAGAATTTCTGAGGGCTTCTTCATTAGGTTTTCCTTAGCTGCTAATGTGTATGTTTTAGAAAGATGTCTAAGTGTATGATCCACCCCACCATGGAAAATGGAAATGGACTGCCTTCAAGTCGATTCCGACTTATGGCAACCCTCTGAATAGGGTTTTCATGGGAAGTGGTATTCAGAGGAGGTTTACCACTGCCTTCCTCTGAGGCTGAGAGGCAATGACTGGCCCAAGGTCACCCAGTGAGCTTCATGGCTATGTGGGGATTCAAACTCTGGTCTCCCAGGTCGTAGTCCAACACCTTAACCACTACACCACACTGGCTCTCTCCATAATGCACTCAAATATTAAGTATATACATTTTTTTAAGAAAAGGAAATACCTGTTTTCTAGTTTTTGAGGTGAACATATATCACGAGGGGACAGTAACTTATCCCTTCCCCTTATTATAGTATTACAAGTTTCCCAAATAGTTACTAGTCTTAATATTTCTGAAAACATTAAATTAAGAACTGAAATGCACACTAGTGTAATCTCTGTGTATTTAACTTTACTTTGGGTAAACTGGAATATGAATGTGACTACTTTGTCCATTGTGGGCAATATATAGCACCAGCAGCCCAAGAGTTATGGTAAAGATCAGGGCCGATGCCAGAGTGTGGCCAGGTCGAGCCCTGGCCAAGGGCCCCTGAAGGGCCCCTCCTTAGGGTAGATAGCACTTCCATTCTGCAATCTGTGGCAGCGACAGCTCCTAACCCAGGTACTCCTGTACAACCACGCAGGCCTCCAACACTGGCCTGCCCGCCCCACCTACCTCTCCTGCTGTGGTGAATGCTGGCTGTGCTGCATGCACATGCCTGCGACCAAGGTTTCCCTAAGCAGCTCATGCCCCTGCCACCATCTTGGTTGATGGAAGACATGTGCGCACACGTAGAACTATCCCTGTCTGCATGCTCATAACTGCAACATTTACTGGCTGAAGGAACATGAAGGTACATAAGGGGTTTGACCATACCCCACTAAACTTTTCTCAGTTTAGATACAAGCTGCCATTACTGTAGAAAGGAAAATCCCATATTTACTCTCTAATAACAAAGACATGTAACCAAAGATGCAGACAAGCAGCTACAAATTCACTCTTAAAACATCAGATCAAACAGCAACTATGCCACTATAAATGGTAAATGCAGAAAGGCCAGTGTGTAGGTTCTAAATAATTTGGGGAGTCTACATACATAGAGCAGGCTCCTCACTTCAGACCTTGTAAAGGAATACACATACTCTGGGGGGTTATTCTCAGATTCATCTCAGCGGATCAAAGTATAAGAACCTAGTTTGGTGTCCTCTGTGATTCAGCCCTCTCATTGACCCCAGTTTCAGGATGGCCAGAACTGACCTCAGGAAGACGTGTACTGACTCAAGTTAATGAATAATAAGGAAGGTTTCAAATTCCAGGTTTGCCCAGGAATAATCCACAATAGTCCTTGTTCAGGGCAATGAAACCCACATGATAAAGACGTTATGTCTCAGGCACAGCAATTTACACCTATACATTTTCTCCAGAGATACAGGTATATCTTTAACTTTATAGAGGTAGGCAAGCAGAACAAGGGTAATCCTTTCATGCACCAAATCATTCACCAGTACACTCCCTCCCAATTTACATACAATTCCATGTAAGTTCAAAACACATTTAAGATCAGGATTTTGGGGGTCAACGGGCACACTCTGGCTCCAACGAACTTCTTAACACCTCATGTTGCTTCCTAAAATTATCTCAACATGCAGCTTGAGACACCAGGCAGAGGGGGTAAGGATGATGTGTTTGGCCATGTGCCAATATCCAGGAGGGGGGCAGTGAGTGCATGCATGCGGGCGTGCGGTGTGTGTGTGTGTGTGTGTGTGTGAGAGAGAGAGAGAGAGAGAGAGAGAGACAGAGAGAGAGAGACTGGCTCTCCCCAAGCATATAATTCTTTACCCTAACCTTTTACCCTGATTTCCTTCAGGTAAGCTATATCTATACATATCTCTATTGTTTCCTTTCTTTCTCTGGTGTGAATCTATGCAATCTTGGAAGTAGCTAGGGATAGAATTTTTCTTATGCTCTTTAGATCTAAGAAATGAATGACTATGTTCAGTTAGAAGCCGCTTGCATTTTTACTGTAATTAAAATACCATATTTTTCTTGTTTCTTCTTTCAACCAACCAACCTTTTACTTACCTTTTTGTGTGTGCTCTTGGGGTTATGGGTGGTTTCATACACACATAAGAAAGATGTGCGTGTTTTAATTCCAGTAAAAGATCTTGCTTTGCTCTTGGGGTGCAGTTTGGGCCTCTACTGGGTATTAGGGGATTCAGAGATATACCTCTAACAACCTTCTTCCCATAAAATATAGAAGGTGGCAGGAGTGGGTGATGGGGATGTGGCAGAGTAGGTGTTGGGCCAAAGAACAGGGGCCCATTTCCCCCATATGATTGTAATAGGGCTCCAATAGCCCTGAAAACTACAAGTAGGCTCTAGAATCCTCAGCAACAACATCTGGGCACCAAAATTATTGTCAACTGTAATGTATCATGGCCTTTGGATCTTTTCTGTGGGCCAGAAGCCATGGGAAATTATTCCAAGCAATCTTGGTGTTCACCAGGCCACCATTCCTGCAATGATCTGGGGCTTAGCTTGCTCATTTATTAGTAGCTTAGAGGTTAACAAATTCTTATCATCAGTCTGTTACAAAAATAGAGTTCAATCTACCCTTTCATTCAATCACCATGGACACAGTCTTCAATTTGTGGATCCAATATAGTTATCTTAATCTTAATAGTTTGTAGATATCCATTCATTTGCTCTGAAGCCTCTCCAAAATTTAAGCTCTCCTTCATTCTGCTGATATGCCTTAAAGTATTTAACTCATAGAGTTTGAATCCTATCTGTTCTTATTTAGCTCTTATGTTTACAAATACAAGTTCTTAGCTGCCTACATATACATATATTAGATCACAGGACCACTAAATACCATATATATCTCCCAACCTGACTCTACTCTAAAAAGTGCAGATAAACAGTTCCATGATTTTCAGATAATTTTAGTTTTTCATTCTGGCCACATACACTGCATCAGCTGCAAGGAAAAATGCCAGAAGCATTCCCTTCATCAATTGTATTACTATTTTCAGGATTGTTCCTATTTCATTTGCTGTGAAACAATGCAACACTTAAATTTGGCTTTTTCTCTATGCATTCTGTATGTTCATGAAATCTTATACACTTTAAAAAGTGTCCCATTTTCAGCCATATTTGAAGGAGACTACAAACAGGGGCAAATGTGTTCACTCATTCAGAGTGAGGGCAGGATGCAATTCCTTCATTCCAAATTGGCTTCATAATGTTATCACATAACAAAAACTGAGCAATGATGTGGTATTGTGATGTCATCACACTTGTGTGATCCACTGGCTGGGATCATGAAGTCAAGCTCCAGTTTCAAAGCAATAGTGACAAAGAAACCGCTGATCAGGAAGTGAACAGTCCTCTGTTAGAATAAGGGGTGGGGGTGGGGAATAGTTAAGTGATCAGGAAATGCCCTAAATGCAGAAGCTCCTAAATCAAACCACTCTGAAAAGATCCCAGGTAGAAGGGCTGGGAAAGAATTCTGCCTGAAACCTTTGGAGAACCACTGCCAGTCAAACATATGGTATCCCATTTAGATAGGCCAGGGGCAGCCAACATGATGCCCTCCATATGTTGTTGTACTGTAACTCCCATCACTGGCTTTCTAAGGTGCTCCAGGTGATAAAGTGGACTGGACAATGTCAGGAGTGAAGATGGTGCAAGTACTGGAATGAAGCTGATTGAATATAGGCATAAATATACAGCCTTGCCTCCCCAGTGTCAGTTGTGGAGGCAAAGAGAGCATACCACTTCCCCTCTATTAGATCCTCACTGAATTGCCCAACAGAAGAATTTAAACTGGTAAATTGATTGGTCCAGACCAGTGTAGTATAATTAACAATGGACCATCAACAGCCTGCTATGAGAAATTTGTGAAGCACTTTGAGGACAAAATCACTTGGATCTGTGCCAAACTTGATACCACATTTAGTTCAGACCCGTTGGAGGTCTCTGGAGCAATATCAAGTTACAGCCTGTGGGATCAGTTTCAGT